>NC_082692.2:40240736-41463476 GCF_949987515.2 Delphinus delphis | reverse complement strand
GGATACGAAATGGACAGGCACAGCCACCAGAAATCACGTGGCCCTCAGGGTGGAGGAGGCACTCCTGAGCCTTTCAACCTAGGAGGCCCGGTGCCGAGGGCCCAGGATACTCTGAGGGGCTCAAAAATATATTCATTTAAGATCAAAAGAAAAAAATGAATATAAGATTATATATCACACTCATAAAATATAGCTGGTAATGTTTTTATGAAGGAAGGGGCGCATGAAGGAAAAGGGCCTGCAGCGGGCCCCAGGACAGTCATGCCCAGCTCCGTCCACAGAGGAAACACAGATGCCAGTGAGGCTGGTTACCCAGGGCCCGCAGCAGACACACGGGGACCCAGGGGACGGTGACACAAATGACCTTCTGCAGTGAGGGCTCCACTCTGCAGATTACAACAGGCACAGAGGAAAGGAAAAAAATCATTTTTCTTTCAGTTGTTCAAAGAAAGCTTGGTGCTGGTGACAGATGCCCAAGTGCTCCCTGAACAGCAGAGAGAAAACAAGCTCTGGAAAGAGCAAAGGAGCCAACAAGCCCTTAAGGAGCTGCTCTGTGTGGCCGCCACCCTGGATATGGAAACACAGCCGACGTTGTGCCCGTAACATCAGTGCTGACGTTGAGTGTGTTGCCTCATGCTTCTCTCCCCTGGTCATATCTATTCCACTTTGAAATTTTTTGTTTCATCAAATTGTGATTTGTACACTCCAACATCTTGCCTTTTTCCTGTAATATTGCATCCTGAATCATCTCCTATGTCTCTAAATAGAGCATCTGGAATTCACCAAGGTATGTGGGAACACCTCTTAGGGTGCCCTGGACCAATGGAGGGATGAGCTGAAGAGAAAACGGGGGGATTGGAAACTGGTGGAACAATCTAGGTCAACTCAGAGATCGCTGGCCGGTGGGCATGTCATCCAACTGCAGGAGTGACCACGGGGCACCAGTCAGGCTTCACACCACGCAGTGCTGTAACGAATGAGTATGAGACACTGATGTTCCTCCACAGGCAGCCTATGATGTGCAAAGCTCCATTTCAGATGATTGCCGTGCGTGGACTCACCACACCCTTATTTATAACAAGCCTGGGAGAGACAGAGGTTTCCATTTCACACCAAGGGTAGCGTACAGGATGGAAGTTCACAGGCCTGAGTAATCTGCCGAAGGTCAGACAACCAGCAAACAGCTGAAATCTAAGTTCAGCCCCCAGCTCCACCTTCTTTCCATTTGATGACACATTTTTCTTTCATTTTCAGGGTCCCTGAAACTAGCTGGTAAGTTGTTAGAAAATCCGGTGGAAAAAAAGATCTCTCGAAAGGCAGCTACAGTAGAGCTAATGTGCTAATCTAATGAGATTAAATTTAGCCCCAAGAAATGTGAAGCCTTGCATTCGGATCCATAAAAGCTAAAATCCTATACAGAATTATGGAGACTGAGCCTGAAAGAAGCAACATGCATGAGCAAGACTTGGGGATGGTGTTAACCAAGCATTTTATAACCCAAACTATACATATTAACTAAGCCATAAACACAATACTAGGGACTTCCCTCGTGTTCCAGTGAGTAAGACTCTGCGCTCCCAGTGCAGGGGGCTCGGGTTCTACCCCTGGTCGGGGAACTAGATATCGCATGCATGCCACAACTAAAAAGATCCCGCATGCCGCAATGAAGATCCTGCATGCCGCAACTAAGACCCAACGCAGCCAGAATAAATAAAATTAAAAAATAAATATTTTTTAAAAAAATAAACACAATACGAATTCAATAGTTAGGAATGCACTGATATGCTCTCAGACTGCATTTATGAGCATGTTATGCCCAGAACGAAGAAAGCAGCCCTTCTCTGCGCTGACTGGTAAATCTCACTTGGGGCACCGTGTTTTAAAAAGGGTCTCTGGTGAAATGTAACATCTCCTCTAGGAGCATAACGAGGCAAAATAAAGGAACTAGAAAGTTTAAATCGAAGACCAGGTTCTATAGAAGGGGATAGGGGAGAATCACGGCAGAGAGGATGCTGGTATACATCCCTTCACACACAGGCAGAGCCCCCGCTGCCCGCATCCCTTCCATCTGACATTTACACTACTTTGGTCCAGAGCGGAGGTCCTAGACTCCTTTACAGATGTCTGAGCAGATAAGGTACCTCCTCAACGAAAGAGTCAATAATTTAGGGTCCCGCTAATAGCAATTTAGACTTTTTCCCAGGACTTAATACACAGTCACTCAGGAAGCATGCAGGCACTTCTGTGAGGGCGGGGGAGGGACACGAGGTCTTCAAGCACTTTCCAAGGCTCCCCTGAACGACACCTACACCTCCCACTCTTCCCAGCTCTACCTGCCCCAAGCATAAATCCAGGCAAGGCTAACAAGATAAATGTGAAAGGCCACAAAGGGATGTGTTGAGATACAAACCCAGCGGAGACCCCCAAACCCCCTTTTTCTCCCCGACGCCTTTCCATCTGTTGCCTTCACCATCGGGTCACTATGCCACTTAACTCACCTTTCTGGCAAGACCCTCCAGTGACCATCGGACCCTCAATTATCTCTGGCTCTTCCACAGCCTCAGCAATTCTTTTTTCTGGTCCCACAGAGCTTTCATGCAGGCTCTGAGCATCTCCAGCACAGGGCAGGACCCGCCACCTGTGGTGCCAGGGCAGTTAGCACTCCATGGGTGTCCCTGGGCTCTGCTCCCTGGGCTCCCTGGTGACTCGGACCCCAAACGATAAAAGCACTCGTGAAATGAGATTACGTGAGGATTTAAGTACCCAAGTCCATTTCCTAGAAGTGAAAGGAAGGAGATTTGGCAAATCACTTCAATGACCAGGACGCCTCCTATTCCAGGAAAGATTCAGGGCATATTTTAAGAAAACGAAGAAAAAGAAATTTAATTTAGAAAGCATTTTTTGACTTGACTCGCCCCTCCCCCATCTTTCTCCACGCTCATAACATCACACGTAAACATACAAACACACAGCCACATGCAGAGTCTCTCATTATTTTGTAAAAAGGAGATATTGTACGATCTTCTCTGCATCTTTCTTTTCTTAGATAAAAATATATCAAGAAAGTTTCTCCATAACAACTACTTAATAAAGCACTACCTCGTCTTTGCAAGGACGGCAACATAGCCATGCTGTGTGTGCATGACAATTCATTCACAATCATTTCCCTGACAAGCATTCAGTTTATTTCCTTTTCCTTTTCCCTTTTTTTTGGCCACCACAAAAATGCATTAATAAGAATTCTTCAATCTCCATCTTGACACGCTGGTATTTCTATTTTTCAAACAGAATGTCAGAGCTGGAACTGTTGGGCTGGGCTTCCAATTTTCATCGATAGTGCAGGAACACCTTCCAGAAGGGCCCTATCACTCACATGTCCACCCCTGCCCTGCATCCGAAAGGCAGGTTGCTTAGAAGATAATTGGCATTGGTGTTTGTATATGCACAGACTACCTCTAGAAAGATACAAGGTAATAAAAGAGTGGCTTTCTCCTCTGAAGGGAAGTGCAGGCCTGGGACTCTGGAAGGGGCACTGCTTTTTGCTTTTCGCTATACACATTTTTGGTGCTGTCTTAATGTTTTACCACGTCCATACACTACATATTCAAAATATAAAATGCTCTCTAAAATATCTCTAGACATTCCAAAAAGAGCACTGGCCGTGTGTAATTCAATGGTGTGAGCTTAAAATACATGGAATTTCATTTCAACTTTACCATTTTTGAGTGCCTCCATTACTCTAGATTCTAGGGATACAAAAACTAAGGCATGGGCTTCCCTGGTGGCGCAGTGGTTGAGAGTCCGTCTGTCGATGCAGGGGACACGGGTTCGTGCCCCGGTCCGGGAGGATCCCACACGCCGTGGAGCGGCTGGGCCCGTGAGCCATGGCCGCTGAGCCTGCGCGACCGGAGCCTGTGCTCCGCAACGGGAGAGGCCACAACAGTGAGAGGCCCACGTACCGCAAAAAAAAAAAAAAAAAACTTAGGCAGCCCTTCCCTCACGGTGCTCCGAGTCCAGTAGAGAGAAAGACATCCACAATGCCAGGTGGCAGCCAGGATGCTGGAGGGTGAAGGATGTGCCCCTGGGCTCCTTGGGGAGCTGGCTGGATGCCCTGCAGTGGAGCTCTAGACAATCACCACCTCTCACTGAAGTCAGGGACTCGAATCTTAGGTGCGATTATGGGGGACTTTCTTCCGCCTCGTTAAACATTTCTGCGTTTGTCAAGGTCCCCAAAATGGGCATTAGTATCACTTCTGTAATCAGAGGCAGGGAAGAAAATACTACCCCCCAAAATCAATTGGCAGCATCGAAACTATCAACCCAGCTGAACTTTCTTTAGCTTAAAAGTTGAAGCGCTAATTAAAATTCTGGCTATCTTCTCTGTCTTACCATGAAACTAATGTGACGAAATGTTTGTAAAGAGGAAGAGAGCTGGGTTTTTTCGGGAGCCCTCACACTGTTTCAGATTGTTTGGCACCTAGGAAAGCATTCCCAAGATGCGTGAATCAGAAAGAACAGGAAAGAAGGGCTGGTACACATCCATCACCCTTCCCGTTAGTCCCCACGAGCTGACTTTCAAAGAAATACTTAGTTTACAAAGAATACTAGAAAATTATTAAAATCTTGAATAAGGAACTTGAACATACTATTTAAATACTCTGTGGAAATAAGCTATATTCAAAACCATTGACTACAAATTTAGCTCTATTTTGATTTTGGTAACTCAAAATGAACACAAAAAAAGGCTTCTGACTGACTTCTATAGGCGCCAGGCACTTAGAATTTCCACCTCCATGATTTCTCTCTCCCCACGTGTTTCTTTTGCTTAAGATTCAAGAGCCTGTTGGGAGAGAGACAAAGGGGTTCAATTCCTAAAATACATTTGGATATTCCATCAGGTAATGAATGCAGAAGTATTAGTATATAACAATCAGAGAACACAGACCCAACATCTATTCTGTAGTCCAAGCCTAAATTATACCGAATATAATTAGCAAGCCAAGAATAAGGAAATATACCAAACGAGAAACAAAAATGTGCCCTTTGGTGCTGTGCTCACCGTAATTTATATCCTCAAAATATCTAGTGAACAGCCCAGTGACAAAGGCATTGAAGATTAAAGCCTCTTTTCCTTAAAAACTGCTTCTGAGACTGGAATTACATCAGACACACCTTCATGCATTTGCCAAAACTGCTCACGTTATGAAAGCCAAACTTTCAGTTAAGATTTTAAATGATTAGTGAGAAAAGAATGCGGAGTTATTCAAAAGTCACAAAGGGGAGATGGAAACTCAACAGCAACGTGCTCGGGTCCTCGGCAAACCTGCTTCTATCCTGGATATGGGAAGGGTTTTGTTTTGACAGAACCCTGAGGCAAAACCAAGGCATTCTTTTTTGGGGCTAGCATTAAAAACCAATAAAAACAAAACATTTCGTAAAAGCTGGCCTGCCTGTCTTCCAGGAAGATCAAGGTCACGTTGGCTGAGACGAAGTTTCACGGAGACAGCTACCTGTGCGTTGAGCCTGCTTCACTAGCCTGTGGACCCAGGGGAGGGAGAAGAGAACCCAGGTCTGTCCCTGAAAACTGGTGTCTGAGTTCCCTGCAGGCCCAGCAGGCAGAAGCCAGCTCTGACAGGCTGCAGAGTCCCCCTGGCAGGCCAGGCCCACAGACAACTGTCACCATGCTTCAGGGACCTGGGGGGAGAGGACTGGGCCTGAGCCAGGCCTCAAATACAGCTCCTTGGGACCAGCTCAGCTGTGCGTGCACGTGTGTGTGTACACGCGTGTGTGCACATGTGCAAGCACGCGAGAGGAAGGGCCCAGTGGGAGAGCAGAATAGAAAACGAGAGAAGGGCACATCTCAAGTTGTGGCCACTAAGGGCCCCATGGCACACCTGGACCTACAGGCTGAGTAACAAACACCAGGGACAACAGGACAGGGGGCCCATCATCCACGGGCCCCATAGAGGAAGGGACTCTAGGCCAGAGGAGGAAGCAGCTAACCACTCCCGCTGACAAATACACCAGAAGTTCAGAGTATGATGGAGACCCTTGACCTCCAACCCTAGGTGATGAGCACCATAGCACGTGCCAAGCAGAGCAGGTGCCCTGTGTATACGGCTGCACTCCTCACAACGCCCTCCCCGGATGGCATCACCAGCCTCACTTCAAGGACGAGAGAGAGTGGCGTGGACATATATACGCTACCAAATGTAAAACATAGCTAGTGGGAAGCAGCCGCATAGCACAGGGAGATCAGCTCGGTGCTCTGTGACCACCTAGAGGGGTGGGATAGGGAGGGTGGGAGGGAGACGCAAGAGGGAGGAGATGTGGGGATATATGTAGAGCTGATTCACTTTTTTATAAAGCAGAAACCAACACACCATTGTAAAGTAATTTACTCCAATAAAGATGTTAAAAAAAAGTTAAACAAGACAAGGACGAGAGAACGAGGCTCAAAGATGGTGAAGTAACTCGGCGAGACCACGGAATCAGTACAGAGGAGGCAGGGCAGGAACCTGACCCATTCGAACCAAAGCCCACTGAGCCCGTGGTTCTCAGGGTGTGGCTGCGGGACCCCCATCACCACTCACCTGGGGCGCACCCTCCCCGGGCACATAATGCATCAGAATCTCTGGAAATGCAGCTCCGGAATCCATAGGTTTCCAAAGAACTCCGCAGGTGCTTCTGATAAAGAACCAAGTCTGAACCCCTGTGGTGCCTGCCCGCCAGCAGCCAGAGGAGGCAGTGCGGCCGGAAACCTGCTTCGTGCGCGTGCTGGTCACCAACCAGCCGCGCCGGCGTGTGGCCACATGCACGTCATTCTTTACAGTCCCCACTGAGGGAGCCCAGACCCCAGGGGCTCCCAACCTAGAGCCTAGAGCCCAAAAGGCCCACGAAGACAGTAACACGGGTCTCGGAGTCCACTGCAGTATTTCAAAGGCCAAGAGAAATCATACCTTCGTTACCTAACTCCAGGTCTAAGTGAAATGTCTTTGGAAGAGGGAAAATTTAACGGTTCATCACTTCACAAATACAGTGTGTCTGGACTCAAAGCCTTTACAGCCAGGCTGAAAACGGAACAGAGAAGTGGCACAGACCCCAGGCAGGTGCCGTTGCTCCAACATCTGGGCACTTCCCCACTGGAGCCACCTTGGGGCCCCTCCCTCCACCCAGCAAGACAGAAGACCCAGGTCAGTGCTTCAGGGAACTACGGTATTTCCCAGACAGATCCATAACCTTATTCTCTAGACTTAGTCCCAGCCTGTCCCAAACATCAAATGTCCCTTCAAAGGAACAAAGACTTGCAAACTCCAGGGATGGTCAAAGGTATGTGTGGGTGGCCTGAGGATAAACAGTGTTTTTGAAATTTGAGTAAAACCCGGCAGGGTGATTAATCGGAAGGGCAAACCATGCCTTTGGATGCACGTGTGCCTACGTTACAGCTCATTCGCCAAGTTTGAGAACTAAGAAAATAGAACATAAAAGCTTACTGAACCAACACCCCAAAAAATTGATCTACACATTGCTTTAGCCAACTAACTTGAGCCGAACTCTGTGAGAAAATGAACTGGGGAGAAAGTAAATATGGAAAGAAGGGATGGGCAAAAGGGTAAGGAAAGAAAATGCTGAAGGGAAGCAAAAGAGGAAGGACAAGTCAAGAAGCAAACTAGAAAAAAGGAAAAAGAAACAGGATTGCCAAAGAGGGACACCCTGTTCAGAGGAAAGGAGCGGGACTGCTCACACATTTTTATCAGGATCTGCGGTTCGCTTGAGCCAAAGGCTTCAGATTACTATCACCCCCCTATTAGCTCCCACTGGGAAGCTAATTAGCTAGTTAGGTCTTTATCTTTAAAACCTCCATCCTCCAAACAGAAGGCGATGCCCAGGAAGGCGCGGAGCTACCGAGACAGTGGGCTCCAGTTCCCAGTCACCCCCGAACCCCTGCAAAGTCCTAGGGTCTGTAGAGCAGAGGGGACGACAGGAGCCCAGCCAAACCCAACCCGTGCACTTGATACACGGTGTGGTTTTTAAATTGTTTAATAAGATGTCAACAATTAGAAATCAGGAGACCTCACATAGAAAATCTTGTTTTCCAGCAAAAGAAAAACAAAGCACTGAGTTAGGCAGTAGCAGGGTTGGTCAGGTGGGGGCATCCCCTCCAGATGGGGTGTGGGCGCCTCCTGCCCACGGGCCTGTCTCAGGCTGGACCTCCCCATCCCACGCCCCCCACCTGTCACTGCGCAGCTGATCCTGAGACAGGCAAGCCTCGCAGCCCCCGGCTTCCTTGAGGCTAGTGACTGCCACACCCTGGGCGTCACCATCCTCACCTGGTCACACCCTGGAACGCTGACCCCCCTCCAGCTGCTTCCTGTCACTCACCTCGACTCCGATATTCCAGACCTGCCACAACCTCTCCCACGACCTCCACCTCTGCTTCTCCTCGACCCTCTCCCCTTGCAGGAACCTCCCCCTCTCCCCAACGAAACAGCATCCCAAATCTTATGCATCAGAAACCTCAGGGGCCTCACACCCTCTCATCCTGCCGGCCTCCCCCACAGGTGGACTGGGCACCTACACCCCACCCTCCTCTATCCCAGGCCAGTAGAGCTGAGCCTTCTGGAGGAAAACAGAAAAACCCACGAAGGCCAAAGGCACCCCCGGGAATTCACACCCACCCAGGAATGCCCTGAGCCCCCCCGCGCCCCCTCCTCCCTCACCTTGCAGGTGCCCCACCCCGTCCTCCACTGAGAATACTGAAGCCCCCAGCCCTGATCTTTTATTAACCACACGCACCCTTTCCCTCGGTCCTCCAATTCTGAAGGTGGTACCCAGTTCCTCAAGCTGAAAACTCAGCCGTTATCCTTGAGCCCAGACCCTCCAAGCCAGTCCGTCACCAAACCCTGCCCCTGTCCCGCTCCCCTGAAAATCCGCGCACAGGCTGCCAACAGGCTGAGCCGTCTCCACACAAGTCTGATCAGGGCCCCAGGGCTTACTGAAATTCCACTGACGACACGCCTCCACGACAAAATAAGGCCCAGCCTCCTGAACCTGGCTTTCACAGCCACGCACAACGGGGCTCCAGCTGTCCTGACCCCTCTCCTTAAAAATGTGGCTGGGTTGTACACCCCTCCCTCCACCCCTAGGAAGCCTGTGCCACCAGCTCCACGGGCTCGGCACAACGTGCCCGGGTGTCAGATGCCCCTGCTCACTTTTGCACGCCCAGTACCTAATAAATGCACTGGCCTTTCAACGCACGTGAGCTGCGTGTTGATCTCAGGGCCCCCGGCCTGGCTCTGCCTAATGAGAACATGGCAAGAAAAAGCAGGGCCTCTGGAGCCCCCGGACCTGGACTTCCCACCAGGCTGTTTCCCACGTGGGTGACCTCAGGCAAGGGCTCAGCTT
The DNA here is from genome assembly GCF_949987515.2 of Delphinus delphis. Taxonomy (NCBI): domain Eukaryota; kingdom Metazoa; phylum Chordata; class Mammalia; order Artiodactyla; family Delphinidae; genus Delphinus; species Delphinus delphis. The sequence continues at coordinate 41,454,071 of NC_082692.2, read as the reverse complement.
CTGTGTTCTCATCTGTAAAATGGGGCCTTTAAAAACCCTCCCACATAAGGCTGACCTGAGGACCAGGCAAATCCTGAGTACGTGCCTAGCTGTGCATCTGAAACACGGTAGGCGGTCAGCAAAGAGCTCCACTGGGTGTTTTCAAAACCGTAGCTGAGGTTTCCCTCTGCTCTTCCAAGGCGAGGGCAGGCGGTCCAGCGCATGGGCAGAACTTCCGCACCGCCTGGCCATCTCACTCCTCATGCACACCTCTGCAAAGACACAGGCCTGAGCAGGACCAATGCTGTGTTCTCCCTGGACCCTGCCTCAGCCCCAGCTTCCCACCCGAGTGCAGAGCAAAGCCCCACCACACGTCCCGCTGGCTGCCAGCGGGTCCCTCCAGGGACACCAGGCGCAGGCTGAACTTGACTGAGGCTGGACTGCGGCACCACCGGTCCCTCGGAGTAACTCACCACGCTGTGGCACCAAAGGGAAACGTCCAAGGGTTTATGTATCTCAGCTACCCCATAAAAAAATTTTTTTCAATGCAACAGACATTTTTTGAACATTTCCTGTGAATAAAGCACTGAGTTCCCCACTGCCTGAGACAGAGATGCATAAAGCAAGTCCCTGATGACAAACCGAGAGAAACAAACAGATGCACAGCTAAGTCTAACCCTGAGGAACAGCAAGAGAGAGGTGAGTCAAGAGGGACTGCGGCGGGGGGGCGTGGAGGGGGGGAAGGAGGGGGGTGGTTGTGGGGACATGGGGTCATGGGTATGGCTGCAGAGCTGGGAGGGCTTCTCAGAGGAGGCAGCATCTGCCCTGGAGAAGAGGCTTCTGAGCGGAGCGCACAGCAACCGACAGGTGCGGAGGTCTGGAAGACGCAAGACCACTGAGTCACAGAAATTTAACCATTAAAGACCACAGTCAGAAAGTACTAAAATGTACTTAGCATGTTAGAATTTAACAACTTAGAAAATAAGTATATCTGGTAATTCAATCTTTATAATATCTTCTTGACTTATTTTTTCTTCTCACACAGTGAGAAGGAAACCTACGGAAAACATCGACATGTCCAAGCTTTTCTTTTTCTTAAGAATACCTTGGAACAGAAATCAATCCTGCCAGAGACTTTTCCTCAGCAGACGGTCCCTGTGTTTCTGGCAGAAGACACAGCGTTAAACGAGAGAGACGTCACAAAAGGAGGGCATCTGCAAGGGCCAGCAGGCGGCACCGTCTCTGCCCCTCCTCCTTTCAGGAGCACTGCAGCCACACCCATCCCCACCCCGTCTGTCTACCCCTCACACTCCCTGCCTCCCTGCCTCCCACTAGAGGCCAGAAAAAGAGTCCAGGGTCCACCCGTGACTCTGCATACGCCCATCCCCGGGTGCCACCATACGAGGAACTGCAGGTCACTCAGGAGTCCCCTCAGTGCCCGGCACTGCCGACCTGCTAAACCAACCCTAACTTTCCTTCGGGCCTCCTGACACGTGAGGGCCCTAAGTGCCTCTGTCACTTAAGGCATCTTAGGTTGAGATGTTTGTCACTCGCAGACGAGAATATTCCAAAGGCGCTCCTGTTTCTTCAAGGCTGAAACCCTCTATGAGGGGAAATGACCAGTGAGCTGAAACCATAGAAGTTACCTTACTTTGGACCTAAACCCGAATGTCGAAATCAAACATTTTAGAATATAGAAATTTTTAGAGACTACAGGAACTACACCTCACAAGCAATTACCCCCTGCTCTACTTGCCTGACAAAGACATCTTGAGAGATATTTTCTTTTCGAACAGTAAGTGCTAAAGAGGGGTGGGCGTGGGTGAGGTTGAAGAGTGGGGGTAGGGCTTGCTTTCTCTTGGCCTCTGTGTAACTTCAGTAAATCACCACCATTATCAGAGAGAACGTGACACTTTCCTCTACCGCCTCTTGCCATTTTAGAACCAAGTTATCGCAAATCAAGGTAGGTGAATTACTGTCACATGCTACTAGGTAAGGTGCATCTCCTATAAGATGCATAGCTTCTATTAACCTAATCTTATTAGCGTCCATGTGTAGCAGTATTGGAATGTGTATACTTCCAGAAAGTACATTAGAACCTCTTTATGAGTCTGACCTTTACAGTCAAGACTCGTAACTGCCTCATGAGCTAATCACTTGATATCATGCTTTGACAACAGAGATCAACAGTATAATAGCTGAATTATTGGCAGCAGAATTATAATGGAGACACTCCTAGGATAAAACCAGCGCTCATTTTCTCTCCTGAAGGTAAAAAAAAATCCAGCCCCCCAAAATGGGTGCCACTAATCTTCTTTGAAAGATTAAGCGTGAATAAGCACATTAATATTTGGTGACCTAATTTTTAAAATATTTCAGCTCAGTGCTCTTTTTCTTAACAGTTCAAAAATAACCCAGGGGGCACAGGTGTCTCTGTCCCCTTTCCTAGAGTGGATGCAACTCCTGGCCCATCAGGTGGCTTTTGGTGCCAAAGACGTGGTCTCTGTGCATGTGACCTTGAGGAAAGACGGTCCAGTGGTTAGGAATACTGGCTCTTGAACCAGACAGCCCCACTGTGACCCCCAGCTCTGCTCATACTAGCTGTGTGACTTCAGCAAGTTAAGTCATCTCTCCGCGTCCTGGTGTCCTCAAGAGGATAATGAAGCTATTTATGTTTGTTGTGAGGATTGAATGAGTTCATCATGGGAAGTGTTTAGGCAAAGCACAGCTCGGGGCACATTGCTCAAAAAATCTCTGCTGTCTTTATTATAATTATCGATACCCAGGCTTCCACCCCTAAGTTCTGGGCCTCATAAACACTTCACCACACCCCAACTCAAGGACTTACCAGGTCCTAGGCCACTATACTCCCTTTCCTGGTCCTCCCAAACCCCGTAAAGGCTCTGCCAGCACCCCAGTTGATAAACCCCAAAACGTACATCCACTACATCAGCAGTTTCTGTTGACTGTACCCCCAAGATAAATCTCATCACTCGCTGCTACCACCCCGGTCCAGAACCCATCAGTTCTCCAGGTCTCTCTGCTCTGTGAACCCTTCCTCCCTCGAGACTAAACTCTCACCTGCCAGCAGAGTGAACTTTCTAAAACACAAATCAGATATCTATAGGCTTACCATCTGCCATACTTCCAATTGGTGAAAAAAAATCCAAACTCCTCACCAGGGTCTCTGAGCTCCGACATACATTAACCCCACCAACATCTTCACCTTGATTTTCCACCCCCGACCCTGTCATACCAGCCACACTGACCTTCGTTCTGCCCACAAACACCCCAAACTCATCCCGAGCCTTTGCAAGGAGCTCTGCACTGTTCACAGCTGCCTCACCGCATCAGGGCAAGGGTCCCCTCCTGGGAGAGGTATTCTCGGAATAAACAGAAACCTCTCCATGGCTCTCAACCACATTTCCCCATTTGGTTTGCTTTATAGCTCTGATCACTATCTGAAATTCTTATTTGCTTATCCATCTACCAGCCGTCTCCCTTACCTGGAATGGAAGCTCCGTTAGGACAAGGCAAAATACCCACCTTGCCAGACAGAAGGATGCCTGTAGCACAGCTGGCACTCAATAAAGATGCAGGGGGCTTCCCTGATGGCGCAGTGGTTGAGAGTCCGCCTGCCGATGCAGGGGACACGGGTTCGTGCCCCGGTCCGGGAAGATCCCACATGCCGCGGAGCAGCTGGGCCCGTGAGGCATGGCCGCTGAGCCTGCGCATCCGGAGCCTGTGCTCCACAACAGGAGAGGCCACAACAATGAGAGGCCTGCGCACCGCAAAAAATAAATAAATAAATAATAAAGATGCAGGGTGCATAGGGGAAGGGGGAGGGAGGGTCTGCCAGGACCCAGCAGAGATCGACCCCCCAAACCCCCACTCCTGAATCACACTGCCTGGGAAGCCTGACACCAACATCTAGTCAGGAAAGCAAATTTCAGCAGAAGAGTAGAAGGCTGTAGCTTTTGATCCTAATATACTCCTCGAAAAGCCACCTCAGTCTGATTTTAACTCATAGATATTCCTTAATCATCAGTCCCCAAATTAGGTTTCCCAAAATACAGTCTCTCGGGTGCTCACATCAACCCAGAGTGAACTTTCAAACAACCGCCTCTGAACTCTGCTTGAGTTCATTTAAAAAGGAGACAAAAAGCCCCAGCCAAGGTGCCTATTCTACCTCACTTCTAAAAGCTGGGAGCACGCAACTGACACAGGGAAAAAACTCAGTGTTCAGAGGTTGTTGGGGGGGAGTGTGTCTGTGTGTGTCTGTGCCTGTGTGTGTCTGTGTATGTGTGTGTCTGTGTGTGTGTCCATGTGTGTGTGTCTGTGTGTTTGTGTCTGTGTGTGTGTCTGTGTCTGTGTCTGTGTGTGTGTCTGTGTGTGTGTCTGTGTCTGTGTGTCTGTGTGTCTCTGTGTGTGTGTCTGTGTCTGTGTGTCTGTGTCTGTGTGTGTGTTTGTGTGTGTGTGTCTGTGTGTTTTAACCAAAGAAAATCTGCTGATCTTTTTCCCTTAATTGGTTCTGGGAATCAACAACTGACCACAGGAGGGTAAGCGTTTGGAACAGCTTCTCCTTACTATCGAATCCTTGATTATAATGATTAAGCCTGGACTTGTGGTTCTACTAAACCTCACTGAGCAACCTCACGGGTCACGTGCACAAGTGGGGACCACTCCCCTCAGGTTAGCGCTGTGGCATCGAGTCATAAAATGTCATAAAATTAGCATCCAGGGAGGTCAGAACTCCAAGAGACCTTGAACATCACTAACACCACCTCTTCAAGACAAATAAGGAAATTGAGGCTCGAGAGATTATGTGAATTGCCCAAGGTCAGTGCTAGTGTCAGTCAGAGCACGGACACAGGCCCAGGGCTATCCAACTGCAAGACCAGTGCTACCACCACCATGACGCCATCCATACAAGCAAGGATGGCAGAGAGCCCGGCTCTTCATGGAGTAATCGGCAAGCTCAACTTACAGTCTGCCCCCAACCCATTTCTAAATCCACTTGCCAAAAGGGCTGAAAACGTCCCCAAGAATGCTGCTCGAATATGTCTTCAATGTCTGCTCTGTGACACAGCAGGAAAGCAAAGAAGAAAAGGCGTGTTGTGGCTTCGATGGGGGACAGAGATCATTTCAAAGAGGTAACAGTAAGGACACAGGTGTCCCCAGAAACCAGAGAAGAGGGAAGGGAAGTGTTCTCAGAGGAAAGTGATCGCCTGAGCTGTGTCCCACGGGATGACCAGCAGGGAGGCAGACAAAGAAGCCAACAAAGAGGAACTCCCAGGAGACAGAGCACAAAATTGAAGACTCTGAGGCATGAAAAGACTGGTAACCAAGGGCAGCTAAGTGCTGCTGAAACGCAAGGTTCAAGCAGGGAAGAGATGCGAGATAAGGTAGAAGAGCCAGGCTGTATCCTGCAGGCCAGGAGCCACTGCAGCAGGAAGTCACCCATCACATCTGTGTTTTAGAAAGATCTCTCCCGCCAAGAATTGAGACAGGATTTGAAGAAGACAGGACGAAGGGCTTTGAAGCCTCTCTCACAAAACAGCCAAGAACGATGACAACAGCCAGCAGATTTGATTGGGTGCTGTCTATGTAACAGACACCGTTTCCAGCACACATAGTAACCCATTTACTCTTCACACACAGGAAGTGGAGTCTATTAGTACCTTTGTACAGATGAGCAAACTGAGGCCCAGTGAGGCTGAGTTACTTGTCCCAGGTGTCACAGCTAAGGGGTCGATCTCCTAACCAACGCTACACACTTTCCTGACAAGCAAGAGATCCAGGCCAGAAGCAACACATCAGTAGAAGGGACAGAGGGAGGGGCTGACCGGCCCCCCACAGCCTGCACGCTGCCCTGCCCTTCTGCTCCAGAAACCAAATCAACCCACATTAGGAATTCCGTGACGCCAACCTCTCTGCCCGACTAAACAGCATAAGCCACCTGAATGCAAGCATTAGGTATCGGTCTTCCAAAGACCCGGAACGAATATCGGATTGACGGAAGCCCACCCAAGGGTCTTCCCAGGTCTCTGGGAAACAGCCCCAGTCGAGGAGAGAGGGGGCAGAGATGACAGAACCCATCTCCCCACCTATTTCTCCAGCCCCCCGAAAGAGCACAGGACCTGGAGCCAGGAGTGGGAGAGGACCGCCCACATGTTCATTTTGCTCTGATCCATCACTTTACCTCACTCGTCTTGCACTTGTTTAGCTGTAAGGTGGGTAGATGTCTCCTATCACTAGGCCTCCACCCAACTCAGATTTAAAAAATAATCATCTTTGACAAGCTAGCAACATCTACTGAAATTTGTAAAGTATGTACCCTTTCATCCCGGGATTACGCACCTTGAACCCATGCAAAGAAACGTTTGCATGTGTGTACAAAGTAATATGAACAAGAACATTCAATCTAGTGTAGTTCATCGCTGCAAAAATTTGGAACCATTTAGATGTCCAGCGATAGGAGAATGGTGAAATAAATAAATCATGGCATATCCTATATAAGGGAACCTACAGCACCAGCACTGATGTTAACATACATCTATACATACTGACACAGAAGACATCCAGGATACGGAGTTAAGTACAAAACAGCAAGTGGTGACGCAACTTATATAGTAACTTATATAGAAGTAATTTATATAGGACTCCTCTTTTCCTTTTAACAATGATAAATATACGGTGGTATGTGAAGAGGAAAAGTCTATAAGGATACGTTCTAAAATTGTTCATGTCTGGTATCACTTGGAGGGAATCAAGGAAAATGTCACATTTTTTATTCTTTGAATTCTTCTCTGCATCCAACACATAATAACAAGACAAAACAAGGCCACATCATAGTCAAATTCAGGCAGCTTGCACTAACAGCATGAGCCTCAGAGGCCTCAGCATCTTCCACATCAGGTCAGGCAGTCAGAGCCCAGGTCACCTCCTCAGAGGTTTGGCAGCTCCTTTCTGGGCTTCACATCTGCTCATCTGACAAGCTCCCCACGTCCACCACAAGTCAGCTGATAGTCCCTCCGATTATCTCTCCCCCAGAAGTGGGTGTGGATTGTGGAAAGAAAGGTGACCAGAGCGGTCAGGATGGGAGGCCACGCTATCCAGGAATCAGTCTGGAACACACTGCAATTAGGTGTAACACCTTCCACCCACCACATGACAAATCCATGCCTTGTGGTTCTCGGAAACAGAAATGCCAAATGTCTCCCAACTGAGTCAAATTCTCTGGAATCTAGAAGTTACAGCCTGGATAAGGAAATTCTTCCAGACAGTGATAAGCAAAACAAACAAACAAAAAAATTAGTATTCCATCTTACTTCTAGAAATTCGAAGTATTTTACACTACAGGCACATACACATTACACACACACACACACACACAAACTCGATTAGATCTTCTAAAATACCACATGCAATAGTAAATTACCATCCCTGTCCACTAAATAATACCCAAGAGAAAGTAAATGGACATCCAGCAGTTTCTCCTGTGCATTTACGAAGATCTGGCCCATGATCTCATCGCCCCTCATAACTATTCCATGAAGTGGAGGACAAACATCTAGCCCCGTGTTCCGGGGAAAATCCTAAAATAGGCAAACTTCCTTTAGACTTCTGTGAGCAAAGAGAGAAGCCTGCAGCCTCACTGGATCCACACCCAGAAGAGCCCAACGCTTCCGTTCATGGCTCGGCGAGACCATGGTTGGGATTTTTGTCATCACTGCTGAGAAATGTTTACCCTGCTATTTCTGACCCTCTTGTGTAAATATCAGCTATGCTTTACCCCCCAAATTTCAAGCCTGCGTAAAGGGTCCTTTTTAAGGAAATCCCAAGTACACAAGTATCAGAGTTACAGAAGCTGCAATTTTTGGCAGAGAGGACAACGCTCCAGAAGCTGTGAGAGGGGCCGCAGTGGACCCTTCTCTCTGGAAGCCCCTGGGAAGAGGGGAGGGGGACTGGGGAAATGGGTTCATTTTGCCGTAACCAGCATGACTCAACTTTCTCAACTCTAGGAAAGGTTTATTAAGTGAATAGTTTTACTTTTTCTCAAAGAATTGAGCAATTTTTTTTGCAACATTTCAGCAACGAGTTGACTTCAAGTGACTCTGGAAATCAAAAGGCTCCAAGCATCAGTGTTTTAAAGCAGCAACAGAGGACAGAGGAAACTGAGGTCCGTGGTCCAGTACACACATAACACATACTCATGTTACTTGGGAAAAAAGAACCCACAGGATCTCCAGTGTTACTATGGCTGCAATTTTATCAACTTGATGACCCAATTCAACTGACATCAAAAAAAAAAAACAAAAAAAACTCTTCCCACCCCCAGTACCTCTGGCCATCCATCTCTCCCCTAGGCCAATGCCTACGTACACAGCTTAGCGAGCAATTTACAAGTTCAATGCTGACACGCCCCACAATGGAGGAAAATGTGTCCACAACAAGGAGGTAAATGCTTTGTGCTTAGTGTCCCCCGAGCCCTGATGAAGGGCCTCAGGCAGTCAGCACAACACGGCAGGGGGAAGAGGAGAAACGGTGCTGGACCAGAGGGCAGGAAACCCGCCCCCCACCCCCGAACGTCCTTGATGACACGATCCATCCCACCTTGCCCACCCCACAGGTGCCGGGTGGTTTCCTCCCACCCAGACCACCACAGCAGCTCTTGACAGCATCCTCTGCTCCTCCCAGGACCACCTTCCCAGAAGAGAGGTCCACCTGTGCGGCGCCTCTTCTGACACACCGTCCAGATCCCGCCTGGCCCCTCTCCAGTCCCACGACCACTTAGGCAGCCTCGCTCGAGCCACCTGGGAAGGATGGGCTTTGATGACCACAACAGGTTTTTTCTTCCTTCTAACGTGAATGTCACCCCCTCTGAAGTCTTCCCTCATCTCCCCAAAGAGGGAGATGCCTCAGAGCTGTCACAGGGCCAGGCCCCATCCCCAGGGGCAAGTGACACGGAGCTGGAGGCACGCCCTGGCTCCACAGCTGACCTTGGCCCAGTTCCTTACACGAGCCTCCGAAACAACTCCCTAAGTAAGTCCCGGTGCCCACACTGGCAAAACTGGAAATATAAGGGCTAAAGTGAGTGGTGATTCCATTTAAGGGAAATAATTTCTAGAGAGAACTTAATGCAATGTTTGGAGCTCAGTAAAATCTCAGAAAGTGGCGTCTAGTAGAATATTATTAATAAGTAGCAGATACTCAAAGTTAATCAAAGACACTCCAACGTCCACCAACCTGGGGCAAATGACATCTTCCCCAGGCCTCAGTTCCCTCACCTGTAAAGCGCGGGTGGGGGGAGAGGGAACAGGAGATGAGGGAAGGGCACTGGACTAACACGGAACAGAACAGGAAAACAACCAAGAGCTAAACTGTGTAACAGCAGCAGGCTCTCTGAAAAAGCAGAACTTAAGTTAAGTTTCCCTAACTTGAGAAATGTGCAGGTCACGGCTCTCAGGGGCAAGTGCTCTCTTGGATGCCCTTCCTCCTGGGCTTTGCCTTAAATTATTTACATTACAATGCTACTTAAGTCTGTCCAAATCTAAAGCTTCATATGCTTTAGCCCTTATAAAACTGTAAGGTGAGACAATGTAAAAATTGGATAAAAACCAATAAAAGAGAGCTCAGCTTTCGTTGAACGTGACGTATGGTAATGATGCAATTTTGTTCCGTGTGCTCGACTGTTCACACAGTGTGTTAAGTACAAGAATACCTGGGAGAGTTCCTGGCAACTCTGTGGGGCTCTACCACCGCGGGGCTGGAATCCCCTCAGCCAGCCAGCCACCGCTCTTCTCTAACGGACTGTCGTGAACCCTTTGTTCATGAATTTCCAGCCCTCGTCTGACCCCAAAACACAATTTCTGCGGTAAGTCCACATCTGTCCTTTCCCCTTCGCTACAGACAAGCAAAGGGGTGTGCAACAGACGATCAAAGGGGTGCGCAATCTAACACTGGCAGGAAATCTTTATGACATGCCTCATTTGGAAGGTCACCTGGATGTTACAGAATCTATGATTTTTTTAATTATTATTTAAAAGAATATTAAAAATTTACTTTTGGTTTTAAAAAATAACTTGCAAATTCCCAGGAAGATGTCTTTAAACTCTAGTTTAAAACACATTGTTTCCTCAAAAATCAAGAAAATATTATATTCTGGTGAAAGAACTGAGTAACTGTATAAATACTATAAATTTGTTATATGGGAAAAAAACCATGGTTTCCTAATAAAAGCATCTTGCCATAGTATCCAGAAAGATCTTAGACATCACAGACCTAACTGTACGTGTTCTGGGTGCATTCTCTCTTCAGTCCCAAGAACCACCCTATAAAGTAGGTGCTACTGTGACACGTGAGGAAACTGAGGCTTGAAGAAAGAATGAAAGTGATGGAGCAGCACCTAAACTGATTCCAGCAGCCATGCCCCCTGCTCCTTCCAGACCAGCCCTGAGAGCCTCTGCAGAGGACGGCCAGCCACGCACAGCAGGGATCCAGGGGAAACCAGCTGGGGGAGAGAGAGATGCAGAGGGAAGGTGGCATTCTCAAGGAAGAAATGACAGGACCTAGTGACAGGATGGATGGAGACAAGAAGGTAAGTCCCTGAACCTGTGAGTCAGGAAGAACGGCTGGCCCGGCCTCCAGAAATGGAACTGCTGGGGAGAGAAGCCAGTGCAGGGGGCCAGACCTAAACTGAAACACAGTGGGTTTAAGACAAAAGGGACTTATTCCAAGTGGGGATGGATATCCTCTCAACAGATCGCAGGCGAAGAGGTTGAAGTCTCGTTACACAGGAATTATGTTTACAAGGCATGAAGATTATTTCAAACAGACAAGTCGGTCAAAAGTGTCCAGCACAAGGGAATTCCCTGGTGGTCCAGAGGTTAGGATTTGGTGCTTTCACTGCCAGGGGCCCAGGTTCAAACACTGGTTGGGGAACTAAGATCCCACAAGCCTCACGCACGGCCAAAATACAAAAGCGTCCAGCATAGAAGAGATGGAGAACACAGATAGGCAGGACAGGACCACTGAATTCTGAACATCTGTGTCTTTACTAATTCCCATAGACCAGTGCACAGTACAAGTCAGGTCTGGGACAGGCAATCACGATGGCGAAGAAACAGGGCTATCTCCCCATGACAGCACGTAAGGACTCATCCAGGCAACAGACATGCCCACTGTGTCCCAGATACTGTCCTAGGTTCAGCCACAAACAAAAACCCCCTTGCTGGCACGGAGCTTAAGTTCTGGCTGAGGAGACAAAGAACGAGCAAGCAAGGACACAGTCTGGAATCAGGGGGTGATGAATGTTCTAAGGGCTAGGGGAAAAAATAAAGCAGGATACGAGAAAGAAGGAAGGGCAGGGGCAGGTATCTGAGATAATGTCATCTGGCGATCACGGAAGGACTGACTGAACTCTAAGAGGAGGTGACAGGATGAAACTCAACTTTTTAACCTAGAGAGGCTTGAGAGTGTTCACTCCAAGTGTCTGCTGCCTAGTAGACCAGGCCCTGCAGTGGTCTAGAGAGACCACAGTAAACACATGTTTGAAGGTATCTGAGCATCGTGCACAAATTGAGGGGAAAACTGATGTCATCAGGAACACAGAGAGGAAGGCAGGAGAGGAAGACAAAACAACCGCACCACGTGGATGACCTTCACTTCTGCAGACCTGGATATTCTCTGACTCCATTAGAGAAGGACAGATGCTGGAGCAGTGATGAGCTTCAGGGGACAAGAAAGCAGCAGAGGAGAAAGATCCGCATCAGACTCAGCAGCCTTCATTCAACAGATAAACAGGGGTTTACCCAGCAGGACCCACTGGACGCCGAGCTCGTGCTCCCAAGGGGGCACCTCGAGGTGTCTCTGTTAACACACACCCCAAAGGGATGGGGCTGGGGGAGGGGACCAGCTGGAGGATGGGAAGGGGTAGTGAGGCCAAAGGTGAGGGCTCTAGTCCCCTGCAGCCATGAGAGGCTCACAGGGTGGAGACACTGCTGAGGACGGTGGTGCGGGTTCAGCAAAAGGTCGGCAGATTAGGTCAGTAACCACTGCAGCATCTGATAACTGCAGTGCCCGCTCCAACCACACCCACCACACCTGTACTAAAGTCACTGTCTCCCCACAAAGCTGCTGATTAAACCTTCTTTAATCTCTGTATCCCCCACAACTAGCAAATCCTGGAGGGTCAATAAAGGCTCTACTGAGGTCAAGCTTTCATGACAGGAGTAAACAAGGAGGGGCTAAATAACTGAGGTTCTTCTGATGGAGGTGAGAAACCCAATAGTCCAGATTCCCGCTCAGTTGGCAGATACATGAAAGGGGAGAGCTGTGGGGTGGGGGGCGGGGGGGAGCTGGCCATAGCGACTGTATCACACCAGCTGTACAGCCCTGAAAGTCACTTCAATCCTGAGTCTCAATTTGGAAAACAAGGGGATTGGAGCAAATCAGAGGCTGCAGACTTTCAGGGAGAGAAGATGCTTTTCTCAGTGCTGAAGGCTGGGGAGCATGTGTACTTTTGCTATTGGGGTTGGGGGATGCAGGCTTCCCCTTTGGCTGCAAATGAATCGCAGAGACGAGAACATAATACAGGTATGGCCACCACCACGAGGACCTTGGAGGTTTGTCCGAAGAAGAGCCCCACTGGTGACGTGGCAGGTAAGAAGACGGGCTGGGGGAGGGGGCCAGGACTGCAGTGAGCAGCGGTAATGAGTTATGCAGACCTCAGACGGGAGACAACGGATGCCCAAGCAAAGACTGTGAATGAAACATCCGTGTTTTGAAGGCGGTTGCTGGAGTCTGGCTTGTACACACCCAGGCACACGAAAAGTCAGGGAGAAACAGATTTTACACAACTTGAAAACTATGAAACTACTTTAAGAGCTGTAAGAGCAATTACCCATATGCCAGACCACTTCTAGCCTTTGAAAAGCTTGTTTATTACCATATTTACTGAGGGCTATCAGACTGTATTTTGAGCTTCTGAGAAGTTTCCATTTAGAATCAGTAGAAATACCTGACACATCCAAACCCCATAATTTCCCATACCAAGCTGAATCCCCCAACATTACAGAAAAACCCACAAACTTTGCAGAAGGGAGTGAAAAGCCAATCCAGTCACAGGAAACCTTCCAGCTCTACAAAAGAAAACAAACAAACAAAAACACCACAAAGAGCACTGAAACATTTCTAGTCCAACAGCTTTTCACTCAAGCTTTAACAACTTTATTCTGAAGCCCTTGAAAAGTATTAAATTACATACAGTATTCTATATTCCTGGCAGTAGCAATGCCTAAAACTTATTATAACTTAAGGCAGTAAGTGAACTCATGACTTTTAAGTCAAATTTAAGGAAGCTAAAGGCCAGACAAAACCATGTGTTTGAAAATGCCCGCAAAATAATAATGCCGGAGGGAACTGGATGGCTTTTCTGCTTCTAAGCTAAATAAAGCCTGGGGGGCTTTGCAAAGATCCTAGTGAGGATAATCACACACACACCCCCACTGCACACAGCAAACCATCCAATGAATTCTACACAGACCAAGGAAAGTTAATCCAAGAAGAATAACAACACTTGAAATGTTGAGAAAAACACAGTTCTGCTGTTTAAAACACTCTATCGGGCTGGAGGACAAATCGGGTCATTCTAACATGCCAGAACATTTGACTGGTGAGTGTTTCTGTGACCATGTCTTGGCTTTGTGTTAACAAAGGGTCCTGCAAGACATCTGAGTTCCAACGCTCGGGCCTTCAGGTCCTCTCTCGCCTGCCAGCAGCCTCCCTACTTCCTGCACACCTTCGGATTAACTGCCCCGACTTCCTGCACAGCCCTGGATTTGGGCTACCTTCCTCCTTCAGGCTTTCAGGCTTACTCAAGCTAAGTTTTCCGGGCAAGCTCGAAGGGTAAAAGTTCGCAGTCCCTGACCCTCCATTAAAGCACAATCAGCATGTGTCGCTTGACAAGCCTGGCCGCGGCAGGGTGATTAATTTACATAAACAACTCTGAAGAGGTAACTCATCGCTTCAAGGGCAGAAGTCAGCAGGCTGAACCTGGCCGCTCTGGGAGCGGCGGCTGCAAGGCTGGCCCACACGGCAGAGCCTCTGCTGACGTTCACCGCGGCTCCTTCCACGCAACAGGTCCACGCAGGCAGGGCACCAGGGCACTTGCCCACAGCTCCGCGCACGCAGCCCCCCTCCTGCCCCGCCCCCCACGGCCGGTCCCGGAGCCCGGGCAGCTACGGCTCTTCCCGGCACGGCCCACCCGCGATAAGGCCCGGAGCACATTCTTCGGAAGATGCCGAGATAGCGCGGCTCTCTCGCGCGCTGCCCACCTCCTCCCGGCCCAGTCCAGGCCGAAGGGAAAAGGCGCCCCGGCCAGCGATCGGGGAATGCGAGACAAGGAGACCGCCCCGGGAGCCGGATGCCGCGCTCGGTCCTTCCAGCCGGGAACGGCCCCGGCCACCTGGCTCCTCACCTGCCCGGTCACAAGTGCCGGGCACTTGTTCCTAGATATGTATATAAACTACTTATCGGCACAGAACGTTTTCCCAACTGCACAAGCTACAACGACTACTCAGAAAACAGCAAGTCGCTTTGTATAGAAAGAAAAGGAACTTTTCGGGAGGGGGAGGGGAGGGGAGGAGGAGGAGTGTGGGAGGAAGAAGCAGGTGAATGAACGTAGACGTGGTTTCCGCGGGACCTGCCTGCCGGGTCCCGAGGTGGAAGAGGGGGCGAGAGGGGAGGGGAGGGGAGAGGAGGGGACGGGGTGGGGGGAAGGGGAGGGCGCGAGGCTGGCGGGGCCCGGCCGCGCTCCCCCAGGGCGGCGCGCAGGTGAGGCTGGACACTCACCTCCGGCAGCTCGCGGAGCTGGTTGGCGTCCAGCAGCAGCTCCTCCAGGCTGCGGGCGTAGCGGTAGATCTCCTCGGGGACGTAGACCAGCGAGCAGTGGCGCTTGTCGATGGTCTCCACATGACGGTTGCACCGCCACAGGGGGATGCAGTGGAACATCGCCGCCCGCCGCCGGGTCCCGAGCCGCGGAGACCTAGGCTCCCCGCCCGCTCCGCCCGCCCGGCGGCTGCGCTCCGCCCGCCGCCCACCCCGCGCTCGTTGGACCCCGTGCTCGCTCGCACCTCGCTCCGGGCTCCACGCTCCCAAAAGCGCCCAGGAACCTCGGGCGAGAGCCCCCCCCCCCGGCCCCGCGCCCCCGCCCGCCCGCCGCTGCGCCCCTCCCACCCTCCGGCCGCACCGCAGCCGCCACCGCCGCGCTGAGCTTCCTACTCGCCGCCGCCGCGCGACTGAGCATGCGCGCCAGTGGGCTCGCGCCCAGGGCGGCTCCCGCCCGAGAGATGCTCCGCTCCGGGTTTTCGCGGCGACCTGGATCCGGAGGGTCGGGGTAGCAGCGGTCAGACGCTAGCGGTCCCCCTACTCAGGCTGGGACCCAGGGAGTGTCGCGGCATCGGAGGGAGCCCCTCTGAAGGAGCCCGGGGCAAAGAAGAGGCAGGGGCGAGGCAGCCCGGGGGGAGCAGAATAACTTTGTTTTTTACTTTTACTTAACTCGCTCTCCTCGCTCCCCTTCCCCAAAACCACTTTCCCTTCCGGGGTCAGGCGGGACCGCCCCGAAGCGTACCTTGCGCGCCGTGGGCGGCCGGAGCCCCAAGGTTCCGTGTGGTTTTGAGGTGTCTCCGCCGCCCTGGCTGCGGCTTTCTTGGCCACTTGCGTGCGCGCTGCTCCAACACCCCCCGAAGTGAGCGGGCCGCCCCCGGCCCCGCACGGCAACCCGGCCCCTGCCCTGCCCCTGGTCCTCGGGCACCGCCTGCAGGCTGTGTAGCATTCTCAGTAATCATCGTCTCTGTACACAGTAATAGGAGATCCCTCTCCGCAAACCACCAACATAGGCGTCAGAGAGTCTACGAGATTCTCACAGATGTGGATGCACCCCATCAGGAGCCCACATACAAAAACGAGCTGGCAAAGATTAGTTTCTGAGCCCGTTCCAGCCTGGCCAGATGTTGGTCCCTGGCGACTAGCCTGGACAGGTGAGGAGGGAGGAGCGGGAGAGGTGGGGCAGGTCTCGTGGGGGCTGCCGGCTGAGCATCCTCCATCTGGCTCCTGCGTTTCTGCACCAACACCCAGTCTCTTGCAAACAGTAGACTGCAGCCCAAGGAGTAGCTGGGGAGGACCCAGGAGGCTCACCACTGGGTGATAATGACCATTCCCTTGCCCCTGATTCGTATCAAGGGACTAGGACCAGAACCCTGAACTGACCCTCTTCCTATCTCCAAATAACCAAACTGGCTCCTTCGCAAAGGGTTGCTGACCAGGTGAAAACCAATCACATTTATGGATTGTTTTTTGGGGGTCTACTCTGACTCCTCACCTGGCCCCCTCCCTAGTCCTCACACCTTCTGCTTCAAGTGAACTGGGCCTGTGACCTCTGAGTAGACACCACCCAGGCTTTTCCACCCCCACTACTGCCCCCAAACTGCTAAAATCTGGAGCCACGGAATCCGCATTTCTGCAGAAGACTGAAAGCTGAGTGCGCTCCATGGCCAAAGCAAATCTGGGTCCAAAACTAGTTTTTGCAAGGCATATGTGGTCTCAGTTCCAACCGTGCACCAGACAGTTTTCCTGGGGTGAGTGGGGAGGGGAACATTTCATCATTTCAACTCTACTAGGACAGCTTTTCACTTCCCAGTCAGTGAGGATAGGTCCAAGTACCATTGCCTTGTCTGTTTCTACCCTGGCATTATCACCTTAACTCTAATTCAAATCAATCCCTAAACTCCACTGCCCTACCCACTCCACCTTGTCCTGGCTTGATTCCTACATTCTCAAGGGAGGTTACCCGGACTTTGAACCTTAGTCACTCTTCCTTCATTCTTGCATTCCAGAAACCCACTTTGTGCCACCTTTAGTGGGAGACTGTGGTTCCTGCCTGAGAGCCTGGGTCTGGAATGGTAAGCAAGTCACTGGCCTTGTAAGTTTTCCAACTGCTTAAAAATAATAATAAAAATAAAGAAGGCCTGGCCCCCCATCTTAATCTTATATTGACTTCCAGAGATTATCACACTAGATTATTATAATAAACACCAAATGTGTCTTTAAAATGTGGCTGATCTTTTTAAAAATTCAAACCTCAAGAAGCATTCCCTGTGTGCCTCTCCATGGCACTTATACTTCCCTGTGTTAGATTATTTTTGTATCACCTTAATCCCCAAAAGACTGTGACCTTTTGGACATCAGGTACTCTCTCACTTGCTCTGTAGACCCCTACAACTACCATAGTTCCGTATGTACACTGAATGACCGGCTTGTCTTGGCTCTTTGGAAAGTCAGTGGCAGAATTCTTGACTTTCCTCATTTCCAAAGATTTGCCGAGAATCTGAAACATTAGTCTGGTAAGAGAGAAGAAATGAAAACACTTTGCCAAGTGGAGAATTAGGGAAGCAATTCTTTATCCTCCTGAAGAGTTTGAGGGTTTCCCTATTGATATAATTTCTAGTTTCTTTCCCCATATGTATATGATTTGGACTCAAACAAAATTTAAACGACCATAGAAATCTAATTTTTTTGGAATAATGCAATTCATTTTCAGTGTGAACCATTTTTCACATCCATTGGGGCTAGAGAGGTCTGACTTTCAACTCTGGCTCTGCCACCTAATAGCTTTGTTGAACAGGTTGCTTCACTTTTATAAGCCTCGGTTTTATCAGCACAAATGAGGACAATGGTCCACGGGTTGTTATCAGGATTAAATAAGATGGTGTTAGTAAAACGCTTAGCATAGTGTCAGGCACACATCTGTTCAATCAATAAATATTCACTATGTACTGGTTTGTCTGTGTAATCAACGTCTATCTTTGTTTTGGGGGTCACTCACTTTGGAGAAACCAGCTGCCGTGTTGAGCAACCCAGTAGAGAGACCCACACGACAGTCTTCCCCATAGCTATGTGAGTGAGTAACCTTGGAAGCCAACCCTCCAGTCTCAGTCACGCCTTCAAATGACTGTAGAACCAGCCAATCCCCTAAGTGCAACCTCCTGATAGACCAGGAACCAGGACCACTCAACTAAGCTGCTCCTGGATTCCGAACTCTCAGAAACTGTGTGAAACAAATGTTTGTTATTTTAAGCTGCTAAGATTTGGTGTAATTTGTTACACAGCAACAGATAACTAGTAAATGTACTTACCATGCTCCACACATGGTGCTGCAGATAGGTCTTGCCCTCATGAAGCTTATACTCTAAGGTTAAGAACGATATATTCTCCGTTAATGGGGGGCTTCCCAGGTGGCGCAGTGGTTGAGAGTCTGCCTGCCGTGAGGGTTCGTACCCAAGTCCGGGAAGATCCCATGTGCCACGGAGCGGCTGGGCCCGTGAGTCATGGCCGCTGAGCCTGCGCGTCCGGAGCCTGTGCTCCGCAACGGGTGAGGCCACAACAGTGAGAGGCCTGGGTACCGCAAAAAAAAAAAAAAAAGGTTCTCCATTTATGGTGTTGTTGTTGTACTATTATTAATTTTTTGACTATGATGGTTGTCATTAATTTCTTTTAAAGTGAAAGTCCAAAGTGATAGCTGGTAAGATGGGGTAAAATGGGGATTCAGAGGTTTGAGCATGTGAATTTTAAAGGGAGACACCACCCCCATCCGCTAGAATGACTAAAAAGAAAAAGATTGATAGTCTCAAATGTTACTGATATGGAGCAACTGGAACTCAGGCTTTGCTGGTGGGGGTGTAAAATGATAAAACCACTTTTGGAAAACAATTTTTAAGTTTTTTTATAAGTATATACCTACCTTAATGATCCAGCCATTCTACCCCTGGGTATTTCCATACAAAAGCTTGTTTACAAATGTTGATAGCAATTTTGTTAAAGATAGCCAAAAACTGGAAACCATCCAAATAGTCATCAACAGATAAATGAATACTACACTGAAACAATGGAATAACAACAATAAAAAGAAGTTTGTTCCTCTTCTACTACTTTTCTAATGTTACTAATGTTACTGTTACTTGTAACAATGTGGATGAATTTCAAAAACAGCATGCTTAGCAAAAAAAGCCAGACACAAAAAAGTATATACTGTATGATTCCTTTTATATACATATATAAATTCTAGAAAATGCAAACTAGTATAAGTGGTACAACGTAGATCACTGGGTACCTGCAGCCAGGGATTCAGGAAGAGATGTGGATAGAAAGATTGATGGCAAAAGGCATGAGGGAACTTTTTGGGATGATGGAAATATTCTACATCTTGACTGTGGTTGTTACGTGGGTGTGTACATTTATTAAACTCATCAAACTGTGTACCTAAAATGGGAACCTTTTATTGTCTAAAATGTATACATCAATAAAATTAATTTAAAAAGTTAACAAATAGTATACAGGTAAATATACCCAACAGGCAGTTGTAAATTACATCCAGGGCCAAGTCATGTTGTGTTATTTATTTATTGAGTGGCCGCTATGTGCCAGTCACTGATCAATTTACTGAGTTCTGGAGGCTGGGAAGTCCAAGATCAAGGCACCAGTAGATATGATGTCAGGTGAGGACCTGCGTCCTGGTTCACAAATGATCGTCTTTTCACTGTGTCCTCACACAGTACAAGGGAACAGGGGAACTCTCTGGGGTCTCTACTATAAGGGCACTAATCCTGTTCATGAGGGTGCCACCCTCATGATCTAATCACCATCCAAAGTCTCTGCCTCCAGATACCATCACATTGGGGATTACATTTCAAAATATAAACTTAGAGGGACACATATTCAGTCTATAGCATTTTATCTTCTCTGCTGGATGGCAGCTGAAATTTTGTGTTGAGTTATTTTATGCTTAACTGAGATGCTTGAAAACTGAACTACACATGCATAATTAAAGGTCAGTCAGAGAAATAGGCAGAGTTTATGCAGAATTTGGAGCATCCACTGTCACTCAATCCTTTCTGAGGTTTCCCCCTCTCACTTCCCAACTGCTGTGGTCACCCCAGCTCTGTCAGACTGCTCTAAACATTAGCTGTTTTCATTTATACAAGAAATATTACCTGTTCTGTGCAGTAGAGAATAGTGGCTACGCTTGTTAAAACCATGAAAACAGAACCTCACCTAGTGTTATTTCCTCTTTCCAGTGTAGACTCCCCTTCAGTTTCCACTTGCTTTTGGTCACTCTCCAGGATCTTCAGATAGTTTTTTCTTAATATTTTGTCCAACATTATAATTGTTATCTGTGGGAAGGTTGGTCTGATAACCTTCCCACTCAGTCATTACTAAAGATAAAACACTATTCCCTGCTTTTTATTAATCAGAATCATTTATTTATTCAGCTTTACAGGTTGTAATAGTATGTAAACAGTCTAAAATTTCACATTACGAAGACTTAAACTGCTCCTCCATTCAGAGAAGTTACAGATGAGCAGTTTGTGTTTATCTACTCTTCTGTTTTTCTCAATCTGATAAATGTGCTCATGATGAGACAAATATTGAACAACATTTTGCCTTGATGGAGATGAGCAAACACTGTCTGTCACGTAGGCTGGTGGAAAAAACTCATAATTTTGCACTGAATTTTTGCATCTGCTGCTAACTAGGGATGAGATCTTGGGTGATTCATATTAACTCCAGTATTCATTTTCTTTATTTCTGCAAAAGAGATGAAAAATGCCACCCTCAAAAAGCTGTCAAGAAAACTGTGGATTAATGTAGTCAAAAGAGCTTTCCGTGCCCCAGAAAACTATACATTAGACATTAGTCACTGTCAGTACTCTTTTCTCAGTTACCAGCCAAAAGAAAGCCTATCCTGTGAGTACTCCATTTGGGTAAACAATATGTAAATTATTGGATTGGGAGAAGTTAGACTGTAAAGTTTTCAACATGAAAGAGACTATACCAGAGGAGCCCAGTACAAACTATAGCACCAACCACTGAATCCATCTTTTTCTCTGCCTCTGTCTCACACCTTCCCTCTCCAGTAAACAGAAACACGTGGGGCAAAGCCTAAAGGAGGCTCATGAGCACGCTTCCTCGGGTTGGAGCGACGATTTCCATTTGTATAATGCTTTTTAGTTTAAAGAGCCATAACATACACCATCTCACTTGATCAAAATGTATTTTTTAGTCATTTGGATAAACATAGAGGTTTCATTTATTGCTTCATTTGTTTTCCACCTTGATCCACAAAGGATTTAAGAAGAGCATAAAGATTATCCTTTACTCATATCACTCTTATTTTATAGTTATGGTGCCTACAATATAAATTAAAGTATTATGGACACTAAGTCTTCACTGAAGGCCAAGACCTACTGCATAAAAAATAAGAGAAAAAGATATCAATGAGCAGAACTGTGTTCCTTCTAACAACCAGGGTCATTCAGACAATTCAAATACCACTGCTAATAAAAGTGTGTTGATCAGTTCACTAGAATAAACCTAGAAAAGGTCATGTTTCTCCAGTGAATTTTGCACCATCCATAACATTTATGTAAACTTGATTGGAGAAATAACACCTTTTAAGCCCTGTCAGAGTAAAATGTTGTGAGGTTACTGATAAGGGTTATTTTTAATTTTAGTTTTATTAAGGTATAATGGACATACAAAACTGTAAGATATTTAAAGTGTATATCATGGTGATTTGTATACATTGTGAAAGGATTCCTTCATATAGTTAATTAACACATCCATTACCTTACACACTTAGCTCTTTCTTTCTTTTCTTTTTTTTTTTTTTTTTTTTGGTAAGAGCATTTATGTTCTAATTTCTTAGCAAATTTTAATTATACAATACAATGTTATCAACTATAGATACCATGTTTTACATTAGCTCATAAGACATTATTCATCTTATAACTGAAAGTTTGTGCCCTTTTACCAAATTCACTCTTTTCCCTCTGCCCCCTGGCAACCACCTTTCTACCCTCTGTTTCTATGAGTTTGACTCTTTTTTTCAGATTCCACATGTAAGTGATACTATGTAGTATTTACCTTTCTCTGTTTGATTTTTGTGTATGGTATAAGAAAGGGGTCCAGTTTCATTCTTTTCCATGTGGCTCTCCAGTTTTCCCAGTACCATTTACTGAAGAGTCTATTGTTTCCCCATTTTATATTCTAGGATCCATTGTAGTAAATCAGTTGACCAAATATCCATGGATTTATTTCTGGGCTCTGTATTCTGTTCCTTTGATCTGTGTCTGTTTTTATACCAATACCATACTGTTTTGATAACTATAGCTTTGTAATATAGTTTGAAATTAGGACACTTGATGCCTTCAGCCTCATTCTTCTTTCTCAAGATTGCTTTGACTTTTCAGGGTTTTTTGCAGTTGCATGCACATTTTAAGATTGTTTGCTCTATTTCTGTGAAAAATTCCATTGGAATTTTCATATTGATTGCATTGACTCTGTAGATTGCTTTGAGTAGTATAGACATTTTAACAATATAATTTTTCGAATCCATGAACATGAAATATCTTTCCATTTATTTGTGTTTCATTCAGTTTCTTTAATCAATGTTTTTTCAGTGTACAGATTTTTCACTACTTTGTTCCTAGGTATTTCGTTCTTTCTGATGCAATTGTAAATGGGATTGCTTTCTTAATTTCTCTTTCTGATAGTTCATTATCAATGAATAGAGACACAACTGATTTTAGTCTATTGATTTTGTATCGTGAAAATGTACCAAATTTGTTATTAGTTCTAACCGTTTTTGGTGGAGTTTTTAGAGTTTTCTATCTATATAATATCATGTCACCTGCAAATAGAGATAGTTTTTTGTTGTATTTTTTTTGCGGTACGCAGGCCTCTCACTGCTGTGGCCTCTCCCGTTGCGGAGCACAGGCTCCAGACGCGCAGGCTCAGCAACCATGGCTCACGGGCCCAGCCGCTCCGTGGCGTGTGGGATCTTCCCAGACCGGGGCACGAACCCGTGTCCCCTGCATTGGCAGGTGGACTCTCAACCACTGCACCACCAGGGAAGCCCTAGAGATAGTTTTACATCTTTCTTTCTGATGTGGATGCCGTTTATTTTTTTTTTTTCTTGCCTGCTTGCTCTGGCTAGATCTTCTAATACTCTATTGAATAAAAGTGACAACAGTGGGCATCTGGTCTTGTTCTGGATCTTAGGGAAAATCAGCTTTTCACCATTGAATACTATGTTAGCTGTGGGTTTATAATATATCGACTTTATTATGTTGAGCTATGTGCCCTATATACCCAGTTCTTTGAGAGCTTTTATTATAAATGAATGTTGAATTTTGTCACATTCTTTTTCTGCATCTATTGAGATAATCATATGATTTTTATACCTTAGTTTTTTAATGTGAATGTCTATTTCCTTCCCCAGGTTAGGGAAGTTTTCAGCTGTTGTTTCTTCAAATAAGTTTTCTGACCATTTCTCTCTCTGTCTTCTCTTCCTGGACCCCTATAATATGAATATTGGTCCACTTGATGTTTTCCCATAAATCCCTCAAGCTGTCTTCATTCTTTTTTTTCTTTTTGCTCTTCTGATTGGATGAGTTTCTCTGCCCTTTCTTTGAATTCTCTAATTTTTTTCTTCTTCTTTATCTAGTCTGCTATTGAACTCCTCTATTGAATGTTTCAGTTCGATTATTGTTTTCTTCAGCTCTATTTTTTCTTTTTGGTACTTTGCTATATTCTCTCTTTGTTGAAATTTTCACTTTGTTCATGCATTGCTTTCTTGACTTCAGTAAGCATATTTCTGACCATTATTTTGAATTCTTTATCAGGTAAATCACTTACATTTCATTAAGGTCTGTTTCTGGAGTTTTATCATATCTTTGTTTGGAACATACTCTTCTTTTTTCTTCATTTTCTTTGACTCTCTGTGCTGAATTCTGCACATTGGGTAAAACAACCATCTCTCCCAGTCTGGACAGAGTGGTCTTGTGTGAGAGATTAACCTTATTGCTCAGCCTGACCTGAGCTATTTGTTGTCTGTGAAACCTTTGTGATTGTCCAAGTTGCCTTCTTTGTTCTTACTGGCTCCCAGTAATTGAGGGTGTGCCAAGGCCCATTTCAATATGGGTATTTTCTCATTTGCCCAATGTACAGACATCACTCAACTAGTTTCTGGATTTCTTTTAGAGGAAATTGCTCTGTGTGTAACCATAGATTTAGTGTATCCAGAAAAGGAGGTGAGTTTAGGAGACTCCTATGTTGCTGTCTTAGACTGGGACTCTAATGAAGCATTCTTAAAGAAAAGAAAGATAGCTGTGAACTTCCAGGCTGACATTTACCCAAAAAAAAAAAAAAAACTTTTTAACTGTTTAAGAATACCACGTAGCGGGGCTTCCCTGGTGGCGCAGTGGTTGAGAGTCTGCCTGCCGATGCAGAACACGGGTTCGTGCCACAGTCCGGGAAGATCCCACATACCGCAGAGCGGCTGGGCCCGTGAGCCATGGCCGCTGAGCCTGCGCGTCTGGAGCCTGTGCTCCACAACGGGAGAGACCACAGCAGTGAGGGGCCCGCGTACCGCAAAAAAAAAAAAAAAAAAAAAAAAAAAAAGAATACCAGATAGCTTGTTTTTCATCTTCCAATTATATTACTAATCAAACAATAAAGAAATATGTCTTATTTATTTACTTATTTATTTAAAAGTACAGTATTTATATTTTATCCAATCATATTTCTTTACTTCAGAAACCATCTAGAGGCCTCCTCAATTCTAATTTATTCTTAGTATTTTCCATTAGTGGATCAACCATCAAATCTTTTTTTTTTTCCATTTCCCCCCACAAAACACAAGCAAGAAATCTTTCTAAAGAGCATTATCTTGCTGTAAAAAATTTTATTTTCTTAATATGTTGAGTAATTTGTAAACAAATGCATTTCTTTTTATTAATTCTACTGGCACCTTAAAAGAGGTAAAAAATTAAAATGTTAGTGTGAAAATATCAGTAAGTAATATTATTATAAATCTATCATTTGGATAAGCTGAATCAATTTGTAGGAAGACAACACTACAAGTATATCTGCTATAAGAAAATCAAGCATGAACATACCTAATCTTATAGCAAATTTCAATGGGGAGATGCTTTCTCTCAATTTTGTTGCTTTGCCAAAAAAGATTTACTGCAGCATTTAAATGGATCATTATTTTAATACATTGAAATTGAATTTTACTTAGCAAAAAATTGTTTCATACAATTTTGTAGGTAGACCTCTAATGCACAAAGCTAAGTATAACTGTATTAGTCTTGAATATGATTATTATTCAAGACCTGTGCTTAACAGTGAAGACATTACTCTGTGAAAGTCCGGAGTCAATCAGAACATGAACGTTCACCAGACAGTTTGAATCTCTCTTAGACCTGCTGTGTAAGAAGAATTGAGGAAAATTCACATTAAAAGCACAACTTGCTAAAATCTACATACATGTATAAGGAGAGTTCACTTGATAGGCTTGTTTCATATTTTTTTAAAATTTATTTTGTTGAAGTATAGTTGACTTACAATGTGTTAATTTCTGCTGTACAGCAAAGTGATTCAGTTATACATATATAGACATTCTTTTTCATATTCTTTTCCATTATGGTTTATCACAAGATATTGAATATAGTTCCCTGTGCTATACAGTAGGCTTGTTTCATATTTTTAAACATCTTAAGTGATATAGAAAATAACAAACGTCACATTTATAAGAAAAACTTAAACTAATTCTCTTCTAGACCATAAAGTAAAATTATTAATAAAAACCACTGAATTAGGAATTCAGTGAGTCTCAGTCCTGGCTTTTCAACAAAATAACACTGGACATCAGAAGATTCATCTCTCCTGTGCCTGTTTCTCATCTCTAACCAGAGCAGATGGGATGACAAAGCATTATATATAAGGTCTCTGACAACTCCTTTTAAAAGGACTATAATTCCTCTTCTGCACAATGTTCTGCTCAGTGTACCTTTTAGCAAGAGTAAATGGCACAAAATCCATCATAAGGAAATGAGCCTTCACGTTTTCATTTTTGTAAACATTTCTCTTTCAGGGTTCACAGCCAGTGCATCTCCATTTTTCCATTATCACTTTTCCTCTTCCCAATGTAACTGTCATCATCAAATCGCTTTGCCTCAGAATATTCACCTGTTCATAGTCCCTTACATTCTTTTCTTTGTCTGTTCATCTGGCTCCTCATTTCTCTCTACTTTAGTGAGAAAGAATACTTCAAAAACAGAAATTGTTAAGTTTAATAGAGTGATTGGCTGTCACAGACAGCCCAATAATTAAATATTGTCCCTAATAAAATAGACTCTCAGTAATTATTAGAAACAGAAGAACACAAAGTGTCAAATTGTTGGATTGAACTTCTTAATCTCCAAGCAAGTCGTATTTATATAAAAGATAGGTTTTTCTACTTGTACAATAAAAATACAGTAAAATGTTAATATTTATAATACTAATTTAGTATTTATGATATGTTTGTCTAGTTACATCATGCATAGTTTAGTATTTACATAATCTGTCTTTGAAACCTGAAAGGATGCAACTGTCAGATTTGATCTGACATGGTTCCCTCTTGGGAGGCTAATGCAGCTAGGCAGGGCCATGGCCAAGGGGCAGCCAGCAGGAGAAAGAGGAAAGAAGAGCCGAGAGATCATCCAGAGGCAGAACACTTCACCCTGGGGAGGTGGCTGGAGCACACAGTGGCTTAGTTGGGAATAATAAACAAGTTGCCTTCTCAGTGTGGGCTGGGAGTGGTATTTACATGTCACCATGACTACCTTCCTGATCTTTAGGGCTCCCTGAGGAAGGAAGCTGGAGTGTGTGTGTGTGTGTGTGTGTGTGTGTGTGTGTGTGTGTGTGTAGACCAAAGAGGAGGACGTGGAAAATGTACCAGGGAGATAGCCAAAGGGGAAAAGGTTCTTAAGAAACAAACCAGATCAGAGGAAAGGTATAATTAGGCTTAGAGTGGGAATTGAAAGTAGCCATGGTGTGATAAGTTGTAACACTGTTGTATTGTGATACTATGCGAAAGAAGTCATGATTGTTATTATTTCGTGGGGTATGTTGAAGCTCTTCTGATACAGCCGGTTAAGCTGCTTAGCAGTGTTTTTGTTCCCAAAGGGTGTGAGTCTCTTACAGAAAGACAGGACTAACTTTCCTATGAAAGTGATGAAATACAACTGGACACATCACAATCCCCAGGCTAGCTCTGTAAGACTAAACCACATTGTAGGCAGACTCTCATATGGCCCCAATGATCTCCACATCTCTGTATACAATAGAGATTCTTGTATTATTCCCTCCTCTTGAGTGTTGGCTGCATTTATTGACTTGCTTCTAAGGAATAAAAAGGCAGCAAAAGTCATGGGATGTCACCTCTGAGATTCAATTATAAAAAGACCATGGCTTCCATCTTAGGTGTCTTGTCCCCTTCTGTCTTAGGTGGCTTGCTCTGGGGGAAGCCAGTGCCATGGCCTGAGACAGCCCTGCAGAGACACCCACTTGAAAAGCTTGGAAGCAGATCTCTTGAAACACGTCAGCAGCCACGTGAGTGAGCTCGGAGGCAGGTTCTCCCCCAGTTGAGCCTTGAGTTGACTGCAGGTCAGCTGACATCTTGACTGCAATCTCAATAGGAGGCTGAGCCAGAACCAACCCAGGAAGCTGTGCCCAGATCCCTGACCCAAAGAAACCTGGAGATAATAGATGTTTATTGCTTTAGGCTGCTAAGTTTGGAGTAGTTTGTTGCACAGCCATAGATGACTAATTCAAACCATGACAGGTAACACATAACATAGCTGAAATGCTATATAAGGTCCAGCGGAAGAGTTAGAATCAAGGCAGGCAGGGGATGGGACAGGAGAGATGTGGACGGTGACACAGCTCACGGAGCAGCTGTGTTGTCCTGTGTGCCAGGCACCTTACAGACACATCTGTGGTTATTCTCATTACTCTGGAACACTGGAACCGTTCTCCCCACATCACACATGCATAACCTAAGGTTCAGAAGGGTTAAATAATTTGCCCGACTCTAGGGAATTCCCTGGCGGTCCGGTGATTAAGACTCTGCACTTCCACTGCTGAGGACACGGGTTCAGTCCCTAGTCAGGGAACTAAGATCCCACAAGCCCCACGGCACAGTCAATAATAATAATAATAACAATAATAATAATTTGCCCAACTCTATAGCGCTAGTAAGTAGCAGACGCTGGTTTTGAACTCTGGTTTGTGAGAAGATATGCTAATAATACATGAAGGTCCTGCTTCTATTACGCTAATTGCAATGAATGACACTGGTAATGAGTGGAAAATCACACCCGATTGCACCTTCCAGACACATGCCTCACATTTCACTTGATAAGAGCTGAAGTCGGGTGTGAGCAGCTCTCTGCAGGAACATGAATGGTGGTAGTGTGGGGAGGGGATGGAGGAAAGCCCCATGTGGGTTACATCAGACACAACAGCACAGCCTCTGTTACCCCCCGGGACAGCTCTGGCTCTGGTATCAGAGTGACATGGGTTCAGACCAATTATTAGTTCTATGACCAGGACAGGTTACTTCTTGCTGGCATAGTTTCCTTCTTGGTACTGATTCAACGAGGCCACGCATAGAAACTGCTTGGCAGAGAGTCAGGCATATGGCAGACACTTAATAGATGTTCACAACTGATAATACTATTATTATGGTTTTCTCTTCAAATTTGCCTTTCTGTTAATAAATATGTAATTACTAGTACTGCCTTTTATGCTCATTAGTCAGAGTGATTGTTTTTTTAAGGGAGGGAAAACTATTTCCCTACAATAATTGGGTGAGAGAGTTGAGGCAGAAAAAACAACAACAACACTAGAATATGAGAAAAGGGAAAGGGGAATAAAAACAAAAGGTCTGTGTTTGTGAGATAATGATTGTGAGAACAGTGCTGGGAGCAGAGGCAGGGAGGCATGTGGACCCTGTCTGCAAGGAGCAAAGGCTGCATTTTATCCATCTTCCTATTGTCCTAACACCATCAGGCCCACGGTCCTTCCATGAATGCATAATGAGCTCTTTCATTCAGCAAACGCTACGCAAACTTATGGCGCACCATCACGCTTCCACGAGGGTAGCATCGCAGAGCTTCCGTTCTAATAAGGCAAGAGAGGCAATCAACACGTAATATACAGAGTAAATCTACATACACAAAGCATGAGCACATTTGGAAAGTAATAACCGCGCGAGAGAGATTTTAAAGCAGGAAAAGGGGCTGGAAAGACCAAAGAAGGGGTCATGCTGCCTAAACCAGGGTGATCAGGGCATTGGTGGCTTCCAAGGCTGCCTCCTGAGCGTGGTGGGAGTGGAGAACCTCTTTGGAGGGGTGCAGCCTGGGCGAATCTACAGGGGAATGCTGGGGTGCGCAGTGCTGGCAAGGCAGCTGGCCAAAGCCAGAAGTGGCACCCCACCAGCTAGGTAGAGGGGGAACCCACCAGTGATTCGGTCCCTAGCAAAAGTTCCACCAGATCCTTGACCCCTTGGCACTCACCCTAAAAGTAGTCAGCGAATCTTTTTCACACATGGACAGGCACTTTTCAACCCGCTGCCTCTGCACTGGGACTTGGCTGTGAAACCTTCAAGAGTGGAGTCTCCACAGACACAGAGAACACACTTGTGGTTGCCGAGGGGGAGGGGGCAGAGGAGGGATGGAGTGGGAGTTTGAGATGAGCAGATGCAAGCTATTATCTATAGGATGGATAAACAACAAGGTCCTACTGTAGAGCACAGGGAACTATATTCAATATCTTGGGATAAACCATACTGGAAAAGAATATAAAAAAGAATGTATATATAACTGAGTCACTTTGCTATATAGCAGAGATTAACACAACATTATAAAACAACTATACTTCAATTAAAGAAAGATTAAAAAAAAGAGTGCAGTCTCAGTTTCCCACAGCTCCGCGACCCTCCCATATGTAAGCACCCCTAGTTTTCAAAGCCACGCGTTATGCAGGCTCGTCTTCCACGTGTAGGTCTCCAGGGCCAGGGGGCCCGGTGTGGGGCTTGAACACCTTTCCTCTAAGGGAGGACCTCGCCTTTGTGATTTCCCCTCCTGCTGTGGGTCCCCTCACCGGGGGTGTGGGACCAACTAGACCACATCTCTGCCCCTCCTACCCATCTCCATGTGATTTTTGTCTTTATATCCTTAGCTGCAGAAGAGCTGTCCTCCTAGACTTCAGCGAGAGCTGCTCTCTATGGAGTCGTGGTTTTGGTTGTGTCCATGGGAGGAGGTGAGCTCCGGGTCTTCCTACTCTGCCATCTCGATCCTGCCTCGTACCTTTTTCTGTTTATTCTAACTCACTCTTTTAGATGTATTGTGTGTGTGTGTTTTAGAAATACATTAGCACAATGGTAAATGAATACAGTGTACAAATAAGTAAAAATATATTGGGGGAGTTAAATGAAAAAAGAAAAAGACGGGCTTCCCTGGTGGCGCAGTGCTTGAGAGTCCGCCTGCCGTTGCAGGGGACATGGGTTCGTGCCCCGGTCCGGGAAGATCCCACATGCCGCGGAGCGGCTGGGCCCGTGAGCCATGGCCGCTGAGCCTGCGCGTCCGGAGCCTGTACTCCGCGATGGGAGAGGCCACAACAGTGAGAGGCCCGCAAGAAAAAAAAAAAAGAAAAAGAAAGAAAAGAAAAAGACATGTTTGGTTCTTTAAAACAAAAAGCAAGTAATTTCTAGGGTGATACTTAGGCACCATGGAAATATTATTCTCCAATGACCTTTCACCTAGTAGTTTTAGCATTCATTGATGATCTTTGGCTACATCAATTATTTAAATGGGAGCTGCAAAAATGACGCGTTTTCTAGTTCCACGCTTTCTCCTAAATCTGTTTGCTGGCTTTGTTCTGGGAAGAAAGAGCTTTCTCTTGTTAACTGGGGACGAACTAGGACCACTGAATTTCAGGCTTCAATGACCATTGCTATTTTCACCAAAGCTGCTTCTTTTTGATTTTGTAGATTGTGCTTTGCACAACTCGAGTGGTGGGGAGCTGACATAGTAGTCATTGTAGATTGTGTAATTATTATGACAATTTTCTGGAAGACAGCAGAAAAGCTTCTTGAGGAAGGGTCCTCTTTTCTAATTTAGCCCGAGCTGCACTCGGGCTGGCGGCTGGGACATATGTACCCCCATCCCTGGCCACTCGCCTTCAGACCTTGGAAATCAGCCTCTGGAAACCATTCTGGGATGTTCCCCAGCAGTGTGCTTCTCCCCAGAGCTCTGTCCCACCAGACACGTTTCTCCCATTCCCGGTTTCTTTCCTTACCATCCTTTATCATCTACTGGAAGAGCACTGAGGCAACTCTGAGTTGGGGGTGTTTTCAGTGTAGAGGAAGAAAGGGAAGGTACCTGCCATTCACTGATGTTTTGTGAATGATTCCGGATGTTTTGTGCACTCACCAGTTTTCAGA
Organism: Delphinus delphis; assembly: GCF_949987515.2. NCBI lineage: Eukaryota > Metazoa > Chordata > Mammalia > Artiodactyla > Delphinidae > Delphinus > Delphinus delphis. Next base: position 41,422,699 of record NC_082692.2, on the reverse strand, counting down.
ATCTTCTCTCTTCTGTCCTGTGCAGGAGTAAACAGTACCCACCATTCGTTTCTTTACCTCCTTCTATTTCTAGCAGACTAGAATTCTACAAAGGGGTACATTTTCCAATGTATTTATAGGCAACCAAGAGAAATGGCAAGACATTTTACTCAGAAACATTTGCACACCTAGTCAGTGATGCTCAGTGAAAATCGTCTGCATCTAGTGGGATGGAGCAAAGTGTCTTCTTATGGACTCATTAAACATCTACGGGGGCTTTCCTGGTGGTGCAGTGGTTAAGAATCCGCCTGCCAATGCAGGGGACATGGGTTCAAGCCCTGGTCCAGGAAGATCCCATATGCCACGGAGCAACTAAGCCCGTGCGCCACAACTACTGAGCCTGTGCTCTAGAGCCCACAAGACACAACTACTGAACCCACGTGCCACAGCTACTGAAGCCTGTGCGCCTAGAGCCTGTGCTCCGCAACAAGAGAAGCCACTGCAATGAGAAGCCTGTGCACCTCAACAAAGAGTAGCCCCCGCTTGCTGCAACTAGAGAAAGCCCGCGCACAGCAACGAAGACCCAACGCCAAAAATAAATAAATTAAATTAATAATTAAAAACAAACAAACAAACAAACATCTGCAGGGTCGCTCTATTCCCAGCTCACCTAGAGCGGCTGTTTGCTTAAAAGCTGTCAAGTCCACCTCCCCTTTGTGCTCTGTGTTTCAGCAATTCACAGAATGATGGAAATTTTCAGCTCTTTCTCTCGCCCTCTTCCCAGGGAACGTGTTGGCAATTACAGCCTTTCCTTGACAAGGTCCTTTTGACACAGCACGCTGATGGCAGTTGCCTCCAGGAGGGTTCAGCTGTTTCAGGAACAGGGTGACTGTCAATTGCCTCGATTTCCACTGGCTACCACTTTTGTTGTTAAAACTTTTCCAGGACTTTTCAAGGTGGTCTTCTTGTACCATCATGACAATTTTCTTTTCTCACCACGGGTGCTGTCATGTATAATTAAGCTCTGTGCTCCAAAATGAAGTCGGAAGTGGTGATTACATTACCATCAGCTGAATGCCACCAACTCTATCCCTATGAAATTTAGAGAAGCTTCATGCAGTGACTTTTATTTTTTGCCCTCTTTTAACAAGAACTCAGTTCATACACCTATGAAACATTTCACTTTAGAAACTAGAAGACAGGTTTGAGCCACCCTGTCTGTATCTGGAAATCAGAGTTTTTTCACCTTGGCACTATTAACATAGAATGTTAACCAACATCCCTGCCTCTACCTGCTAGATGCCAGTAGCACCCCTCTCCCAAGCTGTTACATCCAAAAATGTCTCCAGTTATTGCTAAATGTCCCCTGGGGGGCAAAATTGTCTCCAGTTGAGAATCATTGTTCTAAATGATAAAGTATTGATATAACTGTGTTCAGTTTGGTAACATACATTTCTTTTTTTGACATTTTTTTTTCTTTTCCATTATGGCTTATTACAGGATATTGAATATAGTTCCCAGTGCTATACAGTAAGACCTTGTTGTTTATCCATTCTATATATAATAGTTTGCATCTGCTAATCCCAAACTCCCACTCTATCCCTCCCCTTCCCCCTTGTCAACCACAACTCTGTTCTCTATGTCTGTGAGTCTGTTTCTGTTTCATGGATATGTTCATTTGTGTCGTATTTTAGGTTCCACATATAAGTGGTACCATATGGTATTTGTCTTTCTCTGGCAGTCTTACCTCACTTAACATGATAATCTCTAGGTCCATCCATGTTGCTGCAAATGGCATTATTTCACTCACTTTTATGGCTGAGTAATATTCCGTTGTATATATGTACCACATCTTCTTTATCCATTCATCTGTCGATGGACATTTAGGTTGTTTCCCTGTCTTGGCTATTGTAAATAGTGCTGCTATGAACATAGGTGTGCATATATCTTTTCAAATGATAGTTTTGTCTGGATATATATCCAGGAGTGGGATTGTTAGATCATATGGCAACTCTATTTTTAGTTTTTTTAGGAACCCCCGTACTGTTCTCCATAGTGGCTGCACCAACTTACATTCCCACCAACAATGCAGAAGGGTTCCCTTTTCTCCACACCCTCTGGTAACATACATTTCATTGTTTTATCCTTACCTTTAAAAGCCTTACAAAATCTCTGCCTTGCCTAAAGGTATAATGGAAATAAAGTTCTTAATCTTACCTATTTTTCTACAGAGTTATCCAAAGTGATTCCTAATGAGTGTAACCAATCAAAGGGGTAATAGGGAGGGGAATACTTCTTTTCTGTATAATAGACTAAGCAATGCCAGTTTATTCACTGTGGGTAACTTTAAAAATACCAGAAGAAATGGGTAAAAAATAAGAACTTGTGCCATTTTGTCACATGATCAACCTGTTGATTTGTTTTTAAGAGTAAGATATTTTGGAAACCTAAGTTTAATAGCAATTCTACCACCATTAAGACTAGGTTCCCTCTAAGATGATTATTCCAGGACCTAAGATGATACAATGATACAGGCTGATGGGATCTTCCAGGCAACCTCAACACAACTCTTCACTGGCAGCCAGGACACTGAAACCCCTTGTGGTACAGTAGTGTATGTGTGCCTGTGTGTGCCTGTGTGTCTCTGTGTGTATGTACGTGTGTGTATATGTGTCTGTGTGTACGTGTATGTGTGTATATGCATGTGTGTCTGTGTATATGTGTATGTATGTGCCTGTGTCTGTATGTGTATGTGTGTGCATGTGTGTATATGTGTGTGTGCCCATGTGTCTGTATGTGTATGTGTGTTCATGTGGGTGTGCGTGTGTGTGTGTGCATGCATGTGTGTTTATGTCTGTGTATATATGTGTATGTATGTGGGTGTGTGTGTGCATGTATTGTGCGTGTGTGTGTGTGTGTGTGTGTGTGTGTGTGTGTGTTCCTTGCTGTCATGGTTCTCGAGCATTCTCTTCCCTCCCTGGCTCTGCTCATCTGACTGTTGCCGATCTCGGGAGGCTCAGCTGCTTTTCCTTTGCTTCCCTGAAATACTTCCCTAGAACAGTGATTCCAGCCCAGGTTGATTTCTTCCATCCTTAAATCCTCAGTGTGTATCCTCTACAACAGCATCTCCCCATTTTCTTGGAATGTTTCATTGGTTTTATACAAAAATGTGTTCCATGTTCAAATAAATGGGGAACTTGGCATTAACAAAAGGTCTGCAGATTACATTGCAGCAGACACCCCCCAGCCTTCATAGGCTAATATGCACAGAGAATCTCCAAGGAAGGGGCCCCCTGTGAGTGTTTCCCCAGCTTAATGCACTCTGGGACAGTTCACAAAGCATCTAATGGGACTAGAGTTTCTCAGAAGACTTTTCTGCACCACTCATGTGACACTTAGCATATGCTATGTTATATTTTTATCTCTTCATTTCATTTCACCTTCCATACATCATATGGGAAACTCCAGGGCAAGAATAAAATTCTAGCCATATACACAGGAGATGCTCTGTAACTGTGTTGATATAAAAATGCAAATCCACTTAACAGCTGACCTTTGATTTAGGGCCCCCAAAGATGGCTGTTCAGGTTGAGAACATGAGACTTTTGGGGGCGACATTCACCTCCAACATGAGGAGGGCTTCTGCAGGCAGCGCACGACCTGGGCAAACACACCCGGGGGCCCCCATCTTCCAGCCCTTCTGCCCGGGAGTGCTGTGTTTTCTTCACATCCACCAGAACCTGAATGCAGCAAATCTTCACATGCTCTTACATATTTCATTCACACAAAATCGTCAGTCAGAACCATATCCTTTAGTGAAGATTTTATGCGACAAACAGCAGAGGGGATTTGCATTGCCCGCGGTCAGCAAACATTAAAAATTACCCGTTAGACCTTTCTATTCTCCTGAAGACACTCTTCAGTTCTGCCACTAGGGTGGGCCTTGTTTTCTCTGTCCTTCCTTCTAGAAGCATGCTGACTTTCCCCCTTGTTGTAAGTTGCTTTCTCTGAACCACTGTGGCAAGGCACAGGAAAAGGAAGCAAACGGCCTCAAGCCACCACAGAAAGTCTTTATGACATCAAGGAGGGGCAGCTGGTGTTTGAAGGTTTGGGGCAGGGATGAAGTGGGAATGCCAGCAAAACAAACCAACCTGGAAAACAGTTGCTATGGCTTAGATAGAAATATCTATACATGTCAATGGGCTCAAATTACACAATGGGATAATGTCTGCAACGTGCATATGGTTCCTGCGCTGAATTGGGAAATGCGGTGTGGCCCTCGCCATTGCCTATCTCAGACCTTCAGCAGCTCATAAGATGCTACTGGCAGCTCTGTGTGCTCTGAGCGGCCCCAGCAGGAAAACTGGGGTTGGACTGGTAGAACACTTTTTTTTTTTCTGCGGTACGCGGGCCCCTCACTGTTGAGGCCTCTCCCCGTTGCGGAGCACAGGCTCCAAACATGCAGGCTCAGCGGCCATGGCTCACGGGCCCAGCCGCTCCACGGCATGTGGGATCTTCCCGGACCGGGGCACGAACCCGCGGACCGGGGCACGAACCCGCGTCCCCTGCACCGACACTGCGCCACCGGGGAAGCCCTGGTAGAACCTTTCAAAGGGCAGCATGGAGGGTGGTCCTTCCCACTAAAATATGAGTGGGGAACTTTAGGGTCAATCTTCAGGCAAGTGCAGTTTTACATGACATCTACTGGAGGGTGGGAGATGGGGGTCCACAGGAGGCAGGATCAACTGATTTCCAGGCCCTCTGAGTCCAGAAAACAATGCTCTCATGCAGCTGCTGTTAAAGACTAGTGACCAGTGGGGAGGGCAAGGCCGCAGGCTCAGGAAAGCCCTTTCTTTAGTAGAAACAGAGTCAGAAGCCTAACAAAAGTGGAACCACCCTTCAGCTCTGAAGTGCTGAGAGGACTGTGAGTCTTTGGACCATTTTATGAACCAGTTTTCAGTCAAATCCTGGAGCTTTCCACAGAAAGGGAGTTACACCCTATTATATTATGTTAGGCACTTGTTTCTCTGACAAAGTTACTGACTGCAAAATAGAAAAGGCTGGTAGAACATGCCATCTTGTGCCAGTGAAGTCCTGAGACAGTAATTAGCACAAATCTGCAGAACAATCTTCTTAGGCCTTTTAGTTACCCACAGGCCAATTCTAGCTGCTGTGGACGTGCTCAGATAAGCTTCTCTTGCATTTTAACTGTGTTCACATGACAAGGGACTGTGCATGGCAGGCAGTGGAATTTTTGCAAGCTTGTCTAAAGACAGAAGCCACCGCAGAGTGACAAAACTCTCCTGCTCTCTTCCAAAATAAGCCCTCAGAGCTGCAGCGTGGGGTCAGACCCCCTGACACACAAGAACATCAAAAATCTCCTCAGGCCAGGAGAGCAGGGCTCGTCAAGTTTGGATGCCATTTGCTGGACCCTCTGGAATCCTGCAATTCCTTCCAAAGATGCTGGCTGTGTCCTTAGGATGTGTCATTTAGTGCCTTGGATTCTAGTTCCTGCCTTTCAAATCTGTATTTTCCTCTCCAGTTCTGTGGGTTTCTGAAGGGCTTAAGTTTGGCCAGCATTGCACATAAGACAGCAAAGGGATAATGTGGTCCTTTCCAAACAAGAGAAAATAATTTTTTTCTGATTATGCAAGTTATGCTAGCTCATGAAAGAACATTTAGAAGGTATGAAAGATGAAAGAATATTTAGAAAGATGAAAGAGTATTAGAAAGGATGAAAGAATATTTTTAAAAGTACCTATATTTCCACCACCTTGAGATGAATCAATTCGATCTTTTCTCTTGCGGAAATTTGTAATTAGTTGTAATTAAGATACAAGCAGTTGGAAGAGGAACAGAAGCTACAGATACGTGGAGAGACACAGAAACAGAGAAAGAACCAGGATGTCGGTCAAGCACCAAAACAGGGAATTGAGTAGCTCTCGTACTAAGGAAATTTAGATCCTCTCTAAGTGTGGTCTGTACACCAGCAGTGGCATCACCAGGAGTTTGTTGGAAATGCAGAATCTCAGGCCAAATCCCAGACTTGCTATATCAGAATCTGCATTCTGACCCCACCCCTCCCCCCACCCCCGACACCCCGGTGATTCCCACACTAGACTTTGGGAAGCTCTGCCCCAGGTCACCCAGAGGCCGCAGCTGTGGTGGGTCCTGACAGCCTTCATCGTGAGGTTGAGGCCTGATCGTACCCACCTTCCATGTCCCGTGAATCCTGGTCCCACGTCATGAGGTTATAAATGGAAAAACTGGGACCCAAACAGGAGTCTGCCTCTCTAGTCCAGCTAGTTCACTGTTATGTTCTATTTCTAGTTCTTTTATCCAGAAACACTATATGGTTGCCAGGAAGACAAATCACGTGATTAGAGGGTTGGCCCTTTCAGCCTCATCCCTGACCTCCAGGGAGAGGAGAGGGGCTAGAGGTTGAATCAATCAGCAATTGATTCGATCAGTCGTGCCCGTGTAACACAGCCTCCATAAAAACCCAAAAGGACTGGCTTCTGAGAGCCTTCAGTCGGTGAATACACGGAGATGGGGGCGGGGGTCCTTCTCAGAGAGCACGGAAGCCCCACACCCTTTCCCACATACCTTACCCTATGCACTGCTGTCATCTGGCTGTTCCCAAGTAACATTCTTTTTTTTTTTTTTTTGGCCGTATGTGGGCCTCTCCCGTTGCGGAGCACAGGCTCCGGACGCGCAGGCTCAACGGCCATGGCTCACGGGCCCAGCCGCTCCGCGGCGTGTGGGATCTTCCCGGACCGGGGCACGAACCCGTGTCCCCTGCATTGGCAGGCGGACTCTCAACCACTGCGCCACTCGGGAAGCCCCCAAGTAACATTCTTTTATGATAAACTGGTGGTCTAGTAAGTAAAATGTTTCTCTGAGCTCTGTGAGCAAATTAAAAGAACCCACGGCTGGGATCATTGGAACCTCTGACCTCTAGTGGGCCAGGCAGAAGCCTGGGCATTTGATTGGCATCAGAAGTGAGGCGGGGAGGGTCCCTAACCTGTGGGTGTCTAGAGAACTGCTTGTTGGTGTGGAGAGAAACACCTCAGCCACATGTTGGAAATTGGGTCCAGAACCCACTTTTAGGATCTTACATATTTTTACAGGAAACTTTCATTACCTGTTTACGAAGGAGTTGTTAATACTGCTTTGAACTATTCTTTGTTCTTTGCACCACTTAGGATTATACTTAGCAATATAGATTTTATGTCACCCTGCACAACTAATTTCTTCTGGCTTTGCTTCAGTATCAAGATTGGCCTTTACCATAATAGGAAAATGTAAGAGTTAAGTCCTAGAAAACATTTCAGAGAAACTCACAAAAAATGGGTATGAAGTGTTTGAGTTGAAAGCTCAGAAGTTCTCTTTTGGTAGGAGGAGGCTCAGGGCTCAGGCAGATCGAGGTTTCTATCTTGACTTTGCTAATCACTTTCAGAAGTTAGAAGATGCAGAGACAATGATGGTGGCTATTAGATCAGCGGTTCCTAAGCTTTGCTGTGCTCTAGAATTTCCTGGGGAGCTTGTCAATTCCTATGGCCCCGTGACCAATTAAATCAGTGTGTCTGGGGGTGGGGGCCAGGCAGGAGGAGATTTTTAAAGATTCCCAGGTGATTGCAGTGTGAGCAGAGCAGGGGACCCGATGTACTAAACGGTGCCTTCCTTACAATAGCAAATGATCGGCTCCTGGTTACCTGTTTAATAAATCCAGGTTTGCCATCATTGAGTTTGCTTGTTTCAAGTAAGGCACATGTGTAAAGTATCTGATATGACTAATAATTACTCTTTCTATGTAGAAGAAAATGGCCCCACCCCACAACTATGAGATCAGAATCTGCATTAGAACAGGATCCCTAGCTGATTCTCTTGCACATGAAGGTTTGATCAGACTGTGACTCCTGGAAGGCCTGGATGAGACCAGAGCTATCCTTGTTTCCCTCATGGCCTCCTGATCCTTGCAGACAAGAGTATTTAAGAACTGATGGCTGATCAACAGATGAATGGATAAAGAAGTTGTGATACACACACACACACACACACACACACACACACACACACACACACAATGGAATATTACTCAGCTATAAAAAAGCACGAAATAATGCCATTTACAGCAACATGGATGGACCTAAAGATTATCATACTAAGTGAAGTAAGACAGATAGAGAAAGACAAATACCATATGATATCAATTATATGTGGAATCTAAAATATGACACAAATGAACTTATCTATGAAACAGAAACAGACTCACAGACATAGAGAACAGACTTGTGGTTGCCAAGGGGGAGGTGAATGGGCAGGGGAATGGATTGGGAATTTGGGATTAGCAGATGCAAACTATTACATAAGCATAGATAAACAGCAAGGTCCTACTGTATAGCACAGGGAACTATATTCAACATCCTGTAATAAACCATAATGAAAAAGAATGTATATATATATATATTATATATATATATATATATATATAACTGAGTCACTTTGCTGTACAGCAGAAATTAACACAACATTGTAAATCAACTACACTTAAATAAATTTTTTTAAATTCTGCATACAAGTTTGTAGACCCCCGGAAGCCCACACGTGAGCTCCCTGTGTCCCTGGCAGATAAAACTTGAGTCTCAAGTGATCACTGAGATCTTGAGGTGTGTATGCAACTTCCTCCCATCTTCAGAATCAGCAGAGGGTAGAGCGGGATTCTAAAAAAGGTCCTGATGACAGGTTAATTAAAAGGCTAAACCAAAAATAGTTTGACAAGGGCAAGGCAAAGATGTTTATTTAGGCCTTTACACACGAGCCTCAGGAAAGTGTTTTGACTAGCACTTTGGTTTTCCTAACTTCTTTCTTCTTGCTGTGAATTTCTTCAGCTTTTTTTTAAAGGTTTAAATAGATCTATGATCAGAATGACCATGAACTGTAACAGAACAAGAGAATCGTGCCTATTACAAATATCCAGACCCTGTCTAAAATAGATTGGACAGTCTTTATAGGAAAAAAAAAAAAAGGCTTGCTTGCATAGGCTCCACACCCAGGCAATTAGCTCTGTTATTGAGACATAAAGCACCAGGGGAGAAGCAGGCTGTCAAATGTACCATGAATATGTATGTCTGGGAGTAGGATTGGAAACGATGCATACATTAGGTTTGACTCACATAGCCAAATTAATGGTGATTGGCAGTAAAAAAAACACTTTCTACGGTTTCTGTGCCTTTAGCAATTTGAGTCATAATCTATTTAATGCTTGGGGAATAATAATTTTCCTTATTTACCTTCTGGTTTATTCCGTGTAAGACATAAAATGGATTATACGGATATATGTGCCATGGAAGAAAACACAATCTTGAATAAAAGAATGAAAAATATAAGCCAAATGAAAAGTAAGTGGGAAAATTATGAGACAGCAGTCAAAAAACTGCATTCACTAGGTCCTGTGTCTGTGAGATATGAGAGCCACTGATGGCTAAGACAGAGGGTTTCATTGGGCTCTGAGTTTTATTGTATGAAAACAAGGAGTATTTTCACAATCTGCTAAAATAAAAAGATCTATTTCTGTAACTGAGACTAGAGGAAATAATGCCTCCTGCATTGTCAAAAAGAGGACCTAGTAAAAAATTGAAAAACTTCTTTCAACTTCTGTACAGCCAAGAGTTTTGTAAGATTACAGCATCAATCAAGTCGTTGAAGCATAAGTTTCAAGGAGGGGCAGACAAAACACGTTTTGTTTAAAATACATGTGTATTTTATCCACTGCAAACGGCTACCAGAGCTGCCAAGACACACTGTCCATCCCGACCTTGACCCCTCTGGGGGGAGATTCTGGTACAGCTCAGTGACAGGGGGTCTGTATGCCTCTCACGTAACCAACCCACGGCCGAAGCACTGGTCATAAAAACTGCACACAATCTTGCATCAATATTATTTCTAACATATTTCTCGGCAAGTCGATAAAAATATAGTAAAGATTAGTTATGCAGTAACTGTCAGCTCCCTGCCTGCCCCTTGGGTAGAACCTCAGAAACCCACACTGACAACTTTTCAAGGCAGAGAATATCTTAAAAACTAATAGGATTATAATTTATGGGAGAGTAAAGAGTGTTACTTTATTTAAATTAATTTATTTTTTATTGAAGTATAGTTGATTTACAATGTTATGTTAATTTCAGGTATACGGCAAAGCAATTAAGTCATATATATATATATATATATATATATATATATATATATATATATATACATACACACACATGCACACACACGTATATATATCGTCTTTTTCAGATTCTTTTCCCATATAGGTTATTACAGAATATTGAGTATAGTTCGCTGTGCTATACAGTAGGTCTGAGCCCACCACCTCTGAACCTTCGAACCACTCTCTGCTGGTGGAAAATCTCCCCCAGGTGCATCACTGTGTTGGAAGTGGGGACTTGGTTTTGATTTTTAAATTAAGTGTTTCCCAGATTTCACTAGCATGTCACTTTTATTATCTCTGCAAACTTTTCATACTATTTGTACTGTTATTAATATTTTTCTTGGAGCTGACTTTTAAACTTTATTCATCCTATGTGAAAACATTTGTGACATTACACTTGTGCAAGAGTTTTTTTTCTAACAGACATGAAAGACATGGTATTTTTTAAAATTTCTCCAAGAACCACCTAAAATTGTCTCACATCCAGCACTGTGGAAATCATAGCTTAAAGCCTATGAAAGCGCGTTAGAGGCAGCATGGCACAGGGGTTTGAAACTACAGGTTCTAGAAATAGACAGCCAGGGTTCAAATCCCAGCTGTGTTTCCTGTCAGCTTCACAACACTGAGCAAGTTACTTAATCTTTCTGTGCCTCAGTGTCCTCATCTGCAAAATGGGAGTGATAGCATCATGAATTTAATATATATAAAGTACTTTTTTTTTTTTTTTTTGGGTGGGCCACATGGCTTGCAGGATCTTATTTCCCCAACCGGGGTTCGAACCCTGGCCCCGGCACTGAAAGCGCTGAGTCCTAACCACTGGACCACCAGGGAATTCCCAGTATATATAAAGCACTTCTAACAGGGTTTGGTGCATAGTAAATGCTGTGTGCTGTGTGCCATTATTATTAGGACACAGTAAGCAAGATAGCCTTTGCTCTAGAAAAGTCCGGATTGCCAACTCTGTAAAGCTGGGGAAAGTGAGCTTTTTGGGTAACCCTGGAGCTAACTCTTTCCTGGTTCCCACCCAATTCATTCCTCAGATGACATGTGCTAGTTGTTACCTTTCATATCAGATTTGTTGGGCAAATTCACATCTTCACCTCTGGATCTGTCCCCCCTAAATTTTCTGAGTTAATACAATATTCATAGTGACATTTACAATTTTAATTTGGGGGGGGTGGTTTGTTATTTACTGCTAAGTGGCAGATGTAAAGGAAATGGGGGAGGGGAGAGGCGAGAAGCAGGGCAGAAGGATGGAGGTGGAGGAGAAGGCCAGGCCTGAGGTCTTCAGAAAGTCCAGTTAGTGAGCTTCAAAAAGTTGTCACAGGGGTCAAATAAAATGTGAAAGTGGGTACTTCCCTGGCGGTCCAGTGGTTAGGACTCTGCGCTTCCACTTCAGGGGGCATGGGTTTGATCCCTGGTCGGGGAACTAAGATCCCGCCTGCCTCGAGGCTCACAAAAAAAAAAAGTGAAAGTGGCTGCCCCCGAGTGGTGGGATAATAAATGCATTTTATTTCCTTCTTCCTCCTTTTCTGTATTTACTGAGTCTTGTACAGTGAACAAGTATTGCTTTTATAATGAGAAAAAAAATAAAAGTGTTTTCTAAATTAATAAAATGTGTCCTTGGCAAACTCCAAACAGCAAGCTGTTCAGGGAGAAAGGAATTCAAACTAATAGCAACTGAATACAGAGAAGAAGACGAAAACTCTGACAGGGTAAAATTTTACACTTACTCCCTTGCTTATTCACTCATGTAAAAGACCACCAAGAATCTCAAATGCATAACTCAGTGAAGGTATTAACATCACAACAACTTTCTCACAGTTCTCTGGAAGTGCTCAGAGTTAACTCTGCTTGGAAAGTAGGGACTCACCACGTGGATAGAGTCAAAGTAGGAGGCTGGGGGCAAAAACCACAAACCTTCCAAGGCCTACCTTCTACTGACGCACAGAACAGTCCCTCCAGGGGTGGGGTAGGGGTGTGGACCGGGCCCCCCATACTTATAAAGTTGTAATGTCCTAAAAATTTTTTTGAACTCTCAAAACCTATATGTCCATAGAAGCTATGTTATAACTGTTGAATAGAATTCCAGTCTCCTTTGAGTTTTCAAAGATATGTTGCATTTTTTTCCCACTTAAATCTGGCGTAGACTTACTGTTTCCTTTTTTCCTGATCTCTCCGCTTCAAAGGGAGAAGTATTGAAATCTTTCTATCAGCCTCTGAGGTGCATTAAAACCTCCCACTACGGGGCTTCCCTGGTGGCGCGGTGGTTGAGAGTCCGCCTGCCGAGGCAGGGGACACGGGTTCGTGCCCCGGTTCGGGAGGACCCCACATGCCGCGGAGCGGCTGGGCCCGTGAGCCACGGCCGCTGAGCCTGCGCGCCTGGAGCCTGTGCTCCGCAACGGGAGAGGCCACAACAGTGAGAGGCCTGCATACCGCAAAAAAAAAAAAAATAGAAATTAAAAAAATAAAAACCTCCCACTATGATTTAGAGTTTGCCCATCTCTCCCTGTGGCATCAATTTTTTTCTTTATATTTCAAGTCTCTGTAGCTAGGTACATATAAGTACATGTTTGTTTTAGTTTCTTGGATTATTCCTATTACGACATATAATGTCTCTCTTTATTCCTTGTCTTGGTGCTGTCATTTTCCTTGGGAGGTGAAAGCCCAGGGCAGTGCAGGTGAGGAAAAAAGGAAGTGAGGTAAGGAAAAATGCAAGGTCGGGTGAGGCAATGAGTTACCCTGCTGGCCACCACTTTCCAACCAGCTCAGAAAGCACAGCTCTGTGCTGAACACGGTTCTGTTCTCCAGTATCAGGGACTTTCTCCACAGCGTTCAAGAAAAGAATCGACAAGTTTTATCTGCCTGGCTCCCTCTTCTCTCCACCTACCATTGATTGAGTTTCATCCCACTGGAACCTAATTCCCCCACATTTCAGTCTTGTGTCATCTGGCCATTCAGCCAGCTCCAATGTCCTGAATGTGACCTTTAATCCAAATTCGGAGTGGAGGGAGTGGGGGGGGAGGGGAGGGGAGGCAGCTGAGAGAATCTGAGAAGAGACAAGAATTGCATCGGGTACATCCCTGATAGCATACGTTCTCAGTGACCCTGAGGTCAATTCAACAAAAATCGACACCCCCAAAGAAAGATTGACCAACTCAAAATCAATTCAGTAAATGTGAGTTGAGCGCTTACCACATGCAGGTTACCATGCTGGGTACTCTGAGTGGAAAACAAGTTGCTAGACATGACCCTGGGCCTTGTGAGACACAGGCAGTGTCTGGAGGACAGATTTGGGATTTAGAGAGACCTGGATCTGAATTTCTCCTCTGCTCCTTGGTGTTTTGTGAATCTGAACAAAATGTTTATCTTTCTAAGCCTTGGTTTCCTGGAGATGGTGGTAGTTCTTGCCCTAAGGATTGTCATAAGAATGAGATGAAATAATTTTAAAAGTAGCCAGTATGTCTGATTAATGTTGTGTTATTTCCCTTCGTGGGCTTAAATCAAGGGGTCAATTCAGAAAACTACAAAAACAGCTGTTATAGGTAGAGGATGAACAAGGAACCCTGAAGGGCAGAGGAGGGAAAGGAAGGACCCAGGAATGTCCATAAGGCTTCCAGGTCTGTGGTAAGAGAAAGAGAATCCTTTCCCCTTTCCGGGGGCACAGTAGGCCGTTAGCAAATTTTCTGTAACGGCACAATTGGCACCCTTCTGACCTCTGTACCCCTCTTCTGCCTCAGGTCACCTCTGTCCTTCACTTCCTCCAGGGTGTTAAGCCCGCCCCAACTCAACCCCCTTACCTGAGGAGGCACTATTATTTGTTACACAGTGAACTGATCATACTAATTCCGATGAAGTTTGAGTGACTGCTGGCCCTTTACCCTACTGATTTGTGCCTCGTCCTAACTCTCTTATTTCACAAAGCAAGTCTCCAATTGGCATCCCCTCCATGAGAACCTATAGGCTCAGACAAATTCCCTCAAGCCTCCCTGGCTTCTCAGGGTCTTCCTGTCTCCACTCGGACCCACAGACTCTGGAAGCTGCAGGCTTCCTCGGGGAGCTCTGGCCAGTGGAGAATCCAAGTTCTCCGACGGGTATTAGATGTTTCCACCTCAGAGGAGCCTACTGCCCTCTCTACATTTTTCAATCACAAAGTTTCCATTCTAGCCCCCTCCTCCTTTCTCAGCACTTTTCTCCTTTTCCTTTGTGTATATTTTCTATATTAAATCCAGCATCCACCTATCAATTTTTTGGTTAATGAGAGTCTTTTTTTTTAACAACCATTTATCAACTTTATTTTCTTCTTTTTTTTGTTCAGTAGTTTTTTTAATTGAAGTATAGTTGATTTACAATGTTGTGTTAATTTCTGCTGTACAGCAAAGTGATTCAGTTACACTTATATACATTCTTTTTCATATTCTTTTCCATTATGGTTTATCACAGTAGAATTGAATATAGCTGAACATAGTTCCCTGTGTTACACAGTAAGACCTTGTTGTTATTCCATCCTATATGTAATAGTTTGCATCTGCTCACCCCAAACTCCCACTCCATCCCTTCCCCACTCCCTCCCCCTTGGCAACCACAAGTATGTTCTCAGTGTTTGTGAGTCTGTTTCTGTTTCATAGATAAGTTCATTTGTGTCATATTTTAGATTCCACATATAATTGATATCATATGGTATTTGTCTTTCTCTTTCTGACTGACTTCACTTAGTATGATCATCTCCAGGTCCATCCATGTTGCTTCAAATCTCCCATCCCACCTTTTGATGGTGGTGGCAGGTCAGGAATGAGCAGAGGCCGTGTGCTACAGGGGAGAGCCCTGCACTGACATTGGGGCAGAAGATTTGCTGAGTCACTTATTAGCTATGTGACATGACCAGGTTACTTCATCTTGTGGGGCCTCCTTTTCTCACATCTAAAATGTCAGTGACAAGCCACACCTCATGAAGTCAACAGTAAGTGAGATCATCTGACTCATAAAACACTTGAAAACCTGCATGCCAGATCCTATGCTAAGTACTAGGGATATACTTTGAACAAGACAAATTTCCGGCTCTCCAATAGGGCAGAACCTAGCAGGAAAGTCAAATCTGTGAATGGGTGTATCCTGGGTTCTAGAAGTGGATTCCACAGAGGCTCACAAGAGATGATATCAGACACACACAGGGAGCCACCCCTGGGGGAGGATTCTATGCTCTCAATAAGTCTCAATAAAGCTGCTACGGCCCATATGGAACACGTATCTAACGTGTTCTTTAGGTCGACTAAACCTAAACATTTTCAGATGGGGAAATTCCCATGTAACCTCTTCCCACCCCAGACCCCCAGAACCTCTGCTCTATACAATATTCGGGCAAAGTCAGTCATCACCTTATCTTCAACTTCCACTTGCTAATGACTCTGAAATCTGCATCTTCAGTCCAGATCGCTCTGCTGAGCTCCAAAACCACCATCTGCAGGTGGGTACCTATCTTCTGGTTGATCCACAGGTTCCTCATTTGCAATAAAAGCAGCACTGAACTCAGGGCACTTCTCCCTCTGCTGGTGGACCTCTTCCTCCCATATTCCCCCACTGTGTTGAAGGACACACAATCTGCCTGAGCTAATGACCTTGGAGTCATCCTAGATTTCCTCCATCCTTTGCACCATTATTAGTCATCCACCAAATCCTGTGATCTCTGAAATATATAATATACATCCCAAGTCTCTATTCCCACTGCTCTGAACCTAGTTAAAATCTGTAGGGCTTCCCTGGTGGCGCAGTGGTTGAGAGTCCGCCTGCCGATGCAGGGGACGCGGGTTCGTGCCCCGGTCCTGGAGGATCCCACATGCCGTGGAGCGGCTGGGCCCGTGAGCCATGGCCGCTGAGCCTGCGCGTCTGGAGCCTGTGCTCCGCAACGGGAGAGGCCACAACAGTGAGAGGCCCGCGTACCACCAAAAAAAAAAAAAAAAAATCTCTGTAATAATCTGCAATCATTTTTTTCTGGACTGTCCCCATGACCTTCTTGTCTACTTCTAAATGCTGTTCTCTCTAAACTATAATGTTTCTTTCCCACAGGTGATGTGATGACGTCAGTCCCAACTAAAATCCTTCCAATGGATTAACCCATTGGAAACACCCAGAATTGTGTCTTCCCCCTCTCCTTGCTTGATCAATTTTGGGGCAGAGTGAGGGACTGCCATGCACGAGAAATGGAAGACACATAAGTAAAGAATTTTAGAGGAGATCATCCTGCATTGAAGTAATTTATAGTCTGACTTGGAAGGCACTGGAGGAGTCAAATAGCATAAAGGTTATTCCGTGATCACTCATTGAATACCTGTGACGTGTCTGGCACCAAGCCAGTTGCTTAGTGCAAATGATTAAAATACGTGGTTCCTGCACTTAAGTTGGGGAACAACTGTTGCGTCATGATATCGGTATGAAGTACTGCCCCAGCCTGAAGCCTGAGTTGTGACTTGAAGGTTGAGTAGGGACTGGCAAGGTGATGATGGGCTGCATGGGGCAGATAAGGAAGCCAGAAGTTACAGCAAGAAGAAACATGATGTTTGGGAAATCGCATGCAGTTTGTTGCTGCAGGATTACAGGGACGATGACCAGGGGAGCACGAGAGTGAAGGGTTAGTCTGAGGCACGCATTCATTTATTCACTTACTCATTCGCATGTTCATCAGCAAATATTTATCTAATATCCTTTCCCGTATCTCCTATTAGTTCCATCAGCCCCAGAGAGCTATGGCTGTGTCATGGCTTAGTTAAGACCTTGAAAGTCACCGGTGAGTAGATAAAGATTCTAAGGGAAGTCACCATTGGTCTATTGCTTCCCCCTCCCCAACCTCCACTCTCAGTCCCCATAAAATGCCCTTGAACCCTTCAATAATTTTTTTTGGCTGCGCCATGCGACACACGGTATCTTAGTTCCCAGGCCAGGGATCGAACCCGTGCCCCATGCAGTGGGAGCGCCAAATCCTAACCTCTGGACCTCCAGGGAATTCCCTCAATATTTCAATCTTGTGTTCCAGCCACAGATTTGAGATGTCATCCTTTAAATGAATTAGAATGAAAGAAAATAAACACAGTTAAAGAGAAAGAAAGTGCTTCAACAGTTGCACAGAAACCTCTTTGCTGCTATAAACATTTAGGACAGGAAGACACACGGCTGAAGTCAACTCCCAGCCACGCTGGGTGTATAGTTTCCATGTTTTAAACGATCAGCGTTCAGTCATTACTCCTGTACTGGCAGTCTTTTCCTTTGTGTATGTGAGTTTCTTCCTATTAATAAGCCTCTCTTTTGGAAGCATTCTTATGGCAACAACTATAATTACAAACCCAAGGCGGAGCTGCAAAATGCGGTGATGTGACAGCTTTTGTGAAAGGAAGAGTGGAGAAAGAATGAAAGCTTATAATTTTCTTTGAGGTGTCTTGAAAGCTGACAGTAGTTCTGCCCCGATGATGTAAACGTGCAGTGACCTGGAGATTCAGGGTGAGAATAAGCCAGACAGACACGCTATGTCCCTGCTCCATGGGCCATAAGTCAACAAGCAGGAGCTGGATTCTTGATGGCGTCTTTCAAAGGAATCATATAGAACAATAGTTCTCAATATTTTGGAATAGGAAGGCTGCTTTTTCATGTCAATACTTTTCATTCCTCCTATGAGTTGAGTTGTTCTTTTTGAATACATCTTTTGAGGAAACATATAAATGATCACTAGCAGCTGCACCTTTGCTGTGACTTTGAAATAAATTTGTTTGCCTCATAAATCACAATAGCATTTATGCTATTGGAAAATTTCATTGCAAAATATGATTTCTTCAGTCGACCAACAAAGCTTGGCCCCTGATGAATTGAATGCAATTTGCAGCAGCCCAGAAACCTATGATTTCCTCCTCCCCTCACTGTCCCTACTTCAAGGTCACAGACTTGGAAAAGCGTGTTCCTTGTATCCATTCATTCAATTGTTTCTTTTCATAAAAAAAAAAGTACCAGGAGGCTATTATATTTTAAGCATTATGATTGGGGTCATACATGCAATACCTGGCACCTGCCCTCAAGGAACTTAAGTCCAGTTGGGGAGACGGATTTGAGAACAGTAAGACAGGATGATGAGCACAAAGGAGGCATGGTCAGTTCTATCAGGTGGGAGGAGTTAGAAAAGCTTTCCTGTAGGAGGAGTATCAGCCAGCTATGGCCACGGTAATACTGGGCAGCTCATGGCTCAAAGACGTGGTGACTGAAAACAATAATCCTTAGGCTCATGGTCTACAAGACAATGGCCAAACCATTGGGCTGAGCTTGACTCCAGGCTTTGGGTTCCAGCTCTAGGCTGCTGACTGTGTTGGGGTCCTCTCCTCCACTCCACATGGCTCTCCTCCTCCTTAGATCACAGTCTGTTCTCAGAGTGCATCTCTAAAGAGCGGGAGAGTTCAACTGTTCCAAAAGAGTTCAAGTCTCAACTCTCACTGCGGTCACTAAAATTCCACTGGCTGAAGCAAGTAACATGGCCACACCCAAAGTCAAGGGACCGGGCAGCATACTCCACTTTTCCATGACGTCGGTGTGGACGCCCTACAGGGAAGTGAAGAAGTGGGGCCCGAAACTCAATTACCAAAGGAGAGGACCTTGGCTCTACATCCTGAGGGATGATTACAGCTGACGTAAGGATCAAGAGAAATCAAGGAACATTCGTGCACAGTATTTGGCCTCCAAGAAATGTTCTGAGGGATACGGGTCAGGGATGCTCTGGGAGATCCATGCTCAGCGCCTGTCATGGAATATTCCAGAGCCACTAGTACAGAGTGATGAGCACTGCCTTGTGGCTGCCAGAGCTGCCCTGAGCTAGAGGAAATTTAATGAAAGACCTCCTCCTGCTGAAACTAGGCCCAGATCGACCCGGGGCCATTTGAACCCCGTGTCTTTGGTTTGATGGACAGTGACATTTAAAAGATGAAAAGTAGGACACACATTCTGTGCTACCTTCCACACTAATCCATTCTTCAGGCTGCTGTCTTCAAAGGATTGTATTCATTTCATATTTCCACTGTTGGGAAGGGGGACAATTACCCCCACCCTTCTTGAATTCTCTTGGCTGGTCTAATCAGTAAAAAGACACAGGACAGATTAACAGGAGAAAAAACAATTTTAATTCATATCTATGAAGGTCTCATAGAAACAGACCTAATTAGTAACCAAGGCAGGCAGCTTTTATGCTCTTTAGACAAAGAAACAATAAGTTTAAGAGGAATGGAGAGGACAAAGAAATTTAGACTTGGGTGCTTAATTAGTGAAGAATCGAAATGGAATTGGGTTTGGATGGTAAATTGGTAAAGAAGCAACAAGGTTTGTTTCTAGAGCCTTTTTGGCCCTGAATTCCCAATCTCTGGTGATAAGGATGCCAGAAGCAGGGAGGGCACCTTTCACATGGGAAACTTATTTCCTGTTTTCAGGGAGACAGGAAGGAGGGTCAGAGTGTCCTTCTTACATTGGCTGTTTCTTAAGTAACTTTCATTCAAAATAATCAATATACCACTTTGGCATATTTGGGGGCAGCCTGCCCTGGGCCCCAACACCACTGTAACCCAATTACCACAAACTTAATGGCTTAAAACAACACACATTTATGATCTTACAGCTCTGGAGGTGAGAAGTCTGAAATGGTCTAACAGGCTAACGTCGAGCTGCTGTCAGGGCCGCGTTCCTTCTGGAGCCTCCAGGAGAGAATATGTTCTCGCCTTTGCTGGCTTCTGGAGGCCACCAGCGCTCCTGTGGTTTGTGGCTTCTCCATCTTCAAAGCTAGCAGTGAAGCATCTTCAAAACTTTCTCTGACTCTTTTCTCTTGTGATGATATTGAACTGACCAGAGAATCCAGGATGAGATCCTTATTTTAAGAACAGCTGGTTAGCATCTTTTATTCCACCTTGTTAGGTAACATGGGGACATGGACATCTTTGACAGGCCATTATTCTGCCTAGCGAACAGGTGAGGGAATGGGGGGGTGAGGCATGAACATTGCCTCCTACTGTTATGCTTTATGACATATCAAGACTTTCATTTTTTATGCTCTCACTTTTCAATCAATAGTAAGCAGAGAGCCATTTTATAAGTGAATAAATTGAAACCCAGATAGTTAAATGGCAACACAGTATAGCATAATAGTTACTTGCTGCTGTTTCAACGACCTCAGAGTACTACCAGTGTATCTAGTTGGCCCTTATCTGACTCAGTTGCTATCTTTTGTTACTTGTCTGTCTCATCACCTCTAGGCAGGCATGGAGTGTCTTTATGCTCTGTGCCTTAGCTTAAGGAGAGTGAAAGAAAATAACACTTATTAGACACTCATTGTAAACATCATTTGTCAGGGAGGCTATATGTGATTTGTACTTAAAGATGAGTAACCATGGGTCCAACAGAACAAGGCTGGAACTCACACCGAGATCTGCCTGACTTCAAAGCCAGTGATTTTTCTTCTTCCTGTGGGTACAGGAAGACCTGGGACTGGGACATAGATTTTGTGTTCAAAAGGGGGCAGCTTTTTCTATCAGCCCTACTAAGTTTATGGAGTATTCCAGTTTTAAGACAGAACTTTGAAACAAAAAGTACATGATGAATACATTTGTCCAAACCCATAGTACGTACAACACCAAGAGTAAACTATGAACTTTGGGTGATATTTATAAATATTTCGAATATTGAATACTTGTATAATATTCTAAATCCTTTGTTGTCATTTCAATAATCTTCACAGCATCTTCAACAGGAGTAGATTCCATGTCAAAAAACCACTCTATTTGCTGATTCATAAGAAACAACTCTTCATCTGTTCAAGTTTTATCCTGAGATTACAGTAATTCAGTCACATCTTCAAGTTTCACTTCTAATTCTGGTTCTCCTACTTTTCCCACCACATTTGCGGTTACTTCCTCCACTGAAGTCTTGAATCCCTCAAAGTCATCCATGAGGAATCAACTTCTTCCAAACTCCTGGTAACATTGATATTTTGACCTCCTCCCATGAATCAGAAGTGTTCTTCATGGCGTCCAGAATGCTGAATCCTTTCCAGAAGGTTTTCAATTGATTTTGCCCAGATCGATCAGAGGAATCACTATCTATGGAAGCTATAGTCTTATGAAGTGTGTTTCTTAAATCACAAGACTGGAAAGTTGAAATTACTCCTAGATCCATGGGCTGCAGAATGAATGTTGTGTTAGCAGGCATGAAAATAACATGAATCTCCTTGGCTTTTTTTCGGAGCAGTAGTTCTCAATAGTGGGCTTAAAATATTCAGTAAACCATGTTGTAAAGAGATGTACTATCATCTCAGCTTTGTTGTTCCATTTATAGAGCACAGGCAGATTAGATTTAGCATAATTCTTAAGGGCCCTAGGATTTTTGGAATGCTAAGTGAGCATTGGCTTCAACTTCAAGTCATTAGCTGCATTAGCCCCTAGCACACGAGTCAGCCTGTCCTTTGAAGGCAAACATTGACTTCTCCTCTCTAGCTATGAAATGAAAGTCCTAGATGGCGTTTTCTTCCAGTATAAGGCTGTTTTGTCCATATTGAAAATCTGCTTAGTGTAGCCACCTTCATGAATTATCTTAACTAGATCTTCTGGACAACTTGCTGCAGCTTCTACATCAGCACTTGCAGCTTCATTTGCACTTTTATGTTATGGAGATGGCGTCTTTCCTTAAAGTTCATGAACCAACCTCTGCTAGCTTCAAACTTTTCTTCTGCAGTTTCCTCACCTCCCTCAGCCTTCACAGAATTGAAGAGAGTTAGGGCCTTGCTCTGATTGGGCTTAAAGGAATGTTGTGCCTGGTTTGACCTTCTACCCAGAGATTAAAACTTTCTCCATATTGGCAGTAAGGCTGTTTCACTTTCTTATCATTCTTATCATTTCTTATTATTCACTGGAATAGCACTTTTGATTTCCTTCAAGAACTTTTCCTTTGCATTCGTGACTTGGCTAACAGTTTGGCACAAGATGCCTAGCTTTCTGCCTATCTTGGTTTCCAACATGCCTTCCTCACTAAGCTTAATCATTTCTAACTTCTGATTTAAAGTGAGAGACATGCAACTCTTCCTTTCTCTCAAACACTTGGAGGCCACTGTAGAGTTATTAATTGGCCTAATTTTAATATTGTTGTATCTCAGGGAATAGGGAGGCCCAGGGAGAGGAGAGACATGGGGGAATGGCCTGTTGGTGGAGCAGTCAGAACACACACATTTATCAGTTAAGTTTGCCATTTTGTATGGGCCTGGTTCATGGAGCCCCCCAAAAATTACAATAGTAACATCAAAGATCATTGGTCACAGATCACCATAACACATATAATAATAACAAAAATGTCTGAAACATTTGAGAATTACTGAAATGTGACAGAGACACAAAGTTAACAAATGCTGTTGCAAAAACGACTCCAATAGACTTGCTTGACACAGGGTTGCCACGAACCTTCAATCTGTAAAAAATGCAATATCTGCAAAGCACAATAAAATGCATTAAAATGAGGTCTGCCTATAAATGACATCATACAAGAAAGATTCTATTGACATTTTCTTTTTTCACTCAGTGTTTTGGTTTCAAGATTTATCCATGTTAGAGACTTCCCTGGTGGTCCAGTGGTTAAGACTTTGCACTCCCAATGCAGGGGGCCTGGATTCAATCCCTGGTTGAGGAAGTAACATCCCCCATACCGCAACTAAGCCCATGCACCACAAGCACTGAGCCCACGCGCTCTAGAGCCCGCACACCACAACTAGAGAAGCCCGCACGCCACAACAAAGACTCAGCGCAGCCATAATTAATTAATTAATTAAAAGATCTATCCATGTTAATATGTGTAGATAGATATAGTGTATTTTAATGGCTGTACTGTATTTCATTGTATGACTATAATGTTTATTTTCCCCTATGATAGTAAATTTTAATTTTTTTCTATATTCAAAACAGTGCAACAATGAACATTCTCCTTTAAATGAATCTCCTGTTGCCATGGGCTGGAGTTACTGATAGCACTGTTCCTCAAATTGGGGACTGCAGACTGTTAGCAGTTCATGGCTAGAAACTGCAGAATTGTAGAATAAACATTTAGAAACTTTAAAAGTAATTCAACTGAGACTTTTACGTCTTTCAAATCTAATAATAAAAATTAGGGGCTTCCCTGGTGGTGCAGTGGTTGAGTCCACCTGCCAATGCAAGGGACACGGGTTCGAGCCCTGGTCCGGGAAGATCCCCCATGCCGCGGAGCAGCTAAGCTCGTGCACCACAATTACTGAGCCTGTGCTCTAGAGCCCGTGAACCACAACTACTGAAGCCCACACTCCTACAGCCCGTGCTCCACAACAAGAGAAGCCACCGCAATGAGAAGCCCGCGAACTGCAATGAAGAGTAGCACCCGCTCATGGCAACTAGAGAAAGCCCACGTGCAGCAATGAAGACCCAACACAGCCAAAAACAAATAAATAAAATAAATAAATTTTAAAAAATTAGTCAGGCTTGTATTTTGTAGGTCTGTTGTTAAATTTCGTTTGTTTTATGAATTGCTTTTTCTTTTATTTTATAAATATATTGATCCTCAATAGGTTGGAAATTCAAAAGGAAAGCACTGGGTTTTCATGATAGTGTTTGAGAGTCTCTGCACAGTTTCTACCCAGAAGAGGCATTTCTGGGCAATGAGTAAGTGCACCTTTAACTCTTTAGGGTGTTTACACTCCAAGATGGTCAAACCATTTTCCAATCTCACATGCAGTGTATGAGTTTCCTTTTTCCCACAGTTGCATTATCAGGCTTTAAAATCTTTGCCAATATGATTGATACCTGCAAAATAATATTGCATCTTAATTAACACTTCTCTGATCAATGAGTTTGAAATCTGTATGTTTGTTAGGTTCCTATTTGTGTGACCTGAACAAGGTAGATTTTTTCATTTTGCCATTGGGAGGGGGGAGTATTTCCTTAACAATCAAGCTCTAGGAGGTAAAGTATTATAACAGGTAGAACTGGTTTGGATGAGGAAAAGCCTAAGAATAATAGCTGGTTCGGACTTGATGAAAAACAGGAAATGCTACTTGTAGCAAATGAATGCTCAGGCAGGGACTTTCCTGTATACGCATCTTCCCTGGTATTTTGGGTTTGGGACACTCATTCAGTTGTCACCACTAATACACTTCAAAGGAGCAGTTTTCACTAAGAATTCTGTACCTAACATCCAGTTCTGATCATCCTGTGTTTTTCTGGCGCTAATGAGGCAGGAGATAGATGGGCCCCAGGCCGAGCAGCTGTAGTTCATCCCCTGTGGACAGATACTCCAAAATAGCTGGAGGTAAGAAAAGCTGAGTCCTGCTCAAACAAGAGACAAAAGACCACATATTCCTCATTCTCGAAGTCAAGGAGACCTTCCTGATTACACACGAGCAGAGAGACTCCTTGAGGTCAAAAAGGGAGCGGGCGCCACCCCATAGTAAGTGATGTCAACCTACCCATAGACCTCTTCGCTAGAATCCATCTTGGCTAAGAGATGCACATGAACACATGGGAGGACCCTTAGATAAACCAAATACAGACTCAGAACCAGGCAAGATGATTGGCCAAAGGAAACCCAGAAGAAATGCCCCATATAAGTGATTCAAACTACCACGAGGGTGCTACTCTGTCTCTGAGCCCACCCGTGTATCTATCCACACGTACTCTTTTCCCTCCTAGTAAACACTTTACTTGTTTCACTACTTTCCGTTTCTTAGTGGAAATTCATTTCCTGCAAAGCCGTATGGAACCAGGGCCTTGTCACTGGTCACTGCCGCAGCCTGACTTCAGTCTCTGGCTGAGAACGAAATCCTGCTTCAAGCCGCTGCAGGCTGAGGCCACCTGAGATCACTAATAAGACAGAGGACACAAATGGGACTCAGAGGGTCTGAGATGGAGACACAGTGGGGAATGAGGGGACCACCTGGCCAAGAAATAGGATGTTACCGGTCTTTCTCCCCACTAACTGGTACTTTATACTAGTTAGTCAATGTATCATCTGATACATCAGAAACCCACAGGATTTTTTAAGAACTGTGTTAGCTCAAGCAGAGACGTGCCAAAATGAAAAGAGCTTCTGGGTCCTCAAACTTCTATGGGGAGAAATCAGGGTAAGCGTTTCTCAGCTGCAAACACAGGTCATTTTAATGAAAAAGGTAGTATGTCTCAGAGGCTTCCCAGGGGCTGGCCTGGAGAACGCTGGAGAACTCTTCCAAGAAGCCGAGCTAGCAGCATATGCCCAGTGGATTCTGGAATTGCTGTGGATCACTGACTGCTCTGTACCTTCTAGTCACTCGCCCCTTTTGAATGCAAGTGTCTACCTCTAGCTTACAGATGTATGTTGAGTGTGTGTATGGGGTGGGGGGGGGAGGAAGGAGATAGAATAACTTCTCTTTCTGATTCACAATCTACACAATCTGTATCTGCAACCCAGGAACCACACCCAAGGAGTTGTGCCTGAGGGAAAATTTCTGAAAAGCCCCATCTGAATTTGAACATGATTTAGATGACAAGACGCCATCATGGGGTGAGGCTTTGGGAGTCCAGAGAGAGGTAGGTGTAAGTACATTTTGCTTGTGAGGGAGGTGACTCCTTGAAGACCAGAAAGTACACTGTGATAGCTGGGAGCTTCACCTCCTGGGATTCAGGCCCCTAGGTGGCCAGTCCCCTCCCACATTAAACTTGGTGATTTGCTTTCACTGTTAGAGTAGGGCAGAGGTAACATCACGGCAGCTCTGCACACAAGCCTCAACAAGGCCAGACAGCTTCCACTCTGTACTTTGGGGATCCCTGAGCTGCTGTATAAGAATATCAGATGCTCCGCTGGGGAGATCATATGGAAAGGCCATGTGCGGAGGGAAAAGCCCTGGATTACGTGAAAACGAGGAGTGAAGCCTGGACTCCCAGCTGTCCCTCAAGGCGTCAGACAGTGAATGAAGCCGTTTTGGACGTCATAGTCCCAGCTGCCAACCAGTTGCAGCTGCAGGAGGGACCCCCAGTGAGACCAGCAGAGCTGTCCAGCTGAGTCCATCAATCTATGGAGTCATCAGCAATGATAGAATTGTTGCTGATTTCAGCCACTACTTCTGGAGTGGTAACAAAACAACATCTTTATAATGTGAATCTACCTCATGAACACGCTCAATCTCTCCTTTATTAGATGTTCTTCCATTTCTCCCCACGACGTTTTGTAGTTTTCTGTGTCACGGTCTTGAACATTTTTTTAGTTTGGTTCTTAGACATATGCTTTTTGTATTCTGTTGATAAATAGTATTATGTGTAACATTTTATTTTCTAATTGCTTATTGTCAGGTTATAGAAATTTAATTATATGTGGAAATGAACTACATGATTTTGTTTATTGACCAGCTATGCAGTGAGCTTGTTCAATTCGCCTATTAATTCTAATAGTTTATCTGCAGACATCTCTGATTTTTCTACCTATGAAATTATATTATATATGAATAATGACAGATTTCTTTCTCTTTCTAATCCTAAAGATTTATTTCTCTTTCTAATCTAATTAGAATTTCTAATTCTAAATCCTAATCTAATCCTTTTTTCCTGTTGCTCTGGCTAGAACCTCTAATATAATGTTGAACTGAAGAAACCATTCTTGTCTTGTTCCTGATTTTACAGAAAAAGCTTTCAATATTTACCTATTAAATATGATATTGTGGGGTTTTTTAGATATTTGGGGGAAGGCAAGAGTTTTTATTATAAATGAATGTTGAGTTTTATTAAAAGCTTTATAAAAAACTTTTTCTGCATCTACTGAGATAGTCATATAATTTTTTTTCTTTTATCTGTTACTGTGGTGAATTTAAACATTGATTTTTAAATTCAAAACCAATCTCACATATCTGAAATAAACCCAGCTTATCTTTTTAAATCTGTCACTGGACTTGACTTGTTATTGTTTTTTAGCATTTTTGCATGTATGTTATAAGAGAGAGTGACCTGTAACTTCTTTCCTTGTATGTCATTGTCTGGTTTAGGTATCAAGCTTATGTAGGTCTCATAAAAAGTACTTCTTTTGCTATTTTCTGGAAAAGTTTATGTAAGATTGATTTTATTATCTCTTTAAATATTTGGTAGAACTCACTAGTAAATCATCTAAGTTGGCAAAGATTTTCATTATAGGTTCAGTTCCTTTAACAGATGTAGATCTATTATTTTTCTTTTTTTTAAATTGAAGTACAGTTGATTTACAGTGTTGTGTTAGTTTCAGGTGTACAGCAAAGTGATTCAGTTATACTTATACAGATGTAGATTTAAATCCTATTTCATACTGGGTTTTCTAGGAATTTGTCCATATCTAAATTTTCAAAATTATTGGCATAAAATTATTCACAGAGACATCTTATGATCTTTTCAATGACTTCATTCCTGAAATTGTTTATTTGCACCTTCTCTCCCTCTCTCTCTCTCTTCTTGATTAGACTGGCCAGGTGTTTGTCAACTTAATAGTCTTTTTTTTTTAAATGATAGAACTTTTAGATCAGACAAACTTCATTGGGTGTTTGTTTTGTTTTCTACTTTGTTCTTTATTATTTACCTTCTCTACTTTCTTTGAGTTTTCTGTTGTTTCTAACTTCTTGAAATGGAGACTTAGATCATTCATTTTCAGTTTTTATACTTTTCTAGTAGATGCAATTAAACCTATAAATCTCCCTTGAAGCATAGCTTTGGATGCAGCCCACAAGCTTTTTTTGTTTGTTTGTTTTTAATTTATTTAATTAATTTATTTATTATCTTTGACTGCGTTGGGTCTTTGTTGCTGCACATGGGGTTTCTCTAGTTGCGGCGAGTGGGGGCTACTCTGCGGCGCACGGGCCTCTCATTGTGGTGGCCTCTCTTGTTGTGGAGCACGGGCTCTAGGTGCGTGGGCTTCATTAGTTGCAGCACATGGGCTCAGTAATTGTGGCTTACGGGCTCCAGAGCACAGGCTCAGTAGCTGTGGTGCACGGGCCCAGTTGCTCCACAGCATGTGGGATCTTCCTGGACCAGGGCTCGAACCCATGTCCCCTGCATTGGCAGGCAGATTCCTAACCACTGCACCACCAGGGAAGCCCCAGCCTACAAGTTTTGACGTCTCATATTTTCAATACACTCAATTAAAAATATATTCAAATACCTACTGTGATTTTTGATTCGATCCACTGGGTTATTTAGTAATGTAGCATTAATTGTTAAAATTGTGGGATTTTCATATTGGTGTATTTTCATATTGGTATGTTTATTAGCAGTTTAATTACACTGTGGTCTGAGAACATTCTCTGTACTATTTGTTTCTGACGTTTGTTAAGACTTCCTTGATGGCCAAGTATACGGTCAAATTTTTTATAATGTTCTATATGTACTTGGAAAATAATGTGTAGTCTGCAGTGGTTGGGTGCATTTTCCAATATGTATATGTCAATTATGTCAAACTTGTTAATCATGTTGCTTAAATCCTCACATTTTTACTATTTTTTGTCTGCTCATTCTATTTATATCCTCTAGTGAAGGACAGTCTCTACAGTACTCTACAGTACAGTACTGTACAGACTTATCTAGTATACACAAGTGAAGATCCTACATAAGTCTTATTTTTCCTCCCAAAGCTTAGCTATTCAAGACATGGTTAGAAATCAGGTGCGCGTGATTCCATACAATTTATTGTCCTGACTGGCATGTTTTATAGGCATCAGGGGATGGAGTACCTCTCCATCAACTGAAGACACTTAACTAGAGCAAGTAAAACAAAACCAGAAACGCAGCATAGCTTCATCAGAAAGCTTTTCAGTTCCTAGTTTGTGTTCTAACTTGTCCTGAAGTACATAATGAAGAGAGTGTGACAGGATGGCGACACTGAGACAACACTGTCACTGAGAAAAGTCACGTGACAAGTGCTAACAGTACAAATCCTAATATTCCATTTGCGGCGCTGACACTAAGATTAAATTAAGACTGCACCTGCAGAAAACACGGCTGTGCTGGGATGGTCCTCCTACGGGATGTTTGTGTGTCTAAGCTGAATGTTTTCAACATCTCTTTCCAGTTGCTCAACAGAGGATTAATGAACATAACTCCATTTAATGTGATGAATGTCTCAAAAATATATCTTATTCTAGAATTCATAAAAAACCCTGACTTCCTATCGAAAGACCTTCAAAAAACAAAGTAAAGAACATAAAATCATATCTAACTATAAAAACTGAAATTTTCTTTTTATTATTTTTTTTTTTTTTTGCGGTACGCGGGCCTCTCACCGTTGTGGCCTCTCCCGTTGCGGAGCACAGGCTCCGGACGCGCAGGCTCAGCGGCCATGGCTCACGGGCCCAGCCGCTCCGCGGCATGTGAGATCTTCCCAGACCGGGGCACGAACCCGTGTCCCCTGCATTGGCAGGCCGACTCTCAACCACTGCACCACCAGGGAAGCCCTGAAATTTTAATTTAGATATTAGATTCAATAACGAATCTTGGTCAATGAATGTTTATTTTAAAAGAAAATTCATGCACCGCAGCCTTCCTACTAATGACAGGAGACGACATAGCTATTTAAAATATTGAATTAATGTAAATTAAGTTGTAAATGTGGATGCCCTTCACTTAGTACAAATATTTTACCCTTCCTCTATTCTCAGAAATATTTTGTGTTAGGCCATCATGGACAAATCTGTTCCCTTTATGGACTCACTTTTCAAATCATTGTAAAAGAAGGGAAATAAACTACTTAGCTTATATTATTATTATGAAAATAAGGTGAAATCAAGTAAACAATATTTTAAAAGTATAAAGAATCTGCAGTTATTAATCACTAATATTATAAGGAAAAGAAGACTCAATAAAATTCCAGAGTTCTTTTTCTTTTGAGACTATCATATAAATACATATACACCAGGATGTGTATATGCATTCTTGTTAACTTGAATCCGCCATATAGATCTATACGTAAAAAAAGTGAATGGGAATTTTACAATTAAAGCTAGAGATTTTTCTATTAACATATCAAGAACTTTCTTTGTTTCTAAAACCATAACAGCAAATTTTATATTTATTATATCAGAACATAATTAGTGGTTATTCAAGTGAACACACACGGAATCATGTAAAAATAACAGGTGCAAGAACTCATAGAGTCATTAATTGCAGAGGCTCTGAGAATTTGGAACAAAATAACTGAGAAGCAGGCATTCCAGGTATCCGTGTGGCTCGTATGGGCGCTTTGAATTATTTGACGTGGGAGATGACAGCTTGTCTAAAGACAGGGCCAAGCAGGACAGCTGGCTTGAGGATTAGCCACATGTGAGAGGCTGGGGATTGGAGAAGAGCAGAGGTAGGATCAGAGCACCGGGTAGGGCCAACTCTGGCACAGCTGGACTCTGGGTTCTGAAACCATGTGTCTGCCCTTGTTTCTCACTTGGGTTCCCACCGCCAGTTGAACTGCAGACTGTCTTCCTGCCCTGGCTCTTCTTGTAACTGATTTCTTCTCATGGTTTAGGGTCAGCTCATTGTTGCTTCTTCATAGAAGCTGATGCCTCCCCAGCGCTCGCTGTCTATTTCTCTGCAGCCTTTATCACCATCTGCAACTATGTTACTTAATCACTTGTCTACTGTTCACTGTGTGCTGCTGCCTATCAGAAGATAAGCTTTATAAGAGGAGTAACTGTATCCCCAGCAGTTTCTGGGTCATTTTAGTAAACATGAATCAAATAACTGATGGATGGATGGATGGATGGATGGACAAAGTAAAACATTCATCTCCAAGGTCCCCTTCAGCTGTACGATTTTCCTACTACGTGTGTGTGTGTATATCACTGAATCACTTTGCTGTACACCTGAAACTAACACAACATTGACTATACTTCAATAAAGAACGGAAATCTTGATCAAGATAAATAAAAGTAAATCATAAACACACTGTAGTGAGCAGAAGAATAGCAAAGACAAAGATCTTACCAGGCAAAAGTCAGAGGGAGAAGTCAGATTACGCAAAATGTACAATGAAAAGATTCATATAAGAATTCTCAACAGCAACACTGTACATCAGAAGACAGTATACTCCAATCTTCAAAGGGCTGAGATAATAGAGTCACCAACCTAAAACTCTGTGCCGGACTGAACTATCATTAATATAATAATAGAGAGTTTACCCCTAACAGACATTCTTATTCCAGGAAGAAAAAAATTGAACTCAGAAGGAAGGACTGAGATACAAAAATGTATAGTAAGCAAAGAAATCACTAACTATTTAGATCATTCTTTTAGATAGGCCTTGATGGCATAAAGCAGCATAATAACTATATTGACTCGTGGTTATAAAAAAGGATGGAGCTATGACAAGACAGAGGAGAGTGTTGCCTGAGAATGTTCTAAAGTCTATTAGGAGGTAGAGGCATTTGTTAACCTCGGACTTTGAAAGTCACATATGTGTGATCAGACTGTAACCATCACCACCAAGAGAAATGAAATATATAGTTGTCAAATCAACAGGTGCTCTCAAAAGGCTTGTGGTTGAGTGCAGCTAACAAGGTATTTCACGGCACTAGAGCTGATAGTCTATCTTTTTTGTGAAAGGCCCCCCCCCTCCAACAGACCCAGGAGTTCTTTCCTCTCTGTTCTTTGGTGTCATGTCCTTTCCCTTTAGCACAAATTGTCATGACCTGTGCCATGGGGCCATGTCCTGTGTCTTCCTCACTATTGCATCCCAGGGCTTGGTACCCACAGGCACTCATGTTCGTAGAATGAATGGATGCAGCTTGCTCAAGGCCACACAGTGCCAAGTGGCAGACGAAGATGAGGACCCAGATCCTTGCAGGCTCAGGCTTGTTTCGAAAAAATGGTCACATCTGAAAAACGCTGTGTCCCATGAAAACAGTAGCTGTTGGATTAAAGCAAGAAGAAATCCCTCTAAGATCAAAAATCAACTTTGATCAGAGAAATTCACGTGGGTAACTATCGTCAATCTTCTGTTGGTAACTTTGCAGGTGATGCTGGCAATAGAGCAGAGTCCTAGAATAGGCTGTCAGAGCAACCGAGTCGTCCAGGAAGAACTTGACCGTATTCATCCCAGGGCAGCCTCCACAGGGGCACGATCCCAGGGGATGGAGAGGGTCGCTGCCCACCAGCTTGTCACCACTAGGGATGAAGACCCCCTCGTTAAATGCAGTGCGCCTCCCGGCCTGCCGGTGATCAGCTGAAGAGGGGGCAGGTGGGAGGGCTGCAAATTTGCTCCTGGAAGGTTCTGCACTGAATGAGCCAGGAAGGAAAGGAATTGAGCGAAGGGGAGAAGAGGGGGTGAGAAACTAGAAGATGATGGAATACGCCAAGTACTTGTTCCACGATTCTGCCTGGGGCCACCTCTTGCAGATCTTCAGCCTCAACACCCCCATTTTAAACTGAGAAACGCCACACAACAAGATTAAAGGCTGGGCAAGAAGTGGGGGATCTTCCGAGATTCTCTGAAGGGCAGCAGACAACTGAGTTAGAAAGAATCACTCAGACTCACGGCGCTGCTGTCCGCGTGGTATTTTCTCCTGCCCTTTCCTGTCAGTCAAGCACCAAGGAAAGCAGATAGAGAAGGAAACTGACCCCAAAGTCAGCTCCCTTCAAGAGGAGGAGGGCAGTCAGGGGAAGGAAGGAGTGGGGAAGCTCCGGACAGGAGGGGAGGGAGATGCTGAGGATGAGAGTTTTTGTTTGGGTTCACGGCTAAACTGAGCTACCATCGAGGTGGGAGTCATGCTACATCCAGGTACCTAGGCCTTGGGGTACAAGATTCAAGTTCTTAAATAGAGCTCATGTCTCCACTTAAACTAGAGTTTCTCTCCTTAACCTGCCTCCCACATAGAGGACCACCAGCAAGGAAACACACTCTGCTAGAAAGACTAAAGGAGGTTAGTGTGTGTGTGTGTGTGTGTGTGTGTGTGTGTGTGTGTGTGTGTGTGTGTTATCAAGAACGGTCTGAGGACTTGAGGCAGCAGGAATATGTAGCATTTCTGTCACACTGGAGTGACTAAAGTTAATGTTCTACTCCATCCTTCAACTCTGAGGTACAAGGTGAAGTCCTGCTTTTGCATTAATTAATCCTTGACATTTTTCACAGGATTGTGGAGCTTTACCAGAAAGGGACTTCATAACTGTCATAACATTTTAATCTCCCTGGGCCTGGGACCCAGTGGAGCCCTACAGGGTCCCAAGGAGACTTTTTTCTACAATTAGCATTTCAGTCAAAGCCTTAATTCTGCAAAAAGAAAGCAGAACGTGAACAAAGACTTTCCAAGACACCAGTTCTGACTCTAGCTCCCTGGGGTGCTGAAGTCGGTTGTGATCTAGCCCTGAAATCAGAGCTTTGTCTCTTAAGCCTTGCTGTCTCTACTTGTTCAAAATGCATGGACTAATACTTTCATCAGTGAATACTTGCATTTTTCCAGGGGTCTTACTGTACACATTTTCTGGGGGGAAGTCTGTTTCCTCCCACATAGGTTTGAAGTGAGAAGAATCCAGTTCATCGTTACACATTTCCTTAGACTGCTTCAGGGTATGGGGCCACCAGCATTTGCCTGTGAGCTACTGCTATAAAGAAGCCCCTTGCAAACGTTACCTGTCAGACTGCTGTCACGTCTTCATCGATAGCAGACACTTGGCGTTAGCGAATCAGACAACCACTGGGTTAATGAGAACTCAGACTCGCAGCCTCCCCTCCGCTCATAGAATAAACACTGTTTTCCTTTGGCCTAATTACTAGATGTTCTTAAACATCATCATTTTGTAAAAGAAACCAGGACTACAAATTACTTCGTGAACCGCACTGTGGGAACTCAAAAATGTGCCTGCAGTTTGGAGAGAGTGTTTGTAACAGTCCGAAGGACACAGCGCTGGTCACAGGCAGCAGGCACTCTCTGCAGATACCGTGTTATTTCCTGCACTGTCCCTCACTGTCTACACAGCCCCTACCTAAAAAAGGTCAGATGGGAATCAGAGTGTCTTTTCCCTTTATCAACAGATTTTGTGTGGTCGGGTCCATAAAGCTGCTGGCCTCGGGGATAATCTAGATTTCATCCCCAAAGCCCCACAACCGATTTCTGTTGTCATGATTAAATGAAAAAATTCAACAAACAAAAAGTCATCACACCACCACCACCATGAACAACAACAAAACTCAGAGACTTACTTTTGTAACTTTCTTAGATAAACAACAAGGTCCTACTGTATAGCACAGGAAACTATATTCAATATCTTGTAATAAACTGTAATGGAAATGGAAAAAAGAATATAGATATATACATATGTGTGTATAACCGAATTGCTTTGCTGTACCCCTGAAACTAACACAATATTGCAAATGAACTATACTGCAATTTAAAAAAACAAAAGTAATTTTCTTTAACTCAGTGAAGCCTGATGAAATATCTCAGGGTTCATAGTGGGTCAGTTATGTTGAATTACTATGATAGAATTTTATTTGAATATTTAGCCTAAAGGAGCCTTGCCTAGTCAGATCTGCACAGGTGCCCCTATACCAATGGGGAAATATCTGGAATTGGGAAGAAAGAAGCGGCCTATGGGTTGCTGCTGGGACCCGCAACATGTAGAGTGGTGAGGACTGTTCTTAAACACAAAATCTCCTGCTGAGTATGTCTACAGACCCTGACCATAGGATCCCTCACCTCTTCTGGAAAACAGCAAAAGAACGCTGAGAGAACAGCCAGATATGTCATACACAGGTTGTTACACAGGCTGGCATTCCAATACAACCGTGGAGAGCTTATTATTATTATTATTCTACTACTACTACTATTATTATTATTATCACTACCACTACAGAGTAATAATTCCTGAAGGTATTCTTTGGAGGGGTCATGCGGCGCGTCCACCACTAGAGGGCGCCGCAGACCCTTCCGTGTTAAGCGCTGTCCCCGAGCAGAAGTGGGAACCAAGGGCTAAGGGCGGGGCGGACCTTACTTTCACTCAGGACTCTCTCCATCCCTTAACTCGCATCCCACTGGGGGAGTCACCTCTGAAGGCGAGGGGCGGCAGGGTGGCCAGGCAATCACTACTTGAATTGCTTTGAAATTCAATATTTCTTTGGAAGAAAAGATTCTTGCCTTTGATAAATTTTATTCATTAAAATATTTCAGCCCTTTGCATGAGCCGAGGCTGTGCTGGCCTCGGACCCCAGCGCCTCTTGGACACTTCCCGCTGCAGGTGTATTATGGCGAGGCCGACAAGTGAGTTCATCAGCAGACTGCACCGTCCTAAAGGCAACGTGAGGGAGCTCGGGGGAAGGGGGTGTAAGTCAGATGAGGGGTGAGCCAGCAGGCAGTGTGTCCCCAAGGCCTCAGTGTGCTGAGGCTCAGAGACCAGATCAGAAATCACCGGGTGAAGGAGAAAAACCAGGCAGGAACAGAGATGGCTTTTTGACAAAGTGCTTTCCGTATAACAGAATACATGACAGAAAACCAAAATCCAAATGCAAAATAAGAGAAAAAGCCAATAGCTAGTAGCCCGCGACAAATCCACCAAAACCAAAAAAACCCTGTTCTTTTAACCAGAAACTTTTCTAGTTTTCAGGTTTGGGGTTAAAAACAATCCAGGAAGAAAACAACAGCGTAACCACACTGACCTGAGATAAGGCATTGGAATATCATCTTTAGAGTGTGTGCCGTCCCCAGGGGGTGACAGGGCTGCTGGCCGGTAGTAGGGACGTTTCCTAAGAGGGGTCATGTGAGAATATGTCCCCACTTCTCCAAAATGTCCACCTAATCCCCCCGAAGTGCAGGAGTGCTAAGTGCTCAGGTTCTCAATCCTGGCCACTGACAGCTTCAGATCACTCGGGGAACTTCTGAAAAACACAAATGTCCTACCTGCTGCCCCTCCCCCGGTCCAATTTAATTTCTGAAGATTCTCTAGATTATTCTAACGTGAAGTCAGGGTGGAGACCTCTTGAGTTATACGCAGATGACATTTCGTAGGGAAAACACAAAATTCCAGTTCAGGATACCCACCACCTCCTTTTCTTCTCTAGAGCACCAGGAATGGATTAAAACCTCTATCTAACTTTTACTTGCACCTTCAACACCTGAAATGGTATGTAGGTAAAATCTGTTTTCACAAAGAAAGTAGTATTAAAATTAAAATGAATACATAAACGGTAGGAAGGGCGCCAAAATATTTATTTTTATTGTTCTTATGAGTCACCTTTTAATTTCTAGAGTCCCCCTCAGATGAGCATCTGACAACTCCTCCCTTCGGTCCTTCTTTTGCGCTTTCTTCAGGATGCTCTGAGGACCTCCCTGCCCTTTCCTGGGGGTCCCAGCCTCATCTCTGAACAGTAGACTGAGATGCCCCCATCTCTGAAGCTCCCTGTTGGCTGCATCTGGGACTTTGGGTGGCAGCCTCTACTGAGCTTGTACGTGTGCTGACCGTAAGCAACTTAGAATTTTTCCTCTCAGAGCATCTTCAGGACTGACAAGCCTTCCTTTTGCCACCATTCATCTCCTCTCATTATTGTGCTAACACATTCCTTAATTTTTTCCTGTTACGTTGTCATTGAAATCATTTTTCCCTTTGACGATTCATTTTACTAAGCAGCTTGACTGGGCTGTGAGATGCCCAGATAATCGGGTTAAACGTTATTTCCAGGTGTCTGTGAGGGTGTTTCCGGGAGAGAGAAGCATTTCAGTTGGTGGGCTGAGTAAAGCAGACAGAGTAGAAGGCAGAGGAAGGTTGAATTCTACCTCTGTGCCTGACTGCTTGAGCTGAGATCTGGGTCTTCTCCTACGCTTGGATTGGTACTTACACCATCGGCCCTCCTGGCTCTCAGACCTTCAGATGCTGACTGGAATTACGCCACCAGCTTTCCTGGGCTTCCAGAAGGCAGATCCGGGGACTCCTCAGCTTCCATAGCTGCATGAGCCAACTCCGTATAATAAATCTCTCTCTATCTCTAATATATATAGTATAATTCATCTATATTTATATTTATACTTAAAATCTCTTATTTCTTCTCTGGCTGACTCATGCACTCCCCATCAGGAGAGAGTGTGAGAAAGATACAGGCAGTGGTGAAGAGGGGGACCCCGGCCCTGCCACAGCTCCCTGACAGCTTGCAATCAGCCACCACTGCGCTGAATTGGAGGCTCCATCAAGGGGCTGGATCCCATCGTGGTTACTGCAAAGCGGCATGTTCTTTGCAGCTGGAGGTCCTACATTTTTTAAGCACTTTAATTCAAACTAGGGTCCAAGACGGCTGCTGCCCAGTAAAGTTCATCTTCGTCTGGCAAGAAACAAGAATTCGAGCAAGAGCTCTCAGGACTGGAAGGGAAAGGTTGAGAAACGAAGAGGGCTGAAGGATTCATCCCTGGCAGCCCCGTGCAGCTGGAAGGCAGAGCAGCCGCTGCGCCTACACCTTTGTGCCACTAGAGGGCGGGGTTATTTCGGCTGCAGCAGCTGTGTTGGCCCAGGGTTTGCACCAACACTTGATAAATGTATATAACCCTAAAAATAAACGCCTCACAATCTGTGATATCTTACATTAAAAGCAACATGGGTCATGGAGGAAAAAAAGAGAGAGGCAGGCAACTCAATCAATGAGACTCTGGGAACAAACAAAATACTGATTCTCATAAAAATATAAACGGTTGGAGCCACATGTTACCTGCCAAAAAAAAAAGAAATACAATGGTCAATAGAGAGCCTTAGAAGAAAAGGTGAAAGTGGCCTGGCTAAGGAGGATGAGGAAGGGGTGTAGAACAAGGACCCCGAATATTCGCAGGCTGCTGGTGGAGATGCAGCCACAGCCGAGGCTGTGTGTGGAATACGGTGGGGCCGGAAGTGACGCTCTGGTCCTTTGTGCTTTGTTTTCCACGAAGATGGAGGAGACTCGTGCAGTTAGCACTTCTAAGACAGAACAAATGACCAAACTGGGTAAGAATTCGGGGTGAATGCATTTCCCCTCATTATGGAATTTCTCCACCACAGTGTCAGGGGAAGCTGACAAAGCATTCACATCCTGGGGGCGGAAATCTTGTGTGAGCCAAAGAGACTTCCACATTTCCAATTTACTGACATTTCTCAATTTACAGCCATGGTCAGCAATGACTCGTGTGTAGGAAGCAGGCACAACAGATTGGCTTTGCCTGGGCTCCCAGGACAGCTCTCTCTTCCCATGCTAGTTTCTGGTTTGTTTTTATTTTTAAGATTTTTTTTTTTTTGCCGTACACGGGCCTCTCACCGTTGTGGCCTCTCCCGTTGCAGAGCACAGGCTCCAGACGCGCAGGCTCAGCAGCCATGGCTCACGGGCCTAGCCGCTCCGCGGCATGTGGGATCTTCCCGGAAGGGGGCACGAACCCGTGTCCCCTGCATCGGCAGGTGGACTCTCAACCACTGTGCCACCAGGGAAGCCCTATTTTTAAGATTTTTGCCTTTAGGGATTGCTTTAATAGCTTGGAAGTTCAGCAACACCTGGAAAGGTATGTTTTGCTGGAATTTATCCCCCTTGTGAATGGTTTTAGTAGGGTGGCATTTCCAAATGCCTGGCCCTCTCATCCTCACTCTTCCAGCTTGTCGAGCCCTCTCTTCACCCCCCTGTGCCCTGAGAGACGCTGGGTTAGTTCACTGAGAAGTTCGGTCACAACAGTGGCCTTAAAATAACCACAGAGCCAAAGCCAAGATGATACAGAGTACCGAAAAACAAGGAGATAAAAAAGGGCAAGAAATCCCTAGCATAAAGGGCCAACGCTCCTTCCCCAAAAAAGGTAAGAATGAAACCCTTGAAGGGTTTCAAAGATAATCTCATATATTACACATATATTATATATATTTTACAGTGTCATGTTACCCACAAAATCATGGAGTATCACACTAGATGCCTTATCCTGGATTTCTCACTGTATCAAGCAGAAGCTAAGATCAGAATCAAATGAGACATCACTTACATAGATCAGTTGATGTAATAGCAGAAAGTGCTAGAAGGCTTCCGTAGAGCCCCAAAACTCTGACACCACTGCTGGAATCAAGATGAAGCCTATCCCACATGTAAACTGGTGCAGCCACTATGGAGATTCCTTAAAAAACTAAAAATAGAGTTACTATATGATCCAGCAATCCCACTCCTGGGCATATATCTGGAGAAAACTCAAATTCGAAATGATACATGTGAGGCAACCTTCAAGATGGTGGAGGAGTAAGACGTGGAGATCACCTTCCTCCCCACAAATACATCAAAACTACATCTACACGTGGAACAACTCCTACAGAACACCTACTGAACGCTGGCAGAAGACCTCAGACCTCCCCAAAGGCAAGAAACTCCCCACGCACCTGGGTAGGGCAAAAGAAAAAAAGAAAAAACAGAGACAAAAGAATAGGGACGGGACCTGCACCAGTGGGAGGGAGCTGTGAAGGAGGAAAGGTTTCCACACACTAGCAAGCCCCTTCACTGGTGGAAAGAGTGGTGGGCAGGGAGGGAAGCTTCGGAGCCACGGAGGAGAGTGCAGCAATAGGGGTGCATAGGGCAAAGTGGAGAGATTCCTGCACAGATTGGTGCCGACCAGCATTCACCAGCCCGAGAGGCTTGTCTGCTCACCCGCTGGGGCAGGTGGGGGCTGGGAGCTGAGGCTCGGGCTTCAGAGGCCAGATCCCAGGGAGAGGACTGGGGTTGGTTGCGTGAACACAGCCTGAAGGGGGCTAGTGCGCCACAGCTAGCCGGGAGGGAGTCCGGGAAAAAGTCTGGACCTGCCGGAGAGGGAAGACACCATTGTTATGGAGTGTGCAAAGAGAGGAAATTCCTGCTCTCTGTGCCCACAGATGGCAGAGCACTGCCTAAAGTGAGCTCCAGAGATGGGTGCAAGCCGTGGCTATCATCTCAGATCCCAGAGGCAGGCATGGACTGCTACCGCTGTCGCGGCTGCCACCAAGGATCCTGTGTGCAAGTGCAGGTCACTACCCACACCCTCCTGGGAGCCTGTGCAGCCCGCCACTGCCAGGGTCCTGTTATCCAGGGACAACTTCCCCAGGAGAACACACGGCATGCCTCAGGCTGTTGCAACTTCACACCAGCCTCTGCCGCTGCAGACACTCCCGGCATCCCAATTATGACTACTGTACCTCCCCCTCTCTCCAGCCTGAGTGAGCAAGAGGGCCCTAATCAGCCACTGCTTTAACACCCTCCTGTCCAGGCAGGGAACAGATGCCTGAGAGATGCCTGCATCTACATGCAGAGGCAGGGCCAAAATCAAAGCTGAACCCCAGGAGTTGTGCGAACAAAGAAGAGAAAGGGAAATCTCTCCTCAGCCTCAGAAGTAGTGGATTAAATCCCTGCAACCAGCGCAGTAAACCCTGCATCTGTGGAATACCTGAATAGACAACGAATATTCTCACAATTGAGGTGGTGGACTTTGGGAGCAACTGTGGACTTGGGGTTTGCTTTCTGTGTCTGATGTGTTTTGGGTTTTATGTTTATCTTATTTTAGTTTTTAGTGTTTGTTTTCATTTGTGGGTTTGTTTATTGGTTTTGTTGCTCCCCTCCTTTTTTTTTTTCTCTTTTTGTGAATGTGTGTGGGTATGTTTCTTTTTGTGTAATTTTGTCTGTTTAGTTTTGCTTTTACCATTTCTCTTGGGGCTCTGTCTGTTCGTTGTTTGTTTGTTTGTTTGTTTGTTTGTTTTCTTCCTTTTCTTCTGTGCCATATGGCTGGCAGAGCCTTGGTGCTCCAGCAGGGTATCGGGCCTGAGCCTCTGAGGTGGGAGAGCCAAGTCCAGGACTTTGGACCACCAGAGACCTCCCGGCCCCATGTAATATTAATCAGCAAGAGCTGTCCCAGAGATCTCTATCTCAATACTAATACGCAGCTCCACCCAACGGCCAGCAAGCTCCAGTGCTGGATGCCCCATGTCAAACAACTAGCAAGACAGGAACACAACCCCACCCATTAGCAGACAGGCTGCCTAAACTCATACTAAGTTCACAGACACGCCAAAACACACCACTGGACGTGGCTCTGCCCACCAGAGGGAGAAGATCCAGCCCCACCCACAAGACCACAGGCACCAGTGCTGCCCACCAGGAAGCCTACACAAGGCACTGAACCAACCTCACCCACTGGGGGCAGACACCACAAGTAAGAGGAACTATGAACCTGCAGCCTGCAAAAAGGAGACCCCATACACAGTAAGTTAAACAAAATGGGAAGACAGAGAAGTATGCACCAGATAAAGGAGCAAGGTAAAAACCCACTAGACCAAACAAATGAAGAGGAAATAGGCAGTCTACCTGAAAAAGAATTCAGAGTATTGATAGTAAGGATGATCCAAAATCTCGGAAATAGAATGGAGAAAATACAAGAAATGTCTAACAAAGACCTAGGTGAATTAAAGAGCAAACAAACAATAATGAACAACACAATAAATGAAATTAAAAATACTCAAGGTGGAAGCAATAGCAGAATAAGTGAGGCAGAAGAATGGTTAAGTGACCTGGAAGATAGAATAGTGGAAATAACTGCTGCAGAGCAGAAAAAAGAAAAAAGAATGAAAAGAATTGAGGACAGTCTCGAAGACCTCTGGGACATTAAATGCACCAACATTCGAATTATAGGTGGCCTAGAAGCAGCAGAATAAAAGAAAGGGTCTGAGAAAATATTTGAAGAGATTATAGTTGAAAACTTCCCTAACATGAAAAAGGAAATAGTCACCCAAGTCCAAGAAGCACAGAGAGTCCCATACAGGATAAATCCAAGGAGAAACATGCTAAGACACATATTAATCAAACTATTAAAAATTAAATACAAAGAAAAATATTAAAAGCAGCAAGGGAAAACAACAAATAACATACAAGAGAATCACCATAAGGTTAACAGCTGATCTTTCAGCAGAAACTCTACAAGCCAAAAGGCAGTGGCAGGACATATTTAAAGTGATGAAAGGGAAAAACCTACAACCAAGATTACTCTACCCAGCAAGGATCTCATTCAGATTCAATGGAGAAATTAAAATCTTTACAGACAAGCAAAATTAAGAGAATTCAGCACCACCAAACCAGCTTTACAACAAATGCTAAAGGAATTTCTCTAGGCAGGAAACACAAGAGAAGGAAAAGACTTACAAAAACAAATGCAAAACAATTAAGAAAATGGTAATGTGAATATATGTATCGATAATTACCTTAAATGTAAATGGATTAAATGTTCCAACCAAAAGACACAGACTGCTGAATGGATACAAAACCAAGACCCATATATATGCTGTCTACAAGAGACCCACTTCAGACCTAGGGACACATACAGACTGAAAATGAGGGAATGGAAAAAGATATTCCATGCAAATGGAAATCAAAAGAAAGCTGGAGTAGAAATACTCATATCAGACAAAATAGACTTTAAAATAAAGTCTATTACAAGAGACAAAGAAGGACACTACATAATGATCAAGGGATCAATCCAAGAAGAAGATATAACAATTGTAAATATTTATGCACCCCACATAGGAGCACCTCAATACATAAGGAAAATGCTAACAGCCAAAAAGGGGAAATCGACAGTAACACAATAATAGAAGGGAACTTTAACATCCCACTTACACCAGTGGACAGATCAGCCAAGGAAAACAAGGAAAAACAAGCTTTAAATGACACATTAGACCAGATGGACTTACTTGATATTTATAGGACGTTCCATCCAAAAAATAACAGAATACACTTCCTTCTCAAGTGCACATGGAACATTCTCCAGGATAGATCATATCTTGGGTCACACATCAAGCCTTGGTAAATTTAAGAAAATTGAAATCATATCAAGTATCTTTTCTCATCACAACACTATGAGACTAGATATCAATTACAGGGAAAAAAAACTATAAAAAATACAAACACATGGAGGCTAAACAGTACACTACTTAATAACCAAGAGATCACTGAAGAAATCAAAGAGGAAATCAAAGAATACCTAGAAAAAAATGACAATGAAAACATGATGACCTAAAACCTATGGGATGCAGCAAAAGCAGTTATAAGAGGGAAGTTTAAACCAATACAATCCTACCTCAAGAAACTAGAAAAATCGCAAATAAGCAAC
Organism: Delphinus delphis; assembly: GCF_949987515.2. Classification (NCBI taxonomy): domain Eukaryota; kingdom Metazoa; phylum Chordata; class Mammalia; order Artiodactyla; family Delphinidae; genus Delphinus; species Delphinus delphis. The sequence continues at coordinate 41,379,425 of NC_082692.2, read as the reverse complement.
TTAACATTACACCTAAAGCAATTAGAGAAAGAAGAACAAAAAAATTCTAAAGTTGGGACATCCCTGGTGGCACAGTGGTTAGAATCTACCTGCCAACGCAGGGGACACGGGTTCAAGTCCTGGTCAGGAAGATCCCACATGCCGTGGAGCAACTAAGCCCATGCACCACAACTACTGAAGGCCGCGTGCCTAGAGCCCATGCAATGCAACAAGAGAAGCCACCGCAATGAGAAGCCCACGCACCACAATGAAGAGTAGCCCCCACTTGCCGCAACTAGAAAAAGCCTGCATGCAGCAATGAAGACCCAACATGGCCAAAAATAAATAAATAAATAATTTATATTTTTTTAAAAAAACAAAGTTAACAGAAGGAAAGAAATCAGAAAGATTGGTAAGAATTAAATCAAAAAGAAATGAAGGAAACAAGAGCAAAGATCAATAAAGCTAAAAGCTGGTTCTTTGAGAAGATAAACAAAATTGATAAACCACTAGCCAGACTCATCAGGAAAAAAAAGAAGACTCAAATCAAGAGAATTATAAATGAAAAAGGAAAAGTAACAACTGACACTGCAGAAATACAAAGGATCATGAGAGATTACTACAAGCAACTATATGCCAATAAAGTGGACAACCTGGAAGAAATGGACAAATTCTTAGAAAAGTACAACATTCCAAGACTGAGCCAGGAAAAAATAGAAAATATGAACCGAGCAATCACAAACACTGAAATTGAAACTGTGATTAAAAATCTTCCATCAAACAAAGTCCAGGACCAGATGGCTTCAGAGGTGAATTCTATCAAACATTTAGAGAAGAGCTAATACCCATCCTTCTCAAACTCTTCCAAAAACTTGCAGAGGAAGGAACACTCCCAAACTAATTCTATGAGGCCACCATCACCCTGATACCAAAACCAGAAAAAGATACTACAAAAAAAGAAAATTACAGACTGATATCACTGATGAATATAGATGCAAAAATCCTCAACAAAATACTGGCAAACAGGATCCAACAACACATTAAAAGGATCATACACCATGATCAAGTGGGATTTATCCCAGGAAGGCAAGGATTTTTCAGTATACTCAAAACAATCAATGTAATACACCATATTAACAAATTGCAGGACATAAACCATATGATCATCTCAATAGATGCAGAAAAAGCTTTTGACAAAATTCAACACCAATTTATGATAAAAACTCTCCAGAAAAGGGCATAGAGGGAATCTACCTCAACATAATAAAGGCCATATGTGACAAAACCACAGTCAACATCATTCTCAATGGTGAAAAGCTGAAACCATTTCCTCTAAGATCAGGAACAACATAAGGGTGCCCACTCTCACCACTATTATTCAACATAGTTTTGTAAGTTTTAGCCACGGCAATCAGAGAAGAAAAAGAAATAAAAGGAATACAAATCAGAAAAGAAGTAAAACTGTCACTGTTTGCAGATGACATGATAATATACATAGAGAATCCTAAAGATGCTACCAGAAAACTACTAGAGCTAATCAATGAATTTGGTAAAGTAGCAGGATACAAAATTAATGCACAGAAATCTCTTGCATTCCTATACACTAACAATGAAAAATCAGAAAGAGAAATTAAGGAAACAATCCCATTTACCATTTCAACAAAAAGAATAAAATACCTAGGAATAAGCCTACCTAAGGATGCAAAAGACCTGTACTCAGAATACTATAAAACTCTGATGAAAGAAATCAAAGATGACACAAACAGATGGAGAGATATACCATGTTCTTGGATGGGAAGAATCAATATTGTGAAAATGACCATACAACCCAAAGCGATCTACAGATTCAATGCAATCCCTATCAAATTACCAATGGCATTTTTCACAAAATTAGAACAAAAGATTTTACAACTTTTAAGGAAAGACCCTGAATAGTCAAAGCAATCTTGAGAAAGTAAAATGGAGCTGGAGGAATCAGGATCCCCAGCTTCTAAGTATACTAGAAAAGCTACAGTAACCAAGAGAGTAAGGTACTGGCTCAAAAACAGAAAGATAGGTCAATGGAACAGGATAGGAAGCCCAGAGATAAACCCATGCACATATGGTCACTATCTTTGACAAAGGAGGCAAGAATATACAATGGAGAAAAGACAGTCTCTTCAATCAGTGGTGCTGGGAAAACTAGACAGCTACATGTAAAAGAATGAAATTAGAACACTTCCTAATACCATACACAAAAAAACTCCAAATGGATTAAAGACCTAAATGTAAGGCCAGACACTATAAAACTCTTAGAGGAAAACATAGGCAGAACACTCTATGACATAAATCACAGCAAGATCCTTTTTGACCCACCTCCCAGAGAAATGGAAATAAAAACAAAAATAAACAAATGGGACCTAATGAAACTTAAAAACTTTTACACAACAAAGGATAACATAAACAAGACAAAAAGACAACCCTCAGAATGGGAGAAAATATTTGCAAATGAAACAACTGACAAAAGATTAATCTCCAAAATATACAAGCAGCTCATGCAGCTCAATATCAAAAAACAAACAACCCAATCCAAAAATGGGCAGAAGACCTAAATAGACATTTCTCCAAAGAAGACATACAGATGGCCCAAAAATGCATGAAAAAATGCTCAACATCAGTAATCATTAGAGAAATGCAAATCAAAACCACAATGAGGTATCACCTCACACCAGTCAGAATGGCCATCATCAAAAAATGTAAAAACAATAAATGCTGGAGAGGGTGGAGAAAGGGAACTCTCCTGCACTGTTGTTGGGAATGTAAATTGATACAGCCACTATGGAGAACAGTATGGTGGTTCCTTAAAAAACTAAAAATAGGACTACCATACGACCCAGCAATCCCACTACTGGGCATATACCCTGAGAAAACCATAATTCAAAAAGAGACATGTACCACAATGTTCATTGCAGCACTATTTACAATAGCCAGGACATGGAAGTAACCTAAATGTCCAACGACAGATGAATGGATAAAGAAGACATAGGTCATATATACAATGGGATATTACTCAGCCATAGAATGAAATGAAACTGAGTTATTTATAGTGAGGTGGATGGACCTAGAGTCTGTCATACAGAGTGAAGTAAGTCAGAAAGAGAAAAACAAATACCATATGCTAACACATATGTATGGAATCTAAAAGAAAAAATGGTTCTGATGAACCTAGTGGCAGGACAGGAATAAAGATGCAGATGTAGGGGACTTCCCTGGTGGTGCGGTGGTTAAGTATCCGCCTGCCAATGCAGGGGACATGGGCTCGAGCCCTGGTCTGGGAAGATCCCAGGTGCCAAGGAGCAACTAATCCCGTGCACCACAACTACTGAGCCTGCACTCTACAGCCCACGAGCCACAAATACTGAAGCCTACAAGCCTAGAGCCCGTTTTCCACAACAAGGCAAGCCACCGCAATGAGAAGCCCGCGCACCGCAACGTAGATTAGCCCCCACTCGCCACAACTAGAGAATGCCTGCACGCAGCAAAAAAGACCAAACGCAGCCAAAAATAAAAATAAATTAATTTTTAAAAAATCCTAAAGAGAAATATTAAAAAAAAAAAAGACGCAGATGTAGAGAATGGACTTGAGGACACAGCAGGGGTGGGAAGCGTAGGCTGGGACGAAGTGAGAGAGTGGCACAGACATATATACACTACCAAATGTAAAATAGATAGCTAGTGGGAAGCAGCTGCATAGCACAGGGAGATCAGCTCGGTGCTTTGTGACCACCTAGTGGGGTGGGATAGGGAGGGTGGGAGGGAGGCTCAATAAGGAGGGGATATGGGGATATATGTATACATATAGCTGATTCACTTTGTTATACAGCAGAAACTAACACAATTATTGTAAAGCAATTATACTCCAATAAAGATGTAAAGAAAAATTATAAAAATACAAATGAAATTAAATCTCAAAGAAAAAAAGATACATGCATCCCAGTGTTCGTAGCAGCACTGTTTACAATAGCCAAGACATGGAAGCAACCTAAGTGTCCATCAACAGATGAATGGATAAAGAAGATGAGGTACATATATACAATGGAATACTACTCAGCCACAGAAAAGAATGAAATTTTGTCATTTGCAGCAACATGGATGGACCTAGAGATGATCATACTAAGTGAAGTGAGCCAGGCAGAGAAAGACAAATATAATATGGTATCACTTGAATGTGGAATCTAAAATATTATACAAGTTGAACTTATTTACAAAAACAAAAACACTCACAGACATAGAAAACAAACTTATGGTTACCAAAGGGGAAAGGAGATGGGAGGGATAAATTAGGAGTTTGGGATTAGCAGATATACACTGTTATAAATAAAATAGATAAACAACAAGGACCTATTGTATAGCACAGGGAACTATATTCAGTATCTTGTAATAACCTATAATGCAAAAGAAAAAAAAGAGGAAGCCCACCCCACAAAATCCACATCAACACGTCACCCTCATTTCTCCATCCTCAAGGAGATAATCACCTTTGCTGCCTCCAATGACTGGCTGGCCAACACATATGTGACATTTTCTGATAAAATAAATGCTTGTGGATGAATTGCTGTGGCTTTAACAACAGTTTGCTTCCTAAAAACTGTTAACTGTTTCCCTGTTCCACCTTTCAGGTTTACAGGGTAGAGGGAAAACCACACAATGGCAGTCACATTTTATCATGATCAGTATAATACTGACCCTATTCCAAGAAGATGCAATTCTGATTTCAAAAGATATTGCAGTTCAAACAATTAGATCTCGTGGGGCTCTCAGGATAATAAATGAAAGCCTATGCAGGAGAAATTTATTCTGAGATAAAATCCCCCCTAAAAGATCTCTTTATCTTAAGATTAGTAAAATGTAAAAGCAACCACTGTTTCCAATGAAGATTTCACCTAAAATAAGCAAATGAGAATTATGTGTCACTTATGTGGTATGTTAAGACTACAAACAACATTATAAAATTTTTTAAAAACAATGAATCACAAAGTAATGTCCTTCACATGAGCTGGACAGTGTCTGGGGAACACAGGGATAGTCTGTGAATCCGTCACCATCAGCGCCACCAGCATCTGAGTGGTGGGAGTCCCTCTGACAGTGCCTGGTCCAGAGGTGGTGAGACACCAGACAGGTGAGCCACTGGCCTCGGGAAGCCAGATAGTCCAGGCCAAGCCCTGGGTTCGGCATTCTGACTTGGGCAGGACAGGTGGTGTCCTCTCCTGGGGAGGCCAAGTACATCCCTTCAGAGAACTCATTCTCCCGGGGATATACCTGGCCATTCAGGGAAATCTAGGAACCTCTGAAACTCAACCTAGACAGAGCCTGTACCCAAACCCAAATCCAAACTACTATCTTTCTACACACACGCACGTGCGCGCGCACACACACACACACACACATGTTCATCGTGGAAATATCAGAAGACAAATATGACCCAGGTATCAGCTGGGGTCCCCCACTTGAGAGGACATGGGGAAGTTGTCCAGAACCTCCAATTCCAGAGCGTGTGGAAGTCCTGCTTCCAGTGCTAGTTATTTCTGTCTGCTTCCCCTGCCCCATCCCTCCTTGCCTGCTCTGTGTCCCAGGGGGCTGAACTTTGCAGGTGGCACCTGCACGGTCCCTGGCCTCCTGGCTTCTCGGTAGGGTTTGGCCAATTGAAACACATACAGAAAATCAGTGAGTGGAAAGAGCAAAAGGAAGAGACACGGATTCCCTCTGCTTCTGTCCTCTGTTGCCTACATTCTGTAGTCTTAGCTCCAGGTGAACAGTCTGTCTTCCAAGGTTCCAAGCTCTCTGTGGACTTGGATAATGCAGTTCCCTCCCTCTGCCCCCTAAGGACTGCACGTGTACCAAACCAAACTTGGGTCTGCTCACCCGACGTGCAACAAAGCCCAATCTACAGACACTGGGTTATGGTGAAGGAAAGTACAGAGTTTAATGCAAGGTGCCAAGCAAGGCGAAAGGCAGCTAGCTGGTGCTCAAAAGAGCCAAATTCCCCAATGGTTTTCAGGGAAAGGTTTTTAAAGGCAGTGTGAGGGAGAGGGTCGTGGGGTGTGTGATCAGCTCTTGCAGAATTCTCTAATTGGTTGATGGTGAGGTAACAGGTTCTGTTTTGGGAATCTCAGTCATCAACCTACTGGTTCTAACTGGTCTGGGGTCTACATGCTGGTGGCCAGCAGTCAACTTCCTCCACCTGGTGGGGGTTTTAATATCTGCAAAACAAGTTAAAGCTATGACTCAGGATATCATTTGTAACCTGAGGGGGAACTAAAGGTCCTTGACTTTGTTTTATGACTAAACTATTATTATGTTGTCTTGCTTGACTCTTTTCCTTTGTTTCTGCATTTTCTCATGTCTCTGATTAAATTTGCTCTTTGGAACTTAGGGAAGGCCTAGGTGGCTAAAGGTTTTTTACAAACAAGGGGTGGGGATGTGGAGGTCTGTCCAGGGAAGGCCCCACAGGGTCCTGCTCAATTTCAGGAGTGTGAAGGCTCCTTTGGGTTGCTAGTCCTGTGTGTCACCTGTGCTTGCTGGTTCCTCTAACACTGTCCCCCTCTTTTTTTCATTAAACTCTTCTCAGTTAAACCCCCTGAAGGTGTGGTCTTTCCCTCTTGGTGTCCTGACATATGTACACTCCTTCCCAGTGATTCCTTTGGACTCCAGAAGGTCTTATGGTCACATGTGCACTGCTGTCCAGGCAACCCTGCTTCTTCACTTTATGGATCTAAACAAGAAGCAGCTATTTTAATGGTTCCTTAACGCAGTAAGATTTTTAAAGTCAGTCATTCATGAGTATGGGGGGAAAGTTGGGGGTAACAGAAATGATCATAACTCACACCATGCAGTCAACAACTTAAAAATCCACGTTAGACACATGTGGCCAATTGTTTCAGACCATAGCCTCTGGAGTCAACTCTAGGAACCAAACACTGGCTCTACCACCTCCTAGCTGCTGTGTGATCTTGGATAAGTTACCTAATTTCTCTGGGCTCCAATTTCTTTCTTTCCTCCCTTTCTCTTTCCTTCCTTCCTTCCTTCCTTCCCTCCTCTCTCCCTTCCTTCCTTCCTTCCTTCCTTCCTTCCTTCCTTCCTTCCCTCCTCTCTCCCTTTCTCCCTGCACTCTCTCTTGTAAATTGGGGTGGCCATAGCCCCTACCTCCTAGGGTTGTTGTGAGGATGGAACAAGTTAGTATCTGTAAAGTTCTTAGACACCTGGCTATGCTAAGGATCCTGTGTGGGAATTAGCTATCATTTATTATATATTATTATTATCACTGGACATTCTCCAAAATCCTTCTCAGCTGAGTTTCTTGGCCTCTCTCAGCCCCTTTGGCAACTTGGCACCCTCTTTTTGTCCAGCTTCCCCATTCCTTTCTCCGGGACTGCCCCTAGGGTGCTGGGTGGGAGAGGACAAATATTTTTTGCCCCCTTGTCTGTACAAACCATTTGAGTCACTCAAAATTAGCATGTCAGCCCCATACCGGCTGTCCAACCTTATGCATTTCATGAAGGAAATACGGTGCTGGGCAGTGGGGATGACCCGCCTGCCAAGCCTCTGGAACTGGGGCCCAGCCCCAGGGCTCCCAGAAAACTCCACAGGCACAAAGTCTCCGAGATCCTCAGGACATCTGGTCAACCTCACATGTGGGAAGTGGGGGTGGAGGATCAGAGGGTGCCGCAAAAGGAAGAAAGAGGGGCCAGGACCCTCAGGGAACCTGGGACTCTATACAAACCCTGGTCTGGGCTCAGGGTCCCCCACCTGGAATGTTCTGCTGACCCCATCTGTCCCAGGCACTAAAGGACGATGGACGATTTTGAGGACCCTATGAGGGGCTGGACTGGTCTTCTCCTCACCTACTTCCTTCTGCATTTCTCCTTCATATAAAGTAGAGTAAAGAAAGTTCCACATTCTCCGTCCCAGGCTTCCATGGCCCCACCAATCAAGGTCCTCTATAGACACAGAGGCCTTCCTTTGGCAGGACCTACCCTCCTTATAAGGCGCTTACAGTGATAGACTTCTGATAATGACAAAGGAGGAAAAAATAAGAAGATAAATATTACCCTTAACTCTACTACCAGGAGATATTGCCTGGCCACATTAAGGCATGTGGAAAAGTATGGCAGCTCTAAACAAAGAGGTGGATCTAAATGAGTGGATACAGAAACGAGTTTGTAGTACACAATACAGGATGCCCCATTAGATTTGAATGTCATATAAACAGTGAATCTTTTTTAGCATAAGTATATCTCATGCAATATTTGAGACATATTTACACTAAAAAAAAATTTTTTTTTTTTTGTCTGTGTTGGGTCTTCGTTGCTGCATGCAGGCTTTCCCTAGTTGGGGCGAGCAGGGGCTACTCTTCGCTGCAGTGCGCGAGCTTCTCATTGCAGTGGCTTCTCTTGTTTCGGAGCACGGGCTCTAGGCTTGCAGGCTTCAGTAGTTGTGGCACACGGGCTCAGTAGTTGTGGCTGGCAGGCTGTAGATCTCAGCCTCAGTCACTGTGGCACACGGGGTTAGTTGCTCCGTGGCATGTGGGATCTTCCCTGACCAGGGTTCGAACCCACGTCTCCTGCATTGGCAGGTGGATTCTTAACCACTGCGCCACCAGGGAAGTCCTACACTAAAAACTTTTGTTGTTTATCTTAAATTCAGATTTAACCAGGCATCCTGTATTTTTATTTACTAAATCTGACAACACAAAGTACATTGTTAAGTGAAAAAAGCAAGTTGCCAAACTTTTGTTTATACTGATCCCATAAGTGTAAACAAAAATTATTCTATACATAAACATGCTTATATAGACACACACACTCATAGATAAAGATCTCTAGAAAAATATACACAGGACTAGTACCTCTTGGGTATAGGATACGGGAGGAAGCTTTAACTTTTTACCCTACACATCTGTGTGTTATTTACATTTTTAAACATTTGACAAAGTCATTTGAAAGATGTAATGAATGTATTATGGGTGAAAAGACTTTTAAAATAGGTGGAAAGGTAAAAAACATAACTGTGTAAATAGTATAATTACATCTATAATTATTTAAAACGCTGTGTCAGAACATGCACTAAGAACTTAACAATGGTTCTGGACACAGTGCTCGGGGTTCCCATGTATGACATCAGTCCACGCAAATGGATTTTGTGCTGCTGCTTGATTTGCTGACCCCTCATTTAGATCACCCCCAATTTACTGAGAGGGAAAGGAAAATTGGAAGCCCACGGGAATGAGGGGAATGCCCGGGCCAAACTTCAGGCTGTGAGCTCATGGATGGAGTCCCGGGTGGCTGTATGCATCATGCTGGAGCTTGGTTTATTTCAAGGTGATACCAGGCGTCCCGGGAGTGGAGAAGGTAAATGTTCTCTGAAGTGGACACCTACAGGCCCCTGACACAATTGTTAAGGCCTGAGTTTTACTCTGAAAACTTGAAATGGTGTCCTGAAGATACAGAGGACTTTGCTGTATATAGGAAGCATCATGTAAAACTTTAAACTTTGGGTTGTATCCAATATTGACAATTTTACACATTTAGTCTCTTAGAGGCAGCACAGAGCCATGAACTTGGCCAACTGAAACGTTTTGTAAAAATCACGTCTCCAAACTTCTTCAAATTCTACATGCTTCTCTTCCTGCTTGAGGACATTCTTTCAATTGTGGATCCTCCGCCCTCCTGTACCTCAAAATAGTCTATTAGGCAGACCATTTGTTCCCTTTGATTCTATTTTGAGAGTGGCTTTCCTTTGGACAGAGCCATTAGAGCAGCTGCGAGAGTTGATGTCTGTCCATCTGTGACCAAAAAAAAAAAAAAAACTTACACAAGTGCAGTAACACCAAGGCTGTCCCCAAGCTGCTCTGAATACTGCTCTGAGCAAGGGAGCCCCGCCGGCCCAAAGGTGGAGGGTCCCCTCTCCCGATCCACGTAGCACTGGATTGAGGGATATCTGCAATAAACACGTGGGATGAGGACTCATTTGTAGCAGTTACTATTAAAAATCACTTTTTTAGGATCCATCATCAGATAGTATTAATGACTTAGTACAAGTGAGGAATGTATTTATGCCACGTGCTAGGTTGTAATCAGGAAAGATTCAATTATAGTTTCTGCTCTCAAGGAGTTAATAGGCTGAGACACAGAATAGCAAGTGATGAACCTTATACATGACCCCTAATAGTTTTGCATGCTGCTCTGTGCTTTCACTCTGCCAAGCCTTTTAACCAATTTGAGCTCATCTTCCCAACCACCCTAAGAAGCGGGCTGCTGGGAAAATGGACAAGAGAAGCAAGTATCATTAAAAAACGTGAAATTTCATTTCTTCATTTCCATGTAATGGAAATGAACTTTGTAAACGGACTTTGTAAACGAATCTGAAATAGTACCAGTTAAATAGAAGCTTAGGGGAAAGGAGTCCCCGGACTCCACCGGCTGGGTGTAGGGTCACCCAACCTGTTCCCTGCTCCTGCCAGCAGCCCAGCCCACCCCCAGGACCCGAGGCCAGTCTGCACACTTCCCTTCCAATGGCCACAACCAGCAGTGTCAGTTTGAGCTTCTGAGATGAGGGACAGAAGTTATGGGCGGGTCTGGAGTCCAAAAGGCAAGGAGCCACTGAAGCTTGCTTCCTAAGAGGGAAACTCAAAGTTCATGGCAAGCTATTTTTACCACTGCTTGCCTTAAAGGAACCTTACTTCTTCCCAGAGAGTAACGTAGGCATGGAGAATCTGGCCCATGTAATGTGATCTCAAATTATATTAAAATACTATCAACTCATGCATGGCTTTGGGGCAGAAAGTTGTCAAATCATGAACAAATCCATGTGCCTCCTTGCTGTGGATGGTATAGGTTTGATCTTGCTTCCCACAGTGCCTCCTTGCTGTGGATGGTATAGGTTTGATCTTGCTTCCCACAGAAATTTGAGCGATACACACTGAGACCCTGCCTCCAGTCCCTGGGATCCTCCAAAGCATGGGGCAGTGCCAGGACACCCAGTGCAAGTTCATACATCTTGGCTGAATTTATCACTGAGTCATAAACATAATTCATCCTGTGTCCTAATGCGAGAGGGGAATCAAAGACTGCAGCGTAGAGGATGTGTCTTCTTTTTCCGGGTTGGCAGGCAGAGAGTGAGAACTTTGCCTTGCCCTCTCCCTTCTTACCTTCCCCTCCCAGGGGCCCACCATCTGTTCTGGAATATCACCATCCATGCAGGGTTACCCCGAGCAGGCCTTTTTAGACAGGGTTTTGTCATGAACTATAAGTAGCAGTGATCCAAAAGAGAGATTAGAGATGAATGTACTCTTCATCCTTCCCCCCAGCCCAAGCAGTGCTTTACAGAAACACAATGCTTACTCAGATAGTTGAACATCCCCCAAAGTGCTGGTTACAAGCAAATCCATAACACTAGTCTGTATCACCCTTTCAACCGGCGCGTGGACGTCACCCAGCCACGAACACAACACGCCTCATTCGTGAAGTGTTTGTTGAGCTGCCTCCGTGGGCAGGTAATTGTGGGGGCATGGGATGAGTCAAATACGGACATTTCCCCACGAAACTTCCAAAACAACATGGGAAATAGAAGGTGCAATTATAATCCAGGCAGGAAGTGATGAGGTGCCAAAAGAAAGATACACACACAGGAATGGGGGTTCTGGCAAGAGACCAGTTCCTGTGTTTGGGAGGAGAGGGGGGTGCCTTTGAAGGCATTTGAGCCAGGTCGCAAGCAAGGGCAAGGTTTAGTCCTGCACAGTCAGGACCCGGCAGGGATTGGCAGAGGCATAAAGGCAGGGAATTGCGTGCACGCCCCGCGGAGATGGTGACCAGAGGGATCTGGATTCATCAGCATGAGGCGGAGTAAGAAGAGATCAGAGTTAGATTCCTGCCACGTCAGGAACTATGTAAAATTACAGGCGACAATTGTAGACTCACTCCACGGGAAAGGCTTTTTGTGCCCAGACGCAACGTTAGAGCTGCGTTTGCCAAAGTCTGAACCGAAGTGCGCCCTCCTGGGAGGGGCCTGTATGAACCGACCTCTGGGTGCTTCCCACGTGGAGCGGGGCTGCCTATTGCCTCCGGAGCACAGAGCAGGGCTGGAGGGGGAAGGGCGCCACATGACGAAGCCCTGGATAAGCTCCAATCGCAACCGGTGCTGTAGGCCCGTTTGACAGGTGAGCAAACTGAGGCGTAGAGGGACTCCTTTGCCTAAGGCCATGTAGACGGTCAGAGATCAGAATCAGGACTGGAACCCGGATCCATCTGACTCCAAAGCTGCTATTCTCAAATAGTAGCAGCCTTGACATCCTGCAGAAATGCAGCTGAGCTCTCCTGCCCCCTCTCCATTCAGCAACCTACCTTAGGTCCTAGTGGCAGAGAATCCAGCGTAGTGGAGGATGTTACTGTAAAATGACAGGCTGGAGCCCAGGCTTCGTAAGGAAAAAAAAAGAGAGGGAGAGGGAAAACCCAGAAAGGTGCTGAGCATCTATTAAAAATAACCAGGGCTCCAGGGACTGGAAGATGAAAAAAGACATAACAGTATATATAATAATAGCATTTTGGTAAGTGCTAGCCAGTACCGAAACAGTTTATGTATAAACAGATTACCACAATTTTCACAGCAGCTCATTGAAGGGGATGTAGTTAATATCATCCATGGCCCAGAGAGATTGATTAACATGCCTAAGGTCACACAGCTAAGAGAGTGGCAAAGGCAGGATACAAATCCAGACATTTCTGACTTCAGGGTCTGTGCACTGAACCTCCACAAACTGTCCCTTTGAAAGATGTCAAGTAACCATAAGGAAAAGACATAGACCCTCTAATAGAAAAGAAGACTCTAGGATTTCGGAGGTTTGTACTTACCACAAAGTCATGTAGCCTGTGACTATCTAGAGATGATTTCTTCCAAGGTAACCATTCATTCTCTATGTCCAGTCAGTTTGCTTCCTTTAAATTTGCCTCCACCAACTTACCCCCAGCCTCCCCACCAGGACAGTATTGTAGGTTCTGGTCACTTCTTCTTCCCCCAGATCTCCCACGTCTGTCTGCTCCCTTCCTCTCACACCCGGAAACTAGCAGTTCTGCTTCTGTCACTTTTTGGCTGGCAACAAAGAGATTGGGTTTCTTGAAGCAGGAATTTTAAGGCTACACTCAGACGTGTCTCCCTTTTCTTCAATAGCAGCATTTTTCTCCCAGTGGATTCAAAACTACTTTTAACTTGGAAAATTTCATCTCTCACGGCATCTCTCTATCGTGGATCAGGATGGTTGACATTGTTTGGGGATTATGGTGAGCCAGGCGTAGCTCTTAGTTCTTTACCTGTATTAGCTCATTTAATCCACATGCATTACCTGATGGGATGATACTACTGTTAGTTCCAATTGTAGATAAGGAAAGTGGTTCAGAGAAGTTAACATATCTCTTGTTTCCTGGTTAGGTAACTGTTGGAAGCAGCAGAATCCATGTTCTTGGATCCTAGAGTTGAGTTCCGGTTCATTTATGGTTTACTAGTGTCCTGGTGAGACCAACGATGCTGAGTATTAACATGGTTCTAGGGACTCTAAGGTGATCGTTGGTAGCCCTAGTTCTTGAGGACATTCCAAAATGCGTGGAACCACATTTAAATCACTGTAAAATCACATTTGTAGACCTGAAGGCATATAATCCACCTGCCAGGGCCACCATATTATATAGTGGAGGCAGGAAAACCAACCCATATCACTTGCAGGCGTAAGCAGGCCAGTGTCCAAGCTGCCATGTTGCAAAATCACATTACTTACAACAGTTGCCGTGGACAGGCAGGGATTTGTGACTCCCAAACAGCACCTTAAATAGCAAGATCCAGCAAGACACGTGGTTCGGATTCTTTTTTTAAAAGAAAAACAAATCTCTACATTCTTAACAAATGGCCTTATCATATTGGGAATCAACTAAGATATTGACTAAACTAATAATGTTTTATTTTTACTTTGTTATGGACATAGGCAGAAAAAAATATCCATTCAGATAAATAAGTTGATTTGCATACTCAAAAAGAACAATTAAGAGGAATTCCTTCAGGAATACCGAAAAAAGTAACAGTCTCCCATGTGTGAAATCCTCTTTTATGCGAAGTCTAAATAATACTCTCCTAGTGCCCTCATCTGATTATTTCTTTACGGTAAGTTCCTAGAAGTAGAACTATTGTGTCAAATGATATTAAGGGGCTTATCATACACTTGACCAAACTGTCATCCAGAAAGGTGTCCCCAGCTTCCTACAAGAGCCCTGATTTCCCACACTCTCACCCTGGCTGATATTATCCAGGTGTTTTTGAATTTTACCATCAGAAAGTATGTTCAGATTCTGCTGAATCTATTTTTCCTTACTTCTTGGGTTTGTGTTGCACAAAACCAAACCCCACCTATCCTCTGGTCTTGTTTCACCCTCTAGGTCCTCACGCCCTGACCTCCAGCTTCACAGGTCTCCCTACAATCTCTGCACATGCTCTTCCCTCTTCCTGAAACCTCTCTCCCTGAGCTCTGCCTGGGGGACTCCTACTCGGCCTTCAGCTCTCTGCTTAACCATCTCTTTCTCAAGAATGCCATCTCTGTTTCCCTCACTAGATCAGACTCCCATGAAGCTCCCTTCAAAGCACCCCTCTCTGTTGAAATGTAATCTACTATGTGATTCACTTATTAAGGGTCTATCTCCACGACTAAATCGTAGCTCCATGAATGCAGGTATTTTTTAATGTTACCCATTGGATTCTTAGCCAAAGAGTGCCTAGGACATCCTAGACACCTAACAAGAATATTTGAACAGATAAATCAATGAATATTAAGAAATAAATAGAACTAGCCTTCAAGTTGCTATTGACTCAAAAAGAGAAGTAAATGCAAAAAAAAGTTTTTATAATACGATGGAATAAATATGCTACTATAGAAATATACAAAGTTCAGTTCAGAAGAGAGAAGGGGCAAGTGTCTAACTCTGGAGCAAACTGAGAAGGCATTATTGGTAAGGTCACCTGAGTTGAGACACAGAGAGTGAGCTCCTAAGAGAGAATGAGGGTGGGGTGAACATCAGGGACCGAGGAGGAGGCCCTGCAGAGACCCAGCCAGGGAGCCCTGGGAACTCACAGGCACTGAGGGAGGTTTTCGGAGTGAAGCGGAAGGGAATACTGGAAAATGACAGGGCGGGAGAGGTGACTGGAATTTTATTATGCAGTTTGCACAGGCAGAGAAGGCACCACTAGAATCTGCATTTTAAAATCTTGCTTTTGCAAACTGGAGAAAGCATTGGGGTGGAACGGCGTCAGGCAGGACTCAGAGAGACAGGGAAGAGGCTGTTGAAACGGTCCGGGAGATAGATTAGGGCCGGAGCCAAGGAAGTAGCCGCGGGTTGAAGATGAAGAGGTTGAGACGGGGGTGAGGCGGGGTGGTGAGGGGGGTTGTGGGGGGGCCTGCAGAATTTGCAGGGCTCCGTGTCAAACCGAAAGGCAGGGCCCCTTGTTCAAGGGACAGTGCCAAGAAGTCGTGAAAGGTACAAGTGTTTTCCTTTCTTCCATAGCCCCCCACCTCCACCCCAAACCTCTCTCAACTTAGGGTATTTTTTATTTGCTACTTAATGCTTTTGCCAGTAAAGAAAAATTAAATTCTACATTACTACAATGAATTTTACCCCTCATCTTTATATTGTGCGACGCCAGTGTTAAGTACAAATATCAGAGTTTTTAACTGCGGAATTACACACTTTGAATTTCGTGACTCATTCCGGAGGGTTCCTCCAGGAAGGCTGGAAGGAGGAAAGAGATTGCCGAGGCACGAATTGCCCTCGGGCGCTGCGGGGCTGAGACACGGGGTGCTTTTGATCCCGTCTGAGGGCCCCCGGGTTCCCAAGGTGCTGCTCCCGTCCAGGTGGGATCTGGGGGAAACAAACCAGGCGTTTCCCTTCCCACCGCCTCCAGCCCCAAGCCCTGCGGGACAGGATCTCCCAAGGATCTTAAACCCGTGCCCGGAGACGCTCCTTCGCTTGGGGAGGGGAGCGGGGGCGGGGGCGGGGAGGTTGCTGCACAGAGAGCGTCCTCCTTTAGCCCCCCGCCCGCCGCACACGGCCCCAGCCCGGGATGGGAACCGCAGCCGCCTCGCCAACCTCCACCCGCACCCCCGCTCCAGACGGCACAGGGCCCAAGTGTCTGATTCCGACGCTCCCGGACAGCGTGAGAAATGCTGGGGGCCCCGGGGAGCAGGCGGAGAGCTCCCGGCGGGGAGGCGGGACCGCGGTGAACCCAGGCTCCGAGGCCCCTGGAGCCTGCTCCATCCCCCCGTTAGACTTCATCACAAAACACAGATTCAGACAAGCTGGTTAAGACTTGCGAGACAACAGCTGCAGAGCGCTGAGCCCCAAGTACACGCTCCCCTGACAGCCCGGCCCTGTCGGGTTGCAAAGCCGTGAAGCTGGCCCCAGGCAGAGACAAGAGATATTTAAGAGGTTAGAATAAGATGATGGGTTTCATTGTGCGTATGTGGGTGTTTTCTGGGAGGCATAAAGGAGAGGGGACCTTTCACAACCAATAGTTTTATGTCTTAGGTGACAGATATGGGGGTTCCATTAGTCCAGAGAGGGAATGTAGAAAAGAGCAGGTGTGTTTCCACCTGTGGCTCCTTCACAGTGTAGCGTTCTCCGCTTAACCTGTTCTCCCAGTAGATTTGCCTTGTCAGGGGGCAGTTGCCTTTAAAAGAAAAAAAGTTTCCCATACAATATGCAAGACTTGAGCATGTGAAAAATTCCATGGAAATCTCTTGGCCCAGAGAGTAAAAGAAAAATTAAACTATTATTTAACTTTCCACTAAAATTTGGAGAATTTTCTAATGCTTTTATAAAGAAAGGAAAAAAAATCTTGACTTCTATAACTTCCCTCTTCCCTCAAAATATTCAATAAGTGTGTGTTCCCATTTGATGCCTGGGTCATACTCTTAAGTAATGAATTGGCTGAAAGTAACGTTCCCGTTAAAATATTTAGCATAACTGTTTACAATAGCCAAGACATGGAAGCAACCTCAATGTTCATCAACAGATGAATGGATAAAGAATATATATATAGTGGAATATTACTCAGCCATAAAAAAGAATGAAATAATATCATTTGCAGCAACATAAATGGACCTAGAGATTATCAAACTAGGTGAAGTCAGTCAAAGACACATATCATATGATATCACTTATATGTGGAATCTACAAAATGATACAAATGAACTTATTTAGAAAACAGAAACAGACTCACAGACATAGAAAACAAACTTATGGTTACCAATGGTGAGAGGAGGGGGATAAATTAGGAGTTTGGGATTAGCAGATACAAACTACTATATATAAAATAGGTAGACAACAAGGTCCTGCTGTATAGCACAGGGAGCTGTATTCACTATATTGTAATAACCTATAAGGGAAAAGAATCTGAAGAAGAATCACTTTGCTGTACACCAGAAGCTGACACAACATTGTAAATCAACTATTTTTCAATAAAATAAGTAAATAAATAAAATATTTAGCATAGAAGTGTTGAGTTAAAATTTAAGGTAGAAGTTTTTTGAAGCTTTCTGTGTTTTCAAAAGCTTTCTGTGTCCAAAAGATGAAAGTGAAAGTGTCACTTATTCATTCAGCAAATATTTATACTGAGAACCTATAGTGTGCTAGGCTGGAGGTGCAGAGGAGAACAAATAACACACAGGCTGTTGTAGAACAAGATCATCCTAGTGGTAGAAGACCTCCAAAAAAAGGTGAATACAAAAGCACGGTCATTTCTAGATGTATTTTCCTTGCCCTTGCCCTGGAATCAGCCTAATTCTTCAATGACCCCCGGTTCCTTTTCGTAGAAAATGGTATTTAGAATTCAGAGTCCTATCGCGAAGGTAATGGAGCATCCCTGCTCCCAGGGTCTCAGCAAACAGAACTCTAGCCGGTTATCTCCACACACGCATGCACACACACCCACGAATGCACAGCATCAGTGCCAATTCTAATCACACACCACAGGGTTCCTTCTGCTTTCCCCCCTTTTCATATTTATAGCTTCCTTCGCTGACAGTGAGAGACCTGGGACCCACCATTCTTGATACGTTTACTTATCGAATCGATCCCCTCCTTATAACCACGTTCTTACTGCCGCTGCCACCCCCTTCCCCGATGTTTGCTCCTTTCCTCCCACCCTGTTTCCACTCCCATGTCAGTCCCACGGGAGCGTGGGAGCTCCCCTCCCTCCAACCTGTGCTCTGACAGTCTGCCCTGTGTGGACACCTCCCTCACTCTGCTTGGATGCGATACCCTGAGCCACGCTCTTCTACATCGTATGCCTTCTTCCCTCCACTTGAGCCCTGACCCCCAGACCTTACTGCCCCTGCATAGACAGACCTCCTGACCCCCACAGGCTGCCCCTCTACGTGGACACCTCCTCACCGGGTTCCGGAGCCTGTGCTCTCATCTGTGTGGTCAAACAGGCCACAGAAGTCAGGAAGAAAGACCTCCAAGCTAGCGTGTGCCTTATTTAAGGGGCTGGGGCAGGAGAGGATGGGTTCGTGGCAGCAGTCCTCCTGCCCTAAAGCTATCGTTACTCTCACTTTCCTCCTGCCCAGTTTATTGAAGACATTCATCTGTGAATTGAACTGGAATGTAATGTGCAGCAGGCATCATCATCAGCCAGTGCAATGCGTTAGATGAAGTTCTATTGTCCTCGGAACATTTTTCCACCAAAATAAGCCAAGTCTTAGGATCTTGTATTGCTATTTTTCAGAAAGTTTCTCTGGGGTCAGGTTAACCCGCAAAGAAATCAGGTACTACTTCAGTGGGTCCCTTGAAAGCGTTTTTCATTGGTCTGTTTTTATTTATTTTTATCCAAATCTCACCCCCCCCACACACACACAGCTTATTAGGTATGATAAATAAGTTAAAGAATAAGTCACTAAAGTAGACTGATGGATGCAACCCTGAGTAGTCTTCCTACCTTTCAAAGATCCTTTCATTTAAAGAGTTCTCCTTTTAATTACTTGCTACCCTCTGATTCCTCTCACTATATCCATCCTCGATATTAATGTCCTAACTTTTCCCATCAGCCTTGCTTTCCAGACCAATCCTGGATTTCCTTGCTAACTCAATAGCAAATTCTGGGATTCCACCCAGGGACCAGAGTACTTGACCATCTTTAAGTCCCAGACACAATCCGTCACAGCCTGGAGTCCATGTAAAGAAGAAGAATGGCATGTGTGCACAGGTATGCACACAGGTACGTGCACAGGTGTGCGTGCAGAGCGCACAGCACAAGCCAACAAGCCAGCTCCCTCTTCTCGCCGCGTCCTGAGTCACTTTTCCGCATGCACAGTCAAACCCTGAGCATGGCTTTCGGAGAAAGAGAAGATGACGCAGATTTAGAAGCAACCCTACGGCTTTTTCTGCCATTTCTCCCATCAGAGATCTTCTGCTCGGCACTGACCACAATTCAAGTTCATTATATATTTGGAACCACCCAAGACCCAATCAGATTCTGAGGGTTTGTGTCAGGGGATTCAAACTGACTGCCCCTGGGCTGAATCCAGCCCCGTAAAAAGTTTACATTTGCCCAGAAGAGCATTTAAGAAGTGCCTGTGAATGTTTGCAGGTGGGGTCTGCCCTCCCTACCTGGCTCGGTGCTCAGCACACTTCTTACAAGGCAGCCTCCACACCCTTTCCACATCCTTTGCCTGCCGTAGAGGCCCTGGCATAAACCCTGTACTCATGACTTCCACTGCCCATAATAATGACTGCTCTTCCCCACGCATGTATTTTCCTTTACTTGTTATTCCGGGATCTTGTTCCCTATCCCCGTTAAGAGGTCTTATAATATTTTCTTCCCAGGCTCTCCTTCCACCTTTCATCACATATTCCTTTTTACTGTTCACTCAGCCACAAAATTCAATTGTTTTGGAGCCTGGCTCCGTCCACAGGTTTTGTAGGGAGGGAGCCAGATAGTCATGAGACCTGGCTTTATTCTGGTCTCTGCCCCTGGTGAGCTGTGTGCTGTTGGGCAAATTGCCTTGGAAACTGCAACCTCCAGCCCCCCATCCCAACGTGAGGGACGGGGAGTGCGTGGTCTCAGTTTCCTGTCAACTGTCCCACGTCACATTTCTGTGATTTGCGGGGGGCAGGGGGGTGTGTGGCGCAGAGAGGTCACAGTCCAAATAGAAAGAAATGGTAAGGAAAAGTAGCATCTGTTTCATTAACTCAACCATTATTAGTTGAGAATGAGTAGGCACTGGGCACACGGCAGTGAATAAGACAAAGTCACTGCCTCAGTTAGAGGGAGACGGTAAGCAAACGAAGAATGTTGGGTTGTAACAAAGCTATAAAAGGAATAAAGTGAGGTCACTCAGTAGAGTGACTGAGCAGTGACTTAGGCAGCGAGGGAGGGCATCTCTAAGGAGATGATGTTCAAGCTGTGAGCTGAGTGAGGAACCACGCGAGGAACAGTCAAGGCAGAGGGAACGGCAGTGCGAAGGCTACGAGGCACGTTAGAGAATCTAAAGCATGCAGTGTGTCTGACATGTACTGCGCTGGGGGTAAAACGTACAAGCAGAGGGGAGGGAGGGAGGCAGAGGTCAGATTGTGAAGGGCCCTGTGGGCTCTGATGAACTGGAGGGTGGTAAGCAGAGAAGTGGCCTGGGCTGCTGGTATGGCTATAAGTGGGGTGGAGAGGAAGCCAGGGAGGACTCCTGGTGATGGAGAAAGCAGGCGAATCTGGTTGTATTTTGGAGGTGGGCCTGGCAGGACTTGCTGAGAGATTGTGAAGATGGAGGTGGGGAGTAGGAACCCAGGACCACCCTTGGTGGTGTGGTGACACTCTGGTGTCAGCAGACCCTCCAGTCACATGCGTGAAATCCAGCAGCCCGTCCAATGCTCTCCTTACGTCTCCCTGTTCACCTGTAAACAGCAGTTCAGACAGCTCTGTGCTTCCGTTCAGCATATATTTATTGATTGCCTATGACATGTTTCTTTTAAAGTAATGTGGCTATTTGGTTAATTTCAGTGTGGTTGTTTTAAACCGCTCCAGTCGGAGCCGACTTAATCAGCAATCTAAGCTGTGGATGAGATGAGTTCCTTTTTCAGCATTGGCAGCCTGTTTGCAGCAAGTGAAGACGCCTCAGCTTCATGCCAACTGTGGGCAAATACTTCGGGTTCTCAAGCCATAATGTTCTAGAAATTCAGAGGAGATAGCCAGGTTGAGGCTCGGGGATGATCTGTGCTTGCCAAACTCTGTCCTGCTGCGTGTCTCAGCTCTCTCTCCATCACAGATATCATTTGCTGGAGAGGAAAGGCCTCGTGTGGGGTCTGTCATGGTGTCTGTTAGTAGGGGCCCTGTCCAGTCTGATCTGCTCCTTTGAACCGAGCGCCCTCCTTGCTGCTCTTGTGGGTACAGACCTGGGTCTGCTCCACACAGGGTTTTTAGATACTCAAAGCTGCCACTGAGATCACCACTTAGTAAAGCTCCAATCTATGGAATTATGCTAAAGTGGGCCCCTTTGTAACTCAGGCAAAAGAAAAGTGAAGCCTGTTAACAGGCTTGAAGGAAAAAAATATGAAATCTTCACCAACTCCTCAAAACCTAAAAAAATGTGGTTGTTTTATTCCACCCAGGAAACCGGACTTAGTCAAATGTAGGACTAGTTCTGCTCCCTTGGGATTATCATTTTAAGATTCTTCAGCTGGACAGGTGCAAAGTCATTCATCCAGCTTGGCTCGCTTCCAAATGGCAAAAGCCTTGTCTAGACTTTGAACATCTTCAGTGGCCATTTGCTGACATTTCTGCTCATTTCCACACAAGCAAGGATGGAATTCCAAGCCCACGTCCCAAGTTTACTCCTCACATCGGTCATGTGAGTGATTGCAGCTATACTGGAAAGTCATCAACTTGTCATGGCTTGAGTGGCTCACAGAAACTCCTGACACCCCAGATGTCACCCTCCAATACTCCCAAGACAATAGCTAGACTAGCAGAGTAATAGGGTATCAGGTAAATGCTTTCTTTCCTGTTGCAGGGAAGTATGCTAAAGCCCAGAGAAGGGGGGAAAGGCGCCATCACATCCAGCAGCGGGAGCCAGCCACGTCCCCGTAGGGGTGATGGAGATGCACCAATTCCAGAACCAGCAACTCTGCCCCCCAATCCACCCATGGAAGAGCCACATGAGAAAAGGTTTTTGGAAGTGTTCTTTGGAAATCTCTATCATGTCACAGTCTGGTCAGCCTTTTAAGTGGAATCATAAAGCCCTAGCCACCTCCACGTCACCTGTGCCCTGAGAGTAATTCCGCAGAGGCCTGCAAAGGCACAGCTGAGTGTGCAGTGAGGTTAGCAGCTATGTGTGGAGTGAGGGCTAGAGGGCCTGGTTACACTGAACCGTAGCCAGGTGGGGCAGACGCCAGCAGGCCAGGCTGGCAGGAGAAGAAGGACTGACCTGAACTCAGTAATCTCAGTGCACAGGTTACATTAGCATTTCTGCCCCTTAGTAAGAAGCACATGGCTCCTTGTAAGACAAATATACCTCCAGCAAACCAATTTTGGCAAATAGAAGGCATTTATTCATTTAAAAAGTACACCAGTCGATTATGCTGTGTGATTACAATTATGTACAAGAAGCTGTGCAAGTATATCTTGTCATACCTTTTCAAAATTTGTAAAGTGTTTTTATTGAAGTATAGTTGATTTACAATGTTTCAGGTATACAGCAAAGTGATTCAGTTATATATATATATATATATATATATATATATATACACATCTCTATTCTTTTTCAGATTCTTTTCCATCACTGGTTATAACAAGCTATTGAACACAGTTCCTCTTGTCATAACTTTGTATGGTGACAGAGGGTAACTAGACTCATAGTGGTGATCATATGTAAAAATATTGAATCACTATGTTGTAGACCTGAAACTAATATAATACTGTAAGTCTGCAATACTTCAATTTAAAAAAATATTTTAGAACAAAAAATTTCACAATTTGTATGGAAACACAAAAGACCCCAAATAGCCAAAGCAATCTTGAGAAAGAAAAACACAGCTGGAGGAATCAGGCTCCCTGACTTCAAACTATACTACAAAGCTACTGGCACAAAAACAGAAATATAGATCAATGGAACAGGATAGAAAGCCCAGAGATAAACCCACGCACATATGGTCACCTTATTTTTGATAAAGGAGGCAAGAATATACAATG
The DNA here is from genome assembly GCF_949987515.2 of Delphinus delphis. NCBI lineage: Eukaryota > Metazoa > Chordata > Mammalia > Artiodactyla > Delphinidae > Delphinus > Delphinus delphis. The sequence continues at coordinate 41,356,202 of NC_082692.2, read as the reverse complement.
GAGAAAAGAAAGCCTCTTCAATAAGTGGTGCTGGGAAAACTGGACAGCTACATGTAAAAGAATGAAATTAGAACACTCCCTAACACCATACACAAAAATAAAATCAAAATGGATTAAAGACCTAAATGTAAGGCCAGACACTATAAAACTCTTAGAGGAAAATATAGGCAGAACACTCTATGACATAAATCACAGCAAGATCCTTTCTGACCCACCTCCCAGAGAAAGGGAAATAAAAACAAAAATAAACAAGTGGGACCTAATGAAACTTAAAAGCTTTCACACAGCAAAGGAAACCATAATCCAGATAAAAAGATAACACTCAGAATGAGAGAAACTATTTGCAAATGAAGCAACTGACAAAGGATTAATCTCCCAAATTTACAAGCAGCTCATGCAGCTCAATATCACAAAAACAAACAACCCAATCCAAAAATGGGCAGAAGACCTAAATAGACATTTCTCCAAAGACGATATACAGATTGCCAGCAAACACATGAAAGGATGCTCAACATCACTAATCATTAGAGAAATGCAAGTCAAAACCATGGGGTATTACCTCACACCGGTCAGAATGGCCATCATCAAAAAATCTACAGACAATACGTGCTGGAGAGAGTGTGGAGAAAAGGGAACCCTCCTGCACTGTTGTTGGGAATGTAAATTGATACAGCCACTATGGAGAACACTATGGAGTTTCCTTAAGAAAAACTGAAAATAGGACTACCATATGACGCAGCAATCCCACTACTGGGCATATACCCTGAGCAAACCATAATTCAAAAAGAGACACGTACCACAATGTTCATTGCAGCACTTTTTACAATAGCCAGGACATGTCTAATAACCTAAATGTCCATCCACAGATGAATGGATGAAGAAGATGTGGCACGTATATACAATGGAATATTACGCAGCCATAAAAAGGAAAAAAACTGAGTTATTTGTAGTGAGGCGGTTGGACCTAGAATCTGTCATACAGAATGAAGTAAGTTAGAAAGAGAAAAACAAATACCGTATGCTAACACATATATATGAAATCTAAAAAAAAAAAAAATGGTTCTGAAGAACCTAGGGGCAGCACAGGAATAAAGATGCAGACGTAGAGAATGGACTTGAGGACACGGGACTGGGGGTGGGGGGAAGGGTAAGCTGGGACAAAGTGAGAGAGTGGCATGGACATATATACACTACCAAATGTAAAATAGATAGCTAGTGGGAAGCAGCCACATAGCACAGGGAGATGAGCTCGGTGCTTTGTGACCTCCTGGAGGGGTGGGATAGGGAGGGTGGGAGGGAGATACAAGAGGAAGGAGATATGGGGATATATGTATATGTACAGCTGATTCACTTTGTTGTAAAGCAGAAACTAACACACCCTTGTAAAGCAATTATACTCCAATAAAGATGTAAAAAAAAAAAAAGACCTTGTAAGGCAAACTTTCAACCAATAAAAAATAAATAAATAAATAAAAATTTAAACAGATTTTAATAAAGGAATGAAAATTGATACAAGTAAAATAATATAATAGTAATAGTTGTCCTTGTTTGTTGGGGTAATTTTTTTCTACATTTCTAATTTTCTTGATTTCATACTTGTTAGTTTTATAGCTTTAAAGAGAAACTAAATAAATGAGTTTTGTAAAAAGAAGGCTTAATAACTCCAAAGACAATCAATTAAATTATTAGGGCTTATGAGCCTAGTAAGATTTATATTTAGGAGATAAATATATTTAAATCAGTAGCTGTCATAAACTGTTAATAATCAATTAGAATGATGACATATCTCTCTATCTGTATCAGGAAGAAACTTAACAATAAATGTGCAAGATCTATGTTTGTGAAGAAAGTATTAAAATATATATGAATAACATACATGAATAAATGGAGAGACAGGCGTTGTTTCTGCATGGAGCACTAAATACTATAAAAATATCAATTCCACTCACATTAACGGATTAAAATGCAATTTCAGTAAAAATTCCAATAAGACTGCTTTAGAACCTGCCATGGGAATTCTAAATCCATCTGGAAAAAAGTAGAGAAGAAATTTGTTTAAAAAAAGAAGAAGAAAAATGAAAACTAAACTTTCTAGAAGTTCTATGAAACTGCAGAAATTATGGCAGCTTGGACAGTCACACAAATGAAAAAAGAGATGAAAAGAGGAACCAGATTATATCTGTGGGGTTGATTATATGATAAAGGAGGTATTTCAAATTCAGAAGGCCTGTTCGATGCTGAGGATGGAATTTGAAAATAAAAGAAACAAAGTATTGTGCGTAATCCCGAACAAACTTTTTGGTCAACCCAATAAGAGCTCAACTTTAAGTCATAAGTAAAATACGTATTTTGTGCACGGACTAATGATCAGATGGATTAATAAATGACAAATCTATGCAAGTAGTAGATGGAAAAACCAGGGATATATTTTATAAGCTTGTGATGAGGAAGTCTTTCTTAAACAAGAAGTAAAACTCAGAAGTCATGAAAGACAATTGACAGACCTCACTATATAGAAAGGGAACACGTCTGTGAACCATTGTCAAACAGACTGAACAATGAACTATAGTCTAGAAGGAAAATACTTGTAACATATAGTAGACAAAAGATTACTGTAAAAAGATAAGCAACCAAACAGCTAAAGGGATAAAGGCCATAGACAGGCAATCCCAAGAAGAGATCCTTAAGTCTAACAGACATTCATCTTCATGCCTTCATCATGATGTGCAAATTAAGACACCCATGGGAGCCACTTTTCACATATCACATCGGTTAATCTTGAAAATATTGATAATACCCATTAATTGCAAGGTGGTAGGGAGAAGGGGCACTTTTATATGAGATGATGCGTATGTAATTTGGTGAGCCTTTTAGAGATATAATTTGGAGGGCAATTTGAGAAGAGCTATTTAAATAACCCAGCAATTCCACGTCTACACGTCTGTCCTACAGAACATCATGTACATGTGCCCATGGATGTGTGCTCACAGTGTTATCTGTAAAACAGAAAAATTAGAGTCAACTGAATGTCCCCCTTATGAGGGGTTGGTGAGATGAATTATGGCTCAACCGCGCTGTAGAATACAACACCATGTCGATAAGGACGAAGTAGGTCTACAGGTACTGACGATGGAAGAGGCTCATGACATGCTGAGTTAGAAAATTGTGGCATACGTGTGTGCAGGGATAGCTTGATTTAAAAAAATATATATATTCTTTATACTATGTGAAGAATGGAGGATTCTTTTATTTTATAAACTTTCATAGTTTCAAGTTAGATTACTCATCTTTTTAGAACACTTGCTTAACTGAAGTATTCAAAACTAAGCACCTCTAGAGCAGTCCACTTCTCAATGTTCTTGCCCTCCCTAGGGTCCCAGGCTACTCATCACTTCTACTCTGTTCACAAAAGAGCCCTGGAAAGCTTTTAGAACATAGTGACTGCCTGGGCTCCATCTCAAGCAAGAAAGTCAGAATCTCAGGGGAGAACTGAGGCATCTCAAAGCATGGTCTGCAGACCAGCAGCATCACCAGCCTCTGAGAGCTTGTTAGTCATGCAGAATCTCAGGCCCCACTGCAGGCCTTTGCCAGCAAAATACGCATTTCAAGAGAACTATACTCAATATCCTATGATAAACCATAATGGAAAAGAATATTAAAAAGGAATATATACATAATTGAATCACTTTGCTGTACAACAGAAATTAACACAACATTGTAAATCAACTACACTTCAATTAAAAATATATACATTAGGGGCTTCCCTGGTGGCGCAGTGGTTGAGAATCTGCCTGCCAATGCAGGGGACACGGGTTCGAGCCCTGGTCTGGGAAGATCCCACATGCCGCGGAGCAGCTAAGCCCATGAGCCTCAACTACTGAGCCTGCGCGTCTGGAGCCTGTGCTCCGCAACAAGAGAGGCTGCAATAGTGAGAGGCCCACGCACCACGATGAAGAGTGGCCCCCCGCCCCTGCCACAACTAGAGAAAGCCCTCTCGTAGAAACGAAGACCCAACACAGCCATACATACATACATACATAAAATAAATATTTTTTTAAAAAAATATATATATATATACATTAAAAAATACGCATTTCACATTGTACACCCTGGGTGATCCCTGGGCACATTAGAGTTTGAGAGGCACTGACTATTCCACTTATTGGCCTAGAGTAAATGACTTAATCTCTGCAAACTCCACCTTCCTCTATTATAAAATGGGGGAAAATTATATCTGTGAAACCTGAAGAGCTGTCACATGCCTGGGGTCCTGCCAGGCACATGGTAGAGACTCAGGAAATGTGGGTTTCTTAAGCTGGCTACTTCCAACTTTGTACCTGAAAGTGGGGGCTTGCTCAAGTGACCTCCACCTGCCAACTCAGAGAGCATCCACGCTTTCCGGTTCCTGAGAGGTGTAGGCCACACTCGGGATGCACAGAGGCTCTCGGCAGTGGCTGTCCTCCAGCACACTCTGGCTTCTGCTCCCACAGGTTCAACTGTGTGTTTACCAAGAGGCAGCTGGGTGTGTCCCCAAGCCTGTTCATGCCAGAACTACCTGTTACAGAATTTAATTAAATAATTTAATTAAATGTTATGTGAACCAATTGAAATATTAGTACAAAAAGAAGGTTGTTGTTTCTATGAAACGCTAACTTGAATGCTTTCTAAAACACAGTTAAATGCAAGCTTCTAAAAATGGGTGTGGATGAGACAACTGTATAAGACAAGAGAAAAGAAATCATATACATTTATAACTATATTTAGGTCTCCTTGCAAGTTACTCAAAATTTTCAATCCAGTATAAGGAAACCAAAATTGGAACTCACAATCAATGTTTTGTGGGTGAGTTAAAGAAAGATCTATTCACCTGTGCTCACACAAAAGGCCTTGGCTGTACATTGAATAATTGGGGGTGAGTATACATTTTTAAGTTTCAAGTGTAAATAAGATGCTTCAGGAATTGATAGGCATCTCTTGAAGGGTTTCGCAAGTGGTCTGGTTAGGAAGACTTGGTGCTCAATAGGGTACAAAGAGAAACTTTGGGGTCTGCTCCCCAGCCTCTGCTGCTTTGCACTGGCTGCATGGGCTGGTTCTTTCCCTGTCCTTGTGTGAAGTCTCAAACAGTCACTCTTGGGTGGGCGGTAATGTCCTGAGGTCACCTTTGGTCTTTAGGAAAGTCTTGTTTTAGTAATTAATAATGTTCAGTTTAGTATAATAATCAAATTCCAAAATTTTTCCCTTCCCTGAGCTGAGGCCTGATTTAGGCCAAGAAGCCTGGAGTGGGAGTCCTGGGGGTCAGGGGCACAGGGGCCATCAGGGCAGGCGGGCATCTTTCCTCTTCCACTGCCTTCCCTCACTAGCTGCCTTTCCCACCCCTCCATGTTGGGCCCAGGGCAAGAGGGTTAGGACGAAGGGCACAGTCTTCTATGGATGGTGCCTCTGGTCTGGAGCTGCTGCTCATTGGACTTGGCATTCAGGGCTGACTCTGTTACAAGGTGCTTCCCTCATAAGAATCCCCACTGGGAACTCCATGATGACAGCGTAACTCCTCGGCCTGCCCACTTTCACCATCACTCAACCCTCAGGCTTCTATTTTGAAGAACCCTCTAGAAAGCCTTTTCTTTGGGCAATCCTTCTTAAGAAAAGAAGGCTCCAGGCCAGGTCCCTCCCAAGAACTCACACAATCAATCAGAAAAGCATTTACCTCCTTGTCCCATTGTTGGAAAAATTACAGCTTGCTCCCAGTGCTCTTACTTAACTGCAGCTCCAGCCATAATAGCCTCATGGAGAGTCAGACACCCAGGGAGTTCAAGCACAGTTTTACAGGTTATAAACATTGTCATCTCTGTGAATGGGACCTGTAGACTTGTACAGTGTGCAACCTAAACAGCCATCCTCGGAGTTCAGACACTAGTCCACTGAATTCCAGAGGACACAGATCAAGCACCTGAAGTGACTCCCTCAAAGCCTTTCTCACCTGGATTGAGAAGGGAGGACACACACTTCTCCCCCTCCCCCAAAAGGAAAAATGCCATAGCTCTCCCAAGAACTTCCTTCAGAGGAATCCTCTCTCTTTGCTCTCTTTTCTCTTCTTCTCAACCTCCTAGCTCCATCTTAAATTACTTCCAAGGGTCACAGAAACAGTTTTTGTTTTTGTTTTTTTGACAATGTAGCTAATGAGAAAAATGAGAAGCTAATCTTTGGGGTCTTGTTTAATCTTGTTTCAGTCTTGCTTTATTCTAGAGCTAGTGGGTTATTAATACAAGCAAATCCCTAGACTGACAAACTTTCTTGAGCATTGATCAGGTATCAGGCACCATGCTGGGTACAGAGATTCAAAAAAAAAAAAAAAAGGACACTACAAGGACCTTGTCCTCCAGGGTCACATAGGCTAGGGAGGGGAAAACCACGTTAGTATAATGTGGCAGGTGTCACGAGACAAAGCTATACCCGTGGCATTGCAGGAAAATGGAAGAAGGCACATAGAAAAGTCTGGGAGATGGGTGGGAAAGAGGCAGGCAGGTACGTCAGGGAAGGGGTCGATGAAAAGAAGGTTACTGATAGAGCAGATATGCTATCAAAACTTGTTGGTAAAGAAACATATTATTTTAACCCTGTGTGGCCACAGGACTCAGTATCTCACTTTTATTAAGCCAAACGCTGCCAGGAAAGCAAGTTCTCTGATTAACAGCCGTCTACATTTTAGAAGGTGGACTCTTCAATGGTGCCACCGCAAATGAGAGCTGGTCCTCGAGGCTTTCATGTGTATACTGTTTTCATTATTTGACACCAAAAGGCAGCCCTCAGTGACTATACGCTTACAGTCGGAGAACTCGTGCTCTGTGTTTTGCATACTGCCTCATACTTTCAGAAGTGCTTGCAATGTACATGTTTTCTCCTTTCCAAGTGTGTCTTACCCAAAACAGTGCTGCCACCTTTAAAATGTCACAACAGAGCATATGGCTCGCAAGTGTCCACTTACGTCAAGAAGCTCTTAACTATATTGAGCACAGCCCCAGCACAGCTGGCATTTCTAGAAGTTATTGGGACGAGCAGTGGGAACTCACTGGGTTAGCTGCAGTCTCCACGAAAGTTTCTACTTCATTGATGGACCTCGTGTTTATTTTCCGGAAGTCAGAGTTTGATGGGAACTCTGAACACATCTGTGCTGCTGGCCTGAACCTATCTTAGCCAGGGCTTCCTGCTTCAAACCTACACGTGTCTGAATAATAAAACATCTCCCTTTGGTTCCCCTTGAAAAGGCAATGCTTGGAGTCTATTATCTGGAAATTCTTGGCATGTGGCCTCTGCTCATTCTGTGTGTCCTATTTTTTCACAGAGTCACTAACAGCTCCTCTCGCAGGCAGGTTCCATCTCCACAATAAAGATGGAGACAATGTGGGGGGTGGGGGTGGGGGGATGAACTGGGAGATTGGGATTGACATATATACACTACTATGTATAAAATAGATAACTAATGAGAACCTGCTATATAAATAAATAAATAAATAAAATTGTTTTAAAAAAGAGATGGAGACAGCATTGTTGTTCCCTGTGACCCGTCCACAAACGAGCACGTCCTTCTCAGTGAGGACAAGTGGATTAACTCTGGTGTGGCCCAGACGTCAGCTGAGGTCTCCAGGCCTTTTTGATATTTATTTATTTATTTGTTTATTTTTGGCTGCATTGGGTCTTCGTTGCTGCACAAGGACTTTCTCTAGTTGCGGCGAGCGGGGGCTACTCTTCATTGCGGTGCGCGGGCTTCTCGTTGCGGTGGCTTCTCTTGTTGCAGAGCACGGGCTCTAGGCACAGTAGTTGCAGCATGTGGGCTCAGTAGTTGTAGCTCGCAGGCTATAGAGCGCAGGCTCAGTAGTTGTGGTGCACGGGCTTAGCTGCTCCTCGGCATGTGGGATCTTCCCAGACCAGGGATCAAACCCGTGTCCCCTGCACCAGCAGGCAAACTCCCAACCACTGTGCCACCAGGGAAGTCCCCTGATATTTAAATAAAATTGGCTTGACCTCTCAAAGTCACTGCCATTGAGAAGTTCCATGCCCTCACCTGCATTTCAGGGACTGGCCCAGGGCCTTAGGCTTGTGTCTATCGCCTCTGACCCCAAGTGACCCCTCTGTTGGACATTCCATCACAGCCTATCTCCATAGCTCTCCTCTCATCTCTGCCCACCTGGGTGACCCTTCATTGATTTCCTCTCAAAACACCCACCCAGTGTTTATGGAGAGCAGGCTTTACCGAAACTTCTGTGCCACGGAGAGTCCTCACCCCGCAGAATGCAAACCACTGAAAACAGATCATGAGGCACTTTTGCTGCTCCAGGTACTTCAGCCACTGGCCATCAGAAAGTCCTCCAGGGCTCCTTTTCCCCCACAGACTCCAGTTCATGTTGTGCAGCTCAGCTCTCATCTCCCTGACTCCCCATCTTCCAGACAGCCTGCTCCCAGCTTCTCGCTTCTGCTCATTTCATGAGCTCCTGAGCTAGTAAACCACATAACTAAAGAGGAGGGGAGTCTATTAAAGGGGGGATGGGGAGGAGAGGGATAAATTAGGAGTTTGGAATTAACAGAGACATACTCCTATATATAAAATAGATAATCAACAAGGACCTACTGTATAGCACAGGGAACTATACTCAATATCGTGTAATAATCTATAATGGAAAAGAATCTGAAAAAGAATATAATAATGTATGTATGTATGTGTATGTGCGTGTGTATATATATATATATATATATATATATATAAAACTGAATCACTCTGGTGTACACCTGAAACTAATACAACATTGTAAATCAACTATACTTCAATTAAAAAAAAAAGAAAGAAAATTTTAAAAATGAAAACATTATTAAAAAAAAAAATTAGATCCCATGCAGCTCAGGGAATCACTGTTGGAAGACCAGAGAAACAGGCCAGGGAAAGGAAAGAGCAAACGGGGGCTTTGCAGCCAGAGCCACAGCCAAGAAGAGCTTCAGTCACCACAGCTGCCCCCACAGAACCATGGAAGCCACAGCTGGATGTCCCAAAGCCTCCAGCTCTTGATCCAGAGGCTACTCAAAGTGTGGTCCTTGGACCAGCAACATCAGCAGTACCTGTGAGCTAGTTAGAAAGGCAGCATCTTGGGCCCCACTCTAGATGTACCTGGTCAGAATTGCTATCTAACAAGGTTCCCAGGTAATTCCTGTATCCATTAAAGTTTGAGAAGCAGCATTCTAAATGACTTCCTACTGAGAGTAGGAATTGAGAACTGGCTAAGTGATCAGAGCTATAATGTACAGCAGATACATACACTTTGGGGACCATGGGTTATTGTCCAGTGATTCTTTCAGCTATAAAAGATTTTATAAAAGACACGTTTTAGCTAGAGAATCCCTGTGAATTGTTGTAGGAGACAACTAGGATGAGTAAAAAGCAAAATATCACAATACTTTTCATCTTTGTAATTTATTGTGTAGTCAGTATTACATTTTTATGCAACAAATGTTTATTGAGTACCTATTATGTGCCAGGCATTGTCTTGGTTCTGCGGCTGCAGCAATTAACAAGAAGAATTCCCTGCCCTCGGGACTTCATATCCATCCTTATTCAGCTCAGTTTTGTGGTCTGTCATTATAATACTTCTTGGCATACACTCTCAATTCTCTTGCTCTCTAACTTCATCTTACTCATTCAAAATTTATTTATTCATTCATTTATTCACCTAGTCAGTTAATAAACAATGACTCATCATCCACTATGTGCCAGGCACTGTTTTAGGCACTTGGGGCTCATGAGTGAACAAAACAGATAAAGATCCCTGCCCTCATGGAGCTTACATTTGAGTTGGTCTGTGGCAGGATCAGGGGAGGTTGGTGAAGGAGAGGTAGGCGCTAGCAATGGAAACAAATAAATTACCCACATTGCAAAACCCCTTCTCCAGTTAAATCCAGCTCTCTGGTTTCTCTGCAGTTGAACATGGCTTAAGAAAAACACACAAGCAGGCTGACAGGTCTCAGACCAGCAGTCATGGCCATTGACCTCAACTGGGCCTTCTATCCTGCTGGGCAATCCTAGCCCATGTTCTCCGTCACCAATACCACCTACACTACCCTAGTCTTTGCTGATAACTCACCTAATATTTTCAATCTCTTTCTAAACCTCTATATTCTACAAAGGTTATACTCCCCAAATGCCAGAGCATTCTTTCCAAAATACCAATCTCATCATGGCCATCTTTTTGTTAAAATAAACTTCAACACGTAGGTCCCCATTGCTTTAAGAATAAAGTTCACATTTCTTCAGACACAGGCATAGAGATCAGACTTGTGGTTGCCAAGGGGGAAGGGGGGAGGGAGGAGGATAGACTGGGAATTTGGGGCTGCAAACTATTACACATAGAATGGATAAACAACAAGTTCCTACTGTATAGCACAGGGAACTATATCCAATCTCCTGGGATAAACCTTAATGGAAAAGAATATTAAAGAGAATGTCTATATGTGTGTAAAACGCAGTCACTTTGCTGTACAGCAGAGATTGGCACAGCATTGTAAACCAGCTCTATTTCAATTAAAAAAAGATTGAATATCTTATTATACACTACAGCCTCCTGTCCAAGCTCCTTTTCTACCCATGTTCCATGCCCCCTATTTCCAGCATACCAACCGCAGCAGTAGTTGAATCCTGGCATGTGCAGCTACTCTGTGAATGTTTTTCAATTGAAGTGTCTCTTAGATTTTCCATTTCTGCCATTTATTCTTCCACTTGGGTTCATACCTCTATCTCAAATAATATTCTATTGAAAGAATTATCTCAGGGTTGTTCCCGTGAACAACGTGAACTGAAATTAACAGTCTTGAACAGATGAAGACAATAGTGTTGGTCCCCACACCTACCTCTTGACGGCCCTTTCCATCATCATATCAGCATTACCATAAATACTGATATAAGGCTGACTTTTTTTTTTTTAAGATGTTGGGGGTAGGAGTTTATTAATTTATTTATTTATTTTTGCTGTGTTGGGTCTTTGTTTCTGTACAAAGGCTTTCTCCAGTTGTGGCAAGCGGGGGGCCACTCTTCATCACAGTGCGCGGGCCTCTCACTATCGCAGCCTCTCTTGCTGCAGAGCACAGGCTCCAGATGTGCAGGCTCAGTAGTTGTGGCTCACGGGCCTAGTTGCTCCACGGCATATGGGATTCTCCCAGACCAGGGCTCGAACCCGTGTCCCCTGCATTAGCAGGCAGATTCTCAACCACTGTGCCACCAGGGAAGCCCCAAGGCTGACTTTTTATCACAGTAAGAGTAGAGTTGAGTGCTCTGGTCCTTTGTTGGACTAAGGAGGTAGAAATAAGAAGGATCATTTTGGAGTGAGTCGTCCTCCATTAGCTTTATGTCAACCATAGAATAAAGAGCTTTCTTTGATTTACTTCTAACACATTCTGGGCTGGAGATCTATGGGTGGAAGTAAATTTTTAAAAATCAAAAGAGTTTTTCCTACAAAAAAGCTGGCTGGTTGCTGTACACCTGAAACTAACACAACGTTGTTAATCAACTATTCTCCAACATAAAGTTTTAAAAATTGTTTTTAAAGCTGGCTGGAATTCAAATAGAAGTGGTAACTAAGATGTTATCCAATGAGTTGAGAGGGGTCAGGAGAGCTAGAGGCAAATACATATAGAATCATAGAGTTTTAGAGCTGGAAAGACACCAGAGATGATCCAACGTGAGCAAGAATCTCCTCCGTGTCACCTCAGTGCTATAGCTTTTTTTACGAGCACCCTTCTAATCATAGGGAACTGGTTCCTTTTCATCACTAGAACCCATTTGTTATCAGAGTTCTCCTTCCTTATTTTTAATTTTTTCCCCTGGAGTTTCTACCCATGGGCCTAATTTTTGACACCTTAAGCTACAAAAATTTTAATTGAATCCCCTTGCTACCCAACAGCCCCCAAAACCCTTGCACCCAGGAGACTCACTTCTCCTAAGTCCTCTCTTAGTTCTCCTTTTCTGCAGAGGATCCCAACATGCCCAGCTTCCTTCCAGCCACTTCCTTCAGGATACAGAAAACCTTCTCAGTATGCCACAGCGGCCAAGCAATGCTGAATGCATGACCTGACTAATGAAGAATAATTAGAACATTTATTTTCTATGATCTATTTTTCTTTTATTGCCGCCTAATATCAGGGTAACTTTTTTAGCAGCCACTTCACGCCCTTGGTGCCTATTTAAAGCTTGTGGTCAGTTATAACCCTCTACATTTTTTTTTTCCACAGGAAGTGTTGCCAAAGTATTTCCCCAAGCTGCATGTGTGCTGGAGCGTGTGTTCATCTCAGGCCTCCCTGTGGATCACCGGATCATAGAGACTGGTCACGAACCTTACTCTGTTGAACTGTACGATGACTCCAGTGATACTGGTGCCATATGTGAGCTACCCCAAGTTCCTTTTCTAAAGAACAGTCTATTTAAAAACCCAATCTTCTCAAAGGAACTGAGGTGACCAGGCTATTAACCTTTCTAGTAGCTCATTTTTATCCACAACCTTCCCTTTCTCTTACCAAGTACACACACTCTAATCTGCTTCCAACAATTAAATACCCACCTAGTTAATTTTCTTTCCTCACTCCCAGGTTGATTGAGTTCTTGACTTTCTTGTTTTTAAATACTGAGCAGGTCAAGAAACCCAAGCCCTCTCCACCAACCAGGGCTCCGCCCTCTGCCCCGGGGTGGCCTGAAATTGAAGCCAAAGCGGGGGAGGAGGGCTCAGAGCGCAGGCTCGGCAGCGCTGCAGCCGGAGGGACGACAAGAGGTCACTCTAAAAACTGCTGCTGCTGGGACGCGTCAGGTGGCTGCTGGTGGTTCCCCAACGGGTTTTCCTTCTCCCTGTCTCTCTCTCCACAGATTGCTTCTCAAAAGGAATCTGCTGCTGAAACTTCACCATCACAAGTCGGGGACGCCCCTCACACAGGACGGTAAGGACCTGGCGCCTCAATCTCCAATTCTGGTCTTCTAATCCTGGGGTGTGAATGGTGGGGGGGGAGGCGTCTGAGTTCGCGGTGGTAGAGCGATCTCATTGACAGTGGTCTACAGCTTGGTCAGATCCTCCTGTTGGAGCCAGAAGACATCTTCTTGAAATCCAAGGGATGCAATAGATGAGAAGAATGTCATAGCAATAGAAATGCATGCTAAGGATGCCTTATGAAAGTAAAGTGACTTGTAATTTCTAACAATAATTTTAAGTCTCTAAAGCCTAATGTAGGTTTTTCTTCCTCTATTTTATGGAGAGGGGAGGGGGGAAATGAAATTCTTGGGTTTTGTTCATAAAGTTTAGAGTTTCACCTCCATTTTTTGTCAGGAACCGTCAGGAACATTTTGTATCTGATAAGTTTAGATAAAATGTAATCAGTTTTGTTGAAATGGGTAGCAAACAAATCAGACAACTCTTTGAATCCCCAGAAATAGAACCTATTGACAAAATCCCTCCTGCAAAAAAAGAACAGCTTTTAATTTAACTGTGAAACAAGTTTTTGTTCCAAATGTGTACCTATAGCAATGCTGACATATGTTTTATGCTAGAAATCATTTTGGAAATGAAACAGTAAAGTAGAGAAGCCCCCTAAAGTTGGACTTCACTGAAAATGGCAAGAGGCAGAGGCTGGGTGTTTCTATTCCGGGGTCAGGCTGCCAGCCGACACACGGGGGGGCTGGAATGTGGCGGTGACCGGGAGCGGACGCAGCTGACGCCCCCTTGGCAAGAAGACCTTCTGGGACCCCAGCTCATTCTGGCATGAGAGTGACAGTGACACTTTGGCACACATGGCTTCCCAGCTTGCCCTGGGTACAGTCTCTCCCAGGAGGCCAGGGTGGAGGGCAGCAGGAAAGAGAATGCTCTTACTTATACAGTGACAGTTCTTTTCTGTAATTGGTTCTAGGAGTTTTCATCTGAAATCTGTTTCAGGCCAGGAGGGACAGGTGTGATCCTGTCACATGGACTTGCCGCCTTGTAGAAGAGGGTAGAATTATGTTACCATGTCTTGGCAGCCTCATTTCAGTCCAACGGTTCTGGATCTATTTGGGGTTATGGACCTTTTTGTGAATCTCTGAAAGCTCTGGGCCCACTTTATAGAAAAATACACATAAACACACATGCACAACATGTTTTCATAATATTCCAGAAATGTTCATGGAATTCCTGGGCTCACCTGAAACCCAACCCAGAAAAGGGTTGCCTGATAAAATACAGGACACCCAAGTACACTGAACTTCAGATAAACCACAAACCAGTTTTTATTATAAGTATGTCCCAAATATCACCTGGGATATATTTAAATACTAAAATAGATGGGTGGTTTTTCTAAAATTCAAATTTATCTGGAGATCCTATATTCTTATTTACTAAATTTGGCAACTCAGACCCAAATGCATGACTTGCAGACGGAGAATCCCCTGTCTCTGTTGGTTTATCCATATCCGATCATGAGTTGATGCTAGGGTTCTAAAAGGCCATATTGGGGGGGCAAGGGGAAGGAGGGAGAAGTGATACAGACCGGACTTTGACTATTCTGACAGCAAAAGCCAGCTGTTCATTTTTAACTCTCTGTAAAATTTTACAAATGAAAGGTACACATCTCATCTGACGGATGATTAAACTGAAATCCTAAAAAGTTGAATGTTTTGCCTTAGGTCTTTCAAATGGTTAGAGCAAAATTAACATCAAAACCCAATTCTCAGTTCTGTGACAACCAAAGGGACATTAGTCTTACAAACTAGATTTCTAACCCCACTTCCTGCAACCTTAACGTACACACACAAAAGACAAGTAAAAGAAAGAGCTATTTTACTAAAATTTTCAACAAAACCAAAAATCTTAGCACAGGGTCCTTACATCCTGTATCCAGGTTTGGAAAATAGAAGTTAGCTTTATGTATAGAGTGTGTATATGTTATAGATAGCAGGCCTCTAGCTAAGTTGAGCCATCAGAAATTGATAATATTTGTCTTTAAACAAAAATTGATAATTCCGTATTCAACCTAACACTGAAAAGGAGGTGTCTGGTTCTCTGATCAACAAATTCATACAAGATCTCCTTGAACCTACTTCTGTTTTTGGCTTACCCAAACTACTAGAGTTTCATAGACTTACAACCCCTAATAGGATAAAGAAACCCATAGGCTCTGATTGTCCCCAAACGAATCTGTCTTACAATTAAAAGGGCAGCTCTTTTATTTCAGTGTTTGGAGCTATAAAGAACCATTTCATGTTCTCCATATCCAAACTTTGATTTTATAAATTTGAGTTCCACCTCACTCAATCTCAATCTTCCCATGTTGGAAGGAGTTAACTTTTTAACCTGCGACAGATTTCAACCTGCCCTGGATATAAGGGCTATATAGGGGGTCAGGGTTCAATCTGGGTTTGAATCTTTGCCCTACTACACGTTATATACCCATCGTGTGACCTTGGATATGTTTTTAAAACTCTCTCTGAACCTTAATTTCTTCATTTGTAAAACGAACATAATATTACCTGCCTTTTAGAATTTTCACGATGCTTAAATTTTAAAAAATAATATCATGTCAAGTATTTACCTAGGCTCAGCACACAGTTATCCCTCAATTTATACATGTAGCTCTACAATTATTATTTTAGGTAGAAATGAAAGTAATAGCTTACATTGAATACATAGTCTAGATTCATGCTTGGTGATTTATATCTAGGAATTAATTATTCACATGCTTAAATTGGCAAATACAGAAGATCACGGCAAATTTGACAGCTCACTTAACTGCCCACTGTTATCACGTGTTGAATACACGACACTATCATCATAGAAATGACACAAGAGCCAAGACCGCCAGTGGGCAGTGGGAGGAGGACATGGAATTGTGCCTCTGTTGCCCTTCTGCCCACTTTCTAACAGGCAGCTCTTCCCGGGGACCTGGGAGGCAGCTCTGGGCGCTAGTGGATGGAGCGGGGAGGGAAGGAGGCGTGGGGTCCACGACCAGAGAAGAATTCTCTGAGCTCCCTCCACAGAATGAAGGGATAGCTCCAATAGCCTGGGGAGCCTTCCACAACCTTCTGCACTCTGTGCAGTCTCCTTTTACCCAGAAGGGGAAGGGACGGGGGGCACTGCAGTGCCTCCAAATAGCTGCTCATCTGACCTGCGCTGTCCAGCGTGTCCTGCTACGGCAGGGCCACTAACGGTCCCGGGGCACCTGTAAAGCTCTTTTTTGATCCCAAGGGGGCAACTCACTAGAGCCCCCTGGCTGGGGAGGGAGAATCATGCCCTTTGTGCTTCAGGAAAAACGGAGAAACAGTCCTGAAACTGTCCCAGTTGCAGGCAGCTCAGATAGGCTGGTCCCCTCACCATGCAAACCCCATGCAGACTGACTGTGACCCCAGTCAAAGCCCTCCCTGGGGTGTGGAAATCACAGCGACTGCCCAGCTACCAAGGCTGGGGAGGGGGTTCCCTGAGCCTCTGGCCACAAGGTCCTCACTCATTAAAAAAGAAAAGAAAAAGACAAAAAGCTTTGAAAACAACAACAAGAGTAAGAGAAAGCCCCATCCAGCTTATTGAATCAATAAGAATGGAATGCTTTCGAAATGGATTGCTCAACACCAGGTCACACCCTGTATTGTATAAGAACGTGTACAGGCAACTCGTTGTAACCACTGCCTCTACCTCGTAGCCACGTTTTGGTATCACTGTGACCACCATTTGTGATCAGTTACAATATGACCCAGGGGTGCATAGTGAACATTTGTATAACTGTAAAAATTCTATATGTTATAATTGAAAAGACAATGAGACTTCTGTGCAAATTGCTTTGACTACTTGTCCTCATATGGCCTTGGAGCTGAGTAGTACGTTTCTGTGAATATTCCATTTTTTTCTAATCATCCTCTACAAGCCCACACCATCAGCCTGGCAGTCCAGCACCGTGACCAGATGAGTAAATGGAAGTGAGTTAAACTGTTCCCCTTTCCTTCCATTCATGAGTCCTTAGGCTGCCCTCTTATAACTTCTTTCCTTTAAGGCTGCCTTTGCTTTTCATTCAAGTGTGATTGTAGAAAAATGCTGGTTGGTTGGTCAGTTGGCATGGGGTATGTGTGTGTGTGTGTGTGTGTGTGTGTGTGTGTGTACCCAGTGTGACATGTCAGAAAGGCCTCAGTGTGAGGGTCCTAGAGAGTCATCAAAGGCTTCCCCGTCTGCCTTGTGAGAACATAGCCTCTGGGTTTTGATCATCCATGAAGAGGGAGCTGGTCTTCCCTGCAGTAAGGACTGGAGCACACCCTGTAGCTCTCCTACCATACTTGCCTTAAATTGAGAAAAGCCATGGCCGGAGCCCCACCTCCCTGCGAGATGGAAGAGCAGGGCCAGAGGAAGAGCATTTCTTGGGATGTAGGGAGCAGTGAACACCTCTGCAGCCTAGAGGACAACATCAGAGCCTGGCCCAGCTTCCAAGGAGTGAGCCTGGTCCCCAGACTCCTCTGAGGGGTCTGCAGCATGTTATCGGAGGAATATGGCCCAGACTGAGAACACCTGGGCAGGTGGATGGAGAGCCTCACCTTCGAGGTGCAGACCTAGGAACAGGATGTAATGGCAGTTCTAGTAGAGAAAGACTGAATTTATGAGCATATCTGGGGAAATATGGCCACCAGGAAGTGGTCTGCAGGCTCTGATTTCAAAACTCTCTTAAATGGTCTCCTGAATCTCAGAGCTAAAGAAGCCAGTTACCTTTACACAGTGATTTTGAGGATTCTAAAAACCCTCTCTTATTAAGAAAAAATATATATATTTAAAATATTAATTAATAAGATTAAATTAATGTAATTTGATTAATGTTAAAATATTATGTAAATAATAATATAATATTAGTTTAAAGAATATGCATATATGTTCCACAGTGGTAGCTCTGTTAGAAATTTGCATGTGAGTCATTGGAGTACACTGATAAAAAAAAACCAAAAAAACTCCAAAAAACATGCATATCTGGGAGAAAGAGTAGATTTGCCCACTGATGGATTAGCTTGGATCATCTGTCAGACTAGCTAATGTGTCACCCAGTAGGGCCCTGGAGAAATGGGACAAGGGCAAGAGAATTCAGATAAAGGGTCATGAGGGTTTCCATGGGAACACCAGGGGCAGCAAGAAGGCCAGACCATGGAGGAAAGAGAAGGCAGCAACAGAAAGTAACAGAAGGAAGCCGTGGAGGAAATTTGACTGATTTCACTAGGGCCTCAGTGCGCCCTCTCCTTCCTGGAGGTTCCTTAATCCTTCTCAATTGCATAGCAACTCATCAAGTTCAAACCCTTCCTGGTATCCAGCATCCTTTCTGTATCCTCATGTTACCTGCCTACCTGTCTCCCTCACTCCAGCAATCTTCTTCGTCTGCACATCCCGTGCCGAGTCACCCCTCCCTGCTTCCATAACAGGCATTTCCTCTGCTTTAAAGGCCTTCCCCCTCCTATACCTACTCCTCTTAAAAACCTTTCATTCCTGGAACAGGCAAGATTCCTGTTATCTACAAATCTTCCCATCCTAACCCCACTCCAACAAAACAGTTCCTTTCATTTGAAATCTGAAGTCCAGGTTCATAGATTCAATCTGTTCTATATAATCTGTTATTTTCCTGACATAACCTATGTCCCAAGTTTCTTAAATTTCCAGGCTTACCTTTCTCGTCCATAGCAAAGTAAATAATCTGTTCTTCAGCCTATGTCATTGCATGAGTTCCATTTCTCTCCCTGGCATTTTCAAAAATCCCTTAGAAATGTTTAACTGTTCCAGAAATCTACTCTTGATCCCCATGACTGAATCTCCATCCTGTGGCCACTTCCTCTGATTGGTTTCACCCCAAAGCTTAAACAGGTTACTTCCTTCATTCCCTAAAACACATCTAAGAAGGTTATTGATTTTAATGAAAACAATTCAAATTTTTTGAACATTCACATTTTGCAAGACACCCTATTAAATGCTGTACAGACATTTCTCACTAAGCTTTCATGGACCACCCGACAGGCAAGCACCATTATTATCTTTACTTTAGAGGTAAGCCAGTAGAGTGGAGACTCTAAGAGGTTAGTAATCCATGGAAACTCACAGCTCAGATAAATAGTGGAGCTGGTATTTACATTGTATTTTCATTTTCATTCTCATTCAGTTTGAAATACCGTCTAATTTCTTCTTTGACTCATGGATTATTTACAAGCGTATTGTTTAATTCCCAGGATTTCCTCCAAAACAA
Source organism: Delphinus delphis (assembly GCF_949987515.2). Classification (NCBI taxonomy): domain Eukaryota; kingdom Metazoa; phylum Chordata; class Mammalia; order Artiodactyla; family Delphinidae; genus Delphinus; species Delphinus delphis. The sequence goes on along the minus strand of NC_082692.2, from coordinate 41,336,966 downwards.
TGAGTGGTTATAAGCCCAACATCCAAATGAGTAAAAAATTGCCCATAGGACTTCCTCCAGGAAAATAAGCAGGGCTATTTCCAAAAACACATTTGTACTCCTACTGGTAGAATCTACTGGGTTTTTGTTTTGTTTTGTTTTGGTTTTTTAAGTTACTCTGCTGTGATTCCCTAAATTCTTGTTGTCATTTTGTACTTGTCATTGTTTATCTATTTAACACAAATTACATATTGTATTGCTCCATCATTCCCAGTACAGTGCCGCCCACACAGCAATAGGTGTCTGATAACTACTTGCTGAACAAAATTTTTAAAATTTTCCCCAGAAAAATCCAACAAGGGGACACTTACCACCTAAGTCAAATGCGTTTGAAGACTAAAATGATGGTGGGTTGAAAATCTGTTTCACAAGGTAAGGATGCATGTGGCTTTGCCTGCAAGAAAGAATGAGGAAGCACAAATGTGCTACAGTCTTGTAAACAAAAACAAATGTGAATATGACAGAGCTTAACGAGGAAGAAAAAAAGCCCTGGCAAAGCAAAAGACCTTCTCTGTTTCCTACCTACTTGCTACTCTCCTTCCACATGGAAAAGAACAGGAACAAACACAATAGAAAGTTTTTAACATCTATTCCAGTAATTAAACTGAAGACTTTCAAGGGGGATCAAAGCTAAGTTTTACCTCTCAGGATGAACTCAACAGTGAGACAAAACACACACACACACACACACACACACACCACCCCTCAAAAACTATAAAACACCTAAACATCTAAATGTGCACCTACAAGAGAATAATTGAACAAGTTTTATATATCCTTACTATGGGAATCTATGCAGCTGTTAGGGACAATGATATAAATTTATGTATGTGCTGATATGGAAAGATGTACATGAGTACATCCAAGTGAAAAAAGCAAACTGCTGAATAATATAGCATAAACTTGTTTTTTTTTTTTTTGCAGTATGCGGGCCTCTCACTGTTGTGGCCTCCCCCTGTTGCGGAGCACAGGCTCCGGACGCGCAGGCCCAGCGGCCATGGCTCACGGGCCCAGCCGCTCCGCGGCATGTGGGATCCTCCCGGACCGGGGCACGAACCCGTGTCCACTGCATCGGCAGGCGGACTCTCAACCACTGCGCCACCAGGGAAGCCCCATAAACTTGTTTTGATACAAGTTCTCTTATAGTGGTATGCTGGAGCTCATGAGAACCAATTTACATTTTCAGGAATTTAGCAAACTGGTTGTTGGTAGCTTAAAACCAACCACAACGAGTGTATTTGTACTCAAGAAATTAGCACCTTACAAATAAGGGGTATTTCCCCCCCCGGAGAGTTGATTTACCAGCACACCACTGCTCAAACTATGCAAATATAAGTTTGCATAAGCATATACAATTATCTGGAATGATATAAAGCAAACTGTGAGTTGTTGAACTACACATACTGATTTTGTTATTTTTAAAATGAAAAAAAAATAAATAAATGGATGAACCTAGTGATTATCATACTAAGTGAAGTAAGCCAGACAGAGAAAGACAAGTATCATCATGTGATATCACTTCTATGTGGAAACTAAAAAAAAAAAAAAAAAAAGATACAAATGAACTTATTTACAAAACAGAAGTAGATCCACAGACATAGGAAACAAACTTATGGTTACCAAAGGGCGAAAAGGGAGGGAGGGATAAATTAGGAGGTTGGGATTAAAATATACACACTACTCTATATAAAATAGATAACCAACAAGGACCTATTGTGTAACACAGGGAACTATACTCAATGTTTTGTAATAACCTATAAGGGAAAAGAATCAGAAAAAGAATATATATATTCTGAATCACTGTGCTGTACACCTGAAACTAAGATGACACTGTAAATCAACTATACTTCAATAAAAAATAAAAATGAAAAAAGTAACACCAGTAATTTCACAAGAAAGTGAAAGGCTATAGATAAAATCCATTTAAAAGTCTAAGTGGGGCTTCCCTGGTGGCGCAGTGGTTGAGAGTCTGCCTGCCGATGCAGGGAACGCGGGTTCGTGCCCCAGTCCGGGAAGATCCCACATGCCGCGGAGCGGCTGGGCCCGTGAGCCATGGCCGCTGAGCCTGCGCGTCCGGAGCCTGTGCTCCGCAACGGGAGAGGCCACAACAGTGAGAGGCCCGCGTATCGCAAAAAAAAAAAAAAAAAAAAGTCTAAGTGTAGCATCTTCTGATGACTATGCCCAATATATTGAGAAGGGCTAAAATAATTTAATCTGTGATACTTTAAGGGCCACGTATTTATTTGGTAAACTTAATATATTTCAAGGCTACATTTAATATTAGAGCTGTGCAGAGCTACATAATAGAGCTAAATCTACACTTCCTATAGATTTAAAAATGGGTTCAAATATTTATAACATTGATAATAGGAAGTGGTTACTGTCCTTAATATGTCAGCATCTATATAAATATATTTCTAAGAGGCACATTAGTAGATTTAGAACTTTAGTGTCAAAGCATAAAAATAGCTTTTATTCTTAATGGGCTGCTAAATTATTATTCAAAAGACTGTATCAGTTATACTCCCATCAACAATGTATGGAGAGTACCACACCAATATCTGATATTCTGAATATTTTAAAATATTTTAACCACTTGATAAGCAAAATTTGACGACAAAAAATAAAAAGGCTCTCTGGATTTCAGTTGACAGTTCTCTGATTATTGTTAGTTTAGCTTTTTAAAAATATTAACTGTTTGTATTTTATTTTCTGTGAACAACCTTGTTACCTAGACATAGTCTTTGTCCACTTTCTACTTGGATTACCTTTGACTTATTAACTTTATGAGCCCTTTAAATATCGTTAGGGAATTCCCTGGCGGTCCAGTGGTTAGGACTTGGCGCTTTCACTGCTGGGTCCCAGGTTCGATCCCTGGTTGGGGAACTAGGATCCGGCAAGTCTCCCAGCAAGGCCAAAAAATAAATAAAAATAAATACTGTGTTCACTTCACTTTAACCTTTTATCTGTCAAAAATGTTACAAATATTTGTCTTCACAGTCTGTTGCTTGTCTTTTAAATAGTTGGTGCTGTTTTATAGATATACATTTTCATTTTTTTAATATTCAGATATTTCAGTCTTCCCCTTTATGCTTCTGGATTTTATGTTATGCTTAAGAGGGTCTTTCCTACTCTAAGATTTTTTTAAAAACTACTTTGTTCTAGTTCTTGTGTAAGTTTGTGTGTGTTTGTGAGTCATTTAGAAATTCAACTGGAAATTATTTTAGTGACTATGTAGAGTAGAAAGTACTTGACTATCATTACAATTCCTTATCCATTGATTGTTAGCCACGTTTATTCTAATATATATTCTACATTTAACACGGATTCCTGAATTTTAGTGTTATGATATTTTATTGAGAGAGAAAAACTTCAGGGTAGTTGTCATTCACTTTTTCCTGAACATAAACTAAGCCCCTAAAAAGACGTTTAACTACTATTCCATAATAACTGTACAGGTAGATCAGAGAATATTGGGTCATTTCTGCTACATAAAATTACTTGGCCATATAGCTATTGAGAGGTCTCATTTGATAATATAAATGTTTCTAGAATCGTCTACAATGATCGATGCTGAAGTAAACTGTGAATAAGATGTGCATCTAGTTTAACGTAAGTCTTTAAATCTAGTTTTGACACTTTAATCAATCTACGTTATGCCACTAAAAAACTACTATCTTATTAAAAAAAGGAAAGTTTCTCAATGTAGTATTTCAAAGTTTAATGCACAATTAAAATAAAACCGTTTCTTTTTTTTTTTTTTTTTTTTTTAGCAAGTTCTTGCCTGTGACAGTGTGTTTGCCACCATGGCCCCCAAAAAGAAGACTGTCAGAAAGAACAAAGGCAACATCAATGAGATGACCATCATTGTAGAAGACAGCCCCCTCAACAAACTCAACGCTTTGAATGGGCTCCTAGAGGGAGGCAATGGCCTTAGCTGCATCTCTTCTGAATTAACAGATGCTTCTTACGGCCCCAACCTCTTGGAAGGTTTAAGTAAAATGAGGCAGGAGAGCTTCCTTTGCGACTTAGTCATCGGCACCAAAACAAAATCCTTTGACGTTCACAAGTCAGTGATGGCTTCTTGCAGTGAGTACTTTTACAACATCCTAAAAAAAGACCCCTCTACCCAAAGGGTGGATCTCAGTGATATCGCACCGCTGGGCCTGGCCACGGTCATTGCATACGCCTACACTGGAAAGCTCACTCTCTCCTTGTATACCATAGGAAGCATTATTTCTGCTGCTGTTTATCTTCAGATCCATACCCTTGTCAAGATGTGCAGTGACTTTCTGATACAAGAAATGAGTGTTGAGAATTGCATGTACATTGCTAACATTGCCGAAACATACTCCCTGAGAAATGCAAAGGCAGCAGCCCAAAAATTTATCCGGGATAACTTCCTTGAATTTGCAGAATCAGATCAGTTTATGAAACTTACATTTGAGCAAATTAATGAACTTCTTATGGATGATGACTTACAGTTGCCTTCTGAAATAGTAGCATTCCAGATTGCAATGAAATGGTTAGAATTTGACCAAAAGAGAGTGAAATATGCTGCCGATCTTTTGAGCAATATTCGCTTTGGTACCATCTCTGCACAAGACCTGGTCAGTTATGTTCAGTCAGTACCGAGAATGATGCAAGATGCTGATTGCCACAAGCTTCTTGTAGATGCTATGAACTACCACTTACTTCCCTATCATCAGAACACATTGCAGTCTAGACGCACGAGAATCCGAGGGGGCTGTCGTGTGCTTGTCACTGTGGGGGGCCGTCCAGGCCTTACTGAGAAGTCCCTTAGCAGAGACGTCTTGTATAGAGACCCTGAAAATGGATGGAGCAAGCTTACAGAGATGCCAGCCAAGAGTTTTAATCAGTGTGTGGCTGTGATGGATGGATTTCTTTATGTGGCCGGTGGTGAAGACCAGAATGATGCAAGGAATCAAGCCAAGCATGCAGTCAGCAATTTCTGCAGGTACTGCCTCTTTTATTAGGAATAGAAATCGTTCGATGTTATGAACATAGAATGAAATTAATCATGCCTATTAGCTTAATTCATTGGCTCAGTAAATCAATAATAATAATAATGCCACATTACATGTATATAACACTTCACATTATATAAAGTGCACTCACATATATCATGCATTATAATTTTCCAAGTAAGCCAATGAAGCGAGCACGGAAGATATGATGATTCTGATTTTACATGTGAGAAATTTGACACCCAGAGAAGTGACACCACTAGTAAGTAGAATTCACATTTTCTCATTTCTGGTCAGGGTGCTCTCCACAATACCCTGCCTTTTTGACAGAAACTGGGTGAAAATTTAGTTTTTAACATTAAATGGTAAGAAAGATTAAAATGATACAAAATTTCTTTTTAAGTGGACTGTTACTGATGACTTCAGATTTATAACTGGCAACTAGAATGAGATCATTAAAAATGTGGCAGCTAATTAATTTTAAATATTTCTTTAAAGACTGAATACCATCAATATTTTTGATACATGTAAACAAGAGTAAAAGCATGATAAATCCTGCAGAAAGTGGAATTGAAATGCATATTATTTTTGTATATTTATAATAAAAAATTAAACCTCCATATACATGAAATGTTCAGAAAGTCATGCTTCTGTCATGGTAGTGGTTCAAAGGCAAACATAACTAATGAACAAGATCTGAAAATTCATCTAGTAAATCATAAAAAATATTCTTTATTGTTTCATTATATGTACATGTGTGTCATTTAAATGAATCCAAACAATTGATTTTTAGCCCTTAATTTGTAGCTATGGTTAAGTTTTGATTTGGAGGTGAAATGAGACAAATATGAATGAACATCAAACAGAGTCAGTTCTGTGTTTACAATACTTGGAACTATGGAAAGTGTTAGTTTACTATGGGTGCCTTATTTTCCTCCTGCTGATAACTACTTGTACTCAAGTCACTGTTTTTGAGCTATTGACTTCAGTGCTTATGGTATAATAATTGTAATGCTGAACACTGAAAAAAATATACCCCTACACTAAAAAGTCAGACCTACTAATAAGTGCTAGAAAATAGAGAAGCATCAAAAATTAAGGCTTTGTTGATGCACTGGGACATGAGTTCTATTGTTCTCATTATAAACAGATGACAGAAGACTTAGTGACTTAGCTTTACAGCGGCAATGCCAGGAGAGGTGTGTGAACAAGAAGGGGTTTGTGAGAATGTAGGAACTCAGTCAACTTTCTTGATTAAGCCATGAGAATGAGCTAGGGGTGGCTGGTGTCTGAAGATATGTGGAATTGACTTTAATGTGGCCGTATTCCCTTCTCCGATTCCACAAATACCCAGCTTCCACCCTTCCTCCACGTGCGCATCCCCTAAATCCTACGGGATGATGGATTTGAATATGAAGGAAAGAGGACTGGAGGTCGGTCTCAGCGGGGTGGTCTCCCGGTAGCTGCTTTTATAAACGGGAGGAGGGGGAGTCACCTATGCCTGCCCTGCCTTTCCCAAGAGTCACACTTTTTTACTGGTTGAGAGAGGATTAGCAGCCTCCAGGCGAGGAGCTGCGATGGGTCCCCAGCCTCCTCGCAAGGATAGTGTCGAGCCTCCCACGTCCTGGTTGGCGGCGTCACCTGGGTTCCCCGGCTGCCGCCCACAAGGCTGTCACGCTTGCTCTACCACTTCCAGATACGATCCCCGCTTCAACACCTGGATCCACCTGGCCAGCATGAACCAGAAGCGGACGCACTTCAGCCTGAGCGTGTTCAACGGGCTCCTGTACGCCGTGGGCGGCCGCAACGCCGAGGGCAGCCTGGCCTCGCTCGAGTGCTACGTGCCGTCCGCCAACCAGTGGCAGCCCAAGGCGCCCCTGGAGGTGGCGCGCTGTTGCCACGCCAGCGCGGTGGCCGACGGCCGCGTGCTGGTGACCGGCGGCTACATCGGCGGCGCCTACTCGCGCTCCGTGTGCGCCTACGACCCGGCCCGCGATGCGTGGCAGGAGCTGCCGGCGCTCAGCACGCCGCGGGGCTGGCATTGCACGGTGGCGCTGGGCGAGCGCGTGTACGTGATGGGCGGCAGCCAGCTGGGGCCGCGCGGCGAGCGCGTGGACGTGCTAACCGTGGAGAGCTTCAGCCCGGCCACCGGCCAGTGGAGCTACGCGGCGCCGCTGCCTGTGGGCGTGAGCACGGCGGGCGCCTCGACGCTGCACGGCCGCGCCTACCTGCTGGGCGGCTGGAACGAGGGCGAGAGGAAGTACAAGAAGTGCATCCAGTGCTTCAGCCCCGACCTCAACGAGTGGACGGAGGACGATGAACTGCCCGAGGCCACCGTGGGCGTGTCGTGCTGCACCCTAGCCATGCCCAATCACGTGACCCGAGAGTCCCGCGCTAGCTCGGTGTCCTCCGTGCCCGTCAGCATCTGAACCCGGGGAGCCGCGCGCTCGCGGGGAGAAAAGATAGGCATCGCGGTTCAGCTAAAGGAAAGGAAACTATCTAACATTTACTACAGGGGAGTCTTTTCAGATCCATCGAGGCATCTGCCTTGGTGGTTTTCAGTTGCTGGTGTGGCATCATCTACCTCTCTGTCAATTTTTTTTTTTTTTTTTTTTCTTTTTTTAAGCAAAATACAGATCCGGAGCCAACAAAGGAAAGAAGCCATTTATTTCAGCGGCCACTGGGTGGCAGACAGAACTCGCGGTGGGCACTACCATCGCGGCATCCTTTCTAAACATAGAGCGGTTACACCCACATTTGAGATTGTGCTTCTGCACTTTAATACACACGAAGCCTGTGTGAGTAAGAGATTTCTCGTACAAAAGTTTATTTTCCTTTCTCTTTTTTTTCTTTAGGAAGTTTAAAATATTCCTTTATAGGCTTCATTTTTAAATGGAAATCAGTCTACATCCATAAGGACTTAAGATTTAATTCTGTGTTTCTATGCAGTTTCTTTACTTATACATGCCTGAGTAAAGGATTTCGAAAGGCATCCCAGGAGAAAATCATAAAGCTTAAGACAAATACTGACGGGAAAGTAATAGGGATTCCACCCCGGGGCTGACAGGTTGATGCCTTTGGTTTAGCGGTGATACCCTCCTCCCTGCCTCAGGTCCCCAAAAGTATTTCCTATCATAAAATCCTACTCTCAGAGAAGGAACTGACATCAGTCATCTAATTTATAGGCAAATTTAAACCATTTTCTTGTTTCTCCTAGAAGTATTCACATTTTACTTTGGTCCCCCATTAAAAGAATTGCAAGTAGTACTCTCACCCTAAACACTACATCAAGATGGTTAAAGGCAACCTTGACCTTCATGTAAGCCCCCAGAAGAACACCAAATAAAACTCTGTCTGTAAGGATCCTTAACATATAGCATATGCAGCCTGAAGGTTATGCAACGAATAACAATAATTTGATTTCTTCCAGTCTTTTAGATGAGTGAGAATGAAGGAAACATTTGGAATTCCTGGATTTGGCAATAGCAGGATGAATGGGTCCCCCTGTTGGTAAATTCTATTGTTTACCAATTGATTTCAATCCTGATTTCTCAATTAAAAATCTAACACGTTCATTTTCTATAGAAATGTTAAGATAATATATGCCCATTTGATTATATATTTTTAAAATTTCATCTGCTCCAAATTAGCTTTGCAAATTAAACTATATCAGCTCCATATCATTTTTCTTATATGTTCGCCAAGTTTGGAAGCAAGGGAATGATGGCAGTAAATGATACATATTTTCCTTTCTTCTAATTTATCCTTTTATTCTTTGATAGTTCACTTGTTTTGGAGAGGAAAGGCCTATAAATTATGGGTTGTGTGCAGGTGGATTTTGAGAAATAAGACAAACTATTTAAATGGTGAAACATGACATCTATGACAGTATAACCGGGTTTTCATGAACCCTGTCCTCTCCCACTGTGTGTAGATAGGTTATGGCTAGAGTTACAATATTATATTGAAAATATTTTATTCGAACTGTGAAAAGTGGTTCATATAGTAGTACACTTTGTGGAACAATTTTATATCATTGCCCCTTATGGAAAGTTCAATCTCTGGGTATTTAATGGTAACACTCGGGTAAAGGCTAGAGCATTGCGGGTTGAGAACAAAACGTTATTAATGTAAAAACACTGGGCTGTTTCCTAACCCCACACAGGGCAGGAGGAGCTTCTCCAAGTACAGAGCAGATCTGCTCCTTGATTCTTTATTGGCCCAGGCTGAAAAATAAACCTGTGTGAGAAACCAGTGTATGGAGCTGGTTATATCACTGAGCTCTTAAGTCACAATGTACAACCTATAGATAGACTTCTGTCCTTGCAGCACCTGGGTAAAATTAGCTTTTCATTTGTAATAAGTTGTTTAGGACACAACTTCCAAAGCGTATATGAGGGTGACTGTAACATCTTTTAGTTTGGTATAAACATATCTTTTCATACAATCGAGAAGCTATAGCATACCGTTAATTCTGAGAGACAAAAGGTGATGTATTATGGATTACAGGTCATAAGTGGGCAAATAGACATAATCTCTTGATGCTCACCAAGAGATGTATCTCCCATTGAGATCCTAGAAGTATAAGTGGGGGGCTTAAGGCTGGAATGAAATAAGAATCAATCAACTGTAATATTTTATCATGGATGAATGAGGAAAGACGCTGAAACTAGAGGATTTTTCATCTATCAGAGCTTTGTAAAATACAGTGCACAAAAACTCGGCAGTGGCTTTCTAGAGGTGACCCTGGAGATGTGTTAGAATGGATAAAGCATTTGAAATGACCATTTAACGTAGTTTCTACATTGGTTATCTGAAGACTCACAGTATACAAATATTGGGGCTACCCAGGTTCCTGGGTGCATTGCTGCTGTATCTCCTGCTTCAACCATTAGGTCAATAAACAAAGACCGATAGGAATTTGGAATTCCAGAATTTCTGACATAACAAATTGGAAGGGAGCGTGGAACCTAAGGGTGGGTGAAGGTTTTGCCTCCTGGAACATCCTGCACAGACCACTGAAAGACATGAAAATATGCAGCATCAAAATAATGCCTGTCATCTTCCACGTGTCAGCGAAACACACTCTTTAACCCAACTACTGAAGCAGGTACCTCTAGAAAACTTGACGACTTCCCCATGTTTTCCAACTGGAAAATGACTTCATTTTCATTACGTTGTAAGCTTACATTCAGTCACGCTCCCAAGTCTTAGGAGCCAAGCCGATACCTCCTTTTATTTTTCCGAAAGCAGAGGACTTGTTATTTTTGTAATACCAGAGTCCTGGGATGAAATAAAAGCATGGGTTCAATGTATCAGAGAAATAGCAGGTTACCCAGCAGCTGAAATAATAAAACTCAAGCTCTCTTTTTCGGAGTGGGCCAGAGACCTGACATAAAACTTTCCAGGGAGCCAGCCTGTAGTCTGTCCGTTTTTAGTTAGGTTCCTGATGCCAAGTTGTTGACCCTCCTGCTCTAGGTGCTTTCAGTGGCATTGGATGAGTTTTATTTTTACTTCCTATGTTGTAAGAATGGTTATGAAGAAGGAGGTCAGGGATGGTACAGATGAATATAATTCTAAACAAGGATTAGATGGTAGTGGACTGTTATGAGTGAGGAGGTATAATTGAGGTAAGAAGAATGAGAGAATGTACTGACTGGGTCTGTGGCTTAAGGCAGAGCAGCAATTATAGTAAGTGTATTTTACAAACATGCACGTAGATAGAGGTTTGCTTGGAAACATGTAAGTGTTAAGAGGTCCACATTTTGCTGGTTATCCTGGCCAGATAGCTTCCGAATTCAACAAAGTTACTAGATAAAAGAAACTAAAATCACTTCATTTAATTAATGTTTTCCCTGAGTCACAAAGAAGTGAATTTATGTCATCCACTCTGAATGACTCTTCTCTGAATGAGCTAGATTCCCACCCCAGCCACTGTTGGATATATTCTCTAGCACAAGGCAGCATTCAAAGGAATTATTTTTCAGTATTTCTTTTCATATTTTAAAAACTATAGACTAGTTTCCTAAACACTCCTCCATGGTAATTATGAGAATTAAAGATTCTAAAATATTAACAATTTACCCTCCAGCACATTGAGAGGGTCAAGACCATTTAAATGTCCCTCTCAGGGAACTTGAAATAAAATATTTGTCTTGAATACTCCTAAAAATCTTTGTATTATTTAGCAAATTTTGGCCCAAAATTTCTTTGTTTGCTTAAGACATTCTTGTACTCTATAAGGAACAACAAACTAAAAGGTATGTCGTGTTTGTAACTCCTCTCTATCAATAAAGCTGCGTTCAATAAGCGCTTTGTCAGTGATCAGATATGGGTAGTTTTGAAGTGTTCTTTCTGTGATGGTTGGGGTGTTGGTTTCTTTCTCTTTTTTTCTCTATTTAGTTTTCCTGATGACTCAGCTCAACAAAACACAACAAAAAAAGGAAACGACAAATAACTGAAAAGCTGTTCCAATAACTTGAAGACTAGTGAAAAATAAAAAGGGATAAAGTGACTTGCTCTGTAACTCAGACAGAAGCCTAGGTCTGTCTCTCAGTCCTGACCATGTAGAAGTCATGGATTAAGTGTGGTTTCTTATCTCAGTTCCACCCTGACCACAGCCAGCCTGACGCAGACTCAGGTTCATCATCATTTGCAACGAAACCACTTTTTAGAAAATGAAATTGTGTTGTTATGCAGACCAGCCCTCACAGCCTTTCTCTTCCACCTCACCGTCCAGATGAGCAAATGATATGGAACCAACATGAGATGCTCAACCTTTGATCTGAGTTAGCAGTAAAGTATTAAAACTCAGTTGAAACCATCTTGGTCATTTCTAGAAAATTCTAAATGGCAGAAATACTTGTTCTTAAGGCTCTCCAAGCTGTGTGACCATGTAAAGAGAGTGGATTGGCCTCCAAACCGAAACAGAAGCCACGTTCCCAGTTTTGAGCATCCCAGCCAGGGGCCTCAGAGTTTCTTTGTGTTTTCTTTGAACTCTCACAGAATTCCAAGCTTCCCTACAGGTTAGCACCACCCCCCGTCCCCGCATTCACATACCATCTATCCAACTCATAACATACATGAAGCTATTTCATCCCACTGAAATAATTCCCTTGTGTGTCAAAGGAACAACCATTTTGCACATGCTGTACTTGGCAAGCTTGGTAGAAAGACTAGAGGTGAAAAGACATTCGAACACTCCTCTTGGCTTTCCTCCATCAAGGTGGTATGGAAGTGCAGTGAAGGTCCATTTCAGGAAAGGGAACAGGCCTTGAGGGGGAGAGATCCAACCCGTGACTCTGGAAACACCCTGCTCAGCCCCTTTGCTCTCCTTTCTAGCCACATTCGCAGGCTGGTCTATGAACCTGGGTATCAGACGCATTACTCCTTATGCCAGCACCAACCTTCCACCCAGTTTCAAACCAAACCTGCTCTTTAGGGAGTGGCGCAGAAGAGAAGGCACTTTTCCTGAACCTTTGGACAGGCACATTAGCCTCAGGTTAGCCTAAAGATCCCATGGGTCTTCTTTCCTTATCCCTTTCAGAGAAATGCCTTATAAAGTCAGGCTGACTCATACTGACCTCCCATTCGGACTTTGCCTTGTTGTTCAATCATGGCTATAGAAGTGATTGCAATCTTCAGAAAGAAGGCCCTTGTAAATTACCATTATTTAGCCCAGAAGGGGTGATATACCAAAATGGAAGAAGCAAGACCTTGATTATACTAACAAACATTTCTCCCACTGCACCCCCTTCCAAAGCATTTCAACGTGTACCCAAAGGAGGGAAGTGTCCAGTGACACGATTGGAGAACTTGGACGCCCTTTATCTGGCTGTCTTTGCTTTGTGCTCATGTTTAGGTTATCGCCACAGGCTCCACATTCAGCAATTCTCTTTCCATGTTGGGGATACCCTTCCCCCTCAATGAGAGGGGGAAACTGAGCAGGTGGGCCAGGTATGGAGGTGATTTATGTCAATTGCATCTACATCACTTTGGCCGGAAGTAGGCATACGGCCCTACCCAGATGCAAGGGAGCTGGGGAAGGATGTCTTCATGTGACACCGGGAGGAAAAAGAAAAATTTTCATTGAGGATTGTCTCTGCACGATGAAGGATTACATTCTGGAAGCCGTAGCTCTCATCTCCCTCCCTGGCTGTCCACGGAGCAAGGAGCTTGCCTGGAGAACCACCTTCCTCCACCACACCCCTAGGGATCCGCTCACACTATGCAGGGCTCTCCCCCACCGCCAAACCCTTGCCCAGGTCATAAGTCTTGCACTCAGCTCCCCTGTTATATCTTGCCTTTCCCTTTCTGAAGGACAAGCCCAGACAACTCTTGCAGCCTTTTCTCAATTCAGGGCCCTTACAGGTCTACAGCATACATTAAATGGGTTCTGTAAACCTTGGGTATCTGCATAAATCCGGTTCTAATGAACTCAAGGAAGCCCGTCTAATATCACAAGCCCCCCACACACACCTCTGCCCCCCTGGGTCTCCCTGTCCCTCTACTTCTAGAAATGCTCTACACTCTTCTTGATTTTACCTCTTCTAAGACAATATGGACTGTAAAGTCCACATCTGTGACTAAATTCCTCTTATTCCAGCCATACAAGAAGGTTCCCAATGCACGATGGTTTTGGGAAAAGAGAGCACATCATGGAGAGTCTAAGAAAGGGAATACATGCTTCGATTCTTTTTTTTTTTTCCTTTTTGTGTTAGTTTCAGGTGTAGCAAAGTAATTCAGTTACACATATATATATGCATATATAAAAATATATATATTCTTTTTCAGATTCTTTTCCAACATAGGTTATTATAAGATATTGAATATAGTTCCCTGTGTTATACAGTAGGTCTTTGTTTTTTATCTATTTTATATATAGTAGTGTGTATCTTCTAGTCCTAAACTCCTAATTTATCTCTCTCCCCTCCATGCATCGATTCTTAATCACCACAGCAAGAGAGGATTCCTCAGGGACAGAGGGAGAAGGAAACTGAAATGATTATAGTCTGTCCCCCAAGTTTTCTTCCCTAACCTTTATGAAACTTTTCCATTTATTGCAGGCTTGAAGTTGAGAAATGTTTCATTCTATCACAATTCTGCATATGGGTAACAAAGAAAATTCTTCATGCCCAGAGAATCCTTGTTTAGCAAATGTTCACTGGCATAACTGTGCACCAGGCACATTGCTGTAATACATCGTGAACGTGATGCTGTGTTCCCCCAGGGATAGTGAGGAACCAGAACCCCCATGGGGTGACCGATGCCTGAAACACACATTTAGATCAGGCAGAGCCAACCATACAAAGCACAATTAAATTGTTTTTGAATTTTATTTTATTTTTTTATACAGCAGGTTCTTATTAGTTATCCATTTTATACATATTAGTGTATATATGTCAATCCCAATCTCCCAATTCATCACACCACCATCCTCCTGCCACTTTCCCCCCTGGATGTCTATACGTTTGTTCTCTACATATGTGTCTCTATTTCTGCCCTGCAAACCGGTTCATCTCTACCATTTTTCTAGGTTCCACATATATGCATTAATATACGACATTTGTTTTTCTCTTTCTGACTTACTTCACTCTGTATGACAGTCTCTAGGTCCATCCACGTCTCTACAAATTACCCAATTTTGTTCCTTTTTATGACTGAGTAATATTCCATTGCATATATGTACCACATCTTCTTTATCCATTCGTCTGTCGATGGGCGCTTAGGTTGCTTCCATGACTTGGCTATTGTAAATAGTGCTGCAATGAACACTGGGGTGCATGTGTCTTTTTAAATTATGGTTTTCTCTGGGTATATGCCCAGTAGTGGGATTGCTGGGTCATATGGTAATTCTTTTTTTTGTTTTTTGTTTGTTTGTTTTGGGTTTTTTTTTTTTTTGCAGTATGCGGGCCTCTCACTGTTGTGGCCTCTCCCGTTGCGGAGCACAGGCTCCGGACGCACAGGCTCAGCGGCCATGGCTCACGGGCCCAGCCGCTCCGCGGCATGTGGGATCTTCCCAGACCGGGGCACGAACCCGTGTCCCCTGCATCAGCAGGCGGACTGTCAACCACTGCGCCACCAGGGAAGCCTTTTTTTTAGTTTTTTAAGGAACCTCCATAGTATTCTCTATAGTGAGTGTATCAGTTTACATTCCCACCAACAGTGCAAGAAGGTCCCCTTTTCTCTACACCCTCTCCAGCATTTGTTGCTTGTAGATTTTCTGATGATGCCTATTCTAACTGGTGTGAGGTGATACCTCATTGTAGTTTTGATTTGCATTTCTCTAATGATTAGTGATGTCGAGCAGCTTTTCATGTGCTTCTTGGCCATCTGTATGTCTTCTTGGGAGAAATGTGTATTTAGGTCTTCTGCCCATTTTTGGATTGGGTTGTTTGTTTTTTGTTTTTTGGTTTTTTGGTTTCTTTTTTTTTTTTGCGGTATGCAGGCCTCTCACTGCTGTGGCCTCTCCCGTTACGGAGAACAGGCTCCGGACGCGCAGGCTCAGCGGCCATGGTGCACAGGCCCAGCCACTCCGCGGCATGTGGGATCCTCCCGGACTGGGGCACGAACCCGTGTCCCCTGCATCGGCAGGCAGACTCTCAACCACTGCACCACCAGGGAAGCCCGGGTTGTTTTTTTGTTTTTTTTTTTTTTGATATTGAGCTGCATGAGCTGCTTGTATATTTTGGAGATTAATATTTTGTCAGTTGCTTCATGTGCGAATATTTTCTCCCATTCTGAGGGTTGTCTTTCGTCTTGTTTATAGTTTCCTTTGTTGTGCAAAAGCTTTTAAGTTTCATTGGGTCCCATTTGTTTATTTTTGTTTTTATTTCCCTTACTCTAGGAGGTGGGTCAAAAAGGATCTTGCTGTGACTTATGTCATAGAGTGTCCTGCCTATGTTTTCCTCTAAGAGCTTTATAGTGTCCAGTCTTACATTTAGGTCTCTAATCCATTTTGAGTTTATTTTTGTGTATCGTGTTAGGGAATGTTCAATTTCATTCTTTTACATGTAGCTGTCCAGTTTTCCCAGCACCACTTATTGAAGTGACTGTCTTTTCTCCATTGTATATCCTTGCCTCTTTTGTCATAGATTAGTTGACCATAGGTGCGTGGATTTATCTCTGGACTTTCTATCCTGTTCCATTGATCTATATTTCTGTTTTTGAAGCACAATGAAATTAATAAGCATGTGCTTCTTGCCAAGTTTTGTGTTCCTTGGTCCTATGGGGAAGAGAAAAGTAAACCCAACTTAGAGCCTGCCCTCAAGGTGCTCAGACGTGGTAAAATCTCTCTAATTGACTACATTTGGCCCCTGATCATGCTCTTTCTCTGCCCTGCTCTGTGCTCGGGAGGCTGACCCCCAGGGATTGCATCATCCAGACTCAGATTCTTCAGCCAAGAGGTTGTATTTATCCAATAGGAGACCTCAGAGAGGTCAGAGGCAGAAGAGAGTGGCTGGGGTATTTCTCTCCTGTCCTTTCCTGGCCGTGGCTATAATTCTGAGCCTCCAGCTCCTGCCAGGTGGCCTCTCCCCACACCGCCTGGACTCCAGCTGTCCCTGGACTCATACCACCACACCACAGCTACCACTTCTAGATATTTTTTCACTGGTTTGTTGATACTTTGCCACTCTTTTTAGAATATGTTCCTTCAGAGCGAGGAACTTGTCTGTCTTATTCACTGCCGTAAATGTCCAGTGTCTAGAACGATGCCTGGTGTGCAGCAGGGGATAAGTACTTTGTGTTGAGTAAATAACTAAGTGAATGAATGAAATAGCAAAACCATCATGACTTAACCACTTGCTAGATTCCTATTCCAATATCATTTATTTAATCAATAGTTATTGCACGTCTACTATATTCAAAGCACTTTCCCTTGCCCCAGGAAGAGGGAAGCACAACAAAGTACACAACCATGACAACGAGGACTCCTCCAAACTAGCTGGAAGCCAAGAATTCAATTGCTGAGAAACATCACAGGCTAAAGGAATTATCCAACCAAACCTTACTCTATATTTACCTTTTTTTTTTTTTTTTTTGGCTGCGTTGGGTCTTTGTTGCTGTGAGCAGGCTTCCTCTTTGTGGTGGCTTCTCTTGTTGCGGAGCACGGGCTCCAGGCGTGTGGGCTTCAGTAGTTGTGGTGCACAGGCTTAGTTGCTCCGCGGCATGTGGGATCTTCCTGGACCAGGGCTTGAACCCGTGTCCCCTGCATTGGCAGGCGGATTCTTAACCACTGCGCCACCAGGAAAGTCCCTACCTATTTATTTTTAAATTTCTCAGAAGATTGATAATATTTCTATAGTTATTTCTCCATTAATTTTTTTTAATTGCATACTTTCTCTCTATAATTGCCAAATCTTTAAAAGCAGGTTAGGACTAGTTTCAGCAGTTAGCTGGTAAGTGTTTATTTAGTGCTTACTATAAGTAATATAATATAGTATAATAATATATAATTATATATAATTATAGACTATGTTTATATACTTATATATATTCTATCAAATAATGTGTACATATATGAATATATAGATTTTATTGAATTTTATAGATAGATCTATATCTATCTATCACTAAATAAATACCAGCTGAATGCTGAAACTAGTCCTATATATAGTTATTTATATAAACATAGTTATATTGTTATAGACTGAATGTGTCCCCTCAAAATTCATATGTTGAAGCCCTAATGTGATGGTATTTGAAAGTGGGGGCCTTTGGGGGGTCATTAGGTCATAAGGGTGGAGCCCTATGATGGGATTACTGTCCTTGTAAGAAGAGGAAGAGTTAGCCCTCCCTCTCTACCATGGAGGACATAAATGAGAAGATGCCATCAGTAGACCAGGAAGAGGACCTTCACCCAGAACCCAACCACACTGGCACCCTGATATCGGACTTCCCAGCCTCCAGAACTGTGAGAAATAAAAATATTTGTTTATGTTTAAGCCACCTGGTCTATGGTATTTTATTACAGCATCCCCAGCCGGAGAGAACTAAGAGATAGAGATGGAGATTATAGAGACAGAGATATGTCTCATCATGCTGTTACATGATTGCATTCTGAGATTGAGCCGCTCTGATTTCATCCCCTTGACTTACATGACACCTGAATGAGTTACTAGGTAATGTTCATTTCTTTAAACACGTCTTGAGGGCAACCATGTTCCTGGCCACATGGAGAAATGTGAGAACGTTGGAGCCCACCCACTGACACCCAGGTGGCTTTTTCTGGTTCAAGAATGAGCCATAGATAGAAGAACTCCTGGGAGCAGGGCACCTGCAGCCTGAACCCTGGAGCCCTTCAGAGTCCCCAGACAGGCCTCCACTGATGGTTCTCTCATTTCCCTCATGGATAAAGATACTGAGGACAAGTCAGGACTCATGGCACAGTCCTGGGTGATGGACAATAAAACTCTGGGCTTGAGATACTAGGATATCTTCCAGAGATACTAGGAATGTGGCATGTATAAAAAAAAATAAAAAAAGAAGTCAGCAAATTCAGCTGGAAGAAGGACCTGCCCACTCTTCAGAGGCTCTCCATGGAGGCACACTTCTGAAGGTGATGCAGTGGACTGCAGACCAACCCAGGCAAGCGTGGGAGCCACGTGCTAAAGGTGGCAGGGCCACTGGAGGGGAGCCTCACCATCCAGGAATGCTTGGATGGAACGGCGACAAACTGGCTCCACCGAAAATCCATGAAATATCGAACACTTCAATTTCTCCTGAATTCTTCCAGTTGAAAGCCAGCTCTATAAGTTAGTGCCTTTGGTGAAGCCCTTCAGTCCCTTGTCCCTGCCTGCACTGACCAAACACAGACAAGATAGGGAGTCCTCAGGGATGAGAGGTCCCTGTGATGTCCAGAGGTAGACCAGGGTTCTGAGCTGCAGGAGAAAACTTTAAATCAGGAGAAGAGTGAGCAGGTGAACAGGGATAGAGCACACGAGTCCCCTGCTGCAGAAAATGCCACCATAGGCCCTGCCACACTCCTGTGCAGAGAACGGGTTATGACCCAGCCCTGCTTTGATGCCTCCCAGGTTTGCCATTGGCATTTAGCAGTAGGGATTTTGCTGTAGGTTCGCCAGGCAGGGTCTACGGAGGCCAGTGCTTCTCTGGCTACAGTCAGCCATTTGCGTTTTTCCCCAATGCACCACGCACATCATTCCACTTTCTCTTCGTGCATTTTCTCTTTGCTCACGCAGAGCAGAGTTAGAGAGCCCTGTTTTACAGAACTTGGCCTCCCCATCTCCCAGCCCCACTGATGGTCTGCCCTGGATATCAGGCACTTGTTTGGGTCAGAACTCTGCAGGATTCCATGCCATCAATTGTGGCTCACAGGTCACTGGCAACCAGAGACAGAGCTGCAGTGTTCTCTGGAGCCAGAGAGGGCCTGCTGACTGCCACAGAATTGTCTTTCCAGCAGCCCTGGAACAGCTGTGTGGTGCTCTGCCTGTGTTGTCCGAATGCTGGGGACGATGCTCAATTCTCTGTGAGTTTCCCAGTAATTCTGGTATCTGCTCTTTATACTAAAGTGCCCACGTACTTTAAGGAGGGAAAAAGAGTGAGCCAAAAGGTTTTGTGCCAGGGATTAAGACTATGGTAAAATCAGAGAGAAGATCAGACCGCTTACAAGACCAAGAAGGCCTGAGTCACCTCTAGTGGAGGTTGGTCCTCTGAGGTTACGAGCACTCAACAAAAATCTGAACGTGTCCATCTCTTCCCTTGAGGATAAGTAGAGGTTCCTGACAAATGATGGAAAAGCGAGGCTCCTAACCTTTCATTTCATGGAGTGATGTTGCTCACCTTCAAGGACAGACGCACAGTCACTTGAAGACGCATCAAAATCCTCCAATGCCTAGTAACACACACCAAAAATATCTTAAAGGCATCTCAGAAGAACGTAGAACAACTTTGGAGAGAAATGATGGGTGGTTTGGATGAAAACACTCATCTTCAGGAAAGCCTAAAACTGCTTATCTGAGGGATTTCCCCGGTGGCACAATGGTTAAGAATCCACCTGCCAATGCAGGGGACACGGGTTCGATCCCTGGTCCGGGAAGATCCCACATGCTGCAGAGCAACTAATCCCATGCTCCACAACTACTGAGCCTGTGCTCTAGAGCCCGCGAGCCAAAGCTACTGAAGCCCGCATGCCTAGAGCCCATGCTCCACAACAAGAGAAGCCCCTGCTCGCCGCAACTAGAGAAAAGCCCGTGCGCAACAACGAGTACCCATCACAGCCAAAAATTAAAAAAATTTTAGAAACCAAAGAACTGCTTATCCTAGAAGTTATGAGATGGAAGAAAGTGTGGGAATTAAAGAACAGAAAAAAAAAACCCTTTGAAAACTCAAACCATGAGAATGAAACAGGTTGTGAATGACAAAGCAACCAGTTAAAATCTCTAACTGAAACTATACTGAAGGTGATACATTTGTCTGCTCTGTTTAGAGAAGATTATGGATGATGGCAACTTCGAATGAGATGAAAATAGTGAACCACACGTGGCTGCCTAAACTGTCAGTCAGAAGTCACTTTGAAGAAACTCATTGATGCTGCTAACTTAAACGTTTCCTTAAAAGGGTTTAAAAGAGAAGACCAGGAATTATTTTAAATTATTTGAATAAAATCCAATGGATGAGGAGCTTACAGGTCGAATGAAAAGTTTCCAAACTGAGCAAATATCTTAACATTTAAAAATTCACAACCTAAAGGTGAAAGTCAAGAACTTCAACTGAAACTTCAGATATCGCCTGAACTGTGTCAAGAACATGCAGTGAAACTTGGCAGAAAACCAGTCGAGGAATTTACCTCTTAGGGAAAAAGCTTCCTAAAACATAGGAAAGCATCAGCAGCATGAATTGGAGACACAACTCCAACTGGAAGATGACTGAAGATCTGGAGAAAGAATTACAATGAACAACTTCCTTCTTGGAGAGCTAGATGGACTATCTCCCACGGGAAAAAAGCTCAAGAGAGCTGGTTGGCAGCTTCATCAACTGAAAAAAAGCTCAATGGACTAAGAAAAGGAAATGGCTGTACCAGACAAAAATCGGCTGAAGCTGATTAAATTTCCAATTTTCTCAAGTGACCCTACAGTGGGCTGATTAATGGCCACACCCTACTGTCTGGATCCTGTGTATATGTCATGTCATGTGGCAAAAGGGACTTCACAGAAGTCATTAAGGTTATGGATCTTGAGGTGAGGACTATCCTGGACTCACCAGACGGACCCAACCTAGTCACTTCAGACCTTAAAGCCAGAGAAATTTCTCCAGCTGGAGCCAGAGAGATGCAGCCAGAAGAGGAAGTCAGGGAACTTCCAAGTGGGAGAAGGATTCACTGCACTGTTGAGGTGTAGGTGTCCAAGTGCAAAGATTGAAAAAAAGACCTCTAGAAGCTACAGCCAGCCCCTGGCTGACAGCTGGCAACAAAACAAGGACCTCAGTCCTACAGCCGCAAGGAACTGAGTTTTGCCAACAACCTGAATGAGCCTGGAATGAGTCTGTCTATAAGAGACCAGCCCATCAGCACTTTGATGCAGAGAAACCAGAGAGCAAAGCCACACCTCTAACTTACAGAACTAGAATAAATGTGTGTTGTTTTGAGGGCTAAGTTGAGACCTAATGCCCTTCTATTCAAAAAGCAGCCTTGGGCATAGGTCCAAGAGGATCAGTGCATCCCCTGAGCCATCAGGTCCCTGGGGGAGGAGGAAGGTTAAGGAGTCTGGAATGCAGGTCACATGCAGGTTGGATTCTGCTTTCAAGGCATCTGACCCCTGCATACCCATGGCTACGGGAAATTTTCCTGCATTCTCTCTCTTTAAAAGTCATTTTGAGTCATCTGTTTTTAGCTTAACTACTATTTTTTAACTGAGGCTACATCTGCTGATAAAATTACAATTCCTAAGGTAGTGTTTTTCAAATATATATAGGTGGTTGTTATGTAATTCTTATGCATACATTATTTCCACTTCACTGGACCCTGTAGAGAATAAGTCAGATAAATATTGTATTTTGTTTAAAATAAAAGGTCTAATTTATTTATTTATTTATTTTTGCTGTGCTGGGTCTTTGTTGCTGCACGTGCGCGGGCTTTCTCTAGATGCCGCGAGGGGGGGCTCCTCCTTGTTGCGGTGCGCAGGCTTCTCATTGCAGTGGCTTCTCTTGTTGCAGAGAAATAATTAATTAATTAATTAAAATAAAGTAAAACGTCTATTATCACTTAAGCCATCATTGAACTTCGACATGACCAGATGGAAACATTCAAAAGAATGGAGATCATTTCTACATCCTATGAGCTGTTATTAGAAATCCGTAAAAGTAGGTTGATACTTACCTCAGAATTTTTTTATTGTTTTTAAAAACAACACACACACAGACCCGAATGACAACACCACCCCCAGCTAACCTTAGTCCTATAATATTTTTATAATCACTAATTCATAGATGAGAGGATTTGACATTTGCATTTGTTTCTTATTTTTCCATTTTTTAACCTTTATTTTGTTTAGGATATTTTTTACTGTTTAAATGTCTCTACATGTTATGCAGTCAACAAGTTTTCCTTTTGTGAAAAACGTAAAGATACCTGTTGAGCTGTTGTTACCTCTAGCAACCTGCTAGGTGCTGGAGATCCAAGATGACTAGACCTTGGCTGGTTGTCCCTGGGGGCCGGGGTGTGGTGAGGGAGAGGCTTGGAGACAGACGTGTGAACAAGTGATTGTTGGATGATGCAATATGTGTAACCCCAGGGTGTGTGCAGAGCCTCGTGTTATCACCACAGGAGATGCAAATTCTACCTGCAGGGGTCAAAGCAAAAGAGGCAAACTTCCAGATGAATTTTTAAAAAGATTTAGGAATTCAGTGTTTCTGTGGACCATGCATTATATCAAAGAGCATTATAAAGCCTATACGCTTGCCTCTCTTGAATTTTGCCAAGAAATTTAGCGAGGGTTTTCCCCTCATGGCCTCTTATATCGTCTTTGGAAAGGAATCTAACTGGCATTTTATACCTAAATCCAGCATCTACTAAACAAATGGTTTGGGCCTCAGTTTCTGTAAAAATGGCAATTAATCATAACCATCCTGCTTACCTCATAAGACGATTGTAAAGATGAAGTTAGATCACGTATGTGAAAACACCAGGGCGCTCTACAGATTACTCCAGGCCGAAACATTTCTATACTGAGTTGCCTGTGGCTGATGTGAATGACTGCCGTGTATTAAAAGAACAGATTCATTAGAATAATAAAGATATTTGATTCCTTAGAGTTCCACAGCACCGTTCTTCTGAAGCTTTGCACATCTGTTCTCTCTTTGGCCTCCAGGCCAAATGTCTTTCCAGGATAAGCTGGGGCACGTGTTACTGCCCCAGACTTGCAGAAGAATGAGGAAGATGAAGTCACAGGGCGGAATCTGGACTTGAACGCCAGCTCTTGCCTTCAGACCATCCCTAGACACATATGGTGCCCAGAGCGCCAAGGAGGAATGGCTGTGATGCTTCCCAACAGATTATTTTAATAGCCATTCAGAAGAGATAAGGATATCCTTCTGATATATCCTTATCCTTAAAGATAAGGATATATTTATTCCAATTACAAATGCTCAACAGTAAAGTTCATTCTCTTCAATATTCAACTGGAAATAATAAATCATGCCTCTAAAATATAAAGGAGAAAGCACTGTCTGCCTGACTGCCCGGGCTCCCACCTTCCTCCCAGTTGTCTGCACAGCTGTGGGGACCTCACTGCTCCGTTCTGCTCCAGCCATGCCGGGCACAGAATACCCTTCCCCATCTCCACCTGCGGAAACTCCTCTCCTCCCTAAACTCAGCTCAAATGCCGCTCCTCCCCAATCCCAGATGCCAGAAATAGGTTCCTCAGCTTAGACAAGTGGGTAAGAACCCAGAGCCCCAGGAAGCCTGCCTGAGTCTGAATCTCCGTCCTGCTACATTCGAGCCCCATTTCTGCCTCTGGTCCCTCATCTCTAAGGGGGAAGTTATGGTGGCCACACTAATAATGGCATGGTCACTACAGGGTTATTAAAGGGATTACTGAGATAACACATGTGGCACACACTTGATGGCTCATGCAATACCCAATAATACTAGCAGTCAAGTTCTCTTCTTTTCCTTTGCAGGTTTTCCATCCTGCACCAGGTAGCCAGTTCCCTGAGGATGGGAATTCGTTCCCTGGCACCCCTTCCCTGGTACATAAGTGTAGGTTCCAGCTCTGTCGTTTATGATATCTGCGAACTTGGCCTATCATTTAATTTCCTAAAGTCTCAGTCCTTATCTGAGGACTGAGATAATGGGGTTAACATGGAAATCAAAGCCAATAATGTGTATTAAACCAATGGCACAGTGCCGGTAAATAAGCAATTAAGCAAATATATTTTAGCCACTGTCCGGTGATTAAGAGTTTATATGAAAACTGTATTAAAGGGTTAAGGCTCTGATGTCACAGTGTTCCTCAGACAGTATTTTCTGACTTTTACAGTTAAAATTACAGATCAAAATTTGAGGATTGAAAAAAGAGAGAGAGAGTAGTGGTAGGAGGCTCAGGGCTGGGAGGACCGCAGGAGGCAGCCTGATGAGATCTATTCTCCAAGAGAGACAAGAAGCCCTCAACTCTACTCCTGGAAGGAGGCCATGGCCTCCTCCTGATGAAGGGGGAGGGAATGGGGAAGGGAGAGCCAGTTGGGGAGAACGTAAGGGACAAGTAAGATGAAGAAAAGGGAGGCAGAGGGACAGAGGATGAGGGAGACTCAGAAGAGGAAGAGGAGAAAGAAGGAGACAGACAGAGGGGACAAGGGGACCAGAGCAGCTCTGTGACTGAGCAAGCACTCACCTAAAGGTCGTCGGATGGAGTTCTACAGCCCAGGAGGGTGCTGGGAAAATCTAAGGGGGTAGTTGTTTGTCCCAACACTTGCAGGTTGCATATGGCAAGTGGACTACACAGGCAGGTCCCACAACTCAAAGAAGAGTCCCACATCCTGCTTTTTAAAATTTTATTTTATCAATATTTATTACGTTTTAAAAGTCATTTAAGGGACTTCCCTGGTGGTCCAGTGGTTAAGAATCCATCTTGCAATGCAGGGGACACCGGTTCAATCCCTGGTCGGGAAACTAAGATCCCACATGCAGCGGGGCAACTAAGCCCGCGCGCCACAACTAGAGAGAAGCCCCATACGCACTGCAACGAAGCAAAGAGCGCACGCACTGCAACGAAAGATCCTGCGTGCCACAGCTAAGACCCGACGCAGCCAATAAATAAATTTTTTAAGTCATTTAATATGATGGTTTACATACCCTACTCTTTAAATTAATTAATATTGAAGTATAGTTGATTTACAATGTTGTGTTAATTACTGCTGTACAGCAAAGTGATTCAGTTATACATATATATATTCTTTTTTTACATATTCTTTTCCATAATGGTTTATCACAGGATATTGAATACGGTTCTCTGTGCTTTACAGAGAACTTGCTGTTTATCCACCACATCCTGCTAGAGGAATGTTTGGCATGGAGGAATCACTCGATAAGTATTAGCTATTAGGATTCTTCTTCCCAGGAAATTTCCTTCCTTTGACTCCGGCGGGCCCCCCTGGGAAGCGGGGAGCACTGCAGAACGACTCAGCAGTGCTTGTTGCGATCCTGCTATGCCAGGTGCACGGTGCTCTTTCTATCCATGTCATCAAACACAGATCAAATTAGAGGGGAAAGCTCTACAGGAAAACAAAGACACCAGAGAATTCCCCTCTGACAGGCACAGACCAAGACAAAAGGAGTTATGTGAACACGAGCCATATATTCAGAAGAGTTTAGACAATACACTTCTTTGTTATATTGCATGAGTTCATGGCACCCAAAGACGCTGCAAATACAGGAGGACAATAGCTGACATATCAGGTTTTGCAGTCATACTACCAGTGGCTTACTGTTTGCCAAACTGCCTTTGGCTCGGGCCCTGAATTCACATAACAAAAAGAGGAGAGAATTAAAATGCTCACTTCCATTTGGCTTTAAAAGTCCCAGCTTAGCTGAAAGATAAATCAAAAATAAAACCAGAAGGTAGCCCGTTGCATTTGATGACAGGATTATTAGTTTATTCCTTTCCTGAGGTATCTAAATAGGAGGAGAGAGGGTGTTTCGCAAACATAAGCAGAGGGTAAGCCTGCACAGAATTTATCTGAGTTATTAGTTTATATCAGCCCATGGGTGTTGGACTAGTTTTCTAGGGCTTCACAAATGACCCCAAATTGGGTGGCTTATAACAATAGAAATTTATTCTTTCACAGTTCTGGAAGCAAGAAGGCCAAAATCAAGGTACCAGCAGGTTGGTTCCTTCTGGAGGGCTGCAAGGGAGCACCTGATCCGTGCTTCCCTCCCAGCTTCTGGAAGTTACCAGCCATCCTTGGCATTTCTTGGCTTGTAGCTACATGACTCCAAACTCTGCTTCTGTTGTCACATGGCCGTCTTCTCCCTATGTGTCCCTGTGCTTCACATGGCATTCTCCCCTGTGTGTCTCTGTGTCCAAACTTCCCTTAGGGTGCTGGATTGGAGCCACCTTAATGACCTCAACTTACCTCGATTACATCTCCAAAGACCTTTTTTCCAAATAAGGTCACATTCCCAAGTACCAGGGGTTAGGATTTCAACATCTCTTTTGGAAGGACGCAATGCTGACAATAACAGGTGATGAATTTGCTAATTGCTAAAGAGAATTTAGAGTCAATCAAGTTCTGCCCACTGGCCTGAGTATCTTCATTCCTTATATGAGGAGGGCAAACAGACTTGTTTTGGGTAGGGATAACTCTCTTCTAGTTTTCACTTGAGTTCTGTTTTGATACTTTTCTCAGTTTTAGAAGAAATGGTATTTGCCTTGTCTCTAAATCTATTATTAACTCTGTACGTAGATAAGTCATCCCAGAAGGTAAAATTACAAAGGCTGTTGAGTTAGTCATTGCTGGCCATGACATGGGAGAAAGAAAATAGAGGCCACCTCAGAGAAGTTCCTCCACTCTTGCCAGAGGCTGGCTGTGTGCAAAGAACTTCACCAGCTGGAAGGGAAAGTAGCAAACGGGGCCCCCCTCTTTAAAGAAAGCCTGGAATAATATATTCCAGCCCCTTCTGTATCTTAAAAGCAGGCATGAAGTTTGGTTTAAGGCTATTAGCTTCCAAAGTTACAAATGTAAGATCGAAGGGAAACGACAGTAACGTAGTTCCACGCAGGCAAAATGGTTCCTCCTTTCCCCATCCTTTAGGAAAAAACAATAACAAAAAATTGCTTGTGGAGAGTATGAAAGTTAAATTTACCTGTTTGTTTTGTCTGTTTATTTATATCATGGGTCAGCAATGGGGGCCCATGTGCCAATCTGATGGCTGCCTGTTTTGTGAATAAAGTTTTATTGAAACACAGTCACCCCTATTTGTTTTATTATCTATCGCTGTTTCACACTACATGGCAGAACTGGGTGTTGCCAGCAAAGCCTGAAACATTTACCATCTGGCCCTTAACAGAAGAAGCTTGCCAGTCCTTTAGATTTAGGGAATTAGGAAATAAAGGATATCACGAGGCACCAAACACCCTACTCATGGATTACCAGTAGTAACTTGCAACCTCTTGGCACTGCCATTTCTTTAACAAGCCTATGAGCTTAGTGGTAAACACTTGGCATTTGTGCCTATCGGTACAAGCCAGGCAGGGTTTAAACAACCAAAAACCCCTAGCAATCATAAGAATAGGGATGCCAAAAGTGGATACTATTAAGAATCAGAATCCCCGAACTGACAGAAAAGAAGACTGAATCACAGTCTGGGATAGCCTTCTAGGGCTTGAAGCAGGGTGTGGATGAAGAATGACGCCCTACCATATCAGTAAACCAAGGATGTTGCAGCCATCAAGCCCTCAGCCACTGCAGCCACGCCCAACAGTGCGCCCTGAGGGGCTTCAGGATGGAAAAAAGGAGGATACTGGCCCCAGAGAGCTAAGGTGCATATCAAAGGAATCATTTCAGTGAGCCCATACTCTTGTACCTTCCCACACATGGAAAAGTGCTAAAATCCTTAACTTGAGATGTCTGGTTTTCTTTAATTAACAGTAACCTTTTGATGTTCCAACTCCCTGGTTTTTGTTGCAAAAACTCTATGTCCCGCCTCCTCCCTTACTCTTGGAAGCAGTTCCTCACAGCTATCTGAGAGGCTGCCTCCCGGGCTCAAGTCCTCAGCAAGTCCACCGAATAAAACATAATTCTCAACTCTTAGGTTGTGCACTTTTTTCAGTTGACAAGGGGATAAAATCCTCTTCTTATGCTTGTTGATAACCACTTTCTGGCACTTCTCCTTGCTACTGTCATTCTTGTACTTTGTCCCCTCCTTTGCTTGGGTCACCAAACCACACCAAACAGTGCTGTAGACCCCTGAGCCTTTCACGGGGTCCCCCCCAGAGCACCTCAGACCCAGTGCTCTATAAAAAGCACCTGCCATTTTGTCCCAGGGGCTGAGGCTCCTCTCCCAGCTCCCACAGCCCTCTCCCCAGCCTATGGCTTTGATCGGGTGTGCTCGTATTCTCAACCCAAACTGTCTTTCCGGCCGGGCCCTACGGATGAGTGCCTCGGCTGAACTGTCTGCCTGGCTTCGCATCAGATCATCTTTGAATCCAGGCTCTGCGGCGAAAATGCCAGACCTGATCTAGCCCAGTCCGCTCTGACCTCATTATTTTTCCCCTAAGGGCACAATGTCCAATCTCTACCACTAAGCCACAGGGACTTCGATGTACTATATTGGCTGTTGCCTTTTTGCTGAATCTGTCTTTCCATGACAGTTTCTGGGTTAACCCAACTTAGAATATACCAGAACCTGAAGGGGCTGCTAATCTTTTATGTCCTAGGAGAATATATATATATATATATATATATATATATATATATATATGGCATTTAGAAGCTTGCCTGACTATAATAAGCACCTAATACATGGTAGTTTTTATGTTATTATGTTATCTGAGCCAGTGACTGTAGTTTCTTAAGTGCTACCCAGTATTCAGAGAGCTTCTTAGAACCAAGCGTTTACTTCTAAGAACAGGATTTGTCTTCAGGTTATTGAAACTGTAGTCTTATGTAGGATCTCTTGAATATTTCTCAATTCCTATTTCCAGGTGGAGAAGGGAAGCTTGGGAAATGTGCCTTTAAGTAGAATGAGAAGGCAAGAATACCTGTATTTATTTTTCTTATTTTATTTTTAAGCCACTGAAGCTCAGTTGGGCCAAAAGATAAGCAATCCTTGAACTGTCACAAGCTTTGTCTAAAACAGAAGCATGTTTTTCATCTTCTCAACAGAATGTCTTTTACACTTTTCCATATAGCAAGGATTGTTTTTCCCCAAATACTAGCACAGAAAGAACTACTCAGTGTCAGAGATAGCATATTTACCCAACATAACTGCAGCCCTCCAGGGTCATCTATTCTCATGTGCTGCTAGATGATCCATGGTTATGATGTGCTGAGTATTTACTGCTCATCTCTTGAGCTTCCCGTCTCTCCATGTTGGTGTCTTGTCCTTTGAACTCTTTGTCCAGCCAGCCCTGGGAGACAGGGCTGCAGGAAGGGGTGTAATAGAAATCAGGAAGCAAAGGTACTGGTTCCCCAGCAGCGGCCAATCTGGGAAAGGACCTGTTTCAAAGATTATTTGGGACAAACACATGCTGTACTGTTCCCAACACTACCTGTCCAGTGTCTGCTCCAGAAGTAGCCACGTGAGGTGGATAATAATTAATGGGCCTGTAGGGACCAGACCAGTAACTTGGTAACCACAGGGAAATTTTAGACAGTGGGCCTGGCTCCAGATATGAGATAATCTGTGATCTTTAGAATCAGGCCTCATTTAGAAGAGCTGGAGCTGGAGTTGAGCCCATACTAGCCTGCAGGTAAGAGGGCCTCCCAGAGGCGTCTTGTCTAACACAAAGCCCGGAAGATTCCTTCTATCTTGGACTTGCTTTATTGTTGCCCTCATCAAACAATATCATAAATATTTCTCCATATTCTCCACTAAATTCTGAGCTCCTTAAGTGGTATGATCATATAATTTTCATGTTTAGATCCCCAGTGCCCATCAATCAGCCAATTCACTAACCAATCAATTCATTTCAGGTAAAAAAGAACACTGTACCACACACCCCTCAATTAGACCAAGCAGTTGAGATACTAATGGGGCTTCAGGGACTCCTCCAGGGTGGTTTAAATGTGGCATCTTCCTTTCTCCTACCTCTTTCTCTGGGTCATTCACAAATGGACTGGGAATGTTGGTCCCCTCGTGTCTTAAAACTAAAAGGCTCTGTCTGGTTGTGGGGCGATGAAAGAACACTTGGGACTAACAAAACTTTTCCCACCTACCTGCCAGGTGGCATGAACGTCATCCAAGCCTAGATGCAGGGATTCACCCAAATATTTGTTGTCATCTATTGCAACATCCTCTTCTAGGAAAGAAGAAAACAGCTTCCATATCTCTGTGCCCCTGAATGTTCTTGGTCTAATCTGACCAAAGGCAGCTCTTGGCCTTTCAGTGCCAAAAGCACTGACCATCCTAGTACCTACAGTGTCACCCTGACCAAGCACTCTGGAGGTGTGCATGACTCATGGAGTCCCACCTTCTGGAAGTTACAGCAGGAGTGGGGATAGCATAACAGGGCCAGAGTCACAGCAGGAGAGGTGACCAACCTGTCATTTACCAGAGAACAAAGCAAGTTTTTTTCATTCTCAACCCCCCTGAATAATACTCCATTTATGTTTTATTCCTTTTAAATGAATCCAAATTTGCCCCTCATTTCCTTACTTTTAGTATCTCATTCTAGATCTATTTAGATCCAGTGCCCTTCCTGTACCTATTTAAAACCCACTAGTTTACCATCTGAGTCAGATGTTCTGGACTCTGACCTCTGGTCAATATTTGAGACAAGATGAAGAGGTGACTTTAAAACTTTCAAAGGATAAGAACCAAATCAGCACATCCAACCCTTACAACCTGCCATGTATCACAGAAGGTACTATATGGATGTTAAAAGGGTGAGCAGAAGTGCCTTAGGCTCCACATCCCCACCCCACCCCCCCACCCCACCCCACCACCACCACCACCCCACCCCCGTTACACTGAGACATTGTAAGAAGGCATCAGGAAATAGACAAGGGAATTATAGGGGAAGGAACTATGAGCTATGCTGGCTGGAAGCCACACGCCTTGTGGCGGAACAGATTCTTTGACCACCTCCAACAACAACTCCCAACCTCTTTGGAATTCTGACATCCCATCACTCTCTGTTTGACTATCTAGTCTTGATCTGACAGCTTCCATCTTGCAGGAAACAAGTTACACAGCATAGATTCATTACATTTTTTCAAATGAATGTGAATGAACAAGACTTTTACTGCAAGCATTTTACTGCATCCCTTGAAACAACTTGCAACACCTTGGCTAAACAAACACCGTTTTTCAAAAATAAACTCCAGTGGTTGTGTAGCTATTATAGCACTGTAGCCACTAGGGGAGCATTACTGCAAGAGTCCTAGGAGCTAGCAGAGAGCAGTTGTAACCTCAATCAGGAGACAGCACAAGAGAGGGAGAGTTTCCCACTTCCTGCAAATGAAGTTCAGGACACTTCCTCAAATTCTTCCAGTAAATCCTCCCTTTACTTGAGCTAGATTCAGTTTTTCAGTCCTTTAAACAAATGATCCTTGACTAGAGCATGCTGAACTGGAACTCAGACAAAGGATAAATGGAGAAAAACCAGTAAAAAGCTTTGCAGGCCCATCACCTGCCTTCTCTCGTTTGACCATCCGAGCACAATACCCTGCGGGAGGGGAGGGTGAGAGAGAGCTTACCTGTGTCTGGTATCACTCTCCCACCTAACAGAGCCATATTCCCATCTGAAATGTTTAACTCGGATAAAAGAGGGCATTTTCTTGGCCTCTTTAACTGATATCTTTGGGTAGGGCAAAGGAAAAAGAGACATTGAACAACATGAAGAGGAAAAATAAAACAAAACATGAAAACCTGTGGCAAATAATTCCCACCCAAGCATGCACACTCCTTTACAGAGCACATAAAAGACCCTGGATTTGGAAAAAGACTCTGTTCCCTCAGAGTCATACTTACATTTTCAATAAAAATATCTTTGCTCTACAGACCCATCTGCTGCCTGAGTCTACTATAAAACAAGCTCCAACTTGGCCTGGCTGTAAGGGGGAAATGTGAAGCTGGGAAAATTATTTCCCCAGCTTCTTTTAGCGCCCCGCCCCCCTTTATTGTGGTAATTCCTCGACTTTCACCCACAGGTTCCCATAACTGCTTTATTTCCCTTGTGCTTAAGGCCAGGTCAGCACACAGTGGTTGGTGGCCCAGTCCCTCAAGTCTCTGCTTTCTGCCGAGTCACTGTGTGTCTTACTAGTTCATACAGAAAGTAGTGGTGTAGATAAAAAGGTTTGGCTTAGACAGGCTGACAGCCCACAGCTAAGGAGCCCAGTGCCTTCTCTGAGCCTCAATTTCCTAATGTATAAAATAGATATTTCTGCTCTCCTGGGTTGCTGACAGGCTTGCAGAGCTCCAGGCTGGGAGCAGGTACACGCCAGGCTCTACCCACTACACTGCAAGGGGCCTGGCCTCTCCCCGAAATGTACTCACCTTCTTAGAGTTTCTGTTAGTGGGTCCAAGAGTGCATGAAATTTAAGAACAAGTTGATAAGACAGCGAGAAGTGGGCAGAGGATGGAGTACGTTTGCTCAGGGGCACTTCTGCAGGGGTAGAATGTGCTTTTGTACACTTACCACGGACTCAGTTGAAAACTTGACAGAAGGTTGAGGAAGGCATCGAGCAGAAAGGCTGAAGGAAGATGAGCAGTAGAAGTCAGCATAATTCTGCATCAGGATCAAAACTGAAATTCTGCAGATAAAATTTTATTGTGAAAGAAAGATGTGAATTAATGGGAATTACAATTTAATGAAGTTAGAATTAACTACTATCTTAGCTGATTTTTTATATACTGAGCTGAAAGGAAGTTTATAGTCATTCTTCTTATTATTAATAATATTAATATGTTATTATTATTATCATGTTTAGCCAATTCAGAGTCTTTTGGGGAACCAAAATGTCTCTTAATGACTTAAAGAAATTAAATTACTTATTTAGAGCCTATAATAAATCTCTTTGACTCTTTGTTAACAAAAGCTTTAAATCCATCATTCAGAGATGGATTCCAAGAAATAGCAAACTTATTAAGATTTAATCATACAGACTGAACAGCCAAGTCCAAGTAGTGAATTTGACTGAATTTAGCTGATGATGTGGATGAGAATTTGGTTCTCTGAAATATCTTAGAAAATAAATTCTGGGACTTCCCTGGTGGTCCAGTGGTTAAGACTCCACGCTCCCAGTGCAGGGGGAATGGGTTGGATCCCTGGTCAGGGAACTAAGATCCCACATGCTGCACAGTGCAGCCTAAATAAATAAATAATAAATAAATAAATAACACTGTAAAAAAGAAAATAAATTCTATGATTGTTAATGTGAGGATAGCAATCCATGTGCACAACTTTATGTTCAATCTTTATCTAGTTGGTTATAGTTTTAAAATTTAACTAGTAGGCTAATTAGTTACTCCCATGCCATTTTCTATAAAGAATAATAAGCCACTAAGAAGGTTTTATAAAATAGAGCTTGATGACATAAGTTACCTATAGGTGGAAAACAAACGTAAGTACATGAAGTAGAACTAGGAATAAATCCAACAAAAAATTGTCTACCATATGAAGCTATTTAGTATTGGTACCAACTTCTTAACCAGGTGTGGAAAAAAACAGTTTGACTTTTTATAAATATAAAATATTTAACTTTTTACTTTTTCAGGTTTAAACTTTACCTATTTGAAGCACATTCCAAAAAGATTCCTTTGCACTTCAAAATCTTCTACAGAGTCTTCTTAAAATTAAATCATATCTTATTATGATATTTATATTTAATATTATATCAAATTGAATTACTATTTTCCTACCTGATAGCTTGAAAACAAGGACTGTCATATTACTAGAAAATCCTACAAAAATGCAAATCTCAGCCTGTGTGAATTCCTGGGAAGCGATAGGATTTTTTAGGGACTTATATATATATCCACATCTATAATTTTTTTAAGATAGAAAATTTCTGTAGGAATTGCTTGCAAGTTTCTGTTTACAGGCTTCAAAGACTTCAGATATACCCTACCCCTCCACTTAACACACTATTCTTTTATTTAAAAGGTTTCCCCAATAAAGTGTTAGTTTTATCAGGTTTTGGTCCCTACAAAAGCAGTCACCTTGCAAATTTCAGAAACAGATAGCCCTTAAGATCCAGCACTCACAATCTTAGATTTTCTGAGTCCTACTTTAAGTATTCTGTCCCATATCCTGTCCCACTGAATCATCAAAATAGCCCAGAAATTCCAGCATTTCAGCAAAAAAAGAAAAAAGTATATAAGCATTATAATAAACACATTCACAATTCAAAAATAACTTCAAGCCACAGATGATGAATAATCACAAGCTAAAGAAATACTTTAATTAGTGGTAGAGCTAGTAAGAAACTTTTAAAAGCTGACATTGTGCTAATTGATAAAATGACTTTTTTTCCTAATCTAAATAAGATTTCTGGTATATCAGTTAAAAGTATTAACATCAACAACATTTGCCTTGGTAGGTCCACGTAAGACACAACATGTTAATTTCAACAATAATGTTTTGAGTGCTTCTTGGCTTACTCCATACAAGGCAGCATCAAGCACTAAGTAGAGTTATAAACAACCCCCAGGGATCTTTCTTTGCACTCAATTAGGGAAATTTTCTAACATATACAAAAGTATACAGCATAGTATAAGGAGCCCTCACATACCCATCACCCAGTTTTAATAATTATCTGCTCATTGTCAGTCTTGTACCGTATCCCCAACCACAACTCCACCCCATATTATTTGAAATCAAATGCCAGATATCATAACATTTTATCTGTATACATTTATTATTTACTCTTAATTTTAAATACAAGCATAACAGCATTATGCCACCTAAAAAAAAAAAACAACCCAATAATTCTTAAATAGTATCAAATATTCAGTCAGTGTTCAAATTTCCCTGCCTCTTAAGTCTCTTTTAATCTCAAGCTCTTCCTCTGCCATAGTTTGAGTTCCTCCAGAAAGAGACCGTAAGACAAGGGTTCAAGTACACGTAGTTTTTTTAGGAAGTTCAGGGGACACCGTGAAGTAAGGAAGAGAAGGCAACCAACAAAGGGTATTAAACATAAACCAACAATGCCATTTAACCATTTACCAGTGCATGATTGAAGCTTAATCCTTTCAGGGAAAAGGTATTAACACACACACACACACACACACACACACACACACACACACACACACGTAAGCCCCTCGGAATTACCTCCCTGAGAGTTGAAAAAGCAGGGTATTTATTCACCCACTTTATTTAGTCATTGATTAAAGGCTGCTTCTGGGGGCATTGATTTCCTGGCACTCCTGACCTTCCAAAAGGGGCAGAGCAGGCTTCCATGGGTCAGGGGGAAAAGCTCTTTGGCACAGAGGAGCTAGTGACAACTGGAATTCAGGTTGAGCACAGTGAAAGGTACAAAAGACAGGTGTAAGCACTGACAGCGTCTACTACACACTCTTTCCCTTCCTTGCCATTTATATGGTGAAGACGCTGGGTTGCTTTGTCCTGGAGAATTTCCCCCATTCTGGATTTTCCTGACTGCATCCACATGGTGTCTTTTAATCTGTTTGCTGGCCCCTGCATTTCCTGTGTTCTCACTCTCCAGTGGGTAGTTGGTTACAGACTTGATCACTTAACAGACTGGATACAGCAGATATATAATGCCCAGGACTTTTCATTAGCAGATATATAATGCCCAGTTGTCTTTCTTAGATATTTTTGCCAAGTTCATTATTTCATTAGAGCTTACAAATATTCTAACTCTTATTCCTTTTTTCACTTACTAGCAGGAATACTTCTATAATACAGAAACTTCCTCTTGTCAACTATTTGGTTACTCCATGATACATTTAGTACAAGAAAGGTAGGATAAACACTTGATCTTCTCCTTTTATTTACTAATTCTCAGAGTCCTCTGTAGGTGACCAGGAGTTCATTATTTTTTATGAACTCATGGATTTAAACATATCTGCTGTGTTTCAATCCATAGCTCAAATGTTTCTTTTCAAAAGGAGTATATCTGTTAATGTGCCTTAATGTCATCTTTAGAGGATTTGTAAAACTTTTTCTTTTTTGAGAATTATGTTTTATTAGCATCGTTAGGATTCTCTATGTATAGTATCATGTCATCCGCAAACAGTGACAGTTTCACTTCTTCTTTTCCAATTTGTATTCCTTTTATTTCTTTTCTTCTCTGATTGCCATGGCTAGGACTTCCAAAACTATG
This sequence comes from Delphinus delphis, assembly GCF_949987515.2. NCBI lineage: Eukaryota > Metazoa > Chordata > Mammalia > Artiodactyla > Delphinidae > Delphinus > Delphinus delphis. The sequence goes on along the minus strand of NC_082692.2, from coordinate 41,300,475 downwards.
TGGAATAAGAGTGGCGAGAGTGGACATGCTTCTCTTGTTCCTGATCTTAGAGGAAATGCTTTCAGTTTTTCACCATTGAGAATGATGTTTGCTGTAGGTTTGTCATATATGACCTTTATTATGTTGAGGTAGGTTCCCTCTATGCCCACTTTCTGGAGAGTTTTTGTCATAAATGGGTGTTGAATTTTGTCAAAATCTTTTTCTGCATCTATTGAGATGATCATATGGTTTTTACTATTCAATTTATTAATATGGTGTATCACACTGATTGATTTGTGTATATTGAAGAATCCTTGCATCCCTGGGATAAACCCCACTTGATCATGGTGTATGATCCTTTTAATGTGTTGTTGGATTCTGTTTGTTAGTATTTTGTTGAGGATTTCTGCATCTATATTCATCAGTGATATTGGTCTGTAATTTTCTTTTTTTGTAGTATCTTTGTCTGGTTTTGGTATCAGGGTGATGGTGGCCTTGTAGAATGAGTTTGAGAGTGTTCCTTCCTCTGCAATTTTTTAGAAGAGTTTGAGAAGGATGGGTGTTACCTCTTCTCTAAATGTTTGATAGAATTCACCTGCGAAGCCATCTGGTCCTGGACATTTGTTTCTTGAAAGATTTTTAATCACAGTTTCAATTTCAGTGCTTGTGATTGGTCTGTTAACATTTTCTATTTCTTCCTGGTTCAGTCTTGGAAGGTTGTACTTTTCTAAGAATTTGTCCATTTCTTCCAGGTTGTCCATTTTATTGGCAAATAGTTCCTTGTAGTAATCTCTCATGATCCTTTGTATTTCTGCAGTGTCAGTTGTTACTTCTCCTTTTTCATTTCTAATTCTGATTTGAGTCTTCTCCCTTTTTTTCCTGATGAGTCTGGCTAGTGGTTTATCAATTTTGTTTATCTTCTCAAAGAACCAGCTTTCAGCTGTATTGATCTTTCCTATTATTTCCTTCAGTTATTTTTCATTTATTTCTGATCTAATCGTTATGATTTCTTTTCTTCTGCTAACTTTGGGGGATTTTTTTTGTTCTTTTATAAAACTTTTAAAGAAATTTCTCCAGCAAAATTTCCCAATATGCAGCTCAGAAAATATTATCATCATTCCCAAAGAGCATAAAGTAAAATTCATCCATCTTTCAAATCAGAAAACTGGGTCTCCAAATCATAGAACTAATTTTTTTTCACTTTTTTGTTTGAAATAATTTCAAATTTATGGAAAAGTTGCAAAAATTGGACAAAAAGCCTATATAATCCAGATTCATCAAATGTTAATATTTTGCCACATTCACTTTCCCAGTCTCTCTCTCCTCATCTCACTCTCTTTTTTCTCTTTCCCCATGTGTCCACACACTTACACACACACACACATTAATCAAAATTAGAAATCTGACATTGATACAATACTAATTATCTATCATTCAGCTTGTATTCAGATTCTTCCAATTTTCCTAGTAATATCCTTTATAGCAATTCAGGAGCCAACATGGATCGTGAATTGCTTGTAGGTGTCACACCTCTTTGGTCCCTTTAATCTGGACTGGTTCTTTAGCCTTTCTCGATCTTGACGTCGACAGTCTTGAAGAGTGCAGAGCACTTGTAGAACAGGAACTAGTGTTCACTCTTCTCAGCCCCTTCTGGAGTTGGTGTTGCCTTGGCAGTAAAACTTGCTGTGTGCTATCCTGACCTTCCAGAATCTATTTCTTAAGGGTGAATAAACCTAACAACTCATTTTCATGAATCTATATGTGCAGAATCTGAATCCACATACACATATGAAGATTCCAGGCAAACTTATAAAACAGTTGTGGCAGTGGTAGCTAGTACTTATAGCGCTTACACCATCACATATATTGTCATTTAATCCTCGTAACAACCCTAGGAGATCAACACAATTATCATCACCCCTATTTTATGGCACAGGAAACTGAGGCACAGAGAAGTTAAGTAGCTTGGCCTAAACCACACAGCTAGAATACAGCAAAACCTGAACTTCAACCCCATAAATCTGGCACTAGAGGCTTCTATGGGTTCTGTCTCTCCCAGATAAACCTCATCACCTCTTTCACAAGCATCCAGCCTGGTGAGTGAGTACTTGGCCCTGATGATAGGTTGGCATATGATCTGGGTAACAAAACCCTCAGGAACTATGTCTTGGTCTACTTCATAAGCCCCATACTCTACATCTAAGCCAGGTAGGAAAAGAAGACCAGAGAAGCAATAAGTTAGCAACAGACATAAATTCTTTGCAAGCAAGAAGTGGCAGTGTCTGGACAAATTGTCACAGAGTCATATTAAGTTAAATATTTACTCCCGCTGACAGGAGTAAATATTACATTTTTAATTATTATCCACTTTAACCAACATTTAGCTTGTGTCCACTGTGTACGGGAGACCATACTATGCATTTTGGAAAAAACACAAATAGAAAAAAGGGTCTAAGGGAGCAATATGCATTCATGAAAAAACAAAAGCCTACAAATATTTATCCAAAAGTATACACGTGTTGATCAGTTAGTATTATACAAAGAAAACAGTGTTCACACAGACCCTGAGGGAGCCATCAGAGAAGGGAAAGTTTATGGAGATAAATTTCTCCTTGAAGGTGTAGGTTTTAAAATAGGTTTAGAAGACATAGAGAACAAACGTATGGATACCAAGGGGGAAAGGGGGGTGGAGTGGGATGAATTGGGAGATTGGGATTGACACATATACACTACTGATACTATGTATAAAATAGATAACTAATGAGAACCTGTTGTATAGCACAGGGAACTCTACTCAATGCTCTGTGGTGACCGAAATGGGAAAGAAATCCAGAAAAGAGGGGGTATATGTATACGTATAGCTGATTCATTTTGCTGTACAGTAGAAACTAATACAACATTGTAAAGCAACTATATTCCAATAAAAAAAAAGTTATCGAGACAGAGTAATTATCAGAGACAGTAAAACTGTTGTATTAAAAGTTGAAAAAGCCAGAAATAATTAACTGCTTAATAGGGCAGCTTGGTCCAGGAGTCAGACCCCAAGAGGCTACAGAGGGAGGCCTTCTGTTTGGTGGGGCCTCAGGCAACATTAGTCATTTTAGACCAGACCTTTATTTTTCTTTCAATTTTTTTTATTGTGGTAAAATACACATAACAAAGAAATTTAACATCTTAACCATTTTAAAGTGTACAGTTCAGTGGCATTAAGCACATTCATACTGTTGTACAGTCATCACCACCATCCTTCTCGGCAACGTTTTCATCTTGCAAAACTGAAACTCTGTCCCTGTTAAAGCATAACTTGCATGGCAACCACCATGCTACTTTCAGTCTCTGAAATTGACTGCATTAGGTACCGCAGGTAAATGGAATCATACAGCATTTGTTTTTGTCTTTCTGTGGCTGACTGATTTCAAGTAGCATGATGTCCTCAAGATTCATCCGTGTTGTAGAACGTATCAGAGTTTCTTTCCTTTCTGGACTGAATAATATTCCATTTTATGGCTAGACCACGGTTTGTTTCACCCATTTATCTGTTGATGGACGTCTGGGTTGCTTCCATCTTTTGCCTATTGTGAATAAATAATGTATACAAATATCTGTTCAAGACCTTGCTCTCATATTCAATATCCCGTAATAAACCATAATGGAAAAGAATATAAAAAATGAATATATATATGTATAACTGAATCACTTTGATTTACAGCAGAAACTAACATAACATTGTAAATCAAGTATACTTCAATTAAAAAAATCAATAAGAGAAAAAAATAACATAGGTTTAGAAAACCAAGGAACTATGTGGCGTTAAGAGTGTCTTGAGTGGGATAAAGATGCAGAGCTGGGAGGAGATCACACACACGTGGACCTACAGAGAGAGGAGAGTGGTGGACTCACCTGGGATGTGGAAGGATGCTAACAGCAAGCGTGACCATAAAAATCTCCAGACAGGTCCAAATAATGCACATGGGCTCAGGGTTACAGAGGTCAGGATGGGGAGACTGTCTCAAGAGCGGGAAGACTTTGGGTTTGGGGGTTTTGTTTTATTTTGTTTGTTTTTTATAACAATGTGAAACCGATTAAGTAAGCGTGAAAGAGGGGTATGAAAACAGCTCACTGGATCAAGGTCAGAAGAAAAACATCAGGGCTTTAGAGAAAGCAATGTGTTCTGATAAGTGGTGGGCAGAGAGGAAAAGAGGGTGGAAATGTAAATTTCTTCACTCCAGACATTTTGTCAAAATGGTCGTGGAAAATGAAATGGCAACTGGACGGAAGTGAGGTCAAGGGAGGGATTTTTTTTTAAGTAAGAAGAGAATATAAACTGGCTACAAATTCCCTGAGATTGTGTCTAACCAGAGCTACAGATATGAAATCAGCTCCCAATGTCTGCTTTCATGACCTCAGTCATTAGAAAAATGTGCAGGAGAAACAGGAAAACTGAGAAACATAAACCTTTGAGCAGAAAATAGAGGGGAATCATAGAAAAAAAACTTCATACTATTATGCAAAAGGCCACCTGTATATGCTTACAGTGGAAAGGGAGGAACCAGGGGCATGTGATGAGAGAAAAACACCAGAGTCAGTTAAAATTTTACATGCAAAGATTGAAGGCAAACCTAGAAATAGTAGTAATTGTGGCAGGCCTAGTTGACACTTATGTTGTGCTTACTCTGTGTAGGATCATGTGAGTGTAGAAGCAAAGACCCTACAGAGGGATCCAAAACCCAAGGAGAGACACTGATGTTTTTCATCACATCTCAGAGTTTTGATAAAAAGTAGAGGATAGATGGATGCATTCACTAATTCAATAAAACATTTACTGTGAACACTAGGGGTACAGAGATGAATTCACTACGACCCCTTCAGTCAAGGAGCTCCCAATCCAGCGGAACAGGCAGATAAGGACAGTCCAGTGCAACAGCGGCCACCAAGGACAGAGTGACAAACACAAGTGTTCCACTGAGACGTGGGGTTCCACTCAGTGGACTCCCATGAGCCCCTCTTTTATCCTGAGAGGATGCCCATCACTCAGGATGTTCTTTGGTGTTCTTAGCGTTGCCTCCTGCAGGATGACTACTAACCCTGCCCCAAGAAAGATGGTCTCTATTGATCCTTCCAGCCCCGTTGTCACCTCACTTCTACCGCAAATAACCAACCTTGCGGAGTGGACCTTGATGTTATCACAAAGAGGAACTTCACCTCACCTATACTGGAGCTCTCTTACTGGTGTTCCAAAAGGTTGTCTGGCTCCTAAAGATTATTTTTTGTAATTTTCTCTCTAATGCAACTTGAAATACCTCTACTGTGCTGAACCTTGAATAAGCTTCTTAACCACCTTCTAGTGAGGTTAAGAACACACAGATACACAAACATACACACACACAACACACACACACACTCTCTCTCTCTCTCTCTCTCCTTTGCTCAGTAATCTAAATCTGTTTTTTTTAAATTTTATTGAAGTATAGTTGATTTACAATGTTGTGTTAATTTCTGCTGTACAGCAAAGTGACTTGTTATACATATATATTCTTTTTCATATTCTTTTCCATTATGGTTTATCCCAGGATATTGAATAGAGTTCCCTATGCTATACAGTAGGACCTTGTTGTTTATCCATCCTATATATACTAGTTTGCATCTGCTAATCCCAAACTCCCAGTCCTTCCCGCCCCCTCGTCCCCTCCCCCTTGGCAATCACAAGTCTGTTCTCTATGTCTGTGTTTCGATGCCTGAACATCAATCCCAGCGCTTACACATCATCCCTGCTTAAGGTGCCCAGGCACATCTAGTCCAGAGGCTTCTAGGTAGCAAGGCCAATCGGTTTTCCCCAGGGGCACAGTCTTGGGGGCGAGAAGGGGTTTGTGGGGAGGTGCTTTGCTGTTTTATTACATAAGAGGGAGAAGCACCTGGAAAAGAGAGTTTTAGTGAATGAAAGTGATCATGTGACAATGCCTCCAGGCTCACTTCAGCAAAGGAAAGGAAGTGAAAGTCAAGCTCTCAATATCCTTTTCACAGAGAATCACCTGATCACAGTGACTCAGCACCATCAGACATTTTTGTCACTGGTGCCTGATAGGACCCAAACATTGCTCCAAACGTGTTGCCTTGTCACACCTCATCACTGTTACTAGGAAAACATATTCAATGCAGGAAAATGTATTTGTTAGACTAAAAGCAAAGATAAAGACTGCAGGGCAGAAGCAGGTAGTGATCTGATCCAGATCAAAGCTGCCTTTCAAAAGGCATTTGTCATTGGTTCACACTCTCCCATTTAAGCTCTTGCTGACTCATTGTAAACTACTCAAAGCTGCACCGAGCTAATGTTTAGAAATTCATTCTATATGGAAGCAAAGTCCAATATCAAATTCTTAAAAGCGTTTGACTTGGTCTATTCACACCTGAACATACACTTAGTCGTGAGTCACTCGCCACTCAACATGATTGTAGGAAAATGGAATAACCGGCCACTCAAGTGAGGTCAATGAGGGTTATTTTTAATAAGAAATAAGACTACAAATGGCCACAACCTCCCTCTGCGTTGATGTTTCTATGCATATATATACATTCTCACATGAAACTCTACAAAACTAAAAGCCAAGTGAGTGGAAATACCTGTAACTCAAACTAAGACTAGAGTAACAAGGACTACAGATTACAATTTGGTTGTATATTTCCATTTCCTTTCCCATTATTCCAATTATACATTTTTTAAATGTAGTGAGGTATAATATACATACTGTAAAGTGCACAGATATTAAATGTGGGGTGGATGAATTTTTCCACCTGCGCTTACCTATATAACCACCATCCAATTCAAGATAGAGGACATCTCTGCTCATTGACCCTTCCCAGTAAATATCTCCCCAGAATGAAACTATTCTGACCTCTATCATCACAATTTCTGTTCTTGAACTTTATGTAATTTAAATCTTTAAGATAGATACTTTTAATTTTATTTAATTTTATAAAATGTGATACATTCAAAAGGTACAAAAGTGATGTTTCTCTCCCAGCTCTGACCTGCAGGAACTCAGTTCCTCTACCCAAAGGCACCCAATGATATCAGCTTCTTGAGCATGTCTACAGAAATATTTACTCATATGCATGCAAATGCATGTGTGTATACATAGTTTTCCTCCCTTCATACAAGTTCTGTAGAATACCATATACACAACGTTCTATCCCTTGCATTTTACACACACACACACACACACACACACACACACACACACACACACAAAATATCGGGGATATTGTTCCCTATTCAAGACTTTCCCTATTTTTACTGTGCCACAGAGTATTCCATTATTGAATCAGTCCCCTATTGATAAACATTTAGGTTATTTCCCATTTTTTGCTGTGATAAACATACACGGAAGTAAATCTATGAAGTAGATTTACTTACACGGAAGTAAAAGTACAGCTCTGGGTCAAAGGACATATACATTTGCAATTTTTATAGATTTGCAAAATTCATCCCATGATATAGAAGTTGTTCCCATTTAAACTCCAAGATCCTATTTGCTCACACCTTTGCCAACACAGGGTGCTATTGAACTTTTGGATCTAAGCCAATCTGATAAGGAAAAATGGTTTCTCTAGGTAGATCGAATTCGCATTTCTCTCATTGTGAGGCTGAGCCTATTTTCATGGACCTAAGAGCCATTTGTATTTCCTTTTCTGTGCACTCTCTTTTTGTTCATTCTTATTTTAATTGTTGGTGTATTTCTTTGAAGATGTGTCTTACATATTAGGGAATTCAGCCTTTAATTGGGAAACGTCTTGCAAATATTTTTCCCTAGCTTATTATCATTTGTTTTTCTTTATGGTAGCATCTGCCGTACAGATTTTTTATGTAGTTGAATTTTATTGTATGGCTTCTGACCTTTCCACTCAAAGAATATAAAAGAAGATTCTCCCATGGAATCTTTTGGTGTTTTAATAGTTTGTTTTTTCTTTATGTTTAAATGTCTGATTCATCTGGAATTTATTTGGGTATACGATGTAAGGTATGGATATAACTTTATCTTTTTCCAGATGACCATTCAGGTTTACAGACACCATTTATTAAATAACTGCCTTTTCCCTCTTGATTTGAAGTATTGTTGTTATCACATCCTAAATTCTACGTGTCCTAGAGTTTCTGTCTCCCATCATTGATCTAGAGTTCCTACCTCTCAGCAGTTTTTAGTACCAAACTGCTTTAATTATTACGTTTTAAAATGTTATAACATCTGATAGGGCTAACCACCTCCACTCTGCCCTCCCCCTTCATTGTTTTATTGTTTTGTCTTTTTCAGAATTATCTTGGTTATTCTTTTTTTAAATTTTATTTATTTATTTTTGGCTGTGTTGGGTCTTTGTTGCTGCACGCGGGCTTTCCCTAGTTGCGGAGAGCGGGGCCTACTCTTCACTGCAGTGAGCGGGCTTCTCATTGCAGTGGCTTCTCTTGTTGTGGAGCACGGGCTCTAGGCACGCAGGTTTCAGTAGTTGTGGCACGCGGGCTCAGTAGTTGTGGCTCGCAGGCTCTAGAGTGCAGGCTCAGCAGTTGTGATGCACCCGCTTAGTTGCTCCACGGCATGTGGGATCCTCCCAGACAAGGGCTCAAACCCGTGTCCCCTGCATTGGCAGGCGGATTCTTAACCACTTAACCAGGGAAGTCCCTATCCTGGTTATTCTTACTAACTGATTTTTCCACGTAAACTTTGGAATCAGCTTGTCTAGCTCCAAATATCTTGTTGGTCCTTTTATTTGGATCTCATTAAATTTGTAGATTAATGTAGTGTTCATGTTACCTATTACTATCTAACAGACTACCACCAAAACTTAGTGGTTTAAAAACTTCTTATTATTTCTTATAGCATATTGATAAACTAAGCCCCTCAGGAAAATTTTCACTTGGGGTGTCTCAGAGGCTTGTAGTCAGATGAAGATGTCTTCCCTCACATGTCTGGTGCCTGAGTTAGGACAGCTAGAACAGCTGGGGGCTGGCCAAGCATCTCTCTTTCTCCAAGAGCCTTTCCACGTGGCCGGTTGGGCTTCCTCACAGCATGGTAGGATCACAGGAGTCAGACTTCCTACATGGCTACTAAGGCTTCTCCCAGCCCAAGAATTCCAAGAGACAGGCAAAAGCTTCCGGGCTTCTCATGACCAGGGTTCAGAAGTCACACAGTGTCACTTCTCCCATGTCCTATATATCAAAATAAGCTACAGGTATCGAAATGGAGGGGACTACACAAAAGTGTGACTAAGGGCTGTTTTGGAAGTCAAGCTTCCATATTTACGGAGAATGACAACATGAATGGGGTCTGTGGAGAAGAGTTTATTTATTTGGCTCATGTTCTCAAATAACTTTTAGGCAAAGAGAATTTTTCATTCATTTAGAAGTGCTAAGAAAGAACTTCTGTGATAGAAAATAGAAAATTAGAGAAGGGAAATGGTTAACCCTACATATAAATGATACGCTTCAATAACACTTTATGGTTCACACAATGCTTTCCTCCCCAATCTCAGCTGATTTTCATTTCTACACGAGACAGTTTTATTGTTCTGGTTTCCCAGATGATGAGATTGAGGCTCAGATGGATTCTAAGTTGCTCAAGGCCACACAGTTCCTCTGACTCTAAGGCCCACCTTGCCCGAGGCAGAAAAACTCAAGTGTCCACAGGAGCCAGGATGATAATCAAAATGAGTTAACTGGGACTGCCCTGGCAGTCCAGTGGTTGAGAATCTGCACTTCCACTGCAGAGAGCTCGGGTTCCACCCCTGGTCAGGGAACTGAGATCCCACATATCGATATCCGCATGCCATGCTGTGTGGCAAAAAAAAAAAAAAAAGAGTCAACTGGTCCAGTTGTATTCTTTTGAAAGAGACACATTTTGTCTGAAAATTAAGTGCATAAAATATTCTTTATTTCCACTAATCATTATTCTATCACTTCTTGTTAAACATGCCATTGTCTTCAGCTACCTTTGGTTTCCAACTACTGATAGAGATGGAGTTGCAAGAAACAGTTTACTCTCTTCTGAAGTTGACCATGAGAAGAACACACCCACACACATGGTCAGTGACAAATGAAGGCTCTGGCAGTTGGAGTCAAAAAGAGAGTAGAGAGACATTTGCAAACTGGAAAGGGAGCTTTCCAGCAAATCCAGCGAATGGTTGTCATGCAGCACTATGGGCCCAGTGTGCAGGTTTTTAATTTTCAGAGCTGTTAGAAGTCCATATTTCAAGTGAAGTAGTCTGAGGCTGAAACGGTGACAACAAATTCAATTCTTTTTAAAGACTGAATTGCCCACCAGCCCCTGAGTATGGAATGGAAGCAGCAGCCTGCTCCAGCCCACGAGCAGAAAGAGTCTTACAATTAGAGTTCCCAGCCTGAATTACTGCACAGGTGCTGACCCAAGTTCTCTGAATCTCTCTCTCCACAATATGAAAGCCTCCAACCAAGAGACAAAGGGGAAAACTTACATTGAAACAATGAACACCATGGAAACTGTCTTAGTCTGTTCAGACTGCTAGAACAGAATACCATAGACTGGGTGGCTTATAAACAACAGAAATTTATTTCTCACAGTTCTGGGAAGTCCAAGATCAAGGCACCAAGAGATTCAGTGTCTGGTGAGAACCCACTTCCTGGTTCATAGACAGCTGTCTTCTCACTAGAACCTCACACGATGGGGTCTTTTTTTATAAGGGCACTAATTCCATTCATGAGGACTCTACCCTCATGACCTAATCACCTTCCAAAGGCTCCACCTCCAAATACCATCACATTGGGGATTAGGATTTCAACATTTGAATTTTAGGGGGACACAAACATTCAGTCTGTAGCAGAATTACAGCTAAGGCGACAAGAGACCAATCTGTGAAGATTCTTCTACATTCCTAAGATCAAATAGGACCCAAACAGAGGTCACGATTACCCCTGTAGATAGGCTCATAGGAAATGAACAGACAAGGAGAGAGTCAGCAGCCACACAGATATGAGGAATCACACTCAGTAAACTTCACACAATAGGACATCTGAAAGGCACCTTAAAATAAACGTTTCAAATGTCAAAGAGATGGTAGCAGGAAGAGAATCTCTAAGATAAGAACAGAACATTTTAAGAAAAGAACCTGAAAGTCTGAAAGGGAGTCGAATGGAATGGATTGAATTATAATGTACTGATTTGACCTGAATCGAATACTAAACTGACCAATTATTAACTAAGATTTGTTGTAAATATTGCCTAAGAAGAGAAAAAAAAATGAAGGGAAACAAATATGAATTTGCCTATCAAAAATTTTTTTTAATATTCTAAAGTTATTTAGAAAAATTATTTTTAAAAAATCATTCTAAACTTTTTGTCTCAACTTCTACAGTTATTCATTTGATAGTGATTTATATTAGAAGAGGGGCATCATTTTACCTGAGTAAACACAAGCTTAAGATAAGGAATGGCACAAAAGCTACTGATGAGAAAAGCATTGTGTGTACTTCTTCATAGATTAAAGGAACCTTGAAAACCAACACAAATTAAAGGTGTTTCTACTTGGTAAGGTAAGTAATAATGGATATGGACATATTACAGAGCTATAATTATCATGCCTCAAGTGCACGTAGAGTCAATTTTATATAAAATAAATAATATTATTACTTATAATAATATATGATTTTATATAATAATATAATAATTATAATAAATAATTTGACATAAAAATAGGAGGAGAAAAAGATAGCGATATAATGTAGCATTTAGAAATGTGTTTAGCTACAAATAACAGAAACTCAAAAACAGCAGCTTAAATACTAAGTTTGCTGCATGCAACAAGAAGTCTGGGGCAGGCCAAGGCTGCTACGCAGGCTCAACAGGCTTTTTCTGTTTTTTACTTGTCTTCATGCTGTCACCCCTTTGTTGCACTATGGCTGCTGTACCTCAGGTATTACACCTGTATTCTAGACAAGGAGAAGAAGGAAAGGGGAAGTAGGAAGGGGCTGGAAAACAGTCAGGAAAACAAAAGCTTCCGCAGAAACCCTCCGCTTATATCTCATGGAACACTACAGGGTCCCATGGCTCCTGTAACTGCAACATAGATAGTCTAGTAAAGCAAGTAATTTTAGTTTGGCACACTGGATAAAATTAAGGCTCTTTTCGAAAGAGAGAGGGATGAGAATTGACATCAGCAGTTAGAGGGTCAGCCCTGGCCTCATGATATTATGACTATGTTGATTATTAAACACTGAGAAAGTTATAGACTATTCTAAGAAATCTTAGTTTTGATAAACACCTATTCACATCAATTTTTGCTAAGTCCTTCCTACTTGCAGGCAAAAGGTGAACTAAAGTACTCCTAAAATTTCCTCTCATTTTGTTATTATAAACAGATCCGTCTTTCTTTATCCACAATTGCAAAATGTAAAAACAAGACAAACAACTAAAAACTATGAAAACAGGAAAAAAAAATGTAGCCAATTCTGTGGCAGAAACTTTATCTGACCTGAGGCGAAGATATTTAGAGCCTTTCTTTATATGAATTAGTGTGACTGTTTATTTCATATATTGCAGAAATATTAATGTTTGATTAAGGGGTGCTGCCCCAGACCCTGCTTGGAATATTACATAATGAACAGTATCATCTAAATTTGAAAAGTTCTGAGTTCCTAACACCTCTATTCAGTGGTTTGAGTTGGGGATTGTGGAGCCATACTTAGAAAGATGACCTCAATATAAATACACAGCTTGTCAGGGGAATGGCATAAATAACTTTAAATTAAGGCAGGCAGAAATGAAAAAAAAAAATCCTAAAATTTTGAGAAACTGGAATAAGGTCAAATTAATATGTTGCTTAAATTTGAGTAATTTGAACCATTTATATAGTCACTTAGGATGAAGGCATCAAGAATTACATATTTCTAAAACTCTAAATATTACGTACATTACGTACATCTAAACGTTACGTACAAGTCCTAGGACTAGTCTCAGGAATATCACTGACAAGTATGACTCATTGTTAATATTTGCCTGCCTACATGACCACAGGATTCACAAGGGTAAAAGGTAAAGCAACTGCACAAGAAGTCTTTGCTCTTGTTTGTTACGCTGAGATTATCCTCCACCTGAAAATGCTTAAGCAGATGCTTCCTAGCAATGCAATACAATTGACATCTAATCATTCCCAACGAATACTTTAAGTGCTTATCAAACTTCTGCTAAAACACATTTATTGACATGATAAATGACAGCCAAACTAGTCAGCGTATTACCTTGTTCAATATCCATATTATATTGTACAAGCGCTATATTATACAAGTATTATATAAATACTATTGTAAGGTAAAAAATACAATGAATTAACCTCACTTGAGCTCTCTGCAGGGCTGCTGAGGCAGAGCTGGGTACCAGGTAAGTGACTAGGCCAGGCGACCACCACAATCATGCTTCTCCAATTTTAATGAGCACACAGATGGGGGAGGGGCGGGGGGCAGTGTTACAACGTGCATTCTGATTTAGTAGGCCTGGGGTTGGGCCTGAGATTCTGCATTTCTCCCAGAACTCCAGGTGACACAGATACTGAATTGTGCACCACATTTTCAATAACAAGGCCCTAAAGCTTCTTCCAACCCTGGGTTATCATAATCCTCTAAACAAGGATTCCTATACTCCATCTGTGAACTGGACTATGGAAACATAGGGTGATAATAATAATAGCTGACTACTGTTAGTTGCTTTGGAGGAAAACATGCATCTCAGAATCTACAAAGTCTTAGGGGAACTCCATGTGATTTGGAAATCAAGCCAGCTTGCCAAGAGGATAATGAAAAACATCACTGAGATGGGGGCGAAAATCTCCGAAGACTAGAAGCCTCTGCTCTGACATGCACCCTGAATATGGCTGTCCCTGTGCCAAGGTCTTACTCAAAGGTAATTAAGCCCAACCTTGAGAAAACATGTGTTCTTACGAGTCTCTGGAATTCCCAGCCTCCAGTGAAGTTAGGCAATTCTGGAGGACCCAGTTAACTTCTTAGGTCTATCACTTGCGAGGAACATTTAAGACCCCATAAAGAAACAAGATGTCAGCTAGATAATAGGCCATAAGAGAAGTCGAGCAGAGTGGAGAAGTCCATAATAACTAAGGACTGAAAGGAATTCAGAGTGAATAATTTCTACAGGGCTCTTATACTGGATTTCAACTGGTCTCCTTGTCTCTAGAATCTTTTCATACCAATTTCTGTTTCTTACCACAGTCATCCTCTCCAAAGAGAATTTTTTATGTGCTGCTCTGTTTCGAAGTCTAAGGCTCAGAGAGATAAGGAAATGCTCAGTCTTTTGAGTGTACAATTCCATAGGTTTTCATGAAAGCATATGGTTGCATAACCACAACCACAAGCAAGATACCGAATGCTACCATCATCCCCAAAATACAAGTCCTATTAAAATCATTCTTCTTTTACTGGAAATTGGTGGCCAATTCAGAGCACTATCAAAATTTATTACAAATGACACTTTCATGCTCACTTTCTGGTTTACCAGTTTATGAAACGTCTAGCATTTCCGGGTTTGTCTTCATATTTCAAAAGAGATTCTTTAGTTAACTCTGAATTTGATGATTGTTCTAATAATGTCGATATTTAGAGACTTGATTGCTTTCAATGGTTGAAAAGCTGTTTTCTAGCCAAACTTGTAACAAGTATAATTTAATCCATTTCTGCATGCATTCTTTCTTCTTTTCCTAAACGCTGTACCACTTGGCTTTTTAGATGCCATATTTCTGAAAATTAATTTTTAGTATAAATTATAGTATATTTTTATTTTTTATAGTATATTTTTAATCAATACAAGGTTTAAATCAAGTAAATATAATGTACAGTGAATTAGAATTAATTTATATGAATTAGCTTAATTCATATAAATTATAATATTTAAAAATCAAATAGATGTACATAAAAGTTTGTATCAATAATATTAAAAAACCCCTTGTGCACTATTGTTGGAAATGTAAAATGATGCAGCTGCTATAGAAAACAGTATGGCAGTTCCTCAAAAAATCAAAAATAGAATTATCACCCAGTAATTCCACTTCTGGGAATATACCTCAAAGAACTGAAAGCAGTGTCTCAAAGAGATGTTTGTACAACCACATTCATAGCACCATTATTCACAATAGCCAAAAGGTGGAAGCAACCCAAGCATCGTCCAATCAATGGATGAATGGATAAACAAAATGTGATATACACATACAGTAGGATATAATTCAGCCTTTAAAAGGAAGCAAATTCTGACACATACTACAACATGGATGAACCTTGGGGACATTATGCTAAGCGAAATAAGCCAGTCACAAAAGAACATATATTGTATGATTCCT
Organism: Delphinus delphis; assembly: GCF_949987515.2. Classification (NCBI taxonomy): domain Eukaryota; kingdom Metazoa; phylum Chordata; class Mammalia; order Artiodactyla; family Delphinidae; genus Delphinus; species Delphinus delphis. The sequence continues at coordinate 41,285,139 of NC_082692.2, read as the reverse complement.
CTTATATGTGGTACCTCAAGTAGTCAAATTCACAGGGACAGAGAGTAGCATGATGGTTACCAGAGGCTGGGAGAAGGGGGAATAGAATACTTCATGTTCCTTTCCAGGCTCACAGAGGGGGAAAACCTTTCTCCATCTTTATCTGTTATTGTTTTGAAATCAGAGCTTCCAAGGAAAACAGTATCTCCTTAACACAGAAGCTGGCACAAAGCTTTGTCCAGGGTTGAAAGTGTGCACTAATGAATAGTTTTCAAATAATTTGTAAACCAGAGAGGTGAGCCTGCTTCTGCCCTGGGGTAGTCACATGGGTGAACATTTTTGGCAAACACAGGGCAAGAAAGCAGGCATTGTCCTGGGATTAGGATGGAACCCAAATTTTGTGTCTCAGTCAAGGCTGAGAGCTTTGTTATATAAAACTGGGGAGACAGGGAGGAGACAGTGGGTCGATCTGAGTGAGTTCAGGGTCTTCTGGGAGGCAAGAAACTGAAGTTTTAACCATCCCCAGTTCCCTGATATGTGAAGATAGGAAGCTGTCAAGGTGGACCAGGATGCCTCTGAAATTAAATTAACTCTAGGCTAGCAGAGGTCCGAACAGGTGAGCTGAGCCTGCCCCAGAGTCAACAGGGGAAGGCTACATCAAACACTGGTCCTGTGCTGATCATTTTGTAATGATATAGAAATATTGAATCACTATGTTGTGTACTATGTTGTTTATCAATTATACTTCAAAAACGAACAAACAAACTGGTAGAAAAAGGGATCAGATTTGTGGTTACCGGAGGTGGGGTGGGTAATATGGGGGAAGCTGGATTGGATGAAGGTGTTTAAACGTTACAAACTTTCAGTTATAAGTATGTACTAGGGATGCAATGTACCACACAATAAACATAATTAACACTGCTGTATGTTGTATATGAAAATTACAAGAGTAAATCCTAAGAGTTCTCATCACAAGGGGAAAACCTTTTCTTCTTTTTCTTTCATTTTATATCTATATGAGATTACAGACACTCACTAAACTTACTGTGGTCATCATTTCACAATGTATTTAAGTCAAATCTTGTACACCTTGAACTTATACAGTGCTGTGTGTCAATTACATCTCAATAAAACTGGAAGGGAAAAAAAAGCAGCCATTGCTAATGATATAAAAAAGAAGAAACTCATGACTGCTGAAATGAAATTGGGTGCTATGTCCACATTATCTTGGAAACTTAACAGTGGGATCCTAGGGTTCAATACCCTCTTGCCTTAGCATAGAAACAGATCTAAAAAATTACATCCATTAGAATATACCAAATGTAACTGGGAACTTACAATTCACGGTTACTTTTGTATTTTTGTTTATATTGTAAAACAATTTTTACTGAAAGATGCCATACATATAGAAAAGGGCACACATTATAATTACATAGTTAGATGAATTTTTACAAAATGATCACACCCACATAGGCACCACCCAGATCAAGACAGACCAGCACCGCGAAGTCCTCTTTGAGCTCCCTCCTTGCTATGAATGTTTGCAAAGGTAACCACTATCTTGATCTTAAGTCATCTGAGTTTGATTTTGTCTGTATATCTATTTAATAAAATGGAACCATACAGAACAAAAACAAACAATGTAGGTCCTGCAGTTGCTGGAATGCCTCCTGGCCAGGCAGCAGGACCTGGTGCTTTTGATCCAAGAAACAGGTGCTGAGAGTGGAGTTGTGAGAGGAGTGGTGGATGCACCTCCATGGAGGCCCAGAACTCCGGGAGGGGAGGGGAGGGGATGGGATGGGATGGGATGGGATGGGATTGCCCACCCACCCTCAATGAACTGACTGCCAAGAGTTGCCCAGGAGGCACCATTTCAGAGTGGACCACCGTCACCTGAAGATTAGGGACGATTTGGTTTTTTCTGTAACAGTGTGTGCATGGTGGGGAGAGTGGCAACAGCTGATACATCACTTGGGAAAGTTAGACAAAGGCGCTTTTCAGACTTTAGAAGTAACCATGGTGTTTGGGAGTTTTATTTCAACAACTCATAGAAAGGAACCTGAAAGGGGGACTATTAGACTTCTTGTTAATCTGGCAGCTGGGGTTCTGGAGCTGTCTTCAACTCAATATGAAAATCTAAAAGAATGTGACTAATAAGTCCATGAGGCAGATAAATCCAGCTACACATATAACATAACCCTTATCCAAAAACAGTATTTGAAGCAATATCAGAGGCATTATAATTTAGTGATTAAAGGCATAGACTTTGAAGCCAGACAGGCTGAGACCACGTTCCAGTTCTGCCACTTCTTTGCAAGGTAATCTCGGTTATTCTGACGGGCAGATCATTTTCCATCCTTTTAAGCTCAATTTATACAATAGCTTGGTGTGGTTGATTAAAGAAATGGTGTTTGGAAACAGAAAATCTGAGTTCAAGTTCTTGTTGTGCCAATTAAGAGTGTGTCTTTGGCAAGTCATTTAACGTCTTATATCCTCAGTGTTATTCCTTGTAAAATGGGATAATAAAACCCTATCTTTCAGGTTTGTAGGGAAGGTGAAATGTGGCAATGTCTCTGTGAGAGCTCTCTGAACTATTCAGGGGTGAGCCTGGTTACCCTGTGTGGCTGATGTGGTCCACAGTCCACCACTGCATCCCCCTGGGGCTTTCACCTACGTGCTCAAGCCTGCTCACTACCCGAGGGCTTTGTTCTGGTCCTGGGAGAGTGACCAGCAGCGTGTGAGGCAAGCCATGGTGCTGGGAGCAGCCCTGAGCCAGCGGTGGGCAGAGTTTGGTGGACAGATACCCCCCCTTGCAGGGCTGCCAAAGAAGTGGAGTCCACATTAGAACAAGATGACAAGAAGCTATTTAGAGTCTAAGCTGGTATTATGTGTTGTGATAATGGATCATTAATTCCAGGGGGGGGATCATAGAAGGGTTTTAGAAGTTGGGGGAGGGGGAGAAGGTGGGATAGAGGAAGGGGAAACAGAGGGAATACACAGAGCCCTGTGCAGTTCTCAGAGCTTCCTCCTCTCCTGTCACCGCCCCCTCTCACTCCACCCCCCGCCATGCTGATGCCTCCACTCCAGCTGCCCTCCCTGCAGCGGGCCTTCCCCCGGGTTGTTCCCCCTGCCTGGAATGCTTTACCCTCAGAGAGCCACTCGGTTGATTTCCTTACTTGCTTCAAGTCCTTGCTCAAATCTCTCCTACTCAAGGAGACCTAACTACCCTGGCCACCTTATCCAGGCCGTATCAAGTCCTGACCACACACCTACCTCACACTCTTGATCCCGTTCTAATTTTTCTTTTTTTTCCATAGCACTTAATCACCTCTGACTTCCTATACAGTTACTTATTTACTGTGGGTATTGTGTGTCTCTCCTTCCTAAAATGTAAGCTCTATAAGGACAAGCACCTTTGTGTCGTCCACTGATGTAGCCCAAGCACCTAGAACGGTACCCAGCCAGTGGTGAGCGCTCAATGAACATTCGCTTAAAAAAGTGAATGAATGGATGAATGAATGCCAACATTCATAAGCCCACAGGAACAGTCAATGTGACACTCCACGCCTTCACTGTAACTTAGCGCCCTGTGCTTCCAAGGAGAAAGAAAAGGCTTCATTTTCTCTGTTTCCTGTCCCCCACTTCCTACACATTCCCCACTCTCCTAGTCCCAGTCTTGTCTTTTTTTGGGTCTAGCAACCAGAGGCCTCTGCCTTGTGAAAGTAGTCATTTTCTTCTCAGTTTGATTTCAAATGTTAGTGCTTTTGCTTGCCTGTGAAGCCGATGGTAACAGTTTATTTAATAACTGGACTGTCTCCCTTCTCTTTTTTTGGACACAGTAGATGCCATGAACCATATTTTGCTCTTCATTGTTTTTGTCAAAGAGAAGGTAGGATCTGCTCTGTGATCAGCATTAGGTCTGGACCCTGCCCTTAAATTGTCAACATTGTGTTTACTTGATATATTTATAGTGTCTGGAAACATTTGCTTTAGTTCCAACAGTCAAGTTTAAGAGATAAGGATCTGAAGAAGAGAAAAGGATGGGATGGAAATCAGCCCATGTGTCAAATGCTGGGAAAGGACAGAGCTACAGGCTGGAGAGTAACAGAATCTTACTCTACAGTGAAATCAGTAGTAAAAAAAAAAAAAAAATATATATATATATATATGTATATACCAAAGCATTTAAATAATTCTAATATGTAAGCTGAGAACTAAAAGTTGTACTTAAATTCAAAGAGTAGCATTTAAAATTCTGATGCACCCTGGTGAGTGTTGTAGGACTGAGTTTAGGATTTGATTAACTAAAAACTAACTAGCTCCATTTGCTGAAACCTAAAATCATAAGCAATTAAGTGTATGAAGAACACAGAAAATACACAGAGAAAATGCCTCAGGAATGCTCACTTTCAGTCTTTTTTTTTTTTTTATCATCCACCATAATTTTTTTTCACACTTTTTTAAATTGTGGTATATAATTGACCTATAGCAGTATATTAGTTTCAGGGGTACAATACAATGATTCAAGATCTGTATATATTGCAAAATGATCACTACCTAGTTAATATCCATCACCATACACCATTACAAAAATATTTTTCTTGTGATGAAAATTTTTAAGATCTCTTAGCAGCTTTCAGATATATAATACAGTATTATTAACTATAGTCACTATGCTGTTCATTACATCTCCAGGACTTATTTATAACTGGAAGTCTGTACCTTCTGACCCCCTTCATCCATTTCAAACCCCCCCTCCCCAGTAACCACCAACCTGTTCTCTGCATCTATGAGCTTGGTTGTTTTTTGGGTTTTTGGTTTTTTTAGATTACACATATAAGTGGGATTGTACGGTATTTGTCTTTCTCTTTCTGACTTATTTCAATTAGCATAATATCCTCAAGGTCCATCCATGTTGTGACACTTTCAGTCTGAAAGATAATAATCTGATGTAGTGAGAACATTGGCAGAGAGGACTCCACGGCACACCAGGAAGTCACTGGCTGACTGTGTCAGCTGGTAACAATATGGACAGACTGCACAGCTAACAGAAGAGTCACCACGTTTTGCCCTTCAGATCCAATAAACACTTAAGTATAGAACAGTTCAACATTAAATATTCTGTTTCCCCATCCATTCATCCATCCATCCATTCAGTAGATATCCAACACTTTGGATATCTACTGAAGGGCCAGGCAAATGAGCTTAAAATTATTGAAAAAGAAAAAAGAAAGAAGCAGTCCCTGGTGCCAGGAGTTCCCAGCAAAGTAAGAAAGATTAGTTGGAGAAAGTTTCAGGAAATGCAGCCCACGCTGAGAATGACTGGCTTGTCTGCAATGCACGGGCTGAAGTGAATGCAGGAATGAACACATCAGTATTTCTTCAGTGTTCTTGCTTTGTCACATCTATTTATTTACAGGGTTTCATATTTATATATTTATCTTAATCAAATTACTATTTTTTTGGTGCTGGTTTTAAAATGTATCATTGGCAGAGTGAAAGAGGGTATGTCTTTGTTTTTCTTTATATTTTACTTTTTTTTTTTTTTTTGGCCGTGCCGTGCAGCATGCAGCATCTTAGTTCCCCGACCAGGGATCGAACCCATGCCCCGTGCATTGGGAGTGCAGAGGAAGTCCACTGGACCGCCAGGGAAGTCCCTGTATTTTACTTTCTTTAATCCCCTCCATGAATCAATTCAGAGTCCAGCCTTAGCTCTGAATTGCAACAATACCAAAATAGTCAAGAAACCAGTCCATTAATTAAATGCCTACTTCATAGATAAGAAAACTTATGTTTGGAAGCTTGCGCAATGTCACCCACTGACATCTGTGGCAAGAATTTTTTTTACCTTTTTATTCCTACTTAATCTAGAAAAATTTATGGGAATTTTCATAATGCTGCATTATTCTGGAAGTGGGTGATATATTAAACCATTAAAAATGACTCAGTCTGACCCTGTCTATAGGGTACACAGTCAGCTCCAGCAAGAAACTTTTGGGAACATGTAGAAAAGATCGAGGTGACAAGTGCAGAGCCTGATAGAAAAGTCTAGTTTAAGATGCAAGAAAGTCAGCCGGCAGCATTTGACCTGGTAATTTATGCTTAAAAAGATACTAGGTGCTTTTTTACTATAGACTCTAAAACAAGTAAGGAAAGGGTTATTAAAATGCTTCATTCAAGACTTCCTTCTTTTTCTTTCCTTCCAGTTTCGTTAGAAAGAATTGACATACAGCACTGTATAAGCTTAAGGTGTACAGAATAATGATTTGACTCACATACATCATGAAATGATTAGCACAATAAGTTTAGTGAACATCCATCATCTCATATAGATACAAAAAGAAATAGAAAAACTTTACTCTCTTAACAACTTTCATATACAAGATACAGCAGTGTTAATTATATTTATCATGTTGCACATTACATCCCTAGTACTTATTTATCCCGTAACTGGGATTTTGTGCCTTTTGACTGCCTTCCTTCAATTCCCCCTTTCCCTACCCCCACCTTTGGTAACCACATATCTGATCTCTTTTTCTATGAGTTTGTTTGCTTGTTTTTGAAGTATAATCGACCTATGACACTATGCTAGTTCCTGTTACACAACACAGTGATTCGATATTTCTATATATTTCAAAACAATCACCACAGTAAGGCTACTTACCATACAAAGATATTACATAATGATTGACTATATTCCCCACACTGTACATTTCATACCTGTCACTCAGCTATTTTGTTACTGAAAGGTGGTACCTCTTAATCTGCCTCACCTGTTTCTCTCCTCCCCCAACCCCAACAGTTCCTTCTTGTTTGGAGTTAGTCTGTCTGGAAATTCCTGGACAATGGGAACTTCATTGTATCACTACTTTTGAAATGGGTGAATGAGCAAACTCACGGAGAATTTGCAATAAGATCTAAGTCCTTATAATGACCGACCCTATGGTCTTTGATGCATGGCTCCGTCTTTCCTAGTGCCCCCCTACCCCACCCCGGCCAATGATTGACCTCTAGCCATGCTGCTGTTCTTCCTATTTCTGGGCTGCATTAAGCACTAGCCCACCTGGGGCTGGGAGCCTTCCCACATGCTGATTCTCCCAAATGCTGGTTCTCAATCTCAGTACTACTGCCTGAAAATTGGGGACCTGAAAATTCTTTGCTGTGAGAGGTTGTCTTTTGCACTGTAGGAAGTTTAGCAGCATCTCTGGCCTCTACCCACTAGATGCCAGCAACGCCACCAACCCCCCTCCTGCACCTTGCCCAGCTGTGACAACCAAAATATCTCTAGACACGGCCAAATGTCCCCTGGGGGCAACTGTACCCAGATGAGTACCACTACTCTAGCTGGTTCCAGCTCACCCTTCAGGTTTCAACTTAAATGTCGCCTCCTCTAAGAGGGCCTCCCTCGTCCCTTAATCTAAAGTAAAACCCCTTATCAATCTCCCTTTCATACCATCCCAGTCCTTTCCTTGATAGACATTTGCACAATTTGTAATTACATACATATTATCTTATTTGCTTGTTTAATGCCCCTCTAACACCTGCTGTTGGAGGCTCAATGAGGGCCGTGACTGTGCATACTTCATTTGCTGTCATAAACTCAGCCGCTAGCACAGTGCCTGACACACACAAAAAAGATGCTCAGGTAAAATTGTCTAAGTACATTATACTAACATTTCAAAGGATTCTGAGGTCAGAGTTATTTTGTATCCAAAGTCCCTAGACAGACCCCAATCTTTGCAGGGGTAGGTATTTATATTCTAGGATGTATGATGAGTGACTGGCTTTTGATCCATTGCCCAGTTCTGCCACTTAGCTGCCCAAGTTGGGTTAATCACTTCACTTCGTAGACTTACAGTTGTCTGCTCTGTAAAATAAGGCAGAGTTATAGTAAGGAGTAAGGATATTGTTTATAAGGTATCTGTCACATAGCAATTGCTCAATAAAATGGCACATGTCATCAAATATTCTTCTTAATATTGATAATGACAGTCCTGTCCATCCTGGGCCTTAGCAATCCAACCACACTCAGCTACTGCCATCCAGCCTCCAATCAACAAGCCCAGTTCCAACAGCCAGGCCAAGGCTACTAGAGACCCTGCAAATGAACTGGGTGAGTAGTTCACTCTCCTGCCTGAGCCTGGTATGCAACATGCCCCACTGAGCCCAGAGCCCAACAAATGGCAATCTGTCTCTAACTCCAGGCATCTTTGTTCAGCCTGTGTAACCTGGCTTTTGCACAAATTTCTTGGCTTGCACATTATCTTCCTTTCCAGGACCAATTTTCCCCGAGACCCACCCATTTTTATTAGGGCTCAAACACGCTCCTAGATATTTCTAGCCCCCTCTGTATGTCGATAACCATAGTCGATGCAACAACACAGACCAACCAACACAACCCAAACCACAGCAACATCACCACTAGAAACTCCCCCGCTGCCCCCATCCAGTAATCACACCCAACGCTGGTTCTGCTATTGATGTGAGCCAGAAGTCCCCTCTGGAGAGTAGGAGATTAATAGCAGAAGCACTGCAAACTGGGACAGATTTGAGGAAAGCCATGTGAATTACCTGGAGAAGGAGGGATAGGGCTGGAAATTGCTGACTCACAGTCCCTGGCATCCACTCCCTGCTTTCTCCCCTCTCTCACCTGCTGCAAAGGTCCCAGGGGATCCGTTAGCCAACAGATGATGAAGAATCTGTGGCAAAGTCTTCGAAACACATCCACAACCTTTAGAATAGTTCAGCATAGCCATAACTCTTCCTATATTTCTGAAAAGTCGAGTTCATTTCCGGATTGAGGTCAACGACCTGTGTGTGTCCTGACTTAAGTGTTTCTGGCACAGCATTTCAGCAAACTCTTCCTTGTACTTAAATTCACTAGGTGGGGCTGACATAAGTCAGTAAAAAAGGTAAACCCTTTTCTGATTGAGCAACATGTAGTGCCAGTCAGAAGGAAGGCTGTTGACACATCTTCCTGGGCTAGAGAGCGAAGAAGAGCAACCATTACCCTTGGATTCCAGTTAGCTTTCTTTCCTCTATGGCTCCACAGCTTTCTTTCCTCTATGACCTCTTTTCTGTACAAGGTCAGATAGTAAATATTTTAAATTTTGCAGTCCACATATAGTCTCTGTTTCTTCTTCTTCTCCTCCTTCTTCTATTTTGTCTTACGTCCTTTAAAAATATAAAAACCATTCTTAGCTCCCAGGACACACAGAAATAGTCCCACAGGCCATAGTACACTGACCCTGCTCCAAACTAACAATGCACAAATTTCTGAGTAACAGCCTTCAGTGCGACAATTCAAGCCAAAGTCCATTCATTTTATCTGGGATAGTGTGCTCATTAAGGAAATTTTACCAGTGAGCACACTATCCCAGATAAAATGAATGGACTTTGGCTTGAATTGTGAGTTTGAAGGCCCACTTATGAAAACTCCTAAGTAATTGGTAATTTGTTGAGCTTATACTTAATATTTGTACATTTTACTATATGAAAGTTTTATCTCAATTTTTTTGTTTTAAAGCATTTTTAGTACTTTTTTATTTAAGCTCTATCTCATCTACCTTTTTATTTCCAGAACCATGCCCAGTTGAAAATAGGCACTCATTTATTGTGTTTTATGGAGAAAAGGAGAAGCAGGAGGCTGGATGGTGGTAGAGGGAGGAGGAGAGAAAGAGCATTATTGAATAACCCATGGCTAAAAACCAAGACAGCTCATAACTGAATGGCCAGATCTCTTGAAAATCACCTGTTACACAGGCAAAATGAAGCACCTATGGACATCTGGTTCTAATAAACAAGTAAAATTTCATAGTTGTTACATCTGTGGTTACAAGGGCTCATGCAAGTCCTCTGGGGCAGCATGACACATGGGTCCCCGACAGGTTTCTCAGGACTGTGACCCTGGAAGCTGTGACCAATTAGCCTGTTAAGCCAGGAGAGAGTTCTAAAATTCAATTTGATACCATTTTAATACGCATAAGAGCTCTGTGAGATTCCATAAAATTTGAAGTATTACAGAGTTGTATGTAAAAGACACTTTTATAAACCTTAAGATTCAAGGAAAGAGGGATGGTAGACTTCCCTGCAGAGAATATTAGATGTTTGAGGGTTAAGGGACCCATTGGCTCTGGAAATCAGAGTCTGGAAATCACAAAGGTGCAAGTATTGGGCTGGCCAAAAAGTTCGTTCAGGTTTTTCTGTAACATTTAAGTTTGTTGCATTTAGGTCTAACATGTCAGATTTATAACAATTACTCAAACACTTGGGAAGGTTTATTAGTCAAACAACATTTTAGAGATAAAGAACTGAAATATATTAAATATTTAAATGCAGTGTAAAATATCTGAAGATGTTTAATTAACAAATCCATAAATAGAACCAAATATTAGTCAAAGACCCTTACAAGTGATTGCAAAACTTTGGTTTACAAACAAAATAATATTTGTAAACTGAACTTTAAAGTTTAAGGAAAAACTATGATTTTGAATCTGTAACTATAATAAATTTATTATTAACTCTTAAAGCTTAACCAACCTCTGAATAGTCTTTTCTGCACTTAAAACAGCCCTTAAGTACACTGAGAAATTCACACCTAACACCTCCATTACCAGCCTTAATTCTTTCTACAGTTCCCCTTATGACATGATTTATACACATCTCAGAATTTCAGTTACCTCTTCTGGACAGTCATTTATCACTGTGCCTATAGGCACTAATTGCAAAAATTCAAATTGATACTTATCAATTTGACATCCAAGAGGTGCTTAGTAATTTAAAATCAAGTAGTAATTTAAAACCAAGATATCCTGGTGCAATAACATAAGTTCTAAAATTGAGATAAAATGCAAAATAACTAAAATTTTGAGAAAACAGCTCAAATTAATCTGCTAATTTAGAGCTTCTTTGTGCCACAGAAATTTAGCCATCATACAAGTTGGGAATTTGACCAATCAGCATAATATACTGCCTTCTATAAGCATAGCCTGCTTATAGAATGCATATTGCTTTCTATAAGCATAGCCTGCCTCCAACTTCTGGAAGTTTAAATTTAGGGACCATTAGAAGAAACACCCCATCTAACATATTCTGACAAGAAGATATAGCAATAAAATAGAAACTAAATATATATTATATCTATAGGCAGTTTTGAGATCCTTTTTTCTAATCTGAAAATGTTTTTTAGAATAGGAAAATAGTGCTGTTAGCTTTGAGTTATTTTCTAGTAATAATAGTTTTAAAAGGATAAAATAAATACATAATGTTGCAATGGGTGTGAACATCTTCTGTAACTGTAGAAGAGCATGGTAGTCATAAAATCTTTTTTTCCCCAAAACAAAATTAAAGTGTGTGAATGGAGGATGTCTCCAATAACAAAGAACAAGGACAGAGGGACAGCCCAATTAGCAGTAAAGAAAAAGTCTTTACACCATTCATGTATAAATTTGTTTTTCCTTACTATAATTCAGGGTTTCTTAGCTATCTAAGTCATAATTGTATATAATAAAATTTAGGAATAAAAAAGGAATAAAGAGAAACTTCTGCCTTTTGCCACCTTCACAGCAACCAGTATTAAACTTGTCCTCCTGACATAAACAACTATAAATGACAAATAAATAAGGCAATTATTTTCAGACATTGAACATGAGGCAGCACAGGACTCAGAACCTTGAGACAAGGGAAGCCCACAAAACGAGTGACACATTCACCCTGGTTCTTTCCCTAGAAAATCCTTCCAAATGATAGGGGCCAAGAAGTAGAGCCCAAGCAGAGCATAGCAGTCGTCTGAGCAGAAGAGGCAGAGACTGAAGTTCAGGGCTGCTAAAGGTCTGAAATGTGTAGGGAATAATACCAGAGGGCAGAGAACCACAAAGATGAGTTCCTAGAAGTCTGCATGGGAGTTCCCAGCAGATCCTAGGCTGGGGACAGGGATGTACATATCAGGGTAAAACTCCACAAGGCCCCACAGAGAGAGGCTGCTGGGCTGTGTGCTGAATGAAGGCACCAGAAGATATCTCAGTGCTAGAAGGCTTTGGAGTTCTAGCCCTTGCCAGGCTCTTTGAGCACCTCCTGAGGCGACAGGAAGGCCATGTGATAGCAGGAAGTGTCACGCCCTCAAGTGTGGGGCATTTTTTAGAGCAGAGGTTAGCAAAACTTTTTACAAGCCTGGACAGTAAATATTTCAGGCTTATAAGTCATATGATCTCTTTCCCAACCTTTCAATACTGTCAATGTAGCATGAAAACAGCCACAGACAATATGCAAATAATGAGCATTGTTGTGTTCCTATAAAGCTTTATTTATAGACACAAAGATGACCTAAGTGTTAGAACTGTCAGACAAGGACATAAAAGTAGCCATTATAAATGTGTTTAAAGACTTAACAGAAAAGATAAACACAGTAAACAGGTAGGAAATGTCAGCATAGAAATGGAAATGAAAAAATAACCAAATGGAGGGCTTCCCTGGTGGCGCAGTGGTTGAGAGTCCGCCTGCCGATGCAGGGGACACGGGTTTGTGCCCCGGTCTGGGAAGATCCCACATGCTGTGGGGTGGCTGGGCCCGTGAGCCATGGCCGCTGAGCCTGCACGTCTGGAGCCTGTGCTCCGCAACGGGAGAGGCCACAGCAATGAGAGGCCTGCGTACCGGAAAAAAAATTAAAAAAATAAAAAAAATAAAATAACCAAATGGAAATTCTATAACTGAAAAATTACATTACCTGAAATAAAATACTCATGAGATAGGTTTAACAAGCAGGCTAGAGACTGCATAAGAAAAAGTCAGTGAGTTTGAAGACAAATCAAAATAAATCATCCAATTTGAGGAACAAGAGAAAAAATGTTAATGGGGCAATACCAGTGATCTAACATATGTGTAATGGAAGTATCAGAATGAAAAGAGAAAGCGAACAGAGAAGGAAAAACTATTTGAGAGAAAGATGGATGAAATATTTTCAAATTCAGATTTTTAAAAAGTCAATTTATAAACCCAAGAAGCTCAGTGAAACCCATGCAGGATAAACACAAAGAAAAATACACCGAGACATACTATCATCAACATGCAGAAAGATCAAAAAAATGAGGAGAAAAGTCTTAACTGAAGCAAGAGAAAAGATGCATTACATTCAGGGAACTATAATACAAACTCAAAATGACTTCTCATCCAAAACAATGGTGACAAGAAGTCAGAAAATGAACCATTAAAGAGCTGCAAGGAAAAAAAAAAAACCCACCACCATCAACTCAAATTTCTAAATCCAGCAAAATTATCATTGAAAAGGGGGAGAGGGCATAAAATAAAAACATTTTCTGATCAATGAAAACTGAAAGAATTTGTTGTCAGCAGACCTACACTGTAAGAAATGCTAAAGAAACTCTTCAGACTAAAAGAAAAATGAAACCAAGTGGGATCTCAGATTTATAGGAGGGAATGAAGAGCGTGGAAAATAGTAAATATGTAAATATATTAGAAGGCTATTTTTTTTCTTAGTTTCTTTAATAGACAAATGTTTAAAGCAAAAGTAGTACTGCTGTAGTGTATGGGGTTTATAAAATCCAAAGAAGTAAAATACGTTACAGCATTAGCACAAAGATGGAGTAAAAGAAATTATACTATTGTAAATTTCTTCCATTTTACATGAAGTGCTACAATATTAATTTAAAATGGACTGTAATTTTTCAAAAAAAGAAGAAATTTTTTAAAATAATGTTAAAATATTCAATTAAACAAGAAGTGGGAAAGTAGAACCGCAGGCAAATTCATTTCACCTGACTTCACTAATCAAGGTTGTTTTAAGACTTGCATGTCCTCCAAGCTGCAGGATACCCAAACAATAAGATGTTTGCCTGAGTTGTTTTCCAGGAACTTGGAGTCAGCTGTGTCAAGTTCTAACTTAGCTGGTTAGGACTGGATGTAACCACTGACCCTCCAACTGGGCATGTGTATGTCCTCTTGGTGACATTTAACCATCAGTGGGCCAAAAACTCCACCCTCAGATTGTGCTAAGCACCTCCATTTTTGAACATGCAGAGGCCTGTAGCTTAGTACACCTGCGCAGAACAACGATTACCATATCTTTTTCCAGTAACCTTTCTCTACATTCCCCATGCTCCCTAAGCCTCAGACTGCCCTGCTTCTTTATTCTTTATTCCATAAATACCTTGACCCCTTGCCTTCAGGGAGGTGGGTCTGAAACTTGTTCTCCCATCTCCTTGCTTGGCTGCCTTGCAAATAAACCCTCTCTCCTGCAAATCTCAGCATCCCAGCATTTTGGTTTGCTGTGCATCAGCCTGGTTTGGTAGCAAAAGGAGTAACAGAGTAACAAAAACCACATGACAAACAGAAAACAATACAAATTGATAGACCTTAATCCAACCATAACAACAACTACACAAAATGTCAATGGACTATATTCCCCAATTAAAGGGCAGACCGTCAGGCTGAATTTAAAATGCAAGACTGAATAATACGCTGTCTGTAAAAGAGGCAATTTGAATACAAAGACATAAACACATTGAGGGAAAAAGATATATCATGCAAACAGTAAGTGTAAGAAAGCTGGAGTGGCCATATTAAAATCAGTCAAGATAGACTTCAAGGAAAAGAGGCATTTCATAATGATAAAAGAATCAGTCCACCAGGAATACATAATCCTAAATATGTATGCCTCTGATATTAGAGCTTCAAAATATATGAAGTGAAAATTGACAAAACTAAAGGGAGAAGTAGGCAAATCCACAATAATAACTGGAAACTTTAATTACTTTCAGCAGTTGACAGAACAAGTAGAAAAAAAAAATCAGCCTGACCAACACCTATCAAATAACTATTGCACCTGGTCTTCTTTCACTCAGAGGCACCTAGTGTAATCCAATATACACAGAATGAATTAGAAAATTTAAAATAATTCAGTACAATTTTTCCAATACAAATTTTTATAAAATATTATTTTCTTATCACATCTTTATTTTCATAAGGTTCTTGGAGCTGCTGATTTAGCTCACCCAATATACGGAGAGTGTTATGGACTGAATTGTGTTCTCCAAAATTCATATGTTGAAGCCCTAACCCTCGGTAAGTCAGAATGTGACCGTGTGTGGAGTTAGGGCCTTCAAAGTGGTGATTAAGTTAAAATGAGGCTGATAGGGTGGGCTATAATCCAATCTGACTGGTGTCCTTATAAGAGGAAATTTCGACACCCAAGAGTCACCAGGGATATGCATGTGTAGAAGAAAGACCATGTGAGGACACAGTGAGAAGGCCACTCTGTGCAAGCTAAGGAGGGAGGCCTCAGAAGCAACTAAGCCTACCAACACCTTGATCTTGGAATTCTAGCCTCCAGAACTGTGAGAAATAAATGTCTGTTGTTTAGGCCATCTAGTGTGGTTCTTTGTCACAGCAGTCCTGGCAAACTAACACAGAGAGCCAGTGGTTGTTGTCAAACTGAATAGCCAAATCAAAAAAAAATCAGACTTTATCAATTCAAGTTGATTGTTAGTACATGTCCTCAAGTCAGCCATCTCCCCTCTGCATGAAGTCCTAAGTTTCTCACCTAGTGAAAACATTGCTCCCTCTGTAAGCCCCCTTTCGGCATCTGCTTTGTTCTCACTGAACGCTCACCAGGAGAAGTGCAGTTGTTTTGTTTTTTGTTCTTTGTTTTTGTTTTTTGCCGTACACGGGCCTCTCACTGTTGTGGCCTCTCCCGTTGCGGAGCACAGGCTCTGGACGTACAGGCTCAGCGGCCATGGCTCACGGGCCCAGCCGCTCCGCAGCATGTGGGATCCTCCTGGACCGGGGCACGAACCCATGTCCCCTGCATCGGCAGGCGGACTCTCAACCACTGCGCCACCAGGGAAGCCCCGAGAAGCGCAGTTTTTGACAGTGGAAGTGGACAAGAGAGGTCATTGGATGAAAATTGTCACCATGCTCACTCATGCAATACAGTACTACAGAGGAAGTCAGGACATTTGAACTTGGGCTGGAAGGCTCCATGTTTAATGTAGTCCATGAACAGGAATACATGGGGAAGACGCATGGCATGTTTATAGTGCCTCGACTAAAGAAGGTCTTGACACCCAGGACAGTATGCCACATTAAGAGCTAGAGCAAAGTACTGGTATGATTTTCAAGCAAACAAAAGGAAGGAAGAAAGGAAGGAAGGGAGGGAGGAAGGAGAGGATAAGTGAGAATATAAGAAAGGAAGACACACTACTACCCATATCTTAACCCAGGTGTGTGCTCAGTCGACCTGAATGCAGACAGGAGACAGAATTTTAGAGAAGGTGGTGTATCTAGCCCAACAGTCACATTTATAAAAGTGGAAGCTTTTATAAATTAGGAATTAAGTGGCAGGAGCAGAACTGGGCCTAGACTGAGGTCCCTACATGCCCAGTCTTCTCTCCACATTTCCAAAGGTGTGACATGAAGTCACTGATGTGATAATCTTGGGTTATAAAATGCAGATAAAGACAGTTTTCTCTGATACTACTTGACTCCAGTAATGTAATATTTATGTAATATTTAGCATCAAATGAAGAGCGAGGATATTTTAATGAATAACGATAATCCAATTACACTTTGTAATGTACAAAGAGAAGAGTTTTTATTCAGTGTTTCCTCTCATCTGTTAATGACAGGCTATTTCTGAGACTGAAAATAAGATAA
The DNA here is from genome assembly GCF_949987515.2 of Delphinus delphis. NCBI lineage: Eukaryota > Metazoa > Chordata > Mammalia > Artiodactyla > Delphinidae > Delphinus > Delphinus delphis. Next base: position 41,268,495 of record NC_082692.2, on the reverse strand, counting down.
AAGTCCAACATAGCAATAAACTAATTACAGATTATTTCTGGTGTCGCAAAGTAGTAGCTATAGAAGTATTGACAGAGAAGAGATTCCAGTGAGGGTGAAATTCTGAGTGGTGCTGGGGGCTGAGCTGGGGGAGCAGATCAAGGCTGCCCTCACTGGATTGGCACTATCAGGCTCTATAAATTTTCAAAAGCCCATCTAGACTGAGTGGTGCTTAAAATGGGACATAGGCAGGCAGGCCAAACCACACAGACCGAGGGATCAGAGTTGGCATGAACTTCTGGCAAGGTAGGGCCATGACTGAGGTCAGGTCAGGTGACTGAATTCAACAATCCTGCCGCCTCAATAAAGATTAAAAGATGAATTAGCAAAGAGCTCTCTCTAGAATCAGCAGCTCAGTCTAAAACACTCATTGCCTGTTCTCATGAGTCTAGCGATCTGTATAAATGACTTTTTACAAAGACAAGCATTCATTTATGTGGTAGTGGATGTGAGGTGTGAAAACATAAATCATGACTTATATTTAATGATTAAAGGTACTTAGTGCTTCCCACTTTAAATACACTTTCAAAATGTGTTCATTTTCGTTTTATAAAGAGAATGCTGGAACTCAGAGATGTGAAGTGGTTCTGCAGTAAGTAAAGCAGCCAAGACAAACGAGTCTCTCTAAGGCTTAATCTGAAGGAGGTAGGGTCAGAGGTTACAGTCGGGCTGCTGCATACAGTTGTACAAGCAGGCCTATGGTCAGTTCCCCCCAAAGCAGAGCTTCAGACAATCAGTTACTCTATCCTGAGGAACCCTTTGACAACTCTTATGAAATGTGTCTCAGAAACTTCCATGGAGGCTTGTGGAGGCAGCAGAGCATTTATTCACTGAGCCCTGTCCCCACTGGTCAAAGGTTGCCTCACCCTCCATTAGTCCCTCCACCCTCCTGCCCCTGTGTTACTCCTCCCTGCCCTCAGTCCCACCCTTCAATCTTGCACACGCGTGAGTGCCAAAAAGGCTCCTATGGACGTCCCCATGAGGAGACTCACAAAAGCCCCCAAACAAGAAATGAGAGGCCTGGGTGGTAGAGGAGGCACTACTCAGGGGCACCTGCGTGAAATTAGTTGACACCTGCACAGAACTGGTCACTGCAGCTGTGGCTGGAATAAAAGGTGAGGCCAAGAGGATTTGAGATAATATGCAAGTGTCCACTACCCAAGTACACTCAGTCGGGGGGTGAGAGGGGCTGAAATTCATCCTGTGCTCTGCTCTCCACGGCACGCACGCGGGTGCCGGCTGCAACTCCCTGGAGGCAGCGGCTGGCTTTTCTCATTCACACAAAGATGCCATGTGGGATAGCAAAGGTCCTGGTTGTTGTGCACCAGCTGTTGCATAGCAGGCTAGAATCTTAATTTCAATGTTCAAAACTCTAAAACAAACAAGGAAAAGAAATAAAAGCCATCTAAATTGGAAAAGAAGAAGTAAAATGATCTCCGTTTGCAAATGACATGATCTTATATGTGAAAAATCCTAAACACTCCACACACCCATACACAAACAAAACTGTTACAACTAATAAAAGATTTTAGCAAAGTTGCAGGATAAAAAGTTAATACACAAAATTCACTTGCATTTCTATACACTAGCAGTAAACTTTCTGAAAAAGAAATTAAGAAAATAATCCCATTTATTATAGTAGCAAAATTTCTCATGGGTTGGAAGACTAAACATTGTTAAAATGTCCATACTACCCAAAGTGATCTACATATTCAATGCAATCCCTATCAAAATCCCAATGGCAGGGACTTCCCTGGTGGCACAGTGGTTAAGAATCCACCTGCTAATGCAGGGGACACCGGTTAGAGCCCTGGGCCAGGAAGATCCCACATGCTGCGGAGCAACTAAGCCCGTACATCACAACTACTAAGCCTGCGCTCTAGAGCCCACGAGCCACAACTACTGAAGCCCACGTGCTTAGAGCCCATGCACCACAACAAGAGAAGCCACCACAATGAGAAGCCTGCGCACCACAACAAAGAGTAGCCCCCACTCGCCGCAACTAGAGAAAGCCCGCATGCAGCAACAAAGACCCAAGGCAGCCAAAAGTAAAAATAAATAAAATTTAAAAAAAAAATCCCAATGGCACTCTTAGCAGATAAAGAAATAACCATCCAAAAATTCATAATGAATCTTAAGGGACTCTGAATAGCCAAAATAACCTTTAAAAAGAACAAAGCTGGAGGCCTCATACTTTCTGATTTCAAATCATGCTACACAGCAACAGTAATTAGGATGGTGTGGTACTAGCATAAAGACAGACATATAGACCAATGGAACAGAACAGAAAGCCCAGAAGTAAACCCTTACATATATGACCAAATAATTTTCAAGAAGATTACCCTAAGGAAAGGGTAGTCTCTTCAACAAATGATGTTGGAAAACCTGAATATCCACATGCAAAAAATGAAGTTGAACCCTTCCCTACACCAAATGCAAAAATTAATTCAGAATGGACTAAAAGGGTTGTGGAATCAAGATGGTGGACTAGGAGAATGCGGAATTCACGCCTCCGCACAACTAGGGCACCTACCAGGTACCGGTGGGGAACCATGGGCACCTAAGGGGATGGGAGGAACCCCCAGTGACCGGGTGTGGGGTGTGGGAGCAGTGAAGGGGGAAGAGAAGTGGAGGCAGGACGGGACTTGCGCCACTGAGGGGCGGCTGGGGGAGGGGAAAGGATCCCACGCCAGGAGGGGTTAACTGGGGGACCATTGGGAGGGCAGAGATCAAAAGGGAGCGTGGCCAGGTTTCCCCTGCCCACTTGGGCCCCCCCGGAACCTGCTGAGCTCTCAGGCCTGATCCTCTGCCCACTGAGGACCCCTCCAGCCACGCAGGTCCTGAGGGAGTGGGAGGGAGGGAAGGGGGAGCAAAAGTAAAGGTCGGACTTCCGGTGGGGGGGTTGGGGAGAGGAGGAGTTCGTACACCCAGAAGAACCCACCCACCGGTAGGGGTCCAGCAGGGATGGCTGAGACCCTGGCGGGGGTGTGCAGAGGAACGGAAGGGAATGCAGCCAGCACTTGCCCTGTCCACTTAGGCACCAGGGTGCCTCCTGGGCTCCTGGGCCTAATCCTCTGCCCTGGGAGCCTCCCTCCCGCCGTGAAGAGCCCAAGTCCCGCCCCTATGCCCCCTCACCTCTACACTCAGAGACCCCCTCTTAGGCCCCCTCCAACGTGCTGGGCCTAAACCCCACCCACACACCCTCACCCAGGGCCTTACCTCCAAACTCTGGAACTCCACATTCCAGACGCCTTCCTTTGGACGTGCTGCCTCTCCCCTTCCGTGCAGGTCCTAAGCAGAGCCCCCACCCCATGCTTGAATGTCGCCCAGCCTAGGCCCCGCCCGCAAGGCCTTTTCCAGCTGTAGTGGGTCCTGAGCCTAGGCCCTGCCCCAGGCTGAAACGTCACCCCCCACCCGCCTATGTCCTGCCCCACCCTAAAGCCCGGTTCTGCCTGAGTTCCACCCCCGCCTAAACTCTGCCCCCATAGCCAAGGCTTTTTTCCTTCTTCTTCTTTGTTCCTCTTTTAGATTGGGGTTCCATTTTACCTTGTTGATTCATTGTTGTTCATTCACTTATATTTTTATTTTTTCTAATAAATCTTTTATTTTTCTAATTTTATTTTATTCTCTATACTTTGTTATTGTTCTCTCCTTTTGGCTTGTTCCCCCCAACTTTTTTTTTCTTTCTTCTGTTGTGGTTTTATTTTACCTTGTTGCAGTTGTTTCAATTATATTTTTAATTTTCCTAAAATATTTTTTAATCTTTCTAATTTTATTTTGTTTTTTATTCTTTGTTATTGTATTGCTCCTTTTTTTCTTTCTTTCTTTCTTTTTTTTTTTCTGCTGTTCCACACAGCTTGAGGGATCTTGGTTCCCAGGCCGGAGGTTGGGCCCAAGCTCCTGTGGTGGGAGCTCCAAGTCCAAACCACTGGACTAACAAAGAGCCTCAGACCTCAGGGAACATTAATCGGAGGGAGGCCTCCCAGAGGTCCTCATCTCAACACCAAGATCCAGCTCTATCCAACTGCCTGCAAACTCCAGTGCTGGAAGCCTCAGGCCAAACAACCAGTAAGACAGGAATACAGCCCCACCCATCAAAAAAAAAAAAACAAAAAAGAAAACAAAAAAATATGTTACAGGTGATGGAGCAAGGTAAAAACCTAAAAGACCAAATAAATGAAGATGAAATAGGCAACCTACCTGAAAAAGAATTCAGAGTAATGATAGTAAATATGATCCAAAATCTCAGAAACAGAACAGAGGCACGGATGGAGAAAATACAAGAAACATTTAACAAAGATCTAGAAGAACTAAAGAGCAAACAAACAGTGATGAACAACGCAATAGCTGAAATTAAAAATACTCTAGAAGGAATCAATAGCAGAATAACTGAGGCAGAAGAACGGATAAGTGAGCTGGAAGATAAAATGGTGGAAATAACTGCCAGGGAGCAGAATAAAGAAAAAGACTGAAAAGAATGGAGGACAGTCTCAGAGACCTCTGGGGCAACATTAAACGCACCAACATTCGAATTATAGGGGTCTCAGAAGATGAAGAGAAAAAGAAAGGGTCTGAGAAAATATTTTAAGAGATTATAGTTGAAAATTTCCCTAACATGAGAAAGGAAATAGTCACCCAAGTCCAGGAAGCACAGAGTCCCATACAGGATGAACCCTAGGAAAAACACACCAACACACATATTAATCAAACTAACAAAAATTAAATTCAAAGAAAAAATATTAAAAGCAGCAAGGGAAAAACAAAAAATAGCATACAAGGGAATCCCCATAAGGTTATCAGCTGATTTTTCAATGGAAACTCTGCAGGTCAGAAGGGAGCGGCAGGACATATTTAAAGTGATGAAAGGGAAAAACCTGCAACCAAGATTACTCTACCCAGGGGCTTCCGTGGTGGCGCAGTCATTGAGAGTCCGCCTGCCGATGCAGGGGACATGGGTTCGTGCCCCGGTCCAGGAAGATCCCACATGCCGTGGAGTGGCTGGGCCCGTGAGCCATGGTTGCTGAGCCTGCGCGTCTGGAGCCTGTGCTCTGCAATGGGAGAGGCCACAACAGTGAGAGGCCTGTATACCGGAAAAAAAAAAAAAAGATTACTCTACCCAGCAGGGATCTCATTCAGATTCCATGGAGAAGTCAAAAGCTTTTCAGACAAGCAAAAGCTAAGAGAATGCAGCACCACCAAAACAGCTTTACAACAAATGCTAAAGGAACTTCTCTAAGCGGGAAACACAGGAGAAGAAAAAGACCCACAAAAACAAACGCAAATCAATTAAGAAAACGGTAATAGGAACATACATATCGATAATCACCCTGAATGTAAATGGATTAAATGCTCCAACCAAAAGACACAGACTGGCTGAATGGATACAAAAACAAGACCTTATATATGCTGTCTACAAGAAACCCACTTCAGACCTAGGGACACATACGGACTGAAAGTGAGGGGATGGAAAAAGATATTCCATGCAGATGGAAATCACCAGAAAGCTGGAGTAGCAATACTCATATCAGATAAAATAGACTTTAAGATAAAGACTGTTACAAGAGATAAGGAAGGACACTAAATAATGATCAAGGGATCAATCAAACATAACAATTATAAATATTTATGCACCCAACATAGGAGCACCTCAATACATAAGGCAAATGCTAACAGCCATAAAAGGAGAAATCAACAGTACCACAATAATAGTGGGGGACTTTAACACCCCACTTACACCAATAGACAGATCATCCAGACAGAAAATAAATAAGGAAACGCAAGCTTTAAATGACACAATAGACCAGATAGACTTAATTGATATTTTTAGGGCATTCCTCCCAAAAGCAAAAGAATACGCATTCTTCTCAAGTGCACATGAAACGTTCTCCAGAATAGATCACATTTTGGGTCACAAATCAAACCTTGGGAAGTTTAAGAAAACTGAAATCATATCAAGCATTTTTCCCAACCACAATACTACGAGATTAGGAATCAATTACAGGAAAATAAAACAGTAAAAAACACAAATACATGGAGGCTAAACAGTGTGCTGCTATATAATTAAGAGATCACTGAAGAAATCAAAGAGGAAATCAAAAAATACCTAGAAACATATGACAATGAAAACACGATGCTCCAAAACCTATGGGACTCAGCAAAAACTGTTCTAAGAGGGAAATTCATACCAATTCAAGCTCACCTCAAGAAACAAGAAAAATCTCAAACAATCTAACCTTACACCTAAAGCATCTAGAAAAGAAGAACAAAGAAAACCCAAAATTAGTAGAAGGAAAGAAATCATAAAGATCAGAGCAGAAATAAATGAAATAGAAACAAAGAAAACAATAGCAAAGATCAATAAAACTAAAAGCCAGGTTTTTGAGAAGATAAACAAAATTGATAAACCTTTAGCCAGACTCATCAAGACAAAAAGGGAGAGGACTCAAATCAATAAAATTAGAATTGAAAAAGGAGAGATTACAACTGACACTGCAGAAATACAAAAGATCATAAAAGACTACTACAGGTAACTATATGCCAATAAAATGGACAACCTGGAAGAAATGGACAAATTCCTGGAAAAGTACAACCTTCCCAGATTGAACCAGGAAGAATTAGAAAATATAAACAGACCAATCACAGGTAATTAAATTGAAACAGTAATTAAAAGTCTTCCAACAAACAAAAGTCCAGGACCAGATGGCTTCACAGGCTAATTCTATCAAACATTTAGAGAATAGTTAACACCTATCCTTCTCAAACTCTTCCAAAAAATTGCAGAGGGAAGAACACTCCTAAATTCGTTCAAGGAGGCCAACATCACCCCGATATCAAAACCAGACAAAGATACGACAAAAAAAGAAAATTACAGACCAGTATCACTGATGAATATAGATGCAAAAATCCTCAACAAAATACTAGCAAACAGAATCCAACAACACATTAAAAGGATCATACACCATGATCAAGTGGGGTTTATCCCAGTAAGGCAAGGATTCTTCAATATACACAAAACAATCAATGTGATACACCATATTAACAAATTAAAGAATGAAAACCATATGACCATCTCAATAGATGCAGAAAAAGCTTTTGACAAAATTCAACACCCATTTTTGGTAAAAACTCTCAAGAAAGTGGGCATAGAGGGAACCTACCTCAACATAATAAAAGCCATATACAACAAACACACAGCAGACATCATTTTCAATGGTGAAAAACTGAAATCATTTCCTCTAAGATCAGGAGCAAGACAAGGAAGTCCATGCTCACCATTCTTATTTAACATAGATTTGGAAGTCCTAGCCATGGCAATCAAAGAAGAAAAAAAAGAATACAAATTGGAAAAGAAGAAGTAAAACTGTCACTGTTTGCTCATGACAGGATACTATACATAGAAAATCCTAAAGATGCCACCAGAAAACTACTAGAACTAATCAATGAATTTCGTAAACTTACAGGATACAAAATTAATGCACACAAATCTCTTGCATTCCTATACACCAATGATGAAAAACCTGAAAGGGAAATTAAGGAAACACTCCAATTTATCATTGCAAAAAAAAAGGATAAAATACCTAGGAATAAACCTGCCTAAGGAGGCAAAAGACCTGTACTCAGAAAACTATAAAACACTGATGAAAGAAATCAAAGATAACATAAACAGATGGAGAGATATACCATGCTCCTCAATTGGAAGAATCAATATTGTGAAAATGACTATACTACCCAAAGCAATATGCAGGTTCACTGCAATGCCTTTCAAATTACCAATGGCATTTTTCACAGAACTAGAACAAGAAATTTTACAATTTGTATGGAAACACAAAAGACCCCAAATAGCCAAAGCAATCTTGAGAAAGAAAAACACAGCTGGAGGAATCAGGCTCCCTGACTTCAGACTATACTACAAAGCTACAGTAATCAAGACAGTATAGTACTGGCACAAAAACAGAAATATAGATCTATGGAACAGGATAGAAAGCCCAGAGATAAACCCACACACATATGGTCACCTTATTTTTGATAAAGGAGGCAAGAATACACAACAGAGAAAAGACAGCCTGTTCAATAAGTGGTGCTGGGAATACTGGACAGCTACATGTAAAAGAATGAAATTAGAACACTCCCTAACACCATACACAAAAATAAACTCAAAATGGATTAAAGATCTAAATGTAAGGCCAGACACTATAAAACTCTTAGAGGAAAACATAGGCAGAACACTCTATGACATAAATCACAGCAAGATCCTTTTTGACCCACCTCCTAGAGAAATGGAAATAAAAACAAAAGTAAACAAATGGGACCTAATGAAACTTAAAAACCTTTTGCACAGCAAAGGAAACCATAAACAAGACGAAATGACAACACTCAGAATGGGAGAAAATATTTGCAAATGAAGCAACTGACAAAGGATTAATCTGCAAAATTTACAAGCAGCTCATGCAGCTCAATATCAAAAAACAACCCAATCCAAAAATGGGCAGAAGACCTAAACAGACATTTCTCCAAAGAAGACATACAGATGGCTAACAAATGCATGAAAAGATGCTCAACATCACTTATCATTAGAGAAATGCAAATCAAAACCACGATGACGTATCACCTCATCATCAGAATGGCCATCATTAAAAAATCTACAAACAATAAATGCTGGAGAGCGTGTGGGGAAAAGGGAATCCTCCTGCACTGTTGGTGGGAATGTAAATTGATACAGCCACTATGGAGAACAGTATGGAGATTCCTTAAAAAACTAAAAATAGAACTACCATACGACCCAGCAATCCCACTACTGGGCATATACCCTGAGAAAACCATAATTCGAAAAGAGACATGTACCACAGTATTCATTGCAGCACTATTTACAATAGCCAGGACATGGAAGTAACCTAAATGTCCATCAACAGCTCTTTGGATAAAGAAGATGTGGCACATATATATAATAAAATATTACTCAGCCATAAAAAGGAACGAAATTGAGTTATTTGTAGTGAGGTGGATGGACCCAGAATCTGTCTTACAGTGAAGTAAGTCAGAAAGAGAAAAACAAATACAGTATGCTAACGCATACATGTGGAATTTTAAAAATCGGTACTGATGAACCTAGTGGCAGGGCAGGAATAAAGACATAGATGTAGAGAACGGACTTGAGGTCATGGCGGGGGAAAGGGAAGCTGAGATGAAGTGAGAGAGTAGCACTGACGTATATACACTACCAAATGTAAAATGGATGGCTAGTGGGAAACTGCTGCAGAGCACAGGGAGGTCAGCTCGGTGCTTTGTGACGACCTAGAGGGATGGGATAGGGAGGGTGGGAGGGAGGCTCAAGAGGGAGGGGATATGGGGATATATGTATACATATAGCTGATTCACTTTGTTGTACAGCAGAAACTAACACAACATTGTAAAGCATTTATACTCCAATAAAGATGTGGGGAAAAAATGGATTAAAGATCTAAATGTAAGACCTAAAACTATAAAACTCATAGAAGATAATATAGGCAGAAAGCTTCAGGACCTTGGAATTGGCAATGATTTCTTGGATATGACACCAAAAGCATAGGCAGAAAAAGCAAAAGCAGACAAATGTTATGATATCAAACTTAAAAACTCTGTGCATCAAAGGAAACAATCAACAGAATGAAGAGGCAACCTATCTGAATGGGAGAAAATACTTGCAAATCATATATCTGACATATATAAGTTGATAACTGGAAAATGTAAGAAACAACAACAACAAAAAAAACAAATATCCTAAGTAAAAAATGGAGAAAGGACTTGAACAGACAATTTTCCAAAGAAAATATAAGAATGGTCAACATGAAAAGATGCTCAACATCATTAATCATAAGACAACCCAAGATCAAAACCACAAGATTATCACCTCATACCCACTAGGATGGCCACTGTAAAAAGAACAGAAAATAATGTGCTGATGAGGATGCAGAGAAATTGGAACCCTTGTGCACTGTTGATGGGAATGTAAAATGGTGTAGCCATTATGAAAAACAGTATGAGGATCCTTCAAAAATTAAAAATAGAACTACCATATGATCCAGGAATTCTACTTCTGAATATATATCCAAAAGAATGCAAAGTAGAATCTTGAAGAGATATCTGCACACCCATGTTCATGGCAGCACTACTCACAATGGCCAAGAGGTGGAAGCAACCCAAATGTCCATCAACAGCTGATTGGATAATGAAAATATGGTATAAACATACAATGGAAGATGATGCAGCCTTAAAAAAGAATGAAATCCTGTCACATGCTAAAACATGGATGAACCTTGAGAACATTATGCTATGCGAAATAAGCCAATCATGAAAGGACAAATACTGTATGTTTCCACTCACATGAGGTATCTAAAGGAGTCAAAAATCACAGAAACAGAAAGCAGAAAGGCGGTTGCCAAGGGCTGGGAGGGAGGAATTAGTTGTTCGTGGGTATAGAATTTCAGTGTTGCAAGATGAAAAAATTCTAGAGAGCTGTTGCACAACAATGTGAATATACTTAACACTTTCGAGCTGTACACTCAAAAATGGTTAAGATGGAACATTGAATGTTATATGTTTTTGATCACAATTTTAAAAAGACCAAAAAACGAAAACAATTTTAAAAAGACCAAAAAAACGAAAACCTAAACTAATATAACTCAGAATTTTTAAAGAAATAAAACAATTGGTGAGGATGACGGAAATGACGCCCAGTCATGAGACTTATACACAGTTCACTCTCCATAAACATGCACAACAAATTCTAAAAGACACAGAGCATGTTTCGATATCCTCTTTAGCTCCTCTTTCTGAAAATTCTTAGTGAAGAAACTAGTTAGGGTTCAGTCTGGTTTCTCCATATGACACACGAAATGCTTATGCCACTCAGTCATTGAGAAATCTGTTTCTTGCTTTGGGATCTTTAGGAGTGATTTCGGCGAGATAGCTTTGCTTCTTCGCTTGTTCACAGAAAATCTTTGAAGTCTGAGTTTGTGTCAGCTGGTCATGAGGGAAGGCTTTGTCCATCCCTGGCTGTGAATCACTGAGCTCTGGCCCTGCATCTGTGGCATCTGGAGGCACGTCGTACTCCCTGCAGAGCATCATTTTGCAGCCAGGACTAAGTGGGTGTGGGGTTTCAAACCTATTTTGGTTATTGGAATCACTTCCTACTTGGAGTGAAAGCCAGAAATAACTTCCCTGTTGACTGTGTTACTATTAAAACATTTCTGTCCCTCTTGCTTCCTGCCCTCCTGCCAACAGTTGCTAGGAGTTGGGACAAGCTTATTTCCTCATCCAATGTTGTGCGAGTCGTCACAGATTGTCCAAAATGATGCAGATGGTCATAGCTGGGACCAGAACTAGAATCTAGGTTTTTCTGACTACACATAGGATATTATCTCAGCTATACTTCTTGGCTATAGTTATTGGTCTTTGGTTAGTATGAATTCCAATATTCCAAGAGTTTTAAGTTTAAAAGATTATTTTCTGGGACTTCCCTGGTGATCCAGTGGTTAAGACTCCATGCTCCCAATGCAGGGGGCCCAGGTTCGATCCCTGGTCAAGGGAACTAGATCCCGCAGGCCGTAACTAAGAGCCCGCATGCCTCAACTAAAGATCCTGCACGCAGCAACGAAGATCCTGTATGCCACAACTAAGATCCGGGGCAGTCAAATAAATAAGTACTAATTTTTTTTAAAAAAGGTTATTTTCTTGGGACTTTTCTGGTGGTCCAGTGGTAAAGAATCCACCTTACAATGCAGGGGACATGGGTTCGATCCCTGGTCAGGGAACTAAGATCCCACATGCTGCAGGGCAACTAAGCCCACATGCCTCAGCTAGAGCCTGTGTGCCGCAAACTACAGAGCCCATGCGCTCTGGGACCCACATGCCACAACTAGAGAAGAGAAAACCCGCACACCACAACTAGAGAGAAGCCCAAGCACCACAACAAAGAGCCTGCACGCCGCAACGAAAGATCCCACATGCCTCAGCGAAGATCCCGTGTGCTGCAACAAAGACCCAATGCAGCCAAAAATAAATTAAATAAATAAATAAATAATAAATCTTTTTAAAAAATAAAATAAATAAAGATTATTTTCTTTAAATTATTTTTAAAGACTAATAGGGGAAAAAAAACCTAATCAAAATAATAACACTCATTATCACTATTTTATACAGGTAGGAACAGAGAGGAAAATTAACATTTATTCAGCATCCTATTTGACAGACCTGTACACACTTTATCTTATTTAATCCTCACTACATTGAAGGATATTTATTATTATGTAAATACTTTTCCCTATACTTGACAGAATGAAAGAAGTCAAGTAAAGTACATTTATTCACATCATACTCTGGCTCCCATCCCTCCGTGGTCAAAGACAGCCTCAGGGAGCATCATTTTCTTGTATTTCAGTTGTGCATCTGTCACCATGTCTTGGTGAGCTCCTGGAGACCTCCCACACAGCAAGAACAGAGAGGTAACAGGTGAGCCAAAGATACACAAGACAGCTGAGTCCAGGCCCTGCCAGGTCACACCTACACCTCTGGTTGCCAATGCCAGATGGGGCACAAGAGGTGTCCCATATACCCACCAACTACAAACACATATCCAGACAGCCCATACTTCTTAATTCTAGCCTTCATCCAGCTATCAAATTGCACCACCCTCTTCTATGGGCCTATCAACACATGATACCCAATTCGTGTTTAAAAATGTATGAAAATAAGAAGAATCTTCATGATATTAATATTTCCATAACCTATCATTTTTCTCAGTCCAAAATATTAGTGATATCTAAACATGGATATTTTCAAAAGTGGTCCTCTTGATTTTAATTATCTTTTTGAGCAAAAAGAAATAGTAAAAATAAATAAGCACTTTTCAGAGTTAAAAAAAAAAAAACTGTAGCCATGAGGAGTCAGCAAACAATTGAAAGGTTGATCTCTATTTTACTGAATCATAATTCTGCAGTGTACACTAGACAGCTTGGGGGTAAAAAATGCCAAGCAAATATGGGGATGAAAAATTCCATCAGACTGGAAAAAATAGCTTTCAAGAATGTGTGAAAAATTAGGAAACAAACATTTGAGTTTCAACACAGGCAATTCAAAAGTAAAAATATGAAGAGAAAAAAGCAATCTATGCTATTAACTATAGCTATCCTATAGTTTACTACTACATAGTAGTAGATTAAATAGATGATGATTACTATTGGCTATGAAGTAGATATGGAACTCTAGAAAATAAATGGAGAAATCATTAAGCCTTAGAAATTACTACAGATGCAGCTGGATCATATTTTTAAATAAATAAGGTTTCACACACACTCACATTTCCATGCCCTCTGGTCTTTTCAGATTAAGTCATCCAGGGCATTTTTCTTTGCAGCTTCAGGGCAGGCACTATCTGGCAAAATGAAAAGGACAATGGAGTCAAGTGTTTGGCATTTCAGGCCTTGGCTGGCATAGAGACAGATGACTTGGGAACATGCATTCTCTGAACTGGAGAGAGAGAAAGCTAAAGAGAACTGAATTTACTCAAGAACTATTGAGAGGGAGGAATGGGTAGGATTTGTTAATTAATTTAGGACTGCAGTAGAGGCCAGGGAGAAGTCATGGGTAGTTCCTGGGTTCCTCTCCTGGGTAACCAGATGGATGGTAGTGTCGTTCACTGCAGTTTGGACCATGGAAGGAGCTGATGGATTGTGGGGCGGGGGCGGGGGGGGGCAAAAAAGCAGTATGAGGCCCGGGGAAGGAGAGAAGGATTCAGCCTTCAGTCTGGGACAGGTTGAGTTTGAGCCATCAGAGAGAAGCTGCTCAGTCGATGGCTTGATTTCTGATGCTCAGGAAAGAGATTTCAACTGGAGACGTTAATTTGGAAGAGATTAATATAGAAGATAAGAACCTACGTAAGGGATGAAATTGCCCAGGAAAAGTGTATAGAATAAGAATAGAAGGTGACCCAAGACATACCCTGAAGGAACACCAATATTTAAAAGATGGAGAGATACAAAAGAGCCCTCAAAGGAGACTTCGGGGTATTCAGAGCAGTAGGAAGAAAACCAGAAGATGGCGGTGTGACAGAAGCTACAAGAATATACTTCAAGAAGAAATTGGTCATCAGTGTCACATTCTGCTAAGAGGTGAAAACGGAACTTGAAAAGTGTCCACTGGACTTAGCAATACAGAGTTGTGACCTTGATAAGAAGCACTTCGTTGGCATGGTAGAGCAGAAACCAGACGCCAGTGGGTTGAGGAGTAACAGGTGACAAAGACAGCACAGACACAACTGCTGCTTATATCCACTCGGCTTATATCCAGGGACAGTAACTACCACATCCGGGAACGCATCCCTTAGAGCAGGGGTCCCCAACCCACGGGCCATGGACCCTATTACCAACCAGGCCCCACAGCAGGAGGTGATCAACGACCGAGCAAAGCTTCATCTGCCGCTCCCCAACGCTCACATTACCGCCTGAACCATCCCCCCACCCCGCCACCGTTCCCTGCAACCAGTCCATAGAAAAATTGTCTTCCACGAAAATGGTCCCTGGTGCCAAAAAGGTTGGGGACCGCTGCCTTAGAGCCATCGCATAGAGGGAATGAGTAGCTGAGTGATGAATAGACAGTGGGTATAACTCATCATGGTAATTTTCATATTAAAAACATAGCTTGTTGTTGAATTGAAAGGCAATAAATACCACTCATTAAGTAAACATTGACTTGCAATGTATTAGGCAGAGCCAGAGTAAAAGCTGGGACAATCAGCTGTTCTTTTATTCCTCTATTAACTGTAAATCTTACCCCTAAACAATTTCATTTTCAGATCAGTACTAGAGATAAAAAAAAAAACAAGAACAACAACAATCTCTACCAATTCCCAAACACGTCAAGTTGTACACACTAAATATCTCCAGCTTTTTGTATGTCGATCATACCTCAATAAAGTGCTTTTTTTTTTAAAGTTCTCTACCAGTTATCTAAATCCTCAGGTAAAAATGTCAATAGAGTTGATGGGCAGTCTTAAGAAATGTTACACTGTAAGAGTATAAATACTCTGGGAACTTCCTCTTAATTCCTTTAAAGGAATCATAAATATAATGAGTCATATACATGCCATATATTCAAAAGAGAAGCATTTTGCTGCTTCTTTCCTTTAGAGGTGGTGCTAAAGCACAGGGAAGGAAGGGTATTCTGGGGCTTTGAGCTCCTAAAGGACCAGGCCCATTATCTGCCTCTTTTCTGTATCCCCAACAATATGGTACCTTCGCTTGAATGAATGAATGGCTTGTTTCGTAAATGTACTAACATTAAAACAGCAAGATAAAAAGCATAATAAGGACCACTGACTCTCACGGATCTTGAATTTAATGACTTTCTAAGAATAAAAAGGGAAAAATCCCATAAAATTAGAGTATACAATAATATACTGAGGCATTCTTTTCAGTTTAATTTTATTTGTTTCTAGATCTGGACTCTTTTTTCTGTGTTGTTTATAAATATAACAGAAAAAAGAACTAAAGAAAAAAAACAGCTGGTGCATTTTCTTTCAAGGCTCTACGTGTTAGAAAGATATTTACTTGCAAGGCACATTCATTGTACGCTGATACTTGACAGCCCTTCACTGAAAGAGCTCAAGGAAATAGAACTTGGGGAAGGCAGAAACCTGACCTTCACAGAAGGCATTCCAGGTAGGGTTCGTCAGGTTCTGGCCCCAGCCAGAATCTTCTTTCATGATGGCGATTCTTCCTTTGTATCACCTGTGAGGCACTGAGTAACAATATGCTTGTAAATGATCCTTATTCCTCATGTATCAGTGGTTTAATACAATCTCCCAGGAAGGAGGAGACACGGAAGAGAGTAAAATAAACCTTTGTTGAAATACTGATTTGTTTCTGGGGACCTTTGACTGTTGCATTTTATCACAAGAAACAATTCCTAAGAAAAAACTTTGAAAGTGGACCCCTTCCAAAGAGAAAGAAAATGTACTGCCCCAAAACGTGTGGGATGAGGTAGGTTCATGCACTTGTCAATGAGCCGTAAAATCATTCTTCTCTGGTCACAATCATAATGGGCCTTAGGAAAAATCAGTGAACCAAGGAAACTCAAGCCCACAGGGAGTGGCTTTTAGAGACGGGCTGTGTTCTGCCTCTTCTTCCTGGTCTCTTGTTTTGACTCTGTGCTGTGGAGGAAACTTGAGAGGGAAGAGAAGGAGAATTCTCCGTGAACTTACAAAGGATTCAGACCACACTGGCCGTTTATTTTACTGTGTTCAGACACGTCTCTCCATCCTCTCTATATCACACTCCCTTCCAGGTTCCTGCAACCCCAGATTTCCTTTTGATGCTAAGAAAAAGTGAGCCCCGTCTTAACCTTATGGCTTCCTTTACCTCCTTCCCATAACCACTGGGGTCACATCATTTCTTTGCCTCTAATCCTGCTCAGCTTTTCCCAGCCCAGTAAGGGAGCATCCAGTACAGTCTCCGGAGAAGCACAGCCTTCCAGCTCACACCCACAACTCCCAGGCTGTACCTAACTGCTGACCTCAGCCCCTCCCCTCCTCTCCTCATCTCTTCATGGACTGGAGTGAAGACAGCAGAAGAAGAAACAGCAATCACAGCCTCCTAATGGGACAGGGAGGGATGTCCTACAGAAGGCAGTGAGGATGTGGCCTCTGGGTGGAAGCTGGATGTCAGTGAAGACTTTGGGCGTTCATAAGGCATGCAACAGAGGAGGGAGGCCAGATAATGTGTCACGATGCCTGCCTCCGCCAGACGGCTCTGCCGGGCCTTTTCCCGTTTGCATCCCAGATATAAAATGTTTTCAGAGCAACAGTGCTCATAGGCCTTTAATGCAGAACCACCCATCCACACAGGATCCAGTAGAAACCGCTGGATATTTCTGGCGCATGGACAGGGCCGACTTGGATTCTCCCTATTCGTGCTGTTCTGGGTGCTAGAATAGATACAACAGTGCACAATACAAAGACACCCGTGTCCTCATGAACCTTCCATTCTTATAAAATCTATGTGAATTCTCTGACAGTTCACTTCCCACTCTCCTTCCTCCAAGCTTGCTAACCACTACTTTCCCTTTCAAAAATGACTCCTTTCTCTCTCAAACTATATCCTTCTCTGACCAAATTCCTCCACTTCTAAAGCACCAGTTGTCACCTCTAAACACGCAAAACTCCATCTTCTCTGCTGGGATCCTGGACAATCCTTCCAACTACCAAAACAAGAGACCGAAAGTTTCTCCTGAGTTCTTGGGTGAAGGACGTGGTCACACTCTCGCCACCCATGTCACTGCTCTTCCGTCTCACCAAGGCGGTTTGTTTTCCAAGATTCACACTGAAAACTCTAAACTCATGTTTGATATCAACAGGGGCATGAACATCTATGTTTGCTCATTGAGGGTCCAGTTTATGCTGCAAACGTGATAAAGAAAATTATTCAATTGGATTTAACAAACATGTACTGAAAACCTAAAATGAGCAAAACACTGTGTTTGGTCTGGAGACATACAGGCAAAAGGTGGATTTAGGTTAACGAGAAGACAACTGAGTAGAAATCAGTGAAGAATGAGTAAATAATTTAGCACCACTTTGAAGTGAGGCCAAAGTATGAGCATAGAACCTCATACCGCTGGAGATATGGAAGGTTCAGGAAGTATCCAGGCAGAAGATAAACAGGCACGGGTTAAGAAGATGACTTTAGAGATGATGAAAGAAGGCCGAATTTGAGAACCGCTGTGCAGAAAAAAAGTAATGGGGATTATGAAACCCCAGATGTGAGGGAGTAAAGGCCTGGCAGAAGTCAAAACCAAGGGGGTATGTTCCTTAGGAGGAATATTCATATCCCTTACCCCCAAAAGGAGGCTTTCACTGAGGATTTTTGGCTTGAAGGGTTAAAGGGACCATAAACACGATAGTTTGTGAGGGCCTTATGACCAGTGAGATTTCTAGAAATTGAGATATTCCAGAAAATTAACATTGTCACATGCACCATGTTGAAACTTGCTGGTCTTTTTTTTTTTTTTTTTTTTTTTCAAGTGAAATATAAAAGATTGTTCTTGGTAAGTAGGGTAGAATAACTAAACCATTCCCATATCTAACTAGAATCTAGGTAATATTTTAAGCATCAGGCAATCTTTATTCTAAAAGAAAAAGGGCTTAGGAAACGGCTAAGTGTTTTTATTTGGATAATTGTTTGTTTATTTGATGTTGTTTAACTAGGTAGCATATTTTCAAAATCTGAGGTTCTTTTTAATCCAGTAAATTTATGCTATTTTTATTTATCTCCATTCAATCATTTTATAATTCCAGAAGCTACAGTTTCTCTTAACCATTTTTAAACTTATAATTTATCATTACTAATATGTCAACCTCACAGATTTCACAAGTCAATTTAATTCAAATATTCCCCTTGAAGCCCAGGAGAGCACCACACCCCATCCTACAAGAATGCCTTGACGGGCTTCCCTGGTGGCGCAGTGGTTGGGAGTCCGCCTGCCGATGCAGGGGACACGGGTTCGTGACCCGGTCTGGGAAGATCCTACATGCCGCGGAGCGGCTGGGTACTTTCACACACATTAAATTATTTCATCCTCACAAAGACCCTGTGAGGAAAATAAAAGACACTCTAACCCCCATTTTACAGGTAAGGAAACTGAGGCTTACACAAACTAAGTAAATTGCCCCAAATCAAAGCCAGTAAGTCAAAAAATTCTTACTCTGAGTTTTCTAGTCTTTTGCTCTTTCCACCATCCCACTGTGTCTCCTATCTTTCTATGCACCCAGTTTCTGTACATTGGGCCAGAATAGAGCTGTCTCTATCAAAGAAGAATTATCAGCTGTGGCTTAAACACACCCTTCATACTACTCTCATTTCCCAGATAGGCCAGCCAAACTGTACCCAGATCTTGTGCACGCATAAAAAGTGTGGAAGCAAAACACTACGCACCAGTGACACAGAGATACTTAAAAAAAAAAGTCCAAAGTGTGTTTATGAATAAATATGTCCACATCTCTTCTCCCAGCATACTTAGACTTGCTCCCAATGAGAACTACAGCTCTGGGGAGAATTGAATTTCAGGGTCACTAGACGTTGTTCTGGGCCTAATGAAAAGAATGGGAAGACATTTCCCTTTCTGCACATCTCTTATTAAAGGAGAGAAATAGATGGAAGGAATTGGCCTGGGCTTCTGCCTCTCTATCCTGTGTTCCCTCCACCCATCAAAGTGTCAAAGGGCATAAATATTTTTAAGATTCTTGATACTTGTTACAGAATCATGCTGTCAATCATGCTTTGATAGGAAGCTGGCTCCTTGCATAAGGCACATAACCTATTCTGAAGGTATCTGAAACTTTTTCATAGTAAAACGTGAATATCTGAGGAAACTTAATAACAGTATTACCCATGCCCAGCCTAAGGTTTAAAATGTTAAGGGTAAAACTTGAGGTATAGGAGAGACATTAGGGGGTATAGGGGCATATCTTACCCATATCAGTCCTCTGTGCAGAAAGCACCAAAGAGAACCTCCTTTTATAAACGCAGCCTGGATTTGAAAGGGCTGCAAGAAAAGTGCTATCTTCAGAAACAAGCCAAGCTACAGATAAGGCAAGGAGACGAAGTAAAAAAATGGTAGACAGCCTGAAAGAGAAGAGATTATTAATAACCAATTAGTGAAGAATTCTAGAGGAAGCAACTGGAAGTTGAGAACGGGATAAGAAAGTGGGGAGAAGAGGGAGGAGAGAATGGATCAGAGGAGAGAAATCATGGGGAACTATTAAGAGTAGGGAGAAAAATACTTAATGACTTAATTTTGGTGGAGACCAAGGCCAATGGGCATTCCAATTTAAATAAAAATATCTTGATAATACCTTAGTGTTGAAGGCTTGACTGGAAGTGAAACAGCATCTCTAAGAGTTCCTCTGGATGATGGGTAGAGAATGAGAATATGGCAGTGGTTCTCAACCCAAAGTGCCACTTAGAATCTCCTGAAGACCTTTTATAAAATATAGATATCCAGGCCCCCTCTCAACCATTAAACTAGAATCACTGGGAGTAGACATGGACACTGGCAGTTTCTGGCAACAGGATTCTTTTTAAGATCCCCAGGTATAGCCAGGATCGAGGACCATTGACATGTGGCGGTGGTCCTTAAAGTTGGTATTGGACTACAGTGTCACTGTAACCTGGGAACTTGTTAGGAATGCAAATTCTCAGGCATCACCCTAGACTCACTGAATCAGAAATTTGGGGGTGGGGCCCAGCAATCCAAGTCTTAACAAGCTCTCTGAGTGATTCTGAGGCACGCTAAAGTTTGAGAACCACTGAATATGGGATGTGGTGGAGGTGGTGTCCACCTGCTACACAGAGGCAGCTATAGCCATATCTACAAGTATCCTTCATGGTGAGCAGAAGTTATGTTCCCATCAGCATTCTATGAGAATTCTAACTGCCAAAATCTTTTTACATGTAATTTTCGGCAGTTTGATAGGCAAAAAAAAAAAAAAAAAAGAAAAAAGAAAACTTTTCTCTCGTACTTGAGATTGAACACTTTTCATATGTTTATAGTTAACATAAATCTTGCATGCTACAGTTCAAACTGATTTCTTTGATTTTAGTCTAAAATAAAAATAGAGACTAGCCAGTTACTGTTGAGTGGAGGGGCAAACACACTGAATAGTTGCAAGGGGGTAACAAAAGCTCCATCTAGCCTGCTATGAAGGATAAAGACAGTGTTCTAGTTACCAACTTTCAGCCCAATAATATGAACATACACAATAACATTTGTTCATAGTCTCTATTTTTATGAAAAGAGAAAGGGAACCACTCTCAAAAAAAATTAAGGGAAAGAAAACGAAGAGGAAATTCCTCAGATTAAACAAGCTTAAATATTGGAAGTATCTGGAGTAAAACACAAGCAGAAGATGTGGTATATATTTCCTGAAACTGTTAGTCGTTAGGTGGAAGGAATGATGTTTCTGTATTTTCTTAAACAGAACTTGCCGCAGTCTGGGTGGTCCATAAGTTTTAAATAATAGCAATTTGCTATCCAATCTGGCCTCATTTAGCTTCCTTTTTCACTTTAACATCTTGAATTTCTCCCAGTGCTTAGTTTGCAATTCACTCCAAAAAAGACAAAAAAAAAATCTAGCTAAGAACAAACATACTTAGAAAAAAAAAAAAAAAGGCAAAATAAAACAATAGCGGGACTTCCCTGTTGGTCCAGTGGGTAAGACTCCACACTCCCAATGCAGGGGGCCCAGTTTCGATCCCTGGTCAGGGAACTAGGTCCCACGTGCATGCCACAACAAGAGTCCTCATGCCGCAACTAAGATGTCCACATGACGCAACTAAAGATCCCGCATGCCACAACTAAGACCCAGCGCAGCCAAAATAAATAAATAAATATTAAATAACCAACAACAACAAAAACCCCAATAGCTTCTTCAAGTTTGGGTTCAACTAACAAGTAAATTATTTATACAGAAAAAAAATATCTTCTTACTTCAACATACAAATTATCAATTCAGATACTTGTTACTGCTTACTTAGACTCATAACTGTTTTCCTTTCTCTTTTTATCGCACTCTGCTGCAAGATTAATTTTCTTACAGCGAAACTCAAAAGCTCTCGGTAACCTATCCCCCACTGCCACCCCATGCAGTACAGACAAGATGTTTAGCAGAGATAGGCCACAGGGAATCAGCTCTGGGGAGACTACAGAAGAGAGAGGAACGTGGTAATCTTCAAAACTGTGAGGAATTCTGGAGAGACTACAGACCATTGTCAGCTGTTGGTGGAGAGGTAAGCAAAGGCAGAGTAACAGGTGAGAGAGTGCTGTTAGTTTCTGCTCTGCCTCTCTCAGATTTCTTTTGGACCACTGCCCCCCCCCCAATTACCACTGGGAGTCAGAAGGCAGCAACAGGAGCCCACATAAAGGTGGGAACGCTGACCAGCTGCCCTGAGACCCACTCCTCCCAGCCTCCTTGCCAGCCCACACAAGGGATAGTAGGTCACATCTGAGAGAACTGTCTTCTCCCTTTAAAACTTTAGAGGAGAACCCTTTCCCAAGGAATGCCTAGTTGGGGGGTGGGGGGAATGGCAACAGATGGGTGGTGGACTGCAGTTCTGGTGTCTAGGACTCTCTCCCTGGGGCTCATCTTCTAACCTCTTCTTAAAATCACAAGAAAGCCATAAACCAGGGCCTGAGCCTTGGTGTCTCCTCCTGGTACTTGATAACTCTAGGGGGACATCAGCTCACAACCTAAATACCTGAGGTTAGAACCCCTAGAGAAGGAACACCACAAACTGCACAACATAGATCATATCAAGCAGAAATACTGGAATAAGCAGATTAAGAATTTAAAATAAGCACAACCAATGTTGTCAAAAGGTACTGGTAATATGAAACAGGAAAAAGTCAAAAAGATAGGCAAATTGAAAGATTAACTATTAAAAAAAACACTCAAAGAAAGAATAGTAGATGGATTAAATAGCAAGCTGAATATAGCTAAAGAATAAACTGCAAAACTGAAAGAGCAGATTGAGGAAATTTCCTAGGAGGCAGAAAAAAAATAGGATAAAGAAATAAATATAGAAATAAAAAGTTAAGCAGGGACTTCCCTGGTGGTGCAGTGGTTAAGGATCCACCTGCCAATGCAGGGGACATGGGTTCTATCCCTGGTCCGGGAAGACCCCACATGACACAGAGCAACAAAACCCACGCGTCACAACTATTGAACCTGCGCTCTAGAGCCCATGAGCCACAACTACGGAGCCCACGCACTGCAACTACGGAAGCCTGCACGCTCTAGGGCCCACATGTCACAACTGCTGAGCCTGTGTGCTGCAACTACTGAAGCCCATGTGCCTAGAGCCTGTGCTCAGCAACAAGAGAAGCCACCACAATAAGAAGCCCGAGCACTGCAACAAAGAGTAGCCCCTGCTCAGCAACGAAGCCCCAAGGCAGCCAAAAGTAAATTAAAAAAAAAAAAGTTAAGCATCATGGAAAATAAAAAGCAGACATGCTGACATACTGAAAATAGGAATCCAAAGGAGATAATTAAAGAGAGGAGAAAAAATATTTAAGGAAATAATAAAAATAAATAACCCTGAATTAAAGAAAGATGAAAGAACTCAGATGGAAGGAACTGAGTGCCAAATAAGATTAAGAACTCAGATATAATACTGGGAAATTTAAGCACATAAAAGATAAAGAAAATTCTAAGAGCTTCCAGAGAAAAAGAACATCTCCTATAAAACTACAAGAATCGGATTTCTTAACAGCAACACTGGATCCAAATATTTGCAGATTTTCCAGATATCATTCTGTTACTGATTTCTAATTTAACTCCCCTGTGGTCTGAAACATACTTTGTATGATGTGAATCCTTTTAAATGCATTGAGAGTTGTCTTATAGCTCAAAATATGGTCTATCTTGAGCAGACAATTTACCAAAGAAGATATATAGATGGCAAATAAGCACATGGAAAGATGCTCAACACAATTAGTCCTTAGGGAAGTGCAAAATAAAACAATAATGAAATACCACCACACACCAACCATACCAAGTGTTGCCAAGGATATAGAGGAACTGGAACTCTCATGTACTGCTGGTTGGTTCAACAACTTTGAAAAGTAGTTCAGCAGTTTCTTAAAAAGTTCAGTATACAAATTGTAAAATTTCTTGTTCTAATTCTGAGAATAATACCATTGGTAATTTGAGAGGGATGGCACTGAACTTGCAGATTGCTTGCTTTGGGTATTATAGTCATTTTCACAATATTGACTCTTCCAATCCAGGAGCATGGCATATCTCTCCATCTGTTTATGTTATCTTTGATTTCTTTCATCAGTGTTTTATAGTTTTCTGAGTACAGGTCTTTGCCTCCTTAGGTAGGTTTATTCCTAGGTATTTTATTCTTTTTGCTGTGATGGTAAATGGGATAGTTTCCTTAATTTCTCTTTCTGATCTTTCATTGTTAGTGTATAGGAATGCAAGATTTCTGTGCACTAACTTTGTATCCTGCAACCTTACCAAATTCATTGATTAGCTAAACACAAAAGACCCTGAATAGCCAAAGCAATCTTAAGAAAGAAAAAATGGAGCTGGATGAATCAGGTTCCCTGACTTCAGACTATATTACAAAGCTACAGTAATCAAGACAGTATAGTACTGGCACAAAAACAGAAATATAGATCAATGGAACAGGATAGAAAGCCCAGAGCTAAACCCACACACATAAGGTCACCTTAACTTTGATAAAGGAGGCAAGAATATACAGTGGAGAAAAGAGAGCCTCTTCAATAAGTGGTGCTGGGAAAACTGGACAGCTACATGTAAAAGAATGAAATTAGAAGACTCCCTAACACCACACACAAAAATATACCCAAGATGGATTAAAGACCTAAATGTAAGGCCAGACACTATCAAACTCTTAGAGGAAAACATAGGCAGAACACTCTATGACATAAATCACAGCAAGATCCTTTTTGACCCACCTCCTAGACTAAGGGAAACAAAAACAAATGGGACCTAATGAAACTTAAAAGCTTTTGCACAGCAAAGGAAACCATAAACAAGATGAAAAGACAACCCTCAGAATGGGAGAAAATATTTGCAAATGAACCAACTGACAAAGGATTAATCTCCAAAATTTATAAGCAGCTCATGCAGCTTAATAACAAAAAAACAAACAACCCAATCCAAAAATGGGCAGAAGACCTAAATAGACATTTCTCCAAAGAAGATATACAGACTGCCAACAAACACATGAAAGAATGCTCAACATCACTAATCATTAGAGAAATGCAAATCAAAACTACAATGAGATATCGTCTCACACCAGTCAGAATGGCCATCATCAAAATATCTAGAAACAATAAATGCTGGAGAGGGTGTGGAGAAAAGGGAACCCTCTTGCACTGTTGGTGGGAATGTAAATTGATACAGCCACTGTGGAGAACAGTATGGAGATTCTCCAAACTACAAATAGAACTACCATATGACACAGCAATCCCACTACTGGGCATATACCCTGAGAAAACCATAATTCAAACAGAGTCATGTACCAAAATGTTCATTACAGCTCTATTTACAATATCCCGGAGACGGAAACAACCTAAGTGTCCATCATCGGATGAATGGATAAAGAAGATGTGGCACATATATACAATGGAATATTACTCAGCCATAAAAAGAAACTAAATTGAGCTATTTGTAATGAGATGGATAGACCTAGAGTCTGTCATACAGAGTGAAGTAAGTCAGAAAGAGAGAGACAAATACCGTATGCTAACACATATATATGGAATTTAAGGAAAAAAATGTCATGAAGAACCTAGGAGTAAGACAGGAATAAAGACACAGACCTACTAGAGAATGGACTTGAGGAGGGGGAAGGGTAAGCTGTGACAAAGCGAGAGAGGCATGGACATATATACACTACCAAATGATAGCTAGTGCGAAGCAGCCGCATAGCACAGGTAATTCAGCTCAGGGCTTGTGATCGCCTGGAGGGGTGGGACAGGGAGGGTGGGAGGGAGGGAGATGCAAGAGGGAAGAGATATGGGAACATATGTATATATATAACTGATTCATTTTGTTGTAAAGCAGAAACTAACACACCATTGTAAAGCAATTATACTCCAATAAAGATGTTAAAAAAAAATCTACAAACAATAAATGCTGGAGAGGGTGTGGAGAAAAGGGAACCCTCCTGCACTGTTTGTGGGAATGTAAATTGATACAGCCACTATGGAGAAGAGTATGGAGGTTCCTTAAAAAAAACTGAAAATAGAACTACCATATGACGCAGCAATCCCACTACTGGGCGTATACGCTGAACAAACCATAATTCAAAATGAGACACGTACCACAATGTTCATTGCAGCACTCTTTACAATAGCCAGGACATGGAAGCAACCTAAATGTCCATCCACCGATGAATGGATAAAGAAGATGTGGCACACATATACAATAAAATATTACTCAGCCATAAAAAGGAACAAAATTGAGTTATTTGTAGTGAGGCTGATGAACCTAGAATCTGTCATACAGAGTGAAGTAAATCAGAAAGAGAAAAGCAAATACCGTATGCTAACACATATATATGGAATTTTAAAAAGTGGCACTGATGAACTTAGTGGCAGGGCAGGAATAAAGATGCAGACGTAGAGAACGGACTTGAGGGCACGGGGGAGATGGGGAAGCTGGGATGAAATGAGAGTAGCATTGACATATATACACTACCAAATGTAAAGTGGATGGCTAGTGGGAAGCAGCCACATAGCACAAGGAGATCAACTCGATGCTTTGTAATGACCTAGAGGGATGGGATAGGGAGAGTACGAGGGAGGCTGTAGAGGGAGGGGATATGGGGATATATGTATATGTATAGCTGATTCACTTTGTTGTACAGCAGAAACTAACACAACATTGTAAAGCATTTATACTCCAATAAATATGTGGAAAAAAAGAAAATTTCAACATACACCTCCCATCTGACCCAGCCATTCCACTCCAATGAATTATCCAAGGAAAAAGAAAGTATATATATGTCCATACAAAGACTTATACGAGTGTTCACAGCAAATTTACTGGTAATAGCCAAAACCGGAAACAATCCAAATGTCCATTAACAAGTGAATGGATAAACAATCTGCCATACATTTATATAATGGAATAGTACTGAGCAATACAAAGGAATGAACTATTGATACATGCAGTAACATAAATGAACCTGAAAATACTATGCTAAACAAGAAAAACAGAAACGAGTTCATAGTGTTTGATCGATTTATATTAAATTCTAGAAAATGCAACCTAATCTACAGCGACAAAAAGCAGGTAAGTGGTTGCCTGGGGATGGGGAAGAAGGGTAGGGAGGGGTGGGAGCAGGGTTATAAAACAGCAGGACAAAACTTTTGAGGGGCATGAATACGTTCATTATAGTGATATTATGATTACAGTAATGATTTTTAAGAGTGTATACATGTGCCAAGACTTATCAAAATGTACACTTTAAATATGTGCAGTTTCCTGTATGTCAATTATACCTCGATCAAGCTGTTAAAATGAAAAAAAATTACAGTTACCAGAAAAATAAAATTGGTCTGAAAAAAATAGATGAGGGACTTTCCTGGTGGTCCAGTGGGTAAGACTCCGCATTCCCAATGCAGGGGGTCTGGGTTTGATCCCTGGTCAAGGAATTAGATCCCACATGCATGCCTCAACTAAGAGTCCACATGCCGCAACTAAAAAGCCCACATGCTGCAACTAAGAGTCCACATGCCACAACTAAAGATCTCGCATATTGCAACAAAGGATGCTGCATGCCACAACTAAGACCCAGCACAGCCTAAATAAATAAATAAATATTCAAAATCAACAAACTTAAAAAAAAAAAAGATAGATGAAATACAAACCCCAATTTTTTATTTTTAAAAAATGACCAAATAAAAGAAGGAAAAATAAAAATACATATTTATAATAATCTAGAATTAAAACTCTAGATAATATCAACGCAGTGGTGGAGAGGAGAAGCCAAAGGAAGATGAGATGACGTCTCTCAGTTGGAGTCCACTTGGGAGGCGGAAACACACAGCCATTGTTAACAGTGAGTATTGAACATAATTAAGGAACTGCTAGACAGGTTGCAAAGAACTGGAAAATCAAAAAGGGAACCATTACCACCCCTCAAGCCTTCCTTTCCCCAGCAGTGGAGTCCGTGCCAGTAGCAACAGTTGAGCCTGGTTTTCAGGGTTCCCGACATACCCCCAGCCAGCCTCAACATGATCCACTGAGAGCAACGCCACCTCCTCAGAACTGTTAGTCCCGCTCTGCAGGGCTCCTCCTCCAAATTTACAGATTTTAAAAATTTCCATCTCCTCTAATATTCTACAGAAATATTAGGGAAATACAAACACCACTTATTGAAGAAATAATTAAGGAATTTTCACTAATTTTTTAAGCAAGATAATAGCATTGAAGTTATGTTTCCCCCCAAAAAAGTTCTCATCCCTTAAGGATTCAGGCTGAAATAGTAACAGATGAAATAATATAATGTCTATGATTTTTTCAAAGTAATCTGACCAGAGGGATTGCTAAAGTAGGTGGGGCTATAGATAAAATAAGATTTGACAGGAATTGATCATTATTACAAGTGGATGATGCGTAGTTCATTTACTTTTGAAATTTTCCACAATGAAGGGTATTTTAAAAAGCATGCACACAACCGTACTTATATAATAAAAACACACACAAAAAAATTATGACTATCAAGTGCATTAGCAAGGTTGCAATTGCTGGGAGTGGGAAATAAAAGGAAATAAAAATGAATGAATGAACGAAACAGAAGAGTCTAGCACAGACTAATGGCCAAACTTTGCTATAAACTGAGGGGTACCATTGGCTTAACTTTTAGCACAATATAGGACAAAACAAAACAAAGTCCCAAGTCTTTAGATTGCCATTTTATGTCTTCTAGATTTGGATCTACCTTTTAAAACATTTTTTATCATTCACCTTGAAAATCTAACATTCCATCAAAATAGAATATTCACTGTGGATCATGTCCTCTGATTCCATGATGTAGTTCCTAATGGTCCTACTGCCCAAAACTCTGTGTCCATGTCCCAATCTCTACATAACAACTTTTCACTTGTCCTTCAAAGTCTAGCCCATGTATCACCTCCCACTGATGCCTCCATAGTGCCCTTCTCTTCCAGTGGAGAGAAATCTATGTACAAAACAAAACAGAGGGCTTCCCTGGTGGCGCAGTGGTTGAGAGTCCACCTGTTGATGCAGGGGACACGGGTTCGTGCCCCGGTCCGGGAAGATCCCACATGCCGCGGAGCGGCTGGGCCCGTGAGCCATGGCCGCTGATCCTGCACGTCCGGAGCCTGTGCTCCGCAATGGGAGAGGCCACGACAGTGAGAGGCCCACATACCGCAAAAAAAAAAAAAAAAACCTAGCACTTCATCAAAATTTTGCTTAAATAATTATCCTTTTCTAATTTGCACTAAAGTTTTTTTGGTATTTACCGTCGTTCTCAAGATCCAGTTCTTTGCAATGTAGTATCCTAGGAAACGTACCAGCTATATTCATCTCTGTATCCCATTAGCACTGTCTCAAATATTGCAAGTGTCTCCTAAATGATCAATGAAGGAAGAAGAAAGAAAGGGTGGGAGGGAGGGAATAAAAAGATTGGAATGAATGAATGAACTGCATTTCAATTCACTGGTTCTTTCAAGGGAGAAAACTGATCAAAAAAAAAAAAGCCAAACTCACTTAAAATCATAAGAACGAGTTCATAACAAAAGATGTCAGCACTTTTGTAACTATTTCTTCTCAGGTCTCTGGAGCTTCCTTTTTTTTTTTTTTTTTTTTTAAGCATATAAGTGCATATATCAAACGGGATTAAAAAAAGAAAAATACAAGGTAAAAGCTGAAACACATGTTCAGAAGCCTTTTTGTTAGGACACTGTCCCTGCTTTATGCCTGAAACAATGGCAGCAACATGAAAGGGGTGGGGTGGGGTGGGGGTTAAACCAGTTGCATTTGGAGGAAAGATGTGTTTCCCACTTCTTACTCCACCTCCCTCAGCTGATAGGCTCAGCAAGAGACAAAAAGAAAAAAGCCAGGAGGACAAAGAAAACTCAGTCTTCTTGTGGGCAGTGGCATAGAGAGTTTCTGGGTTCTCCGCCTGTCCGTGGTTTTCCTAGTTCTGGGACCTTGGACAAATCATTCAACCTCAAATCTTCTCTACTGAGTCTCTTAATTTTAAAATGGGGCAACAGCTATTGTAGTCTCCATTGTTCTTGCTGACTGCCTTTTCTGAATTTTCTTTTAAATGACTTGATGCGTTTTGGGGGAAAAGGAGGCCGCTGCAGTTTCCTTGTTCAGAGGGGAATGGGTTGGAACCGCCAGGACACTCTTAAGGAGACTAGTCTCTGAAAGGAAGGTGGGCAAAAAGGAGGGATGGGGGATCCAGGCGGCAATGAGGTAAGGAGGTGCCACAGAAGCGTCCCTCGGAGGCTTGGAGACCGTCTGGCTTCCAGCGGAGCCGCCTCCAAACCAAGTGCAGTTCAGCCCTGGAGACATCTCTCCCGGGACTCTGAAGCCGCTGAGATTCTGACGACTGTACACAGGTGGAGGCAGCATCCGGGGACTTCCCTGTCTATACAGACCTGGGATGTCTGAAGAGACCGTCCTTGAGGCACAGGAAGTGCAGTGGGTGTGGCCCAGACAGAGCGGGAGAGAGAGCATGTGGGTCCATCGCGGTGACAGGAGAGGAGGGGCTTATAAGCCTGGTGCAAGGCACCCCTTCCAGGACTCGCAGAAATACCTAGTGGGAAATGTGGGAAAGTGAGGGATGGGGGCAGGGGCTCAGGTCAATCAATCGCATTCTGGGGAGAAGAACCAGGGTAAATTGGATATTAAAAATTAATGATATTCACACACTACTATTATATAAAATAGATAAGGAATAAGGACCTACTGTATAGCACAGGGAACTCTACTCAATACTCTGTAATGACCTATATGGGAAAAGAATCTTTAAAAAGAGTGGATATATGTATATGTATAACTGATTCACTTTGCTGTACACCTGAAACTAACACAACATTATAAATCAACTGTACTCCAATAAAATTTTGTAAAAATTAATGACATTTCATTTTATACCCCAGGTGGAGGAAAGCAAGACTTGCTGCTGAAATCACTACGTACATCATGCCATATTTTGCCAATTCCAAGATCCATTACATTTGACCCTTGAATAAGGAAGGGGTTAGGGGTGCTGACCCTCTTCACAGTTTCACAGCTGAAAATCCGTGTATAGTGGACCCTCCATACCCCAGGATTCGACCAACAAAGGATTCTTGTAATACTGCAGTATTTACTACTGAAACAAATCCATATAAGTGGATCCAGCAGTTAAACCCCTTGTTGTTCGAGGGTCAACTGTAGTTGTCAGCTGCACCATCAATTTAAATAAGAAGGGTTGGGGGAAAAAAATTATTTTACCCCAGCCATAATGCTAATCATAAACAATGATCATAAAACAAATCGTGACTTCAGACTGTAACAAAGAAGAATCAGAACTGAGGAAATATATTTTTACCATTTAACAAGCTTTACTGTTATTCAGCAGTATTAACAGTTAAAAAATTAACAGTGCTTTTAATGGTTTGATAATTGTAAAATTTCTCACACACATTACTTTTACACTTTGAAATATACATACACCGTTTTACATGAAGGTTTTGCACAGAGGTAGGATGAAATATAAAAGATTTTGATCAATATTTATTCCCACTAATTAAGATAACTTTATCTTTAATGTAAAATATTTAAGGAGTAACTTTCAATAGGCCATAAGGTGATAATTCATACTCAAAAGGAAGGGCGAGTGACTTCCCTGGTGGCGCAGTGGTTGAGAGTCCGCCTGCCGATGCAGGGGTTCGTGCCCCGGTCTGGGAAGATCCCACATGCCGTGGAGCGGCTTGGCCCGTGAGCCATGGCCGCTGAGCCTGCGTGTCCGGAGCCTGTGCTCCGCAGCGGGAGAGGCCACAAGAGTGAGAGGCCCACGTACCACAAAAAAAAAAAAAAAAAAAAAAAAAAAGGAAGGGCGAGTGACTTCCCTGGTGGTGCAGTAGTTCAAAATCCTCCTGCCGATGCAGGGGACATGGGTTTGAGCCCTGCTCCAGGAAGAGCCCACATGCTGCAGAGCAACAAAAGCTGTGCATCACAACTACTGAGCCTGTGCTCTAGAGCCCACGAGCCACAACTACTGAGCCCACGTGCCACAACTACTGAAGCCCGTGTGCCTAGAGCCCGTGCTCTGCAACAAGAGAAGCCACCACAATGAGAAGGCCACGCACCACAAAGAAGAGTAGCCCCCACTCGCCACAACTAGAGAAAGCCCACACGCAGCAAAGAAGAACCAGTGCAGCCAAAAATAAATAAATAGGTAAGAGAAAGACAAATATCCTAAAAATAAAAAGATAGGGTGAAAGTACATATTTTATTGTATTTTTTTTGGAAAAGCTTTCTAAATGTTTTATTTGGCCATTAACTGTTGCTAAAATTTTATCAGTTTATTCTCTATGAAAATGTAGATATATCCTAAACCAAATATTTAAGTAACATTTTACTGGAAACAAAAGGCTATGTGGTTATATAAATAAGACTTAAAAATGAGATGTAGCCCACATATTGTAGAATATTAATATTAAAACAGATATATTAAATGGTGAGAAGATAATTTCTATTATATGTACAGAAGGAGTTAAACTTTGGTTAATTGGGGGATATGAGGAAAAGAGAAATCTCTTCACAAAACAATTGATATTTTATCTGTAAAAATCAATGATTATTATGTCTTATTCCAGGTAATACAAAGATAATAATATTTCCTTAAAATTTATAATTATAGCAGATATAGAAATATTCACTTACAGCTGAAATTTACTTTCAAAAACTATAGTATGCATATGTAATAAAAATAAATGCATTTCCTACTATTATGCATAACTTCCATCAAAGGTTAATAGTTACATTATTCTAGAATCATCAATATACAAGTATTTCAATATCAAACAGTCTATAAACATGTTTTCAATATCACTTTCTCAGAAGGGCCTTTTCTGAAACTATCTCCCATATGGGGATATATGTATATGTCTAGCTGATTCACTTTGTCATAAAGCAGAAACTAACACACCATTGTAAAGCAATTATACTCCAATAAAGATGTTAAAAAAAATCTAAAAAGTTTTTTTAAAAATTAAAAATAAAAAAAAATAAACTGTATCCTCCTCTCCTTATTCCTTTCCATAGCACTCTTCTACTGTCCTAAGACATCATAACTTAAAGTTATGCATTAATTCACACATCTCTTTATTTAACACCACTTTCTTTCTACCCAACTTGGCTGTAAACAGAGAGAGAACTAGTCTGCCTTTTGTTCACATCTTTGTCCCAGCACCTACCACAGTATTGGGCACCTATTAGGCAATTAACTACTACTCATTAGATCTCTTCATATTTCCCTAGTACCCTTACTTTACTCCTTTTCCTGCCTCTTTTCCCTTTTTTAAAAAATTATTTTTTATTGAAGTATAGTTGATTTACAATGTTGTGTTAGTTTCAGCTGTAGAGCAAAGTGATTCAGTTACATATATATATATTCTTTTTCAGATTCTTTTCCCATATAATTTATATACAGTAGTATGTATGTTACTCCCAAATTCCTAATTTATCCCTCTTTCCCGTTTTTGAACCCTGACACTTCCCAGTTCCTCCATTAACCCCTGAAAAGTATTCACCAACCTCTGGAACTAGGAGAACATCACTGAGAAGCAAGCCATGGATGCCCTCAAGGATGGTGCCACCACCCCAAGAGGGGAGAAGGAACACAGACACCCTCCGGAAATGCTACAGGAAAGGGGGACGGGTAGGGGAAAAAGGTCTCTGATTCCACAGGGCCAACAGCAGACTTTGCAGGAGAGCCCTGGGCCCCTTGCCTTTGAGCCCCTACACACTGGGGAAGAGCAGGTGTCACAGGTATGCTTGGAGAGCTGAAGTGGAGAAGCAAGGTGGTGAACACCTGGACTTGGAATTGAACTCTGACATTTACTAGATATGTAACTTGTAAATATACTTAAATCCTTGAAGGTTGCTTTTTTCAGCTGCCACGTGGAGCTGTGGCCAGTTGCCATTGCTGGCCCCATAGAGTGGTTGTGAGAATTAAATGAGAGTATGCTTAAGAGTTTGAACACAGTGACGGACACATACTATGGCCTCAGTGAATGGAACACAGCCTCCATAATTATTGGATCCTGGCCTTGAATTGGATGAATCAGTTTCCTTCACCTTTAACTGTCTTGTAGAATGAATCACCTACACAGTATCTTTTGGTTTCTTTGTTTTGTTTTGTTCGGGGGGGTTTGGGGTTTTTTGTTTGCTTTTTACAATAGGCACTAATCAAAGAGATACTGTTCTGTTCCTCCTGCACCCACATGCACCCACTTGAGTATTGAGACACTGCAAGTTTCCTCACAAGATAAAGGATGTTCATCTTACTCTCTGTGCCTGAGCCTGGCTTGGAGGCCCCTCGAAATACCTCAAATATAGTTTTAGAAATAAGATGGTAAATGGGCCTGTACCTTTTATTAATACAGGCGCACCTCGTTTTATTGCACTTTGAAGACATTGCATTTTTTACAGATTGAAGGTTTGTGGCAACCCCGCATCAAGCAAGCTTATTCATGCCGTTTGTTCAATAGCATTTGCTCACTTTGTGCCTCTGTGTCACAGTCTGGTCATTCTCTCAACAGTTTACACTTTTTCATTATCATTATATTTATTACAGTGATCTGTGATCAGTGATCTTTTTTTTTTAACATCTTTATTGGGGTATAATTGCTTTACAATGGTGTTTTAGTTTCTGCTTTATAACAAAGTGAATCAGTTATACATATACATATGTTCCCATATCTCTTCCCTCTTGCGTGTGATCAGTGATCTTTGATGTTATTACTAGGACTCGCTTAAGGCTCAGATGATGGTTAACAATTTTTTGGCAATAAAGTATTTTTTTAATTAAAAATTTACATTTTTTAAGACATAGTACTAGACTACAGTATAATGTAAACATAACTTTTATATGTACTGGGAAACCAGAAAATTCACGTGACTCACTTTATTGACATTTGCTTTATTGTGGTGGTCTGAACCGCAGACTCTGAGGTCTGCCTGTAGTATCTGCAGAGAACTTTCTTCTGTAGAGAAGTTTTTCGAAGCACTTTCATATGTTATGCTGTTTAAACTTCACAATAACTCTGTGGCTGGAATTATCATTTTCAATTTCTTTTCTTACGTTTTTTCTTAATCTTGTATTTTTTTCCCCCAGAACCCAGGCTAAGATGTTAATGTATTTGCCCAGAGTCCTGTCACTAGCACACTAATATCTGAAAGAATGAGTTGGTCCGTAAGGAACCAAAGACACTGCTCCAGGCTGTCCCTGGTTTTTTTTTTCTTCTCTTTCTCCCTTTCTTCTTTCTTTCATTTTCCCCTCAATTCTTTCCTCCTCCCCCTTTTTCCGGTAACCCCTCATAATCTACACCAGTTTTCATGCCCTTCCTCTGGGAGTCTGGAATGCAATACTAATGCGATTACTAAACTGCAAGCCTCAGAGGAAACAAAACACAATAGTCTTTTTTTTTTTAATTATTTCAACAGTCTTCTTTCTCAGTTAAAAGAAACCCAGCTTTCATTAATCATGCAACATGTTACCTGAATTGAGCTGTTAACAGACTTTTAAAAGTCGAAATAAATATTTGCAGGCTTACATTGGCACTTCTTTTTGCCTTTTAAATAAACTACCCTATAACCATCCGAATATAAAACAGCGCTAAAACTATATAAACTGGCCATAACTTGAAAATGAAAACTCAGAAACCTCAGAACATATTACCCTAGTTAAAATGGGATGACCTGAATCTCCATTTTACAACTAGAAAATACAAAAATGGATAAAAGAGAAAACTCTTGCTAGGGTTCCATCTTGAAGCAGAATTTATGTTTGTCTTTTATGAGAAGAGGAAAAAAAAACAGGATTTATAAACAACCTTGGGTGTAATATAATATGGATTAAAATATTTATTTCTTACAAATTTGACCTCATCAAATGTACCAAATTTCAGTTTCCCCATCTCTAAAATGAAGTCAAATATCTGAAAAACGGGACAATTTGCACTTTTTCCCTCTGTTTTTACATTCTAGATGCCCTTCCCCACCCCGTGTTAGGAACTTTCTATCAATGTGGTCTCCATGTAGAAGAGCAGAGTCTAATGTTAGCAAAGGCAATATCACTAATTATCATTTTCAATCCAAGTAAATTTTGGAAAAAAAAAACCCTGACCCAAGTAACATGTCAAGTCAATTTAATGAACATCAAATCAAATATTCTTTGACATTTTGACACTATTTTGACTTACTGAATAAATCCCATCATAAATCTTTCTTAAATACTTGAGGTTTTAGAAGTTGTTAAATGTTGTTTCTAAGATCTAGAGATGCATAACAAACTATCAAAGGTAACTAAAGCATGTCTTTCAATAACAATTACAATGATTATCTCATTTTGAAGGATTTTAGGAAGGAAGCTATATGCCCTACCTGAAGGAAAAGAAGGAAAAAAATCTCTACTTCAACTAATAGATTTTTATCCCCAGCAGGAGCAAAGGAAAATACTCTAGAGCTGGTAGCTTTTTGGGGCTGCAAAATCACAGCTCTAGTAGTTAAATCGTTAGCAAAACTAACCAGAAGAAGGTCTGACATACGCAAATCATCAAATAGTAATAACTTCTCTCTATTACTTTCTTCAAAATGGCACCTAAAATCACTGTGCTTATTCACTTGTTTATTTTTTGTCTTCTCCCTCTAGAAGGAAAGCTCATGAGAACAGAAATGTTGTCCTTCAGATTCACCCCAAATCCCCAGTACCAAGAACAGGACCCACATAGAGTGGGTACCTAGCAAATATTTGTTAAATAAACAAGCACACATTTAATCCGACTGGCAGAGAATTGCCTTCATTATATAATCATGGAACTTTATGTATTGTCTAAATTTCCAAAAGTTCTTTGTAGCCCAGATCAACATTGGTACTCATTTCATAGCTAGTTTATGGACTTATTTAATCCATGTTCTTAAATATTAAAAGACATCTGTAAAAGATTTCTTAGTTATTTGTTTTGCAAAGTGAAAACAAGAAGATAGTGCCTAAATCTACTTCAGTAATAATCTTAACTTCAAGGACAAATTCTCACATTCAAGGTTTTAGCTATCACCCTTGCAATTTAATTATGACTCAGAAAACCCACTGAATTTCCCCAAAATGGTTCGTGAGCTCTCACAAAAGTTACATACGGTTTTCCTGGGCAGGAAAAAGGGCTGTGCTATGTGCTTGAGAGACACCTCTGGGCAGAGAATTTTATTTTCAATACCATGAGTTTTAGTGAATGATACTGAAAAGGAGTGGCCTGTTTTACATCTATGGGTTTACTTTAAGGAGTGTAGTTATTGAAGATTTTCCTTTAGAAAGAAATCATTTCTTGAGAGTCTTCTCAAGGTCATCCAGCCTTTCTATCTTCTTCCATCAGCACATGACTTAGGTAATTATTCTAATGCCTCAAAGTTCTGGACAAAGAAATTAAAAGGCATAGAGAAAGAAACAGAAATTTATAAAAAGAAAAAAATCAAGTTTAAGAATTTCTTTTGTACAGTCTTGAGCCAGCAAGGATGATTGTCTGATTCCGAAAGTCTCTACCGAATGAAATGACACCATCGTAATTAGGGCAAGGAGGGTCCTGATTTTTCTGTCAGAAGACCCGGGTTTAAGTGTAGGTTCTATCATTCAACTTTTCTCCAGCTCAGTTTCCCCATCTCTAAAATGAAGTCATATTAAAACTCTACAAGATTATATAAACCAGTTGTGAAAGGGGGGCGTATATATTAAGGCAGCGTATTATATGTTATATTAAGGCAGTCTATGTGTAAAGGCAGCCTGCAGGCAGGAGTCAGGTGAGGGTACTAGGAGGAAAGACTTTGGGAAAAGATGGGGTGAACCTGGGTGGTCAAGCCATCACCCGGATGAAGAGAGACACTGACCTTACTACCTGCCCCAGGCCAGCAGCTCCTTTACCCAGAGAAGAAAGCCATTTCCTGGGCCAGCCTTCTTTTTGTATTAGCTCTTAAAAGACAACTGATTGGGGACATTTTGTTTGTTTGTTTTGTTTTTCTGTTTTTTGTTCTGTTTTCTTTTTTTTTTTTTTTTTTTTTTTCCTGTTGATCGGGAATATTTTGAAAAAGAAGGGAGGGAAAACTATGTGCTAAGCTTCAACTCTTGAAGAACTGGGTTGGTGATGAAATACTCATGAATCAATGCCCACGGCCAGGTGCTGGCAGGGTTGGAGAAATAATGTGTGTTCTAATCCCAGCCTGGCCTTATGCTAGTGGTGCCACTTTGGGGCAAGGTAGGTAACCTCTCAGCCTCAGTTTCCTCCCTGTAAAATTGCCCTACTCCACACGTGTGTTATAAGAATCAAATGAGATAAACTATGTGAAAGCTACACTCTCATACACAAATATGAGTTATTACTGTGCTTGTTCTTAGAACTCGTGAGGTACAGAGAGAAAATAATGAAAGGGCAACTTAAATTTGTAAAAGAAACCAAGACCATCTACTATAAGTTTTGTGAATCAGAAATTCACACTGTTAAGAAGATTAAATAAAATGGTTGATGGAAAGCACCAGATGCAGTGTAGGTATATGAGAAATGTTCGTTCCCTCCCCTCTTAATTCTCCCTTTCTTCTGTCAAAGCACTTGGTAGGCCATAAAAGCCTAATCAAAATTTAGGTATTACTGTTTATATGGTTTGGTTTGGTTTTTAGCAGTGTGAAGAAGGTGGAATGAACTTGGACTTTGAAGGCAAACAGGCCTGGTATCAAATCCTGGTTTTGCTGTTCACTTGCTGTTTCTAAGTGTGGCCTTTGAGGATGGAATAATCTGTGAGCCTCAGCTTCCCCTTCTGTAAAATGGGCTCATACCTCACAGAAGTCTTTCCCAAACTTTTCCATAATATTGCACACCTTGAAAAGGAGAATATTTTTACTGCAAAGAATGTTGCTGCCCACCATGAGATGTGACCATACCAGGTGGCAGTGATCACCCAGATCAGGTGCTGCTTTATTTGGTTTGTGGGGAAGAATAAATGTGAGCCTTCCTGGTCATAACAGACGTAGCATGATTTCTTAGATCCCTTTCCTTCCCTAGATCAAGGACAAATGGAGCAACCTACTTGGCTGACGTGCATCTCCCAGGCTGAACACTCCTCGGAAGGGCAACCGCAGGCTCTACCAGGGCAGGGCTACCCATCCCAAAGTGATGCTTTGTGGCGACTCTCTTTGTGAACTCACTGGCTCACGTGCCATGTGAGCTGTGGCCTGTCCTCCTTGAAGCCCCTACAACGCCCCTATCTGAGGCCATGGGGCAGCTGCTGTGTAGCAAGCTGTTCTCTACTTTGTCCAGGCTACTTCTTGGGGAGAAATAAGGTAGAAAACCCATAGAGATTTGCCTGAATGACACTTCCAGAAAAGACACTGGCAGAAGTCACAAAACCTTAAAAATGAAAGTCCCAGAGAGGCAGTTTTCAGTGGCCAGGGGGGAGTTTTAACCCCAGCTTTTACAGGTACTGAGCTTTTGAGTAACAAGGGAGTGTCATTCCAGAAAAATCTAAAACTTCTTACCATTCCAGCCATGGCTGGAAGATGCTTCGCGAGCTCACTGCTATTTGAGTGTAGTACTGTTTGTTACTCCTGAAATTCCTACCCTGCCTTGACTGATGCAAAAGAAGTACCGTTTCATGAGCCCCACTATGTGTCAGATGCTCTGCAGGTTATTTTCAATCTTTACAACTACTCAGCAAATTAGCACCCAAGCCTTCTTGCAGTATGCTGTCGGGCTGCACCCCGCAGTTTGCCCAGCTTCAAGACCGAAGAAAGAGCCCGGAGTCAGCAACAGAGACATCAATGGCTTAATGGATTGGGGAGCTTACACACCAGAAGCAAGGTCCTAGAGCGACACCCCACTGTGTGGCAGTCTTTGCTGGGGTTGGGGGGTGGGGGGTAGGAGGGATGTGTGTGCTGGGGGCAGGTTACCAGTTACAGGGGGAACTGACGTCCGCTTGGCCATGGATTACCAGGGGAACTAGCAGAGGGGCACCTCTCCCCACCCCTTTGATAAGTATCATGGTAGAGATGTTCTTATCTAAAGTTAAAACAATCACTAGCTGGGGCAGGGCCAAGTATGTATCAATAGGAAGGTCAGTCACGGGAGTAGGTGTAGGTGAAGCAGGTATTGGTCGAGCAGGGGATGTACAGGGAACAAGAGAATAGCCATCTTGGATGCCCTGATCATACATATGACATATTCCCTGTCCAGGAGGAAAAGAGCTTTTAAGAAAGCTAATGAGTTTTCATTCTTTAAACTGAATTTTTAAGAAATCTAGACAGGGGACTAAGAACTCTGCAGTTTAATATTAATATTGGTACAAATATATAACTAGCCTCACATGGACAGGAAATAAGATGCTATGGAGAGGAGACCGGGATCGGATGACTAAGAGAACACGAGGAAAAGAAAAACAGGACAAAGTAGGGGCCCTAACCTCACCCTCCTATCATAAGCTCCAGAAGCGTACTACAGACTGAGTGTACTAGACAGCTGTATATATCTGTGTTCATGGTAACTGCAAATAAAGTGATACTAACCATTGTATATATCCAGTTCGTCTCAACTAATCATTCTGATGACCTTAGAAACCCTTGCAAGGATTTAAGGAAAGGCATCCACGTAACACACAGAATCAATCCTGATCCATGTAGACCAAGATTTCTCACCCTTGGCACTGCTGACATTCTGAGATGGATGATTCTTCACGTGGATTGTAGGATAAGTTGCATTTAGGATAAGTTGCATTTTAGATGAGTTGATTTTTTTCCCCCAAAGGTACCTATTACATTTCAGCCTAAGTACTAAAATAAATGGCAGGGGTATTGTGTGTGGAAAAACACCTTCAGGAAGTAAAATTACGTTATTCCTTTTTTTTTTTTTTCTTTTAGGAACTGATCTTATCAAAGCAAAATTGCTCAATATTTAGTACAATTGCCTTTTCAAGTATATGTAACTACAGTTAGCACCTTTTCACATCTCATCATCCACAAATGATGGGCTGCTGTGTGCCAAAGGTGAATTATTTGATGCTATCTAATCTACAATGAAGTTTACATATGTCTGTGTGAACCAGTGTAAGCGAAATGGGAGGGAAGGGGTGTAGACTAACATTAGGGATCTTTAAAAGGGTAAATACATGCTTGAAAATCCTTATTCTCCTTTTGACAGTGGGCCTACTTTGACCATAATAATTATCCATGCCAGCTATTGTGAAACAGTTTATACTACATGTGACAAGCACAGTTTTTGGTTTTGTTTTTGGCTTTGTTTTTAAATGCAAGGTCCCATAATTTATAACAATAGCTAGAACATTTGGAATAAAAACCACTGGATAACGTCAAGCGTCTCCAATTTCTGCACGAAGGACACTGATTTCCAGTAAGGGATTAGCCTACTGCTCATTCCTTCCTGTCTTCCTGGATCGCCCCTCATCCCTACGTTCCTCTTTTTTTCTTTAGCACTCACTTAGAGCTAACCACTTGAGATCATACTCAGTAAGATTTGATCTACACTAATAAGAGGGGGTGAATACCCAAAACAAGATTAGCCGTGCAGTGATACTGAACATGGGTAAAAGGTATGTTACACTATGTTCTCCCTACTTCTGTGCTTGTTTGGAAATGTCCATCAAAAAGAGCTGTGTTTTGGGCTTCCCTGGTGGTACAGTGGTTGAGAGTCTGCCTGCCGATGCAGGGGACACGGGTTCGTGCCCCGGTCCGGGAAGATCCCACATGCCGCGGAGCAGCTGGGCCCGTGAGCCATGGCCGCTGCGCCTGCGCGTCCAGAGCCTGTGCTCCGCAACGGGAGAGGCCACAACAGTGAGAGGCCCGCGTATCGCAAAAAAAAAAAAAAAAAAAAAAAGTCAAAAAGAAAAAAAAAAAAGCTGTGTTTCTTTAACTATACTCCAGTGAAAAGAGTGAGTCTGTGGAACTCAGCTACCACATTGCCCATCCCAATACATCTTCCCTAGCATCTCACAGGAAGACGATACTATTATTTAAAAAAAGAAAAGAAGCTCACCTCTTTACGTGTGCTCTGGATCCCATCAAGTCATGTCTCCTGAGAGATCTTGCCTCTAAGGCATCCTTTCTCACTCCCACATCTTTAACCTCATCCCCAGCTGACTCCTACCCGTCTTCTTTACACACTCACGCTTCCCCAGCTTAATAAAGGCTTCCCTTGACAAGCAGATCTTTAGTAACTCTACATGAAAATGAACATGTTTATACTTTTTAAATCCATATAAACTAAAAATTGGCTTTTAGAAACTAAGTTAAAAGAGGTGTTTCTTGGGACTTCCATGGCAGTCTGGTGGTTAGGACTCTGCGCTTCCACTGCAGCGGGTGTGGGCTGGATCCCTGGTCAGGGAACTAAGACCCCGCATACAGCACAGTGCGGCCAAAAAAAAAGGTTTTGTTTTCTTTTTACTAAAAATAGCAATTGCGCGTCTCAGCATCATGCGTTAGAAATACTACACAATACAAAAAGGTTTGCACTTTTTTAACTAATCTAGTAGTATTAACATCAGAGAACGTTTAGGTTGGAAGGGAAACCACATTTCTTCCAGATTCTCATTGGAACAGGTGAAGAGGTAGGGGTCCCCTATGATACATACAACGTTGCTTAGCTCCACCCAGCTGCTTACCCTCTGAGCTAACATGAAGACCCCAATCTCTCGGCTACTGCTCTTCTATCATAAGGTCCTGGAGGCCTTCTTTAGTATAATCAATTCAGATTCAAAGTACAGTGAAATTGTAGGGAGAAACACCTTTCCACAGCTTTTGGATTTTGTATTACATACACTCAAGTTAACTGTCTTTCTACCAATTAATGAAAATA
Organism: Delphinus delphis; assembly: GCF_949987515.2. Lineage (NCBI taxonomy): Eukaryota > Metazoa > Chordata > Mammalia > Artiodactyla > Delphinidae > Delphinus > Delphinus delphis. The sequence goes on along the minus strand of NC_082692.2, from coordinate 41,225,799 downwards.
AAAAGAAAGTCTTAAGCCCCTCACTAGCAGACCAGAGGTCTTTGGGGGGAAGGGTGTGTCAAAGGAGGAAGGCTGTAGGGCAGGAAGCATCAAGAACCAAGAGTCCCACTGCAGGAGGCCATAAGCTTCACGCAGGATGTGAAGTGCAGCAGAAAGTGCACAGGCTTTGAAATCACACTGGAGTTCCAAGTCCCTGCGTAGCAACTACCTGTTGCTATTACTGGATCTCAGTTGCCTCGTCCATAAAACGAGACAACCACCAGGACTGCCTCACAGATTTCCAAATCAAAGAGCGTGGCATTAAGCAGGTGCGCCATAAAGAGTTAGGTACTGACACCACCTAAGAGACCATCTAGGGGATGCTCACGCCAAACGGAGCAGTAAAGGCTGGTGCGGGTGACCGCAAGTAGCCTGAACCTCAGAGAGCCCTAGGCACAGCCCTTCTGCTGTCCTCATTCGCCCTGTGCAAGGCCAGCTCCGGGTTCTCCGCGGAGCCGCTGACTCAGGGGAAACTGGGAGCGGCGTGGCCACAGGCAAACATATTTTTTTCCTCTTTGACCGGAGGCCCGAAAACCGACGAGACTGAAATGGCTGCCGCAACATCAGCAGCAGCAGCCCCGGAGGCAGGAGTGCAGGACCACACTTCCACCTTGGCCAGCCTCTCCGGGATTGACTTCTAGCTCTGAGCCGGCACAGAGTGCTGAGTCACGGCGAGGCGGCGCTGTGCGCGGGGGCCGGACCCGCGCAGTCACGTGTCGGGGGCTGGACCACAACACCGTCTCGGCGTGCAGCGCCCGCGGCCGCACCGCTTCCTCGCGCGAACCGCCGGCTCTCCGAGCATGCTCAGAGCGGCGCCCGCTCCCCGCCCCTCGGTTCCACCGCCCGGATTTTCCGGGCGGCCCTGGGGGCGGAGCTTTCGGCCTCCCTGGATACCCCGAGCGCAGGATGCGGTGTTTGTACTGTCGCTGGGTTCCGGCCCAGTGGGTCTTGCTGTTTTGTGCAGAAGAACTGTCCGGGAATCCACCTTTGGTCAAGGCTGATTCTGCACGATATGCGCGCCTTCTTTTCGCTTTAGCCATCATTAAGGCCTTAAACGTTCTGTGCGGGGCTGTCTGCAGAAAACCCTCTCCCACAAGTCGAAACCCAGTCTTGGGTGCAATCTACAGAATGAAATCGAGAAGTAAACCAAAGAAAATGCAAAACACTATCAAATAGAGGGGAATGACTTGTTAAATATGACGTCTGTTGATCTGTAGTTGTTTTTTCCCCTTGTAACAGCAATTACAAGTCACCCTGGAGGTCAATTAATTTAAGTAATATCCTATAACATATCCAAAATACTAGTATAGAAACATGTAATCAATATAAAATTACTAATGAGATATTTACATTCTTTGTGTGTACTAAGTCTTTGAATCTGGTGTGTGTATTACACTCAGCTCATTTCCAGTCCAATAAATTTTCTTTGGAAATACTTGATCCGTATTTAGAGTTCATAAAATTTACAGATGAAAAAGTGGATTTCACATTCCCAATCTGTTCCAGATTTACTTAGAAGCTTTCCAGTAGCCAAATGGAACATCAATTTTACAATTCCTATTTTACTGGATTAAAACAAAAGTAAAATTCACTTTCTCAAATTAGCCACATTTCAAATGGTCAACCACATGTGGCTGATGGCTATTGTATTGAACAATGCCAGGGTATGCAGATGTGAGATGAGATTATGAGAATTACAAAATGATCCTTTGGATGCCTCGCCTGGATGTGAATGCCTCGTGAAACAGTGACCAATACTATCCCTCCCTCCCCATCTCCACACTGCCTCTTTCCATTTATACAAAGCACTTTTCTAGAGTTAAAGATACAAAAGGCGTGAATCATCTCTATCCCAGAGGAAGTCACTACCTAGTGTGGAAATATTTTTTAAATGATTCTATCATAACGTAGAAATAGTGACATGTACAAGTGCAACCAAAAGACAGAGAGGAGTAACTGGGACTCAAAGAATGAACAGGATTGTGTCAGGTGAAGAATTCCAAGCAGAAGAAACAGCAGAAAGCCAGGACCGCACAGGTCTAGTGAGGTTGGTGGGGAGGGTACAAGGAAGAGGGGGCTGTGGACAAAGTAGAATGAGGCTTGGTTTTTATCCTGGCTGTTGAAACAGATGATTGAAACCTCATCTACTGAGCTTCAAACCCCCTCACATCCCCACCCACACTCCAGACACATACACAGACACCCCTGTGGACATTACAGCCAGACCTTGGGTATCCATGTCCCCAAGCCCTGAGATGGGCACAGCCAACATGAAGGGTGTGGGAGAAGAGACTTCTAGGATCATGTACCCATTTGTCAGTCATTAAGTGGTCACTAAATGTTAACTTTGTGGTGTGAGGGAAGAGGGCAAGTAAGTACACACTTTCTGGTCTCAGTACACATATGATCTAGTTGCCGTCACTTTTCCCCTGATCTGTCATCTCATTGCTCTTTTGACATATTTTTTGAACAACTACTTGGGGGCGAGGTACCTCGTTCCTTCCCTTTCCTGCCAGGATAAGGCTAACCCCAGCTGTTTCTAAAACCTTCCACCCCGTGGTAAGCTCACATGAGCATCATTTTAATCACTTGATGGTTGAATCCTAGGTTTGGATGGGGGATATACTTTGGAGATGATTCCTTCTAACGATCCTTATGGAAATGTTGACAAAGCTCCTTTGGTTGCAGTGAATGGTGTCTGTGCCATCCAAAGAACATATGTCATCAAATAAATAGTTAGAGACTACACAAATAATATGTACACGTCTAAAAACCTGGAGACAAATTTTCTTGCCACACCCTGCTGCTCTCACCCTGGTTTTATAAGTGTGAGGCGCTTCTCTCCATAAAAAATAATATGGTGGATTCTTCATTTATTCGAATAATCAAACTTCTTCCCCAACGCAGAGTTTCTCTCTTTGGATTAGATTTTTACACATCGCGTTTGCTTAAAGCGAGGCCGACCCCGGCCTGGTGAGGCCCTCCCCTTGGACTCCGCCCTAACCACGCCTGCGCACGCCTACCCTACAGCCGCCGAGTCTCTGCGGGTGCTCGGCCACGCCTCCTCGGCCGCACCGCCTCCTTTCCCCGCCCCAAGCCCGCAGTCTATAAAATCCGGAGCGGCGGATCGAGCTGGGGAGCGGCGAGCGGTTGGGAGCACTGGGCATGCTCAGCGGCGCAGGTTTTGGTCACAAGTAGGAAGGAGGTAGTGCAGGACACCGGCAAAGAGAAGCGGGAGCCACCGCTGCACCGGGGCTGTGGGTACCGCCGCCGCCGCCTCGCAGCAGGAACGGGGCGGGAGCCGGAGCGGGCGAGGGGCCAGGCCGTCGGGCAGAGGGCCGTCCAGCCGGCCCCCCCGGTCCGCAGCCTCCGTCCGCGCGGTACACCCAGCCCCTGGGTCGGTCCCCCGGGGGGCGAGGAACTCGCGCGGCGGAGCCGGAGCTGACCGGACCCTTCCTCCGCCGGCTGCGGCCCGAGGGCGCCCCCTCGGGGCTGAGCCGCCGCCGCCTTCCGCGGGGAGCTGAGTGTCCGGCCCGCGCCGCGCGCCGGGAGCCCGGAGCGGCCGCCGCCGGCCCAGAGGGCGAGGAGAGGGGGCGGCCATGGGGCTACTGTCCCAGGGCTCGCCACTGAGCTGGGAGGAGACCCAGCGCCACGCGGACCACGTGCGGCTGCACGGGATCCTCCAGTTCCTGCACATCTACCACGCCGTCAAGGACCGGCACAAGGACGTGCTCAAGTGGGGCGACGAGGTGAGCGCCCGGCCCCCGCCGCTCCGCGCCCCTTTGTTCGGCGAGGCCCCTGCGCCCTCGATCCGCGCCCTGCGCTGCCCTGAGGGTCCCCGCCGCGCCCCCGAGGGTCCCCGCCGAGCCCGCGGGCGTCCAGCGCTGTCCAGGGCCGTGCTCCGAGCCTTTGGCCGGACTTCTCTCTCCCATTCATTCATTCGAGGTTCGTTTCCATTCAGCAAGTGCGGAGTAGGCGCTCGGAGGGCGTGAGCGTGCAAAAGTGTGACACTGGGTGCCTGGAGGAGTTTTCAGGCTGGGGTGTCTGCCCACCGCCTATCGACCCACGGTCCCGTCTCAAAATGCCATTAACGTGAAAGGGACTAAAGTTGTCCTAGAAGGCCGGTTGCTGTTAGGAATCAGGTCTTCAGGATTTCGCTTCCGCCCCACCTTTTCCTGGTGCCTTTTAAACCTCCAGCTTCTCCTCATCAACCACCCCCCGACCACCACTTTATAGATATAAATTTAAAAAATCATGGCTTGGTTTAATTCTAACTGGGAACTCTGAGAGCTTCAAAATTAGGATCTGTTAGTGTCTTTCCATGGCCCAGATCTAGTATATAAACTTTCCGAATCTGTGCTTCCACATGTGTGCTGCTTCGAAGTGAAATGCCTCTAGATTCTCAATATTGAACCATTGTTTATTGGAATGATTTGGAAAGCACTGCCTCCTGTTAGTTTTAAAGTCTTTTCTGCCAAAGCGTTTTATGCCTTTCCGTCCTGTTTTTTTAAAAAAGACGTGTATATACAGTTCAAATAATCAAATGACTTCTGGAAAGGTTCGTTTATATTTTTCGTGTTTTTACCTTTTGCCTTCCATGGCTTGCTCAGGTGTAAATAATTTATCTCCTTGTCAGTGTTATCACTCTTCACCTAAGTGTCAAGGTGCTGCTACACCAGTGCCGAATCTCTCTCCTTGCAAAAAGTTAGTTTTTCTATGATTGGAAAATAATTCTGCCTGTCATTTGAAGGAATTGTGCTCTTGTAAGCTAGAAAAGTATCATGACTAGTAATTCACATTTCTACTGTAAGTGGTTTGCCATACTTTATTGGACAGAAGAGGGGTACAGTATGTTTGGTGATGATTCTTCAGTTTTAGACTAAAACTCTTTTTTTTTTTTTTTTACAGCATCCGACATTTTATATATTCGTGTATTGTGTTTATTTTATGATCTATCCTCTGTTCCCTCTAGATGTTTTTTTCTCTCCCACACCTCCCTTTCCCTTTTTTCCACTAACAAACCCATGTCCTTTGGAATGGGGAGTTTACTGTTTAACAGAAACCATGGAGTAGAAAAGTTATCTTAGATTTAAAAAATAACCCACTGATTATTTATTATTACTTTAAATTCTGCTTCAGTCATGTCTGGGTAGAGTGTAAGATTTTCAAAAAGAATAAAATTCCTGCCTGCCAGTATTGACAGTCCTCTTGGAAATAAGCAGTATGACCCAAGGGGAAGAATTGAGGTTGTGAAGACTTCCCCCGTGGTTAAGAAAAAAGCCTCACTCTTCCTACTCCTGGAATAGGACTTCATTGAAAGCTTGGTCTCCCCCAGTTTGATTCTGTAAATCAAACAGGGGCTAACTCTCCGTTGTGGTACCTCTGCATCTCTGGACAGCGATGTGACTTGGGTGGGGGAGCGGGGGTTGTCTCACACCTAAGCATTTGCTGATGCTTCTGTTCCTCCAGCATCATGTAAAGGTAATCACTCTTATGTTACAGAAAATTACTTTTCAAACTGGAGATCATGATCCATTAGTGGGTTGAGAAATAAATTTAGAAGATTTTAGAAGTCTGAAATTCGTTGTTTCTTTACAGTATCTGACATTTTGACCCTTGAAAAACTAGAGTCTGAACTGCTCTGGTTTACTTATACGAGGTTTTTTTGTCGGATAGTGAATACAACCTGATCCACGGTTGGCTGAATCCACAGATGCTGAATGGAAGGCCAACTATGGGACTTGAGCCTCTGCGGATTTTGGTGTCTCTGGCGGGTCCTGGCACCAGTCCCTTGTGGATACCGAGGGACTACTGTGTATTATTTGTGTATTGTGTGTATTTTATGATCTCTCCTCTCCCCCTAGATTTTTTTCTCTCCGAGACTTTAAAAATGAAAATGGGGTAGGATGAAGAGTATTGGTTTATCACACGTAGTGAGAATATTATGTCAAACTTGAGTTATTTGAGAGTGTGTGTAGGGGTGGTATATTGGGTGCATGTAAATTATTTCTTACTGTGGTTGCAGTTATGGGGTTTGAAAGTCAGAGTCCCACATTTATCATGGCAGGCCTCCCTGACGAGGTGAGCCTCTGAGAAAGAGCAGGCCGTTAACACTCTTAGCATTGATCCTTGCGCATAGTGGGAACTCCCTGTCACGTCTACTGAGTAAAAGTCTGCAGGCAGAATCAGCCTGCAAGTGAGCTTGTTTGGATGCAGAAGCCTAGGGAACAACCAAGAATCAGGCTGGGCCGATAAAAGTGGAGAAGGGTGTGGTGGGTGCCGTGGCCCTGGAGATGAAGGATGGCCCCACCAGACAGAAAAGGGTGTTTGGGACGTGATATGTTGGGCTGGGTCAGCGTGATATCAAAATACTGCTCTTTGTGGAAGTTTTGATGTTGTGCTTACAGGACCATGGACTCGGATTAAAAAAGGAAAAAAAGCAGCCTAAACCTATCATTGTAGATCTGGTTGGAAGGAGAGCCTGCCACTTTGGAAATGCTTGGCGCTAGGACAGTATTTGTCTCTGGTGGTATTTATCAGGAAGAACTTGGATTTGGAGTTGCACTTGTGTTGTATTCCAAGGCTTGCCAACCACCTTGGTGGTTGTGAACCTCAGTTTCCTCCTTTGGAAAATGAGAGGGTTGTTCCTCTTTGAAACTCGCCTGGGATCATCTTTAGACTGCTGAGTGAAGAGAAGGCTGCCACCAGTCACTGTGGTAAAAATGGTTGTATTGTACAAGTGTGTGTCTGCTGGCTTTTTGGAATTCAGAAGTATTTTCCTGTGAGAACCTTAGAAACAGGCAGATTCCCAGGTCAGCTTACAAATGCGAGTTTCGCCTTTAGTGTGGCTGGTCCCAACCCATTGATCATGCTGTTACTGTGGGTAGTCGAAGTTCTAACTCCCAGGTACTGGGAAGATATTTCATGCTGCCCCAGATGGGGGTGAGGGGGAGGTGAGATGGGTGTTCCTGGGGGCCCTGATGCCTGCTAAGCGTTCTTTTATGCAAAAAAGTAAGCACTTCTCTCTTCACAGCCCACACACAACTTTTTAGGTACAGATTTTGTAAGTTGGAGTATGCACATTAAAAGACAAACCTAGGAAGTTTATAAACACTGCAAATGTGGCAGTAAATTCGACTCTTGAATGCTTCCTAATATCCCTCTAGTGTCAGCTACCTGCCAGGCTCTTCAGCTACTCAGTGGCAGAGGCATATAAGAATTGAAATCTGTCTGACTTCACGGTCTACTTCTTAAATACATTACACCAGGTTTTGGAATATTTACAATGTATGAGATTTCATCAAATCTTTTTACAGAGTTCAAACTCTCCAGGTTACAGATGTGTCAGAAAAACATTTTAAAGGAAACATCTTTTCTGATTTTTCTTTTTTGCCTTTCAAAGGCAAGAAGGTCAATTGTACTCTAATGAGCAGATAAATCTATGAGAACTTTGAGAGAAATATACATCTTTAATATTTATAAGTGTGTTATTATCATGTGTAAAACCAATAAGAACTGAGATGGGATTTATAAAGGGCTGGCATATCATTCATAGTTAGAACTTCAAATTACCTATGTAGGTTAAGAATGCTTACATGACTAATTAGAAAATGCATAGCTTGTTAATCAGTAAGCTTATGATCCTATAGCAAAAATAACATCCTGAGCTATAAATCTAGAATGGACAAAAGCATAGTCATTTGAGTCTAATTGAAGGTTCTGTGTAGCTTTGGACGAAGTGCTTATCTCAGTTTTGTCATCTGTAAAATGGGGAGAGTAATACCTTCCTTATACAGTTAGTAAGATTAAATGAGATAATGTTGTTGGAATGGTTTACAAGTAAGTGCCTAGTCTTTTAAGTAAGACTCATAAATGTTCACTTGGGAATGTTTAAATACCCAGGATATCTCATTTAAAATATATCATTTAAATAGCCATGGTTATTGGGGAATGAGGCATTCCATGTTTGCCGGTTTTTAACTGAAATTTGCCCATTCAGATATAATTGTATTCCATTAGCTTAGTAATTGTTTATGGTATTTCTAAACTGCATTTCAGAATCTAAATTGTGTTTTTAAAATGCATTATTTGACAATGACTTCTTAGAATAAGGTACTGAGCAAAAATTACTCTGAGAATTCATGAAGATTCCATAGGTCATTGTGTGCTCTCTGCACACGAAGCACAGTTGCTGCATCTTTCTGTCTCTTGCTGTCACTGTGGGCATCAGTTTATCCACATTTACTGATGTGTCTAAAGCACGGTGGTGAAATCGAGGAAAAAGAGTAAAATATGGTTAGAGCTTTCTGGTGATTTTCTTTTTTTTTCAAAATTATCTTTTATAACCAAGAGGTTCATTTTTGAAGGTTAGGGAACCAGAAAATTGACTGTGTGTACAGTTGAGCTTTAAATAACATGGATTCGAGCTGCACTTGTCCACTTATACATGGATTTTTTTTCAATAAATAACGTAATAGAGTACCACATGATCCAGACCATAAAATTTATATGCAGATATTTGGCTGTGGGGAGAGTCAGCATCCCTAACCCTCTCATTGTTCAAGGGTCAACTGTGTATTAGGAATTGAGGCTAAGAATTTAAGCTTGGCTTAAATGTGAGCTTGACTATCACTTCTGGTGTCCATCTCAGTTTGGAATTATTTCCCCCTGTTCATTTCGTGTTATATAGTTTTATGTGGGCTTTCTTTTTAAACCAATTTCATTGAATTATGATTTACATACAATAATATGCACCCATTTTAAACATAGAGCTCAATGACTTCTAACAAGTGTATACAACCAGATATCTGCAACCACAGTCAAAACAAAGAAATAGGAAACATCTGTATACATATAACATTTCCATCACCTCCAGATGTTCCCTTGTGCCCTTTGCAGACGTGTGAGACACACAGCACCCCAGGTGATTGTGATGCTTCAGGCACCATCTTTGGGAAGCTGCCCTAGAGAATTAGGATCGTTATTTATATGAAGAGAAGGGAAGAGAAGGGAAGGATTCCAGGCAAGTGAACAGTGTAATAAAGGCAGAAAGGTGAGAAATAGCATTGGTGTGTGAGCGTTCTGTGTCTGGTGGTGGTGTCAGTGCGGTGAACAGGTAGGATTAGTTTGTAGAGGTCTTTGGATACGTAGAGGTTTTGATGTACTTTAAATATGGCGAAAACACAATGGGAGGAAAATGTTTATTCCTTCTGCACACGTGGCTCCCCTAAGAACATGTTTCTGGGCTCCTGAACAAGTTACTGTGACCCCACCACATCACTGTTGAATTCTTCTTTGTGAAGAGGAATGTCCAGGATATCACTTCTAAAGGTACCACTTCTAGGAATGTCTAGCAGTGGTGTTAGCAAATGTACTAACTAGAACTCTGTAGCTTCATTTTGAAGGAGAAACCTAGGTAATGTTCAGTGTAAGGCCCCATATCTTGAGAAAAGATGTCAGAATATTATCTGAGCCTCTAACATAGAATTTGTATTTCTGTCTAGGAAATCTTTCATTATCTAAGGTTTTCTCCTGTATTTTCCTCTAGAAGTTTTATGGTCTTAGGTTTACATTTAGGTCTATGATCCTTTTGGAGTTCACTTTTGTATATGATGCAGGGTATGGATTTTTGGGTTTGGTTGCTTTTGCACAGTGCCCCAGCACCACTTGTTGAAAAGACTATCCTTTCTCCACCGCCGAAGGCCCTTGCACATTTGTCTGATATCAGTTGCCTATGTGTGGTTTCATTTCTGGACTCTTTGTACTGTTCCATTGCTCTATTTGTTCTTATGCCAATACCACACTTTTTATTGCTATAATTTATAATAAACTGTGAGATCAGGTAGTCTTACCTCTCCAACTTTGCTCTTTTTCAACTCATTTTGACTCTTTTAGGTCCTTTGAATTTACACATGAATTTTAGAACATCTTGGCAGTTTCTACCCAAAACAAACCCTAGCGGGATGTTGACCATGGTTGCGTTGAATCTGTAGATTGTTTGGGGAGAATTGACATCTTAACGATGCTTCCAGCCCATGAACAAGTATATCTCTCCACTTGTTTAATTTCTCTCATCAGTGTTTTGTAGTTTTCAGTCGACAAGTCTTTCATGTCTTTTGTCAGATGTATCACTGAGTGCTTCATATTTTTTTTATTGTAAATGGTATTACTCTTTAAGTTATAATTTCTGATTGTTGTTGCTAATATATTAAAATAAAATTGATTTTGTGTATTTATCTTGTATCCTGCAACCTTACTATACTGCTTTTGAACATAGGGAATACAGTTCTAGTAACTGTTTTAATGTCTTTGCTAATTCTATCATCTCTGTCATTTAAAGTCAGGTTCACTTGACTTTTTCTCTACATTTTGAGTAGGTTTCTCTGCTTCTTTGCATGCCTGGTAGTCTTTGATTGGATGCCAGACATTGTGAATTTTACCTCGTTGGGTGCTTGATATTTGCGTTTTCCTAAACGTATTCTTAAGCTTTGTTCTGGAATATAGTTATTTGGAGATGGTTTGATCCTTTCAGGTCTTGCTTTTACAATTTATTCAGCAGGTCCGGAAGAGTGTCACTTTAGGGCTAATTATTCTCTTCTGCCAAGGCAAGGCCTTCAGGTGTACCTTCCTCAATGCCCTGAACTAGGAGTTATTCCATGCTGGCGGGGGGAAGGCACCCTGTCCCAGCTTTGGGTCCTCACCTCTCACGTGTGGGTTGATTTACTACTGAGTCCTTAAGGGGGGGACCCTCTGCAGATCTCCGGAATTGTCTGTGCAGCTCTCCTCTCTTTGGTACTTGGTCCTGTGACCTCTAAATTACTTGATTTCCTCAGATACTCAGCTCTATCTCTTCAATTCAGGGAGTCCTTCCCCCCATCAAACCCCCACTCCACCGTGGGCTCTGCTTCACCTCCCTGCCCATGGTCTAGTGCCTCTCGCCAGGCAGGAAGCTGGGGCATTTGCAGGGCTCACTCACTTTAAAATTGTCCCTCCTATCACGGGGATCTCTGCCCTTTGTTATCTGATGTCCAGTGTCTTGAAAATTCTTTTATATATTTTCTCTCTTTCTCTCTTTTTTTTTTCAGGGTGGGGGGTGTGAAATTGATCGCTATTACTCCATCTTGAACAGAAGTGGAAGTCTTTCTACCTTTTCTCTGAGCTCTGCTCTCCTTTGTCTGTAAACTTTGTCCAAAGGCTAGCTACCCTCATGGTTATATCTCCAGCAACCTAGATATAGCCAAGTTTTTTAAGTCAGGATTTTCTTTGCCTTTATGCTGTAATGTTCATCACTTAGTACCACTGTTATCATCCTATGACTGGGTATTTGGTGAAAACACAATTATTTTGAAGTTTGCATACATGTTTAAGAATGGACTAACTTGAAGATGGGAGTGCAGCCGCAAGTCTTCCTCCAAACAGTCGTGTGATCTTAGATACAGAACTTAAATTCTTTGGACCACAATTTCCTCATCTGCAAGAATAATCAAAAAATTCTATCATTTGGTTTTGAATTGCATGCTTTTATATGTATATATAATTTCTAATTGTATCTTTTAACAATTTGACTGTTTCGGAATGCTTTAAATGCCACACAACTTACAAAAATCAGGAAATGTGTACAAGAGACAGTAGAATCCGTTTCCTTATCCCGTCACCTTTTGGGTTTTAGGATTTTTCAAAGAGAACGTACTTTACTGGCTACTGAAAAAGTAATCTAATTACAAACCCATAGATACTAGGTTTCTAAAATCTTTTCCTTAACTTCCTAAGTAAACCTGTTTGAACCCCATAATGTTTCTATTAAAAAAAAATAAAAACAAGATATTATCGCAGACTGTTTCCTTCAGAAAAACTGAGACTTAAGCTTCACTTACATGTGGCAAACACTAAAGGCTTTATTTCCATGATGGATGACTTTTAAGTATTTATTGAGTGACTCCTGTTTATCAAGGACTTCCTGTGGTAGGTCATGGGCTTGAAGAGAGAAACCAAGAAAAGGGAGAAGCTCCCTGCCCTTGAAGAACTCCAGTGGCATGGCAGGGTCAGGGGACAGGCTGGAGAGAGGAGGGGAGGAGTTTACTCTCTGCCTGGAGATCCTGGGAGTCTTAGAGATGGGGGGCGGAGTGGGGGACCTTCTGGGAGGATCTCAAAGGGAGACAGCGCAAGGGAAGGGTGTGTGCAGACGTGCGACTGTGAAGTGCCTGAAGTTGAGGATCACTGCCGTGGTGTGGGACCAGAGCAGGGCAAGGGGAGTGGCTAGAGGCTGAGGCTGTCGAAGGTCCTTTGTTTTTTGGGGGTTTTTTGTTTTTGTAATTAATTTTTTTATATTGGACTATAGTTGATTTACAATATTGTTAGTTTTAGATGTACGACAAATTGATTCAGTTATACATATATCTTTTTTTAGAATTTTTGAATTTTATTTATTTTTTTATACAGCAGGTTCTTATTAGTTATCCATTTTATACATATTAGTGTATATATGTCAAGGTCCTTTGTAATGGACCATGCCAGGAGACGTGGTATTGTCAGTCCAGGAATCGTACCGGGAGACTAATCCTGGGTCTCTTCGGTGGTGGTGGGGAAAACGGGCTGGGAGGGTAACTAGAGGCTGGCAGCTCCCACTGCAGAGGTTACCTCGATGCTGAGGGAGGGGAGAGAGTGTAGCCTGTGGGGATAGTTCCTGGGGAACTGCTTGGATCTTCTGGTTTGGGACCTCCTAGGTGAAGGAGCCCAGTGCTCATACAGTGGAGATGCGGGGTAGACAGTGCAGAGGGAGCTGGAGCAACATCTGAGCTGGCTGTGTGTGTGGCAGGGCAGCCACGGGCCTGAAGATGGGGTTAAAACCAAGGAGGAGAGCGAGATGACTAACCCAGAGAGGAAGCATGGCCATCCCCTCCGAACCCTGGTGATACACACAGAAGGACCTGGACGTGTGTGGGATCTGGAGAAGGACCAGTGGGGGCAGTAGGACTGCCCTGGGGGCAGGAAGGATGTCAGGCTTTCGAGAGGAGTGCAAGGATGGGAACGGAAGTGAAGCCAGAGTTGGCCGGTTAGGGGACTGGAGGCTTTGGCAGCGACCTATCTCGAACATACTAGAACTTGGGAAAAGAGCAAAAATTGGTTTCCAGCCAAAATAAATGGCTCAAAGCCCATGCATGTTTTCACAGCTTGTAGGGTCCTTGAAATCTTGGTTATGATTTTCAGAAAGAAACAGAATTGAATTGGGAAAGCATATGGGAAAGCATTTTGGTTACTTAGTAGCCACGGGGATTGTATATTGAAACTGATCATAAAGGACTGAGTAATTTAGAATGATGACCCTGAATCTCCTCCACTTAAGGGCTGGGTTTCTCAGACATTGTTTCAGATGTTTCAGGAGTTAAGGAAACATAAATAAGCATCAGACTTCTAGCCAAAAGAGCACATCTTTTATAGGTGTCCAGAAAACTTGGTTATCTAGGTTGGTATATTTTTGCAGCATTCATATGGCCACGGCTCTACTCTGTTGGACACTGTTTGGAGAGCTTGCTGTGTTCTTAGATGTTTGTGTCTGTTATGGTCAGGATTTAGTAATTAAACTTATTTCCACAACAAGATTACAAAAGAACCCCCAAACCAGATGTTCCTAATTACATAAATGTTCACACAAACCCACTGTCTTGTCTCCCATCCCCCAGGCCCTTTTTTCAGTCCTTTGGATTTAGTTAACACCTTCCTTTTTTTGTACTGGATGATGATTTAGCAGAGTTAAAACAAACCCTGAAGGCAAGAGCCTCCGTGAAAGTTTACATTTTTTAATTTAAAAAGTTTTTTTGCTTGAAAGGATACACTGAGCACTGTAAGCCTCAGAGGAACGTTAAAGAGGTTATTTGGGAGTGCTTCCCTCATTTCCCGCTCAAGCGTTCACGTATTTACGCAAGTCGGGCACTTGGAAGGCATATCGTCCAACACACCATGCGGCAGCAGCCCTGCCTGTGGTCCTCCCTCCATGGCTGTGTGAGTGGTATCCAGGGCTCAGGAGCTGCTGGCCCCAAAACACAGACAGCGAGAACTAGGAAGCAGGCAAAAGCCCTCTGGGTACAGAGTGCATGCACTTTACTCCTGGAAGCCTGTCTCAAGCCCTCACCCGGAGATTGCTCACTTTGTCCACAATTCCTGCAAGCTGGTCATTTCCTTCCACGGTTCAGGATGAACTACAAAAAATCAGTCGAGGCAGCAATCAGAGACCAAGTCAGAGAGCAGCTTGGAAAAGCAGATCTCGACACGGCAGCCGGTGCCTCCCAGGGCCTTGCTCTGTTAAAGAAATGAAATTGCCCCGAGTCTGAAGCCTTAATAAAAAAAGTGGAAGTATGTTTAGTATCTTCTTATTGTAGCAGAAGAGGATGTAATCAATTTTAGAAAGATTTCCACTGATGTATGCATACAATTTAAAAGATCATGTGCTTAGAAGGGGTGAGCTTTAGGTAGCAAGACGATGCATTTGAAAAAAATTCCCTTCCTGGCAATGCAGTGTGTGCTGTCTTATCTTTGAGAGGGAAAGAAAAATGGATGGTTTTATACCACAAGAACTTCTGGAAGAGTTTAATGACAGACATAGTAGTTTAGAGTTGGAAGGGACACTTTGTTAGATTAGGACATGTTCCAAATGTCCATAATTGTAATATTTGTGAGGAGAGAGGGGAAATTAAGACTGCTCTGGCCTGGGTAACCACTTCCACAACTCCACAAGGCACTAGTGTGGGTGGCACCCCTGGGCATGGGACAAGAGAGGTCCTAGTGTTGGGGGTTAGCCAAGGTTGCTCCGAAGAGGTAGCACGTGACTAGAGCCCATCGGGAGCCAGCTACTTGAGGGGCTGCGGTCAGAGCTTTCCAAGCAGAGAACAGCGGTGCTGTCCAGGCCCTGGAGTGGTTGACTGGCGGAGAAGCAGAAGGAAGGCCTGTGTGGGGGCAGCCTGGGGGGCGGGGCTGGAGTGGAGGGGCGGCACACGTGGTGAGGGTGCTAAGATGTGCTGAGTTTGAGCCATTTGAAAGTGTCCGGGAGGGGGGTGACTTGACCTGTGCCCACTGTCGCAGAGCTGGCGGTGTTCTGCATGAAGTCTTTCCTTTTCCTGAGACCGCGAGTGCCTGAAACAAACACAGCGCGAAACGGTATTTGGGTGAAATAGTACTTCTTTTCCATGAATGACATATTCTGGTATTTATTACTCATTTCAACGTTTTTTGGTAATGTTGATTACAGGCCACCATGGACCCATAAGAACACTTAAAAGACACTGTTCTGCCTCAATACGTGTGTCCCTGCCCGAGAGCTAGAAAATCATCACTAACACGTGAGGATATGTGTACTCAGCTACCACTTTAGGCACTTGACACATTACTTTGTGTGCTCCTCCCCGGTGGCCCCTTGAGGTAGGCGTTATCCTCATTTTATAAAAGAAAAAAACACAGATGTTACTAAGATTCAAACTAGGCTCCAACCCGAGGCGAGGCTGGAGGTGGAAGGGAAAGGCGTAGAGTGTGGGGTGGGGTAACAAGGCAGGTGGGCTGCTTTGATAAAGGTCTCGAGCAACAAGTGCAAGCTTCGGTGTTTTTGGTTACCAGATGATCAGTGGTTCCCTCCTAGTGAAATGCCAGCTACACTTTCAGATCTGAAAAGTCGAGGATGTGTGGTCAATTTCTCGGTCCGCAGGGCAAATGCTAACAGGTTTAGCAATGTGGCTGCGGCCTTTCCAGCTAATCTTCTGCTGGCAGCCTAGCCCTGTGAAAGGGCAGACACGGATGAGCCTCTGCGGGGATGAGGCTGACCTCACTTGATAGCTATGCTGCCAGGCGGACCTTGTCCCGGGCCGCAGGTAGTGGGCCAGCATCAGAGCCCCAAGTCAGGAGCTCTGGTTTAAACTCAAACAGAGATTGTAATCCTTTCCCGTGAATTCCAGGTATGGCCGGAAGGGGTTTGTCTTAGCACGTCTTGCATCCTGCAGACCCTGTCTTCAGCAGGTCAGAATTGCTGTCTTGGTGGGACCTGCCTCAGCATCCAGGCACCCTCAGATGCGGTTATGAAGGAGACTCTCACTGTGGTGGAATGGCATTGCACTTGGAGGTCTGGAATCGCTGTCACCTGCCCCTGGGGGCCCAAGGGCCCCTCTGAGCACAGCAGTGACTTAGGAGTTGCACGTCCTGTTTCGGCACTGGATCTAGGTCTCTTTAGAAAGCATCACCCTCCCTTTGTTGGGTGGGTTAATCTATCACCAGTTCCTAAGAACTAAAGCCCTGAATTTCTTATCTCTCGATGGTGGTCCCTGAATTTGGGCCAACTTCATCTCTAAACACACTTACAGGGACCTAGCTTGCTTTGTCAGTCACCTGCTCCAGGAGTGCCTGGGGCCCTGAGCCAGCCCTGCTGAAGCCCTGAGTTCTCCTTTACCTCGTGGGAGTCCTTCAGGGGCCCTGACCTCTCACTCCCTCACCACCCCCTCCCCACCTAAGCACTGCAGAGCAGTTGGTCCAAGACACCCTCTCTTGTCAGCCGCGCGGTGACCAGGACCCTGTTCTCAGGAAAGAAGCAAAGAATTCACTTGTCCTCAGAACCCAGAAGCTATAGTACTAACCTGCAGGTGTTTTGAGGTAAATAAGAACTATTTATATTTACAGTATTATTTCTTTAGGAGGACGTGTCTTCTGGCTTAGGTTTCTAAGTTGCAGAGTGCCCGTGTTGGTGGCCACAGCAAACATCTCCTTTGGTAACTTCACGTGATGTGCTCTCTTTTTAGAGGTTAATTTGTGGGAGCAGACTGGTTGGGTTCTACTTTGGTTCAGAAATAAGGTAGGAGTGACTTAGCCTGGTCTTTGTAACCATCAGAAAATGAAAACTGACACACGCCTGAAGTGTAGTGGCATGGTTAAAAAAAATCAGCCAGTGTCAATTCAGAGGCCCAGAAAGTAAATGTCTCACACCATTTGTAGGACATGAAAGAGCAGATCGGCATGCGGGGCTTTCCTTTGCACCAGCAGTAATGCATCAGTAAGTGTGTCCAGATATAATTCCGAGAGGTGATTTCTCTCGGGTTTAAGTCCAGTGCTGTCCAGTACAACTTCCTGCAGTAATTGAATTGTTTGCGATATCGTTAGGGACTTGGGAACTGAAATTTTTATTTTACTTTAATTTAATTTTATTTTTTACAAGTTTATTTATTTTATTTTTGGCTGCATTGGGTCTTCGTTGCTGTTTTCTCTAGTTGCAGCAAGCCGGGGGCTACTCTTCATGGCGGTGCACAGGCTTCTCATTGGGTGGCTTCTCTTGTTGCGGAGCTCTAGGTGCATGGGTTCAGTAGATGTGGCACATGGGCTCAGTAATTGTGGCTCACGGGCTCTAGAGTGCAAGCTCAGTAGTTGTGGCACACGGGCTTAGTTGCTCCACGGCATGTGGGATCTTCCTGGACCAGGGCTCCAACCCGTGTCCCCTGCATTGGCAGGCAGATTCTTAACCACTGCAACACCAGGGAAACCCTACTTTAATTTTAAATCTAAAAAGGTCACACGTGCCTAGTGTCTACCATAAAGGAGAGGGTGTTTTTTTTTTCCTTTCCTTTATCGAAAGGTGTCATTGTCCCCTTTATGAGATTCATCACAATTTTCTCTGCTCTCTACTGAATCTTAAAATTTTTCACTGAGGCTTCATATTACTAATCTTGGCATGTGAAGAATTTGTTTTGGGAATGATGCAAGGAAGTTACTTTACGTAATCGTATAGGAAATTCATCATTTTACGCAGTGTTAAAATTGAGATTAAAGAACCTCCTGCTCTGTTAGCTGAAGTCCTGGTCTAGGACACTGGAGGAAGACCAGGCCAGGGCAAGGCCACGTTTATTTTGTGTAAACTTCCCTGACGTGCACCCTGTGTTATTCTGTGGTATGAAATGGCATTTCATAGTGGGGGAAAAGTCAGAATATAGCAGATATTATAAGAATTTGATGTAACTTTATTTTTGGCCTGTGTGTTTCTTTTTTTTTTTTTTTTTGAAGTATAGTTGATTTACAATGTTGTGTTTCAGGTGTACAACAAAGTGATTCAGTTATACATACATATATATACACATACATATATGTGTATACACATATATATATTCTTTTTCAGATTCTTTTCCCTTATGGGTTATCACAAAATATTGAGTATAGTTCCCTGATGTAACTTTAGAGTAAACTACGAAAACGTTTCCTTTTGGGGAAAATAGAGCAGTTTAAAATAACATTTCAACAGTTATAGTCTAAAATGTCACCATATACAAAGGGTTCCTGGACCTGTGGTGGTCACCTCAAGTTCACCTACTGTTTCAGGCACAGCTGCTCTTCTGGTCTTGCCACACAGGTCTTCCCTAAATCACTACAAGTGATTTTGAAACCAAGTAGCATCACCATTGGTTCTAGGACCCCTTTGGGTGCTCCAGGCTTGAGTGTCTTGCTAGATACGGAAATGGGGGCCATCCAACTGGATGGTTGAAAGTGCTCAAAAATACTGGTCATTACTATTTGGCTGTGTGAGGAAACCATCTTCTGGGCAGAAGGCACAGTCACTAGCTTTAAAACAGTTTACAGTCTAGAGGCGGGACTACTGTGACATGGTCTCCAGGGATGGGCCCAGTTTAGTTTATCTGCATCTCTGGGCAGCCAACCAGGTGATTACGCTGCAGTCAGGGTGGTGGTCAGGGGAAGCTCAGGGGTCAGGAGTGGGGGCTGTATTTATGACGACCCTCTCCTTTGCCTGGCCACCCTCCTCCCCCCAGGAAACCTTCTGATACCCCAGGCGGGACCAGACCCTCCTGTTACACGTGCCCCAGACCATTTAGCTCCCTTGAGTTGCTGGCTGTCATTTCAGCCACCTGTGAGCTTGACAGCAGGAGCCACATCCACCTGGCTCTGTGCAGTGCTCCCAGCACCTGCCGACCACAGGACTTTGGGTGAAAGGACAAAGGGTGTGGAGGCAGCAGGACGCTGTGTTTCAGCACTGATGGGTCATCAGCTAGTTAGAGCCTTATCACAAGATGGCTGCAGGCTTGTTCAGGAGTCGGTGTAAGGAGAAAACCAGGTCTCTTAGATGCAATGGGTGGTTCCCACCGAAGTCAAGACTGCTTACTGCTTGGGCCGGTGGAATGGAGGAGCTGGCCCTGAATCCTGAATTGTGAATTCCTTTAGGGTGGCTGCGGACCCCGCCCTGCAGCCCAGTCCTCCTGGGCTGAGTTACCCCGCACCTTCCCCCTCCTCGGCCTGACCACCTGGTTGCAACCCCTTCTCCAGGGTGCAAGGAGGCCAGAGTCTTCATCCCAGTGCCTGGGAAGCAATGTAGGACCTCACTGTCCCACAGGGACGCAGTGATGGGTTCCCTGTCTCCAGAGGTCAGACGCATGATAGGTTAAATACTTCAGAGAAGTGGCCCAGAGACCTTTGTATAACATTGTTTCAAAGGAATTTGAAAATTCCTTTTTTCTAATGTACACAGAAATTGACAGGGGAGCTTTCTCAAAGTACAATCTCCCTAAATAGGGAACTGCCTGTAGCTGCTTCTGAGTCTTATGGAACTAGATTGTTACCAAATTAAGTGCTGTTTTCACCTCAGCGCTGATGACTTGAACTCATCAGTAAGACAAACTCTCTTGTCTGTTCAGGCTGCTGTAACAAATACCACAGACTGGGTGGCTTAAACAACAAACATTTACTTCTCACAGTTCTGGAGGTTGGAAAGTCCGTGGTCAGAGGTGCTGGTAGATTTGGTTTCCAAGTGAGGTCCCTCTTCCTGGCTTACAAAGGGCTGCCTTCTCGCTGTGTTCTCACACAGTGGAGAGAAATCATCTTTCTCGTCTCTTCTTATAAGGGCACAAATCGCGTCACAAGGGCCCCACTCTCCTGATCTAATTACCTGCCCCCCCCAAGGCCTCACTTCTAAATACCATCACATTGGGGGTTAAGGGCTTCAACATAAGAATGGTGTGGGGGGCACTAACATTCAGTCCATAACAACAACTAATAAAAATTCATCAAAAGTTTATTTTTGTTGTCATCTAAACCTGCCAGGCTATTTCCCTATGGTTACTAACATTTTTTCCCCCTTTTATATTTCTTAGCTGAAGGGCAAACCAGTCTCTTGAATAGTACTATTTCTGTGATAGGGAGGACTGACTCAGATGCCTTCCACCTGGGACGGTGGGTCTGCAGACCAGAGCCCCCCTCAAAGGGGGGCTGCCCAGCCCCAGCCCCTCTGGACCCAGGCCTCCTGCTGGGCTTCTGCACTTTGGTTTGTTTTTAAGGCTGGGATCTGGATTTACATGTGAAATGTCAGGTAGATAAGGTAGATAGTGGATGTATTGTTGCCTTTCTCTTTTATAATAAGCCAAACAACGTACTTTCTGGGGGCTGGTCTGCCACGTGCCACAAGTTTGCCATCCGTGTCTTGGGGTCGTGTGCGAAGGGTGCTCTCAAGGGTTTGCCTGACTGATCCAGCTCCAGTCTTTTCACCTACCTTTGGATGATGTGTGTCTATATTAACCGTGAATAGGGAGTCACAATCTTCATTATTAATAGCAACTATCATGACTTAACAGCGTGCGATTTCACGGAAAACAAATGCAGGTTCTGTTTGTACTCTGCCCAGAAAAGTCTTACTTTGGTATTTCACTCTTGATTTTTTATCAGAATTCCACCAGGTATTGTTATGAATGCACTAGTGCACCTTGCGTTGTAAATTCTGTATGAGTTCAGAGTGGGGAAGTGGTCTTAAATTATTCCTGAAAAACCAAAACAAAATTGCCAAAACTCCTAAACTAATACCTCTACATTGGTGTATTTGATTTTGATTTAACTGTCCATTAGTGAGGCTCATAGTGGGATGATTAAATAACCTACCAGTGAGGAAGGATAATCTACCTTGATTAGAACGCTCAGGTAACCCCTTTCATAAACTTACAGTAAACCCACCGAGGAAATACGTTGTAAACTGCGACTACTACGTGCAACTGCGATTTACAGAATCCTGGCTTTGAAATACTTCTTTCTCGAAGGACAATTTGTCAGAATGGGCATCCTGACCTTTCTATAAGGTGTTAAGTAGAACGAGGGAAGACGGAATCCCGTAAGAGTCCTTGTACTCCCACAAGGCCACTGTTGGCCATTCTCTCCAGGTTTTTGCATTATGCAAACCTCACTCAGTAAGCACCGTTGTGTAAGCAGATGTGACTCCTCAGGACACTGTCATCCTTTCCAACCTTCACGTTTCCCTACTTTTCCTAAAGGTCACATCAAGCACGAGTCTGGAGGAATGTTCATCTTTCTCTCCTTTATTTTCAATAGGTGGAATACATGTTGGTATCTTTTGATCATGAAAATAGAAAAGCCCAACTGGTACTGTCTGGAGAGGAACTTCTTGAAACTCTGCAAGAAAAGGGGGAAAGGACAAACCCAAAGTAAGCTGATGTACTGAAGGCTTCTTTGAGAGTTTCTGAAACTGTTAGAACCACTGGAATATCATCTCTCCTCCCACATACAGGAGACAGGAGAGCACAGCAGTTTAGGGCTCTGGCTCTGGTTCCCAGTTGCCTGGGTTCAAATCCTGCTTCCTCTGCTTAATAGCTGGGTGTCCTTAGGTGGGGTACTTAACTTCTCTGTGCCTCAGTTTCCTCAACTGTAAATCAGGGATAATAATACCTACCTCTTAGGGTGTAGACATTCTAAATACGTTAGTAAGCACTTAGAAGAGTAAACTCAATATAAAGTTTGTTTACTATTTAAATATTTTTTTAAAAAATTGGCAGTTACCAAGATCACAGACCATGGTGTCAGGGAAAACTTGCAGATGGGTTTTGCTTGGCTGGCAGGATATTTTTAAAATATTTCTTTATTTCAGTAGACAGAGGTGAAGGGGGCATGTACCTCCAGTTCATTTTTCTACCCACTACATTTTGGGAGGCTGGGTTTGCATTTGGAACCCAGTCTTAAACTGAAGGAGGCCTTAAATCCCCACGTCCTTCCCCGCAGAGTGGACAGGCTTGCTTGCCTTGGACAGCGCATGCCCTGTGTGTGTCTCAGTTACTTATAAATATTTTAGACCCAGCACTTGTAACCCTTATGTAGTTGAAAAGCTGTGGAAGATTAACAGCCACTGGGAATTGTAAAGAGTTCTTGGCTTCTTGTATACCCAGTCGTTTCTAAATTTTTGGAAGCAACTTTTTCAAAACTAAAAATGGAGCAGACTGCAGCAGAAGAATAAGATGGACTGAAACCTTTGCTCCTCTGTAGCCACCCTACCCTTTGGAGACCAGAGTATGGGAGCTACATGATCGAGGGGACACCTGGCCAGCCGTACGGAGGGACCATGTCTGAGTTCAACACCGTCGAGGACAACATGAGGAAGCGCCGCAAGGAAGCGACATCTCTGCTGGGGGAAAACCAGGCCCTCTGCACAATCACTTCGTTTCCCAGGTTAGTCCCTGTGTCAACGTGCATGGCTGGCATTTCAGAGCATCCGGGTATCAAGAGAGCAGATCACAACCCAGCACTTGACCCCACAGCTCTCATGCTTTGCAGACAGTTCATCCTCATCACACTGTGTCTGGTAGAATCTGTAACATTAGAGCTGCAGGCAGAGTCATATGCCAGCCTCTGCCGGTGGTGGTGGTGGCCGGGGGGACTGTGGAAGGACCCGAGGGCCACAGACTCCGCAGGCCGAGGGGAAGGAGCAGTGCACAAGGAAGAATGTGCGTTACCCCCAGATCAGATCAGGGGGCCCCCCGACGGGGGGATGGCATCAGCGCTCCCAGGGTCTGTTGATACATATTAACAAAGAACAAGGGAGTCACTGGGTCACGTTTGGATTGTGCTGAAAAGATTTAGGATTTGTCATCAAATCTAGTTATGGCTAAAGTTTCATAAGAGTAAATATAAGGTAAATATGAACAGTGAAATTCTGTCCTTAGCTTAGTATGAGGTACGTAAATATCACACAGTTAGTTATACATAGGACCTGTATGCAAGAATGCAGTTCTACCAAATCGTAAATCTGGTTATCTCTGCTAGATATCTGTCAGACTGTGGCAAAGTATGCTTACCTCCCCAAAGTTCAAAAGCACTTTGGGGATTGGTATCCGTGGCCTGGAACACTCTGAACTATTTTTATGCTTTCTTTTTCTTTCCTGATAAATGTCCACGATGAACATAGGCATTCACAGTCACACCACTGGTCTTAGGACACTTAAAGGGAATTTTGTTTTTTAAAATCTCCATGGTCACATATAAATAGTTGAAACCTTATTTAAGCAACTCATCAGACATTTAGAGAAGTATCTTTTTCCTTCTCTTAAGTTATTATGAAGGGAGGAGAGTTGAGCTAGGAATAAGTTTTATTCTAAAAATCTAATTTTTTTTAAAAAGCCTAACCATATCTTGTGAGAGGGTATTTTTGGATTTGTAAACAAAACAAAGATAATAATTATTTGTTTACATCCACAGTTAAATGATAAGGGAAGTTTTATTTCGGGATCAAGAGGGAGAGCAAGACTCAGTTTCTTCAGTGTAAACAGGGTGATTCTCTTTCCGTAAACAGGTGCAACTGTAGTGTGGCCTAGCAACCCTAACAGTGGTCGTGTGACTGTTTACATTTAAATCAATCCGACTTGTATACAATGAGAAGTTCAGTTCCTCAGTCTCATTCGCCTCCTTCCACCTGCTCAGTACCCACCTGGGCAGTGCAGGTCGTGAGCATTTCCATCCCTGCAGAGGTTCCGTGCGACGGTGCTGGCCTGGAGGAAAAGTGGGGCTGGGGGTGCGGGTCTGAGTCCTGGCTGCCCGCTTCCTGCCAAGTACACACGTGCTTCTCCAGCCTGATTCCGGTCAGCAGAGAGACCCCCAGATCTCAGTTTGTCACTCTCTGCAAGGGCTTTTCCTAAGGCTGCAGGCTGTCAGTGAATAATGTACGGAGCTGCAGGAGCTCTGAGGAGCCCCATCATAGCTGGGGCTGTTTTCCAGATAAGATCAGCAAGTTCAGTTTTTGTTCACAAGGCGAACATGGGCGGCCAGTTTTATAAAAGGTGAGGTTGAAAATAAGGCACCGGCTAGTCTTGGCTCCCAAGCCAGAAGTTTCCCACTGCCGATCTACACCCTGCTTTGTTTCTCTGTTGGAATTAAAGCTCTTCCTCAGGTCAAGTGAGATAATAGGGTTGGGTTTCAGCCTCCAGAGGGAGATCCTGGGGGTGGACAGGGGCACCGGCAGAGAACCTGCCTGATCTGGACGGAATCATGAGGTGCCTGGCAGAGGCAAGGAGCAGGAGGCCTGTCCCAAGTCGAACCAAGCTGATGGGGAGGTGGTAGTGTGCAGGGGTCAGAGCTGGTAAAGGAAGACGCCTCAGAAACCGCGTGGGGGAAACAGCCAAGGCAGCCAGGACGTAAGTAAGCGCTCTGCAGACCCTGAGTGGACGGAGGCTTCTGATAAAATCGGCAAAAGGGCTGCAGTCACAAGAGAAGAGCTTGGTGAGCAAGGCAGACTGCAAAGGCGTGGCTGCGAGGGGCACAGTGTTTGCAGAACACCTGTGTGCCGGACCCCTGAAAAAGGCAACATTACACATGCATGTTTTTAATCCCTGAAGACAGATTCTATCTCTTTAGTTCTTCAATTTCTTGTAGATTAGGCTGCCCTGGGTTCACACTGCCCGAGTTCAAGCCCAACCCAGTGGAAGGAGGAGCTTCCAAGTCCCTCTTCTTTCCTGATGAAGCGATAAACAAGCACCCGCGCTTCAGGTAAGTGTGTGGATGACTCAGATCCCTGGATCCCTGCCCTGGGGGTGCAGTGTCCCTCCCGGAGTCATTACTGAGCGGTTCCTGAACTCCAGCTCCTGTGGTAATTAACCAGAGGAGCCCACAGACCCACAGCTACGCCTGTTCTCGGTCCCCCAAGGCTGCTCGGTTGGTGCTGCTTGTTTCCAGGCTGGATCTGCCTGTTTTCCAAGTGACCCTAACGTTGTTCACTTAGCCACAGATGCATTTCAATCCTAGTTCTGTTAACACCTGTTTGGAGAAGCTTTCTTGTCATCACTTTTACCTTTTCCTCCTCTGAAAATGACCGCCAGTCTCTGTGGTCTTCTCATCCCACTCCATATACCTTGACAGTAAGGTAAAATGTGTACAATACCTGTGTATATAGTAGGCACGCTCTACCTTCTGTTCCACTAACTCCTAAGTCTGTTGGTCTGTAGTTTTAATTCTAGGGTTTCAAGTTGCTTCAGTCTGATCTCAGCTTTGGACCTTTGAGTCTCACCTGTCATCCTGAACCCGGGCTCCTGACCTAGAGTTAGGGACCTGTGACTTCTCAGTGTTCATTCCTGTAACGGGTCTGCACACCTGCGACGTGCAGAGTCCGTGGGGAAGA
The DNA here is from genome assembly GCF_949987515.2 of Delphinus delphis. Taxonomy (NCBI): domain Eukaryota; kingdom Metazoa; phylum Chordata; class Mammalia; order Artiodactyla; family Delphinidae; genus Delphinus; species Delphinus delphis. Next base: position 41,200,355 of record NC_082692.2, on the reverse strand, counting down.
TAAAGACATATAAACATAGTTTCCGACATCAAGTGTTTATAGTGTGCCAAGGGGAAGGTGGAGATATTCAGCTGCAAGAAAAGGTAGATTATGACAGGTGTCCAAAGATGATAACACCAGAGAGAGGAAGGTGCTTCTGACTGAGGGGGTCAAAAGCAGGCCTCCTGAGAGAGGTGGCATTTACACCGTCGACAGCAGCACTGCCCAGTAAAACCATAGTGCAAGCCACACGTGTAATTTTAGTAGTAATTTTGTAGCCACCTTAAAAAAGTGAAAAAGGTGGACTTATAGTGTATTTTATTTAACTCTATAGATCCAACTTGTGACCAGTATTTTTTAATTATTAATAAGTTTTACTTTATTTCTGTACCAAGTCTTCAGAATGTGCTGTGTGTTCACCCTCAGAGCACATTTTAATTAGGACTGGCCGCACGTCCAGTGCTCACAGCCACAGCTTGCCTAGGGGCTTCTGGATCAGACATCGCAGGCTGGAGGATAGTATTAATGCTGCAGGATGGGTGGAGGGAGTGATGAGGTTCTGGGGTCCAGAGATGCCCGGGGAACATGAGTACCACAGTTTGGCTCAAGTCTTTGGACTTAGCATGGAAAATGTTAGAAACATACGGTGAGGCTAGACCACGGCAGACCTTGGACACTTGAGCTTGGTTTGGTGAGTCACACGGAGCCGGGGATCAGGGCTTGGGCAGGAGAGAGAATGACATTCTCAAACAAGAACCAGGGGACGTGGTATTAATGCAAAGCCTTCTTTCAGGAAATCCCCTCAGTCTCTCGGTCCACATGAATTTTCGGTAGGGATGTCTTAGAGGATTAGTTTGAGGGAGGATTTCATTCCATGTACTTGCATATTGTCAAATTCTTCTTTTGCATGATGGTTCTTAGGTGACCAACTTAGGACATTTGTTGTCTGTTTTTTAGTACCCTCACCAGGAACATCCGGCACAGAAGAGGAGAAAAGGTTGTCATCAACGTCCCAAGTGAGTCTACAGAGGTGGCGGGTGGGAGGGGACCCCCCCCCATTGTTGTTAATCCTTGACTCTCACCCATTTCCTGCTCTTTTCTTTCTTTCTTTTTTTTTTCTTTTTTCAATTAATACTGCAGTATTTAAGGACAAGAATACACCATCTCCATTTATAGAAACATTTCCTGAGGATGATGAGGCAGCAAAGGCTTCTAAGCCCGACCACATTTACATGGATGCTATGGGCTTTGGGATGGGCAATTGCTGTCTGCAGGTATCATTTCAAATATCCAGAGAGGCAAGCTGTCCTCATCCATTTCTATTTATTAACTTCTTTTCTTTATATGTGCATGTTTCCTTTTTAAAAATCACATTTTAATCAGGTTGAAATAGTAGCTAGTACTTCTTTCTGAAAACCAATGAAGTTATCTTAGTAAATTCACTGGAAGTTGTCTCTGGACGGAATCTACAGTTCACTACGAAGACATAGTTGTTAATGAACTTAAAAGGTGAAATATTCTGCAGTCACTGTCTCTGTTCTCTCTGTGCCTCATTTTTGCTGCCATCTAGTGACTAGCTTTGAGATTGTAAACATTGCTCAAATCTTATCATTTCTGAAAATGAATTCTGGATGCACTCCAGTGAGCTTGTGATCCAAGGGAAGGATTATTTGGACTTTAAATTTTTATTTTCCTGCAAGGCCATCTAGTGTTATAAAAAGAATAAATATTTAGCAGCCCATGTTTGCCTTACCCCTGGCTAAGTTTCACAGGAGGTATTGTAGAATAGCCTTTCTCTCAATGACTTGGTTAAAACTTCCCCTGGATCTAATCAGATTACTGGCACCTGTGGCAGGGATGGTGTCCCACCACACAGGGGACCTGGAGCGGGGAGCAGGAACCCATCGGGCTGCCCACAAGCCTGTGTCTGGGCTTTAGCTGTGATTTCTCAGGTATTTGGGTAACTCTCCTTCTTCTGGTCTTGGTTTTCTCAACAGCTGAAAGAAGGATTTATATTAAGGCTGCTTCTAGGTCTGTCTCTGAGCTAATATTCTTTAATTGTTTTTATTAACACCAGTATTGGTTTTAACCTTTAATTTGTTTAAAATCATGTTAGAACAGAAGTAAAAGTGGCACATAATTAGAAGTTTCAAACTGAAACTTTCAAAAGAAAAAAAGAGGGCCTCTTGTTATTATCCAAGGAGATTTTATCCAGTTCTGATCATTTGCTGATTGGAGCAGTGTGAAGTCTGACCCCACATGAGCACCCCCCAGCCCACCCCCAGCCCTCAGTCTGCCTGCCCTCCACACGGCTGGGGACCCAGCATCCCATCATTTCAGGCAGCTGCACACAGACACACACCTTCTTGCACATGTATCTTGGATGTGTTTATTTTACAACTACGTATAATCAAAATTGAATGCCAGAGTCAGATTTTTACATGCTAAGTGTGTTCAAATAACCATGGCCAAGGATACCATTTCCCCTGCTTTCCCTGACTTATATAGGTGGCATGAAGCGTGTCTTCCAAACAAACCTAGGCTATGAGTTTCCTTCCAGATGGACACACTTCATAAAAAAGAGACCTGTTGACTTTTAACTGCCTTATCTGCTTCCCTATCTTAATTCCAAATATTGCTAAAGAGAACCATTAAGCTCTAGAACTTAGAGTGCACAGCTTTAAAATCTATCAGTGCTCTTGAAGGACCGATTGCCTCTTTTTCTTGGTTTAATATTAAACCAGGGTGTTTTGCCATGGACAGCACAGTTGCCCCATTCCAAAGGGATAGTCTTTCCCTTGAAACACTGTGTTTACACAAATAAATATGTCCTAATGGTAGGTAGTTTACATTTTTATTGCTTGTAGATACAGTTTTCCATCCAATTTAAGCTTTGTCATGGGTTTAAGGTTGTTTTCTTTTTCTCAGTGGTGTGTCCAGCCACCCCACTTTCAATACTCCACTTAAAAGTCTTTAGCACAGATAATGTAAGTATATGGTAAATGAGACAAATTCCATCAATCACCACAGAAATCTCTGCTTTATCTCTTAAGTGGAACACTAGAAACTACTTATTACAATAAGGCAAAAAAAATGGTTTCAAAGTTTTTGTTTGTTTGTTTTTTAAGGTTACTGAGCATCTTACTGTACAGAACAAAAAGTACTTCAACTATATTCAAATTCTTGACTCTTGGTGGGGGACTTTGCAGGAATCATTTAATAAGTTCATGCATATTGTGATAGGCTTCCCCCCGCCCCCCAAGAAAATCCTATGGCTTCGACACTGGGTTCTGGACAAATTTTAGATATTTAGGTTTCTAACATCAATTTTTCATACTTTCTCTTTTTTTTTCCCTCATCAGTTTCCTGGTGACATTGCTTCTTTTCTTTATATGATACTTTAAAAGGATACCAGAATCCAAAACCGTTCATATATTCATATCTTTTTAAGGTGTTAAGAACTCTTTTTTTTCTTCCCCCATTAAAGCCTTTACCACAGTGATGTCTCAATGGCTCAATCAGCCCTGGGGTAAAGAAGCTAGTTACTAAATATACTTAGAATAACTAAGTCGTATCACTGTTCTAACTCGGCTATTGAATTCCAAGTGCCAGTTTTCTTAAGCATATTTTTCTAGGGTTGACTTTTTCAGAATTTGCCTGTGAATTGTCTAGTATATACTAGGCCATCTAAGAGAAGCCAATCAAAAACCTGAAAAGAAAAAATGCTTGTCATAGGATCTTCTTAAAAACAAAAATAACAGACTCTAAAATAGCTAAGAGTAACTCAAAAAAGGACCTAAATAAACTAAGAGATGTATGTTCAAAAGCATTCAGCAGTCAAAACACTTGGGGGAACATTTAGGTATCCCTGATCTCAATCCATATAAGTTTGGGCTATAGGGTCAGCTTTTCAAGTATCCCACCATTTTATAAAAATAAAACTTATCTTTGCTCCTGTGTTCTCCTTTTTAGCACCCTCTTTCCTTCAAGATACTCTATTCACTTAATAAATATTAAGGACTAAGTGGGTGTCAGACCCTGTCCTACACACTGGGGATAGAGAACCGCAAGGCAGACCCCTGCCCTCCTAGGGGCTTACACTTTAGGGGTGGGGTCACAGCAGATAAACCTGTAAATACTCTGCTCGCCATCTCCCCCACTTCTCATTTAACTCTTACCCACAGACAAGCTGATTTCTGCATTCCCACCTCTTGGCAGAAACTGCCCTGGTTTGGGTTATTAGTGACCTGTCAGTTCTTCTCAATTTCTGTTTTCACCTTTGACATTCTTGCTCCTTTACACCTGTGACACAGCTCTTCTCCGTGTGTTGAATTAATTTGTAATGGCTGGGTACCTATCATTATGTTTTAATTAAAATATAGCACTGACTTAATAATTCACATAGAAATGGTAGGAAAGTCAGGACACAGTAAATGGTCTGAATCATCGTTTTCTGTAGTAGTCAGTCACCACACTGACGTGAAATGCCATGAATTCAGCGGTTAGACCCTTGAGTCTCCAACAGAAGTCCTCTGCCATTTAAACAAAAACCAAAACAAAACAAAAAAAAGCAAAGTTGAGACCTGGCTAAAACTACTGGAACTAACAGGTTGCGATTAGAATAGTAAACATTCACTCAGCTGCTAGTTCAACTATTAAGCACTTAAATTATTTACTGCACCAACACAAAATCCAAACTGTCATTATTAAATAACAACAGAACATGAGAACTGTTCCCAGTTTGCAGTTATTACAAGTGTGCCAACACAACCACAATTTGCGGTCCCTGCCCCTTCCGCTGCCCCAGCCCTGCAGAGGGCAGCACTTTTTTTTTTTTTTTTTTTTTTTTTTTTGGTTTCTTTTGGGTAATTGCTTTAAGAGGATTTGCACTAATCAATTACGTGATCTCCTTCTCTGCCTAACTCTTAAGTCCTACTTACCCGTCTAGTGCGGGCTTCCTGGGCAATCTGCCCTTCTTAGTACATCATCTGGGCCTACTCCCCAAATACTTCTCCAGCTCGGATTTTTCTTCCTGGCCCCAGCCCTGGAGACCAAGCCGCTTACAGGGCTGTTCCGCTCTTCCTTGGCCTCATAAGCCCATTGTGTCTTGGCGCCGCTGCTTCCCATCTGTCTGAGGAGCACCCAGGCCAAAACCCAGGTCACTCCTCACTCCGCTGTGCCCACTGGTCACCAGGCCTGCTTTGGCCCTGCTGTGCCTCTTCCCACCAGACTTCCTCAGTTTTTTCCTGGACAGTTGCAGTGTTTTAACTGCCCTCTCTTCCTTCCTCCAGTCCTGCCCCCTTCCGAGCTATCCCCCACTGTGCCACCAGTGAACTCTGAAACCCATCCTTCGCATCTCCAGATCCCCCTTTTGTACCAAAATGTATACAAGCCCACAGATGTGGATGGGCAGCTGTAGAAGGAAATAAGTCAGTGGAAGAGGAAACGCCTGGCTGAACTTGATTGTTAATCTAGTTCTTATTTATAGTAGATGTGAACATGATTAAAGCCATTTTCTAGCAAAATTCATCTGAGACAGCTCTTAAAACTCCTGTGTTCAATGTTGTCATCAACGGAATGACCATCACATGCCATGACCAGCCACCTTCCTTCTCAGACTTGGCTCCTTGTGGAGGATGGTACTGATTTTGTGTTGTTGTTTAATAACTTGGGATTCTTAAACAGGTAACGTTCCAAGCCTGCAGCATATCTGAGGCCAGATACCTTTATGATCAGTTGGCCACTATCTGCCCAATTGTCGTAAGTAGAAATCACACCTAATTTTAACTACTTCTTTGTATAAAATAAAGACTGCACGTGCAAAATTTGCTGACCATGTACTATTTAAGTCCAGTTAAGACTTCATTTAGAACTGAACTAACATGAATAATATGCAGACTTAGAGCTAATGGATAAGAGTCTAAGCTGTAGAGTTTACCGTTGCCAGTAAGGCATTTTTGTGTTGAAGTGTCGAGCTTGAGCGTAGCCGTTTTCCCCCTCCCATCCCGCCTGTCCTCACGGTATAGAGAAGATGATTTAAAAGAATCAGAGGCAAGGATTGGAGTCACTTCTGGTGTATTTCACCATGAGAAGGCAGGTGCAGTAGATGTAGTAGAAATCTGTAGGGGTTGCATAAACTGATTCTTCCAGACCAGAGGTAACTGCATGAAGCTTTTTTCAGCATGTAAATGACACTTTGAACTTGCAGGTGCTGACTTCTGTTTGTTTTTAGATGGCTTTGAGCGCTGCGTCTCCTTTTTACCGAGGCTATGTGTCAGACATTGATTGTCGCTGGGGCGTGATTTCTGCATCTGTAGATGATAGAACTCGGGAGGAGAGAGGACTGGAGGTGGGAGTGATTTTCCTTAATAGTCTTTTAAGTCCAGCAGGTAAAATGGGGATATTGTCACTGCTTACAGTTTTGAAGTCGCCCTTAAATTTTTATCCTGAGTGGGTTAGTCACACATGGGAAGAAGCTGACAGGTTATCAACCTGTCTTTGGCTCCACAATGTGTGTTTGGGGTGAGAATGTAGGAAATGTGATTTGCTTGGCGGGGGCGGGGGGGGGGCGTTCAAGTTAATTTTCATCATTTGTTGGAACCAGTACTTGTTTTTACCTTCTAAAATTAGTAGTACAAGTTTTCTATATTTTGGGAGTCAGTGCTGATGGCTGTTTTTACCAGAAAGCTTTTTGGTGCTACGTGAGTGCTTCGTCTGTGGTGCTCTCTGTTGTGGAAAGTGTCATCTGTTGTAAGGTTCTTTGGCCTGTTACAGAGGGTTAGGTTTGCCTAATGAGGTAGGTTTGTGCCTCTTGTTTGCATGTTGAACTGCATCTCTCCAACCAAGACTGTGCGTCAGAACCACCTATAGAGATCTTTAAAAATAAGTACCCAGGCCCACCCTAGCCCAGTGAGTAAGTATGTCCAGAACTGGAACCTAGACATACATGTTACTAAAGGAGCCCTCACAGGTGATTCTGATGTTCTCGACTGGGCTGCCCTATTGATGCTCTGCTCTTTGTGTAATTGTTCATAAATTGTTGAACATGCCTTCTAAGTAGAAATAAACCTTAAAGCAGAAATCATTTTAATAGCTTTGTTTTACATTATAGTTTTATAGTTTTGCTTTCAACATTGGCATTTTCCTATCTTAATGAGAATGAAGGTGATCCACTTTAAAAAAAGAAAAAGAAATATATATATATATTTAAGTCATGTCAGAAAACAGACTACTTAAATTGTCTCCAGATTTTTTTTTAATATAATTTTTCTAATACTTTTCAGGATTAACTAGCTTTTTTTCGGGATCTCGTGTTCAGGTTGGACAGTTTTATGTAATTACATATATAGTATATAGGCTTTTAATATAATTATTTGGGGCGTTAGTTTGTTTCCACATCATTTTATATGGCATTCATTTGTATTTTTTTCAATTTTAGCCGCTGAAGAACAACCACTATAGGATCAGTAAGTCCCGATATGATTCAATAGACAGTTACTTATCTGAGTGCGGTGAGAAATATAATGACATCGACCTGACGAAACACAAAGAAATCTATGAACAGCTGTTGCAGGAAGGTGAGCCTCTGTTCCTTTTGTCTAGATTTGATTGTAAGCCTTTAGTTCTTCAAAGCCCTTTTAAATTCCTTTGCTGACTCCTGGCCTGGCTTCTATTTTTAGTGTGAAGTCTCTTAACTTTTCTCATGAGGCTGCTTGTTCTTAAAGTTTCAAGTTCCAGATACTTGTGAGATCTTAACTTTTAGCAAAAGGAGCTGACTTTGGAGGTCTGTCCCTTGGTCCACAGCTCTGCCCCCACGGGCGTTGTGTAAGGAGCGAACACACTCCATAGGATAAAATCCTGGGAGACACGAGAATCCTGCACAGCCCAGCCATTTCCTAAGCTTCTAGATGCCCTTTCTTCAGACTTCCCGAGCTGTCCTGCCGTCTTTCTGGGCATGGAGAACAGCTCCGATGTGAGTGGTGTGACCTCTCTCTGCAGGCATCGATCATCTCCTGGCCCAGCACGTGGCTCATCTCTTCATTAGAGACCCGCTAACTCTGTTCGAAGAGAAAATCCACCTGGACGATGCCAACGAGTCCGACCATTTTGAGGTATCTGCTCCGCTTTGAAGGTGTAGCACTTCACTCTCCAGGGTGGAGGCCGTTGTCTGGAGGGGCAAGGAGTTGATGACAGTAGAAGCCTTCTATGACCTCCATGACTGCAGCAAAGATTTTAAATTGGTTCAAGTACCCTTATTTTGTGATTCTTACTCTCCGGTTCTGCATTTTTCATTCAGTATTTTCTCTTATTTTCATAGCGATGAAAAATGCAAATATGCGGCACAGGAAAATTAACACGACCGCTTCTTTCAGGACTGCTGTCGTGTCGCCTGACTTCCGTTAAGCGCTTGCTGTTTTGTCTCCCTAGCAGGTCACGCTCCACGAAAATCTTAAATTGTACCTTTTTGTATTTGTAAATTGAAGAGTATTTGGTATGGACAGTAAACAGTCTGCTTCACGTATTAAATATCAAATCATCTTAATACCTTACTGGAAAATTGGTTTTATTCTCTGCTTTTTGAATACAGAATATTCAGTCCACAAATTGGCAGACAATGCGATTTAAACCTCCTCCTCCAAACTCCGACATTGGATGGAGAGTGGAATTCCGGCCCATGGAGGTACGCAGCCCGTCGGCAGGAACCGACTTGGACGCACCCGTTCCCAGCCACCTGCCACCCACCCGCACCCTTGTCAGAAGCTCGGGTTACTTGGAAGGCAGCACAGATCATGTGTGTGCGTGTTACACGCAAGTGCAGCAGCTCGGGAGGACTGCTTCTGAGAATAGATTGTGGGCAGAGGCTTCCAGACCCAGGTGGGAGGTTAGGAGATGCTTGGGAAAGACATGACCCTCAGGGGCCTCTCAGGGAGGAGCTGTTTGCATGGTGGGCCCCTAATGTCTCGGGCCCCGTGTCCAGGTTCAGTTGACAGACTTCGAGAACTCCGCGTACGTGGTGTTCGTGGTGCTGCTCACCAGGGTGATCCTTTCCTACAAACTGGACTTTCTCATCCCGCTGTCAAAGGTAAGGATGAGTTTCAGTGTAGGGCTGGGTGTCTGTAGGTTATCATCCATTGCTCATTTATGTATAATAATTGTTTCAACTCTGACCTCACTTAGGATTGTTCCTCCCTTAGAATAAAATGCTCTTCTTCCACCCTTTTTTTTTTTTTTTTTTCTTTTTAAACCTAAGTTTATGCTATAGATTTTGGTACCGTTTTGGTGGAGACTCCTGGAAAAAAATGTTAATAGTAGCTCCTTACTCAGCCCATTTGGAAGACATTTAGGGTTGCATTTGAACAATCTCTAGTTTCTAGAGGCTTTTGACTCAAGATGATGGCGGGAGGGATTCCCAAAAATGGGTTTTGTCCTGTCCAGTCCCAGGCCGATCACGATATTAGACTCAGGACGGAGGGACGTGTAACTTTGGTAGTGCAGGGAATGGAACCAAACTGGAGAGGTTTCTGAAGAACATAGTTGACACTGCACTACTGGAAAAACAAATCTGAATCAGCCTCAGCCCAACAAAAACCAAGAAGGAGCTTTCTGGAAGCAGTTTCCCGGCAGAGCCTTGGAACAGTTCCAGGCTGTGAGGCAGCAAGGCTGGGGGCCGCGGGGCAGTAGCCAAGTGAGTATAGAGACCTTTGGTTCCTGGCCGGTGGGTCTCTTGGCACAGAGAGTGGCTGGGAAAGGCTGCCGGGCGGAGTGAGGGTCTGCCGGGGCTCAGGGCTGGAGGGAAGAGAAGCAGAGCTGCCCTGTCCCAACACACACACACACCCTGAATGTGGTACAGCCACTGGGGAGATGAACGCACATAAGGAGGGTTCACGTGAGCTGCCAGTTTATGAAATACACTTGACATGCGTGTAACTTATAGTCAGTTCCTCCGTATCTGAGAATTCAACCAGCAGCAGATCATGGAATACTGTAGTATTTACTGCTGGAAAAATCCTCATATAGGTGGACCCACATTGTTCTGGGGTCAGATATAGATGTCTGAAAGTCAGTATAAAATTGAAAACTTTTAAAGAGAAGAGCCCATGGGCCTGCAGAGTCTATTATCCTCAGTGAAATACAGTTAATTTTTTTTTTTTTTTTTTGGCCGTGTAGCATGTGGGATCTTACTTGCCTGACCAGGGATCAAACCCGCACCCCCTGCAGTGGAAGTCCAGAGTCTTAACCCCTGGACCGCCAGGGAAGTCCCAAAACACAGTTAAGGTAGAAACTGGAAAGAATTTTAAAATAAATTCTCATTAGTGCCCTCGAAGAAATTCTAGAGAAAGGTCACATCTTAAATAAACAAGCCCTGTGGACCAAAGAACATTTGGAAAGTAAGAGTTCTCAGAAACACGGGACGTGGTAGCCACACTCAGTATGCTCACCAGTAAGCAGGTGTGGTTGAAGACCAAAGTCTGTGATTCAGGGGAACCACACTGAGATTCATCCCAGCAGGATGGCAAAGAAACAGAGATTATGGGAAAAAGGATGAGAGGATTTCTCTGGAAAGTTCAGGGTTTGTATCAAAATTTAGAAGAAGAGAACAGTCTATACAAAAGAGATGTGAGATACAATAAAGAAAATAAAGAAATAGAATTTCCCCTGAGTGAGAGAGTCCACTGAGGATGAGACAGAATTATTCAAAGAAGAACCCAAGTCTAGGAATTTCTGAATCTCAAAGAGAAGATCAGTTGTCCAGACAGGAGAGGAAATTAGGATACCTAAACTTCCTGCCAAGAGGGAGAAGAAAATCAATTGATATCATTTCTCATCTACAACATTAAACGCGAGACGAGATGGCGAGAGGTCTACAGAATCCGAAGGGTAAAGAATTAGAACCATGCCAACCAAACTGGTCTTTAAATTGCAAGTGATTCTAACAAAAAAGATCAAATTAGGGCTAAATTAAGCCAGAAATCTTATCTAGCAAGGGGATAGTGGAAGGAGGGGAATGGTAGATACTTCTTAATGCTTGACATTTGGAGAGAGAATTTCAAAACTACTTGTCTAAAAGTAAGAAAGACCACTAATAGTGTAGAAATAGGATTTGTCGCCTCTAATCTCCTAGCTAAAGAGGTGGGAAAAAAAACAAAGCTTCCTGGTGCCACAAAAGTGGGTCTGGGGCCATGGGCGTGATAAGACATTATGGTCCAGAGAACATACAGTGGTAAAATAAGATGAAAACAAATTTGAATAGACTAAATTCTATTCAAAAGCTAAAATGGGTGATATAAAATAGCAATGTAATGGTACATGTTGTTTGCATAAGATATACTTAAAACAAGGACAGATGTTGACAGTAAAGAGCTCCATATGACCTCTTAACAATTCAGGAAGGACAAAGTCTTAACAGACAAAATGTGAGAAGGTCTTAAATGAGATACAGGAAACAATTTTATATACTCTTTTCAAGATAACATTAGAGCCATTTTCTTTTTTTTAACATAAAGTGTAGCAAACATTTCTCAGCAGCATAAGAAGAATTTAAAGGCACTGTAGTACGGTGGGTAAGATGTGGCTTCCGGGTGAGCACTCAATTCATAAATCACTTGCACTACTTACTAGCTTTTTCACCTGGACAAGTTAGTTGTCCTCTCAGTGCCCCAGTCCGCAGGTGTAGAACAGAGACACATGGGCTGTCGTAAGGCCATGTGGGGTTCGTGGAGTAAGTCACTTAGCAGAGTTTCTGGCGTGTTACTCAGTAACTGACAGGCCATATAATCAAAGGATGAGAAAGACCACAGGGGAATTAAATGACACAGTTAATAAGCTTGGTTGTGTCGCCTGATCACAAATCTTATACCATGGCACACCTTTTTTAAATGCCCTGAGGAAGAATAACAAAAATTAATTAAGGAAAATTTTCACTTCTCAGAAGTAGACACTGTATAGGATACATTCCCACCAAAGTTGAACAAGAAAATGTTCAGGAAACATTTAACTATTGGAAATTTTAAATCGTTTTCCTAGTAGGTTCTAGATTAAGTCAAAACTAGAATTATAGATGCAAACTAGTATATATAGAATGGGTAAACAACAAGGTCCTACTGTATAGCACAGGGAACTATATTCAGTATCCTGGGATAAACTAGAATGGAAAAGAATACATATGTGTATAAGTAAGTCACTGCTGTACAGCACAAATTAACACAATATTGTAAATCAACTATACTTCAATAAAATTTTTTTTAAAAAACTAGAATTATAGATTGTTTAGGAAAATGATGCCAGCAAAGATAATTTCTAAGGGAAAATCACAGCTTTAAGTACTATAAACAGAAATATTAAAAATAAACCTAAGTAACTAAATAAGAATGTGAAGAGCTGTAGTAAAATTACAGCTTTGTAAAAGGAATTCATAAAAGCAGAAATTAAAACTGATGATCTTTGTGAGTTTTTGTCAAGACTAAGAAAAATACAAACGTTATTAGAAATGAAGCCAGATGTTCCTAGCCAGGATAGAATTTGAGATTGCTTGAATATGTTCCTGTATCTAGATTAATCCGAAGGTCATATGTGCCTTAAAACAAACAAAATAATGATAGGAATTGATCAGTGTGAGGGGGCAAAGCTAAGTAACCAAAGACTCTGCACTGACCGTCCCTCTTCAACATGACCTCTGACTTGTGTCTGTTTTGAATATGGAGAGTCCCCTAAGATTTCATTATAGAAATAAGGGACTACTACTAAAAAGTTTTAAAAGCTCTACTTTGAGGGTCTTAAAAAGTCATTGGAGAAATGGAGAATTCACAAATAGGGGTTGGGGTCTCCTGAGGGAGTGGGCACGGCAGAGCCGCAGGTGGGCAGGCAGCATCGGTGACCCGCCCTGGGAGGGGTCACCTTATTCCAGATCCCACAGCCCGCCTATGAGGCAGCAAAGCCCCAGAGGCAGGGAGGGCACAGCCCTCAACTCTAGGTGGCAGGAGAGGCAGGAGCGTGAGTCTGGGCTGTGAGGAGGGACCAGCCCCCTGACCTCCCAATGCCATAGAGTCATCCCAGGGTGTCTCAAGGGACCTCGAGATGTGGGCGGCCTACATGAGTGTAAGTTTCGCATTGATTTTTAAGGTAAGCTTCTCTTAGAATTGCCCCATTGTTATTAAAAAGCACATCCCAGCAGTCTGGGGTTGAGGGACACAGCCCCACATGACAGTGCAAAGTCTTATCTGGCCGCCAGCAAGCGCTGGCTATGGGAGGCTTCTTCCCAGATGGGTCAAGATCGCGAGCTGAGCGAGGCACCACAGCCCCCAAATGCGCCGGAGCGGGAGTGCCCTGACTTTGGCAATGTTCTCACTTGGCTGCGATGGTTTTCCTCCCTCAGGTTGATGAGAACATGAAAGTAGCACAGAAGCGAGATGCCGTCCTGCAGGGATTGTTTTATTTCAGAAAAGATATTTGCAAAGGTACTGCCTCCTCTTGCATTTTTGGGGTCCCTGTAGGCCACACGGGCCGCTAACACCCTCTGCGCCCCTCTGGCAGGTGGCAACGCCATGGTGGACGGCCGCAACAAGACCACGGGCAGCACCGAGCCAGCAGCCGAGGAGTACGCACTCATGACCATCGACACCATCATCAACGGCAAGGTAGGGCCCGCGCCCCAGCTACCCCGCCCCTCCCCCACCCCACCCCCCGCCCCCGGGGAGTCGGATGACAGCGCACCCCGCTTCTTGCAGGAAGGCATGTTCCCCGGGCTGATCCCCATCCTGAACTCTTACTTGGAAAACATGGAGGTGGACGTGGACACCAGATGCAGTATTCTGAACTACCTGAAGCTGATTAAGAAGAGAGCATCCGGTATGCCATTCTGCACTTTGCTTTTTTAAAAATCTCTTAACGTAGGCGGAACCTCACAATCTTACAATATTCAGTTTTTAAAGCAGTCTTTTATTAAAGTACATGGTATCCTAAATCAATGAACTTTCCCACATTGTGCCGTCTCGGCGGTTGGATGCACCTTGTAATCTTTGACAGTCACCGTTTGATTAGCAGTGCTTTTGTTCTTGCTGGTTCATACAATAACGCTGCATCTTTAAGCCGATGGCCTCTTAGGCAACGAAATACAGTATCTGGATTGCCTGTTCGACATTTATGCCCGACTGTGTGTGTCGTGAGGCACCCTGGGCTCTTTGCACAGTGAGTCTAAGCCAGTCCTCAGGTTAACTAATAGCACAGCTAAGACAGTGGCCCTCCAGCCTGCCTCCCTACAGGGGTGCCCTGGAACCCCACTTTCTCAGCTTTGAGATCATGGTGGCTGGGGAGCTGTCAGCCGTGACTAAGAGGACAGTAGCAGTGGCATCTGTATTTTGCTCGAGGCTTCTGTAAAATTTCCAGATCCACAAAGGATATACCCCACCCCGCAAATGCTGTATCTGCCAGTTTCTATCTTCATGCATCTACTTCTCATTATTCTCTCCGCCTCTTTGATCAGATGGCTCTGGGGAACTCGGGGGCCCTCCTGTCCCAGGGCAGTCTCGTGACACCGGCATGGGCAGGACTTGGCCAGATGGGAGAACTCGGGCTCTAGTCCACACACATTGGCTCCCGTGTCTTAGAGCCGACAGCATCACCATGTGGGTGGCATCTAACAGGTCCCATAGCAGTGGGATGTGTGTGTTCTCACTGCCTGCCTACAACATGAAACCCTTCCCCAGGAGGAAGCCACGTAATACAGCTCATCCTGGCCCCTGCCAGGTGGCTACACCAGAAGGCCACACTGATTCTTCTTCAGGATTGTATTATATGGGCCAATAAATGTCAACTTACGAAAGAAAAAGACCAAACAAACAAAAAAAAAACACTACCATTAAGTTGTTAAAAAAAAAAAATTTTTTTTCAGGAGAATTAATGACAGTTGCCAGATGGATGAGGGAGTTCATCGCAAACCATCCAGACTACAAGCAAGACAGTGTAATAACTGACGAGATGAACTACAGCCTTCTTTTAAAGTGTAACCAAATCGCAAATGAATTATGTGAGTGCCCAGAGTTACTTGGACCAGCGTTTAGGAAAGTAAAGTACAGTGGCAGTAAAACTGACTCTTCCAACTAGACGTCCTGCAGAAGGAGAAATGCTTCACCGTGTTAGTGAAGGACTGACCGCAGGATCAGCCCGTGTGCATGGTGTGAGGACCAGATAATAGCACTGCACTGTTTCTTGCGCTGCTCGGCAGAAGTGGGTTTAGGCAAATCTAGAGTTTATACAGTGTACATGTACATAGTAAAGTATTTTTATGATTAACAATGTATTTTAATAACACTGTATCTAAAGTCATTTGTGAGCTGGCTTGTACATTTTTCAGTTCTGACTCTGGAGCAACTACTGTGGAAACGGTTTTGTAAATGTAACTTACTGATAACTATATCTGCATTCCAGAGTTTAAAATGTTTACTGTAAATTTTGGGGTTTTTTTAAAAGACTTTACCTGGACCTGATTCACTGAAATCTATCACTTCACCTTGAAAACAGTTTGTCCTGCTAATTTTCTTTGAGTCCTCTCCTTTGGCATATACATGAAATCACTATTGAATCCACCAAAGTGCTTTGAGGGGAAGCTTAGATTTCCGGCACCTTATCCATGACGATTCTTTTGTAATTGGAATAGCTAACCCCTCGGTAACCCTGTCCCAAGCTTTTCCTACTAAACAGAACCCACTGAACTGACAGTACTTTCTGTCGACGTTTGCTAATTTTGGCATCAAGTTTGAAGACAACTCTGGAGAAAGACTCTGAGTTCACGTGTAGTGATTATTGGGGGTAATTTTTTTATGGAAAAAGGGGAGAATTGTTTTTCTTCTTGTACATACCAAGAGTAATGTCAAAAATGCCACCAGCTCTTCTGTTGTGGTCACCTGTTTATTCTGATTGCGGCTATCTACTTAAATTTTCAAATCAAACGCAGCTGCTGAAGTTTCTGTTTTGCTACTTTTTCTCTAGTTTCCAGTAAGCATATTACAGACATTCTTCTAAAAGCCATTCATTCTAGATTTTACCTGGGGATTATTCTACATACTACTTACCTTCTCTGTGAAACTCATAAATTAATCATGATATGCACTAAGTTTTGTGAATCAGGACCCTAAATGTTTAATTGTAAATAATTTAAGTTTCACAGAATTGTTAGAGCTTTTTGTTGAAGTTTTTTTTCCCCAATTAGTTAAAAGTCTTAAAACTGCTTCTGAAAAAACTATGTGTAGTAGATTATGCAAACTCTACAGGCATAAATGTCTAAACTGTCATGCTAATTTTAAGAAATGGCCATAAGCTTCAGCTAAACCTGTTTGTGTATAGATACTAGGGTTTGTGCTATATTTCATACATGCATTTTGGAGGATTAAAGAACACCTGGTTTTCCTTTGCAATTTGCTTGTGTAAATTCAGTTTGTAAAAAGGCAGTAAAGTGTTTGTGGTATGAGGAAATAAAAGAATGGAATTGGCATTGTGAAAACTCTTGAATGTGTGAGTTCTACAACTAAACGGATGGTGGTGAGGGTGGTTTTTTTTTAATTAGCCCAGATATGCCAGGAAATAATTTCTTCATCATGATCCTCAGCTCCTTCTAGAAAGACTCATAGTGATGAAAACAGATGCCTCACCTCCCTAGTAGCTGTCAACCCCTGTGGGGAGAGGAGAAATGACCACTGGAAGTGAATTTTTCTTCTACTCCAAACTGTCGCTGTGCCAAGTCAGTGGTCACATGGTGAGTTACAGGTAAATCGGGCTGTGTGCGCACTGGGGTGCTGTCCTGCTCAGACTGGCTCAGCAGGCCCTGCAGAGAACTGTTTCCAACCCATGTCTTTGGACTCACATCCCTCTACTACCCCCAACCCCTAGTTCATCTTGTCCACCCACTTTTCTCAGCTTCATCTGCTTGTCTACTTTTAACTGAACGATCCTAGGGCAGGGTCATTGTCAAATTAATCTGCATACATGTCTCTTACTGAAGTGCACCTCTGGCTCTGTGGGCCTGACATGGGGGCCCACGTTCCTGCATTTCTAAGAGGCCCCCAGGCAATGCTGACGCTGCTGGTGTGTGGGCCACGTCAAGTAACAAGGACTTAGATCACTTCTGTACCTCAGACACAAATCAATTCTAAGTCTCAAATGACACTGGTCTTCAATTCGAATGTGTGTTTATCTGAAAACCAAATAACGGCACCCTATCTATATCCAAGACAGAAAGTACCACCTTTCATAAGCTTTCCTGCCTGAACTCAGCTGAGGGTTCAGGACTTTGGGAACAGAACGATGAACACTGAGATAAGCAAAGAGGGCCTTTTCCTTGGTGGAAATAGCTGCGGCTGAGCCCAGACCCTCACTTAGAACACAACTGGCCCTAACTTAACCCATCCAGTCTCCTGGATTAACAAGCGGTTTCCTCCTGGTCCCAGGCTGCCTCTGCCCCTGCCACCGGCTCCTCCCTGAGGCTGTTTGTGAGCCTTCTGTCCCTCAGTGGAGGGAGCTGGCCTTAGCCGCCGCCTTCTAAACCACCTACATGAAAGTTAACTAAGAGTGGAAAGTGTGGAAACCCAGGATGTGGTGAGAGGCCATGTCTCAGGAGGTTTCTTGGGGATCTTGCAGAACAAAATGTGACAGTATCCTTCAAGCAGCTGGTGGTGTCTGACGTGGGGGAAGGGACGTGCGATGTGTGCCTGGGGTGCCTGGGCATCAAGGCTTTTGGCTAGGAAGGGGCCCCTTTCAGAACTGTACATAGGCTGCGTCACTGCAAGGTTCTTGGGGCTGGTGCTAATGAATTTTCCATTTAGGTTAAGGCTCCCCCTGGCTTTCCCTGAAGATAAGCCACTGAGATCTACCAGCTGCTCTCTCCTCTCCATTATGCTTTTGTGTAAATATTTAACATTCCCTGTAAAAACTTCGGAACATACATGCCAAGTGATATTTAGGAAAGTGTAAATTGGAAGGAAACTCATGAGGTCTGGACTGGACGTGAGGAGGCCTTGGTGGGTGACCTTGGCTGGGAAAGATACACTCCTCCGACTATTTGCATTTTCTTGGTAAGTGGTGGCTGAAATTGGCTGGGAAGTCCCTAAAGCCCCTTTCATGCTTAACATTTTATGAAATGAAACATTATAAAGTTAATTATGGAAAATGCATTAAGAGTAATGGTGCCTCCAGCTTTGATTTCAAACCATATTAAAAAGCTGTGGTAATCAAATCCGTACGGAATTTGGAAGAACAGATCAATGGAACAGAATAGAGAGCCCAGAAATAAACTCACATATACTTGGTCAATTAATTTACAACAAAAGAGCCAATATACAGTGGGGAAAGGACAGTCTCTTCAATATATGGTGTTGGGAAAACTGGACAACCACATGCAAAAGAATGAAATTAGACTACTATCAATATTCACATTGTACACAAAAATTAAAATGGGTTAAAGACTTGAATGTAAGACCTGAAACCATAGCCTCCTAGAAGACAACATAGGGTGTTAAGCTTCTTGACATAGGTCTTGATGATTTTTTGAATCTGACACCAAAAGCAACAAAAGTAAAAATAAACAAGTAGGACTACATCAAACTACAAAAATTCCTTTGCAGCCTTCAGAAAATGAAAAAGCAACCTACTGAATGGGAGGAAATATTTGCAAATCATGTATCTGATAAAGGGGTTAATATCCAAAATATATACAAAAATTCATACAACTCAATAGTAAAAAAAAAATCCCCTTATGGGCACAGGACATTTTCCATGAGCTTCCCATTTTATTTACTCCAAGGCTACCCTGAAAGATGCCCTGGGTACCCCATCCTCATCAGTACCTTCCTCCTAGAACCCAAGGCATTCGGCCTGATCATCGGCAGCCTCATTCTTTAAAAAACAGTCCCGTGATGTCATCCTCCCACCCCACCCCCACCAGCTGCCCCCTTGCTCCCGGGGTCCAGAGGAACAGGAAGCCGGGGTCACGGAGTGGCTGGTGGGCAGGCTGCATCCACCATTGGCCCCAACAAAGATCCGGGTAGGCTCCAGTGCTGGGTCAAATCAGGCCAAACAACCAACAGGGAGGAAACGCAGCCCCACCCGTCATCAGACAAGCAGATTAAAGTTTTACTGGGCTGTGCCCACCAAAGCAACATGCAGCTCTACCCACCACAAGTCCCTCCCATCAGGAAGCTTGCACAAGACTCTTAGATAGCCTCATCCACCAGAGGGCAGACAGCAGAAGCAAGAAGAACTACAATTCTGCAGCCTATGAAAGGAAAACCACATTCACAGAAATATAGACAAAATGAAAATGCAGAGGACTTTGTACCTGATAAAGGAACAAGATAAAAAAAAACCAGAAAAACAACTAAATGAAGTGGAGATAGGCAACCTTCCAGAAAAAGAATTCAGAATAATGATAGTGAAGATGATCCAGAACCTCAGAAAAAGAATGGAGGCAAAGATCGAGAAGATGCAAGAAATGTTTAACAAAGACCTAGAAGAATTAAAGAATAAACCCCTAGAAGAATTAAAGAACAAACAAACAGAGATGAACAATACAATAACTGAAATGAAAACTACACTAGAAGGATTCGATAGCAGAATAACTGAAGCAGAAGAACGGATAAGTGACCTGGAAGGCAGAATGGTGGAATTCACTGCTGTGGAACAGAATAAAGAAAAAAGAATGAAAAGAAATGAAGACAGCCTAAGAGACCTCTGGGACAACATTAAAGGCAACAACATTTGCATTATAGGGGTCCCAGAAGGAGAAGAGAGACAGAAAGGACCTGAGAAAATAGTTGAAGAGATTATAGTTGAAAACTTCCTTAACATGGGAAAGGAAATAGCCACCCAAGTCCAGGAAGCACAGAGAGTCCCAGGCAGGATAAACCCAAGGAGAAGCATGCCAAGACACATAGTAATCAGATTGGCAAAAATTAAAGACAAAGAAAAATTATTGAAAGCATCAAGGGAAAAACAACATACAAGGGAACTCCAATAAAGTTAACAGCTGATTTCCCAGCAGAAACTCTACAAGCCAGAACGGAGTGGCACAATATATTTAAGTGATGAAAGGGAAGAACCTACAACCAAGATTACTCTACCTGGCAAGGATCTCATTCAGATTTGATGGGGAAATCAAAAGCTTTACAGACAAGCAAAAGCTAAGAGAATTCAGCACCACCAAACCAGCTCTACAAAAACTGCTAAAATCACTTCTCTAAGTGGGAAACACAAGAGGAGAAAAGGACCTACAAAAACAAACCCAAAACAATTAACAAAATGGTCATAGGAACATACATATCGATAATTACCTTAAACGTGAATGGGTTAAGTGCTCCAACCAAAAGACACAGGCTGGCTGAATGGATACAAAAACAAGCCCCATATATATGCTGTCTACAAGAGACCCACTTCAGACCTAGGGACACATACAGACTGAAAGTGAGGGAATGGAAAAAGATATTCCATACAAATGGAAATCAAAAGAAAGCTGGAGTAGCAGTACTCATATCGGATAAAATAGACTTTAAAATAAAGAATGTTACAAGAGACAAGGAAGGACACTATATAATGATCAAGGGATCAATCCGAGAAGATATAACAATTATAAATATATATGCACACAACATAGGAGCACCTCAATACATAAGGCAACGGCTAACAGCTATAAAAGAGGAAATGGACAGTAACACAATAATACTGGGGGACTTACACCTCACTTACATCAATGGACAGATCATCCAGACAGAAAGTTAATAAGGAAACACAAGCTTTAAATGACACAATAGACCAAATTGATTTAATTGATATTTATAGTGCATTCCATCCAAAAACAGCAGATTATACTTTCTTCTCAAGTGCACATGGAACATTCTCCAGGATAGATCACATCTTGGGTCACAAATCAAACCTCGGTAAATTTAAGAACATTGAAATCATATCAAGCATCTTTTCCGACCACAATGCTATGAGATTAGAAATAAATTACAGGGAAAAAAAAGTTAAAAAACACAAACACATGGAGACTAAGCAATACGTTACTAAATAACCAAGAGATCACTGAAGAAATCAAAGAGGAAATCAAAAAATACCTAGAGACAAATTACAACGAAAATATGATGATCCAAACCTATGGGATGCAGCAAAAGCAGTTCTAAAAGGGAAGTTTATAGCAATACAAGCCTACCTCAAGAAACAAGAAAAATCTCAAATAAACAATTTAACCTTACACCTGAAGGAACTAGAAAAAGAAGAACAAAAAAAACCCAAAGTTAGTAGAAGGAAAGAAATCAAAAAGATCAGAGCAGAAATAAATGAAATAGAAACAAAGAAAACAATAGAAATGTCAATAAAACTAAAGCTGATTGTTTGAAAAGATAAACAAAATTGATAAACCTTTAGCCAGACTCATTAAGAAAAAGGAGAGGACTCAAATCAGTAAAATTAAAATGAAAAAGGAGAAGTCACAACGGACACTGCAGAAATACAAAGCATCATAAGACACTACTACAAGCAACTGTATGCCAATAAAATGGACAACCTGGAAGAAATGGACAAATTCTTAGAAAGGTACAATTTTCTAAGGCTGAACCAGGAAGAAATAGAAAATATAAACAGACCAATCACAAGTAATGAAATTGAAACTGTGATTAAATATCTTCCAACAGCTCTCTTGGTAGGAACCAAGATGGCGGAGTAGAAGGACGTGCTCTTACTCCCTCTTGTGAGAGCACCAGAATCACAACTAGCTGCTGGACAATCATCAACAGGAAGACACTGGAACTCACCAAAAAATATACCCCACATCCAAAGACAAAGGAGAAGCCACAGTGAGATGGTAGGAGGGCCACAATCACAGTAAAATCATATCCCATAACGGTGGGTGGGTGACTCACAGACTGGAGAACACTTATACCAAAGAAGTCCACCCACTGGAGTGAAGCTTCTGAGCCCCACATCAGGCTTCCCAACCTGGGGGTCTGGCAATGGGAGGAAGAATTCCTAGAGAATCAGATTTTGAAACCTAGTGGGATTTGATTGCAGGACTTTGACAGGACTGGGGGAAACAGAGACTCCACTCTTGGAGGGTACACACAAAGTAGTGTGCACATTGGGACCCATGGGAAGGAGCAGTGACCCCAGGAGAGACTGAGCCAGACCTACCTGCTAGTGTTGGAGGGTCTCCTGCAGAGGCCAGGGGTGGCTGTGAATCACCGTGGAGACAAGGACACTGGCAGCAGAAGTTCTAGGAAGTACTCCTTGACATGAGCCCTCCCAGAATCTGTCATTAGCCCCAAAAAAGAGCCCAGGTGGGCTCCAGTGCTGGGTTGCCTCAGGCCAAACAACCAACAGGGAGGGAACCCAGCCCCACCCATCATCAGACAAGCAGATTAAAGTTTTACTGAGCTCTGCCCACCAGAGCAACACCCAGCTCTACCCACCACAAGTCCCTCCCATCAGGAAGCTTGCACAAGACTCTTAGATAGCCTCATCCACCAGAGGGCAGACAGCAGAAGCAAGAACTACAATTCTGCAGCCTGTGAAAGGAAAACCACATTCACAGAAATATAGACAAAATGAAAATGCAGAGGACTTTGTACCCAATGAAGGAACAAGATTAAAAAACCCAGAAAAACAACTACATGAAGTGGAGGTAGGCAACCTTCCAGAAAAAGAATTCAGAAAAATGATAGTGAAGATGATCCAGAACCTCAGAAAAAGAATGGAGGCAAAGATCGAGAAGATACAAGAAATGTTTAACAAAGACATAGAAGAATTAAAGGATAAACCCCTAGAAGAATTAAAGAACAAACAAACAGAGATGAACAATACAATAACTGAAATGAAAACTACACTAGAAGGAATCAATAGCAGAATAACTGAAGCAGAAGAACGGATAAGTGACCTGGAAGGCAGAATGGTGGAATTCACTGCTGTGTAACAGAATAAAGAAAAAAGAATGAAAAGAAATGAAGACAGCCTAAGAGACCTCTGGGACAACATTAAAGGCAACAACATTTGCATTATAGGGGTCCCAGAAGGAGAAGAGAGACAGAAAGGACCTGAGAAAATAGTTGAAGAGATTATAGTTGAAAACTTCCCTAACATGGGAAAGGAAATAGCCACCCAAGTCCAGGAAGTGCAGAGAGTCCCATACAGGATAAACCCAAGGAGAAAGACGCCGAGACACATAGTAATCAAATTGGCAAAAATTAAAGACAAAGAAAAATTATTGAAAACATCAAGGGAAAAACAACAAATAATATACAAGGGACCTCCCATAATGTTAACAGCTGATTTCTCAACAGAAACTCTACAAGCCAGAAGGGAGTGGCATGATATACTTAAAGTGATGAAAGGGAAGAACCTACAATCAAGATTACTCTACCTGGCAAGGATCTTATTCAGATTCGATGGAGAAATCAAAAGCTATACAGACAAACAAAAGCTAAGAGAACTCAGCACTACCAAACCAGCTCTATAACAAATGCTAAAGGAGCTTCTCTAAGTGGGAAACACAAGAGGAGAAAAGGACCAACGAAAACAAACCCAGAACAATTAACAAAATGGTCATAGGAACATACATATCGATAATTACCTTAAATGTGAATGGATTAAATGCTCCAACCAAAAGACGCAGGCTGGCTGAATGGATACAAAAACAAGCCCCATATATATGCTGTCTACAAGAGACCCACTTCTGACCTAGGGACACATACAGACTGAAAGTGAGGGAATGGAAAAAGATATTCCATGCAAATGGAAATCAAAAGAAAGCTGGAGTAGCAATACTCATATCAGATAAAATAGACTTTAAAATAAAGAATGTTACAAGAGACAAGGAAGGACACTACATAATGATCAAGGGATCAATCCAAGAAGATATAACAATTACAAATATATATGCACCCAACATAGGAGCACCTCAATACATAAGGCAACGGCTAACAGCTATAAAAGAGGAAAACGACAGTAACACAATAATGCCGGGGGGCTTACACCTCAGTTACACCAATGGACAGATCATCCAAAATGAAAATAAATAAGGAAACAGAAGCTTTAAATGACACAATAGACCAGATAGATTTAATTGATATTTATAGGACATTCCATCCAAAAACAGCAGATTACATTTTCTTCTCAAGTGTGCACGGAACATTCTCCAGGAGAGATCACATCTTGGGTCACAAATCAAGCCTCAGTTAATTTAAGAAAATTGAAATCATATCAAGCATCTTCTCTGACCACAATGCTATGAGATTAGAAATGAATCACAGGGAAAAAAAAGTAAAAAACACAAACACATGGAGGCTAAACAATACGTTGCTAAATAGCCAAGAGATCACTGAAGAAATCAAAGAGGAAATCAAAAAATGCCTAGAGACAAATGACAATGAAAACACGACGATCCAAAACCTATGGGATGCAGCTAAATCAGTTCTAAGAGGGAAGTTTATAGCTATACAAGCCTACCTCAAGAAACAAGAAAAATCTCAAATAAACAATGTAATCTTACACCTAAAGGAACTAGACAAAGAAGAACAAACAAAACCCAAAGTTGGCAGAAGGAAAGAAATCAAAAAGATCAGAGCAGAAATAAATGAAATAGAAACAAAGAAAACAATAGCAATGTCAATAAAACTAAAAGCTGATTGTTTGAGAAGATAAAATTGATAAACCATTAGCCAGACTCATGAAAAAACAGAGGGAGAGGACTCAAATCAATAAAATTAGAAATGAAAAAGGAGAAGTTACAACAGACACTGAAGAAATACAAAGCATTCTAAGAGACTACTACAAGCAACTCTATGCCAGTAAAATGGACAACCTGGAAGAAATGGACAAATTCTTAAAAAGGTATAACCTTCCAAGACTGAACCAGGAAGAAATAGAAAATATGAACAATAGGGAGGGTGGGAGGGAGGGAGACACAAGAGGGAAGAGATATGGGAACATATGTATATGTATAACTGATTCACTTTGTTATAAAGCAGAAATTAACACACCATTGTAAAGCAATTATACCCCAATAAAGATGTTTAAAAAAAAAAGAAAGAAAATATGAACAGACCAATCACCAGTAATGAAATTGAAACTGTGATTAAAAATCTTCCAACAAACAAAAGTCCAGGACCAGATGGCTGCACAGGTGAATTCTATCAGACATTTAGAGAAGAGCTAACACCCATCCTTCTAAAACTCTTCCAAAAAATTGCAGAGGAAGAAACACTCCCAAACTCATTCTGTAAGGCCACCATCACCCTGATACCTAAACCAGAAAAAGATACTACAAAAAAAGAAAATTACAGACCAATATCACTCATGAATATACATGCAAAAATCCTCAAGAAAATACTAGCAAACAGAATCCAACAACACATTAAAGGGATCATACACCATGATCAAGTGGGGTTTATCCAAGGGATGCAAGGATTCTTCAGTATATGCAAATCAATCAATGTGATACACCATATTAACAAATTGAAGAATAAAAACCACATGATCATCTCAATAGATGCAGAAAAAGATTTTGACAAAATTCAACATCCATTTATGATAAAAACCCTCCAGAAAGTGGGCATAGAGGGAACTTACCTCAACATAATAAAGGCCATATGTGACAAACCCACAGCCAACATCATTCTCAATGGTGAGAAACTGAATGCATTTCCTCTAAGATTAAGAACAAGACAAGGATGTCCACTCTCACCACTATTATTCAACATAATTTTGGAAGTCCTAGCCACGTCAATCAGAGAAGAGAAAGAAATAAAAGGAATACAAATTGGAAAAGAAGTGAAACTGTCACTGTTTGCAGATGACATGATACTATACATAGGGAATCCTAAAAAATGCCACCAGAAAACTACTAGAGCTAATCAATGAATTTGGTAAAGTTGCAGGATACAAAATTAATGCACAGAGATCTCTTGCATTCCTATACACTAACAACGAAAGATCAGAAAGAGAAATTAAGGAAACAATCCCATTCACCACTGCAACAAAAAGAATCAAATACCTAGGAATAAACCTACCTAAAGAGGTAAAAGACCTGTACTCAGAAAACAATAAGACACTGATGAAAGAAATCAAACATGACACAAACAGATGGAGAGAGATATACCATGTTCTTGGACTGGAAGAATCAATATTGTGAAAATGACTATACTACCCAAAGCAATCTACAGATTCAATGCAATCCCTATCAAATTACCAATGGCATTTTTTACAGAACTAGAACAAAAAATCTTAAAATTTGTATGAAGACACAAAAGACCCCGAATAGCCAAAGCAATATTGAGGGAAAAAAAACAGAGCTGGAGGAATCAGACTCCCTGACTTCAGACTATACTACAAAGCTACAGTAATCAAGACAATATGGTACTGGCACAAAACCAGAAATATAGATCACTGATACAGGATAGAAAGCCCAGAGATAAACCCATGCACCTATGGTCAACTAAGCTATGACAAAGGAGGCAAGGATATACAATGCAGAAAAGACAATCTCTTCAATAAGTGGTGTTGGGAAAACTGGACAGTTACATGTAAAAGAATGAAATCAGAACACTCCCTAACACCATACACAAAAATAAGCTCAAACTGGATTAGAGACCTAAATGTAAGACCAGACACTATAAAACTCTTAGAGGAAAACATAGGAAGAACACTCTTTGACATAAATCACAGCAAGATATTTTTTGATCCACTTCCTAGAGTAATGGAAATAAAAACAAAATAAACAAGTGAAACCTAATGAAACTTTTGCAAAGCAAAGGAAACTACAGTCAAGATGAAAAGACAACCCTTAAAATGGGAGAAAATATTTGCAAATGAATTAACGGACAAAGGATTAATCTCCAAAATATATAAACAGCTCATGCAGCTCAATATTAAGAAAACAAACAACCCAATCAAAAAATGGACAGAACACATAAATAGACATTTCTCCAAAGACATACAGATGGCCAAGAAGCACATGAAAAGCTGCTCAACATCACTAGTTATTAGAGAAATGCAAATCAAAACTACAATGAGGTATCACCTCACACCAGTTAGAATGGGCATCATCAGAAAATCTACAAACAACAAACGCTGGAGAGGGTGTGGAGAAAAGGGATCCCTCTTGCACTGTTGGTGGGAATGTAAATTGATACAGCCACTATGGAGAACAGTATGGAGATTCCTTAAAAAACTAAAAATAGAATTACCATATGACCCAGCAATTCCATTACTGGGTGTATACCCAGAGAAAACCATAATTCAAAAAGAAACATGCACCCCAATATTCGTTGCAGCACTGTTTACAAGAGCTAGGTCATGGAAGCAACCTAAATGCCCATCGACAGACAAATGGATAAAGAAGATGTGGTACATATATACAATGGAATATTACTCAGCCATAAAAAGGAACGAAATTGGGTCATTTGTAGAGACGTGGATGGATCTAGAGACTGTCACACAGAGTGAAGTAAGTCAGAAAGAGAAAAACAAATATCGTATATTAACGCATACATGTGGAACCTAGAAAAATGGTACAGATGAGCAGGTTTGCAGGGCTAAAATAGAGTCACAGATGTAGAGAACAAACATATGAACACCAAGGGGGGAAACTGATGGTGGGGGGTGGTGATGGTGGGATGAATTGGGAGATTGGGGTTGACATATATACACTAATATGTATAAAATAGATAACTAGTAAGAACCTGCTGTATAAAAAGTAAATGAAATAAAATTAAAATTTTTTTAAAAGAGAAAGAAAGGGAAATATCCCCAATTAAATGAGGAAGTCAAAAAGGGAACTAGGAGGAATGGATTGATCACTTTTTCACATAAAATATTAATTATTCTAAAGCAGAGTTGCTGTGCCAAAGGCTGATTTGAGTCCTTTATCAATCTCTCAGCCCCCTGTAGAATGTGATTTAGACATTGACCCTATTACATTGTTAGTTACATGCCCTACAAAGGTACCTTCAAGAACCTCCATTCCACATGGAGGGTCTTGTAGAATGTGATTTGGACATTGACCTTATTACATTGTTATTTACATGCTCTACAAAGGTACCTTCAAGACCCCCCATTCCACAAGGATTGCCCCCGATAAGCCGCTTTCTCTATGTGTATCCTGGAGGTCCCACTAAACTCAGTGACAGTATCTGGAGACAATCCTGAAAAACTTGGGTGACCATCGCTGACCAGCACAGAGCTGGCTCACAATAGGGCCCCAGTTAAAATGTTACAAATACAACTGGATCAAACCTTTAAAGCACGAAATTAAAACAATCCTCCTAAGGAAGGAAATCTGAGTTTCAAAAGAGGAACTTCATATTGAGTATCTAACCAGCAACTGATGATGATATTCACAGATGAATCTGATTGGTTCTCCAAAACTGAGACGACCCAATCCAGGAACAAAGAAATGAGTTCCTTGGTTGGTAATGTTTGAGATGTGGGTTGGAGGAGGGTCCTAGTCCTCACTGAGATTTGTCTGCTCCCCTGCACCCTGTCTTCTTCTCTTCTTCTGCATGGTGTGCCTTTGGTTCCCCGCAGGCTCCTGGACAGTAATACTGACAGTGATACTGATGGTGCTGAGCCCGCTCCTGGCTTGGGCTGGAGAGGTAAGCGCACACCTTTGATGGTGAGCTATTTTGGGGTGTGGGGGAAGGGAGGGAGTTAGTTTTGTCTGGGTCCAGGCCATGTCACTTAAAACACCGACATCTTCTTCAGTGACTACTTACCTTTATCACATGGATCCTCAATTCCTTCCACAAACAAAAGGAGCCTGGATACTTGCCCTCTTTATAAGACCAGCATAAGGTGCCTTCGTATATATACATATAGGCTATTTCTTGTCAACTCTCTTCTAATAAAACCTCTCCAGCCTTATATCCCATTCCCTCGGGGTTTTGAGAGGATTTAGAAATGCTTTCAAAAATGATCTAAAATGATTATTAATGATTTCAAAACAATTCCCATCCGTGGTTCCCTTTATTCTGTTGAGTTATGCCAGAAAATGGGAATAATCCTCTGAAAATTTTATGGGGACTCAAAAGGAATTAGAAAGATCTCTCCTAGAAGATCCTGTGTTATGTCCATGGGATCTGTGATGCGGCTACCTCTCACTAATACGTGAGGATGTATCAAGAGACCTCACCATTGTCTCCTTTTCTTTTCTTTTTTTTAAGTTGAAGTATAGTTGATTTACAATATCAAGTTAGTTTCAGGTATACAGCACAGCACTTCAGTTATATATATATATTATATATTATACATATATATATTCTTTTACAGATTTTTTTCCCTTATAGGTTATTACAAAATATTGAGTAGAGTTCCCTGTGCTGTACAGTAAGTCCTTGTTGGTTATCTATTGTCTCCTTTTCTTTCTCCCTAAACCCCACTGTTCATAAGGCCTGTATGCCTGTACTGGAGGTACTCTGACAAAAGCTGGGGTTAGTTTTCTCCCTATTTCTCCTGCGTAAAGCACTCTGGACCTGAAGCAGGGATCCTTAGTACTAAGAATGACCCTGTAGTTAAGGAGCATCTAAGGGGCATTCTGTGATGCCTTAAAGAACTCATAAGAACTGAAAACCTGACACAGGTTAATTCTTATTAGTGCTTATTCTATTTTGAACCTTTCTATCCTATCAGTTTCTCCTATATCTCCTCTTTCTGTGGCCTGAACCCACAAGAAGAGATTCAACTAGTATAGAATAAATTATGAAATTATATTTTTATAAACTCCAAATAGTCAAATATCAGCAATT
This sequence comes from Delphinus delphis, assembly GCF_949987515.2. Lineage (NCBI taxonomy): Eukaryota > Metazoa > Chordata > Mammalia > Artiodactyla > Delphinidae > Delphinus > Delphinus delphis. The sequence goes on along the minus strand of NC_082692.2, from coordinate 41,170,605 downwards.
TCATATGGTTCAAACCATACACCCTGAGCAGGATACAGAGCATGTGAAGGCTGTTTCCATCCCATAGGGCTGAAAGCCAGTAAGGAAATCAAGGGAACTCATTGACCTCTTGGAGTCTTGGGCCCAAATTTCATAGGTTCATTCATCATGCCATCTATTTTCCATAATTAGCCGTCTTTGGTTACCTCTCCTTCCAGTTTTTCCCTATTCTTTCCCCTACTATGTCATCACTGTTACTAAAAATCCCCGGTTTGCACAAACCCTCAGCAACTATAACAGACGCATTGGATGAAATGAAACTTCATGAAATGTTCCCTATCTCCTAAAAATCACCTTTTCCTTACCTGTGAATGTTTCTTCCAAGTAGTAAGAGGAGAAAGAGGAAGTTAGTCTGAATTTCTCACAGGAAAGTAGAAGAGACATAAGGTGTCATGATTACAAAAGTGTGTTGGAACTGGAGCCCCTTCTTGCTTTACCAGGAGCCCCACAAAGATCAATTCCCAAAACTATGGCTTTATTCATTTAGATGACAAATACTTCTTTGAGCAACTATTATATACTGGGCTCTGTCCTAGGCACAGAGGATTCTATTTGAATAACAGAAAAAAAAGTCCCCCATGATCATGGAAGTTACCTAATGACAAGAGAGAAAGACAACAACCCAATAACCATTGAACCAAGAAGAACATTTCAAACAGCAATAAATGCTCTGAAAAAAAATATAAGGGTTAAGGGTCTGAGAAAATTGTATTCACCTGACTTCAGTGCAAGTGTCTACAGGGGTCTTCCTGTGACATTCAATTGAGACATAAATGATGAGAATAAGCCAGACATGGGAAGGATCTAAGGGACAAATGCTCCAGGGAGAGGAACCAGGGGAAAGGTCAAAGTGTGGGAAGATGTTTGCTATGTTTAAGGGATGGAAAGAAGGTTAGAGGAGCTGAAGCAGAGAAAGCAAGTTGGGGAGTGGAATAAGATGAGGTTAGAGAGAAAGTCAGGAGTCAAATCATGTTAGGCCCTGATGGCCATAGTGAGAAATTTGACTTTTATTTACAGAGCTGTGTGAAGCTACTAAGGGGTTACAAGGAGAGTCCATTTATATTTATTTTAAAAACTAATTCTAGCTACCACATGGAGATTGGATTGCAGGGGTTCCAAGTGAAGTTACAGAGACCAGTTAGGGGACAGTAGAAGGGTTCTCCAGGGAAGATGTGCCTGTGACTTCATTTAGTGTAGTAGCGATGAAGTGAACAGATTTGGGATAGACTGTTGAGTGACTTGTTAATGAATTAAATGGTGGGAGTTGGAAGATAGAAAATCAAAAGCTTATCCCTCAGGATTTTGTCTTGCATGATAACTAGGTGGATGGCGGCACTGTTTATTGAGATAGGGAGGACTATGGACCAGTACATCTCCTTAGACTGGATCCAAAAGTCACCTAATTAATATAAAAGACTCATTTATTGATTTTACCCCTTAGGAAATTTCCAGGGTTTTAGGAGACCTGTGGCAGAAATGGGGATGAAGAACAAATACATGTTTCTTATCATAAATCACAATATCACAGTGACTAATTGCCAAGGCAAAGAAATCAGTCAACTTTGGTTGGACTGAACAAATTTATTTTATTGGAAAAAACAGCTCTTCACTGGGACTGGCTTCCCAAAAAACATATTTCATGTAGGACCAAGATTTTCAACAGAAATAATATTGGCAAATTTTTCTATGTCACTCTCAGCTGCTCCATACTTGAGAGTGGTTTCTCCAGGACAGTTTTTTCATATGATTTACACCCATGGTTCTCACCCAACGACAGCTCAGCACTCTTTCTCCCCGTTCCTTCACCCGCCGCAGAACATTGGCTCCAGATAACGCCATTTTTAGTTGTCACACAGGGGGTTTCTTTTGACAACTAGTGGGTAGAGGCCAGGAAAGCTGATAGACAGGCTACTATGCACAGAACAGCTCCCTCTCCCCAGCCACAAAGAACCACCTGGTCCAAAATGTCTATAGTGCTGAGGTTGAAAACACTGCTTTATATACACTATGCTGCTTCTAGAAATTCTAGACTTACACTTTCTACACACATTCACCTTCCAGTTCAACTCTTCATGGTTTTATGTAGCTTGTTTCATTACCCCCAAAACTAGACAGTTGAACAAATTCATTACTTTCTTGTTGAATCCATTCAATCAAAGCAAGTTCAAGATCTTCATTTTTATTTTTTGCCTTACGCCATGTTTTTCAAAATGTCACGAGTTCTTGGTCATCACATCTCTATTTGATTTCAACAACTTGTCTTTTTAAGTCATAAATAGTGGTGGCTGTTACAATATTTTTCAGTAAAATGCCTCAAATTTCTGCAGCAATGCTACTTTCCACACTATTAATGATATCAGAAACTTCCATTTATTCTTCTTACCTTTAACCACAGGGTTATTCTTTAACTCTTTTTGACATTTTCACAATTCAACTAAATCTAAAGACAAAAATATTTTCATTTTTGAAAGAAACAAAAACATTCATTTGAAAACATACATGCAACCCAATATTCACTGCAGCATTATTTACAAATATCCAAGATGCAGAAGCAACCTAAGTGTCCATCAACAAATGAATGGGTAAAGATGTGGTTTGTGTATATATACACACACACACACACACACACACACACACACACACACACACACAGTGGACTATTACTCAGCCATAAAAAAGAATGAAATTCTGCCATTTGCAACAATGTGGATGGACCTACAGAGTATTATGGTTAGTGGAATAAGTCAGACAGAGAAAGTCAAATACTCTATGTTATCACTTATAAGTGGAATCTAAAAAATAAAACAAATGTATATGACAAAACAGAAACAGACTCACAAAGAGTGAACTACTGGCTACAAGTGTGGAAATGGAAGGGGAGAGGGGCAAGATAAAGGTATGGGATTAAGAGATACAAACTACTGTGAATAAAATAAATAAGCAACAAGATATACTGTACAACACAGGGAAATATAACCATTATTTTGTAATAACTTTAAATGGAGTATAACTTTTAACAATATTGAATCATTATGTTGTACACTTGGAACTAACATAATGTTAATGATACTGTAATTTAATACCAAAAAATCAAAAATATGTGCATTCATATGATATATATGTGTATATTTATGTCTATATGTATCTTTACACACAGTGAAGCTACGGAACCATATGTAACCAATAAGAGCTCTGAGACACATTTGACCCCTTCTCTCAGCAGGTCAGATTTGCCAAACGAATTTTAGCAGCAAATTTTTAGAAAATCTGATTTTCTGAGCTATCCAGATTTGGAAATGCAGAAAAGGCATTGTGGACCTGTATTGGGGTTATGGTTTTAATCTCCTAAAACTCTTCAATAGTTCTCATTACGTTTAGCATAAAGTCAAAATCCTAATGTCACCTACAAGGAATTTAAGTGCCTGGTTCCATGTGATTTTTCCAGTCTAATCTTTTCCCCTCCTTCCTCTCACTCTCTGTGCTTCAGTGAACTTTCTAGAGGAAGTTCATCAATTCTTTCAGCTTTTCCACACAGTATTACCATTACCTAAAATGTCTCTCTTTTTCCCCTAAACACACACACACACACACACACACACACACACACACACACTCTTCCTCTAGCTCACATCCATGTAACCTTTTATGTTACCACTTAAAGTGGTCTTCAGAGACCACTTCTCTGGCACCCTAACCTAATTTGGGTCATCCTATCATTCTCTGCTATAGAACTTTTATCCTGACTTTTCTCACTTCTGTATAAATTCTTGCGTGTTTGGCTTTTGTCCATCACTTTCACTAAATTTTAAGCTCCACAAGTAGAGGGGAGATGGCTGTGTTCCCTTCCTTGGAGTCCCAAGGGACAGCGAAATTTGGACACAAGCACAGCCCTAACCAAGTACTTACAGAATGAAGGAGGCTCCTAAGAGGAGATGGTGATGGGGCAAATCCCAGTCCAGTTCACACTTGGAGATGTCCAGGCGAGCATGGAAGCCAAGTGGAGCCCGAATGGCTCAGGAGCAGAGGGGTCTCTTCCGCCCAGCACGTCCTTCCTCCACCGCTGGCAGGTGGAAGATGAACCCGTGGGGTGCCGGTAGAGCCTCCGAGGGAGTCCTAGCGCCCCCCGCCTGCGTTCGGGCGCCTGTCATCGGTGGGCGTCACCGCCAGTCTCCTCCCATGCGCGCGGGTGACAACATCATTCCTGTCCCCACAGCACTTTTCATGGTACAGGTAAAGTCCGAGTGTCATTTCTCCAACAGCACGCGGCAGGTGCACTTCCTGGACAGGTACATCTATAACCGGGAGGAGCTGATGCGCTTCGACAGCCACGTGGGGGAGGACCCGGCGGTGAGCGAGCTGGGGCGGCCGGCCGCGGAGCTCTGGAACCGCCAGAAGGATGCCCTGCAGCGGGCGCGGGCCGCCGTGCACACCTTCTGCAGGATCAACTACAAGTTCTTGGAGAGAAGCAGCGTGCGGCGGCGAGGTCGTGGGGGGGCGGGGGGCGGTGACAGAGACAGAGAGACACAGAGACAGAGGGACTGAGTCCAGGGTGAGTGTGTAGGATTGTGGACAAGTGCAAGTTACGAGGGTACACGTGAGAGCTTTCTGTGGGAAAACTAAAGTGAGATTTTGTCGACGTGTGCTGGTGAAAGGGGAGAGAGTGTATGTATGGTGGGGGGAGTGGGCCTGGGGTCTGAGAGGACCGGGAGGGAGCGGGGTATGGGGAGAGGGATGCAGGAGCGAGGGCTCCAGGCAGCCTCAGCTGCCGCCCTGGGAGAGTCTGGGGGAGGGGAGACGAAGGAAAAGGCTGACTGGGGTGGGTGGTCAGAGATGCGGGAAGGAACCTCCAGGTGTCTGTGCTTGGGGGAGGGTAGGGGAGGAGAGGTGAGGAATGTAAGAGGTTTAGGAGAACGTGAGAGGAGCCCCAGTCTGCTCTGGTCACACACCCTCTTACTCCTGAAACCCCTGAAATAAATGTGCCGGCGTGGCGTCTGTGTGCAGGCGCGTTTCTTTGAGAATGAAATTTGTGAGGGAGACTAATCTCTAGGGGTGCAACGGAGAAGAACCTTCCACTCACCTCCGACCTTTCTGAGGCTACTTTTAGGTCTAAATTTCCAACTACTCTTTTGTTTTCTTAGTGTGTATATTTTTACATATTTGAAATTATTGTGAAGCTAGCTTTTCAGATATAATTTTGTTACTTAATAATACCATACTGATGTTACTATTTTTATAATGCTAATAGTACTTAGGTAGTTGTGTTTTCCCTTTGTATGGCTGTAAGCAATTTACCTCACATTCCCCATTGTTAGATTTTATTTTCCATATTGCCACTTAGTTAGAAATTTATATCTTATTATTTTTAACTTACATTTCTTTTATTTCTAAAATTCTTCTCTCTTTTTTTCCCCCCCAATTTTAATGACTGCCCAAAGCATTATCTATTAATCTGTTGCCACTAGGGTCCTAGTGTTTTTCTCAGTAATTTTATGGGTTGTCTATGCAGTAAGATTATTAACACTTTGCTGATACTTGATTCAACGTTTTCTCCAGTTTGTGGTTTCTATTAGATTCTGTTCAATATTTTCCATGTTGAGAATTTAACGTTTTTTACTTACTGAAATAGAAACTGAAAAATTGTGACTAATGATTTACCATCGATCTTAAATCTGCTATTTTGTGGTACTGTACAAATGTGTCCCCCATTTCTCCTTTCTTTTTTTTTTAAATTAATTAATTAATTTATTTATTTATTTTATTTTGACTGTGCTGGGTCTAGTTGCCACACGACGGCTTCTCTAGTTGTGGCACGCAGGCTTAGTTGCAGTATGTGGGATCTTAGTTCCCCAACCAGGGATCAAACCGAGGCCCTGAGCATTGGGAGGGCGGAGTCTTAACCACTGGACCTCCAAGGAAGTCCCTCTCCTTTCTTTTAAAATAATTGTATTTATTGAGGGCCTGAGAGTGCTAGAGGCTGTCTCAGACGTGAAGAGTCCCAGACCCTGCCCTGATCTCAAATGTCAGTTTAGAAGGAGAGAGAATTCTAAAATGATAACAATTGAAAAACTAGATGTGGCTTTTTTGGGGGGAAAAAAAAAAGAGCAAGAGAGAGAGAGAGATCCATCAGCTGAGTATAAAACAATAAAAACTTTTTAAATGATTAACTTTCCTTGTTCCTTTTCCTCTGCAGGACTCATGCTTTCCTTGAGACACAACTCATAGAGTTAGAGAATGACCTCTGTCTATTTCTGCTTCTCAGGGGAAGAACCATTTCTGTGCTGTTCTAAGATGTGAGTCCATTGAGGCAGTGTAACCAGGATTTCACGCTCTACACCTCTATCTACCCCACTACTGTTCCCTAATTTACCCTTAAGCTGTGAATCACACTTTCTTTCACAGTAAAAACATTCAATAAGTAACTGATGTATACTGAAGGCTAAGTTCTGGTCATTTCTTTTTTTTCTTTTTTGGCCCTCCCTGTGCGGCTTGTGGGACTTTACTTCCCTGACCAGGGACTGAACCTGGGCCTTCAGCAGTGAGAGCGCAGAGTCTTAACCACTGGACCGCCAGGGAATTCCCCCAACCATTTCCTTACATAGTTTAAGTCCATTAACTCTTTTTTTTTTAATATGATGATCAATATTTTTTATTGAAGTATAGTTGATTTACAATGTTTTGTTAATCTCTGCTGTACAGCAAAGTGATTCAGTTATACATATATACATCCTTTTTAAAATATTCTTTTCCATTATGGTTTATCATAGGATATTGAATATAGTTCTCTGGGCTATACAGTAGGACCTTGTTGTTTATCCATTCCATATACAGTATAATAGCTTACATCTGCTAACCCCAGCCTCCCACTCCATCCCTCCCCCAGCCCCACCCTCCTTGGCAACCACAAGTCTGTTCTCTATGTTCGTGAGTCTGTTTCTCTTTCGTAGATAAGTTCATTTGTGTCATATTTTAGATTTCACATATAAGTGATATCATATGGTATTTGTCTTTCTCTTTCTGACTTACTTCACTTAGTATGATCATCTCTAGGTCCATCCATGTTGCTGCAAATGGCATTATTTTGTTCTTTTTTATGGCTGAATAGTATTCCATTGTATATATGACTCATTTAACTTGAAGAGGTAAATTCATATCATTATCCTCCTTTATAGGAGAGAAACTGAGGCACAGAGGGATTTAAAAACTCTCGCAGGATTAACCAGTTAGAAGTAAAGCCTGGATTTGAACACAGGCAGCCTAGTTACAGAAATCACCCTTTTATTGAATGCACCCTGTGTCTTGCAAAATTTGTAAACACTTCAACAATAGGTAACTGTTTCAAATTATGAAAAGAAACCCCACAATTTTGCTCAACATCTCTCAACTCTAATAGGCCCTGTTATAGGGGTTAAATTCAAGACCCATGACACTGACTTCTCCTAAGCCACATGGCAGTCTGGTCTGCCCAAGGCTACATCTGGTCAGGAGGCTTTCTGTCTCCCTCACTATTCCCTCTACATTTTCTCTCCTACTGGAGCCTACAGTGACTGTGTATCCTGCAAAGACCCAGCCCCTGTGGCACCACAGCCTCCTGGTCTGCTCTGTGAATGGTTTCTATCCAGGCCACACTGAAGTCAGGTGCTTCCAGAATGGCCAGGAAGAGGAGGCAGGGGGTGGTCTCCACAGGCCTGATCCCTAATGGAGACTGGACCTTCCAGACCATGGTGATGCTTGAAATAGTTCCTCAGGGTGGAGAGGTCTACACCTGCCACGTGGAGCACCCCAGCCAGACCAGCCCTGTCACAGTGGAATGGAGTGAGAAGCTTTCTGACCTCGAAAATTCCTTACCCATCAGGGAGGAGACTTGCTTACCCCCGAGTGTCAGGTTTCTCCTCTCCCCACAGCATATGTGCATTTTCTCCATGTTCTTCTCTCCTTCAGCTTAGATTATTGGGGCTGCCCTGTGATATCCTGTGATAGAAATCCCCTGATTGTTTACAGACATCCCGTGATGGTTTCTACAAATACCTATACTCCCTGGGAAGGCAGTTCTGCCTGACAAGCAGAATAGAGGAGATGTCCCTGTTTTGAGCCTCCCATGACAGCACAGGTCGTGGTCACCCCTTGGCCCTGGGCACCAGTGCCCTGCATCGGGCTGGGCTCGTGCTTCTGACACTCCTGCTCTGAGTTGTTATTGTGACTGAGAAGGGGCACATCCTCTACAGGGATGTTCCTGTCCTGAGGGGAGTTCAATCTCAACCAGTCCCAGGCTCCTCGTCCATCAGATGTTGAAGACGTGTGGCCTTATGCCAGGGCTGTGATATTTAAGCGATTCACTGCCTGAACCTTGTAGCCATTCCTTTTCTAGGAATGGCCAATTATTCTAGTTCTTTCATATCAGGCTTCTCCCCCCAGTCAAAGCTCTCAGAGTCTCAGAGAAGTTGGATTCAGGGTAAAAATCACCCAAACTAGCTTCTTTTCTCAGGGACACGGTATGAACCTTCACGAGGCAAGATGCTGAGTAGAATCCGGGCCTGTGTTATGGGTCTGCTCCTCCTTGGGGTGGGGCTGCTCTTAATCAGGAATTAAAATGGTAAGGAAGCTGTTAGCAGCTGAGATGCCCCGCAGGTTTCTTGGAGGAAGAAATATGGCTTTGCTCAGTGAGTTCTCTGAATATCAATGACCCTATCCTACAGGGTCATCGTACAGGGTCATCGATATTCAGAGAACACATCGAGCAACACTTACCTAGTCAATCTCAAATTTCCTGGAAATCCAGAAATCAACAGTCCGCGGTTATTTATGAGTGAAATATAAGAGGTGATGGCCTGTACAGATAAGAGAAGGGTTATCATGCATGGAGATCTCAGATGGAGATCCTGGGGCAAATGCAGGAAGAGACGCTAAGCCTGATGAAATGATGCTGGATTTGCGTGACGGAAGCTTCCTAGGTCACGTGCTCTCAGGGTCTGCTCTCCTCTCCACCCTGGCATCAGGTGATATGGATGGTGATGTAGAGAAATCTCAGGTGAGAGGAGGGAGTCAGGGGCTGGGGACATTGTATCCGGGAACAGACTTGCCTCCGTATCTTTTAAGTATACATCCTCCCTTCCCTTTCCTAGGATACTCTGGACTTCAGCCAACAGGTAATGCCCCTTCAGCCTCTTTTAGAGATGGATTTGGTCTCCTAGAAATGGTGGTGGAGATGACAAGACAGGAGACAGACAAAATGAGAAAGACTTTGAATTCTGATTAGGTGGTTTGCAATAAAGCTTTGCACCAGCTAGTAAGAGAACAGACTTGTGTTTGCCAAGGGGGAGGGGGTGGGGGAGGGATGGATTGGGAGTTTGGGGTTAGCAGATGCAAACTATTACATACAGGATGGATAAACAACAAGGTCCTAATATAGTGCAGGGAACTATATCTAATCTCCTGTGATGAACCATAATGGAAAAGAATATAAAAAAGAATGTCTATATGTGTATAACTGAGTCCCTTTGCTGTACAGCAGAGATTGACACAGCACTGTAAATCAACTCTACTTCAATAAAAAAAAATTTTAAAAACAAAGAAGAACCTTCTGTCCCAGCTTCTTCACAGCACGAAAAGTTTTCCTGCTTAGCACTCATTCTTCACAACAAGAGTACTTTCTCAGGATCTGGTTTGCTCAGGATCTGGTTGAATGACCCTGCAGGAAATGTCCTGGATGGCTTCCTCAGCCCCTAACCTGGACCTGGAAGTTCCCAGTGTTGATTCCAGTACCTTATTTCATTCTTTCCTGATCCTCTTTGCTTTCTACCCTTGCTGCCTCCTTTGGCCCTCATTTCCTTATATTTATTTTCTGAAATACACAGGGAGTGAATCCTCTGCTTCATACAGCATCAAGGACAAGAAATAGAAGGAAAAGAGAAAGGGAGAGTTGCATCACAAAACAAAGATCGTTTTCATTTACATTCCGGAATTTTGGACACATGTGATCTGGAAGGTTTCCTTGCTTCCTTCCCCGTTTTATCTCGGGGGTTTTCTGCATTCTGTATTTAGGCGTGTTGCCCTGAGCTAGGAGAAAGCCCTTACTGAACCCACTTCCTGGTCTCCTACATCTTTGCATTCTCAAAGACAAACACACAAGTCCCTTCACACCATGGGATACAGAAAGGGGACAACAAATACAAGACATGCAGGTAACTTGTAAGTATATGATGCCTTCAATCACATTCTTTTGTCTCTTTTCCCTGATTTTTTAAAAAGAAAATATCTAAACCTGGGTACTTCTAGAACTTTCCTTTTATTATTAAGGGTAGACTTCAACACCTCAATTTTTTTTTCTATCTCTTGAATAAAAATCAGTGGCATGCTGACTCTGACTTGGGATGTGCTCTTTTCAGAAAGCTATCAGGACAAAGCCACTGTAGTGGAAAAGATGTATTTCTGAGGCCCCCCACCAGATAGTGTGACAAACTGTCTGTCATGAGAGAATCTTGTGTGGACCTTACCTTAGCAGAAAACAGAAAATGCTGGGAAACAAAAGGGAACGCATGAATACACTGATATAAACGATGAAGTACCCTGCAGCTAGAAAAAAATGAGAAGCTCTCTGTACCCTGCTATGGAATAATCTCCAAAATATATTTGGAGCAAGGTACAGGAGAGTATGTTTAGTATACAACATTTTGCTTAATAAATTAGAGGAGGAGAATAAGACTATCTAGCTATACCCATTCTATTCCATTATATTCTACTCACATGTGTATATAGAAACAATGGAAGGTTTGTAAAAGTGGTTGCCTAAATGACAATGAGAAAATATGTTGTAACGGACAGATTTGAAAGCTTGACTTGTCTGAATATCTTATTTAATCATTTTAAATTGAAGAACATTCAAATATTTTATGTAATCAAAATTTTATTTTTTTATATCACTAAACACTAAATATAGTGTGCACCAGTAAATTAATTAATTGATTAATTTATTCGGCAAACACATATTAAAAACCCCTTTTATATTAGGTACAACTTTATTTTTTTTTCTTATTAGTCATCCATTTTATACACATCAGTGTATACATGTCAATCCCAATTGCCCAATTCATCACACCCCCACCCCCACCCCCCACCGCTTTCCCCCCTTGGTGTCCATATGTCTTTTCTCTACATCTGTGTCTCAATTTCTGCTCTGCAAACCAGTTCATCTGTACCATTTTCTAGGTTCCATATATATGCATTAATATACAATATTTGTTTTTCTCTTTCTGACTTACTTCATTCTGTATGATAGTCTCTAGATCCATCCATGTCTCTACAAATGACCCAATTTCATTCCTTTTCATGGCTGACTAATATTCCATTGTATATATGTACCACATCTTCTTTATCCATTCATTTGTTGATGGGCGTTTAGGTTGCTCCCATGACCTGGCTATGGTAAATAGTACTGCAATGAACATTGGGGTGCATGTTTCTTTTTGAATTATGGTTTCCTCTGGGTATATGCCCAGTAGTGGGATTGCTGGGTCATATGGTAATTCTATTTTTAGTTCTTTAAGGAACCTCCATACTGTTCTCCATAGTGGCTGTATCAATTTACATTCCCACCAACAGTGCAAGAGGGATCCCTTTTCTCCACACCCTCTCCAGCGTTTGTTGTTTGTAGATTTTCTGATGATGCCCATTCTAACTGGTGTGGGGTGATACCACATTGTAGTTTTGATTTGCATTTCTCTAATAATTAGTGATGTTGAGCAGCTTTTCATGTGCTTCTTGGCCATCTGTATGTCTTCTTTGGAGAAATGTCTATTTAGGTCTTCTGCCCATTTTTGGATTGGCTTGTTTTTTTTTTTTTTAATATTGAACTGCATGAGCTGTTTATATATTTTGGAGATTAACCCTTTGTCCAATGATTCATTTACAAATATTTTCTCCCATTCTGAGGGTTGTCTTTTCATCTTGTTTATGGTTTCCTTTGCTGTGCAAAAGCTTTCAAGTTTCATGAGGTCCACTTGTTTATTTTTGTTTTTATTTCCATTACTCTAAGAAGTGGATCAAAAAATATGTTGCTGTGATTTATGTCAAAGAGTATTCTTCCTATGTTTTCCTCTAAGAGTTTTATAGTGCCTGGTCTTACATTTAGGTCTTTAATCCATTTTGAGTTTATTTTTGTGTATGGTGTTAGGGAGTGTTCTAATTTCATTCTTTTACATGTAGCAGTCCAGTTTTCCCAGCACCACTTATTGAAGAGGCTGTCTTTTCTCCATTGTATATCCTTGCCTCCTTTGTCATAGATTAGTTGACCATAGGTGCATGGGTTTACCTCTGGGTTTTCTATCTTGTTCCATTGATCTTTGTTTCTGTTTTTGTGCCAGTACCATATTGTCTTGATTACTGTAGCTTTGTAGTATAGTCTGAAGTCAGGGAGTCTGAGTCCTCCAGCTCCGTTTTTTTCCCTCAAGACTGCTTTGGCTCTTTGGGGTCTTTTGTGTCTCCATACAAATTTTAAGATTTTTGGTTCTAGTTCTGTAAAAAATGCCATTGGTAATTTGAAAGAGATTGCACTGACTCTGTAGGTTGCTTTGGATAGTATAGTCATTTTCACAGTATTGATTCTTCCAATCCAAGAACATGGTATATCTCTCCATCTGTTGGCATCATCTTTAATTTCTTTCATCAGTGTCTTATAATTTTCTGCATGCAGGTCTTTTGTCTCCCTATGTAGGTTTATTCCTAGGTATTTTATTCTTTTTGTTGCAATGGTCAATGGGATTGGTAAATGGTAAATTTAATCCAAAAGATTAAAAAGGAGTTACATAAACTGAAAACAGACGGTAAGAATGGAAACAAACTTGACAAAAAGTATGTGATTAGAAACAAGCTAGAAAAGTAAATCAAAGAAATATTCTACCCTTGTATAAAACATTGTGCAACTATTAAATCATTATATAATTCTAAATTCCATAGACTTTGGGAATATAAGTAAATTATTATACTAGAAGTAATTATAAGTAATATAGATTATATAAAGTTGTTGGACAAGTCTCAGAGAAAGAAATTGGTTGAGAAAATAGAGGATTCTGCTATTTTGTTCCATTTGAAGAGTCAGTGTCAAATAGAAAGAAATACTAAATGTAAGTGATTGATTTAGAAGTTTATTTCAAAGTAATAATCATTTGAGCACAATTCCTCCAGTGTCAGAGACTATTATTCTATTTTTAAGCAAATTCAGTCTATTTTTTGAACATCTTAGTTGCATTGTATATTATTTACACTAAATAAGTCCTCATGCTATAGGAATTTAATAAGGAGATAGTCATGTCTGCAATAGACATACAGTTGAGATAAGTTTTATTTGATCCCAAAGTTGCAGCTTTACTCTTGCTTTGTTATCTGAGATGAAGAAATGATTCCTCTCATTTTATTTGAAACCTGGTGTGAAATTATAAGGTTGAATTAAAATGTATGGCATGACTATTTCAATGAAGACACTTTCTGCTGCTAGTAGTAGAGAAAACCCAATCAATTTGGCTTTGATTTGTTTTTTACTTATTTTACATAGCAGATGGGCCCCAGGTAGGGCACCTCCAGAGCTGATCAATGTAGCTGTCCAATAGCTAAATATATCCATCACCTCCAAAAATTTCCCTGTGTTCCCCACCTTTATTGTCATAAGAATCCTTTCCATGAGACTTATCATCTTAACAAATTTTTAATTACACAAGAGGCAACTTAATTTTTCCCAGAGTGTGATATTAGGTTTCATAAAATGAAATCTATATTTGGTCTTTTTCCCCATTCCTGGCACAGTTCTCCTAAAACGCTTGGAATTTCCAAAGTGATGAGAGCCACAAAGGTGTCTCGTTATATTAATGAGGTGACAGTTGGACCCCACTTAGGGGTGGGGGCTGGTTGTGGGGAGAACCAACCCTGTGATCAGACCCACTCCCTGACCTCTGGGAAAGAGAAAGTACTTGGAGGTTGAAACAACAGCCAATGGCAACTCAGGGGACCCCAGACACAGCAGAAGAGCCCCCATCTCAGAGCCTCAGGTGGCAACACCAGCAACACGGGCAGCAGCAAAGCACCAATGACTCCAGAGGCACAAGAAGTGACAGTGAGAGCACCTTGCAACACCTCTGACAGAAGAACTCAAATATAACCAGAGGCAGCGCAGGGAAGAGAAACCAAAACCGTGTGCTCTAGTGCCACCTACTGGAAAACAAAAGAAAAGCCTCTAACTTCTAAACCCACGATTCATCAGAATAGAAGTGTGCTCGCTACTTCAAATGTGCTGGCAGAGGACAACTCATCAAGCACCATGAAGAACCACAGCAATAGTGTACCACAAAAGTAAATAATTCTCCAGAAAACAATCATAAGGTCATGAGGTATGGTGCTCTAACTGACAGAGAATTCAAAACAACTGTCAGGAAGAAACTCAACGAGCAACGAAACTCACAAAGGCAGAACAGAAGGAATAATTTCCCAAAGAGATTGAAACCCTAAAAAAAAAAAAAAAAAAAAAAAAAAAAAAAAGAACCAAATAGAAATTCTGGAGCTAAAGAACTAATAAACGAGATGAAGACTTCTTGAGAAAGCACTGGAAATAGAGCAGACCGTATGGAAGAGAGAATTTGTGAGCTCAAAGATAGAAATGTAGAAATGATACTAGTAGAAGAGAAAGATCTTTTTATTTATTTTTTTAACATCTTGATTGGAGTATAATTGCTTTACAATGGTGTGTTAGTTTCTGCTTTATAACAAAGTGAATCAGCTATACATATACATATATCCCCATATCTCCTCCCTCTTGCGTCTCCCTCCCACCCTCCCTATTCCACCCCTCTAGGTGGTCACAAAGCATCAAGCTGATCTCCCTGTTGCTATGTGGCTGCTTCCCACTAGCTATCTATAAAAATATGGAATGCTTCACGAATTTGCGTGTCATCCTTGCGCAGGGGCCATGCTAATCTCTCTCTTTATGGTTCCAATTTTAGTATATGTACTGGCAAAGCAAGCACTGAAATCTTTTTAGAATGCGGAAATTCTGTGAGAGCCATTTGACTCTTTCAGGAAGGGCAACATTAGGGTGATGGGTATCTCAGAAGAAGAGAGCGAGAAGGGATGAGAGAAGTTTATTTAAAGAAATAATGGCTGCGGGGCTTCCCTGGTGGCGCAGTGGTTAAGAATCCACCTGCCAATGCAGGGGACACAGGTTCGAGCCCTGGTCCGGGAAGATCCCACATGCCGCGGAGTAACTAAGCCCGTGAGCCACAACTACTGAGCCTGCGCTCTAGAGCCCACGAGTTACTACTGAAGCCCCTGTGCCTACAGCCCATGCTCCACAACAGGAGAAGCCACCGCAATAAGAAGCCCACTCACCACAAGGAAGAGTAGCCCCCACTCGCCTCAACTAGAGAAAGCCCGCACGCAGCAACGAAGACCCAACGCAGCCAAAAAAAAAGAATAAATAAAATAAATAATTTCTTTTAAAATATAATAAAAAAGAAAGAATGGCTGAGAACTTACCAACCAGGGGAAGGAACTGAATCTACAAGTCAATGAAGCAAATAGAGCCCCTCATTAACTCAATGCAAAAAGACCATCTCCAAGACACATTATATTAAAATTGTCAAAAGTCAATGACAGGGACTTCCCTGGTGGTCCAGTGGTTAGGACTTCGTGCTTCCACTGCAGGGGGCTCGGGTTCAATCCCTGGTCAGGGAACTAAGATTCCACATGTTGCACAACACAGCCAAAAAAAGAAAAAAAAAAAAAAAAGTCAATGACAGAGAATTTTTTAAAGGCATCCAGGGAAAAAAGGATAGTAACCTGCAAAGGAACCCCCATTAGTTTATCAGCAGAGTTCTTAGCAGAAATTCTACAGGTCAAGAGGGAGTGGAATGACATTCTCAAAATACTGAAAGATAACTGTTAGCCAAGAATACTCTATCCAACAAGGTTGTCATTCAGAGATGAAGGAGAAATAAAGACTTTCTCAGACAAACGAAAGCTGAGAGAGCTCATCAACATATACCTTCCTTACAAAAGATGTAAGAAGGAGCTCTTCTACCAGAAATAAAAATGTAACTGAACCCAGGTTCAGTTGCTCGCCATTCTTAAGCCAATAATTTGAGAGGCAAGTGTCAGTAGGAAGGAAACGTGCTTTAATCAGAAAAGCCAGAAATCTGGGGAGAAGGTGGACTTGTTTCCCAAACCAACTCCAAAGATTCTGCTCAGCCATGACAGTTTTTAAAGGGAAAAATGGAAGGAAAGAATCTCAGTGAAACACCAAGGCAGGAGGCTGGGTTCTGCATCATTCTCCATTGAGTGCAGACTGGCTGACTCTCTCTTCAGATGTTATCTTGCCTGCGTGATCTACTGCAGGATTGCTTGGGGCGGGGGGGGGGGGGGGGGGTTGTTGAGCTGCTGGGGGTAGAGAGCTAGTCATTTTTTAACTGCTTTTTATCTAGGAAAAGAATCAACAGGTTAGACAAGGCATGGTGTGCATTCAGGAGAGCATAAGTCGGGAGTTAGTTTCAATTGCCTAGTGATCTCATTCCTATAATTAGATTCTTTTAAGGTTAGAGAGGAACAGAAATGGGCAAATAGGAAAGGGGCAAAAGAGCTGCTTTCAAAAAGGTAAAAAGTACACACAACTTTGAGTAAGGTGATACACAGACAGAATAAGAAAATTGCAGCTCTGTATCAGAATAGGTTTTCAAACATTTATTGTAGCATAAAGGTAAAAGGGGGGCGAGGCATAAAAATAACTATAGCTACTTCAATTTGAGAACAAACACAACATAAGGGATAATTTGAGACAACAAAAACATAAAAAGGGAAGAGGAAAAATACAGAAGTCATATAGGTAAATGAAAATAAGATGCTATCAGCAGAATAAAAGACTATTTTATATATGAGATGTTTTATACAAATCTCATGGTAACAACAAAACATAAACCTAGAGCAGAGACATGAAACATTAAAAAAGAGGAAACTGAGAAAAACGTCTCAGTTTACACCACCAGTTTACAGTTTACACCAGTTTACACCACTCAGTTAACACCACCAAACTAAAATGGCAGACAGAAACACAAGGAAAAAAGAAGCAATAGAGACATAAAACAACCAGAAAACAAAAGATAGAACGGCAGTACCATGTCCTCATCTATCAATATTCGCCCTAAATGTAAATAGATTGAATTAACGAATCAAAAGACACCACTGTAACCACTACTCTGTTCTCTGTATCTAAGCATTTATTTTTGTTTGATATGTCTTGTTTATTTTGTTTTTATTTACTTGTTTTTGCAGTCCACGTATCAGTAAAATCATACAGATTTCTCTATCTGATTTATTTTACTTAGGGTCATACACTCAAGGTCCATCCATGTGGTTGCGAATGGCAAGACTTCATCTTTTTTTATGGCTGATAGTATTCCATTGTATGTGTGTGCGTGTGTGTATACATATATATATATGTATGTATATATATATACCACATCTTTTTTTTTATCCGTTCATCTGTTGGTGGGCACTTAGGTTGTTTCCATATCTTGGCTATTGCAAATAATGCTGTGATAAACATGGGGACGCATATATCTTTTCGAGTTAGAGTTTTCATAGTCTTTGGATAAATACCCAGAAGTGGGAGGAGGGTGAAATTGGTAAAGGGGATAAACTCTATGAAGATGAATGGAAACTAAATCTGGCAGTGAGCATGCTCTAGTGTGTACAAAAATAGAAATATAAGGTTGTAACATAAAACTTATATAGTGTTATAAACCAATGTTACCTCAATAAAAAAATAAAAGAAAAAAACTATAATTCACTGAAAGCATTAAATTTTACATGTACAAAGAGTGAATTTGTGGTAAGTAAATTATACCTCAAGAAGCCTGTTAAAATAATCTTTCTTAAAAGAAAGAGTCTTCCTAAGCAAGATAGAAAGTGTAGAAGACATAAAGAAAAATATGTATTTGAATAAAAATTTTAAATTTATTTGCATGGATTAAATAAATTTTAAAGAAATATATAAAGCTCAGAAAACTTTGCAACACACAAGGCTGACAATGGGCTAACTTTCTTATTATGTAAAATTGCCAACAAATCAACAAATAAATGAACAAAAATAAACAACAGAAAAGTGGGCAAAGATACAGACTATTTACAGAATCAAATACACCAAAAGCCAATAAACATAAAATATTTACTCAAACACACCAATAATCAGAAACAAATTCAAATAGCAATGTGATGAAATATTTCTCCCCCAAATTGGCAAATATAATAGTCTGGGTTTTTTAAATAAAGGATTTACAAGAGTCTGTGGGAGTAGATTCTCTCGTATATTATTAGTAGCATCATGAATGAGTGGGAGCTTGGTGGTATCTATTAAAATATTAAAGTGCAAATGTTACATGATTGACACAACAATAAAATCCACATCCATATATCTGCAATGTTCTGTGCCTCTACAAAATGTATCTGCTGAAACCTAGTCCCTAATGTGATGGTATTAAGACGTAGAGCTTTGGGGGGTGATTAAGTCCTGAAGGTGGATCCCTTATGAATGGGATTAGTGCCCTTATAAAGGGCCAAAAAGACCAGGGTCTTCCCTTCCACCATGTGAGGCCACAGTGAGATATTGACAGTCTGCAAACCTAGAAGAGGGTTTTCACCAGAACTCGACCTTGCTGGTATCCTGATCTCAGACTTCCCACCTCCAGAACTGTGAAATATAAATTTCTGCTGTTTATAAGCTACTCAGTTTATGGTATTTGGTTGTAGTATCCTGAATGGACTAAGACAATATCTATCTAAAAGAAACAATCCTACATGAGCTTAAAGAGACTTGTAATTGAATGTTTGTTGCACCAGGTTAGGAATAACAAAATTATTTCCAAATTCAAAAAGAAAAACTGACAACTTTGTCTTGATTATGAAAATTCTGTACATCAAAAAATTATAAAATATGTTAAATATTGGTGTATATCCCTTTGGGTAGTTGGATAATCCCAGACTTCCATCCTAGATAAAAACATTTTAAATAAATTCTCATACATGTGCCAAGATGACATATAAAAAAAGTAACTGAAGAGAAAAGAAACAGTCTTAATTTTAAGAGAGAGAATGGATGAATTGTGGTATAGCCGTGCAAAGGACTAATATACCAAGTTTTAAGTGAATGATGTAGGACTAGCAACCTGTCTAGCAAAAAAATCACAAACTACAAAAGACCCAGAATACCCAAAGCAACCCTGAGAAGGAAGAACAAAGCCAGAGGTATCGTACTTCCTGGTTTTAAACTATAGTAATAAAAACAGTATAGTACTGACATTAAAATGGACACATAGACCAGTGGAACAGAAAAGAGAGCCCAGAATTAAACCCTTCCATATATATTCAACTAATATTTGACAAGGGAGCCAAGAATATCCAATGGGGAAAGGATAGGGTCTTCAACAAATGGTGCTGTGTAAACTGGAGAAACACATGCCAAAAAAAAGTAGAAGAAAGGAAATAACGAAGATAAGAGAGGAAATAGAATGGACAATAGATGTATAATAAAGAAAATCACAAAGCTAGAGTTTTCTTTTCTTCTTCTTTTTTTTTTTTTTGATAAACCACCTGCAAGACTGATAAGGAAGAAAAATCCAAATTACAAATTATTAACGTCTGTAACAAAAAGATGCAATTGCTACAGATTCTACAAACATTAAAAGATACTAACAGGATATAAAGAATTTTGTGCCGGTAGATTTGTCGTTTTGATAAAATTCTTTGAAAAACAATATTTCATGATCTATTTCTGTATAACAAATTACACCCAAACTTAGTGGCTTAAAACTACAGCCATTTAATGATTTTTCACAGTTCTGGGAGTTGACTGAGCTTAGAAGGTGGTATTCACAGAGGGTCTCTCATATGGTTGCAGGCAGATGGTAGCTGGGGCTGGGGTCCTCTGGAGGCTCAACTGGGACACAGAGATACTCTCTCCCTCAGCAATTCCAGGGCCTCTAACGTGGCCTATGTGGTCCCATCAGCAATGAAGGCAAACTTCTTTCCTGATGGCTCAGGACTTCCAATAGGAAAGTAAAAGCTGTAAGCCTTCTTTAGACGTACTCTCAGAATGGTCTAAGTCCAGGGCCAGCTACATCTCCATGAGATGAATGACAAATACTTTGTACCCTAATCAATCTACCCCACAAAATTTACCAAAGCTGACCCCGAAACTAGACAATCTGTATAGTCCTACAGATGATTTTTTAAAAATTGTTAAGTGTAATAAAATCATCCCTCAAAGGAAATTCAAGGCCCAAATAGTTTGCAAGGATATGACTACTTTTGAGAGGAGGGAGTGGGCTTTGATTGGCCTGCAGCAGGGAGACTTATGCAGCAGCAGGAAAAGTTCTATTTCTTGAACTGAGCATTGATTACAGGGGTTTTGCCTTAAGTCATGTATTGAATTATACATTTTATGTGGTAGTCTCTATCACAGTTTTATTTTAAAGGAAAAAGTGTTTTAAAAAACAATGAAAAGGGAGCAGTGACTATCTGAACGTTTGTCTTCTGAAGACTGTGGGGCTGCCTTTGGAAGAGAGAAAGATGGAGATCACGACTTAGAGGGTTAGGGCTGGACCACAGAAAAGTAAAAAGTTTGGGATTGGAAGGAGCTAGGTCTTAGGGGAATTTCTGGTCCTTGGAAATGGGGACTATTATAGACAAGGAGGAGGAAGAAGGGCACAAAGATGAGAGATGCGTGATCTCAGAACACAAGACTCTAGAATCAGTTCAGGACTCCGCCAAGCTCTCATGGAAACGAGTCATCCAGAACATTGACCTCATGAATGTCCTTCACTTAATCCAGGGCCACTCAATCCCTCTTCAGGCTCCAGGGGGAGAAGCTTCTATTAGGACCTTAATGTGGCTGTGGACGAAGAACTGCTCTTGGGACCTGCAGGGACAGTGATAAAGTCCCGTGAGTCCCCCACCCTCCAGCACAGGGACTCAGCAGACAGCGCACCCAGCCAGAGTCACTTACATCTTATCCCAGTGATCCCTGAGAGGTATGATCAGCCCTCCCTGCCTTGCATCTTAGACGTTAGGAAAAGTGGGAAGCGGGGAAAGCCAGGGGGCAGGTGGCAGGGGTACTCCTCAGAGCTCATTACCTTTCCGAGCCCTGGTGTGGATGACGATCCCCACCAGAAGGAAGACTAGCCCAACCAGGAAGGCTGCAATTCCACTCAGCATCTTTCTCCAAGGATATTCAGACTGAGCTCCTATGGAAAACATGTATTAAAGTGAGCCAAAAGCTCCCAGTATTTGGTGTACCTTCCTGAAATCCCAGAACCTGTGCTGGACACCAATCCAATGCTATCTAGGGAAGGACTACATCTTGGAAGCCAAGGTTTGTACTCATGGAGTTTCTGTTAATGATTCTTATAATGCCCCCCTAAATGCCAAGACCAAAGCATTAGAGGACAGTAGTTCCCAAAGTTGGAAGTAAGTGACAAGGTGATTACACCTCCATATTTCTTGGAAGATCCAAGGATAGCCATGTTTTTTCCCACCCCAACCCAAAGACCCCAATTTCTATGACTCCCTCAGATCAGAGGGAAGAAGAACTAGTGTTGAAGCCAAGATGAACACAGAGGTAACACAGGTCTTGAGTCAGATTGAGCCGAGTTTTGTCCAGAAAGTATAAGCTGATTCTCACTCCACTCCACAGAAACAGGGCTCAGCAGGCTGGGATGATCAACAAGGCAGGTGTAGACCTCTCCAAGTTCAGGAGTCATTGCCAGCATCACCATTGTCTGAAAGGTCCAGTCTCCATTCCTAATGAGGCCAGTGGACATGACCCCCTCTCTCTGTTCCTGCCCATTCCGGAACCACGTGATCTTGATGTCCCCCGGATAGAAACCTGTCACAGAGCAAAGCAGCAGATTGTGGTGCTGCAAGGCTGGGATCCTCTCTGGATACACTGTCACCTCTGGTTGCACTAGCGGGGGAGAGAAGACATGAGACATGGTGAAGGAAATCCACAAAGCCAACACAGGAGTTTCATTAAAGGTTATCTCAGCCCCATATTTCTTTCCCAAATCACCCAAGTAGAAACTGGAAATGTGGGAAAATCTCACCCCCAAAGACTCAAACACTGGATATGTTAGTGTCGCAAGGAGGATTTAGGCTTTATCACATGCCCACAATTGCCCCTTGTATTTGGGAAGACACTAGCCCTTAAAGTCCCTGAGAACTGGGGGTCTGGGACCCAAGACCACCATGAACTGACCCCTGAGGATAGTGAGTGAGTCACAATTGAGGATAGAATGTATACAGACTCCCCTGCTCCTGACCCATCTATCCTGAAGCAGGAAACTGCCCAGTACAAGGAAGAAGAGCCACAGCCAGGCTCACACGGGGGAGATTCCTGAATCCCTGCAGTCCCCACCTTACACCTCACCTTTTCTCCCCACAGTGAAGGGTGCACCCAGCTTGTAGTTGTGTCTGCAGAGCGCATCCACAGAGGCTCTACTCCTTGCCAGTATATCGGGCCGATTGTTCCACAGCTCAGCGTCAGGCTGGCCCAGCTCCGTCAAGGCCACAAACATCCCCAAGTTGCTGTCAAAACGTGCATACTCCTCCAGGTTAAAGATGAATCTGACCACAAACTGCACATTTTCTGTCCCATTGGTGAAGTAACAGTCAGCCTTTGCCTGAATCACAAAATCTTCTAGAAAACCAAAAAAAAGACTATGAACCAGCCCCAATTAGGAAACCCATACCTGGTTTATTATGCCAGACCACATTGATTGGAGAAGAGGCCTTTGACCTCAGTAAATCGGCCAAAGTAGCCTCTGCTCCCCTGGGCCCCACCCTGGTTCCTCTTAGCAAAGAGACATCCATTCTTCTTTGAAAGAAGCCCGAGGTCCAGCCTACCAGGCCAGCCAAACAGGAGACCTGTAACCCAAAGAAGCAAGTCAGAATGTGTCCAGAGACATAAACTTTCATTCAACAAATATTCATTCCTTTGACCAATATTTATAGACTGTTTGCATTTTGCCAGACACTGTGCTAAGTTTCTCCAAGCCAAGCTTTCAGAAGCCCAAGAATTCCCAGCCCTGTATGGAATAGTTCAATAGTATTCTTGCCGTTAGTAGGTTAATTCTACATATTCCTTCTGGAGTAAAGTGAAAGGAGGATGGAGGTGGGGTAAAGAAATGCAGAGTAGGTTCATAGTAGGTGTGAAATAAACTACCCTTCTGCTTTCCACTCACTATGGGTTTTCTCAAGAATTTTCTTCTGTGGACTTCCCTGGTGGTCCAGTGGTTAAGACTCTGTGCTTCCACTGCAGGAGGCACAGGTTCAATCCCTGATTGGGGAACTAAGATTCCAGGTGGCACAGCCAAAAAAAAATTTTTTTTTAATGAATTTTCTTCTGGACATTTTCCTTTGCACGATTACTCAGAGACCTCATCCCCTCTGTTGGCTCTAGTAAGGTAATGACCTCATTACCTCTATCTATGTTGGGTAAAATAGTATTAACTCATGACTTGAAGATGCCTTTTATCATCATCATCATCATCATTGGCCTTGTATGCACAGTTCTAGTGGTTGTAATAATATGGTGAATATAGGGTTAACTTAAACCTTTTCTGGAAACTTTTATATTAAACACTTCCACTGAAGAATGAATTAAAAAATCCAAATCCTTCAATATCCTGTGATAAACCATAATGGAAAAGAATATGAAAAAGGATGTATAACTGAGTCACTTTGCTGTACAGCAGTAATGAACACAACATTGTGATTCAACCATACTTCAATACAAAATAAATTTTAGGGACTTCCCTGGTGACATAGTGGTTAAGAATCTCTCTGCCAATGCAGGGGACATGGGTTTGAGCCCTGTTCCAGGAAGATCCCACATGCCACGGAGCAACTAAGCCTGTGCGCCACAACTACTGAGCCTGCACTCTAGATCCCAAAAGCCATAACTACTGACCCCGTGTGCTACAACTACTGAAGCCCGCACGCCTAGAGCCTGTGCTCCGCAGCAGGAGAAGCCACCACAATGAGAAGTCCGCGCGCTGCAACTAGAAAAATCCCGTGTGCAGCAACAAAGACCCAACACAGACCAAAATAAATAAATATTTTTAAAAATAAATTTTAAATAAATAAGTAAAAATGCAAATCCATTCTCCATTATGATTTTCCACTTTCAAAGTACCTTATTAGTATTGATAGTGATTAGTTTGAAATCTATACTGACTTTCATACAATGTAACTCTTTTCTAATTGGCATGTTCTCCAAAACAATTTAATTTCCCAAAGCTATTTAATCAGTCTTCATAGGTAAGAAAAAGTATGATTGTGTATTGTGGTCTGGATGTTTGTGTTCCCTCCATTCACATGTTGAAACCCCAACCCCCAAGGGTAATGGTATTAGTCGGCAGTGTTGGGGGAGGTACTTAGGTCAGGAGCATGGATTCTTGATGAAAGGGATTAGTGTCCCTAGAAAAGAGGTTCCAGAGAGCTCCCTAGCCCCTTCCACCATGTGATGGCACAGAGAGAAGGTGCCCGCTCTGAACCAGAAAGAAAGCCTTTCCCAGAACACAACCATGCTGCAGCCTTGATCTCGGACTTCCCAGCCTCCAGAACTTTGAGAAATAAATTTCTGTTGTTTATAAGCAATGCGATCTGTGGCATTTGTCATAGCAACCCAAACAAACTAAGGTGGTGATAGTTGTCTTAGATTTGAAGATCTGGACAATTTTAAGAGACAAACTGGTAAATGGACCTGGATTGGTCTCAATTCACTTAAGTTCTAGTTCATTTTACATAGAAACAGACACTTCCCCTCCCTGATCTGCTTCCCTATCAATAAAGACAGGTTTGGATTCACGAACACCAGCACCGAGGTAGAGCTCAAAAGCATTGTGTTAGGTAAGAAAAGAAACAGAATGTGATTCATCGCACAATGACATTCATTAAAATTTAAAAATACAGGAGGGAGCGGAGTCAAGATGGCGGACTAGGAGGATGTGGAGATCGTGTCTCCCCACAACTAGGGCACCTACCAGAGGCTTATGGGGGACCTTGACACCCAAGGGGATAGAAGGAACCCCCAAGTGACTGGGGAGGACATGGGGGAGAGCGAGGGGGAAAGAGAAGTGGAGGTTGGAGGGAACCAGTGCCCCTGAGGGGTGGCTGGGGGAGGGGAGGGGTTCCTGTGCCTGGAGGGACCCTTGGAGTTTCAGAGGACTCGGGGGAACGTGGATAGCATTTCTCCTGCCCACTCGGGCCCTGAGTCCTCCACCATCCGGGGACCCCTCCTGCCATGTGGGTCCTAAGGGTGTGGGAGAGAGGGGGTAGGGGAAGAAGAGTAAATGTGAATGGGGAGCCTGCTAAGGTCTCAGGCCTGATCATCCCTACTCTGAGGCCAGAGGCACATCAGGGCCCCTCCAACAGCACTGAACCTAATTCCCACCCCCCACCCCAAGGGCTTAAGCATAAGGCCCCGCCCCCACCTAAACGATGCCCATGCCTAAGCCCCACCCCACATAGCCAAGGCCTTTTCCGGCCTTTTTTTCCCTATATTTTTGCTACTGTGATTCTGTTTTACCTTCTGGTTGTTGTTTCATTTATATTTTATTTTTTCTAACATATCTGTTAGTTTTCTAATCTTTTATTATTGTTTACTCTTTGTTACTTTCTGCCCTTTTTTATTTTTTTGCCACCCTGTGCAGCTTGCAGGATCTTGGTTCCCAGGCCAGGGGTCAGGGGTCAGCTCCTATGGTGGGAGCACTGAGTCCAAATCGCTGGATGAACAGACAGCCTCAGACCCCAGGGAATATTAATCAGAGTGAGGTCTCCCAGAGGTCCTCATCTCAGCACCAAGACCCAGCTCTACCCAACAGCCTACAAACTCCAGGGCTGGAAGCCTCAGGCCAAACCACCAATAAGACAGGAACACAGTCCCACCCATCCAAAAAAAAAAAAAAAAATGAGACAATAAAAAAATATCTTACAGATGAAGGAGCAAGATAAAAACCGACAAGACCAACTAAATGAAGAAGAAATAGGCAACCTACCTGAAAAAGAATTCAGAGTAATGATAGTAAAGATGATTCAGAATCTTGGAAATAGAATTCAGGCATGGATCGAGAAAATACAAGAAATGTTTAACAAAGACCCAGAAGAACTAAAGAATCAACAAAGATGAACAACACAGTAACTGAAATAAA
The DNA here is from genome assembly GCF_949987515.2 of Delphinus delphis. Classification (NCBI taxonomy): domain Eukaryota; kingdom Metazoa; phylum Chordata; class Mammalia; order Artiodactyla; family Delphinidae; genus Delphinus; species Delphinus delphis. Next base: position 41,144,332 of record NC_082692.2, on the reverse strand, counting down.
AAATACAATAGAAGGAATCAATAACACAAAAACTGAGGCAGAAGAACAAATACGTGAGCTTGAAGATAGAATGGTGGAAATAACTGCCAAGGAGCATAATAAAGGAAAAAGAATGAAGAGAATTGAAAACAGTCTCAGAGACCTCTAGGACAACATGAAATACACCAACATTCGAATTATAAAAGTCTCAGAAGGGGCTTCCCTGGTGGCGTAGTGGTTGGGGGTCCGCCTGCCGATGTGGGGGACGTGGGTTCGTGCCCCAGTCCGGGGGGATCCCGCGTGCCGCGGAGCGGTTGGGCCCATGGGCCATGGCCACTGGGCCTGCACATCCGGGGCCTGTGCTCCGCGGCGGGGGAGGCTGCAGCAGTGAGAGGCCCGCGTACCGCAAAAAAAAAAAAAAAAGTCTCAGAAGAAAACAAAAAGAAAGGGTCTGAGAAAATATTTGAAGAGATTATAGTCAAAAACTTCCCTAACATGGGAAAGGAAATAGCCACCCAAGTTCAGAAAACACAGAGAGTCCCATACAGGAGAAACCCTAGGAGAAACACACCAAGACACATATTAATCAAACTAACAAAAATTAAATAAAAAGAAAAAATTTTAAAGCAGCAAGGGAAAACAAAAAATAACATACGGGGAATCCCCATAAGGTTATCAGCTGATTTTTCATCAGAAAGTCTGCAGGCCAGAAGGAAGTGGCAGGACATATTTAAAGTGATGAAAGGGAAATACCTACAACAAAGATCACTCTACCCAGCAAGGATCTCATTCAGATTCGATGGAGAAGTCAAAAGCTTTTCAGACAAGCAAAAGCTAAGAGAATTCAACACCACCAAACCAGCTTTACAACAAATGCTAAAGGAACTTCTCGAGGCGGAAAACACGAGAGAAGAAAAAGACCCACAAAAACAAACCCAAGACAATTAAGAAAATTGCAGTAGGAACATACATATTGATAATTACCTTGAATGTAAATGGATTAAATGCCCTAACCAAAAGACTCAGACTGACTGAATGGATACTAAAACAAGATCCATATATGTGCTGTCTACAAGAGACCCACTTCAGATCTAGGGACACATACAGACTGAAAGTGAGGGGATGGAAAAGGATATCCCATGCAAATGGAAATCAAAAGAAAGCTGGAGTAGCAATACTCATGTCAGATAAAATAGACTTTAAAATAAAGACTGTTACAAGAGATAATGAAGGACACTACATAATGACCAAGGGATCAATCCAAGAAGAAGATATAACAATTATAAATATTTATGATTTAAATAAAATAAATATGATTTAAATATCCTCCCAACATAGGAGCACCTCAATACATAAGGCAAATGCTAACAGCCATAAAAGAGGAAGTCAACAGGAACACAGTAATAGTGGGGGACTTTAACACCCCACTTACACCAATGGACAGATCATCCAGACAGGAAATAAATAAGGAAACACAAGCTTTAAATGACATAATAGACCAGATAGATTTGACTGATACTTATAGGACATTCCACCTAAAGCAGCAGAATACACTTTCTTCTCAGATTCACGTGGAACATTCTCCAGGGTAGGTCATATCTTGGGTCACAAGTCAAGCCTCAAAAATTTAAGAAAACTGAAATCGTATCAAGCATCTTTTCCGACCACAACACTATGAGATTAGAAATCAATTACAGGAAAAAAAAACTGTAAAAAACACAAATAGATGGAGACTAAATAGTGCACTACTAAATAACCAAGAGATCACTGCAGAAATCACAGAGGAAATTAAAAAATACATAGAAAGGGCTTCCCTGGTGGCGCAGTGGTTGAGAGTCCACCTGCCGATGCAGGGGACACGGGTTCATGCCCCGGTCCGGGAAGATCCCACATGCCGTGGAGCGGCTGGGCCCGTGAGCCATGGCCGCTGAGCCTGCGTGTCCCGAGCCTGTGCTCCGCAGCGGGAGAGGCCACAACAGTGAGAGGCCCGCGTACCGAAAAAAAAAAAATACATAGAAATAAATGGCAACGAAAACACGACGACCCAAAACCTATGGGACACAGCAAAAGGCTTCCTAAGAGAAAAGTTTATAGCAATTCAATCTCACCTCAAGAAACAAGAAAAACCTCAAATGAAAAATCTAACCTTACACCTAAAGCAACTAGAGACAGAAGAACAAAGAGAACCCAAGTCAGTAGAAGGAAAGAAATCATAAAGATCAGAGCAGAAATAACTGAAATAGAAACGAAGAAAACAATAGCAATGTCAATAAAACTAAAAGTTGGTTCTTTGAGAAGATAAACAAAATTGATACACCTTTAGCCAGACTCATCAAGAAAAAAGGAGAGGATGCAAATCAATAAAATTAGAAATGAAAAAGGAGAATTACAACTGACACCACAGAAATTCAAAGGATTATAAGAGACTACTACAAACAACTATATGCCAATAAAATGGACAACCTGGAAGAAATGGACAAATTCTTAGAAAGGTACAATTTTCTAAGACTGAACCAGGAAGAATTAGAAAATATAAACAGACCTATCACAAGTAATGAAATTAAAACTGTGATTAAAAGTCTTCCAATAAACAAAAGTCCAGGACGAGTTGGTTTCATAGGCGAATTCTATCAAACATTTAGAGAAGAGCTGACACCTATACTTCTCAAACTCTTCCAAAAGATTTCAGAGGGAGGAACACTCCTAAATTCGTTCTATGAGGCCACCATCACCCTGATACCAAAACCAGACAAAGATATCACACACACAAAAAGAAACTTACAGACCAATATCTCTGATGAACATAGTCACAAAAATCGTCAACAAAATACTAGCGAACAGAATCCAACAACACATTAAAAGGATCATACACCATGATCAAGTGGGATTTGTCCCAGGAATGCAAGGATTCTTCAATATACACCAATCAATAAACGTGATACACCATATTAACAAATTAAGGAATAAAAACCATATTATCAGGCTTCCCTGGATGCTCAGTGGTTAAGAATCCACCTGCCAATGCAGGAGACATGGGTTCGAGCCCTGGTCCAGGAAGATCCCACATGCTGCAGAGTAACTAAGCCCGTGATCCACAACTACAGAGCCTGCATGCCACAACTACTGAAGCCTGTGTGCCTAGAGCCCGTGCTCTGCAACAAGAGAAGCCACCACAATGAGAAGCCCACACACCGCAATGAAGAGTAGCCCCCACTCACCACAACTAGAGAAAGCCTGCATGCAGCAACAAAGACCCAATGCAGCCAAAAATAAACAAACAAACAAATAAATAAATAAACCATATGATCATCTCAGTAGATGCAGAAAAATCTTTTGACAAAATTTAACACACATTTATGATAAAAAAAAAAAAAATTCTCCAGAAAATGGGCATAGAGGGAACCTACCTCAACATATTGGGTGGGCCAAAAGGTTTGTGTGGTTTTTTCTGTAATATGGCTCTAGTAGAACTTAGTTGTCTTTAAATTCATTCAAAAGAACTTTGTTAGATTGTATACGACAGCTGTCATATCGGCATACATTTTTTAAAAATTATCAAAATTGGTGAATATTTGTGTAGCCATTTTAATATTGAAGATGGAAGAAAAAAGCAACATTTTCAACATATTAGGCTTTACTATTTCAAGAAAGGTAAAAACGCAACTGAAACGCACAAAAAAGATTTGTGCAATGTATGGAGAAGGTGCTGTGACTGATCAAACGTGTCAAAAGTCGTTCACGAAGTTTTGTACTGGAGATTTCTCGCTGGACAATGCTCCACTGTCGGGTAGACCAGTTGAAGTTGATAGCGATCAAATTAAAACAGTAATTGAGAACAGTCAGCGTTATACCATGCAGGAGACAGCCGACATACTCAAAATATCCAAATCAAGCACTGAAAATCATTTGCACCAGCTTGGTTATGTTAATGGCTTTGATGTTTGGGTTCTCTGTAAGTTAAGCAGAAAAAACGTTCTTGGCCATATTTCCGCATGTGATTCTCTACTGAAACATAATGAAAGAGTTCCATTTTTAAAACAAATTGTGATTGGCGAAGAAAAGTGGTTACTATACAATAATGTGGAAAGGAAGAGATCGTGGGGCAAGCGAAATGAACATCCAACAACCACACCAAAGGCCGGTCTTCATCCAAAGAAGGTGATGCTGTGTATATGGTGGGATTGGAAGGGAGTCCTCTATTATGAGCTCCTTGCAGAAAACCAAACGATTAATTCCAACAAGTACTGCTCCCAATTAGACCAACTGAAAGCAGCACTCGATGAAAAGCTTCCAGAATTATCAACAGAAAACGCATAATCTTCCATCAGGATAATGCAGGACCTCATGTTTCTTTGATGACCAGGCAGAAAACTGTTACAGCTTCACTGGGAAGTTCTGATTCATCTGCTGTATTGACCAGATATTGCACCTTTGGATTTCCATGTATTTTGGTTTTCACAATATTCTCTTAATGGAAAAAAATTCAATTCCCTGGAAGACCATACAAGGCACCCGAAACAGCTCTTTGCTCAAAAATATAAAAAGTTTTGGGAAGATGGAATTATGAATTTGCCTGAAAACTGGCAGAAGGTAGTGTAAAAAAAATGGTGAATAAGTTGTTCAATAAAGTTCTTGGTGAAAATGAAAAATGTGCCTTTTATTTTTACTTAAAAAATGAAAGGCACTTTTTGGCTCACTGAATAATAAAGGCCATATATGACAAACCCACGGCAAACATCATTCTCAATGGTGAAAAACTGAAAGCCTTTCCACTAAGATCAGAAACCAGACAAGGATGTCCACTCTCACCACTATTATTCAACATAGTTTTGGAAGTCCTAACCATGGCAATCAGAGAAGAAAAAGAAATAAAAGGAATACAAAATGGAAAAGAAGTAAAACTGTCACTGTTTGCAGATGACATGATACTATACATAGAAAATCCTAAAGTTGCCACCAGAAAACTACTAGGGCTAATCAATGAATTTGGTAAAGTTGCAGGATACAAAATTAATGCACACAAATCTCTTGCATTCCTATTCATTAACAATGAAAAATCAGAAAGAGAAATTAAGGAAACAAACTCATTTACCATCGCAACACAAAGAATAAAATACATAGGGATAAACCTATCTAAGGAGGCAAGAGACCTGTACTCAGAATACTATAAAACACTGATGAAAGAAATCAAACATGACACAAACAGATGGAGAGATATGCCATGTTCTTGGATGGGAAGAATCAATATTGTGAAAATGACCATACTACCCAAAGCGATCTACAGATTCAATGCAATCCCTATCAAATTACCAATGGCATTTTTCACAGAATTAGAACAAAAGATTTTACAATTTGTATGGAAAACAAAAGACCCTGAATAGCCAAAGCAATCTTGAGAAAGAAAAGCGGAGCTGGAGGAATCAGGCTCTCCAACTTCAAACTATACTACAAAGCTACATTAATTAAGACAGTATCGTATTGGCACAAAAACAGAAATATAGATCAGTGGAACAGGATAGAAAGCCCAGAGATTAAACCCATGCACCTATGGTCACCTAAACTATGGCAAAGGAGGTAAGAACATACAGTGGAGGAAAGACAATCTCTTCAATAAGTGGTGCTGGGAAAACAGGACAGCTACATGTAAAAGAATGAAATTAGAACACTCCCTAACACCATATCCAAAAATACACTCCAAATGGACTAAAGACCTAAATGTAAGACTGGACACTAGAAAACTCTTAGAGGAAAACATAGGAAAAACACTCTTTGACATAAACCACAGCAAGATCTTTTCTGACTCCACCTCCTAGAGTAAGGAAAATAAAAACAAATGGGACCTGATAAAACTTAAAAGCTTTTGCAGAGCAAAGGAAACCATAAACAAGATGAAAAGACAATCTTCAGAATGGGAGAAAATATTTGCAAACAATGCAACAGACGAAGGATTAATCTCCAAAATACACAAACATCTCATGCAACTCAATATCAAAAAAAGCAAACAACCCAATCAAAAATGGCAGAAGACCTAAATAGATATTTCACCAAAGTAGACATTTCACCAAAGTAGACATACAGATGGCCGAGAGGCACATGAAAGGCTGATCAATATCACTAATTATTGGAGAAATGCATATCAAAACTACAATGAGGTATCACCTCACACCTGTCAGAATGGCCATCATCAAAAAATCTACAAACAATAAATGCTGAAGAGGGTGTGGAGAAAAGGAACCTCCTTGCACTGCTGGTGGGAATGTAAATTGATACAGCCTCTATGGAGAACAGGATGGAGGTTCCTTAAAAAACTAAAACTAGAACTACCATATGACCAAGCAATCCCACTACTGGGCATATACCCTGAGAAAACCATAATTCAAAAGGACACGTGTACCCCAATGTTCATTGCAGCACTATTTACAATAGCCAGGACATGGAAACAACCTAAGTGTCCATGGACAGATGAATGGATAAAGAAGATGTGGTACGTATATACAATGGAATATTACTCAGCCATGAAAAGGAACGAAATTGGATCATTTGCAGAGATGTAGATGGACCTAGAGTTTGTCATACAGAGTGAAGTAAGCCAGAAAGAGAAAAATAAATATCATATTAACACATGTACATGGAATCTAGAAAAATGGTACAGATGAACCTATTTGCAGGGCAGGAGTAGAGATGCAGACGTAGAGAACAGATATGTGGAAAGGGAGGCGAAGGAGAGGGTGGGACGAATTGGGAGATTAGGAATAACATATATACACAACCATGTGTAAAATAGATAGCTAGTGGGAACATGCTATAACACACAAGAAGATCAGCTCAGTGCTCTGTGATGACCTAGATGGGTGGGATCGGGGGTGGGAGGGAGGCCTAAGAGGAAGGGGATATATGTATACATATAGCTGACTCATTTCATTGTACAGGAGAAACTATCACAATATTGTAAAGCAGTTACACTCCAATAAAAAAATATTTTTTAAAATACACACAGGAAAACAATGCTACATCTTCCTAAAAGCCACCCTCATACTTAAAGACATACCAGACACATTAGAATGGAAGGGAGGGAGTGAGAATGGAGACAAGGGAAGAGAGGAGAGCGTCCTTGTTCTGATCAGTGATTACAAGGTGCTGTGAAGTCACTGGGGAAGATTAACTCCATTCTGTGCACTTGAGAACAATATAAAAGGACATTCAAATGGGTTAATAATGTAAGTTGATCAGGAAAGATCTCCCTGAAGAAATGGCATTTCAGTTGAGACTTGAAGGATAATTGTTACTGATCTCGAGCAGTAGATTTTCCTTCATTTCTACGTTCAGAGGAACTACTGGACTGAGTGTCAGGACAGCAGCATCCTTCCTGGGTCAGCCAGACTCATCTCGAACTCAGCTAATTTCAAACAATGCTCTAACCTCCAAATCTCTATTTTGTCTTACATTCTAAATAAAAATATTTTAAAAGTTAGTTTTCAGTCAGATCTGTGTCAGAGTTTAGATCTTACTGATTGTGCATGTGTTGTTGTTGTTCAATGGATATCATAAGCTCAGAGAGGTTTCTGTTCTCCAAGAATAATGATCTCCTCACACCCACCCTCCACACCCCTAGGTTTGTTCCTCTTTTGTGTTTAATGAGACTTTGACGTTCAAAGGAGTTCTGTTTTTTAGCATGTTATATCCTGTTTTCTTCTGATAAATATGTTTTCAGAATGTAATATCACTTCATGTTTGCATAGCTTAACTCCTCAGCTAGAAATATAACAGCAGTAAATACATGTACCTGGTAACACGAGGACAGGCATTCAATTTCTAATACATTCTAATACATCTAATACATGTATACCCTCCCTATAACCCCAGTTAATAATAAAAATTTACAGAAGATTATTCAAATACCTGAGTTTTTTTTTAATACTTGTACAGAGGAGTACATAGGACAATGAGTGCATTAAAATGTAATCCAAAGTAGCCATATGATTGACTGATACCATGTATACTGTATCTTTTTCTGATTTAATAAAAAGTACATTTACATCTGAAAAAAAAAGGTGGGGGATTTCCCTGGTGGCGCAGTGGTTAAGAATCTGCCTGCCAGTGCAGGGGACATGGGTTTGAGCCATGTCCTAATACAATTTCTAATACATTCAATTTCTCTCATTTCTCAAGATCGCTTCCTACAATCTGACCATATTATAGGGGCTTAAAAATGTCAAATGAAGCAACCTTCGTTTCCAAGTTCTTTTATTCACATATACCTCAATTGGATACATATGGAAACAGTCACAATCATCAAACTCCTGGCTGAAGGATAGCAGCTATTCTCAGACTGCCTCCATTTATTACAGCTCTCCAGACTGACATTAATACCATAAGGACCCTAAGCAAGCAATGTTTCCCTTTTTCCTGCCTCCGGACTCCTTGAATCCGTGGCTGTGGGACAGGAAGACCCTTTTCCTGCCGGTCCATTGCATGTGGTAAAGAGGGAAGGAATAATTTCCTGTCAAAGGGAAGAAGACTCTCTTTGAACCTAGAAGCCCCTTCCGGTGTGGACTGGAGCCTGGACCTGTAGGGAAAGGCCTTCCTCCCCCACGCCAGTTTTTGCATGTACACATGAAAGAAATCACTGTGTCCTTACCTGGAGCATCTCTGCCTTGAGTCATGGAGGAATCCAGCCTGACTACCGTCACTAACAAAGCCACCACCCAGGGAACCCAGCTAGAACCCATTCTGGAAGAAAACAAGCGAGACAGAAAAATCGTCCACCTCTTCAGAATGGGGCTTGCCCACACACAACTCAGTCAAAAATATTCATGAAGAATAGAGATACCTTTCTGGCCTCCCCAGGATTGGAAACTCCTCACATGGATAACCAATCAAGACAGAGGGGCTTTGTGTCATTAGGTGCTGGGTAGAATACTTTCATAAAGTAGTTACCACTCAAGAACTGTTGACCTGCAGAATCACTGGCAGCAGTTTAGGTACATGGAAACCGGCTAGGAGAAAAAGGTCTTAGAAGAACTGGGCAGATTGTTTATCATGGATCTTACTATCCTCATATAGCACTGTCCCTGGCCTGCTGTGACTAATAGATCTCCACGCCGATGGGGTCGTTCACATTGCCTACAGAGAGTGTGTAAATAAAGAAGATAGTAGACAGCATTTGGAAGCATGGACCTTATGAAGAGTTAGGGAAAGGATTATCAGAGAAGAAATTGAAGAGACTGAGAATTACCTGAAGAGGATTTCCTGTAAACCAAGACAGGGGGAAGAAAAAAAAAAAAAAAAAACATGGAGAGAGGATTCTCAAAAGAATAAAATGCTGCAAGAAATGGCTAAAAGGATAAAAGAAAAGAAAGCATTATTGCGTTTTATAAGTAATGGGGCACCAAAAACCTTCAATGGAACAGAGTGTTAAAGGTAGAAGCAATATTTCAAAAAGGTAAAGAGTGAATTAAAATGAAAAAATGAAGGCAGCAGATGTAAGCAGTCCTTCAAGAATTTTGGAAGTGAAAACAAGGGAAAAGATGAGACTCTCTCTTGAGAGAAAAGCAACACTAAGGAAAAATAGCTTTTAAGCTAGAAAAGATCTTCCTAAGTTTCTGAGTCAAGTGAAAGTCAACTGTACTTAGGATAAATTGAAGATAAAAAGGAGAAGAAAAGAGAAATTACTCTCCAAATGTTGATTGGAATCCAAATAATTGTCACACATGGCAATAAAAAGAGAAAGACTTTTTCAGATACATGAATGAAATAGGAAGGTTTGGGGTGATAGAGGGGAATGAGGAAGTTCCAGTTGTGTGGCTTCAATAAACTCAGTTTAGAACAAGGCAAGATCTTCTGCTAAAAAGAAACTGGAAAAAAAAATTGATAACTAAGGAGAGCAAGACTCCTTTTTTGCCAAAGTGGTCTGTAAGTGCATTATCATTTAATTAGCATCACGCTCTATGGCCCAATATTGTGGACAGTGCAAGATGAAACAGACATGTTTCTTGTCCTCAAGAAATGTAAAACCTGGGTGGAGTGACAGGGAAACAATCCACTGTAATGTCAGGAAGAATCAAATCAACATTGTAATGCTTGAGCACACAAGAAGAGAAAATTCTAACCATCTAAGAAAGAGTTCATGATGAAATTGATAAAGTTGATATTTGATACATGTGGCCAGGAGAGAATTTTATAATTCCATATATGTGCATGTGGACAAAAGAGAGGAAATAAACAGTTAAACAAAAAGGGTATCTGGAATTCCTTAAAAATTACTGATTAGCCAAAATAAATGTGTATATATATTTTATACACACACACACACACACACACACACACACACACACACACACTACTTCATAGAATGAGAAGATACAATAGAATTTTTTTCTCCTTCATTTCCCTAAAGGAACACATGCTTTGATGGATGCGTAATATGGGATTATTATGGTAATTGACCAGGTGAGCCTGGAATACTTGAATTATGCCTTGCCAAATATGCTGAGATGCCCTCAGGACAGTTCTACCCATAAATGTAATAGCAAATTGTAAATCAAAGGCTTTATTAGCTGGTCAAATCCCTGATACTCTAATAGAGAGTTTTATGCTAAGCTTCTGTGAAGCATAAGACCCCAAGCAAGGTCTCATGTTCCCACTTTTACTGCTAGCCAGCTGTAAATCCTGAAGGATTAGAACTTCCAAGCATATGAAGTGTGGGAAGAAGAAAGATGACAGGGGGAGTCAAGATGGCAGAGTAGGAGGACACAGAGTTCACGTCTCCTCACAACTAGGCCACCTACCAGGCACTGGTGGGGGACCTTCGACACCTAAGGGGATAGGAGGAACCCCCGCATGACTGGGTAGGACTCGGGAGGGAGGGAGGGAGGGGAGGAGGAGAAGTGGAGGTGGGACAGGACCGGCACCCCTGAGGGGTGAATGGGGGAGGGAAGGGGTTCCCACATTCAGAGGGGCCCACTTACAGCAAGAGAATTAGCAGAGATGGGGTAGACTTTTGGGGGATTGGAGGATGGGAAAGGAACGGATCCAGCATTTCCCCCCATGTAGTTGGGCCCCAAGGAGCCTGCTGGAGTCCCAGGCCTGAACCTCCACCCTCCGAGACCACCTCCAGGCACACTGAGCCTAAGCCCTGCCCCTGCCACCCCTCACAAGACTTGCATGGGTCCTGAGCATAAGCCCCGCCCCTGCCTAAGCCCCTCCCCACTCCCCCAGCCAAGGACTTTTCTGGACCCTCTTTCTTTTTTTTTTTTTGCTGCTGTGGTTTTGTTTTGCCTTGTTGTTGTTTCATTTATTTTTTTTCCTAATGTATTTTTTACTCTTCTAATTTAATTTTATTTTTTATTCTTTGTTATTCTGCTTTTTTTTTTTTTCGCTGTGCCACACAGCTTACGGATTCTTGGTTCCCAGGACGCCAGGGGTCAGGCCTGAGCTCCTGTGGTGGCAGCACCGAATCCAAATCGCTGGACTAACAGACAGCCTCAGACCCCAGGGAATATTAATCAGAGTGAGGTCTCCTGGAGGTCCTCATCTCGGCACCAAGACCCGGCTCTACCCAATGGCCTGCAAACTCCAGAGCTGGAAGCCAAAGCCAAACAACCAGTAAGACAGGAACACAGCCCCACCCATCAAAAAAGTGAGATGACAAAAACATACATTACAGATGAAGGAGGGAGGTAAAAACCTATAAGACCAAATAAATGAAGAGGAAATAGGCAACCTACCTGAAAAAGAATTCATCTTTACTGGTGATAGTAAAGATGATCCAAAATCTCAGAAATAGAATGGAGGTACGGATCAAGAAAATATAAGAAATGTTTAACAAGGACCTAGAAGAACTAAAGAACAAAGAAACAAAGATGAACAACACAATAACTGAGATGAAAGATACACTGGAAGGAATCAATAGCAGAATAACTGAGGCAGAAGAACGAGTAAGTGAGCTGGAAGATAGAATGGTGGAAGTAACTGCCAAAGAGCAGAATAAAGAAAAAAGAATGAAAAGAATTGAGGACAGTCTCAGAGACCTCTGGGGCAACACTAAACACACCAACATTCGAATCAAAAGGGCCCCAGAAGAAGAAGAGAAAGAGAAAGGGTCTGAGAAAATATTTGAAGAGATTATAGTCAAAAAGTTCCCTAACATGGGAAAGGAAACTACCACCCAAGTCCAGGAAGTGCAGAGAGTCCCATACAGGAGAAACCCTAGGAGAAACCCACCAAGACACATATTAATCAAGCTAACAAAAATTAAATAAAAAGAAAAAAAATTTAAAGCAGCAAGGGAAAACAAAAAATAACATACAGGGGAATCCCCATAAGGTTATCAGCTGATTTTTCATCAGAAAGTCTGCAGGCCAGAAGGGAGTGGCAGGACATATTTAAAGTGATGAAAGAGAAAACCTACAACAAAGGTCACTCTACCCAGCAAGGATCTCATTCAGGTTCAACGGAAAAATCAAAAGCTTTACAGATAAGCAAAAGCTAAGAGAATTCAGCACCACCAAACCAGCTTTACAACAAATGCTAAAGGAACTTCTCGAGGCGGAAAACACGAGAGAAGAAAAAGACCCACAAAAACAAACCCAAGACAATTAAGAAAATTGCAGTAGGAAAATACATATTGATAATTACCTTGAATGTAAATGGATTAAATGCCCCAACCAAGACTCAGACTGGCTGAATGGATACTAAAACAAGATCCATATATGTGCTGTCTACAAGAGACCCACTTCAGATCTAGGGACACATACAGACTGAAAGTGAGGGGATGGAAAAGGATATCCCATGCAAATGGAAATCAAAAGAAAGCTGGAGTAGCAATACTCATATCAGATAAAATAGACTTTAAAATAAAGACTGTTACAAGAGATAATGGGGCTTCCCTGGTGGCGCAGTGGCTGGGAGTCCGCCTGCCGATGCAGGGGACACAGGTTTGTGCCCCGGTCCGGAAGGATCCCACATGCCGTGTAGCGGCTGGGCCCGTGGGCCATGGCAGCTGAGCCTGCGTGTCTAGAGCCTGTGCTCTGCAATGGGAGAGGCCACAACACTGAGAGGCCCGCGTACCGCAAAAAAAAAAAAAAAAGAAAAAAAAGAGATAATGAAGGACATTACATAATGACCAAGGGATCAATCCAAGAAGAAGATATAACAATTATAAATATTTATGATTTAAATAAAATAAATATGATTTAAATATCCTCCCAACATAGGAGCACCTCAATACATAAGGCAAATGCTAACAGCCATAAAACAGGAAGTCAACAGTAACACACAGTAATAGTGGGGGATATTAACACCCCACTTACACCAATGGACAGATCATCCAGACAGAAAATAAATAAGGAAACACAAGCTTTAAGTGACACAATAGACCAGATAAATTTGATTGATACTTATAGGACATTCCACCTAAAGCGGCAGAATACACTTTCTTCTCAGGTTCACATGGAACATTCTCCAGGATAGATGACATCTTGGGTCACAAGTCAAGCCTCAAAAATTTAAGAAAATTGAAATCGTATCAAGCATCTTTTCCGACCACAACGCTATGAGATTAGAAATCAATTACAGGAAAAAAACTGTAAAAAACACAAATAGATGGAGACTAAATAGTGCACTACTAAATAACCAAGAGATCACTGCAGAAATCACAGAGGAAATTAACACATACGTAGAAATAAACGACAATGAAAATATGATGACCCAAAACCTATGGGATGCAGCAGAAGACTTCCTAAGAGTAAAGTTTATAGCAATTCAATCTCACCTCAAGAAACAAGAAAAACCTCAAATGAAAAATCTAACCTTACACCTAAAGCAACTAGAGACAGAAGAACAAAGAAAACCCAATGTCAGTAGAAGGAAAGAAATCATAAAGAATCAGAAATAAATGAAATAGAAACAAAGAAAACAATAGCAATGTCAATAAAACTAAAAGTTGGTTCTTTGAGAAGGTAAACAAAATTGATACACATTTAGCCAGACTCATCAAGAAAAAAAAGGAGAGGATGCAAATCAATAAAATTAGAAGTGAAAAAGGAGAATTACAACTGACACCACAGAAATACAAAGGATTATAAGAGACTACTACAAACAACTATATACCAATAAAATGGACAACCTGGAAGAATTGGACGAATTCTTCAAAAGGTACAACTTTCCAAGGCTGAATTAGAAAATATAAATAGACCTATCACAAGTAATGAAATTGAAACTGTGATTAAAAACCTTCCAACAAACAAAAGTCCAGGCCCAGATGGCTTCACAGGCAAATTCTATCAAACATTTAGAGAAGAGCTCACACCTATACTTCTCAAACTCTTCCAAAAGACTGTAGAGGGAGGAACACTCCCAAATTCGTTCTATGAGGCCACGATCACCCTGATACCAAAACCAGACAAAGATATCACAAAGACAAGAAAATTACAGACCAATATCACTGATGACCATAGATGCAAAAATCCTCAACAAAATACTTGCAAACAGAATCCAACAACACATTAAAAGGATCGTACACCATGATCAAGTGGGATTTGTCCCAGGAATGCAAGGATTCTTCAATATATGCAAATCAATGTGATACACCATATTAACAAATTAAGGAAATAAAACCATATGATCATCTCAATAGGTGTAGAAAAATCTTTTGACAAAATTCAAAACCCATTTATGATAAAAACTGTCCAGAAAATGAGCATAGAGGGAACCTACCTCAATATAATAAAGGCCATATATAACAAACCCACGGCAAACGTCATTCTCAATGGTGAAAAACTGAAAGCCTTTCCACTAAGATCAGAAACCAGACAAGGATGTCCACTCTCACCACTATTATTCAACATAGTTTTGAAAGTCCTAGCCATGGCAATCAGAGAAGAAAAAGAAATTAAAGGAATACAAAATGGAAAAGAAGAAGTAAAACTGTCACTGTTTGCAGATGACATGATACTATACATAGAAAATCCTAAAGTTGCCACCAGAAAACTACTAGGGCTAATCAGTGAATTTGGTAAAGTTGCAGGATACAAAATTAATGCACAGAAATCTCTTGCATTCCTATTCACTAACAATGAAAAATCAGAAAGAGAAATTAAGGAAACAATCTCATTTACCATCGCAACACAAAGAATAAAATACATAGGGATAAACCTACCTAAGGAGGCAAGAGACCTGTACTCAGAATACTGTCCTCTGCCTGCCTTTGGTCTTAAAAAAACTTTAGTCAAAGAATAAATTTAATCAGAGAAGTGAGAAAATGCAGGGAAAAAAGGAAGATAGTCAAGCAAGACAAAACAATAATATTTTAGCCATTAAACGAAGTGAAGGACCTTTAGTTCTTCCTCAAGGGCTATAAATAATATTCTAAGCCGTGTCCTTTGAGCTGTTTTGCAGATACTGAAATCCCCACCTTGTGGAAGAAGTTAACTGTACACTGCCCAGAAGCATATAGACCCCAGGCCAGTTGGAACCAGAAGGTTGATGGTGCTGACTTCCAATTACCTCACCACCAATCAATCAGAAGAATGTCCACGAGCTGACCACGCCCTGCTCCTTGAACACTGTAAGACTCCTCAGCACCCCCTCCAAGGCAGGACACACAGGCTTGAGGGCACTAGCCCGCTGTCTCCCCATTTGCCTGGCAAAGAAATAAAGCTATTTCTTTCTACTTCATCCAAAACTCTGTCCCCGAGATTTAATCCAGCACCGGTGTACAGAGGTTGAATTTCGGCAACACTACCAAGTCAACTAAGACAGCCTTGAGTTATATAAAATGTTGAAACCAGAATATAAAAGCAGTCTAATTAGATGTGTCATCAGGGAAAGAAGGTGCGCTAGAGAATCACCTGAACCTACAAGAGACACTGCATGAATGAGAAATAACTTGCTTAATTAAGCAAGTTAATTAATAATTGGTAGTGGGAATTTCGTGGCCGTCCAATGGTTAGGGCTCCGTGCTTCCACTGCAGGGGTTCCAGGTTCGATCCCTGTTCAGGGAACTGAGATCCTGCAAGCCACGCGATGAGGCCAAAAAAAAACGGACTGGTGGTGGTTGTTACTACAGCCTCACTTAACCTAATAGGACAGGAACCAGAATGTACCCCCCTCCCCATATCCCTCAGGTAGATTAGAATATTCATGAATTAGAAGCCTGACCACAGGCCAGAAATTCAACTCTGTGTACAGATGCATGAGCCATGGTTGTGAGTGCTTTTTCTAGAAGTGGATGGTTGTGTTGCTCCCAGTTGGAAGGGTGTGTGTGACGCTGAGTAGAAAGGTGGCAATCAGAAGGAACGCAAGCCACTGAATTTTAATTTCCTTCTTTCTTCATACAAACACTTACCTCAGTCTTTCCTGTGTATCTCATCTCATCTGGAAATAGAGAAAAATGTTTTACTTGAGGCTAAGTGAATGAGGACATGATATGGGGGTGATCAGAAGCAGTAAAAGCAGGAGATGACAAGGCTGCTTATGCCTAAGCCTGTCTCCGCTCCTCTGCAGGCAGTACCCCGGCTGGCCTTCTGCAGATTCTCTCGGAGATGAACGAGAGCCCATGAGGAGAAGAGAACTCTGGGGCCCAGAGAACACAGATTAAATTGGGGCTTTTGCTTGGATTTAGAGGGAAGAGGAGTTATTAGATGGCAAGTGGTGGTGAGGGAAGATTGGAAGATACGGATGCTGAACCAGAAATTTAGGAGGGCTCCCTTTTACTTTTTCCGGTGTGAATGTGCCTAAAGCCCATAAACTCTGAACTCTGACTTGACTACATCATAACAGTAAGAGCTAATACTTTTTGATTGCTTGTTATGAGTCAGTTTTCTAAGCACTATATGACTGTGTGGGGCAGGACGAGGGAGAGAGAGAGAAAGAGAGGAAGAGAGACAGAATCACCAGAACAACGCTTCACTGTAGATACCATTATGACCTCCCTTTTACAGGTGAAGTAATGGAAGAATGAACCAAAGGTCACAAGTAGTAAATCCACAGGCTGTGCTATTTCCATTGCACTACATTTCTTACTTGAGAACCCTGGAAACTTTATTTCTACACCTTTAACATCCCTGTAATGATAAGATGCATAGAGGTCAAAATAACTGAAGAATTGTATTATAACTTTGGTACCAGGACAGATTTCCATCCCCATCTCTTCAAAAGAAGTCAGCGGTTTCGTATATCACAAGCAAGGAATGACATGGAGACCATCTGTAGGAAGAGGTAGCAATGTCAACCAAGAAGAGGAAGCAATACCAACCTGCGAATGTCCCTTGTCAATGGCCTCTGATACATCTTGAATAAATCGAAGCCTCTGATTGGTCCAGTTGGAAACTTTGTTGAGTCATTTTCTGTGCTTCTTGTCAATGTCTACAGTGGAAGGATCTGAGCTTCAGAGGCTCATCAGAGAAAATAGACATTTCTGGGGAGACAACTAATAAAGGGAAAGGTCATGCCCTGGTTTCTTTCTCCCACATTTTTGTTTTTGTGTTCTATTTGTATGAGTTTGAAAAATAAAGTGGGGCATTTTCATCTATCTCTTCCCGTCTGACTTCAGCCAAGAGCCCTACCTAATAGAGACATGGGCTTTTCTGTGATTTTTCCCCAAAACTCATATTTTGCATCCCTCTTTCTCATTCCCTCCCCATTCCCTAGGGAGTGAGAGAAGTTGGGTGTGGTAGATGTGGTTATTCATTGAGGTGGTAAAAAATCATTCTCCTTATTACCTGACAAAAATATCTCTTCCAGCGGGGTGGGGCTTCCCTGGTGGCGCACTGGTTGAGAGTACCCCTGCCGATGCAGGGGACACGGGTTCGTGCCCTGGTCCGGGAAGATCCCACATGCCGCGGAGCGGCTGGGCCCGTGAGCCATGGCCGCTGAGCCTGCGCGTCCAGAGCCTGTGCTCTGCAACGGGAGAGGCCACAACAGTGAGAAGCCCGCGTACCGCAAAAAAAAAAAAAAAGAAAAAAATATATATATATCTTCCACTGCTATCTTGGTGACTTTATTAATTTTTATTGAGATATAATTAACCTACAACACTCTGTTAGTTGATATACAACATAGTGATTTGATATTTCTATACATTACAAAGTAATCACCATGATAAGTCTAGTTACCATCTGTCACCATACAAAGTTATTACAATATTATTGACTGTATTCCCCACCCTGTACATTTCATTCCTGTAACTCATTTATTTTGTAACTGGAGGTTTATATCTCTGAATCTCCCTCACCTATTTCACTTACTCTCCCCAGCCTCCTCTCCTTTGGCAACCACTCTGTATCTATGAGTCTTTCTGCTTTGTAATTGTTTGTTCACTTGTTTTGTTTTTCAGATTCCACATGTAACTGTAACCATACGGTGTTTGTCTTTCTCTGACATTTCAATTAGCATGATACCCAGTAGGTCCATCCGTGTTGTTGTTAATGTCACGATTTTATTTCTTTTTTATGGCTGGATAATATTCCATTGTATATACGTACCACATCTTTATCCATTCATCTATCGATAGACACTTAAGTTGTTTCCATTTGTTTGATTTTGTTTTCCTTTCACTTAATTCACTTCATTTCATTCTTTCCTTTCATGGATGTAAGTAACTGAGGTCATGAATTCTTCTCTGAACACTGAGGAACTATATCCCAGAAGTTTGATATGTGATTTAATTGTAACAGGGAAGAGCAAACTCGGACTCCATGTTGGATCTGTTTCTTTGATTTTAAACTTTGTTTTTCGTCGCTTTTGTTATTATAATCATATATAACGGCCTGCCTCAGGGAACCCTGCCCATCTGCCTGAATGTTATAATAAAGTGCCTTTGTTCAGCTCCCAGGGAGACAATCCGACTCTGCCCACCTGTGAATGGCTGCAGAAAAGAAGCAATTAACACATCCCCTTCCCGATGCTGGCCAAGCCAGGCAAATAATGGCCTTTTTACTTTACTTCCTCACCTCCTCCCCCTCTCTGTTCTACAAAAGAAACTGCCATCCAGACCCTGATAAGATGGTTGTGGGGGGACCCTAGTCCCCCATCTTCTCGGTCTGCCGGCTTTCTGAATAAAGTCGCTATTCCTTGCCTCAACACCTTGTCTCCCGATTTATTGGCCTGTTGTGCGGCAAGCAGAGTGACTTGGTAACAATTTTTAATTGTCATTTTTCTAGAAAATCTTCAGCTGTTTGTTTGTTTGTTTGTTTTCTCACTCTTTGGCCCAAGAGAAAGACCATTTCTTTAAGTTCCTATGTGGAAGGGCATTTACCTTTTCTGACCTGATTATTATCAAGCTTGCTCCATTATAGTCAGAGAATAGTACCTGTATCATTCCTATTTTGAGGAAATGATTGAGTGCCAGAATGTGTGGTTTATTTTCATTAATATTTTGCTGAAACTTGAAAAATTATGTTCTCAATTTTCAAAGAAGAAATTTAAATATAGAGCCATCAGATCTAATTTTTGACTATGTTAGTAATATTTTCTGTGTTCATATTTATCTTTTGTCTACTTGATTTGTTAGGCCTAAGAAGAGTGAATTAAAATCACCTATTACTACATTTCTGAATATTTTCCTGGTATCTACCTTCATTTCTGCTTTGTGAGGGTTACTTATATGCTATTTAGAACTTATATATTTCTTAGATATGCATTTTGAGTTTTACACTTTACATTATAAAGTGTCTTCTTATCTCAACCAATCTGGGGAGATTGGTCTGAATTTCACCTTGTTTAATAAGATTGTGACCTCTGCTTTCTTTATGTTTGCATTCTCTTTTTATGCCTTTGTCCATCATTTTATTTATTGAATAAATGAACGAATCTATTTGAGTCACTTTATTTTTAAGCATATCTTTTGTATATTGCAAGCAGCAGAGTTTTTCTTTTAATCTAATCTGAAAATATTTTTTATTTTAATGAGTTAAGTTCGTTTACAATTATTAATATGGCAAATAGTTCAGTGTAATTTGGAGATTATTATTTTCTGTTAAATATGATGTTTATATGAGTATTTCTTTTTTATTTCTTTTTTTTTATTTTTTTGGCTGCGTTGGGTCTTCATTGCTGCATGCAGGCTTTTCTCTAGTTGAGGCGGGTGGGGGCTACTCTTCGTTGCAGTGCGCGGGCTTCTCATCATGGTGGCTTCTCTTGTTGCAGAGCACGGGCTCTAGGTGCACAGGCTTCAGTATTTGTGGCTCACGGGCTCTAAAGTGCAGGCTCAGTAGTTGTGGCACATGGGCTTAGCTGCTCCGCGGCATGTGGGATCTTCCTGGACCAGGGCTTGAACCTGTGTCCCCTGAATTGGCAGGTGGATTCTCAACCACTGCACTACCAGGGAAGCCCTGACTATTTCATTTTTAAAATCTTTCACTATGTCTTTTTGTGGTTTTCTAAATTGCAGTTTTTCAGATATTTAGGAAAGTGTATATGTTGGGATTGTCTTGATAATTTTATTTTTATATACTTCAGTTAGTTCCTCTCTTCTTTAGATAGTTCCTATTAGTTTTCTACTATAAACATCAGAAAACAAGCTTATATTCTCTCCCTTTCTCTTCCATTGTCTTTGTGTATAACTTTGTACTCTTACATATGTTCTAAATACAACTACTTGATTTATCAGTCTTAGGGCTATCTTTTGACTCTCAGATATTAAAGACTAGGCCATCAGCAAGCTTATTCTATGTCCTTACTCATTTTTCCACTTAATCTGTAATTATTAAGAAATGTGTTTCTATTTGTCAATTTCTTCTATAATTTGGCATACAGATATAGATATAGATATTTTTTTGCCCATGCTGCTCGGCTTGTGGGATCTTAGTTCCCCTACCAGGGATTTAACCCCAGCCCTCAGAAGTGAAAACCGGGGAGTCCTAACCACTGGACCACCAGGGAATACCTGTGGTCTATATTTTCTTACCTATATCTGACTTTACTACTAGGTGCAGACTCATTCAGTTTTAGTATAATGTCCTGGTGACTTCTTGCTATCATTATGCATATTTTAATTTATTTATTTTGTAATATTTATTTTGGCTGTGCCAGGTCTTAGTTGTGGTGTGCAAACTCTTAGTTGCAACAAGCATGCGGGATCTAGTTCCCCGACCAGGAATCACACCTGCGCCCCCTGCGCTGGGGGAGCTCGGTCTTACCCACTGGACCACCAGGGAAGTCCCATTATGCATATTTTTAGATGTCAATGTACATGAACTATCTTCTATTAGTGTTAGCTTTACACATCGTATTACACATTTTGATTTTAACCTTTTCAAGTATTTAAGTTTTCTTTGTGACTCATGTGAAGGGCTTATAACTAGATTTTGTGATAGTATTAATCCAATCTGAGAACTTCTTTCTTTTAACTTCTAAATTTAAGCTATTTACATTTCTGTGACTACTAAGCTGTCTGGATTTGTTTCTATTATCACATATTGTGCTATGTTATTTGCTTCCTTTATTGTCCTTTCATCACTTACATTAAACTAATTAAATATTCTAAGTAATCTCTAATTTCCCCCTACTGGCTTAGGAGTTTTCGTTTTTTATTAATTAAGATTTACCCCTACATTTTTAACATGACTGCCTAATTTAGCAACATCCGAAGTTAATCAATATCTCTGCCCTCCTGCCAAATACGACCAAGACTTCAGAATTCTTTTACTTTATCTGCCCTCACTCTCATGTTATTTCTGATTATTCCATCATGTTCTTAAATTTAATTGTCATTATTGCCAGTGATTTTCGTAGTTATAGTCATTTTTCATTCCTCAGTCTGATTTACCAATATTTTAGACAGGTTTCAGTTAACGATGGTTGTGGTGGTGTGTGCGCACGTGTGTGTGTTTACTCATCTTTGCTTATTGCATCCCAGTTTTTCTTTCTGGGTTCAGTATCCTTCTTCCTTAAGTGGTAACAAAAATAAACCAAATGACAACTTCGGTACGATGCCACTTTTTATCTATAAGAGTCACAAAATCTAAAAATTTTGCAACATTCTGTGTTGATGAGAATGCGGGGAAAGAGATAAACTCATATACTGCTGATGGAATTCTGCATTCATACAATCTCCATGACGGTAATGTTCCAATATCTATCAATATTAATAATACATAAACATTTAGACTTGGCAACATCCTCTTTAGGACTTTATCCTAGTCCTATTCTCGCACATGTGTATAACAATGTCTAGACAAGACATTGCTTATAATAGCAAAAGACTTCTGACAGCCTAACTACTCATCAATAAAAGGAGACAGGCTAAATGAAATATGGTACTTCCATAAAATAGCATACATTAGAGCCATATATTTCTAAAGTTTAAAAAGTAAATTTCAGGACTTCCCTGGTGGTGCAGTGGTTAAGAATCCACCTGCCAATGCAGGAGACACGGGTTCGAACCCTGGTCAGGGAAAATCCCACATGCCAAGGAGCAACTAAGCCCATGTGCCACAACTACTGAGCCCACATGCCACAACTACTGAAGCCCGCATGCCTAGAGCCCACGCTCCGCAACAAAAGAAGCTACCGCAATGAGAAGCCCGCGCACCGCAACGAAGAGTAGCCCCCACTCGCTGCAACTAGAGAAAGCCCACATGCTGCAACGAAGACCCAAAGCAGTCAAAATTAGATAAAATAAATACATTTATTTTAAAAAAGTAAATTTCAGAACTGGGAATTTAGGGAGCTGCTATTTGTAATAACAGGGAGCGAGAATATATACATATATATGCTTAAATATACAGTACATTGTTTCTCTGGAAGGAGAAAGCTTGAAGTATGCATCGCCAAAGCAAGGGGTACTGGCAAACTGTGGGGAAGGATGGGAGTGAAGCTTTCCTCCATAGACCATGTTGTGCTTTTTGAATTGTAAACCACATTAATTAACGTATTGCTTATTCACATGAATTGTATCTTTAAAAAAGAGAATAGTAAGAGGGTAAGTGGATACAGGCAGTATAGCAAACTCTTTTGAGGAGTTCTGTTGTAAAGTTAGGCAAAGTCCACCTCTTCCTAGCTCTGTGTCCCAGGCAAGTGAGTAAATGTTTCTAAATCTCCACTCTCATTCTTAGAATTGGGATAGTGACACCTGCCACATGGGATTATCTTAAAGATAAAGTAAGATGGTATATGGCAGGCACTTAGCACAGCAGAAGCACACAGAGGGCACTCCGTGAATGACTATCGTTGATACTGAATTATTACAATTCATAAAAGCCCTTGAAACTCTAGGTTGAAGACTCAGTCTTTCCTAGGGCCAGCAGGTGGCATCGGACCCAAGTGAACGGATGCTCCTTTCACTCAGCGCCCAAAACAGATTTTTGTTTTCCTTATTCCCTTGTCCTTTCCCCCGCAAATTCTGACTCCACACTTCCTTCTCCTGAACCACGACTGCCGTGCAGACTACAAGTGGCTGCCCCACTCGGCTGGAGTGTAAAGTACTTTAAGTTCAATGTTATTCCCGCACTGGGCAGAGCAGACGGGGCGGGAGGTTGTTTGGGGCTCCAAAGTAATCTGAGAGTTTCCTAAGGTTCCTCCTCTCCATTCATATCTCGCTTTGGAAAGAGTAGTACATGGCTGAGCAGGAAAGGCAATGAAGGTAAGTGACAAGAAGAAGGGGAAATTAAGGGGCGGAAGTCAAATGGTGATGGGTAGTAGGAGGGGGAAATGAAAAGAACTCTGGACAAATCAGAATTACTAATGTCTGTGGTTACCAGGCAGACCACACTTGTAAGATTTGTTGAGCACTCTGTCGGGGAACATTGTTCTGTGTCCCTGAAATAAGGCGTACCTGGAAGTTTCCCTGAGATAACAAGTTTTCACGACCGCCTATGATCCTAAGTTCTGCTGTATCTTCCCATACTGCCCATCAGGATGCCTGAGTTTTCCTCCCAGCTCTGTCACTGATTAGCTGTGTGATTTCAGGCCACTTTCCCTATCTGTAAAGTAAGATTTGACAGCTATACTATTTTTAAGATGTCTTCCAAGTTTAAAGTATTTTGAGTCAATGGGTATAATTTGTACTGAGGACATCAAAGATTAATACATCTTCTTCTGTGAGGACTATAGTTTCCATAAGGTAGGGAGATACAGAAATTATCATTCCTACTTTATAAATAGAAGGAGGACATTTGGTGGGGAGGGGAAGGAATCAGGCCAGCCTTCTCTCTCTCCCAATGCTTATTTCACCCTTGGTGAAATTTGAGAGATAAACAGGTGTGGAGAAGTAGGACAGCAGCAGGATGAAGCAAAGGTTTATCTGCACCAGAAGTTCCTTACTCTGGCCTCACCTTGCTCCCAACAGTGGCCAGGCAGAAGAACAAAACAAAAACAAAAACAAAAATATCTGGTGAGTTCATTGCTAGCCGGGAAAGTACCTGCTATTTCTGGGAAAGTGAAAGTTTCAACTTCCTAGAATAGGAACCGTCCACTTTAAGACCCTTCCAATAACCAGTGACGTGCACAGCTTTGGACTTTCCACGATTTGTATGTGTACGGAGGATTAAGATGGAAGACAGTAGAGGAAGGAGATTTATTCATTTACCCAACAAACATTTATTTATTGTCCACTATGAATGGAGCCCTGTGCCAGGTAGTAGATATAAAGCTTAATAAGATAGACAGCCTCCCCCGCAAGGGCTCATGGTCTCGTGGAAAGACAGAGGTCTACAGTGGGCGGTGGAGAGTTTAATAGGGACTGTGAGAGGTAAGCCCCAGCAGCAGCGCAACAAGAGCACGTAGAAAGGGCACTTTCTCCAGACTGAGAAGATAAAGCAAGGCTTCTTGGGAGACTTGAATCCTGAGTGGAATCTTAAAGAACTGGGGCAAATCCAGGAGCATCGTTCACCGAATGGCAGGAAACAACATACTCAGAGGCACAAAGGCATCAGGAGGGCAGGAAGTTTGTTGTGGATAGAACTTAATCCAACAAGAAAGGGTGAGACAAACGGGCTAGAAAAACTGTCTCTGAGGAAGATGTGAGCAGAAAAAGGGGTGAAGACACAGGGAGGATTTTACAGGAGTGACATCGTCTTATGCGTCTTTTAGAAAGAATGACTTTGTGAACAATGGCTGGAAGAGGTGCACCAACGGTAGGGGAACCTCTCTGAATATGAGATCATCTCACACTATGAATGAAAGTTACAAGAACGAGATCAGAGAGAAGATAAGGGATTCAGAGCTTTTCGGAGCTAGAAGTGAAAAAGCTTTACTTGATCTGATTATAAAGTAGATTATGACACAAGATGCAATATAATGTATTGGCTGAGAGCGTGGACTCTGGGGTCAGGCCTGGATTCCAAGTCCAATTCCACCACTGTGCAACCTTGGGAAAGTCCTTTAATCTCTTTGAGACTCAGTATTCTCATCCATAAAATGGGGATAATAACTAACAATCTCAAAGGGCTGAGGATAAGGATTAAAAATGATAATACATGAAAAAGGCTTAGCATAGTTCCTACTCTGTACACAGTACACAGTACAGTACACAGTAACTCGTCAATACTTTATTCATACTGTTAATTAGGGAACAGTCCTCTGTCCCACCATACCCTAGCTCCCCAACAAAATATCAGGTCCTGGTGGGAATGGGGAAGGATACAGAAAGGCAAACTCATGAATATTTATGTCATACTGGTTAATATGTATCTCAAAGAACAATTCAAAGGCTAAGACGGCCAGCAAAATAGTCCCTGTGATTATCTCTGGGATGTGAAACAGTGTGCAGCTTTACTTTTCTCCTTCCTACCTGTCTCTACATTTCCCATATGAATGTGTGCTATTTATATAAGGAAAAAATATTTTGAAATGTACTTATGATGCCACAGTACAGTACTCAGCACCAGGCAAAGCTCTGTTCATCAAGGAAATAAGGTCCCTGGATACAGAAAGCAACCTCCTGCCCTCCCATGGCCCCAACAAAAGTACACATGGTCTAAATCTCCATCATCGGGCCTCCAGCTCCAAAAACAACCACCCAGGGGAACACCCCCAGGGAAAGCCAAAGCAGGAGCTACTCTGGGTCACTGAGATGGCCCTGAGAAGGCTCCAGCATCTCTGGGGTCTCAGTCCTCCTGTTCTGCTGCACCAGGCGGGAGTAGAGGTCCTGCCCCTCCATGAGCTGCTCATGCTCCTTCAGCTCTCCCTGGCTCAGCACCAGGATCTGGTCGGCGTTCAGAACCGTGTGCAGCTTGTGGGCGATCACCAGCACCGTGCGGTCCCCGCGAGCTTTCCAGTCCTGCAGCTGAAGGGGGAGGATCATAACACCTCAGAAAGATAAGAATGAGATGGACGCCACGGCCCCACTGGGCACCATCTCTAGTGACTTAGGGTAGAGAAGGCATGAAACACGAGAAGATAAGACAGAACGGGAGGGAAAGGTCTGCGCTGCCCTCCTCTCTCAGAGGGGCTGTGGCAGCTGGAGGATGGGACGGGAGACATGGCGGCATCAGGGATGTCCCCACACCACCCCCACATAGCCTCCATTCCATCCCAGCCCTAAGAAAGGTCCCACCGCCCCTGCCCCTCCGAGCCCAGTACTCACAGCCTGCTCACACTCCACGTCCAGGGCACTGGTGGCTTCATCCAGGATGAGGACCCGGGGGTCCCTCACAAGGGCCCGGGCGATGGCCAGACGTTGCTTCTGTCCCACAGCCAACTGGTTCCCTTTCTCCCCAACCTCTGAGGAAACCGAGAAATCCCTCTCCTCACACACAGGTGACCACGAAAACATCCTCCTCACAAGCACAGCTGGTATTTCCACAGCCAACAATTAGGCGGATGAGGGCCCGGAGTAGGGGAGGGACCTCTAGGGCTGCCCGTGTAAATATGCATCATCACCCTGCCCTGCTCTCCAGGAACAAAGGCTCCTGAGCTGGACAGGCAGCTACAGAACTCATGATGCTGGGGAGGGAGGTGAGTGGGTTTGGCTGAAGGTACCTGTATCCCTAAAGCAATTAGAGGAAGAAGAACAAAAAACCCCAAAGTTAGCAGAAGGAAAGAAATCATAAAGTTCAGATCAGAAATAAATGAAAAAGAAATGAAGAAAGCGATAACAAAGATCAATAAAACTAAAAGCTGGTTCTTTGAGAAGATAAACAAAATTGATAAACCATCAGCAAGAATCATCAAGAAAAAAAGGAAGAGGACACATATCAATAGAATTAGAAATGAAAAAGGAGAAGTAACAACTGACACTGCAGAAATACAAAGGATCATGAGAGATTACTACAGGCAACTCTATGCCAATAAAATGGACAACCTGGAAGAAATAGACAAATTCTCAGAAAAGCACAACCTTCCGAGACTGAACTAGGAAGAAAGAGAAAATGTAAACAGACCAATCACAAGCACTGAAATTGAAACTGTGATTTAAAATCTTCCAACAAACAAAAGCCCAGGTCCAGATGGCTTCACAGGCGAATTCTATCAAATATTTAGAGAAGAGCTAACACATATCCTTCTCAAACTCTTCCAAAATATAGCAGAGGGAGGAACACTCCCAAACTCATTCTACGAGGCCACCATCACCCTGATACCAAAACCAAAGATGTCACGTCTTTGTTGATGTGACAGAAAAGAAAGAAAACTACAGGCCAATATCACTGATGAACAGAGATGCAAAAATCCTCAACAAAATACTAGCAAACAGAATCCAACAGCACATTAAAAGGATCATACACCATGATCAAGTGGGGTTTATTCCAGGAATGCAAGGATTCTTCAATATATACAAATCAATCAACGTGATACACCATATTAACAAATTGAAGGAGAAAAAGCATATGATCATCTCAATAGATGCAGAAAAAGCTTTCGACAAAATTCAGCACCCATTTATGATAAAAAACCTCCAGAGAGTAGGCATAGAGGGAACTTACCTCAACATAATAAAGGCCATATATGACAAACCCACAGCCAACATCGTTCTCAATGGTGAAAAACTGAAACCATTTCCACTAAGATCAGGAACAAGACAAGGTTGCCCACTCTCACCACTATTATTCAACATACTTTTGGAAGTTTTAGTGACAGCAATCAGAGAAGAAAAAGAAAAAAAGGGAATATAAATCAGAAAAGATGAAGTAAAACTGTCACTGTTTGCAGATGACATGATACTATGCATAGAGAATCCTAATGATGCTACCAGAAAACTACTAGAGCTAATCAATGAATCTGGTAATGTAGCAGGATACAAAATTAATGCACAGAAATCTCTTTCACTCCTATACACTAATGATGAAAAATCTGAAAGAGAAATTAAGGAAACACTCCCATTTACCATTGCAACAAAAAGAATAAAATACCTAGGAATAAACCTACCTAAGGAGACGAAAGACCTGTATGCAGAAAACTATAAGACACTGATGAAAGAAATTAAAGATGATAAAGACAGATGGAGAGATATACCATGTTCTTGGATTGGAAGAATCAACATTGTGAAAATGACTATATCACCCAAAGCAATCTACAGATTCAATGCAATCCCTATCAAACTACGAATGGCATTTTTCACAGAACAAGAAAAAAAAATTGCACAATTTGTATGGAAACACAAAAGACCCCGAATAGCCAAAGCAATCTTGAGAAAGAAAAACGGAGCTGAAGGAATCAGGCTCCCTGACTTCAGACTATACTACAAAGCTACAGTAATCAAGACAGTACGGTACTGGCACAAAAACAGAAATATAGATCAGTGAAACAGGATAGAAAGCCCAGAGATAAACCCACGCACATATGGTCACCTTAACTTTGATAAAGGAGGCAAGAATATACAATGTAGAAAAGACAGCCTCTTCAATAAGTGGTGCTGGGAAAACTGGACAGCTACATGTAAAAGAATGAAATTAGAACACTCCCTAACACCATACACAAAAATAAACGCAAAGTGGATTAAAGACCTAAATGTAAGGCCAGACACTATAAAACTCTTAGAGGAAAACATAGGCAGAACACTCTATGACATAAATCACAACAAGATCCTTTTTGACCCACCTCCAAGAGAAAGGGAAATAAAAACAAAAATAAACAAATGGTACCTAATGAAACTTAAAAACTTTTGCACAGCAAAGGAAACCATAAACAAAACCAAAAGACAACCCTCAGAATGGGAGAAAATATATGCAAATGAAGCAAATGACAAAGGATTAATCTCCCAAATTTACAAGCAGCTCAGGCAGCTCATTATCAAAAAAACAAACAACCCAATCCAAAAATGGGCAGAAGACCTAAATAGACATTTCTTTGAAGATATACAGATTGCCAACAAACACATGAAAGGATGCTCAACATCAGTAATCATTAGAGAAATGCAAGTCAAAACTACAATGAGGTATCACCTCACACCGGTCAGAATGGCCATCATCAAAAAATCTACAAACGATAAATACTGGAGAGGGTGTGGAGAAAAGGGAACCCTCTTGCACTGTTGGTGGGAATGTAAATTGATACAGCCACTATGGAGAACAGGATGGAGGTTCCTTAAAAAACTAAAAATAGAACTACCATATGACCCAGCAATCCCACTACTGGGCATATACGCTGAGAAAACCATAATTCAAGAAGAGTCATGTACCACAATGTTCACTGCAGCTCTGTTTACAATAGCCAGGACATGGAAGCAATCTAAGTGTCCTTCGACAGATGAATGGATAAAGAAGATGTGGCACATCTATACAATGGAATATCACTCAGCCATAAAAAGAAATGAAATTGATTTATTTGTAGTGAGGTGGATGGACCTAGAGTCTGTCATACAGAGTGAAGTAAGTTAGAAAGAGAAAAACAAATACCGTATGCTAACACATATATATGGAATCTAAAACAAAGGTTCTGAAGAACCTAGGGGCAGGACAGGAATAAAGACACAGATGTAGAGAATGGACTTGAGGACACAGGGAGGAGTAAGGGTAAGCTGGGACAAAGTGAGAGAGTGGCATGGACATATAAACACTACCAAATGTAAACAGATGGCTAGTGGGAAGCAGCAGCATAGCACAGGGAGATCAGCTCGGTGCTTTGTGTCCACATAGAGGGGTGGGATAGGGAGGGTGGGAGGGAGACGCAAGAGGGAGGGGATATGGGGATATATGTATACGTATAGCTGATTCACTTTGTTATAAAGCAGAAACCAACACACCATTGTAAAGCAATTATACTCCAATAAAGATGTTAAAAAAAAAAAAAAAAGAAGGTACCTGTATCAAGTCCATGCTTCATTTCCTTTATGAACTCCTCCACTCTGGCCGCCCGTGCAGCAGCCAGCACCTTCTCATCGCTGCAGCCCTTCAGCCCATAAGTGATGTTGTCCCTCACCGAACCCGAAAACAGCACAGGCTCCTGCCCGACCAAAACCACCTGGGCAGAGGCGACAGGAGCAGAGGACCATGTGGAAACCCCCAAGGCAGGGACCCTCCTTTCCTCCTCGCCTACCTACCTCACAATGGACTCCTTGTGTTTCTTCCCCCGTCTCCACCCCCTGCTCTCCACACATACTTCTTCCATCCAATCTGCAATCCCTCTCCTTCCTCCCCACCCACCTGTTGGTGTAGGTAGTGGCGCTCATACTGGGAGATGGGCTCCCCATCCAGCAGCACCTGCCCCTCGGTGGGCTGGTACAGATTCTGCAGCAGAGCAGCTACTGTGCTCTTTCCAGATCCACTGGGCCCCACCAGTGCGGTCATCTTCCCAGGAGGCAGGGTGAAAGTCAGACCCTAGAAAAGCCAGGAAAGAGTTAGGGGCCTGCCTGTTTGCCCTCCCTCTCCTCTTCTTTCTATCAGAGAAGGATAAGCTTCTCATCACTCAGGGCGTGAGGGGCCCAGATTCCCTCCCTGGGGTCTCCGTTGGGCACCTTGAGCACAGGCTGGTCAGGGCGATTGGGATACACAAAGAAGACGTTCTGGAATTCCATCAGGCCCCGCAGAGTGGGCGGGGCCAGTGTCCCAGTTGGAGGCAGATTTGGCTTTCGGTCCAGGTAGCAGAACACCTTCTCTGCAGCCCCCACATTGCTCAGCATGTCCCCAAACATGTACACCAGGGTCTGCAAAACAGGAAGGCAGGGGTCAGCCAAGCAAAGGAAGCTCCACCAGGAACCAACTTCCCAACTCCTCACACCCTCCCTGTCACACTCCACCCCAGCCATGCTTCTCCCCTCATCCAAAAAAGATTCCCTACCTTTTATATATATAGATAGATAGATATAGATATAGATATATACACATATATATAGATATGTATATTTATTTATTTTTGGCTGCATTGGGTCTTCCTTGCTGCGCACAGGCTTTCTCTAGTTGCGGCAAGTGAGGACTACTCTTGGTTACGGTGCACAGGCTTCTCATTGCAGTGGTTGCTCTTGTTGCAGAGCACGGGCTCTAGGCACGCGGGCTTCAGTAGTTGTGGCACGTGGGCTCAGTAGTTGTGGCTCGTGGGCTCTAGAGCGCAGGCTCAGTAGTTGTGGAGCACGGGCTTAGTTGCTCCGTGGCATGTGCGATCTTCCCGGACCAGAGATCAAACCCGTGTCCCCTGCATTGGCAGGCGGATTCTTAACCACTGCGCCACCAGGGAAGTCCTGATGCCCTACTGTTAATGTGCGATTTTTTTTTTTTTTTTGCCCGTGCCACAGGGCATGTGGGATCCTGTTTCCCTGACCAGCGATCAAACCCGTGCCCCCTGCAGTGGAAGCATGGAGTACTAACCACTGGACCGCCAGGGAAGTCCCCTTAATGTGCAATTTGCTTGAATTTCAAAGGGGCACCAATACCCCATTATTCCAATTTGCCAGGTAAAGGATGGAGACCAGAGTCCTTCCATCCCCAGACCTTTCCAGTTACTCGTACACAGCTCTGTCTGGCCGAGTTACACAGGGAACTCCTTAAAAGCGGGTGCTGTGCCCACCTCCTCTTTGCAGATGCCAGACTGCTTTGCACAGCTCTCCACCCATAAAAGATGTTTAATCCGTGTCTACGAAACTTATAAAGCCCAAGATCCAGTAACTAATTATTTTTGAAAACTGGTAAATATAGGAAGGAACTAAACACTTACTGTGCCTTTCCTAATCAAACTGTACCACTTGGCAACCAAACAGTAGATGAGGACACATCTCCCTTGAGACATGCATCTAATAAATAAGGAATGGGGGAGTATCACCGTTTTGCCACCACAAATGATTTAATGGATCTAAGCTTTACTGGTTGCTGTCACCACAAATGTATATGAGAGAGAGAAAGAGATCAGTGTAATATATACCTCTATGAAAAATGTGAAAATCTGATCATTGACTTGCATTTGGTGAAGTTGTTGTTAATTCTCTTGCTGTGGCCATGGCTTTGTGGTTACATGTATTTTAATGTTTACATGTAGTGATACATATTTACAGATGAAACCGTATCTTGGATTGCTTCAAAATAATATGGGGGGAGGGAAGTGGGTGGGGTTACAGATTAAATAAGATTGGCCATGAATTGGTAATTGTTAAAACAGATGCTGGGGGATAAACAACAAGGTCCTATCGTATAGCAGAGAGGACTATATTCAATATCCTATGATATATACACACTACTATATAGAAAATAGATAACTAATAAGGACCTACTGTGTAGCACAGGGAACTCTACTCAATACTCTGTAAAGACCTACATGGGAAAAGAATCTAAAAAAGAGTGTATATATGTATAACTGATTCACTTTGCTGTACACCTGAAACTAACACAACACTGTAAATCAACTATACCCCAATATAAAACAAAAATTTTTAATAAAATAAAAAAAAAGTTAAAAAAAAAACAGATGTTGGGTACATGGGGGTTCACATTATAGTTTTTTTCTCTTTTATTGCCCATGTTTGAAATTCTCTATCACAATGAGTTGGGGTTATTTCAGTTTGTTGTTTTTTTTTAAGGGGAACAAATAGAAGACAAAGCGGGAAAAGAGAGCCTGCACAGCTCCTGACTCACTTCCACGTGGTTGCCCACGTCCTCCTGGTAGAGCAGAAAGGAGATCAGCCCGCCCTGGGTGAGGTCCCCAGCCAGGATCTGCTGCAGCCCACGTCTCAGCAATATAACCTTCATTGCCAAGTGCAGCATCTGGAGGGAGAAGGA
The DNA here is from genome assembly GCF_949987515.2 of Delphinus delphis. Taxonomy (NCBI): domain Eukaryota; kingdom Metazoa; phylum Chordata; class Mammalia; order Artiodactyla; family Delphinidae; genus Delphinus; species Delphinus delphis. The sequence goes on along the minus strand of NC_082692.2, from coordinate 41,111,276 downwards.
AAGGGAGCCTGAGAATCTTCCATTCTTTGGCCTCCCTGCCCCTATGACACTGAGCGACCCCCAGACCAGCTGTAGGAAGAGGACCATCACTTTCCCTGCCCCCTCCCTGAGCCCTTCCTCCAGCCACTCAGCCTCCTCACCCTCCTTAAGAGGCAGTAGAGGGCCTTTTCCAGATCTCGTCGCCACCACAGCTGCCGGCATCGGTCAAGAGCCTCCTTATAGCGACGGACCTCTTGCTCCTCCGCCCCAAAACTGCGCACAGTCTGCAGCCCTCCAACTGCCTCACGTACCACCTGTCCTGCTTTCGCCACAGCATCCTGGATCTCCTGAAGGACTGCCTGGAAAAGTGGGGCAGGAGATAGGAGGGGCTGATTCGGCAGAAGACAGCCGACCCCCGCGTCTCATTCCAGCCCTTGGAACGCTCTCTTCACGCTAAGTGAAGCAAGTCAGACAGAGAAAGACAAATATTATATGATATCATTTACATGTGGAATCTAAAAAAATAATACAAATGAATCTGCATACAAACAGAAACAGACTCACAGACGTAGAAAACAAACTTATGGTTACCAAAATTGGGGGAAGGGGGGGAGTGGATAAATTAAGAGTTTGAGATGAACAGATACAAACTACTAACACAAAATAGATAAGCAACAAGGAGTTACTGTATAGCACAGGGAACTACATTCAACATCTTTTAATAACCTATAATGAAAAATAACCTGAAAATCTCTCTCTCTCTCTCTCTCTCTCTTCCCCGCCACCTCTCTTCCCACCCCACTCTCTGTCACACACACACACAAAGTCCCAGAGGGTCATGGACCTTCTGAAGCCTCTAAGGGCCTGGAGAAGTCCTCTAGGAGAACTTTCTTCTTCCCTGGGGATTCCCTAGCATCCACACGTACCTGATGGCGAGCACTGTACATCTTTTCAGCCGCTGTCATTAGAGGCACCTCAAGCAGAGAAAGGAGGGTGAGTCGAGGTGACAGGTTGAGCATGAAGCTGTAAACTCCCAGCACTTTCACCAGGCTTCGAGACAGCACGTTGGCATTAAGAGGAAGCCAGTTACTCATCAGTTTGGTATCCGAGCTCAGCCGGGAATTCAGCTCCCCTGGGCAGGACAAAGCAGGTGAGGAAACCACATGTTGTAATGCAGAACCCCCAGAAACTCCCTCCTGAGCTCCCAATCTCACACAGCCCTCCCTCCCTGCAGACTGCCTCTCTACATGGTCCCCAAAGAGAGAAAAACAGCTCCAGGCCTTGGCACCAGGGATGCAGGGGGAGGGCAGTGGAGGGGAAAGGAAGTCCTGGCGGACCCCAGACCTGGACTCCAGGCCCTACCTGTCTTAGTCTCCTGGAAGAAAGCAAGGTCCTGGCACAGGAGGGAGGAGAAAAGCAGCTCCCGGACCCGCAGGTTGATTCTGGACATGATGAAGGTGAAGGTGCTTCCTCGGCAGCCTGCAGACAGTGAACTGCGGGGAAGGAGGGCGGCAGAGGATGAAGAGGAGAGATGCAGAGAAGGACGGAGGGAGAGAGAGAAGCAGAGGAGAAAGCATGCGAAGAAAACAAATACAAAGTTGGGGGCAGTATATCATGAGAGCAGAAGAGAAACAAATAAGAGAGAGGGAGACACAAGGGGCAGGAATCAACAGACGAAGAGAAAAGAGGACACAGTGAGCCAGCTGTGGGAACCACATCATAACACAGACAGATTCACCAGCATCACTAGTTCATTCTGTTCTAGACAGGAGGGAACAGTACAATAGAAATGGAAAGATGCTGTGAAGGGAAAGAGCCTATGGCTTGCTTCTGACCTGGTCTCTCTCAGGGCCATCCCTCCAGCTTTCCCCTTGGTCTTGGTCTCCTTCCTCCACCCCCAACGTCCTTCTTCTTACTTCCAGATATTGATACTTTCTTGTGGGAACTGTAGCAATGGACTCCCTGCCCTCCCATCTCCAAAGCCCTGGGATCCTGCTGTTCTCCCTCTCCACTGTCCTTGGGATTGGAAAATTCCTCTTAGACCAAGTGAATTTTTACAGTCAAACTCAAAGGAAAACTGTGAAAGCGCAAAGGCAGGAACTGTACAAAATATGGGTTTCTAATACAAATCTAATGACCATGTTGAGAGGGCTGCTGGCATACTCAGACATCAAATGGTGAGGGTTTGGACTTTGGTGATCACAGTGAGAACGGAGAGAAAGGAGCCATAGGAGCACGTTTTGAGTGTGGCAAATGCAAGAACGTGAGAAAGGCAGCGACGACGCTGGTGCTTGGAGCGGAGGATACTGATGGTTTCATGAATGGGAATAAGAAGAGGGAGGCATTTTCAAGGAGACCAGGAGGGAGTGGGATGCACTTGGAGTTCTGGGTGCATGGAGTCTGAGGTGACAGGGCGTCATCCAATGGGAACGTCAAGGAGGCCTCTGGATTACAAGACTGGAGCTGGATGTGGGAATGTGGATGTGGGAATGTCCTGCAGACGTGAGCTGCATTAGCTCAACAGGAAAAATGTTCTTAAAGATCAAAGAACTGAGTCCTGAGAAAAGTCCATAATTAAGGATCCAGAGGAGGACGGTTCTCCAGAAGAGGCAGAGTGGACTGGAAAGTAGAAAGGGAGTTCATAAAAGCTACCTGAAGAACAAGATCAATCATAAGAGATTGTTCTGGGACTTCCCTGGTGGTCCAGTGGTTAAGACTCCGAGCTCCCAATGCAGGGGGCCCAGGTTCAATCCCTGGTCAGGAAACGAGATCCCGCGTGCTGCAGCTGAGACACCATATGCCGCAACTAAGACCCAGCACAGACAAATAAATAAGATACATAAATAAATAATTTTTTTTAAAAAAAGAGATTGTTCTGATGCCAGATGCTACAGACACATAGAGAGCTGAGGGCTGATTTTTTTTTTTAAAGCAGCAGCTTGATCATTAAGAAGTTCACTTTTAAGTAGTTTCAGCAAAGAGTAGTAAGTATGAAATAATGAAGAACTGGTTTTTGAGGGATTCTAAATGAAGTATGACCATATCAAAGGAGCAGGATCAAGCAGCCGGCTGGTATTTGGGGAAGGCTAGTGAGGTACTCGCACGACCCTGAGAATGAGCACCTCCTTAAATTTTGCAGCCTAGGTGCCTGACTCACCTCATCCTAGTCCCAGCCCTATCAAGCAGTTAGTTAATTAGTTACTTAGTTTGTAGACAGCGGACTCCTGGCTACGTCTTAAAACAGAAGGAAAAGTAAATGAAGTGGAAAAGAGTAAAGATGCTGGAAAGAAAGGTGACAAGCCTCAGAGTAAGATCTTCCAGGAGAGACAAGATGACTTAAGGACGAAGAGTCAGGAGGAAGAAACATGCCCACCCTGACAACTGGATAACTGTGGAAACAAACACAGGGTGGGAGGTTGGAGACAGAAAAGAGAAATGGAACTTCATGGAGATAAAAATGTTGAGAGGTAACTGAGAGACATTCCATTCGACACATAAACACCTTTTGTACTACATTCACTCCTATCCGTAACTATAATAAGTAATATAAACTTTGAAGATGTTGGAGCCACGTGGTGAACGGAGGAATAAATGAGTGGATGCATGACACAGAATGGTGAATGAACAAATACAGATATTTTAGTTTAAGTATTTTGTGCTTTGGGCACCAGAGGGTCTGAAAACAGTTAGGAAAGTGAGGGCCCCTGTAAAAACTGGGGGCTAGCAAATCACCATCACCTACCTCCCAACAGAGAAGAGACACATGAAAAAGATGGCGCTGGCAAAGGCATCAGGATCAAAATCACCTCCCAGGATGTCAATCACAAGACCAAAATAGTAAGAGATTAATGTCTCACCTGCGGGAGGACAACAGTGAATGTGCTGGTGCCCAGGGCCTTTTCCCACCTCCAAGTCACAGCGCCCTCTCCCGACTCACCCAACACGGCAACAGCGAGGAAGAAGAAGGCCACACCCAGGAAAGGCAGGTCTGGCCTTGAGAGCTTCAGCAACCTCCACATCAAGGCTCTGTTGTTCTCCTGGCCCTGCTCCCTCTCCCGGGCTCCTGGAGGGCTCAGCACAGCCCACACGCCCCAGCTCAGCCCTGCCGCTCCGTAACCCAGCAGCAGCCAGCTCCACGGGGCTGAAGCCGCCCTGGCTGGGGGAGCACTCAAGGTCCCCGGGACCAGGGCCCGCAGGGAGAGAAACAGAGGGGTCACCAGGCAGAGGGGGGGCAGCAGTGCTCCCGCAAACCTCAGCAGCCCTCCCAGCCTCAAAAGCCACCAAAGCCCTCCCAGTCGCAAGGTGCCTTCTAGCCACAGGCCTGGAAGCCCGCGGGGAAGCAGAGCCCCCAGGGTCCCCTGCAGCAGCCAGAGTAACGCCCAGTCGGCCAGCAGCAGGAAGGCCCAGGGTCTCAGGTCAGGGAGCCGCATGGCGAGATCTAGGGGTAGAAGGTGAGAAACGACAGAGGTGAGTCCCAATCCTTGTCCCCACTCCTCCCCACTCGCACTCCGCCGAACGCGTCCACGGGCTTCCCATTTTATTTACCCAGTGATACCCTGAAAGATGCCTGAAAAGTGCTTGGTCCTCTCCCTCCTAGGATCCCAGGCATTCGGCCTGACAGAGGGAGCTGGGAAGCCTGACCATCTGCAGCCTCATCCTCTAAAAAAAGACCCGTGACCCCCTCCCCCCACCCCGCCCCCGCCAGCCGCCCCCGCCGAGTTCCAAAGGGCCAGGCGGTCCCGCCCCGCTCCCTTGCTCCCGGGGTCCAGAAGGGCTGGAAGCCTGGGACGCGGAGTGGCTCGTGGATGGGCTGCGTCCCAGTTAGAGCTCCAGGTTCCCACGCGCACCAACTCACCGGAGGGGACTTCTGGGCTGCAGCTCGGAGGTCTTTCCTTTACGTGCCAGGGGCCGAGCTCTGAAGTGCCCTCGCGCCGCCTCCGCTTCGTTTCCCCTCTGTCGGCGGGCGAGGATCCCCGAGCCAGGGCGGCCGGGCTCCCTCGCCTTTCGCTTTCGCTTCCGCAGCCGGTGCCCGGTGCTGGGCCCGGCGGCCAGCAGGCGGCGCGCGACACCTGCAGCCCGCGGAACAGACCCCTGAGTCCTGCTCCACGTGCCAGGCCCCGGTTAGTCTCCACCCTCAGCAACAGTTACTCTGTCATAGGAAACGGCTGCAGTTTTTTAAATTGCCACTAAGTAAAATAGAGCTGTTTCGAGGATTGGGATGCTTTGTAATTGGAGAACCGCTGGATTTTCAGACCTCAGCTCTGAACCTATTTTGAGAACTGCCCTCTTTCCCAATCCAAGTTCCAGATGTAGGATCTTGGGGTTTAAAACAACAACAACTAACAAACAAACAAAACACACACACACACACACACACACACACACACACACACACACACACGAAACAGAGCCAGAGTCCAAGCGAGAAACACACAGGACTTCTATACAGAAGGCCCAGCTACTCTCACCAGGACCTAAGTGAGTTTCCACTTACAGATTCTGAGGGGAGAAGGCCCCCCACCACTGCACTTCTTCCCTGTCTTTCTCAACACAGCTCCTGAGCAGAGAGAGTGTTCAGACGCCTCTAGATTTATGCTTCAGATGATGGTGGAACCACCTTCCTCATATGAGGGAAGTAGATTTTGTTTCTTAGTTTAACACTGATCAGCACAGTAGTCAGGTTTCTATAGGTCCTGCCAGACCCAGAGCCCATCTATGGGGCAGGTAGATTGGTTTATTCCAGAAATAGCTCTTCTGGTTGAAACCACCTCCCAGACTCAACATATTCCCCAAGGGAGGGCCACGTGGATTCCAATGCACCCTTTTGAAATGTTATTGGCACGACTTCCATGGGTCACTTCAAATTTAGATTTGAAGTTAGAGGATTACTAAAACTTCTCCAACCCCGTCCATTCTGGGATTTTAAGGATCTCTCTCTAACGAAAAAGCTCCATGTTCAGCTGCTTCCTACTTACAAGCTCTTCCTTTGACGAACTCTCCTTGGAGAGGTGACAGTGTCCTGCTCCTTCCTGAAATCCCAGCGTGATTCAGAAAATCTCATTCTGTCTCATCTTTCTAACCTGGTTACCTTTTCCTCATATTTCCAACTTCAGCGAGTCCTCCTTATCTCCTCTTCCACTTCAATCACAGTCGTGTCATCTTGCAATGGAGTGTGACCCATCATGAAATGGAACCCCTAATGTCCATCTTTCCATGTAATATCCAATCTCTCCACGGGGTTATTTGAGATAAATGGGACCGTGTTTACGATTACCGCACACACGTGAGGAGGAAGCTTGTTCATCCTACTTTACCAAGTCAAAAACAGTTGTTCTAAGCACACTACACCCAGATACCCAAACCATTAACAACTGACTACACAGGAGCCTTCAGGCTGTGTGCCTAACCTGAATTAAATTGCACCTAAGTGTCCACAGACAATGTTGAACCTTCCTGAGGTCCTGGAGAGATGAAAGTGGAAGGAAAGCCCAGAAGAATATTTGATGAGACCCCATTTCTTAGGTAGGGGTTTGAGTCTCTTTTCTCAGGAAAAGTCTGTCTTTATTTCCTGATCCCTCCTCCCAACAAGCCCAGCCCAGAGCCCTCACAAGGCCACAACACAGAGGCTTTTATAACCGTTTTCCTTTATTGTGCTTGGTGGGACACCCAGAAGGTTGGGCTGGGGGTGATACTCACGGAGACAGAGAACACACAAAAGGATAAACTACACGCTGCCTCCCAGTGGCCCCTGGTTCTCTATCTCTGGGTCAGGTCAGGCCCCCCTTTCTCCTGGGGTGTAACCTGGCCCAGGTCCCCAAGTCCACCACTGCCACCATTACTGACTGGCCTCACGGTACTGGTACATCAGGTCACTGACGTCTGTACTTTCCACTTTCAACCAACCGTCCTCCTTCACGTGGTACACTGCAGGCAAAGGAGAAAGAACAGAGTCGGGCTTCCCTGGTGGCGCAGTGGTTGAGAGTCCGCCTGCCGATGCAGGGGACACGGGTTCGTGCCCCGGTCTGGGAAGATCCCACATGCCAGGGAGTGGCTGGGCCCGTGAGGTACCACAAAAAAAAAAAAAAAAAAAAAAGAACAGAGTCACCTTCCCTTCAGCAAGATCCTGCTAATGATGTTATGTTGAAGGCGACAACAGCAACACACATTCTCAAAGCCCTTATTATGGGGATTGCAATGCCCCCTTCAGGCTCTAAAAACCCGTTCCCTGCCACTCAGCCTCCCCCATGTCTCCCAATCTCAACCCCCCTCCTTCTTCCTCACTCCCCAGGGGCGTGGCAGGGGAGGAGGGCATTGGTCTCTTACTATTGACAACGCCTCCAGAATAGCTGTCTCGGTGGGTGGCATGAACAATTGCCCTTCGGCCCAGGTCACAGGCCTCTTCAATGCTAAGGTCAGGTCTATAGCCAGTATCCATGACCCCATAGGCATGGGAGCACCCACTACCGGTGGAGAACATATTTCCCGAGAGCCGAGTCCCATCTGCATCCACGTAGTAGAGTCCAGGCCCCTATAGGATGCAAGAAGGGTCTAGGTTGGAAGTGGAAAGGAAGTTGTTGGTAACAGTCAGATTCAAGTGTAAGCCATGAGAAGTGGACCAAAGACTTAGGCTGACCCCAGGAACATCTGAACTAGGAGAACACTGTGGGAACAATCATAGCACTTAAGGGAGGAAAAACAAACTTGGAATCAGCTATTTGATCCAAAGGGACAAGCTTATGAAACAATGGTCCACATCCAGACCCAGAAATTGCCAGTGGGTAACAGTTCTATAACCGAGTGTTCTCTGTGCCACGTACCCTGTAGGGGAGGGAGTGGGAGTGTAAGGTGGGGAAACTGACCTCTCATCCACATGTGGGAATATGGAGAAGGGAGGGGACTCACTTTCTTGTCCCAGCCACAGATCATGCTGCCCATGGAGAGGCCCATGCCCCGGTACTGGCACATCATGTTGGAGAGCAGTTTGGAGGCTGCAGACACAGAGATACGCTCACCATTCCGCAGATAGTACAGCCTGGGTGAGAACAGGAAGGTTCCAGGAGAGGACTTAGAGGTGACAGGAGAAGGCTAGCCCTCCTAGCAGCCCACTTGATGGGCAGAAAATGATTGAAGAGATAAGCATTTGAAAGGAGTGGTTTTGTAGGATCTAAGGATGGGGAAAGATTTGGAATGTATATAGAATTAACTTTTCTTTAGTTTTTGGCTATGTGGCATGTGAAGCACAGTTCCCTACCAGGGATGGAACCTGCGCCCTCTGCATTGGAAGGCGGAGTCTTAACCACTGGACCACCAGGGAAGTCGTCAAAACCACACAAAGAGGGCTTCCCTGGTGGCGCAGTGGTTGCGAGCCTGCCTGCCAATGCAGGCAACATGGGTTCGTGCCCCGGTCCGGGAAGATCCCACATGCCGCGGAGCGGCTGGGCCCGTGAGCCATGGCCGCTGAGCCTGCGCGTCCGGACCCCCGCAACGGGAGAGGCCACAACAGTGAGAGGCCCGCGTACCAGAAAAAAGAAAACAAAAAACAACAAAAAAAACACATAAAGAAATCCCAGTAGGGACTTCCCTGGTGGCGCAGTGGTTAAGAATCTGCCTGCCAATGCAGGGGACATGGGTTCAAGCCCTGGTCCAGTAAGATCCCACATGCAGCGAAGCAACTACGCCCGTGCGCCACAACTACTGAGCCTGCGTGCCACAACTACAGAAGTCCGCTCACCTAGAGCCCGTGCTCTGCAACAAGAGAAGCCACCGCAATGAGAGAAGCCCACGCACTGCAACGAAGACCCAATGCAGCCAAAATAAATAAATAAATAAATAAATTTTAAAAAAGAAATCCCAGTAAATGATAGGATCCCACCAGGGTCGATGCTATTGGTGCTAAATATTGATAATTGACAAATGATCTGGCTTCTTGGCAGGAGCACAGGCTGAGATTTGGGAGAAGGTTTTTAACCACCAAAAGGCTGTTTTGTGAAATATGACATTAGCACTAAGATGCTGGGGGCAGTTAGGAGCAGTGATCTGGAAGATGAAGAATCCAGGCTTAGAAGGGAGGTAAGGGGCTAGGCCTACCTGCACTCCTTCGCCAGCAGACGCTCCCAGTACTGACAGTCAGCTGCACAGCCAGACATGGTGCCAAGCAGGTAAGGGTTCATCTCAATCACCTTGTTCACCGTTAATGTGCCTGGAAGAAGATGGAGTTTGGGGAGAGGAGGAATGACCCCACAGCTCTCCCTGTGTGTCCTAAAACAATATCTGGTCCCACTTTGGTGTAGATGCTGGGCTCCTGCTGAGAGGAGGACCCAGCTCCCCAGATTCTGCCAGCTGGAGAACACACACTCACCAATGTAATTCCCAGCCGAGGCCCGAGAATCCACAGCCACAATCAGCCCATGCTGGAACTTGAAGGCCAGCGTGGTCGTGCCATGAGCCATCTCGATCTGAATGTTCCTTTCTCCATTCCCACCCAGGGACCGGAAGAATTCAGTGGGCTAAGGAGATAGAAAAGGCAGAGAAAGGGCCACTGAAAACTTCTGAAGCTGGGCACTCCAGGAAAAGAATGTAGAGGAAGGAGATACCCAGAAATTCTCCAACCACCAATAAATGAAACAGTTAATAACCTAGCTCTACAAGGAAATGGTTTGGGAGAAGGGAAAGAAGAGGCCATGACACCAACCTTTTCCATATGCCAGCACAATAGACTAAGTGCTACACTAGATTAACTTAGAACAATGGCTTTCAACTCTCATTTTGTATTAGAATTATCTGGGCAATTTTAAAACCTCCTGAGATTCTGATTCAGTTGGTCTTGGGTGGGACCTGGACACTGGTATTTTTTTTAATTGCCCTATAATTGATGTTAATGTGTAGCCGAGATATAGATGCATTTATTTAGGGCAGACTGTGTCTTGTAAGACAGCAGCATTCAGTGGAAATACTTCAAGTTTGTTTCAAGTTTAATTTTTAATATATTTGAACTATTAATTAATTAAAATAAAACATACAATCAGTTGTATTAACTACAAACGTTAAATCTCAGGATGAGCCAAGCTCATCTTAGCCTCAGGGTCTTTGCTGTTGGCCTGCAATACTTTGAAGCTTTGCCTGGATGGCTTCTTCTCTTTATTAAGGTTTCCACTCTGTTGCTCCTTTAGAGAGACCGTCTGTGAGTGTCTCCCAAAATACCTCCCCCAATTTCTTATCTCATTGTTTTTAAAGGTTTTCATTAAAACACTTTAATTTCCTGAAATTGTCTTATTTTCATTTGTTTTTTGTTGGCTTCCTTGCAAAATGTAAACAGAGATCTTGTCTGTCTTGTTTTAACATGTGTCTATCCCTAGCACAAGGAGTGGAGTTTGGCATATAGTAAGTACTCAATGAATATCTGTTGAATGAATGAATGAACGGCGAAAATTTAGTCCATCTGTTTATAAGCTAAACTGACTCTCCCAACTTTGAACACAAATTCTGTGTACCTTCCTTCCTAGAAAACTGGAAAAAGAACACACCTGGTACACAGGTAGAGGTATTCTGAATTCAGTTTAAAATAAAGGTGATTTGATAAAGCCTTCATTCGTAGCTGGGATTGTGACTCTTACTTGATGATAAAACCATGTTTCTGGAAAGTATTAATTGTGTTGTACAATAAATTGACATCTCTGATACATAAAAACAAAAGTGCTACCATAACTGAACATTTTAAGGGTGACTGTAATGGTTTTCCATTCATAGGTCATTTAACCCTCAGGAAAAACGTTTTATGAATATTATCCCCATTTTACAGAAGAGACACCCAAGACCTAGACTAAGGGACTTGATCCAAGGCACACAACTGTGAGTGGCTGAGCCCAGGCTAAACGCTCGAGTTCATAGGTTTTGCAAGACACTACACAGCCCCTGTATCATAGGATAGGCCCATGAGAAAAGCTTCGTGATTCGTTTGTGATGGAGAACGGGCAGGAAAGCTCTCCGGTCTCCCGATGGGAGCCCCCTTCCCGCTCACCTCTCCTTCTTTGTCCTAATCTGCACCTCCTAACCCTCAGGCGGCCAGCCCCCAAGTCCCACGTGGCCTCTTCCCTGGCTCCGGCCCTAGACCCTGGACGTGGCTCTGCTAGACTACAGGATGGCCCCCTCCGCATTTCCCCGCCTCCGGACAGTCTCAAGGAAGACCCTCCATTACTCTGCTCCCTCCTGCCCGCCTCCCACGGGATTTTCTTACAGCCCTGACCTGCATTCCCAGGGGGAGGGCGAGCTCCGGAGATCGCAGAGAGAAACTGTAGTGACCGGGGTCCGAGCGCTGCCGGCTTCCCGCGTGAGGGAAAGCCCAGTCCTCCCGCTGCCCGCGCGGGGCTCCGCACACGTCCAGCAGCGCCATGACCGCCCAGCACCCGGAGATCTGGCGGCTCTCGGAGGAGGAAGTGAAAGCGAAAGCCCGAAGCCTTAAGGGGAGGGAACCAGAATTTTTTCCACATCCCCCTGCCCTTCTCGAGAAGTGTCCAGTGGGCGTATGGGGACCAGGCGTATTATGCTGGGGACAGGCTTCTCTGATCCGCCTTCATGGAAATTAGGGAAACGGGGGTGATAGACTGCCAGAAGAAAGGAAGAAAGAGAGCGAGCAGCTCGAAAGCTCCCTGGGCGATGAGGTTACTGTAAGAGACACCGACAGGCTGGGGCATCCTCCGGGGACAGTTATGGGGTGGGCAGGGGTCATAGCATCAAAAGCGTAGCCTTAACCAGAAATCTGGAAGTCAGTGAGAACCTGGGAGCAGTTTCAAACCGGGAATGGGGGAGGGGTGTGCCTAGGAGCATCGCTTTATAGAAGTAGGGGAGGGATAGGAGTACGTGGGGGCACTGAGTCTTGAGGACAGACAGGTCTTGGGGAGACAGGCAATAGAATACACCTGCAGCGTTTGGGGGAAGGGAGCACCAAGGAGAGGGTGCAGCCTCTGAATCCTTCGACCTAGTCCCTCCTAGGGCCTCTCCCAGCTCGACGGTCTCCCTGACCTGTAGCCACCCACAAGAACTGCCCTTTCTGACCGCACCTACTTGCGTAATTCTTGCTTGACTGAGCACTGTCTTGTTCAACGTCTCTAAAACCCGCCTCTCCTTGCAACCTGAGTTGGCCTAATCTGCCCGGCAACTGTTGACGTCACATGACCACGGCCCTCCCTGAATGGAAGAGATCTACTAGACCACCCCGCCCACTACGCTGAGTTCCCGGGGCAGGTGCCACTGCAGAACCCGGCGAGCCCTGCTGTAACGGACCGGGGTGGGCAAGCGAACGAGGTGGTGAACTTCCTCTAGACGTGCTCATCCTCCATCCTCCATCTCCGGGCTCTGAGGCACTGCAGCCGCTGGTGCCTGCTGGAGGACACCGTATCCCCTTGTGGCTCATCCTTGGGGGTGGGCACAGGGGGATGGAGAAGTGAAGGGGGCAACCATAGGAAATAGAAAACTTAAGGGAAAAGATGGCACACTCAGGGCTGGGAAACACTGAGGATGTTGAAGGAGGGAGGGACCCAGCTCCTGAAAATGGCGCTGCAATGGTCGGTGGGCCACTTGGTCCACTGAAAACACGAGAAACCACAGTACAAGACACCAATTTTATTATAAATATCAAGAAACCACAGGGTATTTATGGGCCAGCATATGCCTCGGGTGAGGTTGAAAAGGAGCTGACCTTCCATTTCTGTGTATTCCAAATATTTCTCATGCTAGCCACACCAACCCTGGCTCCAAACCCAGTTACACCAAGGAGTTCTGAAGCCTGTTTTCTTCCAGGAAATCTGTATAACCAAGAGGAGCTTGGAGAGCAGCTAACACTCATGGCAAAATTTCAGGCATCACCTCAGGGGTTACGTTTTAGAATGTCACCCCTCCCGGTAGCAGCTGCCCACTCTGCAACTCTGGTAAGACCTTTGTTCTCAAACTCTCCACTGTAGAGAGGAGGGAAAAAGGGAAGGAGATGGAGTGTGCAGATCTGAGGAGTCTTTCATTCTGGAGCACCTGACCCACCAGGAGCCTGAACCATGGTGCAATAGCGTCCCTTATTCGCCATGAGCTGCTGGTGGGTTCCCGCCTCAATGATGGTGCCTCCTTCCAGAAAGAGGATGTGGTGAGCCTGCTTCACCAAGCTGAGGCGCTGGGTGATGAGAAGCACAGACCGAGAGCACCGCTCAGGGCTTTTATACAGGAGCTCCTCCACCTGAGAAAAAACATACACTCTGTCAGACCAGGGGACCACTCCCAGCTCAGGGAGACATCTGTGTTTCCAGAGCTGGGACAGACCTCGCCAGGATCATTGCCACCTCTGCCAATAACCCAAAGGAAACTGAAGATTCTCCTTCTGGGTGCTTCTCTGTCAAACCTTTGATTTGTGAAGGGCTGTTTACATGAGGTGGCAACGGTGGAATAAAAGAAAGAGGCCTAAACTGGGAGATTGGGATTCACACACTACTGTATATAAAATAGATAACTAATAAGAACCTACTATATAGCACAGCGAACTCTACTCAGTACCCTGTAATGGTCTATATGGGGAAAAAAAATCTAAAAAAAAAAAAAATCACTTTGTTGTACACCTGAAACGAATACAACATTGTAAATCAACTATACTCCAACAAAAAAAAATTTTTTAAAGTAATGAAAGAAAGAGCCCTAGGGTGAAACCCGTAAGAAAAGAGTGAAAGGTATTGAATAGTCTCTCCTCTCTAATTTTTAAATTCTCTTTTAAGGAAATATAACTTACTAGTAAAGAGCATGAGCATTCAAGTCAGGCAGACTTGAATTGGGGTCCAGGCTCTGCTATTCAATAGCTGAATGACAGTGAGCATGTTATTCAACCTCTCTTAGCCTCTGTTTTATCATCTGTTGGATGAGGGTAACAACACCCAGCTCACAAGCATTCATGATGAATAAGTGAGCAAGAGACTACATCCAGCACGTCCAGCACATAGTAAAAGTTCAATTCATATTAGTATTATGAGGGCGGTCTTTTGCTTATGTTTGGCTTCACAGATTCAGGGTCTATAGATCATCTCTTTTAACTGGTTTTAGGCATCTTGGGGAGAAGCTAACGGGAACTGAGAATTGCAAGGACCAGTTTGGAGAATTATGATGTTAATATAATAACAAAGGATGAGTGAAGGAAGGAGGACTGGATGGGAAATAGGCATTAAGAAGATGACTCTCGGGCTTCCCTGGTGGCGCAGTGGTTGAGAGTCCGCCTGCCGATGCAGGGGACACGGGTTTGTGCCCTGGTCCGGGAGGATCCCACATGCCGCGGAGCGGCTGGGCCTGTGAGCCATGACCGCTGGGCCTGCACGTCCGGAGCCTGTGCTCCGCAACGGGAGAGGCCACAACAGTGAGAGGCCCGCGTACCGCAAAAAAAAAAAGAAGATGATGACTCTCTTACACAGGACTGGCTGTTTATATCCAGGGCACTGGTAACATCATCCAGGATGAGTACACACGGTTTCCGGATCAAGGCTCGAGCCAAGGCCACTCTCTGTCGCTGACCCCCTGACAGCTGGCCCCCAGCCTCACCTACTTCTGCAGAGACAAGGGCCAAGGTGAGAGCTGAATAAGCACACGCACGCACACGCACACGTACACGCACACCAAGGACTGATGGATGCAGCAAGATAGAGAAGGTTCTGGGAAGGTAAAGGAGTTCTGAGGACATGAGGATAAAAGAGCCATAGGAACAAGATCTTACAACTTCAAACTGATGTCAGTGGGGTGGGGGGAGCTAAGGAATCAAGGCAAGACTACTGGGGTTACAAGGAAGGTAAAGATGTCTGGGTGGTGATGTGAGTGGAGAGAGCACCTGTGTCGTAGCCTTGAGGGAGTACAGAGATGAACCCGTGGGCTCCGGACTCCACTGCAGCAGCTGTGATGTCCTCCATGGTTGGCTTCTGGACCAGGCCATAGGCAATATTTTCTTTAAAGCTTCTTCCAAATAGCTGTGGCTCTTGTCCCACAGCAGCCACCTGGGACAAAATACGATGCAGAGTCATAGAACAAGGAACACAGGAGTGTGGTTCTCTAGAGACTGAAGACTGAGAATCTCTACTGGAAGCATATCACAAAATTACACAGCCTCTCTCCTGACCACGCGCTCACCTCCACCTAAGGTCTCCTAACGCTCTGTTCAGAGTGCTCGGTAAGAATGCTCTTCTGACTTGAGGCTCCCTGCCCTCCCCCATGCCATCTTGTAGCTCACCTGTCTGTGCAGGTAGCAGTGCTCATATTTGGGAAGGGGCTCCCCGTCCAGGAGCACCTGCCCCTCGGTGGGCTGGTACAGATTCTGCAGCAGGGCAGCCACTGTGCTCTTCCCAGACCCATTGGGCCCCACCAGCGCCGTCACCTCACCAGGACGAAGGGTGAACGTCAGCCCCTGGAAGCCAGAGAATCACACACACTAAGAGGCAGCCGGAGGCCCCTAAGCTTGAGACCTGTCAGTCATTGTCTTGTTACGTTGTCTTGTCAATGTCTTCCCCCAGAGAAGAGAGGAGGAAAATGGTGAAGTACAGCAACTACTCCCCTTCCACATGCACAGACACCTCCCCATGGAGTAGAGACGGAAGATGAAACAAAGACAAAGGCAAACACTAAGACCACTGTGCCACACAGGCAATCTCAGAGAGCATGAGAAAAACGAAAACAATCACATTCCAAACCACAGATGGAAAGAAAAAGGAAGACTGGAGACACAGCTTTTGCTTCCATGACGCCTTAGGACAGGAGAGCCTTCTCCCTGAGAGCCTCCTCTTCCATTCTTCTTGGAAATCCAGCCTGGTCCTTGAGCTCGGGGGCAGTTTTATGGAACGCGTGAGCTTGTCTTTGCCTCTGAAGGGTGAGGGAGGCTCTACCTAAACCTGGTGCTAAGCAGGTTGAAGGCAGGGAGGAAATTTAAGGTGGTCGAGTTGAGGGTGAGGTTGGTAGAATACAGGGATTGGTAGGTTGTACCTGCAGCACTGGGACATCTAGACGGTTTGGGTAGGCGAAGGAGACACCCTGGAACTGGACGAGGGCCTGCAACTTTAAGGAAGTGAACACACCACTGGCTGGGCAGTGAGGGATCTGGTCCAGGTATTCAAATATTTTCTCTGAAGAGCCCACAGCCTTCTGTAGCCTGGGATAGATGGACAGCAGTACCTGGAGGGGAGGTATGAATAGTGAGGCGGGGGATGGGAGGGACCCAATCTGTTACCAGGGTTATGTGATGTGAGAAGGGCAAAGGAGGGAAGGAAAGTGATTCAGATGGAGACGGCACAGGGGAAGGAAAAGCACTGGGGAGTGAGAACGGAAGGACCTCACCTCAACAGCTGTGGTGAACTGGTTCTGGTAAAGAACAAAGGCGACCAGGTGCCCACTGCTTACAGACCCACTTGTCACCAGCTGCCCACCAAAATACAGGATTCCCACCTTCAGCAGCAATCCTGAGATCTGTGGAGACCACAGAGAAAAGGGACTGTGGGAGGAAAACCTAAAATTCTGGTGCAAAGATCCAGAATCATTAACAGTAAGGAGAGAGAGCGTCCCATTTCCGCCAGTAACTCAGGGGGTTCAATAGGTATTAAAGAATGAACCATAGCGTGCCATGGAATCTCACTCGGTTACCCATGATAGAAGTCAACTATCACCATCACCATCACCAGTAGTGCCTTGTTTGGGGAGCGTCTTGCTCTTCACAAAAGGCTTTTATGAATGTAATGTCATCTAACATTCATATCAAGAGCCCTATAAACTAGGTTATATTACTCCCATTTTTTTAAAATGAGAAAAAAGTCTCAGAGAAAGTAAGTTACTAGCCCGTGGTCCCAGCGCTAGTAAATGGCAGCATCAAGGCAGGAACTTCTGATCGCTGATCTAGTTCTCTGTCAATTATATCACAAGATGCCCCGCATCCTTGGCTTCCGCTGTTCCCATGGCTCTCAGGAGTACATCCGCATAGTTCAGGCATGAAGCAGGCCCAGGTGCAGGAATGCATAGCTCCCTGAGCACCCCCCATGAGGCAAAGGAAGGCCCTGGGACTGGAAGACTTGGTACTTTCCTACAAAGGGGGTCGGGGAGATTTTGTGCACCCTACGGAAAGGAAGCCATCTAGCATGCCTAAAGAGGGAGGGGGTTAGGAACAATGAGTGGGGTCATGGAGCCTCTGGTTGCTGGGATACAGACACTGAACCCACCATTGCCCAGCGGAGGAAGAGTGTGGAGCAGGGTCATGGGACAGGGAATGGCACTGAAGCAGTCCCCTACCAAGGGGACCAGGGAATAGGCATTCATCCCCAGGTGCTCACAAGGGTGGTCCAGAGGTTGACCGCGTAGGCCAGGGCCTCCTTCTGGTTGAGTGTCTTCATTTCATGCAGCTTTTGCCTGAACTTCTGGGCCTCACCCTCTTCGTTGGCAAAGCTCCGGACTGTAGGCATGGCTGACAGCACCTCAATGGCCACCTGGCTGGATTTTGCCAGAGATTCCTGCACCTGTGCTGCCAGCACCTGTGGAGACATGGACAAGAGATGTCACACGTGGTTGGCAAACCATAAGGGACGCTAGGACCTGAGTTATCCAATTGTAGATTAAAGGTGAGAAAGGGCAGAGAGGCAGAAGAGAAAGGGACACAGCTATATCCCCCACGGATACTAAAGAGATACAGAGAAGAGGAAAGTGACTCAGAAGGGTCATAGAGGATCATATTCTTGAGACTGGTGATCATATTCCTTTTTTTAGTTTTCATTTTATATTGGAGTACAGTTGATTAACAATATTATATTAGTTTCAGGTATACCGCGAAGTGATTTAGTTATACATACATACGTATCTATTCTCTTCCAGAGTTCTTTCGTATATATGCTATTACAGACTATTAAGTAGAGTTCCTTGTGCTATACAGTAGGTCCTTGTTACTTATCTATCTTATATATAGTAGTGTGTATATGTTAATCCCAACCTCGGTGATCATATGCTTAAAGACAGACGGTAGGCAGACATTAGAAGACACAGAGAAGGTGAAGATCGACATTGAGCAATCCAGGAACGTGGACAAGGAGTTTCAAAAAGATGAAGAATCAGCGAAGGTGCCAGGAAAGAAATCTGTGAGGAGAGCCCACCAAGTCTGGGCGATGAGGGTCAGTATAGGTTGAGGCAACTCCCTGGACATACCTCGTGCCATTTTCCCAGCTTCTCAGGCAGAAGGAAGAGTAGTGGCAGGGCGAGCAGGGTGACCATGGTGAGGGACGGGGACCCCCAGAGCATGAGCCCCAAGAGACACAGTCCACGGCAGAGGTACCACAGAAAGAGGCTCAGGTCCGAACTCAGAGACTCACTCACGGTGGACGTGTCCTCTGTGACCCGAGATGTGATGGCACCTGCCAAGGGTTGAGGAGAAGAGAGTGAGTGAGTGAGAAACTCAGAGTGATGGGAGGGACTGGCAATGAGCCAGGGTGCCAGGGGGAGGGGTTCTAAGCAGGTCTGGAAAACAAGGTCAGTGGTTTAGGGAGGCTTGGACTCTCAACTCAAGGAGAATGGGTTCCAGAGGAAAAGCCTGGTCAAAGACCTTCCTTTTAACTCTAAAGAAATTGATGCCCTTGTGAATTTCTAATTCTCTGACAGATTTCTGTTCTCTAAAGAACTTGTATATCCCCTGCACATAGGCAGGAAAAACTTAAACTGATCATATAACAGAGCTGGAGAAAAACGAAGGTGCTGCTAGAAAGCAGTCCAGGAAACTGTAGCAAGTCCTGGATTGGGAATCAAGAGATGGCTTCTATTCCCAAGTTCATCTCTATCCATACGTGTCTATGCAAGTGTTGGCATTTAGGGTCTGGGCCTCAGTTCCCGTCTCTGTAAAACGAGGTGGTTGGACTCTGTGATCTCAAAATTTCCAGGTTTGAGATTCCTGTCGTTTCTATCTAAATACACACAGAGGGATATATTTGTGGGAAAATCTTGGATGGAAACACTAGGTTTTTCTGCAAATAGGAAGTATATGTATTTTGCTCTTGAGGTACGTCAAGAATAAGACATGACGACGTTTTTGTGTGAGAGGAGGATCAAGGTTATAAGTAAAAATATGTATGGGGATATAAACAGTAAGTGGATGGATAGTGAAAAGAGTTTCATGAGAAACCTGTTTGGTTCTTTTGAAAAAACTCTGTTTTCTGGCACAGGACAGCCCGAAACACCTCTCCCTGCAGGTGGCAGTGCACACGGCCCATGGTGCTGTTGTAGATTCCATCAGCCGTGAACTCCAGCACTGCACTAGAAGGAGACAGAGAAGGAGGGCCAGGCACGGTCAGGGGGCCCCCCAGAAATGCACTCCAGACGGTAGCCCCAACTTTCAACTCCCTCTTTTTCAGGGTTCCCCCATCCCCAGCCTTCCAACTTCAGCCCCCAGACCTGGCTATGGTGAGGACAGACATGAGAGTTATGTTTCGCGCGAAGGCAGCGCCTGTCCTGTCTTGTAGAATCCAGTCCGTGAAACGGCCCGTGAAGAATGGAACAGCCATCTCCCCTGGGGAGGGAGAGAAATATCAAGTCTAAGAAGGTCAGCTCTAACCAGACGACAACCGGCCCACCCTCCTTTCACCTTTGCCCATAATCCTGGAGGGCAGTGGCAGAAAAGACACAATCTACACCTAAATGGGCCACCTGGGAACTCAAAACCCTGTGGCCCCACAAGACCTTTAGAGGTTGGATGAGGAAGGCTAGGGATCATAGGATGGTCTGCCCCAGAGGAAAGGCCTTGTCCAAGGTGGCCAGTGAAGCAACGCCCGGGGCAGCCCTGGAGTCCAGGACTCCTGACTCCTACCCAGTACAGGGCTCTTCCCTCTCCACGGGGGTGGGGAGTGCGGGCTCTTCTCAAGACCTGAGCTGGGTCCCCTTCCCCTCATCCACATTTCCGAGAACTCATACCAATCTATCTCACTGACCATTACTCTCGATTCCTTCCCAGTCCTCTAGCCTCGTCCCTCTCCCCCTGCATCCCCCTTACCAAGACAGGAGAGTACCACCAGGGCCAGAAGGAGCGGCAGGCGTTGTATCTCTGGGCCCAGGAAGCCTAGAAGCCGTCTCACCGCCACTCCAGAAGCGCCGTGAGCTCCTTGCACCCAAAGGCTCCTGATCTTATGCCACAGGGCGGCCGCGGGCAGTGCCGCCGTGTAGCTGAGCGCAAAGGCGTCCAGGCGACTCCCCCAGTGCAGTGGCCGGGTGCTGTGAGCGTCCCCGGGGGCTCCCCACGAGCGCAGCTCTCGGAACGAGGCAAGTCCCGGCAGAGCCAAGCCCAGCGCCGCCGCCAGCGGCTCCAAAGCAGCCAGCCATCCCCGGACTCCTGCGCTTTCTCTCCGGAAGCCCAGCGCTGCCCCGAGGACGCCTCGGGCTCCCAGCCACAGTACCGCCCAGCGGCTCAGGCCCGCCACCCAGACACTGAGCAGCGGCAGCGCAGGGGGTACCAGCAGGGAGGCTATTCGAGGCAGCGCCAGCCGGAGCAGCATCCAGTCGGCGAGGAGCAGCAGCGCTGTCCCCAGGCACGCGAGGGAGGCTCGGGAGAGGCGGAGACACCCGCAGGGAGCGGGGGACTCCGAGCAGGCCATGGGCGCGCGCGGTTCGAGGCCGGCCCAGGTCCTGGGACTCTCGCCGTCCTCGCCAGGACGGAGTCTAGTCTCTGGACGCTGTTGGAGTCGTAGCAGGGCGGGTCCCCGGACCGCGCCGGGGAGGGAGCAGGGCGAGCCGGGTCGGGGCTTCGGAAAGTCCCGGGAACCCGCCGAGCCCGCGGGCGCTGGCCTGAAGTGAGCAGTTTACAGTAAAGGGAAAACGAAAGCGTCTCCGGCTCCCCAGCCCCACCCACTCCGAAGGCGGCCCGCCAGGACTATGTGGGGGGAGGGCGTCGACATCAGATCCGAGATTTAGGGGAGCAGCCCTGGTGCTCCACCTTCTCCATTCCCAACACCCGACCCTGCTGTCCTCGCCTCCACTTGCGGGACCCACTTGCCGCGACTTTCTCACTCCAGCCTCTGGGCGGGGTGCCTACGTCATCTGTCTCCGGGCAGTTCTGCCCCGCGCAAGTTAGCGCCCGGATGCGAAGCCTCACGGCATGGACCCGGGCGCCCCCTGGCGGGCGTGGAGAAGGGGAGGAGCTGTAGGCAGCGAGTGGCGCGCTGTCCCAGGTCGCAAACCAGTGCACCAGGCGGCGAGGAGCGCGGCGCGGGGATGCTGCGAGCGGGAGCACCCACCGGAGACTTACCCCGGGCCAGAGAAGTCCACACCGGGGTAATGAGTCTGGGCTTGAGGGTTAGCGGAGGGGTGGAGGAAGTAGAGCGATAGGGGGACCCTGGAAGCGCCAAAGAGTAAATTTGGAGACTAACAAGAGTGGGGAGATAGCTTGTAGCAGCCAGTGCTCACATCCCGAAATGAACACGGGCGTCTGTATTCTGAAGGGGTCGTCTAGGGGTCCGCGAAGGGACTGGGCACGGGAGGCAGGCAGAGAAGGTGTACTTTGGCTCTGAGCTGGAAGCGTTAAGGGGAAGCTGCCCTAAAGCGCTTTCGCTTTCACTCTGGGCTAGAGAGAGCGGCTGGTTAAATCAAGGGAGGGGGTTGGAGAAGGTGCACAGAGAAAAGGAAACGGTGCCCTGGGTTAAGTAGGACAGCACTTGAGAGAGGGGAGTATGGGCACTGATTGAGAAGGGACGCATCACACAGACCTTTGATAAACTAGCCCGTGGGTAACATAGCCCCAGCACTGATAATGGGGGTTCCATGTGAGCTGGAGGGGCCCTTCCCCAGCCTGGCCCAGGAAGGCTCCTACTTGGCCCAGGTGCCACCGTGCTCCCTTCCCTATGTCTTCCCCACCCACCTCCACAACCTGCTGGACGACTTTTGCCCAGGCTGGACCCGTGGGGCAGATGGCAGCCCAAGGCAGGGTGGCTTCTGCTCTCAAACTTCTACCACCAAGCTTAGCTTTGGGGCAGCTTTGTTATATAGGAATAACCTCTTGGATGGGGTTGCCTCTGTTCTCTGCTGTGCTATTCATGATGCATCAGTATGTCAAAATGAACACTCGGCCAGCATCCCTGGAAGCCAGAGTAATTTATGGAGTGGTGAGAAGTATAGCTGTAAAACCATTTATAAATTAGAAAATCTCTCCTCACTGCCAGATGAGCAGTGAAAAATAAGAAGTAGAAGTTAAAACAAAGCATGGGAGGTAGACATGGGTTTTAGTCCTGTGTTACCTTCGACAAGTCATTTGCGTTCTCTGTGGCTCAGTTTCTTCATTTGTAGGATCTTTAAGGCTTTTTCCAGTTCAACAGGAGTTTTAAAATGTAGCTTTATCCTCCTTCACTCTTCCTTAATTCTTTTGTTTAATTTCTTTTCTTGACCTGAAAAAGTCAGCTCAAACTCCCCAATCAAATCCTCTTTTGGTGCAGATCTCTTTCCCTGGCTACTCTCTTCCCCTGGCTGTTTACCTCTTGATAAGAAATCCTTAAATGAGACCTCTGTTTTAAACTGTCCCATGTGTTTCTTGCTGCTTTCCTCCTTCCTTGACACGTGGCCATGCTAACCACTGACCCCTGAGATGTTTTCTGTTGTTCAGTAAACTGAAAGAGCTCACTTCTGATTAAGGGGGGGAGTGGATGATTGTGGGCCCAAAAGAAGGGCTTGAGCTTGTTTCCCAAGGTCACGGTCACTCGCTGTGTGGGGAGGTCTGTAGCACATCTGTACACACAACAAACGCATGCGGAGGTAATTCATTTGTGGAACTGCGTCACGGGGACTTGGAAGTGCCCGCCCTGAGCCCTTCACTCAAAGGGAGCACTTATGCCCCTAGGAGCCTCATCCCACCTCTCTCTCTTTACAGTGGAAGGATTCTAGGGATGCCATTCTTTCTGTGTGATACCACCGCCAGGCTCTGACATTCCCTTGCTGCTGGGAGAGACAAGAGAGAAAATGGAAAGATGAAGAAAAAAATCCCATTCTGGGAGTCAGCTCTGGCCTAAATTACTGTATAACCTTGAGCCAGTCGCCTCCCCATTCTGAGAATGTTTCCTCATCTGTAACATGAAGGGATCAAGGCTCTTGCTGCTCTGACGTTCCATCCTCTGTGTCTCTGCAGACAACCATCATGGCGGTAGAGTTTGATGGGGGCGTCGTGGTGGGATCTGATTCCCGGGTGTCTGCAGGGTGAGTAGCAGTGCCAGTGTGTTCTTTTGGAAGGAAGCTAATGGCCCCGAGTGCACATTTTTCTTAACCATTCATAAAGAGACTGGCAAACTGAAGCATTGGAGAAACTGAGTGAACCTTTCAGAAAGGCCA
The DNA here is from genome assembly GCF_949987515.2 of Delphinus delphis. Lineage (NCBI taxonomy): Eukaryota > Metazoa > Chordata > Mammalia > Artiodactyla > Delphinidae > Delphinus > Delphinus delphis. The sequence continues at coordinate 41,087,972 of NC_082692.2, read as the reverse complement.
CTATGATAAGATATTGGGTGGGTATTTGGGTCTCTGAATTCATGGCGAAGAATCTGGGGCCTGGATGCTAATGTGGCCCGTCCCAGGGAGTCACAGAATTGGGTCTGAAAAGGGTTTAGGAGATAGAGATTTCAGGGGCCCACCTTCCATCTATGTTTAGAGATAGAAAAGATGGTCCTGCCAAGCAGATATTCTGGTTTCTGATCCATCACGTGTTGAACTAAGTTTGTCTTTCTCCCTTCTGGCCAGTTTCCTCACATACAGGATTAGATCAATATTACTTACTTTATGTTCCACAGAACACGTAACTTCCTCAATATGGTTAATAACAAAGAAAAATTAATAAGGCGAAGATTAATCTTAGCTTAATTTAGTATTTTTTGTGTTACTATAAAAATCTAAGCCTGAGGGGCTTCCCTGGTGGCGCAGTGGTCCCTGCCGATGCAGGGGAGGCGGGTTCGTGCCCCGGTCCAGGAGGATCGCACGTGCCGCGGAGCGGCTGGGCCCGTGAGCCATGGCCGCTGAGCCTGCGCGTCCGGAGCCTGTTGCTCCGCAGCGGGAGAGGAAGCAGCAGTGAGAGGCCCGCGTACCGCAAAAAAAAAAAAAAAAAAAAAAATCTAAGCCTGAAAATAAATCTAATTTTGATCATTACTTGCAGTGTTTCGTTTGTTTGAGACAATTCTTTGCTTCCTGCTTTAATCCAAGCTTTAAATTTCATGTACTCTGAAGCCATTCTCTTGTGAAATAAATTTGAGAAACACCGAAAGATGAACATCAGAAATTTTGGCAACTCTCTATATGATCCAGCAATCCCACTCCTGGGCATATATCCAGACAAAACTATAATTCGAAAAGATACATGCACCCCTATGTTCATAGCAGCACTATTTACAGTAGCCAAGACATGGAAGCAACCTAAATGTCCATAGACAGAGGAACAGGTAAGGAGGACGTGGTACACCATGAAAATTGGGGTGCATCTGTCTTTTTGAATTATGTTTTCCTCCAGGTATATGCCCAGGAGTGGGATTGCTGGGTCATATGGTAGTTCTATCTTTAGTTTTTTAAGGAACCTACATACTGTTCTCCATAGTGGCTGTACCAATTTAGATTCCCACCAACAATGCAAGAGGGTTCCCTTTTCTCCACACCCTCTCCAGCATTTATTGTTTGTAGATTTTTTGTTGATGGCCATTCTGACCAGTGTGAGGTGATACCTCATTGTAGTTTCTATTTGCATTTCTCTAATAATTAGTGATGTTGAGCATCTTTTCATGTGCTTTTTGGCCATCTGTATGTCTTATTTGGAGAAATGTCTGTTTAGATCTTCTGCCCATTTTTTGATTGGGTTATTTGGTTTTTTGATATTGAGCTGCATGAGCCGTTATATTTTGGAGATTAATCCCTTGTCAGTTGCTTCGTTTGCAAATATGTTCTCCCATTCTGAGGGTTGTCTTTATACAAAAAAAAAAAAAAAAAAAGAGTGAATATATGTATATATGTAACTGATTCACTTTGCTGTACACCTGAAACTAACACAACATTGTAAATCAACTATACACCAATAAAATTTTTTTTAAAAAAGAAAATGTGGTGTATATATATAATGGACTGTTACTCAGCCATAAAAAAGAATGAAATAATGCCATTTGCAGCAACGTGGATGGACCTAGAGATTAAGCATAGTCAGAAAGAGAAAGATAAATACCAAAAGATATCACTTACATGTGGAATCTAAAGTATGACACAAATGAACATATCTACCAAACAGACTCACAGACGTAGAGAACAGACTTGTGGTTGCCAAGGGGGAGAGGGGTGGGGAAGGGATGGATTGAGAGTTTGGGGTTAGCAGATGCAAACTAGTATATATAGGATGGATAAACAACAAGGTCCTACTGTATAGCACAGGGAACTATATTCAATATCCTGTGATAAACCATAATGAAAAAGAATATGAAAAAGAATATGTATATGTATAACTGAATCACTTTGCTGTACAGCAGAAATTAACACGACATTGTAAATCAACTATACTTCAATAAAATTTCGTAAAAAATTGGCATCTCTAACGTTGATGACTTTTGACTCCTTCCTGACAGAGAGGCGGTGGTGAACCGAGTGTTTGACAAGCTGTCCCCCCTGCACCAGCGCATCTACTGTGCTCTCTCTGGCTCAGCTGCTGATGCTCAGGCCATAGCGGACATGGCTGCCTACCAGCTGGAGCTCCATGGGTATGAAGTTCTGGGGTCCCCAGTCCACACCACCTAGAGTTCCCCCAGCAGTGAACCCCTATACAGAGTCCTGTTCCAGGAGCAGTGCTGTGGAAAATGAAAAGTTCTTGCTTTGCCTCCGGCTTTCATTGGTGTTGAACTGGCATTTGAATCTCTCGAAGCTGGTTTCTGCACCTGTAGAGTAGAGATGACTAATAGTACCTGCCCTACCTCACCAGATGGTTATTTCCAGAATCAAAACATATGAGTGAAAGTAGTTCAAAAACGGCAAATCACTCCCCTAATATAAATAGTGGGGACGAAGATTAGGACGTGGGCCACCATAATATCAGGTGGTGACCGTAGGGGAAACCAAGGTCATTAGGGCAGAAGTAAAGTTTACCTGCTTTGACCCACATGGGCAGGGCTCTGGCAGTCAGGAGAATTATGTCATTGGGGGCTGGGGGTGGGACAGAGTAAAGGAGGGAGAACAATTAGCAATTGAAACCTTCTTCCCAGTGGGTGATGTGAGACTCTTGTTCCCCTGCACTTGTGGGAGGGGAGCTAGAGTTTGAATCCTTGCAGCTATAGGTTTCGGGTGTTCCCCCGGCAGCGATGATGGTAATGGCCCAGGAGGGTGGAACTTCAGGAAAATCATTATTGCTGCCTATTCCTAACCCTTCCTTTAGAATGGAAATGGAGGAACTCCCACTCGTTCTGGCTGCTGCAAATGTGGTGAGGAATATCACCTATAAGTATCGGGAGGACCTGTCTGCACATCTCATGGTAGCAGGCTGGGACCGACGCGAAGGAGGCCAGGTGAGTCTCTCCCAATGTCCTCCCTCCCTCAGGGTTCCCCTCTCCCGCAGAGAGGGAGATGGAGGTCATATGGCATTCTCACTAAGAGTTCCAAAGACACTGCCTCGAAAATGTAGGGTAGTCTCAAAGGAGAAGGGCATGAGGTGCTGGGGCTTCACTGCAGAGTGTGGACACCACCTGCTTGTCTCAGTGGTGAGCAGAGGTGGGAGGCTTCTAGAGTCTGACCTGAGGATGCCTCCCCCAGGTATATGGGACCATGGGAGGGATGCTGATTCGACAGCCCTTTGCCATCGGTGGCTCTGGCAGCACCTATATCTACGGTTATGTGGACGCGGCGTATAAACGAGGCATGTCCCCGGAGGAGTGCAGGCGCTTCACCACGAATGGTAACTAAGCAAGTGGAAGGGTACCTGGGGCAGGTGTTGTTAATTGTGGGAAGGAGGTAGAGTATGAGGAATAGGAATACGTGGGTGACCATTTAATTAAATGTCCAATGGGAATTCCCTGGCGGTCCAGTGGTTGGGACTCCTCGCTTTCACTTCCCGGGGCCCGGGTTGGATCCCTGGTGGGGGAACTAAGATCCCGCAAGCCATGCAGCATGGCCAAAAAAAAAAAAAAAAAACAGAAAACGTCCAAACTGGGACACTTCTGAGAGTGAGAGACGGCAGGACAAAGGCTAAACTAGATGGGCTTTCAGGATAAAAGGCATAAACCAGGATTGTTATAAGTACACCAAATTAAGATCTAGGGTGACCACAAAAACCAGTGGTGAGCTAGCTTGGGCCCGCTCCTAAGAGCTGATGGTTAAATATTCAAGGTTGGGGAGCTGCTTATTTATCTATTTATAATTTGAAGTCAATCATGGCGGGAGTATCGAGACCATGGACATCATGTGAAGACTGTTTTTTTTTTAAAGTTGGTTGATCACCACTAAATATGCATCTCTAGGAGACGGGTTCTGAAGTCTGAAAGTGGTCATAGGCATATGGACAGGAGGGAAGGGAAATGATATTTGAAGCTAAGCCAGTCTCTCTTCCTCTCTGCAACTTGAAACCCTCTGCAGCTATTGCTCTGGCCATGAACCGGGATGGTTCCAGCGGGGGCGTCATCTACCTGGTCACGATCACAGCCGCTGGTGTGGACCATCGAGTCATCTTGGGCAACGAGCTGCCAAAATTCTATGACGAGTGAATCTTTCTCAGACTTCCCTTCTTTATTTTACAATAAACTTTCTGGGACTGGAAGCTGGTATGGTCATGGTCACTCAGGGAGATGAAGCTTGGGAACGGGGCTTCTTCCCACCCAGGTGTTAGCATATCTTTTTTATTCTTTTGTCCCCAGGTCTAAAACATCTTTCCCGCAGGAGAGAGAGGTGGGCAGGGAGGCGGGGTGTATACTAGAACCAGGAAGAGCTCTACACAGGACAGGTCATAGGTAGCTAAGACAGCTACACACAGGAGAATTAGCTAAGAGCACCAGCAAACTCACATGGAAGAGAATTCCTTTCATAATGCATTCATTCACGTTAGAGACGAAAAACTGATAAGTACTTAAATATTTGGTGGGGGGGTACTTGTGAATTTCAAAGAATAATAACAAGAACCAAAAAAGCTACACGTATTGAACCAGGCATTAGCTACATGCTTATAAACTTCATTTCTTAGAACCCAAACAAAAAAGTCTTATGTAGGTAGGACAACTACTTCTGTGTACGGATAGATGGGAACTTAGGAAGAGTAAGCCATGGCAAGTTCAAAAGCTGAGATGTGGGATTTAGTTTACCATATGCCTTTCCTCTACCACAACATGAAACCTTCTATTCCCGCAAGCTTCATAGAGCATCTCCTCCTTGAAATCTGCAGTAATTAGCCCAGCCCATGCTTTGACACTTTCGAAGTCGTCACTAGATATTTGAGTAACTGTACGAAACAGGCTGAGTTCTGGTCCTATCGTTGCCAGGCACTTTCTGAGTGAGAGGACAAATTACTCCCCTTCTTTGAGCCCTCATTTTCTCTTCTGTCAAATGAAGGTGTTGAGTGACTTCTAAGATGGTTTATAGTTTTGACATTCAATGCCATTTTGCTCATAAGTGAGCAGTTAAGAGGTGTATTTAACAGAAATCCTAGTAGGCTACCCAGGAAGCTTCTGTCTGCTTTTCTTTCTGGAGCTCAGGCTCAACATACAAATTCAAAGTACCCTAAGACATTCCTGTGTCCTTGGTAGTGTGTATTTGGTTTGGAGAAAAATAATCTAAAATTACTAGAGCCTAGGGGAGGGGGAAGGGTAAGCTGAGACAAAGAGAGTAGCATTGACATATACACACTACCAAATGTAAAATAGCTAGTGGGAAGCAGCCTCAGCTCGGTGCTTTGTGACCATCTAGCCCTCTAGATAGGGAGGGTGGGAGGGAGACTCAAGAGGGAGGGGATATAGGGATATATCTATGCATATAGCTGATTCACTTTCTTATACAGCAGAAACCAATACAACATTGTAAAGCAATTATACTCCAATAAAGATGTTAAATAAATAAATTGTACATTGCAAATAAAAATTAGATCAACCGTTTAAACTGAAAAATAAATAAAAAATAAATTAAATTACTAGAGCCTTGAGTTCTTTCTAGCCACGAGATTTAACCTATTTTGCAATTTAACATAATAGTTTAAGAGCCTATCTCTCCTGCTGATCACAACTCCCCACCTCGAACTCTGGAGAGTAGACAAAAGCAAGGACTAAACCACTCTGAAAAATAAACAAAAGCAGGGGGATTGCGGAGTCAAAACTTGGGGAGGCAACGCTCTGGGGGGAAAAAGAGGGTTCAATGTTTTTTCTCGTGGCTCTGCCCTGAAGTCAGGCAGCAGCTACAGAGCTACACTTCTGAACTGAATGTCCACTGCCGTTCTGGCTGGAGAAAAGAGGCCCCCGTGGGCAGGAGAGTGTAGGGGAATCTCCCAGATGAGAGAGCCAGGGACGGGGCTCCCTAATTCTAGGTATGAATCCTCATGACAGCCGGGTTACTCCTGAGCTGCACATATGACACAACCAGCACAAAACAGCAAAGACTTTGAGGACTGAATTAAGATGTAAACCTTTTAAAATTAGATGGTGGTCTTTTTCTTTATTGGCCAAAATACTGCATCCTTATGCCCCTCATTCCAAAATAATGGCTTACAATTTTAAAAGAAGAAGGAGGAGGAGAAGGAGGGGGAGAAGAGGGAGGGGCAGGGGAAGAGGAGGGGGAGGGGGAGAAGGGGGAGTAGAGGAAGAAAATAATTAGAGCAAAGACAAAGTTAAGAAATAAATGAAGCCAAGAGGTAAAAACAATATACAACATGAGTATCTCCTTTTAAAAAAGAAAAGTGAGGGCTTCCCTGGTGGCGCAGTGGTTGAGAGTCCGCCTGCCGATGCAGGGAACGTGGGTTCGTGCCGTGGTCCGGGAGGATCCCACATGCTGTGGAGCGGCTGGACCCGTGAGCCACGGCCGCTGAGCCTGCGCGTCTGGAGCCTGTGCTCCGCAACGAGAGAGGCCACAACAGTGAGAGGCCCGTGTACGGCCAAAAAAAAAAAAAAAAAAGAAAGAAAAGAGATGTGCTGGAGCTGTCTTGAACAGCCTAACAGGAGCAGATTGTAAAACATTCAGGAATTTTGAGAGGTGACTGTTAACCATTGGTAGCTTGACATTGACCGTGGTGAAAGCATTTATACTACAGAAACCAGCAATGCTACGCATCAGAACTTTTTTGGTTTTTTCCCCAGAAAGCCAGTTTAACAGGCCACATGTTGATCAGCCAGCTATCCATGGGTGAAAAACAACTGGCTCTGAGCTACAGGGTAGTGAAAGCAAAAAAGGAAATGAAATCAGGTACAAGATTTGAAAGATTCATTTAAAAAGCGAATCATCCAAAAACAACAATATATATATATCTATATAATAGATATATATATATAGTTTTTCAAATCACATAGAACATTAACTGAAATAGAATATGCATCATGCCATAAAGAAAACGCCAATAAATTCCAAAGTATCAGTATCTTTGAAACTACATTCAGCATCCATATTGTATTAAATTAGAACTTGATAACAAAAGGATACCTAAAATTCTGATGGTTTTCAAACTAAAACAATATTGATAAATAACAGAGTTAAAAGGTACTCATAAAAGAAATTTACTCATTTAGAACCAGGTGGTAAAAACGTTACCTATCAGATTCTGTGGGACACAAAGGAATACTTAGAATTTTATAGCTTCAAATACATTTCTTAGAACAAAAAAAGTTTAAAATAAATGACTTAAAAATTCTCCTAAAATGTTGGAAAAAGAACAATCGAGCAAACCTAAAGAAATAAGAAGGAAGGAATTAATTTTCTATTGTTGTCTCATACTCACTGCATTAGCTACCTATTGCTGTGTAACAAATGACACCAAAATTTAGCAGCTTAAAATAACAACCAATAACAACCATTTACAATTGGGCATTACAATTGGGAACACAGGGGAAGTTTAAATACGGACTGTGTATTTGATAATATTATATCCATGGTAAGTATCTTAGAGGTGATGATGTTATTCTGGTTTTGTAGGAGAAACATTCTTATTCTTCAAATGCACATTCCAAACTATTTTAGGGTAAAATGTCATATATCCACAAATTTTCTCAAATGGCTTAACAACATAGATCCTCAATAGTAAATGGATAAATAAAATGTAGCTTATTAATACAATAGAATACTGCATAAGCAATGCATACTAATAACTACTGATAATGCAACAAGATGGATAAATCTCATGGAAATAATATTGAATAAAGAAGCCAGATGCACACAAAACTACACAATATATGTTTTGAAACAACCAGGTCCTACTGTATAGCACAGGGAACTATATTCAATATCCTGAGATAAACCATAATGGAAAAGAATATGAAAACAATATGTGTATAACTGAGTCACTTTGCTGTACAGCAGAAATTAACACAACATTGCAAATCAGCTATACTTCAATAAAATTAGAGAAAGAAAAATATATATATATAGGTTTCGGTTATCTATTGCTGTGGAGCAAACTGCCCTTAAACTTTGTGGCTTAAAACAAAAACAATCATTTTATGGTTTCTTGTTATTCTGGGGGTTAAATGAACTTGAAGAACCACTGATGTAGCCCGTGAACCAAAGCACTTATCACGGCAGCCGATCCATACAATCCCTGACATTTCATGTAAGGACATTGGTTACCTGTCCCATCAGATCTGAACACCTTTAGAATACTGTAAAAATTTCCCCGACTTTATGGGTCCTGCCTCCCCATAGAACAATTCAGAAAACCCACTTCTCCCAGTCCTCTTGGAAGCCAGGGCACCAATATAAGACCTAAGTCCCACCTTTAAAAAAATCAAATTCATGCACCTCAGACTTCAATTCACAACTGAGTGACAGGAGGAAATGGGCATCTACCCTGCATTCAGTTCGAGGCAAAGGTGACAGGAAAAGCAACTGGCTTTGAGGGAAGCAGTGGTAAAAAAAAAAGGCTAAATTCCTGCCACCAAAGCGGCTTCGAAGTATCTTCAGTGGTGGTTGCAATAAAGTCTAATTCCTAATGAAAGAGCAACACCTGGAAGCAGCAGCACCTGGAAGCAGCAGTAAAGTGGTTTATGAGACCTGTTCTGGCTTGGTGGGGGGGGGGATGGCTATCTGTTTATGATGAGCCTACCATATGTTGGAGAAATGTATTTGTTAGATTTTTTAAAGTGTTGCCAAAAATTAACGAGGGAACCAGGAAGAATACAAGAGACTAGATTCAAAGAGTATTTGCAAAACAAAGTTGCACATAGTCAGGGGAAATCGCTGTGTTAGAGATTCAAAATGGTTAATGTACTACAAAGCAATAAAATCATAACCTTGGAGTTATCTCCTTTACCAGACAAAAAGCAAAGGCATCACACCTTATCAGCTTTCTACAGATTAACATCTCATAGTACAGGGCCAGCTGGGTTCTTTTTAGTCAATTTACAATCCCTGAAACAGGATTATAATCAGGCAGGATTATAAGAAAATGTTCACATATATTAATCAAGAAAGCAGATGTTTGCCTTATTTCCAAATTTTGGAACATTTTCCCTACATGATTCCTACCCCTAAAGTAATGAATTGACCAGATAAGATTTTCCAGAAATATTCTAATTCAATATCCTTAATTTGACAGGCTCTTTTATTTGGCCTGTTTTAGTATTAAGATGTGAAGACTTCCTTGTCATGTAGTTAACAAAACAAAGGTCTTAATGATGTTAACAGTTCACATCTTTCTGGAAGGCTTTAGCCCATAAGGTCATAGTTTTAATTACTCCTATGATAACCAGAAATCATTTTATTGCCATGCAAGAGCTTACTTATCCCAAGAACCCTCCCCGACTCACCATCTCAGAGCTTCATTTGTAGGGCCGTTCACTGAGGATGAAATCCCATTTTCTCTGAGATGCTCAAAGTTCATCAGTGATTCTGGCTCATCAGAAATTAACATCCTTTTCCACCTGTCGGGTGGGGACAATAAACTAGGAACCAGTGTGCTCAGAGGATTTTGTAGGCCTTGTTTCCACAAACAAACTGCAGTTCTTTCTCTTATTAGAGAAATTAATGAGATTAATGAAATGAGATTTTCCTTTTTATATGACACTTCTGGCATGCTCAGCATTCCAAATTTGGAGATGTGAACCTCTGCATATCACTACACTGCCATAAAAACATAAAGCAACCCACAAAAGCACTTTGAACACTATTTGCAGAGAAGAACTATATACCAAATTTTCTATAGAATTATCATATATTCCACCAGTGATGCTGTCTACAAAAATATTTGATTGTCTATAGAGCTATGGTAGCTATAAAAAGCAAAATTTGACTCACTGTCCTTTAACAAAGGATAGCTGGGATTTTTCTAAGCTTAAAAATTGTAAAAGCATTTGTCAGAATTCCAATTAGGAATAGGGTCATGATTATCTTTCATTTTTCCTGAGTAGTTATACTTTGCAGTCTATATTAAGATTTACTATAGGATATTTTTTCCTGAATTCTGTGGTTCCAATGGAACAAGACATCATTCAAAGAACACTGGGTTTTATTTTCCATAAGCATAGGTGAAACCTGAGGATTACAGATAGATAAGAAGAAAATAAAATGGTCTGCTTACATGCTCATCAGAAAATAGAACATTTAAAACAACGTTCTGAAATAAATCACCATAATTAAATATTGGTTAACAGTTTCATTCAGTCTTATTTCCTGTCCCACTGATCTAGGGCTAGCAGACTATGTTAATGACTTCTCTGCTTCTGTACTAAAATAGTCCTATAAGTTCCAATTTTTAAGTCCCCGATACAGTTTGACAGGTGTCAATAGGTGACCATATCAGCATAAACTGGTAAATTTGTTCTCATAATTCTATTCTCTGCAATAGCAAGAATCAAGAAATCCTGGTCATCATTTCCACTGAGCCCCTGAGATTGTCCTTTTCTGTTGTTTCTCTCAGAAGACCCAATTTTTGGTGATAGCTTCTAGCAGAGGGCTTCTTCAAGTATGAGAGAAAAACAGAAAACATCTGTTTGGCCAGATGGTGCAGTTTAATTTATCACAGTAGCCAACAATATCAGAATAGACGAGTAGAATCTAGAAATCTCACAATTTCACAAAGACTTATGAGTCATTACTCTGAAGGTAAGTACACATTCTAGACAGTGAGGGGCTTTGGCAACTTTCCGTGTTCTTCTAATTCAGCCTGTAAAGTGCGGACTAGGATTCCTACTGATTGACAAGGGTATTTTAAACCCAGAAACAAAACCTTCTTTAAAATAAATGTATTGGGGCTTCCCTGGTGTCGCAGTGGTTGAGAGTCCGCCTGCCGATGCAGGGGACACGGGTTCGTGCCCCGGTCCGAGAGGATCCCACATGCCGCGGAGCTGCTGGGCCCGTGAGCCATGGCCGCTGGGCCTGCGCGCCCGGAGCCTGTGCTCCGCAACGGGAGAGGCCACAACAGTGAGAGGCCCGCGTACCGCAAAAAAAAAAAAAAAAAAAAAAAAGTATTAAAATCACCCATCCAGACTTGGAATACGAACAAGAGTATGCTTTTACCCTTCCTGAAACATCTACAGTCATTAAGACACACATTCGCAATATTTTTACCTGGACAAGATTAATAAAGGAAAGGGTGAGCTCCTGTGTTTTGTCAGCTTTTTCAGCATTGTGGGGTTGATACACAGGGTAGCTCTTTTGAGAGTATAGAATTAATTTAAAGTATATAAGGCATGCAAAATGCGCCTAATTAACTTCTGGCCTCCTGCGTTTCATATTGTGACAGATTAAGGCTTTGGGGCCACCTAGTGGTCAAATGGGTAGTGGCTATCTAGTGGGAAAAAGGGTTTTTTTAGAGTACAGTAAAAGATAGCTTGACAGTTTTAATATTTTCAATTAAGAGTTTAGTCTTCAGGAAGTCAACAACAACAAAAAAGAATTGTCAGAGGAAACTGGTCACTTAACTCATATAAGTGGACAGGTACCTAAGAGTGGTCAATTGTTAAAGTTTTTGCTATCCCAATAACCAGAGTGATAATAAAACATTTTAAAATAAATAAAGAAGGTAACATAATAATTATAGAAGCCTGTAGGTCTCTCACGATTCAAAGGGTTTTTGTTATTTGTTTTTAAAATATTTAAGGCCATGAAAATATCAGCAAAAGCACTCAAATTTATCAGGATACTGAGTGAGAGTATTCGGAGAGAAAATGGCTGCTTGCTGAGCTGATTACACTCAAGGAAATAAAAGCTTTTTCTATCTCTTTTAAAGAGTACAATGAATATTCCAAGACCAAATTTGAACAAGTCCTCTCTTTCTTTTTTTGCGGTACGCAGGCCTCTCTGTGTTGTGGTCTCTCCCGCTGCGGAGCACAGGCTCCGGACGCGCAGGCTCAGCGGCCATGGCTCACGGACCCAGCCGCTCCGCAGCATGTGGGATCTTCCCGGACCGGGGCACGAACCCGCGTCCCCAGCACTGGCAGGCGCACTCTCAACCACTGCGCCACCAGGGAAGCCCCTCTCTTCTTTTGCTTATTAATTTTAAGTCATCATTATGTGTGTGTTTCAAATATGTGTATAGTTAGATGACAATATTATTTAAAGCTTTCAACTTCAGCTTTAAAATATAATTAATCTTATTAATACAATACACTAATGTGTATACCACATTGAGTTTACCATCTTTTCTTATTGAAGTATAGTTGATTTACAATGTTGTGTTAGTTTCAGGTATACAGCAAAGTGACTCAGTTTTACATATATATGTAAATATATATATATATATATATATATTCCTTTTCATCTTCTTTTCCCATATAGGTTATTACAAAATATTGAGTATAGTTCCTTGTGGTACACAGTAGGTCCTTGTTGGTTATCCATTCTAAATATAGTACTGTATGTATATGTTACACCCAAATTCCTAATTTATCCTTCCCCCCAACCTTTCCCCTTTGGTAACCATAAAAGTTTGTTTTCTATATCTGTGAGTCTGTTTTGTAAATAAGTTCATTTGTATCATTTTTTTTAGATTCCACATATAAGTGATATCATATGATATTTGTCTTTCTCTGTCTGACTTACTTCACTTAGTATGATAATCTCTAGGTTCATCCATGTTGCTGTAAATAGCATTATTTCATTCTTTTTTATGGGTGAGTAATATTCCATTGTGTAAATATATATATATATATATATATATATATACACCACATCTTCTTTATTCATTCATTTGTCAATGGACTTGAGTTTACCATCTTATTTTAGTTTTGCAAAAAGTAAATATGGACAAGAGTATATATACATAGAAGCTGATTCAGTATTTTTTGGTGATTCAGTATTTTTTTCTTTGTCTCTATGAATTATTATTTCTTTTAAGAATGTTGTAGGTGGGGCTTCCCTGGTGGCTCAGTGGTTAAGAATCCGCCTGCCAATTCAGGGGACACGGGTTTGAGCCCTGGTCCAGGAAGATCCCACATGCCACGGAGCAACTAAGCCCGTGCTCCACAACTACTGAGCCTGCGCTCTAGAGCCCGAGCTCACTGCAACTAGAGAAAGCCTGCATGCAGCAAGAAAGACCCAACGCAGCCAAAGGTAAATAAATTAAAACAAAATAAAATTTTTTTAAAGAATGTTGCAGGTAATCAAAAGTCATTTCTTACTTAACTCAATTTAAATTAGTCCAAACTTATAAAATCATTTAGGTAAGACTACGAAGTTGAACATAATAACCACTATTGACCTTAGAAGTTTTTCACAGGTGAAAGTTTTAATTTTTACTGAGAAAGTAAGTGGAGTAACTAAGTCAATGATTTGCAGCATTGTCTAAAGACCACAAGAGCTAACAGTTTACAGAATAAAAGCATGTCCTGTGTTAATTAGATTAAATACATATGTTTACATTTAGGTTTTCTTCCCAGAAATTAAGACAGCAAAATGAGGGGCTTCCCTGATGGTCCAGTGGTTAAGACTCTGTGCTTCCACTGCAGGGGGCACGGGTTTGATCCCTGGTCAGGGAACTAAGATCCTGCATGCCCCATGGCAGTGACCAAAAAAAAAAAAAAAAAAAAATCTGAGGACGGGGAACAAATCCTTTTCTTTTTTTTTCCCCCAAAATCAATTTAAAGTGATAGAAATCAAATTAGTAGGTGTCTAGAGTGGAGAGTTACTGCAAAAGGGCAAGGAGAAACTTTTTGAGACATGAAAAATGTTCTATGTATCAATTGGGGTGGTGGTTACACAGTGTATACATTTGTCAAAACTCATCAAACTGAATACTTTAAATCAGCGGTCCCCAACCTTTTTGGCACTAGGTACCAGATTCATGGAAGACAATTTTTTTCCACAGACGGGAGCAGGGGGGATGGTTTGGGGATGATTCAAGTGCCTTACATTTATTGCGCAGTTTATTTCTATTATTATTACATTGTAATGTATAATGAAATAATTATACAACTCACCGTAATGCAGAATCAATGGGAGCCCTGAGCTTCTTTTCACTTGCCACTCACTGGTAGGGTTTTGATATGAGTCTGAAAGCAATTGATTTATTATGGTCTCTGCTAATGATAGTCTGTATTTGCAGCCGCTCCCCAGCGCTAGCATCACCGCCTCAGCTCCACCTCAGATCATCAGGCATTAGATTCTCATAAGGAGCGCGCAACCTCGATCCCTCGCATGCGCAGTTCACAGTAGGTTTCACGCTCCTATGAGAATCTAACGCTGCCGCTGATCTGACAGGAGGCGGAGCTCAGGTGGTAATTCGAGTGATGGGGAGCAGCTGTAAACACAGATGAAGCTTGCCTCGCTTGCCTGCCACTCACCTCCTGCTGTGTGGCCCGGTTCCTAACAGGCCACGGACCGCTACAGGTCTGTGGCCCAGAGGTTGGGGAACCCTGCTTTAAATGTTTCCATTGGTTTTATGTAAATTACACCTCCAAAAAGTTTATTAAAAACCACAAAATGAGATCAGAAATTTCAGTTGTGGAGTTTGTGGGGTTTGGCAATAGAAAACCAAGTAGGTCATAGGTCAAGCATAGCACAATCAAATATCCTGTTTCCTTTTTTGCCTCCTAATTTAGTAGATCAGGTTTTTTAAATTTAAATTATGTAAACTAAAGTAAAACAAAAACATCTGTGACACAGTTTAGAAGGATTACAGGGTGCAAAGCCTGGATTCTGTATCAACTCCAGGCAAGAAAACTGGCCCTAATTTCATCAGGAGTCCTTCCCAAATCTACCACTTATGGCATAAGCATTGACCAGATATTTACTAATCTAGGCCTTTCACTCATCTTGCTTCTACCATAGTTTTCAAAGGTAAATCTGAAGCTCAAGAGCTTAACCTTTCGATCATCATTGTTTTGCTGTGGCCACCCAAGGCATGAAGTGTAAAATGCCTTATCTGTCTCTATAGCAGAAAGACAAAACAATCCTTAGTTGATGTCTTAGAATTTTTCCTGCTGTATACCTGAATATACAGGGAATGTCCTAGCAGGATACAGGCTACAATGCACAGTTACCTTTGGGAAGCAGAGTGAAATGGAGAGAGGGGAGTGATAAAAGGAGACCTTTTACCCTTTTTACACCCTTCTATATGGTTGGAACTTTTTATAACAAGATATTTTATAACATGATCAGGTATTTACTGCGGAATTTTAAGAAACAAAAAATGGGACCTTTTTTTTTTTTTTTTTTTTTTTTTTGCGGTACGCGGGCCTCTCACCGCTGTGGCCTCTCCCGTCGCGGAGAACAGGCTCCGGACGCGCAGGCTCAGCGGCCATGGCTCACAGGCGCAGCCGCTCCGCGGCATGTGGGATCTTCCCGAACCGGGGCACGAACCCGCGTCCCCTGCATTGGCAGGCGGACTCTCAACCACTGCGCCACCAGGGAAGCCCGGGACCTTTTTTTTTAATGGATGGATTTTCCACTAGGTGGTAGTAGAGAATTACAATCAATATTAGTCTGAACCTGAAGGGCAAAGAGAAATACTTATTAAGCCGAAAATCAAAGGCTGTAGCCCATTTGCAGCTACAAATATTTATTAAGTAGATCAGTCTGAGGTTTAATTGCTCCATGAACACCAGATGATAGGTATCTGCTCTTTTGAGTAATGCTTTCCTGGTTATGTTCTCCTGTAATCTGATTTTCTGAAAATGGGCCTGAGATGTACTCCTACTGAAAGTGAACAATTGCGGTGCATTATGGTAGGAATGATGGAAACTTGAGAAGCATTATGGTAGGAATGATGGAAACTTGAGAAGAGATACACACACTGATAATAAAGATATACACTCTTTTTTCTTAGCTGAAGTGAAATTGCAGAAATATACGCTGGATCTGTACACATTCCTCTCCTTAAGTCTCCCTGGATAAAAGGAGGATATGTGGGCATCCCTGGTGGCCCAGTGGTTGAGAGTCCGCCTGCCGATGCAGGGAACACGGGTTCGTGCCCCGGTCCGGGAAGATCCCACATGCCGCAGAGCGGCTAGGCCCGTGAGCCGTGGCCGCTGAGCCTGCGCGTCCGGAGCCTGTGCTTTGCAACGGGAGAGGCCACAACAGTGACAGGCCCGCGTACTGAAAAAAAAAAAAAAAAAAAAAAAAAGGAGGATATGTATCTGAAGGATGAACATCCACAAGTGGGCTGTGGATGCATCGTTACCTAATCTCCAACATGCTTGACTCATCGCGTCACTGACCCTTATGTCTCTGCCTAGTTGCTTTGCCCATTCCATCAAAATTCAGCAGGACACACATTCTTTTCAATTGCACGTGGAAAATTCTCCAGACTGGCATATTAGGCCACAAAACAATAGATTTAAGATGGTTGAAATCATATCAAGCATCTTTTGGGACAACAGTATAAAACTAGAAATCAACTACAGGAACTTCCCTGGTAGTACATGGCTAAGACTCTGAGCTCCCAATGCAGTGGACCCAGGTTCGATCCCTGGTCAGGGAACTAGATCCCACATGCATGCCGCAACTAAAGATACCTCACACGGCAGCAAAGATCCTGCATGCCGCAACTAAGACCTGTCACAGCCATAATAAACAAATAAATAAATATTTTAAAATACTGTGGAAAAAACTGCAAAAAACACAAACACATGGAGACTAAACTACATGCTACTAAACAACCAATGGGTCAATGAAGAAATCAAGAAGGAAGTCAAAAAATACCTTGAGACAAGTGAAAATAGAAACACAACTGTCCAAAATCTAGGGGACACAGAAAAAGCAGTCCTAAGGGGGAAGTTCATAGCGATATAGGCCTAACCCCAAGAAACAAGAAAAATCTCAAATAAACAACCTACTCTTACACCTAAAGGAATTAGAAAAAGAAGGACAAATAAAACCCAAAGTTAATAGAGGAGAGGAGATAAAGATTAGAGCAGAAATAAATGAAATAGAGACTTTAAAAAAAGAGAAGATTAATGAGACTAAGAACTGGTTCTTTGAAAAGATAAACAAAATTGACAAACAGTTCTTTATATATTTTGGATATATCTCCTCAGACCCTTTTTTTTTTTTAGATTCCATATATATGTGTTAGCATACGGTATTTATTTTTCTCTTTCTGACTTATTTCACTCTGTATGACAGACTCTAGGTCCATCCACCTCACTACAAATAACTCAATTTTGTTTCTTTTTATGGCTGAGTAATATTCCATTGTATACATGTTGGCAGGCGGATTCTTAAGCACTGGGCCACCAGAGAATTCCCTTTCAATGTTTTTAGTTTTCCCCATTTAAATCTTGCATGTCTTTTCTTTTTTTTTTTTTTTTTCCCTTGGTGAAGGATTGTCCAAGCTACAGTCAATCTTGTAAGAGGCTCCCAGGGTCATTATAACATAACTACCATATAACAGTATAGCATTAGAGTCTATTATAATCACTTATCAACATATTTGCCTCCTCTATTAGACTTTCGTTTCCTTAAGAGCAGGGATTACATATTATTCACATTTACATTCCAAGAGACTTATTACACTGCACACAAAGTATATGCTTAATAATGATGGTTTAGTAAATATTTGAGAGCACATTCAAATTCAGAGCTACTTAAATCAGATTCAAAGTCTTATGAAAAGATTTCACTTAAGGAAAAGAAAAGCACATACACGCGTCCCGTGTTTGTACGGGAACAAAGGTCATCAAATATCATTCCTAATCATGATCATTTATATTTTAAATGTGCATGCAATAAGTATTTGTTCACTTAAAACGCTGTGAAAATCTCATTCAGAAGAGGCAGAGAATCTGGCCACTTTCCTTCTTCTAAGTCCTGCTTAGCAAATGAACAACCAAAACATGAATGCACAAAAAGGAAATTAGCAGATGTTGGGCAGCAAAAGGAAATTAACAATGAATTGTGTATTAAATCATCTTAAAGATAATAATTTAACAATAACATTAGAAACCTTATGTTCTTGTGGGGTTTTTTTGTTTGTTTTTTTGTGGGTTTTTTTGCGGTACGTGGGCCTCTCACTGTTGTGGCCTCTCCCGTTGCGAAGCACAGGCTCCGGACGCGCAGGCTCAGCGGCCATGGTTCATGGACCCAGCTGCTCCGTGGCATGTGGGATCTTCGCGGACCGGGGCATGAACCCGTGTCCCCTGCATTGGCAGGCGGACTCTCAACCACTGCGCCACCAAGGAAGCCCTGTTCTTGTGTTTTGAAATGAGACAATTTGTTTGTCTTTTCTTTCTGAGAATTTATTTCTGATTACTGTAAGTTTGCTATTAAAAGAGACCATTTTATCACATATCCCATTTGTTTTGTTGTTTTGATAGAAAAGTGCAATTGATTTTTTTGTGTATTTATCCAACCACCTTGCTAAAATATTATTAATTCTTATAGCTCAGATTTTTTTGGTATTTTTTCTGTAGACAATCATATCACCTATACATAATGAAAGCTTGTTTTTTTCCTTTCCTATGCTTCTATGTTCTTCCTTCCTTTCGTTCTTTCTCTCTCTTTCTTTCTTTCTTCCCTCCTTCCTTCCTTTCTTTTTCTTTCTTTCTTTCCTTTTGGCTGTTGTTAAAAAGTCCCAAATTCTCTGCCTAAGTAACCCCACTAAGCCATTTTCCATTTCACAGTATAATATTTGACTCTCTAGAAGGGTCTACCTCTTTTTAACTCAATGCCAAAGATGGAATTTCAGTTCTTAGCCTTAAGACGCGGGTAACAAAATTCTCTGTAAGATAATAAGGAAAAGATGTTATTTTTCTGCTCGCAAAGCTGGGGAGAATGATGAATGCATTTTTTTAACATAACACTGTCTTTGTAAATGATACATCTAACAAAGACAAGTTGTCAAACCCCTATATATCAAAGACTTTGGACAAGACTGGATAAAATACCCCTTAACCTATAAAACATCTGTAATCCTGACCACTCAACTTTCTTGATAATGTAAGCTCTAGTGATAATATTGTTAACATCTCCATCTGCAGGAAGCTAAAATTACTTGCGAATTTCTTCTGTCAAATGAGAAAAAGCATCATTGGCATTTTCCTCTTCTCACACACACAGAATAAATGACTCTACTGGACTTTTTATTAAACAAAGAATGAAAGACTGTTCAATGAGTGAACCAAGCAGAGAGTAGAACCATAAGGAGGGCGATTCCATGCTGAGCCTAAAAATAAGCCCACAATTAAAAAAAAAAATGTTTTTAGTTCTAAAAATATCAAGTAAGACAAATCTCTATTTTGACCTCAATAGGAGCCTCTCTGCCTCCGTGATCTTTCACTAGCTAGCTCAAAACTTTGTTGTTAAAGAATTATTTGTACTGAAAATCCAGAGCTATTAGAAAGTAAGAAAATTATGGGATTTTCTTTTGTTGTTGATTTTTGTCTAAAGGTTTTTGCCAGATGTCACTGGTATGGGTCCAGGTGCACTCTTATCTGTGAGAGTACTAGCAGTTGAATCCAAGCAGGCATTCCCAAACTTGAATGCATCGGAATCCCCTGGAAGGCGTGTTAAAATGCAGATTTCTGGGTCCCACATCCAGAGTGTCAGATTCAGAAGTTTTGGGTTCAGACCTAAGAATTAACCTTTTAAATACATTTCAAAAGCTGCTGATCCAAAGACCACATTTTGAGAACCACTGGAGTAGAAGAACAACTGTAATTCCAGCACATGTTCTATCATTCATCTTTCTAAGTTGGTTGTGTTAAAAATTCATCTGATTCTAAGTGAGGGATTCTTTGTGAGAAATGAGGCTGAGATGGAGAGTGTCTCCATAGAGAGAGTTGAGAATAACCCAGCCTGGGTTTAAGTACACGATGCAGAACACAGAGGTTCCAATAGGTTGCTTTTCCTCAGTAAGAGATCCACAACCCCCCACCCCAAAATATTTCTTTAAAGGAAACATAGGAAAGTTGTGTGATTTTTTTTTTCTCTTCTAGATGGAATGTATTTTTTTCTTTCTTTTCCTTGGAAGGAAAGTACAGTAGAACAATCTCTAGTTTTTCCAAGAAGTTAATGATTTCTCCTTTTATTTGAGTGTGAGATTTATTCTACCTGTGTGAAAGTCCATGTGAACTGTGTGTTTAGGGTTTTTGTATCTATATCCACGAGTGAGATTGACTTATAAATTTCCTTTTTTGTACTGTCTGTCAAATTTTTAGTATAAAGGTTATTACAAGCCTCCTAAAATAAGTAGGGGATATATCCTCTTTTTATATTCTGTAAGAACTTCTGTAGGATTAGAATTGTTGTTTCTTTAAGTGTTTGGTACAACTTACTGATGTAGCAATTAGGGTTTGAGTTTCTTTTGTGTGAAGATAGTCAATGATCAATTCAATTTTTTCTGCAGATGATTATTAAAATGAAGGATTCGATGTAACTGAAAAATGATGAGCTGATCATCATGTGGAACCCCAGACAGCAGCTATTTTCAGAAAGAAAGAGCACAGCCCCTTTCCATAACCTGCTATGTCCTGAAGGAAGGTCACTCTGGCTGAGGGCTCCTTTCCTTAAGGATGAGTCTAAGGGTGGTGGGGGTAGGGCTCAGAGGGAGAGGGCCTCTTGGTTACTTTGGGAGCAAGGGCACCAGGAGTTCAATTCAGGGAGAGGGCTCCGTGCTTTTCAAACATTTTTTTAAAAATGTTTTATATATATATATATATGTATGTATGTATATATATATATATATATATCTGCTAATACACACACACAAATATATTTAACTGAAACATTTCATGAAACTATAGTTACACTCACTATCTGTGGAGCAGGCTGGTATTTTCTATTCTATTGTATTCTATTCCATTCCACTATATTTATATACACATATGTAAACATATTTTTTCATATACATTTTTATAATTACTACACATTACTACATGTTTTACATGTTACTACATATATTACTATATATTTTATATATTACTATATATTATATATAAATGTATTTTATATAAATATTATATACGTTTATATTATATATTTATATCTTATTTATTCCAGTCCACTAATATATATATATATATATATATATATATATATATATACACACACACACACACACACAGATACATACAGGCTTTCAGGGTCGTGGATGTGGCTTGGGAGTGGACTTCGGAGCATGATCAGTGCTGAGGATTCCCAGGACCCCACATTTCCACATCCATGGTACCTGCGATTTCAGTTTTTCTGTACAGGGGCAGCTGACGTCCCTCTTTTCCACCTGCCTATGGGGAAGACTCCAGGGCTAGTCAAGATTCACATTTACCAAGTCAGCTGGAGTGGACTTAGGGTCTAGGTTGCTGTTTCATGCAGTGGCATCTGGAACCCGCTAACGCTACTAGAAATCCCCCTCCTGCTCCTTTCACGGGCCCTGCCGCAGCGGTGAGCAGGTGCGTGGGGAACTGAGGTGTGGCCGGACATCTCAGGTCACCACGGGACCGCACTAAGGGACTCCGGGGAAACGGCTCCTCCGGGAGAGCACAGACAGCCCCCCAGGCCCGGTTCAAGCAGAAGGGCAGGGCTGCGTTCCCCCCGCCCCACTCAGAGCGCCGAGCTCTGATTGGCGTTCCAGAGAGCCAATCATAGCTTCCGGCCCACAGGTGGGTGGGGCCTGAGCGCTCCTAGCGCTCTTGCGGAGATGGATACCGGGATACAGTCTTTCTGGTGCAAGGGGGCACCGGCAGAGTCCCGCTTCTCCGCGCCTCTGGCAGCCCTCGTTAAAAGCCTGCGAGAAGATGTGGCACATATATACAATGGAATATTACTCAGCCATAAAAAGAAAGGAAATTGAGTTATTTGTAGTGAGGTGGATGAACCTAGAGTCTGTCATACAGAGTGAATAAGTCAGACAGAGAAAAACAAATACCGTATGCTAACACATATATGGAATCTAAAAAAAATTTTTTAAATGGTTCTAATGAACCTAGGGGCAGGGCAGGAATAAAGACGCAGACGTAGAGAATGGACTTGAGGACCCGGGAAGGGGGAAGGGTAAGCTGGGAAGAAGTGAGAGAGTGGCATGGACATATATACACTACCAAATGTAAAATAGATAGCTAGTGGGAAGCAGCCGCATAGCACAGGGAGATCAGCTCGGTGCTTTGTGACCACCTGGAGGGGTGGGAGGGAGACGCAAGAGGGAGGGGATATGGGGATATATGTACACGTACAGCTGATTCTGTTTCTTATACAGCAGAAACTAACACACCATTGTAAAGCAATTATACTCCAATAAAGATGTTCAAAAAAAAAAAAAAAAAAAAAAAGCCTGCACCCGGGCTTGGAGACTCGACAGAAGCGGGTGCTGCTGCTCAAAGCCCCCAAAATAGATGCCTATTTTGCAAAGTCCCGAAGCGCCTGCCTGGACAAAGAGGGCATGCATCTGGTGGCTTGCAAATAAATACCTGAAGAACTCGCAGGAGACGCTGTTGTGGGGTGAGATTTGGAACCGTGATTGTGTCCCCCAGGTACCACCCAGCTGGGGTAGTGAGGAAGGGATCCGGACCCCTAGATTCCTCTCTCATTCTCTTCACGGAGCCCTGGAGTGAGGTGAGGGAGAGCAATGAGAATAGGTCTCGTCCCTGACGAGGGAGGGACGGGGTCTGCCCAGACCTTTAGACCCTTTAGTTATGGGAGGTGTACGCTGAGTCCTCCTGTCCTGGCGGGATCATTAAAGCAATCCAGGTCCTTGGGGAGGGTCCCAGGAGAATACCTCGGGTAGTACGTTTATCCCTTCGGTTCTCACCGCGTTTGTTTGGATGTGTAACTCGTTCCGTTTAACCTGAGGTGGCCTTAGTTTGTGCAACAGCCGTCTTCTCTCTTAGACACCAACCTCTGGGCTTCACATCCGCACCCCTCAGCCTGAAGTGGGGTACGGAGGGTTGTGTGGGGAAGGGAATCTCTTCTCAGACCAAGGCAATCAGGAGCCATCCAAGGTGCAGGCAGGACCAGGGTTCCAGCCAAGAGAGAATCATAAGCCATCTCCTTTCCCCTTTTCAAAAGCCATCGCCCTACCTCCTTATAATCATGGACACAGTTGCTCCATAATTCAAAATAATAAAGAAATTAGGGAAAAAAATCCTAAGTTGAACTTCTTCTGAATATCATATTTCTAACTGAAATACCAATGATCAGTGATCAGAAATAGCTCTCTATTTCTCTATGAGAGAAATAGTATAGTAGATATTTATTCTATACAGAGTCCTGGAAGTAAATATATTAACTAACAAGTATTTTTTTTTCCAATTTGGAATGGCATAATCATGGAAGTCTAAAACAAAAATAAAAATATAAAATCAAAATTTTAGTTGTAGAAAGCAAACGATTTTTCTGGACTCTTCAATATCTAAAAAGCAGTTTTAATTTGGTTTCATAATTTAAGTAAACTAAAAGCCAAGAGTTTGGTGAATCCCAGAAATGGATAACCTTCTTATAAAAGTAAGATACCTTATGTATTCTATATTTAACTGAACTACTGAGCTCTCCCTTTTATAGGTCTTTCAATGGAAATAGAAAAGGACTAAAGAAGTAAAAATTTACCAATAAGAAAAAGTTGAATAAACTTCCATTTTTCTGTAACCCTAAAAAAAAAATCATCATGGACATAATTGCTGACCTACTCTTCCTTGGTGCTCTGGTTATCAGAGTGGAGGTTGGATAATATAGATGAAAAACTTGAGTGAGAATACCAGGTCTCTTCACCTTGACTTTGGTTTTCCACTCTTAAGTAGCTGAGTTACACAATATCCGACCACTCTTACACTAGGGCCAGAGGTGATGACTCACAAGTGTTCTGTAGAGGATAGAAGGGAGTCAGACCTTAGGCAAACGAGTCTCAGCCTGGTAGAAGGGTGTGGCCATGTAGCCACTGCAGAGGGGGCAGCACGTGCAAGTGAGTTCCCATGTCTGCTTGTGGGAAACGAGGGGAGGCAAGAGGCTGGTGAAAACTCAGCCTCGTGGTCAGTCCGAGAAGCAGCCAAGATGGAGAACTGCAAACTCAGCAGTACAGGTTTTCCAGGAGTCCCAGTGCCCAATGGCAGCCTTCCACCAGGGATGGCCAGTCTCTGCGGGCTGAGCTCCACTTGGCTGGTCTGCATTCAGAGCTCCCCTGCTTATTCAAAAAGGCTGGGGAAGCCAAGCCAGGAGCCTGGAGAGTGACTGAAGGGTACCAGGGACCTGAGCAATGGTTCTTTTATCTTCAAGATATCCACTCCAAGAATTCTCTTCCCAAGCTTGTCAATAGTGATTCAAAAAAAAAAAAAAATAGTGATTCCATGGGAAGAAACCAGGTCCCAGCCTCGATTAAAAACAAAAAATGAACCCAAAAACCTCTAGGTGGCATGTATGGGTATGTAAATGGTGCTACAAATGGTGTGTTGAATAGTCAAAGGGGACTTCTACCCCAAGCATAGATGAGACGAAAATTTGGAATCAAAGCACCTTGGTGTGGTTCCCAGATCTAGGGTTCACTGGAGGAAAGCCACTACTTCAGGACAGACTTCTAGGAGAGCCATTGTCCTATGCCTGGCACAAATGTGTCTTCCCCTCCATTGTTTCCAGATGCTACCTTGCATCTGGCATCTACATTTTTATACTGCTTCAAATATAAGACTAATGGGTCTGCTCTAGGACTTCACAGCCTCCACTTTCACCCTGACCCCACACGGTCATTTTCTCTTCATGGGGAATGAAAAAGGGTGGTATTCTCATCATCTAGTAAATAAGGGGGAGGGATTCAAATCACACGGGAAAGGAAAAACTAGTTCTTTGCTGTGGGGAAGAGTTACTGAGAGTTTCAGAATAGTCTACTCAGCGGAAGGAAGTTTTGGGGGTTGGTCATTTGGGGTGTGGGAAGGGATTCCAGAATACCAGGGGCTTCAAGACTAGTGTGTCTTATTGTTTCCAGCCTCAGTTTGAGTGGACTTCCTGGCATAGAACTGAAAAAATGTCCACTCCTTCCTGTGTCTGCTGACACCTAGGTTCTCTTCCCCAGTAATATGTCTGTGTTCCTATCAGGGTAACAAAAGAAGGGGGAAGAATTAGTGCTCTTCTCTTCACATCTCTCCTAAAAGAATTGTGAAACATCATATGCCTCTTCCCACAAGCTGAAGTTGACCTGAAATTCTCATCATGGATTCAAATAGTTACAAAGAATAGAAATTTCAATATATATATCAACACATTTACATAAAACTATTAATCACTCTATCACATGTCCAGTGGAATCCAAGTACCATAATGTTTGACACCCATCATTAATTTTTAAAAGGCACAAGCAACCCCTTCCTTAACAGTTGGAATTTTTACTTTGCTCCTTTTTCCTTTGAATTCCTATTTTCATTTTACTGCCCCCTATGGAATTGTTTTTGAATTCTCCACCCTGGCTGCATCCTAATGTAATATATTTTTGTTCTTGGAAATCTTTTCTTGATCCAGCTATTATGTTTCTTTGCAGCAAAGTACGTTCTAAAAATGAATTTTTAATTTTCTCTTCTAAGTGCTTAAAAAGTCATGTGAATTAAAATAATTACAATTATTAAAGATACACAGATGATCAAAACAATATAAATAATATAGATTATGGTAAATAAAATATGAAATTATAATTTTTTTAAAGTAAAATTTAACTGAAATGCATCTCTTACTGAGATGGATAGGAGCTTTATTTTCCCAATTTCATGTTGATGAAAATTACGTATCGTGAGGCCAGGTTCTATATGATTTCTATTCCCTTAAAAAAAAAAGTTTAATGTAAAATAACTAAAGAATTTTGTTCACATATGTAAGTGTGGGAACAGAAAAAGTATGGAAGAGGTAAGAATTTTCTTGTAGCAACTTCACCCAATTTTACAAATTTCCTCTTAGTTATATGCCAAAAACTCACATAGTAAGCTCTTATTAAATACTATTTTTAATAGTCTCACAACTCAAATGTAGAGGTTTTTGGGTTTTCTTTTTAAATTTATTTTATATATTCATTTTTGGCTGCGTTGGGTCTTCCTTGCTGCACGCAGGCTTTCTCTAGTTGCGGTGAGCGGGGACTACTCTTTGTTGCGGTGCGCCGGCTTCCCATTGCGGTGGCTTCTCTTGTTGCGGAGCACAGGCTCTAGGCGCGTGGGTTTCAATAGTTGTGGCATGCAGGCTCAGTAGTTGTGGCTCTCAGGCTCTAGAGCGCAGGCTCAGTAGTTGTGGCGCACGGGCTTAGTTGCTCTGCGGCATGTGGGATCTTCCCGAACCTGGGTTCGAACCCATGTCCCCTGCATTGGCAGGCGGATTCTTAACCCCTCGCCACCAGGGAAGTCTCAAATGTAGAGTTTTTCTTCAGTGTTGTTGAAGCAAAGAATTAGAAACTACTTGATTTGCAAAACTGTTTTTGCACATACATTAGGTTCTATCACTTTCTCAATACCAAAAAGGCTTTACAAATTCTTATGAAATAACTAATAATTTTACGTGTTAACCATTCACTTAGAGGCATCTTGTTTGTGAAACTCAAATTAGGTGAAATTGGGGATAGAAAGAAACAGACAGACCCACAGAATTGAAAATGAAAATTCAGTAGGTTCTGAATAAAGACCTTTTTTTTCCATTTTTTTTTATGTCATCTGGAAGTGCGTTTAAGAAGTATGGCAAAGAGGGACTTCCCTGGTGGCGCAGTGGTTAAGAATCCCCCTGCCAATGCAGGGACACGGGTTCGATCCTTGGTCCAGGAAGATCCCACATGCCGCAGAGCAACTAAGCCCGTGCGCCACAACTACTGACCCTGTGCTCTAAAGCCCGCGTACCACAACTACTGAAGCCCGTGCACCTAGAACCCATGTGCCTAGAGCCTGGGCTCCACAGCAAAGAGAAGCCACCGCAATGAGAAGCCCGCGCACCGCAGCGAAGAGTAGTCCCCGCTCACCGAAACTAGAGAAAAGCCCGCACACAGCAACGAAGACACAACGCAGCCAAAAATAAAAAATAAATTAAAAAAAAATAGAAGTATGGCAAAGAGATGGACATTTTAATGTGTGTATATCATTTCACTTCATTGTCAACAATGATTAGTTTTATACTTATACATTTGACAGATGAAAAACAATGTGTCAACATCCAACAGGGAGAAATTAATCCAAAATAAATGAACCTGAATTTTTTTAAGTTTAAGACATTGCATCCAAGATTGCATTTGGGAACATTTCGTTTTGTATTTATTCATAAGTGGCTTTCTGCTTTTAAGAACACCATTTAATCTACTTAGTGAAAATCAACAGCTAAATGAAGAGAAGGTATTAGATCATCAATAAGTGTAAATTTACAGAAATTCTATCACTGATTGCTATGTGCATTATGTACAGCAGAATCCACAAGATCTTTTTATCAGATTAATCTGAATCTAGTCAGTATATGATAAAAAAAAATGAGTAGAGAAATAACAGTATATCATAGACCAGAACCCAAGTAGAAAATGTATTTATACAATCCAGTAATATTTGGTAAAAGTTAATGAAAACATTTCTCCTAGGAGTCTGAATAAGTTCAAGAAAACATATATCATAGTACCCCTCATATGTGTTTCTTTTACTGCAAAATGTGATGTTGATCTGTCAGAAATAAATGTTGAGACTTTTGCCTTCACTGCCTTGAAATCATGCAAAATAAGCACATGAAGTACAGATGAGACATGAGGGGGTCTTTGTTGGTACTCAGAGTGCTTTGTAGCAAGTTAGTATTTCTTTCCATGATTTTTACTAATTACATATTCTAATCCTAAAGTAGATAAGGATCGGAAACTTGGCAGGAGTTTGTCACTTGAATGAAATCACCACCACCATCAGTATTTCTTGCCAATGCTAAGGAGCTATTCATTCTTTATAATGATCAGAAAGGAAGCATCAAAGTCACCAGATGAAAATTTTTCAGCGTCCCAGCTTGTCCACTGAGGGACTGTCTTAATCTGGAATATTGTAACACAGACCAAAACTCCCTCGTTTCTTAGGCCACATGTCACCCTTAACACAAGGTTACTCAACCTGAAGCATTTTTTTTTCATTAAATATTGTTGATTTACAATGTTTCAGGTGTAGAGCAAAGTGATTCAGTTACACACACACATACACACATATATTCTTGTTCATATTCTTTCCATTGTAGGTTATTATGAGATATTGAATATCGTTCCCTGTTTTATACAGTAGGTTTTTATTGTTTATCTATTTTATATATAGTAGTATGTGTAGTATGTAACCATTAATTCCAAATTCCCAGTTTATCCCTCGCCCCACTTTCCCCTTTGGTAACCATAAGTTTGTTTTCTACATCTGTGAGTCTAGTTCTGTTTTGCAAATAAGTTCATTTGTATCATTTTTTAAATTTATATTTTATTTATATTTTGGCTGCATTGTGTGGCATGCGGGATCTTAGTTGCCCGACCAGAGATTGAACCCGTGCCCCCAGCACTGGGAGCTCAGGGTCTTACCCACTGGACCACGAGGGAAGTCCCTGTATCATTTTTTTTTTAGATTCCACATATAAGAGATGTCTTTCTCTGTCAGACTTACTTCACTTAGTATGATCATCTTGAGGTCCATTCATACTGCTGTAGTGATTCCTCCCTTGTTACCAAGTGGAATGTGAAAGCATCCTCAGCCTTTAGAAACTTAAGGTGTTTTGTGAATAGTTATGACAGTCCAATGAATATTATTAGTGTATCTTTGAATTCCCTCAGAAAAACATCAGTTGTGTTATTAACCAGATTTAAATATTTTGCAATATCTCACAAGGACAATTCTCCAAACATAATGAAGAATAATATGCACTAACTTTAATAATTACATCTGAGGAGGGAAAAGAAAGGTGGAACTGAAGTCAGGTGTGTAAGTATGATTCTTTGTGTTTTCTGTGTGTTAGAAATGTTTAATACTAATTATAACAATGTAAAATGTACTCAGGTCCCTCATGCTGCCAATTATAGAATACCGCTCTTCTGATCAAACTTCTTATTCTCATAATCCATATACAGATAATAGAATAAGTTTTAATTAATTCTGTCTAGTTCTAACAGAATCAGGTGTTATTAATTATGTCTGGTTCTTTGAGCAAGTAACAACTGATTTTGTTCCTATGATTAGCATTTCTTAAAATCAATTAGTTTGCCAATCTTTTTATGATCTTTTATTTTATTTTAATTGTTAAATATTTAAACACTAAAGAACATTCATTGCCCAAACACCAGCTTTATTAAATCTTAATATTTTGCCTTACTTGTTTCAAATCTTTTTTAAGAAATCAATGACTGTATATTTTGGAAACTAATCCCTTGTCGGTTGCATCATTTGCAGATATTTTCTCCCATTTGTAAATGATGCAACCAACAAGGGATTAATTTCCAAAATATACAAATAGCTCATACAGCTCAATATCAAAAAAAAAAAAACCCAATCAAAAAATGGGCAGAAGATCTAAATAGACATTTCTCCAAAGAAGACATACAGATGGCCAACAGGCACATGAAAAAATGCTCAACATCGCTAATTATTAGAGAAATGCAAATCAAAACTACAACGAGGTGGGACTTCCCTTGCAGTCCAGTGGTTAAGGCTCCACGCTTCCACTGCAGGAGGCGCGGGTTCGATCCCTGGTCAGGGAACTAAGATCCCACACGCCGTGTTGAGCTGCCAAAAAAAAAAAAAAAAACCTACAATGAGGTATCGCCTCACACTGGTCAGAATGGCCATCAACAAAAAGTCTACAAATAATAAATGCTGAAGAGGGTGTAGAGAAAAGGAAACCCTACTACACTGTTGGTGGAAATGTAATTTGACACAACCTTTATAGAGAACAGTATGGAGGTTCCTTAAAAAACTAAAAGTACAGTTACCATATGATCCTGCAATCCACTCCTGGGCATATATCCAGAGAAAACTCTAATTCGAAAAAATATCATACATGCACCCCAATGTTCACTGCAGCACTGTTTACAATAGCCAAGACATGGAAGCAACCTAAATGTCCATCAACAGATAAATGGATAAAGAAGATGTGATATAGATAGATAAATAGATAGAGATATGTATACATATCTATATATATCTATACACACACACAGTGGAATATTTTATACACACACACAAACACACAATGGAATATTACTCAGCCATAAAAAAAGAATGAAATAATGCCATTTGCAGCAACTTGGATGACCTAGAGACTATCATACTAAGTAAAGTAAGCCGATAGAGAAAGATAAATATCATGATATTGCTTATATGTGGAATCATAAAAAAAAAAAGATACAAATGAACTTATTTCCAAAGCAGAAAGAGACTCATAGACATAGAAAGGAAATTTATGGTTACCAAAGGGGAAAGGGGTGTGGGAGGAGGGATTAATTAGGAGGTTGGGATTGACATATACACAATACTATATATAAAATAGATAACCAGCAAAGACCTACTATATAGCACAGGGAACTATACTCAATATTTTGTAATAACCTATAAGGGAAGAGAATCTGAAGAAGAATATAGCTAGCTAGCTAGATAGATTATATATATATATATGAAACTGAATTGCTATGCTGCATACCTGAAACTAACACAATATTGTAAATCAACTATACTTAAATAAAAAAATTTTTTTAACTTAAAAAAATTTTAGGTGTATATATGCACCTACCTTAGGAATAGGATTCAGCAGAACTACACCTGATTTCTTAGTGATGACCTGTTTTGTTGAATAGTGATGGTCTATAAGTTGAGGGATATTTGAAAACCCAGTGCCTTCAAATTGACACATATTCTGGAGAAAGAACAATAAAGTAGAAAAAACATGAAGATATTGCTTCAGCAACACTACATTCAGCAATAAATTAAGTTCCATTTACAAAAAACTATGGTTGCACCACAATGTGAAGAAACTTAACACTACTGAACTATACACTTAAAAATGGTTAAGATAGGGCTTCCCTGGTGGCGCAGTGGTTGAGAGTCCGCCTGCCGATGCAGGGGACACGGGTTCGTGCCCCGGTCCGGGAAGATCCCACATGCCGCGGAGCAGCTGCGCCCGTGAGCCATGGCCGCTGAGCCTGCGCGTCCGGAGCCTGTGCTCCGCAATGGGAGAGGCCACAGCAGTGAGAGGCCCGCGTACAGAAAAAAAAAAAAAAAAAAAAAATGGTTAAGATGGTAAAAATAAAAATAAATAAATAGAATTCTAATATGCTAAAAATAGTTACCTTTGTATTAAGAAGTTAATTTTCATAATGACTAAATATAATTCAAATTGCTAAAAAAGAAAATAATAAGAAAAAGAAAACCTTACAAACAGACCTGGAATGCATTTTGCTAAAATGATAACCAAAGGAAATAAAGCACTGGATACATTCAAGTTAAGGAACAAGAAATATGTATACATTTGTTTGCATATATGTTCCATTTGATAAATTTTTCAAGATCAAAAATAATTTTGAGGAAGTATGTCCAATATAGTAATAAATATTTTAAGAATAAAAAAAGAAAATAATGAAGATAGGTAAGTGTAGGTCTTAAATTAAAGGCAACCATCAAAGAACAGAATCAGTATGTATATTTTTCAGTCCAGCAGAAAACAAAATCAGTTTATCAAATGGAAGGCAGAAAAAGGGAAGAAACTATGTACAGAAATACAAAATGTGCAATGAGTTGCAAAATAAGTCTTACTATGTCAACAGTCACCAGTCAAAAAGACAGAGACTCTCATAATGAAGGAAATAAAAAGACCAAACCATGTGTTATTCACAACAAATACTCCTAAAGCAAGAAGACACATAAAGGTTGAAATTAAAAGGAGGAAAAAGATTAACCAGGTGACAAATATGACCCAAAAGAAAATTGGGCAATAATCTCAATGCACAGCAAATAGAATTTAAGTTTTAATAAAAGGGCATAAAGGACAAAAGAAAATGTGTTTATATTAAAAAGAAACAGTAGAGGGACTTCCATGGTGGCTCAGTGGTTAAGAATCTGCCTGCCAATGCAGGGGACATGGGTTCGATCCCTAGTCCGGGAAGATCCCACGTGCCATGGAGCAACTAAGCCTGTGCGCCACAACTACTGAGCCTGCGCTCCAGAGCACGCAAGCCACAACTACTGAGCCCATGTGCCACAACTACTGAAGCCCACATGCCTAGAACCCATGGTCCGCAACAAGAGTCGCCACCACAATGAGAAGTCCGCACACCGCAAGGAAGAGTAGCCCCCGCTCTCTGCAACTAGAGATAGCCCGCGAGCAGTAACGAAGACCCAAAGCAGCCAAATAATAATTTAACTTTTAAAAAAAGAAACAATGGAGCAAGATGAGTATCAGAAATATATATAAAATTGAAACTTCAGCCTCACAACTTATAAAGCAACAACTAAAGAAAACTACAGTTAGAAGTTGTGTTTTTTGGGTCCCCTGGTGGCGTAGTGGTTGAGAGTCCGCCTGCCGATGCAGGGGACACGGGTTCGTGCCCCGTTCCAGGAGGATCCCACATGCCGCGGAGCGGCTGGTCCCGTGAGCCATGGGCGCTGAGCCTGCGCGTCTGGAGCCTGTGCTCCACAGCGGGAGAGGCCACAACAGCGAGAGGCCCACGTACCGCAAAAAAAAAAAAAAAGTTGTGTTTTTTGCGGGGAACCTCCCTGGCGGTCCAGTGGTTAAGACTGCATTGGAGGCACGGGTTCAATCCCTGGTCAGGGAACTAAGATCCCGCAAGCCAAGGCTCACAGCCAAAAAAGAAGTTGTGTGTTTTTAAAAATTGCAGTTGGAGATTTTAACAAAACCCTCTCAAAATGTGGAAGAGAGAAAAATAAAAAGAGGTCTTGAATAGCAGAACAATCAAGTTATTCAGGCCCCAACAAATAAGAAACTGAAGAACTCTTCCAGATTAAAAATGACTAAAGATATAAGACAACTTGGGAATTCCCTGACTCTGCTTTCGCTGCTGGGGACATAGGTTCAATTCCTGGTTGGGGAACTAAGGTCTCCACAGCTGTGTGGCCAAATAAATAAATAATTTTTTTTTAAAAAAGGAGATAAGACAACTTACCGAAATGCATGATTCCAGAATGCAGGGCAGAAGGTTGGGGATTGGAGACTACAAGAATCTTTATTGGGAAAATTAGTGAAATTTGAATATGTACTGTGGATTAAATAATAGTATTACAACAAAGTTAAATTTCATGAATATGATAATTCTCCTGTGTCTATATAAAAGAATATCCTTGCTCTTAGGAAATACACTGAAATATTTAGCAGTAAAGGGGCATATGTGTTTCAGCTTACTCTAAGATGATTAGGAAAAAACATTAGAGACGGGGCAGAAATAGAGAAAAAGAAAGCAAATATGGAAAAATGTTAAAAACTGTTGAATCTGGACAAAGTGTATACAGGAATTCTTTATACTATTCTTATAACTTTTCTGTAAGTTTGAAATTATTTCAAAATAAAAAGCTTACATTTTTCATAAATAACATTGAAGTTAAAATAAAAGTATAAAGAATAAGTTGAACTGAATAGAAATTAAATCACTACATTTTAAAATGTGTTAGATATAACTAAAGCAGAACTTAGAGAAAATTTTTTACCTTTAACTATACTTATCAGGAAACTAAAAAAATAAAAATAAAAGATGTGAATGTGAGCTAAGCATTCAACTCAAAAATTAAGTAAAGATGAACAGAACAAACAGAAGGAAATGATAACAATAAGGATAGAGATCAATGAAATAGAGAACTGAAAGCAATAAAAGCACTAATGAAAACAAAAACTGGCCTTTGAAAATATACATATGGACGTTGTTCCAGAAAAAAAGAATGAGGAACAAAATCTGCCCAGCTCATTGTATAGAGGAATTTTTATTGTAAAAATAAATAAGGAAATGTAAGAAAAGCAAATTTTATGTTCATACTTTATAAAAGTAAATATAACACTCTAAGTAAAATATTAACTAAATAAAACCAACTGTTAATATATAACTATAGGATGATCAAATAGGATTTATCCAAAGAATGCAAAGACATTTCACATCAAAAAATCTCTCAATATAATTCACTATATTAGAAGATTAAGAGGGAAAATATATGTGATGAAATAAATCAATGCTGGAAACTATTTTTTTAATTTTAAGTACAACTAAAACCCCCAGGCATTATATATATAAGACAAACATAAGAAGTCTCTGAAAGGTAGAGATAAGAAGGCAGACCATCTAGGATGCCAAGACCTGAGGAACGGCCGCCCCATGCAAGGGAAGATACAACCGGAAGGCAGACATCTGCAAGCCAGGAAAAGAGTTTTTACCAGAAACCAATCATGCTGGCACCCTGATCTCAGACTGCCAGCCTCCTGAACTGTGAGAAAATTAATTTCTGTTGTTTAAGCCACCCAATCTATGGTATTTTGTTATGGCATCTCAAGTAGACAATTACACATACCAATAATTACATTAAATGTAAATAGTCTAAATACATCAATTAAAAGAGATTGGAAGAGTTGATTTTTAAAAGGTGAACCAAAGATATGCTAACTACAAGAAACTCAATTCAAATACAGTCATACCTTGTTTTATTGCACTTCAATTTATTGCACTTTGCAGATTTTTTTTTACTAATTCATGTTTGTGGCAACCTTGCGTCGAGCAAGTCTATCAGCACCATTTTTCCAACAGCATTATTTTTAAACTAAGGTATGTACATTTTTCTGTTAGACATAATGTTATTGCACACTTAATAGACTACAGTACTGTATAAATATAAATTTACATGTGCTGGGAACCAAAAAATTTATGGACTCACTTTATTGCAGTGGTCTAGAACCAAACCCACAATATCTCTGATGTATGCCAGTATAACAATACAGGTAGGTTGAAAGTAACATAGGCAGGGACTTCCCTGGTGGTCCAGTGGTTAAGACGCCATGCTTCAAATGCAGGGGATGTAGGTTCGATCCCAGGTTGGGGAACTAGGATCCCACATGCCACGTTGTGTGGCCAAAAAATTTTAAAATAAATAAAATTAACAAAATTCGAATTGATATATTTTTTTAAAGTAATATTTGCAAATCATGGATCTGATAAGTGGTTAATATCCAGAATCTTTTTTTTTTTTAACTTATGTGACACATGTGGGGTGTCTGGTTTATTCAAACAGTCAGAGGTCCCACCAAGGAACAGAAACTGACTAGCTAGGAGCTGTGGGGCCGAACAGGGCAGGGATGTCCAGGTATCAGAAAATAAAAGGAGCTCAGATGAGCAGCCAGAGCCACGTTAGGGCCAGGCGGAGACTCATGGAGCTCAGCCCCATTCATGGCCTCAGCAATATCCAGAATCTATTTTTAAAATTACTACAACTCAACAACAACAAATAAAACCACACAAAAAACAATTGAAAAATGGGCAAAGGACTTGAATAGACACATCTCTAAAGATGAAATACAAATGGCCCACAAGCCTGCAAAAAGATGTTCAACCTCACTACTCATCAGAGAAGTGCAAATCAAAACCACAATGAAATATCACCATTAGGATGGCTACAATTAAAATAACAACAAAAAAAGCAGGGACTTGAACAGATATTTGCACACCCGTGTTCATAGCAGCACTATATACAATAGTCAAGAGGTGGAAGCAACACAAATGTCCATCAGTGGATGAATGGATAAACAGTATGTTGTATGCACATACAATGGGAAATTATTCAGCTTTCAAAAAGGAAGGAAATCCTATCATGTGACAACATGGATGAACTTTAAGAACTTTATGCTAAGTGAAATGTCAGTCACAAAAACACAAATACTGTATGATTACAATTATATGAGGTATCTAAAGCAGTCAAATTCAGTAAAACACAGAGAAGCACAGTGGTTACCAGGGGCTGGGGAGAGAGGGACATGGGGAATTGTTGTTTAATATGTACAAAGTTTCAGTTTTGCAAGATGAAGAAATTTTAGCGATTTGTTGAACAAATATGCAACAAGTGAACATGCTTAACACCGAAATGTATACTTAAAAATGGTTAAAATGGTCAATTTTATGTTAAATGTTTTTTACCACAATTTTAAAAAATTGGTTACATTTCTCTGTACCAGAAATAACTGAATTGAAAATAAAATTACAATAAGATACCAATCACAATCGCAACAAAACCTCTAAAATGTCCAAGAGTTAACCATTCATACCCAGATTACTGTGAAAAAGTGAATTTTAAAAAGCATAATAAGTTCGCTGGTGGCCTAATGGTTAGTAATCCAGGCTTTCACTGCCATGGCCCAGGTTCAATGCCTGGTCAGGGAACTAAGATCCTGCAAGCTTCGCGGTGTGGTGGGAGTGGGGACATAATGAAGAGCAAATAAGTCATTTGAATAAATAAGGACATACCCTCTGCTTTTGCATGGGATGACTTGCTCGTAAAAAGAAATCAATTATCCCCACGTTGCTCTATATATTTAGTATAATCTCAATCAAAATTCGACTTTCATTTTGAGAACTCTATAAACTTACTGTAAACCTTGTAGGGGAAAAAAAGAAAGATTCAGAAAGAGTTACAGAAACTTGGGGCAGGGAGGGGTGGAGAGGGAGAGTGTTCTCCCAGGTCCCCCAGCAGGAAAGTACAAACTTGGTCTTCTCTTGCAACTGAGGTCTTGTCCAAGGCCAAAAAACCCCCCAAGTTTTGCATCTTTCTCCCCCCCACCCCACCCCCCAACCTTGGCTTCTTTCCTTCATATTGTAAATGTGCTGACTGTCCTCCCTCTGCCTTTCGGTCCCGCTCTCTGCACTTCTCCACTGCCCCGGGGCGCTAACCTATATGACATCACAGGCTCCCTGCTCCCTGGCTTTCTCTTGCTTTTAGCCTTGCCCAGAGAGCAGAGGGAAGAGGAGAGTGAGGTCAGGGTTTTTATTCCCTTGGCTCCCTCTCTGCAAGGTCAGCTTAGGCTGGCTGTGTCCCTTGGACTGAAGGGTAGGGCATTGCTACTGGCAAGGCAGGGATTCTACAGGATTTGCCCTGCTCTAGGTTCTGATAACCCCTCCCGTCCCCGGGGAGTAGTGACAGCTCAGCTGCTGCTAGCTCCAGGTCACTGTACTGTCCTCCACCCACTTCCTTGTAAATAGAGTCTCCTTGAACTATCCTGGTGTAAGTGCCATTCATTTTCCATTGAGGCCTTGATACAATGAAAGTCACTTATTTCTCCATTCCCTGCCCCAGTCCAGTCTGACCAGGGGGCTCATGGGAGCCCCATATGTGATGGAAAAGAGAGGCAGTGTTGGGAGAGCCAGTGAGCCCCTGTCTGGGAGCAGCCTCTTTGAGTTTGGGGCCTTTCCACTCTCTGCAGCCCCTGCGGACTGGTCTGGCCAAGGGGTGGCAGGAAGCACCAAGGAGGAATCCCCCAGGTCCTGCTCCAGGGCAGTTTGAGGACCCTTGGGAATGGCAGGTACTCCATCCACGACCAAGGTGGGGATGGGGTTTGACTCCACCCTCATCTGTCATCTGATTCACCCGGTTTTACTTTGGAAACAGAATTACTTGAGAAGATGATCTAAAAATAATTTCCCTAAATAAACAGTGAGGTTAAATACCAGTCCCTGTCTGTTCCTTTCACATGAATGTGTGATAAAATTTGTAGAGATTAGTTTCTGAGCTTACCTGAGTAAGGAAGCAAAGAACCTGGAACACAGGAACACGCGTTCCTTCAGGAAAACACCAAGGAGACACCCTCCCGGGATGCATTTGGTATGTTTGGATTTTTTTTTCTTAAACAACAGAGGGAATTCCCTGGCGGTCCAGTGGTTAGGACTCCTCACTTCCACTGCAAGGGGCACAGGTTCCATCCCTGATTGGGAAACTAAGATGCCACATGCTGTGTAGCATGGCCAAAAATTAAAAATAAATAAATAAAAATAAAATAAAACAACAGAAATGTATTCTCTCACAGTTAAGGAGGCCAGAAGTCTGAAATCAAGGTGTTGAGAGGATTGGTTCC
This sequence comes from Delphinus delphis, assembly GCF_949987515.2. Classification (NCBI taxonomy): domain Eukaryota; kingdom Metazoa; phylum Chordata; class Mammalia; order Artiodactyla; family Delphinidae; genus Delphinus; species Delphinus delphis. The sequence continues at coordinate 41,049,926 of NC_082692.2, read as the reverse complement.
TTCTGGAGGCTGTAAAAGAGAATCTGCTTCATGCTTCTCTCCTAGTTTCCAATGGTTGCTGGAAATCCTTGGTGTTCCTTTTTTATTTTATTTTATTTTATTTTAAATTTTTATTGGCGTATACTTGATTTACAATGTTGTGTTAGTTTCTGGTGGGGTGCATTTGGTTTTGTTACCATCGTCTTCAATGGTCCAAAGAAGAACCTCAAACTTGGGGTCAACACATTTGGCTGAAGTATTGGTATCTGCCCCAAGTGTTGAAGTGCCTGCCCTCGTGGTCACAAACGTGTGTCCTTTATGGGTGGAGAGTTGGCCTAGATGACATATTAAGTCAATTCCAGCTTCAAGTTCAGTTTTTAAAACAAGACATTTAAGAGAAGGGCTTCCCTGGTGGCGCAGTGGTTGAGAGTCTGCCTGCCGATGCAGGGGACACGGGTTTTTGCCCCGGTCCGGGAAGATCCCACATGCCGCGGAGCGGCTGGGCCTGTGAGCCATGGCCACTGAGCCTGCGCGTTCGGAGCCTGTGCTCCGCAACGGGAGAGGCCACAAGAGTGAGAGACCCGCAAACCGCAAAAAAAAAAAACCAAAAAAAGACATTGAAGGGAGAGAACCAATCGTTGTGCCACTTTGATTAGATATGACACAGAAGCCCAACTCTCTCCCTCTCTCTCTCTGTCTCTCTCTCACGCACGCGCACGCGCACACACCTTTACTCTCCTCAAACAGTCAGGAGGTGGCGCATCGTTATCCCTCTTCTGCCTTCCTTCCAGGCACCACTCACTCGTCTGTGGAGATCTATGTGACACTTTTTTCCCACTCCCCATCTGGAGGGGGACAGCCTTCCCTATAAACCAAACACCTACGCGATTAGGGCAGAGAAAAGTTTGCACGGGGTCTCCAGAGAGAGACTGGAAGCTCTCTAATTAGCTGACTCTCTCCCTCCTTCCCCAGGCGTCCTGCTACTTTGATTTTCACTGCTGAGACCACACCCAGAGCCTTGGGAAGTACAGCGTCTCCTTCACAAATGGCCAGGCATAGACAAGACCCAAAGCCCCACCCAGACTAGACTAGAATATCAGAAGGAATTAGCTTTGTCAAACAAACAAAAACAAGAACAGCGAATGGAAAAATGAAAATGAAACAATATGGCAAGACTTCAAACAGCAAGTTCTTAAAGAAAGCAGGTAGTGGGGTAGAGGTGATAGATTATTTACATGATATACAAGCTAATTAATTAAATGTTGTATAAAAACTTTTTTTCAATGAAACATAAAACTGATAAAATTTGTAGAGATTAGTTTCTGAGCTTACCTATACGGATCACAGCGCATGGCACTCCACTGCTTCCTACGTTATATGGCCCAGCTCAGAGAATAGCTATTTTGAACTTGTGAGCATTTTCCCCTACCATTGACTTCTTCATGAAACTCCTTCCAGAAGAGATGCCCTGATCACAAGGATCCATCTGGGGAAACTGTGGATATGGTGGAAATCAATTCACTGATTGGACAAACCCTGAGCACCTACTTTGTTTTTTTTTTTTTTAATTGAAGTATAGTTGATTTACAGTGTTGTATAACTTTCTGCTGTACAGCAAACTGATTCAGTTATACAAATATATACACATTGTTTTTCGTATTATTTTCCATTATGGTTTATCACAGGATACTGAATAGAGTTCCCTGTGCTCTACAGTAGGACCTTATTGTTTATCCATTCTATATATAATAGCTTGCATCTGCTAATCCGAAACTCCCAGCCCATCCCTCCCCCTTGGCAACCACAAATCTGTTCTCTGTGTCCATGGGTCTGGTTCTGTTTCATAGATAAGTTCATTTGTGTCATATTTTATTTTATTTTTAATAATTTTATTTATTTATTTTTGGCTGCATTGGGTCTTCGTTGCTGTGCACAGGCTTTCTCTAGTTGCGGCGAGCGGGGGCTACTCTTCATTGTGGTGCGTAGGCTTCTCATTGCAGTGGCTTCTCTTGTTGCGGAGCACGGGCTCTAGGCGCACGGGCTTCAGTAGTTGCGGGACGCGGGCTCTAGAGCGCAGGCTCAGTAGTTGTGGTGCACGAGCTTAGTTGCCCCGTGGCATGTGGGATCTTCCCGGACCAGGGCTCGAACCCGTGTCCCCTGCATTGGCAGGCGGATTCTTAACCACTGCACTACCAGGGAAGTCCCTGTGTCATATTTTAGATTCCATATATAAGCTATATCTTATGGTATTTGTCTTTCTCTTCCTGACTTCCTTCACTTAGTATGATCATCTCTAGGTCCATCCATGTTGCTGCAAATGGCATTATTTTGTTCCTTTTTTATACCTGAGCACCAGCTTGGATATCAAGTCTGTATGCACAGTGCTATCCCCACACTTCTCCAGGCCCCCATCAGCACAGAAACTGTGCAAGGAGGAAGGGTCCCAGCCCCCGTGACCACCCTTCCACCCACCCACACAAACAACCATGGAGACAACAATGCAGGAAGATTCCACACACCGTCTGTCTTCTGACCCCTTCCCCCAGCTCATCAGATTCTGCTCTTATGTGTTCCTACATAGACACCCACACACATGCATCCCTAACCCCTTGTTCTCCCTCCACAATTCTCTGTTAGGCTAAACTCCTCCAATACTTACTTTCATTTCTGGTTCCTTTCGGTTGCCTAGTCTAGTATCTAACTCTCATTCCAAAGACAATGCCACCTGTGTCCAGCAGGTGTCGCCCTTTACTGGGAACGAAGAGCACCTCTCTTCCGCTGTGTGAAATCCAGCCCCCAACGGTGGATCCCCCTTGGGTTTGGGGTGGAAGGGAATGTAAGGGGGGCTCTGAAGAGTGGTGTGCTCGACAGCATGAGGGTCCTCAGAATACAGCAGCCTAGTTACTTCCAACTCAGGTAGACAGACATCCTACAGAGAATTTGCTGTTCAACCTTGGACAAGTTATTTAACCTCTCTGAACCTCACTTTCATCTGTGACTCAGAGGGAGACCATCCTTCCTTACCAGGTGATTGTGGAGAATGAATGAGATACAACATAATCACTTAGCCCAGTGCCTAGGTCATGATAAGCCCTCGAGTTACGGTCCCTTTCCCACGTAGGTTATGGAAGAAAATAACTGCCCAGAACTCAGATCAGGAATTGAGCTCTGCCCCTTGAATACTGACTATCTGAGGGTCTGTGTCAGAGTTGTGATGAGGATCAGATGAAACAATGCATGTAAAGCACCTAGTAGAGCACCTGGCCCAGAAAGTTGTGACTGACATGTCATGAGTATGGGCTGGCTGTGTGCCAGGTAATGTTCTCAGCCGTTTACAAGTATGAACTCATTTAATCCTCATTAAGATCCCTTATGAGGTCAGAAAACTGTAAACCCCCTCCTATCCCTGACTCTGTGACTCCATCCCCCCACAGTTTATTACCTTCTTATGAATTATCCATCAGGAAACTGTCCCCATTTCTGTCATGTCTAGATGGGAAAATGGGAGGAAACACTGACTCCTCGACTGCAGTAGGAGAGTGAATCAAGCCCAGCCCCTGACTGCCTATAGTCCCTCCTCAGGGCCTCAAGAAAAAGCATGGAAAAAACTGTATTTCCACCGGAGTTTATTCCTCAGAGCCGATCACCAGCGACTCAGACCTCTGTGGCACAGGGGGCCCCCAAGAGGGCCTTTGACGTTTCTCCCCAGATTATATTCAGCCCAGATACGTAGCCTTGGGCTCTACCTATGGACAACACCTTGGTTACAGAATATTCCCAGGAGTGAGTTCCCCAAGTTGTAAGGTTTCCATAGCAGGGACTGGGAAATTCATAGAATCAAATAGAGAAACCATAGGATCCAAGAAAATGTGGACGCTTGGACGGGCTGGAGGAGCACAGTAGCATCCTTAGGAGTTTGAATCTCCTCACGTGGAGAGGAACTTGTAGGATTCTGCCTCTAGGAAATGTGCTGACCTGCAGAAGAAATGAAAACAAGGTACTAAAGCTCCAAACCAACTTGACCCCGTCGTTTGTCCCTATAACCATCCATGCCAGAGCCTTTAATACAGTGATATGGAAAATTCTAGATCACCAAACACTAAGGAGCCACCTTCAGACACTCCGCTGGGTAGAAGAGAAGGGGGTAGGTGCTCCTCCCTTCTGTTCCTGATCCCAGCAACGGCAGCTTCAATCACATTGTCAGCCCGAGCCTTGTGGAAGCTCACCCCCGCTCCAAATAGCACCATTAGCTGAACCCAACGGTGACTCCCTCTAACCTTCACCCGCTCCAAAGGGCCAGCAGGCAGACAGACCAACAGACACGTTACCTTCTGGATAATTGGACCCTGGGAGGAAAACGTAGCCTAGGAGAAGAAAATATTTGAGTGGAGGACAGTCTTAGTGGATAAAAGTCTCTGGTATTTTTCACAGCCAAGGGGGTAGCCATGGGAGAACCAGTCACAAAGAGAAAGTGAACAGAGGGACTTGCCTGGTGGTCCAGTGGTTAAGACTCTGTGCTCCCAATGCAGGGGGCCCGGGTTCAATCCCTGGCCAGGGAACTAGAGACTGCATGCTGCGACTAAGAGTCCGCATGCCGCAACTAAAGATCCCGCATGCCGGAACTAAGACCCAACAAAGCCAAATAAATTTTTCTTTTTTTAATTTTTTAAAGTGAGCAGAGGTTGGGATTGAGAGTTCAGGAGGGTCACTCACCGGAGGAGGCAGCTCTCCGCCAGCTGACCAAACCAAGAGAGAAGATGACGAGGCCCAGGACCAGAGTCACAGCACACGCAGAAACCTTCACTATCTGCACTGGCGACAGCCCAGGAGCTGCGGAAGTAGAAACTTACTAGAACCAATTTCTCTTGCTCATTCCCAGAGCAACTTCATTTACTGCGACCTCCAGCTCAGGTTCAAAGGTGCTATATCCGGACCCCAAGGGTCTAGCTCACACCAATCCAGGCCCAAGGAAGTGGTCTTTCCTCAAAACCCCCATCCTGTGGGTCTCTACTCCTGTGGTTCCCTGGGGAGCCGCTCTCCCTGAGTTAGTACCCCCGCTTCCAGATCCTCTCTAAGATGATGGGGCCTCTCAAGGCATCCTGTATTCTTCCTTCACCCCGACGGCACCCTTGCTGAGGAATACAGCGTTCCCCATCCCTCTCTCCATTTGCCTGTGGTGACAATACTTGCTCCCTTGACCACTCTATCTGAGCATTTTCCTATGAAATTGTCTTTCTGCCTTTCCTAACTTCCCAAGGTTTCATTCCATGAGTTATCCAAGTACTTATGTGTCTCCTACCTGCCCACTTCCAGATTTGGGTCCTTCCAGAACCTGTCTCCACCCCCCTCCACAGCCCTCACTTCCTGGAGCTGGCCCTAGTCTGAATCCTGTCCCCCACCCGGATTCCTTTCCTTTAACTACTTCCAATCCCGGGGTTCAAACAATGGTGACTGGCTTTATGCAGTAGCCTCCAAGCGTGTACACCAAAGTGTCTGCCAGCCCTGGCTTCTTCCTCCCTGATAGAGCAGCCCCAATTCAGTACGGCCCCCAGACCGAGAGAGTCCCCTTTCTTCCGCGACCTTCTTTATTTCTGCAACTCTTATTCCTGACCTGACAACAGAATAGCGGAAATCCGAGAATCCTAGAATATTGCATCACAATTTGGGCTTCTGAAAATATGGTTACCAAATCGACATCCTCTTTTCAGGACAGTCAGGCTCCCCTCCCACCCTCAGACAAGCACATAACACCAACCACAGCACCATAGCAACAGCAACAGTAACTCTTGTCATGCATGCAGGATCTTCCCCGACCAGGGATCGAACCCCGTGACTCCTGCACTGGAAGCTCGGAGTCTTAACCACTGGACCGCCAGGGAAGTCCAACAATAACTAACTCTTTCCGTGTCTGTATCCCCTGGCCCCATCTCTGGTCGTGAACCCTCCGTAAGTTCCTCCAGACTCACTCTTTCTGAGCATCTCCCTCTCTCCCCTGTACCGTGGAGGACCTCTCTACATCCCATTCCCTCTGCCAAAATATTGGTGTTCTTTTTACAACCACCCACCTGAAGTAGCTCTCTCTTTTTTTTTTTTTTTTTTTTTGGCCACGCTGCACAGCATGTAGGATCTCAGTTTCCCAACCAGGGATGGAACCCGTGTCCCCCGCACGGGAAGCGCGGAGTCCTAACTTGACCGCTAGGGAATGACAGTAGCTCTCTGCTTTAACGCTAATTCCTCCCACCTGCCCCACACTTACTCCAGTCCTGAAGGATGGGTTCAAGAGTGCTAATGTGCTCTACCACACAGGTGTAGGTGTCCCCCAAAGAGGGGGTTATGGCCAAATGGGAGACGGTCTGGTATGTCCAGTCTCCGTTGGGCTGGACGGTCTTATGGGCGCTGCCGTGAGGCAGGACCAGCTGCCCGTTCTTCCTCCACGTGATGGTCACATCAGCTGGATAGAAGTCCCACACGTAGCAGGCCAGCATCACAGTCTCCCTCGTGTTAAAAGGGGTGGCTTTAGCTACTTGCACAGATGGCGGTCCTGCAGAGGAGGAAAAAAGAGTCACGAAGGAGGGCAACATTCTGGCTTTCCCTCCAACCTGGTTTCTTTCCTACTTGAATTCTTCCTGGATTTTGCCCACCGACCTTCCCAACCCCCACCTCATTCCCACACACATCCCTTTGAAAATGAGGAGTTAGAATGTACTCCTGCTTCACTCTTTCTTGGCTCCCATTTCATCACTGCTCCTTCCTTTTTCCTCCAAAATTATATTTGTTCACAATAAGTAGAAGCCAGGGCTGAACTGCAGGCTGTTTCAGAAGTCATTGTATTAATTTCAAGTGCATAAGTGAATTGTCATCCAGCGTTATAGTGGGGGGTTTGCAAAAGTAGGAAAACACCCTTGTCCTCAAATCTCATTGAACAAATTGACTTGATAAAGAAAGCCTTTTTTTTTTCCTTGAATAGTTTAAGGAAACAAGGCTAACTCAGGACTAACTCTCCTAAATTTGGACGAGGGAATCTAATTCATGAGATCATTCATGTTGCCATCTTTTAATAGTTTACTTTTCTAGGTGACCCTTCCGCTTCCTTGGGTGTTTTTCAAACAAAATATTCAATAAAAATCCAAGATATTGTGTGAAGATGCAGATTCCCGAGCCTGCAGCCCTGGATACTTTCATCCAACAGATCTGTAGCGGTTCTCAAGGGCTTGTGTTTTTAACAAGCACCTTCCCCAGGCGATTCTGAGAAATCACATCTTAAGACACGGTACTCTGTACGATAGAGAACTTCAAGTTTTCTTTTAAAAATCTCAAGTCATTCTCAGTGCAAGTGATTAAGGGTGAGAGAGTTTGCATCAGAATTCCCTGGGAGGTTTTCCAAATACTCCCATGCCTGGGCCTGTCTCAGACCCGGCACACCAGAACCTGGGCTACAGTGGCGTGAGCATTTTGGGAAAAGCCATTCTGGTAATTCTGACAGTTCAACCCCTGGTTGAACTTGGATCTGCCTCCTGAGATGCCCTAAATTGAAGGAAAACTAGCTTACTCTCCCCGCGATAGCTCCTCACTGGCTCAAACATCACCTCCCCTTTTTCATTCCTGCCCTACCCCTGTCAACCACCTTGTGTCCTCGTAAGGGTCAACCCTCCCTCTTTTTACATCCCAGGTCCTCCGATTTTCTGCTTCTTTCCTGCCCACAGCTCAAACCCCTTGCCGGTGAGGGACCCTTCTTGGGGGTCCTAACTGTGCTTCCTAACCATCCCTCTGCTCCCTTCTCGCCTTACGTGTCCTGTGGGTCAGAGATCTCCAGAAGGGCTGGGTGTGTGTGGCACAGTCCTGCAGCCCGTTGGATAAGCGTTGGATCAGGTTTTCCTTATGGTTGAGGTAATCTGAGAGGTATTTGGCCAAGCCGTTCAGTACCCCAAATTCACAAGGGACCATACTGGTCTGCAGGGGATCCCAGCAGGTCAGCAAATCCTTGTTGAAGGAGATACAATATGTGAACTCTTTTGGAGTCCCATTGTCATCCAGCAGACAGGTGCTTTCCACGTGGGCCACAAAGCCTCCTGCAGGAGCCAGAGAAGGGGGATAGGTCAGAGTCCTCTGCAGGAACCCAAGCCTCAGTTACACCTGGTGAGTGGGGCACAGGTTTCCCGACTGAGGCAGCATCTGCTGACCAAGCTCATGGACCAGAGTCTCTGAGAGTCCCGATTAAGGGCATAGATGGTCCTAGCAGAGAAGTTTCTAGATCCCGTTTCCTCTTTATGTGAGACTAAGCATGGGGACACAAGTAGCCCAAAATTATTTGCATGTTTAAACACAACAATTTACCCAGGATAAGACCTTCAGTAAGGCCAGTGATCGAGTGAGAAAAGGGGTCAAAGGAAAGAGTCAGCCTTGTTCTGTGCTGGACACATTACTAAATATTCGTGCCACATGTATTTCTGAAGCACTCGCTGTGTGCTAGGCACCGTGCTAGGAGCTGGGGATGCAGCATTCAACAGGGCAGATATCGTCTTTGCCCACCTTCCAACAGGAAATGTCTATTACACGAATAATTATACAGCTTAATTACATTAAAATTGCTACACAGAAAAACAACAAGGTCCTACTGTGTAGCACAGGGAACTATAGTCAATAGCCTGGGATAAACCATAATGGAAAAGAATATTAAAAAAGAATGTATACATGTGTATAACTGAGTCACTTTGCTGTACAGCAGAAATTAACACAACATTGTAAATCAACTAAACTTCAATAAAAAAATAAATTTAAAAAATTGCTACAAAGGTACAGTACGAAGTGCTATGGGAGTATGTAATAGGGAGACAGACTAGTTTGGGGTATCCGAATCCAATAACAAAACTGAACACCCTACCCAAAGGGAGCAGAGGAAGGGAGGGTCCTTACCTGCTCCGGTGCAGCCCAGGCTGAGGCCCAGCAGCAGCGGCAGGAGGGCAGTCATGCTCTCCTCGGGGGAGACACAGGGAATCCTGTCCCCTGGAGCAGCTCTTCCAGGGGCCCTGGGTCCTTGCCTGCCCGAGAAGTCCCAGCCTGGGTAGATGATCTCCAAACACTGAGTGGGAATATGGTTATTGCCGGGGCCTTCTCGATGCTCTCTAAATGAGCGATTTGGAGCTACCAAGCCCCTAGATACTATACCTGTTCCTTACCTGATCATCTAACTCAGTGTCCCAAACTGAGAACTGTCAGATTGGCTAGGTAGGCGGGGACAAGTGTAGAGACAAATCGCTGAGCGCATCCGCTCAGCATCATCAGTTACTAGGTAAATCTCACTCTGCCCTGGGCTTTTAAGAACTGGTCTCTTAACTCTCCTAAGGAACAGTCTGTAGGTGGATTTCCCTAGCTCAGTGGAGAGAATAAACCCAATATTCCCAAGATGTATGCAGCCTGGACTGCCCACTGGTTTAACTGTTTCCGCTCAAGGTCCTCCTCAAAGACTGGGGACTAGGTAACCTCTCTTTCTCCTTTAAGGGAAGTTACTTGGGAATTTATCCCTTGATTACATATTCCTTGGTCTGTCCTGTCACCCAGGAAACAGGCAGACAAGGGGCCCTTCTGGGGCATGTGGTAGAGGCAGGGCTGCTAAGGAAGGAGATGTAGGGAGAGTGCAGTTAGCTGGCCTCAAAGCAAGACTGCAGAAGAGAAGCAGTTCCTAAGAGATCAGGGCCACAGCCCTGAAAAATCCCTCCCTGGGCTTCCATTGCTTCATCTGTCCTAGCCCAGATGAGCTTCATTTTCTCCTTTCTGCTTTCCTAAGCCAGAAACCCGAACCCCCTACCCTCTGAAACATCTCAGAGCAGACCGCAGGGCAATACCACTTAACCCCCTTGATAATTAGCTGGTGATGGGCCAATGCCCAAAGCTCACTTGTCTCCCCCAAACTCAAAACTCCCCTATGTGTTTCCCCCACAGGTCCCATCTGTCCTGGGGCAGGTCCCCACATTATGAAGCCACTAGAAAAATGAGATAAAACATCCCTACTTTTCTTCCCCAGGAAAAGACAAATTTTAAATAGCAATTCATTCTCATTGTGAACTATACGATTGATAGATTTTCCCATTACAAATGTAAAACCCTAAATTGGTTTCTCTGTGCTCCCCACTAGGCTTCATGGCTGCCTCTCCTCACCTTGCTTTCTTTTTTAAAAATATTTGTTTATTTTTTTAGCTGCACCAGGTCTTAGTTGCAGCACATGGGATCTTCGTTGCCACATGCGGGACCTTTCTAGTTGCGGCATTCAGGATTTATTTCCCTGATCAGGGATCGAACCCGGGCCCCCTGCACTGGGGGCATGGAGTCTTAACTGCTGCACCACCAGGGAAGTCCAAGCAAGTTTCACCTTGCTTTCTGAAAGCTCTGGAATTTGACTTGATAGTGAGCTAAATAAAAGAGGATTAGGAGGGAAGCCCTTGACACCACATTTACCTGTCCTCCTTCCAAGTCCCTGACCCCCAGAGAATCTGATATTTATGAAGAAAAAAGGAAGAGGGGGAAGCTTACCTCCAAGATGAAAACATACATGAATATCAGGAACAAAAGAGTTGTTTTGTGTAACTAGTTGAGCTTCACTGAAGCTCTGCCCACGTCCCCCCACCACCACCCATACACTCAGCCCCACCTGGGTTATACCGCTACACTTGAACTTCTCTAATGAACCATTAAGGGTTGAATGGGCAGAAAATTGAGGAGGGGGAATGGGCAGAAAATTGAGGAGGGGGAGTGCAAAATTTGTTAAGCTTCTACTTTGTGACAGATACTATGCTAAGTCAATCCTTTACATGCTATCTCATTTAATCTTAAAAGACCTGTTGGGCTTCCCTGCTGGTGCAGTGGTTGAGAGTCCGCCTGCTGATGCAGGGGACACGGGTTCGTGCCCCGGTCCGGGAGGGTCCCACATGCCGCGGAGCGGCTGGGTCCGTAAGCCATGGCCGCTGAGCCTGCACGTCCGGAGCCTGTGCTCCGCAACGGGAGAGGCCCCAACAGTGAGAGGCCCGCGTACCGCAAAAAAAAAAAAAAAAGACCTGTTGATGGTCCTCATTTTACAGTTTGGAAAACAGGTCCAAAGATTCACACCCAAGGTCTCGAGGTACACACACAAACACACACACACTTGAGTGTGCCCACACACTCACTACATCCTGGGACTGAGATGACCCAAGTAAAGGTAACTCGTGGAGGCCTCCGCTGAGAAAAGGAAAAAGGGAAAAGCCACCCCAATCCTTCTGAGTCATCTTTCCGATGCTCAGAGCTCCTCCTGCTCTTAGAACTCGTGTCTCTTCCACTTTTTCTTTCGACAGTCTCAAAACTGTGAATTCTCCTACACACACGCTCACTTCCCCCCGTTACGTCTCTCCTCCTCCCTCCAGGTAGGCAGTGAACCTAACCTCAGGAACCAGGTCTTGGGATCCTTTTCAAGGTCCCCAAAGCCCGCCTGGCACAGGAATGCTTTCCACACAGGAGGGCCTGTGTGGCCCTCCGCCAGCTCCCTGAGGCTCGGCAAACTCCCTCCCATGTCTGGCTCTCTGCTTGGGCAGCCAAAGGAGATGTGAAACCTTCCATAGGCAGCTGCAGGAAATGTAGACGATTTCACTTCTCTACTAATGAGAAGACTGAGGGTGCTTTTTAGAATCAAGCTGGACAGAAAAACCCAGAGACCTGTGCTCAGCGAAGTGGTTTCTTCCTTCCCCTCTTCCTCCTAACCCTACTTTTTTTGTTGCTGTTGTTGTTACAGACATAGCTCTGTCCCCCACCTCTAGTCAACCCCAAAGAATGTTTCAACTGTCCTGTGCATTGTTGGTGATTGGATAACTATTTATGTAACACCCAGGACTGAAGTTGGGGAACCCCAGGCAGCTTCCCATATGCTGTCCCTCTTTTACGGCCACTACACAAGGGCCCAAAGAGTGAATCCCCTCCTTGCCCGCTGCCTCTTCTGCTAAGCTGGACACCATAGGCCAGAAGTGGACTGACCATGGTGTTTACCTGCAAAGCATTACAGGGACTCCCAAGAGCTAAGAGATGTGGGCTCCGTTCCCATGTCATTCGCTTACAGCTCGGTTGGGGAGTGAGAAGAAACATCTAGAGAGAGAAGAGTTTATGTTAATGCAAGTCAGCAATCAGGCCAGTGGACTTAAAAGAGAAAAGAGAAGACATTGTGTGTGTTTGGTGGACAGGAAGTCCTCTCCATTGCGGGGGCCTGGAAGTGGGCTGGATTCGTGACAGAGAAGAGGAAGGCAGTTGGCATCCCGGTCTTGGCATATAACCACACGAGCTGGGCAATGTTATAAGGTGCTGTTGGGGATCTAGCAGCTACCTGGACTGACAAAAACAAAAACGAACTGCAGTGACATCATTGGCACCTTGAAAGAAGTCAGAAATGTGGTCTTATGCTTTTTCGAGAGTATGGCCATAATAAAAAATCTCTTCTAGGTCCTTCCTAACATCCCTCCCTGTACGTTCACAGGTTCCTCTTCTGGACAGATAGTGTGGTTTTTTTAATATATAAATTTATTTATTTTATTTTATTTATTTTTGGCTGCGTTGGGTCTTCATTGCTGCGCATGGGCTTTCTCTAGTTGCGACAAGAGGGGCCTACTCTTTGTTGCGGTGCGCGGGCTTCTCATTGCAGGAGCTTCTCCTTTTTGTGGAGCACGGGCTCTAGGCACGCGGACTTCAGTAGTTGCAGCACATGGGCTCCAGTAGTTGCAGCACGTGAGCTCAGTAGTTGTGGCTCATGGGCTCTAGAGTGCAGGCTCATAAGCTGCGGCGCACAGGCTTAGTTGCTCCGAGGCATGTGGGATCTTCCCGGACCAGGGCTCGAACCCGTGTCCCCTGCGTTGGCAGGCAGATTCTTAACCACTGCACCACCAGGGAAGTTCTGGACAGATGGTTTTAACTCAAGCCTGCATTTTATAAACTCAAAAGTTGTTCAACTTGTCCATCACTTGTAATTGAAAACCAAGAGCCTGAGACCACATTCGTGACTTCCTTCAATGTCTTTTCACACTTCTGCATCCTATCAGGATTACATGACTTCCCAGTCTGTCCAACTTCACGTCCACCCACCTCCCACCTCTCCTCTCCTTGCTCTCCTTCTCTGTTAGGATTCACTGCTCTAGACCCTGACCTTTGAGCTACAGTTGTTGTAACTAGTTCAACCTCCTTCCATCATGCAGCCAGATTACTTGAACTACTAGCAGATATTTTACCTGATTTGCCACCACAACTCTTGAATCATGTTATTACCTCTGCATTTTAACTATGAGAAAATGGAGGCAGAGGGAGGTTAGTGACTGCCCAGCTTTACCCAGATACTAAGTAATAGCGCCATGACTTGATTCTAAATTCTATAATATAATAATATCTTAATAATCAATTAGAAACTAATTGAAAATGGCCAACCATTTATAATAGGAATTTTAAACCAAATATATTTAGAAATTAACATTCAAAAGTATAAAAACTTTTTAGGAAAAAAAAGGAAACGTTATATTAAAGTGCATAAATGAAGACTTTAAGAAGTGAAGACGCATACCATATTCATGGCTGAGGCATCCTCACATAATGAAGAAGTCAGTTTTCCCCCAAAGCTGTAACCAACATCATAGCAGAATTTGGGGAGAACTTGACAAGCTGATTCTATAATGTGCATGATAATAAAGTCCATAAGAATCTTAGACAATTTTGATAAAGAAGAGCAAAATGTGGTTTTCTGGGAGGTGAGGTGGCAAAGAAATGGAAACGAGCCCTACCAAATATTAAAACACAAAAAAAGCCCTAATAATTTAAACATGATTAAGTGGACACAAGAACCGACAAGCCAATTGAACTGAATAATCCAGAGACAAATCCATGCATATGGGGGAATTTGGCATAAAATTCCTGGGAATAAATCAAATATTTGATACATGGCATTAAAATCAATTTAGTGTTTGGAGAAAAAGAAAGTTGTAACCATACTCATACCATATGGAAAAACTCCAGATCAATAAAGATCTAACTATGAAAGGAGAACAATAACTCTAATAGGAAAGCACAGTGAAATATATACGGCCAGATATAAGGCAAAGCTTTCTTACCTAAAATTATTCATCAGAAAAGAGAAATTACCTTCTATATAAGCCCTTAAGTTTTTTCCTTTCCAAGTTATGGCCACTCTCTCAAAGCTGTTTGGAGATGATACATTATCCTAAAATGATTTCAGTTAATAAATACATGAGAAACCTCCATACCGTTTTCCACAGTGGCTGCACCAATTTACATTCCTACCAACATTGCATAAGGATTCACCAACAGTATGGAGGTTCTTCAAAAAATTAAAAATAGAACTATTATGTGATCTAGCAATTCCACTTCTGGGTATTTATCCAAAGAAAACAAAAACACTAACTCAAAAAGATACATGCACCCCATTTTCACTGAAGCATTATTTGCTATATTTCTATAGTATAATAATATCTCTATAAATATGGAAACAATCTAATTATCCATCAATGCATAAAGAAATCGTGGTGTATACATACAATGGAATATTATTCGGCCATAAAAAAGAATGAAATCTTGCCATTTGCAAAAACATGGATGGACCTCGAGGGCATTATGGGAAGTGAAATAAGTCAGAGAAAGAAAAATACTGTATAATCCCTCTTATATGTGGAATCTAAAACAAACAAAAAAACGGGGACTTCCCCTGGTGGCACAGTGGTTAAGAATCCGCCTGCCAACGCAGGGGACACTGGTCTAAGTCCTGGTCCGGGAAGATCCCACATGCCGCGGAGCAACTAAGCCTGTGGCGCCACAACTACTGAGCCTGTGCTCTAGAGCCCGCGAGCCACAACTACTGAGCCCATATGCCACAACTACTGAAGCCCGCGCGCCTAGAGCCTGTGCTCCACAACGAGAGGAGCCACCACAGTGAGAAGCCCACGCACCTCAACGAAGAGTAGCCCCCACGCGCCGCAACTAGAGAAAGCCCGCGTGCAGCAATGAAGACCCAATGCAGCCAAAATTAAATAAATAAATTTATAAACAAACAAACAAGCAAACGCAAACGAAAAAACAACCAAGCGTATAGAAACAGAGAACAGAACAGTTTCGTGGTTGCCAGAGACTGCCAGGGAGGGGTGGGCAGGTAGGAGAAATGAACAAACTGGTTTTGGTGGGGTTTTTAGTTTAAATTAATGGGTTTGTTTTTTAAATAAATCAAAGAATTTAGAATCCATTAGCATAATCACAAATAAACACACGAGAATTAGAATAAAAATTGTTTTATGAAATGTGAGAAGTGGAAACAGCAATATGCCTACATTAAAATATTATGTTATAAAATATGTGATTTTAAATTTGTGAGTTAGTAACTAAATAAAGGCAGTTAGCAAACATTTGACTATTTTCCTATAACTTCTATACACCTAAAACTTTAAATTTTGAACTTGGTCAAAAATCTTTTAAAATATTCTCATTGAGAAAATGGAGACTCCCCTTATCACTTTATGTTCCAGCAAAAATTGTAACGTTACTGCCTTGGGGTTCGAAAGGATTTCTTAAGGTTATGAAACCACAAACCATATGGGTTTTGTCAAAATGAAATCATTCTATTTGGGGAAAGAACCGTAGACAAATTTAACTGATGAGCAGCAAAGTGGAAGAAGACACTTGCAGTATTTATACTGACATAGGATTGCTATATAAAATACTTCAGAAGCCCCCATACATTCACAAGAAAAAGCCATATTTAAGATAGATAAAAGATATGAATCAGCAATTCACACAGAGATAAACCTATAAGACGATGTCCAGCCTCACTAGCAAGGAGAGAAAGGCAAGTTAAGTCCATTCTCAACGTCTGCATCTTTATTCCTGTCCTGCCCCTACGGGGAGGGGGAAGGGTAAGCTGGGATGAAGTGAGAGAGTGGCATGGATTTATATATGCTACCAAATGTAAAATAGATAGCTAGTGGGAAGCAGCCGCATAGCACAGGGAGATCAGCTCCGTGCTTTGTGACCACCTAGAGGGGTGGGATAAGGAGGGTGGGAGGGAGACACAAGAGGGAGGAGATATGGGGATATATGTATATGTATAGCTGATTCACTTTGTTATAAAGCAGAAACTAACACACCATTGTAAAGCAATTATACTCCAATAAAGATGTTAAAAAATAAAAATTTGGGGGCTTCCCTGGTGGCGCAGTGGTTGGGAATCTGCCTGCCGATGCAGGGGACACGGATTCGAGCCCTGGTCTGGGAAGATCCCACGTGCCGCGGAGCAACTGGGCCTGTGAGCCACAGCTACTGAGCCTGAGCGTCTGGAGCCTGTGCTTGCAACGAGAGAGGCCACGATAGTGAGAGGCCCGCGCACCGCGATGAAGAGTGGCCCCCACTTGCCGCAACTGGAGAAAGCCCTCACACAGAAACGAAGACCCAACACAGCCAAAAATAAATAATTTTAAATTAATATCTGCTTAAAAAAATAAAATATTAAAATTTAAATTTTTTTTTAAATTAAAGAAAACACAACAACTTGAGACAACTTGACACCCACTGTATCGCCAACATTTGAAAGTCAAATAATTTCAAGTGTTAGTGACAATAAAGGAAAGTGAGAACTACTTTGCTCTGTTGGTGGGAGTGTAAACTGTTTATGATCCCTGAATCATTGAAATTACAAAATAGTTATATAAAAAAATAACTAACACATAAACCAAGTCAGCATAGCGCTGAGAGCAAGGTCTGGGTTGAGTGTGCCAAGTCTTGGAATTTCGAGTTCAGTCAAGGTCAGTCAGGGCTGGAGTATTAGGAACAGATTCATGGAAGAGGAGGCACTATTTTTTTTTTTTTTTATTAAAGCGGGGACACCAGACGAGAGAGGGTCTGGAAGGCTTGTTGAGTATTATAAGTGACAGTATTATAGAATGCTTGATAGAGAGCATCTAACCTAAGCCCATCATTTTACAGATGAGGAGTTTGAGGCCCAGAGAGGGGGTGTGACTTGTCTAAGGTCACACAGCATAATAAAAGCAGTTTTGAGACTTCCCTGGTGGTCCAGTGGTTAGGACTCCACGCTTTCACTGCTGAATGCCTGGGTTTAATCCCTTGTTGGGGAAATAAGATCCCACAAGCTGTGCAGGGCAACGAATAAATAAATAAAAGCAGTTTTAAGGCTTGACTGGCAGGAAGTTTCTGGATAAGTTGGAAAATGGAGAGAGAGAAATCAGGAAGAACTAGAAAGCAATGGGGCAGATGTAGAATGGTAAAGTGAAAAGAAAAGAAAAACATCTCAAAGGGAGAACATACAATACTTGAAGGTAGATTCAAAGTAGTTTCCAGAAAAGAAGTTAATGATGCTGCTAAATTCCCCAGTGAAAATCCTTGCTAAGTTATGAGCACCTTTTCTACATGCCAAACGCTGTTCTAAGCATTCTACAAGATGTCAATTTATTTAAGCCTCACAATAACCTTATTAAGGTGGGCACCATTGTTATCATCATCCTTTTACAGAAAATGGTACCAAGACACAGAAAGGTTAAGTAACTCGCCCAAGGGCACACAGCTAAAATTTGACAGTCACGATTGAATTCCCAGCGGTTTGGTTCTGGACTCCGCACTCTTTTTCTCTATAAATTTATTTATTTTATTTATTTATTTTTGGCTGCATTGGGTCTTCGTTGCAGTGAGTGGGCTTCTCATTGTTGTGGCTTCTCTTGTTTCAGAGCACGGGCTCTAGGCATGTGGGCTTCAGTAGTTGTGTCATGTGGGCTCAGTAGTTGTGGCTCACTGGGTCTAGAGCACAGGCTCAGTAATTGTGGCGCATGGGCTTAGTTGCTCCGCAGCATGTGGGATCTTCCCGGACCAGGGATTGAACCTGTGTCCCCTGCATTGGCAGGCAGATTCTCAACCACTGCGCCACCAGGGAAGCCCTGGACTCTGCACTCTTAGCCAGTACATATGCTGCTCTTAGAAATGAGATGGTTCAGAGGAGATGCCAATTCCTGGGAAGAAATGGATATTTTCCCTTAGATTAGATTCTGATATGATGCAAAGAACAGAGACTCTTGCACCAATACCAAAATAATTTCACTCTTCACCTTAATGCCACCCCCTCCTCCAAAGCAACCCAAACACCAAGAAAAGCAAGAAACAAAGCACATGCAAAGGAGATTACCACTAGTAGACATGTGCCCCCTGCCCCCACCATCCACCCAAGACAGCATCATCACAGTTCTCCTTGGATGGTCCACTCAGGCCAACGAACAGATCGTCTGAAAGGACACATGAATTCTGGGCCCTTCCAGGCTGTTCATGCTTCATTTCAAGAACTTTGGATTTTACTCTTTTCACAAAACCGGAATGACTGAGTTAGAATAGCATCTGAAGTCTTATTTTTCCATTATGAGCTCTTGTTTTCTCAGCTATCATGTAGGTTGAAGGCAGTTATATATTCCTCAAGGCAGCCTATACTAGGCATAAACATTTCCACAAACAGTAAATTGCAAAAAAGATCCAAAAAAACCTGCAAGCAGCTTCCTCCACCATTCTGTGAGCAGATTACCAGAAAGTGGCTCTGCCTTCATTGCTCACATATTTTGCACAAACTGATAGGAGTAAAAGCCATCGTGCTGTACTGAGACCAGGGAATGGGAATCAGCTGAGGAATTAGGGGTTTTCCCATTTCTCTCCCTAAGGAGGGCAGACGTGTCAGGTTAAGGCTTGTTGAATTTGACATGACAACTTACTCAAGTTAAAATATCCAGAAATAAATATCATGAGTGAAAAAAGAAGCCACGCTGATATTAAGAAATGAGATTTATTGCTTTGACATGGTAGTGATGTGGTCATGATAGGAAAGTCACTCTGGGTTCCCCTGGATGCAAAAGCCCAGGGACAGCAGAGCTCCCAGCTGAGAAACCTGTACACACACACACACACACACACACACACACACACACACACACACACACCGGCGGAAGGCCCAGGGCCTCCTGCTCTGAGAAGGAGAGATCCTGGGTAGGATGTGAGAAACTTGAACACCTCTTGCTTGGATGGCTGCAGCTGTTGGCCTCAGACTCTGGTCAAGAAGAGTCAGTCTGAGGAGAGAGAAGGATGGAGGAAAGCCATCAGGGGGATCCTCATCGTCCCCAAAGGCCCTTTCCGGCCTGCAACACACCCTATAGAAGTTGATCTCTCCTTCTCTCCAAATCATCTCCAAGCACCCTTCCTCCAGCCCCCCACATCACTCCTCTCCCACGCAAAGCCATTCTCATGACCTAGAACTGGGTGTGTGTATTTGGGACCTCAACCAGGAGGATGTCCCACGGTGCCCAACACAGGCCTCCCCACCAAGGGCCTGAGGACCACTGTACGGGCTCCCCAGGCCACAGGTCGGTC
Organism: Delphinus delphis; assembly: GCF_949987515.2. NCBI lineage: Eukaryota > Metazoa > Chordata > Mammalia > Artiodactyla > Delphinidae > Delphinus > Delphinus delphis. Next base: position 41,030,537 of record NC_082692.2, on the reverse strand, counting down.
CCGGCACACCCACACATGCCCTCTCCAGATGCCCTGACATACCACCCGAGCAAGGTTTTCGGAAGTAGATGATGAGGACTGAGCCAACAGTGATGCCCAGCACACCCAGGCCAAAGGCTACACCGCACAGCACGTTCTCCAGAAGATCCGAGGGCAGCACATTCTGGGGCACTAGAGCAAAAGGGGAGCCGGTCAGCCCAGAGACCTGGTTGGGGAGCCCCAGGGGAATGACACGGGTGTCTGGGATGACAAGGGAGAAACTGAGGCATGGAAGATTGAGGTCAGCTCAGAGTGAGAACAGACTAAACAAGGGCCCAGTGGAGAAAGAAGTCCTCCTGTGGGTCTACCCCCTTCTGCCCCCCAGAGGAACTAGGCTTCCATGGAGAAGTGTCTCACCCCAAAAGGCGATTGCTGTGTAGCTGTCAATCTCATGAGTCACGATGCAGGTGAAAAGATCAGAGGGTGCTGGTGTGAAGTTTAAGTAAGAAAAGGCCTGGAAGGTGAGTCCATCGACGGCTGAGACAAAAGTGGGCCTTTCTCCTTCCACAGGGGCCGAATCATGCTGCCATTTCACAGTCAGTGTGGGTGGGAAGAGGTTATTGACGAAACAGACCAGTGTGTTGGGCTTGCCGAACTCCAGGGGCTTCAGAGTGAACACCTCAGCGATGGGGAGGCCTGTGGGGGTACTGAGGTGAGGGAAAGAAGCGACTAACTTAGATGGGACCCCTGTGTGTGGAGGGGGTGTGGCATACGGAGAGGACACGAGATAGGGGGAGCTAGGGCTCTGAGGGAGGTCTTCGTCTAGGCAAGAACCAGACCTGGACCAGAGCCAGGCCACTCTGGACCCTCCACCCTGACTTCCTGCAGCACTTCCTGTCTGGACCTCACATCAGCAACTGATCACACTCTGTCTTCTCATTAAAATGCAGGCACATTTTAATTAGGACTTTGGGATGAATAGATACACACTACTATATATAAGATCGATAATCAACAGGGACCTACCTACTGTATAGCACAAGGAAATCTACTTGATACTCTGTAATAACCTATATGGGAGAAGAATCTCAGAAAGAATGGACATATGTATATGTATAACTGAATCACTTCGTTGTGCCCCTGAAACTAACACAACATTGTAAATCAACTATATTCTAATATAAAATAAAAATTAAATTTAAGAAAATAAAGATAACCACCACCACCAAAAAAAAGAAAGAACCAATCAGTAAAAAAAATTGAAAATACTAATTTTAAGGGTAGTTTCAAGGAACTATATGTTTGGATATATTTGAAAGACATCCTGATCACATCCATACTTTTTTTTAAATTTACCTCATCATCCAATTAATGTTAACTCAGTTTTGATATGGTATTGTAGTTTAAATCTTGGCAAATGTACATTAAAAACACATTATGATTGCAAACTATTACGTTTAGAATGGATGGACAATAAGGTCCTGCTGTGTGGCACGGGGAACTATACCCAATTTCCTGGGATAAAGGAATGTATGTATGTGTATGGCTGGGTCACTTTGCTGTGCTGCAGAGACTGGCACAGCATGGTGTATCAACTATACTTCAATAAAAAAACACATTATGATGCTCAAACAAATATGGTAGAATAATAAAATAAATAATCATTAACAGAGCTTGATTAACCTATGTAGTTAAGCCTAGTTTACCAAGGCAGTTAGTACCATTTCACTACCTCAGCTGGGGCTTTCATCTACTACGATCCATCAGCATTTCCTAACAAACTCAAATTTTTTGGAAAAAAAAATAATAAAATAAAATGTAGGCACATCATCAGATGCTTCTATTCTCCCCTCCATCTTGCTGAGCATCGTAACACAAGCCCTAATACTCAGTAGGCGTCTGTTGGTCTCTGTTGAATTCATTAAGTTCCGTAGTTTTGAATGCCTACTACATCCCAGGGACTTTTCTTCTGCCCCAAAACAAAAACAGAGTACAGATCATGAGTGGTAGAAAAATCAATATCCAAGGAGAGAACCAGAAAGCAGGAGAGATGGGGAGCTGGTGAGAAGGGGAGTAATTCAGTGTATCATGAGGTTAAGAGGGCAGCCCACCCCCCAAAAAATCCCCTGACCTCTAGACACTGGGATTTGCCCTTCAAGCTCTGGGCCAATTTCCTCGACAATCGCCCGGCAGAATGCTTTGTCAAAGAAAATGTTGGAAGTATCTCGAGACTTGTGAGCCCAGTCAGCAAATTCAGGCAGGCGAGGCACTCGGATATTCTGGGAAAAGTCGAAGGAGAAAAGCTGGTCCTCGTTGAAGGATTCGGAGAGCCCCACGTTGGGATTCCCCATCTGGCAGTACATTGTGTGCAGGAACGTGTGGTTTTTCAGCTCATCCCTCCACCCTGGAGTAAGAGCTGCAAAAGAGACAGAGTGGTGTCCAAGGAGGTGGGAGCCACCTCCTCTTTAGCTTAGAAAACAGCAAGGCCTGCCTCAGGTAGAGGGGGGAGAGGTGGGTTGCCTCCCAGTGGGAGCAGAAAAGAAATTACGGGATCTCGCCAAACTTACCCAGCCCATAAAAAGGCCAACTGTTTAAAGTTGTAACAAGTAATTCAGAATCACAATGTTGGTTGTATCTTTGTGCCTAAAGGCACCCAGCCAAAGAGGTAAGTGGCGGCTAAAATCAAACCTGCATTCTACTCACCAAACCATGCAACCTGGCATAGGGTTATGTCCTCCCAAAGGTCTCCACCTTTGCCTGATCCCTGGGAGGCCATCCTATTGACTTGTGAAGGGCCTGGATGAGTTCCCAGTCTTCACGTGGATATGTGAAGGAATGGCGGTGGCCTCCCTAAGCCATAGATGGCACTGCCCCATCCCATCCCATCCCATCCCCAGACACACATGGCAGACTGAAAAACCACTCTCCAGGCTTCTTTTCAGCCGCTTCGTTGGCACCAGGCCTCTCTGAAAATAACTTCCCCTCCCTCAACCCTGCAGACCTTGCAAAGACAGGACTGGGGGAATGGCACCATAGCTGCAGGAAATAATCTCTAATTCTTTGAAGCTCCTGGCAGGAATCTCCCCAGCCAGGAGGAAACCTTCTACTCAAAACCCAATACCCAGAATGATAGAGTAAGAGGGGTCTTCCAGATTCTTCTTCCATTCTGCCCCATTCTTTTCAAAGAAGGAACTAAGGACCAATAAAGTTAAGAGACTTTTCAAGAATCATAAGGTGAATTGATGACAGAGTGCAGAGTAGACTCCCAAGTAGGAACAGTGGAAATAACACTTGTTTTGCTCAAATCCCTGCTCTACCACTTTCCAACGGGGTGAACTTCCACAAGTTACTTAAACTCTGAGTCTCATTTCCTTCATCTGGAAAGTGGAGATAATAATCTCTGCTTCAAGAGATTGTCTTCGATGAAACCTACAAAGCACCTCTGGCATTGTTTGCCATCCATCCATAGTATAGCTCTCTTTCCCAATTCTGCTATCGTTTCCACTCTCTCATAATACTTTCACCACTTACAAAGCACTTTCACCGCTTTCAAATGCCCCGGCTCCCTAGGTTCTACCCCAGTCAGGATGGAAGTAAAGGGGAGGTACTGCCATACCTTCAGGGGCAGTCCAGGACTGGGGCAGCAGCCACAGAAGGGGTAGCAGCCGTAGCAGCGCAGCTCCCTGGCTCAGCTCATGATCCATATCTTCACAGCTCCCAGTAGGCTTGGAGCTACCAGACGGCTGACCCAGGTCCCCAGATTCCTTCCCAGATCATGTTTCTCCAGCTCACTTCCCTAACTTCTCTTGTCTTTCCGGCTAAGCCAATCACAGAAAGTGTAGGGTTTGACGTCATCGGTCGCTGGGGAGAGACCAGGAGCGAGCACCCTTCTTAGGACTAGGCTCTTTTACCAGGCCAGCCTAGGGGCTGTAGATGGGTTGGGGAGGCAGTGGAGGAATGTCTGCCTCCTGGTGAGGATCCCTCTTTAGCATCTGGCAGTCAGCCTCAGCCTGTAACCCCACCAAGGGACTCTTCTGAGCAGCACTGCCATGTGGCCGAATAATAAACTGGGAAAGTTCATCTTCCCATGGTAACCCCCCAGGGCTCTTCAGACCCTGTCTTCTACCTCCCAAGCCCCCTCCTCTTTCTCACAAAATTTATTCTCCTTCAGGCTTTAGCTCTCTTCCTTCTGCAGAAATAGACTGAAAATGTAACAAGCGTTAGGTCCAGGGCTAGAAATACCAAGATGAATAAGGCATATTCCTGCTTTCAAAGAGTTTCGAGTCTAACTTGGAGGGAGTGGGGGTGGTCACTGAATAAATAATTACATACAATGTAACATATTCAAATAAGACCAAGCCAAGTGTGTTTTGGAAGTATTTATTTCATGAGGATGGAGAAATAGGTGGGATGTAATTAGGAAGGCTACTAAGAGTCTTGAAGAAAAAACAGTTAGACCAGCAGAATGGGAGAGAAGAGAAAAGCCTTCCAGGGCAAGGGGTAGGCAAATGGGTGACGGTCAAAGGCCTTCACAGCTCCTTTCTTTGGAGACCTCTGTATAGTTGGGCATGAATGTTTGGAGGCTGCTCATGTTTCCCTGTTTGGTAACGGGCAGGGAGTGGGGGTGGGGTGTCAAGATGAGCTAGAAAAAAATTTTTTTTTCAGGAATTACTCACTTTTTATTTATTTTTTCAATTTTGATTGGGGTATAGCTGATTTAAGATGAGCTAGAAATTTAGGCAAGAGCCAGATCACATAGGCTCTGTTATGCCACATGGAGGGTGTTTTTGTTTTTTGTTTTTGGGGGGTTTTTTGCCAAGCCGGGCGGCATGCGAGATCTTAGTTTCCTGACCAGGGATGGAACCCGTGCCCCCTGCAGTGAAAGTGCAGAGTCTTAACCACTGGACCGCCAAGGAAGTCCCAAGGAGGGTGTTTTTTATTTTACAGATGATAGAGACTTTAAACCGAAGGGTGACATAATCATTTTTAACATTTTAGAAAAATCGTTCTGATGCTTCCAATAATGGTCTGGAGCTTGAAAAGAACTGAGGCCAAACTTCTGGTCAAGAGTCCACACATAGACTTTGTGATGTATATGACAACAAAATTAAAAGTTGCACACACATACACACACACTGCCCTCTGGTAGCAGCATAGCAATACTTTAGGCGAGACATGGTAAGAGCCTGAATTAAGTCTTGTACAGAGGAGATGGAGGGAATCAAATATTGATGTAATTAGGAAGTCGAATCTAAAGCACTGGCTGAGAATTAGATGTGGAGGGGTCAAGGAGAGGTAACACCAAGGTCTCCAGCCTAGGTGGCTGATCAATGATGGACTGAGTTGAAATAGAAAAGAAAGGCATAGAAGCAGAGAATTAAGTTCAGTTTTGTGTTGAATTTGAGGTGCCAGGGTAACTAGGAGGCATGAAGTAGATGGGTATGGATCTCAGGTGTGGGCTGAAGAACCCTAATTTGGGAGTCATCTGCACAAATGCTGAAGCAGAGGCAGTGGACAAGATCACCCACGTAGACTGTGCAGAGGGAGGGCACAAGGACACAGGTCAGATTGGGTTCAAACCCCAAACTCATACCAGTTATTCAGTATCATCCAGGATCCAGTCAGGAAGGTATGATCATTCTAGGTATTTCAGACTGAGGGGATTTAATATAGAGATTGGTTACAAAGGTATTTTTAAAAAGGCAAGACATGCAAGAGGGAAAAAGAGAGAGGCTGGAGGTGCAAATAGGACAGAGGAAAACCTGGAAATCAGAAGCAGCTCTCGCCCCTGAGCTGGAATTCATGTCTACACCTGCTGTTGTCCTGGAGGAGACACCATCACAGTCACTTCCGGATCTACCAAAAAGGCGCCATCTCCATCAAAGCTGGATCACTGAGAAGGTATTTCCTCTGCCCAGGAAGCTGGAGTCCAGAATCACCCATTCTTGCTGCTGGTACCAGGAGCTGCCACTCTCTTAGAAACTAAAGCAGGAAGCTTCTTGGTTTCTCCTGCCATCTGATCTCCCACCCATACCTCCTACTGAGAGAATCTAACAGGAAGCCAACCGTCCAGGAAGGCTGGAAAATACACGGCCAAGCAGTCCATAACACAGTATAGGAGGCTGGGCTTGGCACTGATGCTAGATAATAAGCAGGTCACTGAAATACACTAATTTGTAAGAATCTGGTGGCACTAGGAGCACCCAGAGAGCTAAGAGAAGAATAAAGAAGAAGCAGATGCAGAGAAATAGAAGTGTTCCATGAAGAAGGGCAAGGTCAGCATTATCAAATGCTACTCAGAAGTCAAGGGAGGACGGGAAAGTGTCCTTAGATTTGGTAATTATGAGATGGGTGACAAATGTGTTGAGAGCAGTTTCAGCGTTGGAGTGGGAGTGGACTCCAGATTGTGGTGGGCTGAGAAGTAAGTGGGAGGTGAGGAAGAAACTGTCAGTGTATATGCTGCAAGTTTGATAGAGAAGAAAAAGAAAGACAGAAGGGGTGGGGGAAGAGGCAGTGAGAAAGATCTAATGTGGCAATTAAGTAATCTTAGAAATCAATCTATGTGAATATGGTCCTTTCAAAATCCATACTCCCTTTTGAGAAACAAATAACAGCAGCCATAACAGCCCCAAACAAAAACACCCCCATGACCTCCTGCATATTCTGAAAAGGGTACATATGTGTGTGTGGGTGTGTGTATGTGTGGTGGGGGTGGGCAGGGTGCCAGGGTTAGGCTGGGCTTGGAAATCATTGTGTTACACTCCAAGAAAAAAAAAGTAGAACATTTTCCTAATGTCTCATCCTTTGTGGATTAATCCGTCAGTAGCTCCTGCGGTGGGGAAGATTCAGCCCTTAGGAAAGTATTGATAGAAAGGAGGTCTATTGACATCACCAGAACTGCTGGTGGAGATAGATGACACACAGCCACCTGGAGTTCTAAACCAGTGGTGAGCAAATATTTTCTGTAAAAGACCCGATAGCAAATCTTTGTTCCTCGGAGTTTTGTTCTTAACCTTTTTACTAAGGAACACTGAAACTTAAATTTCATATAATTTTCATGAGTCACAAAATAGAATTCTTTTGCTTTTTTTTTTTTCAACCATTTACAAATGTAAAAACCGTTCTGAGTTCTTGGGCCATATAAAAATATATGGGCTGACTCTTGCTCAGAAACCACTGTTTGCTGAACATTGTTCCATGTGTGGTCAGAAATGGGATGGGGGACCCAAAATAAACGCACCCTCCAAAGAGCCCCATTCCTTTCTGGGGGTGGCAATTGGTTAATTAATGTATCATGTCCCAGATACAACACTGTTTGGAAGGATGTCTGCAGGAGGAGTGGGCACAGGAGGAAGAGGACTGGTGGGAGGGCTAGGAACAGTTAGAGCAGACCCTGCAACCACTCTGGGTGGAAGGAATGAGGCAAAGGGGGTCCAAGTTCTCCACCGAGAGTACAGTGTAGACAAGTCCAGCATGAGGAGAAATATAACTACCCATCATCAAGATGAAGGCAAGGTTGTGGTTAACTCCTTTCTCTCCCAGAACAAATGGGAACCAGTTCAAACATTTATAACTACCCTTCCCTCTATGTAATCCTCTTCCTGTCAGGACCCTGCAACAACCTCCATTAATACATATCTCAAAAACAGTCTCTCATCAGTTTGGGAAAGTGGGAATTGTGGTCAAGAGAAGGGCAAAGCACCAGTTCTGCATGCCAGTAACTCAGTGTCTTTGGTCATGAGACATGAATGCCTCTGAAAATAAAGGCATCACACCTGTAAACCCAGTAGGTCACAGCTTTCTAACACTCAGCTCTCCATCCCTTCCTAGTCCTGCCCCATCTTCTTTCTATTGACAGAGCCAAGTTTCCTGAAAAAGCCATGGGCAACCATCTCTCTACTTTCGTACTTTCCATTTAATCCTTAACACTCAACAATGAAGTGGTTCAACATCTTTGTGTTGCTAAATCAAATGGACTCTTTGCAGTCTTGGCAGCATTTGACACTGTTGGCCATGCCCTCCTTCCTAAAACGGTCTATTTTTTTTGGCATCCCTGACCGCACTCTCTCCTAGTTTTTCCTCCCACTTCTCTGGCGTCTTGTCACCTTCATGGACTCCTTTTTTCCAGCTACCCCTTACGTGTTGGTATCCCTGGAGTTTTGTCCTCATCCTTTTTTCTTCTTATACTATACCCCTGCTCTCAATGGCATCTACTCCCACTTGTCTTCCGTTACCATCTATTTGCCGACGTTTTCCAAATTTCCCCCTTCAGCTCAGATCTGGCTCTGATTCCACACCATCCATACACCCAACTGCCTTTAGGTATCTCCACTTGGATGCTGTACAGCAGTTCTAAAACTGTACTCTCCACAAAATAGGGTCCCTCAAGAAATTGTTTAAAATGTAAATTCGATAGTAGCAATTTTTCATTTTTAAATTTATTTCAACACAGATGTAATAAAACACCAAACATGTTTACACAGTAATTTTTATGTAATAATTTATTATATTTAATAAGGTCATTTTTGGTTGTAAGCAACAGAAACCAACTCTAGCTAACTTAACTTTTAAAGGGACGATTTATTGGACGGACAGAGCTAGCTCAGAAAATCAAAAGATGGGTGGAATCAGCTAGGCTCAGGAAGAGGAGCCACAGGGTCCTTAGCAGCAAGGGTTGAGTTGCCATTAATATGCCGCACCTTCAAAGTCCTCTAGCCTCTATCTTTCAAATTTCACGTTGCTGAGAGGGACAATCAGACGGGCTCAGCTTATATCAGGTGTGGACCTCGGGATCAATTAGTGATGGCCAGGTACAATATCACCTCTGTGTCTTAGAGCTATTCCCAGAGAAGCGAGAATTACCACGAACCAACCACCTCAGTATAATTATCTTAAACATACGGCATCCCAGACAACTGTATTAGATCATCTGAGGCATAAACGTGAGGTTAAGTCTGTGCATTAACACTCAGAAAGCATCTCCCAATTAACTGCCCAAGTGATATATGTCATCTACTTGACCTCTGGTCTGTCACAAGTCTTGCCACAAATTCAAAATATACTTATGACCTCAGTGTTGATTAATTATATAATATTTGTATTCCACTAACTGATTTCCTTTGGATCTATGACTAAGTTTAATTTTTTTTTTTTTTACTATGGAAAATTTCAAACATACACAAAAGAATCTATTAAGCCTCCACGTACTCTTGTTTAAGTTTCAACAATTTTCAACATTCTAAAAGTCTTCCATTTTTGTTTCATCTATTCTCCTGTTCCACACACTTTTTTTTTTTTCTGGAGTATTTAAACAAATTCTATCACTATATTTCACCAGGAAACATTTCTACGGGTATCTATAATGACTTTTTCCTTAATGTAACTACCATCCTATCACCACAAGCATCAAAATTAAAAATGATTGCTTAACTTCCTTTAACCCAATCTGTGTTCATTTTTCCCCCACTATCTCAAAAATGTCTAAGGGTAAGTTTTAAATGAAAAGCAGTCTTGTGGTTTTCAAACTTTGCCTTCATATTTTAAAATTTAGTGAGTTTTCTATTTTACATGATGTCTCATAAACCTCTGTTGAATGTTCAATAATGAATTTTTAGGCAAATTAAGTTCAGGAATTACTACACTGAATGTAGCTCTATCTCAAAATTTACAAAGCTAAACTCACCACCTTCCCTTCCCAGCATGTTTAAGCTCCCGTATTCAAGACCTCAGTGTATAAGTTGACCGTCCACCCAATCAGATGAGTCACAAATACGGCAGTCAACCTTGACAACTTCATCTTCCTCAAACGTTCTCAACCAACTGTTCACCAAGTCCTATCAATTCTACCTCTTCCATATCTCTTTAGTCTGTCCTCCATTCCCACTAGTTCAGGCCCTCATTGGTTTGCTTGTCTTTTTCCTGGATCACTGCAATTTTCTTAGAACTGCTCTTTCTCCAATCTTATTCTTATTTTCCAGTGCTGCCACAAGGATCTTTTTATTAGGCACATTTGATCACATCATACTTTTGCAAGAAAGCCTTCAATGGCTCTCTACAATCTGCTTTCCTTGGCATGATCCTTAATGATCTGGATCCACTTAACCTATCTCTATACATCATTTGAGATGAAATCTCACCTCCCTCAGGGAGCCTTGGAACCCAGAGTGGAGATGAGTGACTTCTTCAGTATGCTTCCACAGCACTGGCCCGTCCTTACCATCATTTGTATTGTATTATGCTCTTCTGTTTATGTCTGCTTCGGTCACCTCACTTCCACTGCAAGGTCTCAAGGATCTCTTCCTGGTATTTTTCCATTTTCAGCATCTACCAAGAAGGCCCACCAGCAAGTGACTACTCATTGGATGAATAAATGGGCTGTTGGTTACTGAAGGTGTTGAAGCTGGGCCTAGAAGAGCCTTCAAGCATTAGATGAATGATAGGTCATTCCTTCTAACATGGATATTTCAACAGTAAATCTGGGGTTCCCTGGTGGTGCAGTGGTTAGGAATTCACCTGCCAAAGCAGGGGACACGGGTTTGGGCCCCGGTCCAAGAAGATCCCACATGCCTGCCACAGAACAACTAAGCCCATGTGCCACAACTACTGAGCCTGTGCTCTAGAGCCCACAAGGCACAACTACTGAACCCTCGTGCCACAAATACTGAAGCCTGTGGGCCTAGAGCCCGTGCTCTGCAATAAGAGAAACCAACGCAATGAGAAGCCCGCGCACCGCAACAAAGAGTAGCCCCCGCTCACCACAACTAGAGAAAGCCCGCGCGCAGCAACAAAGACCCAACACAGCCAAAAAAAAAACAACAACAGTAAATCTTACCAGGCATGTCTGTGGGCCACTCTACAGACATCTTCACTCCCACTGCCTTCCCTGTGCACCCCACTCATCTTCCCATTTTCTTCCTCCTCCCTGCCACAGCCTAATTCAGAGAGTAAGACTGCCCATCCAGCTCCCACCTTTACCCTCATTCCCAGCTCAGTGATCTCTTCACATCCATATTCATTGTTCCCTTTTAGCTGTATTATTTGAATACAGCAATCCTGTCAACTACACTACAAGGTTGGAATTTATTACTGCCATTATATAAACAAGAAATCTGTGGCTCAACGAGGTTCATTCATTTATTTATTTAGCAAATATTTACTGATTACCCTCTATGTACCTCGTAGTATGCTGGGCACCAGACACCTACATGACCAAACCTATAATCTAATGAAAACAGAGGCATTAAACAAGTAATCATACGAACCTACAAAACCAAATTGTAAAAGGTACTGTGAAGGAAAAGAACGGAGATCCATAAGAGACACTAAGTGAAACGGGGAACCTAGTGATATTGAGATGGGATCTGAAGGGTGAGTAGGAGTTAGCCAGGCAGAGGGGGAAGAAGAGGAAGGCCCTGAGGCAGGCAAGGAGCTGGCTCCTTCAGGGAGGTGAAGACCTGTGTGGCTGGCATATTATTAGTGAATAAGAGAGCACAGACAGCAGATGAGGCCACAGGCAGGAAGAAGCAAGACCACGTGGGACCTCGTGGTCCACAGCGAGGTTTGCATTCTCCTCTAAGTGTGATTAATTCTAATGCTATGACTTTATTCCTTTTCATTCCATGGGTGAATGTGTGCTGTGATTCCTACCTGACCTACCTCCAGTCTCTCCAAAGCCAATCCATGGTGCACACTGATGCCAAGTAACTTCCTATAAAGGTAGCTCTTCCTTCCCCTCTCAAAACTTAAACAGCTCCCCCCTTTCTATGAGATTCAATCTGAATTACTTGGCCTGGGTTTTTCAGGTTCCCCATACTCTGAATTCTATCCCCAGACTACAAAACTGCTCTCCAATATCAGTAATGATCACCAACAACCTAGTGAGATTTCCCCTTTCTTCATTCTCTCACACCCTCTGCAGGATCTTGTCTCTTCATTCAATCAGAACAGGGGTTTTTGGGAATTCCCTGGCAGTCCAGTGGTTAGGGCTCCGCGCGTTCACTGCCGGGACCCGGGTTCAATCCCTGGACAGGGAACTAAGATCCCGCAAACCGCATGGCGTGGCAAAAAAAAAAAGAAAAAAAAGAACAGGGTTTCTTAACCTGCAGTCCACATGCCATAAAATTCAGGGGTCCATGAACTTGGATGGAACAAAAAGAGTCACCTTTATTTTTAAGAACATCTAATTAACTGAAACTTAATTTTATGAATGTAGAAAACAAGTCTTTGTAGTACGAGCAGTACCTGTAATGTCATCAATAGAAATCACCATCAATGAATATTTTCATATCATAGCCATCTCAAAATACCTCTACAACTATGAGTTTAGACCTGCAATAAATCATTTTATTTATTGTATTAGTATTCTATTAATAAGGGAACACATTATTACTAGATCATCACACATTTCTTTTAATATTTTGATAACTGTGTATTTTACTTATGCATTTACAAATGTTATTGTCAGACAAGGTCCAAAGGCTCCACCAAACTGCCAAATAAGTGCATGGCACAAACAAGCTTAAAAACTCCTGATTAGTCATTCATTCAATAAACATGAAATCCTCACTGCAGCCCTCTCTTGTTCTGGCTTCCTCATATTATGTTGTTCTGCTTTTCCTTGTTTGATGCTCTTACACTGGTTTCTCTTCCTATTCTTGCTGTGTGAGGATGCAACCCAGAGCGTGATCTTCAACCCACAACTAAATTGTTCCATACTTCCTCACTTATAAATCTCACCTACTTACCTGCATGACTGATTCAAACTACACCTCAAAGGTGACTTCCAAATCTACCTCAACTAATCTTTTTTTTCCTCGAACTTCAATCTTTGATTTTAAAATACCTGCTGTGGGGCTTCCCTGGTGGCGCAGTGGTTGACAGTCCACCTGCCGATGCAGGGGACACGGGCTTGTGCCCCGGTCCGGGAAGATCCCACATGCTGCGGCGCGGCTAGGCCCGTGAGCCATGGCCGCTGAGCCTGCGCATCCGGAGCCTGTCCGCAACGGGAGAGGCCACAGCAGTGAGAGGCCCGCGTACCGCAAAAAAAAAAACAAAAACAAAAACAAAAACAAAAAACCTGCTGTGCCTAACAACCAGAATAACATACCACCCAGAGACAGACTGCCTGGGTTCAGATCCCAACTCTGTACACTTATTAAACACGTAACTGTGAGTAAATTATTTAATATCTCTTGCTTCAGTCGCTTCATTTGAAAAATGGGAGTGATAACAATAGTATCTACTTTATAGGGTTATAAACATTAGAAGAGTTCCTACATGTAAAGCATTTATAATAGGGCCTGAGACATTTCAAAAACTCAATGAATTTTAGCTATCACCAGTCTCACCTCCTTCCAACACGTGGCATTTTTATTTGGTGTTTATTAACAGGTATAGTGATAGCCACTGGGGATATGAAGATAGGATTCCTATCTAATGACATAATTCCAATCAAGCCATTGCTCAAAAAACTTCAGAGGCTCTCCACTAGGTCCAAACTTAACAGCACCGGAAATCATCATACTGCCTCAAATAAATGTAACTTCCAATCTCCTCCGGCTCTACTTCTTGTAGCTTATATTTTACTCGGGCCAGATTGGACTGCAGTGCTCTGTGAAAATGACCTGCTCTGTTCTGTCTTTCCTCACACCATCCCAGTGTCTCAAATGTTTATCTGACAACAATAACTTTGTCTATGATTATTTCCCCAATACTACGCATGGAGCCCCCGCTCCAAACACATACATTACAATCTTACCTAAGTCACATACTTATGTAAACATCAACTTCCTTCAACATTTGCTCACTTTGTGAGCACCTCATATTGGCCAGGTCCTGAGCCAGGAGCTGGGGGCATTTAAAATAAAAACAAAACAAAACAACATGGCCCTGTTCTCAAGATCAAAGTCTAGTAAGGGAGAGAAACATGTGGCATCACATATATGCCATTCACTGTGAAAGGTGCAATCATAAGAGAAAGGGACACCAAGGGATGAGCAGTCAACTCAATTTGGAAGGCAAGGATAGGCTTTTCAGATGATGGTATTTGGGCTTAGATGGACTGGAGAAAAGCATATTTCATGTAGTGAGAGCAGTATGTGTAAAATACAGTGTAAAACAAAATGATGTATCTGGGGAACAGTTCAATACGGCTGGAATATAGGGCCCAAGAGGAAGTGGCTAGACATGACACTGGAGAGCTGGGCAGACCTCTCTGGCAAGCACAGGAATTTGGACTTTATCACACAGGCAATGAGAAATTAATACGGGGCTTAAACAGTAGCATATGGCTAGAGTTGTATTTTGGAAAGCTCATTCCTGGCAGTATTGTGGCAGAGGCAGAGAGAAAAATCTAGAGCAGCACTGTTCGAGAGAACTTTCTTCAATGATGGAAATGTTCTATAATTTGTGCTATCCAGTATGATGGCCACTAGCCACACATGGCTAATGAGAACTTAAAATGAGGCTAGGGCATCTGAGGAACTAAATTTAAAACAGTATTTAATGTTAAACAGCCACTTGTTGCTACCATAGTGAACAGTGCAGCTTTAGAAATAAGGAAATCAGTTAGGAAGCTGTTGATACAGCTCAGGTGATAGGACTAGGACAGAGTGTGAGTCAATGGCTGTACTCGAGGCACAATGATAAGCCTAGGAGATAAAATGTTGTGAGAAAAAGAAATCAAGAATGGCTCCCAGATTCCAGGCTTTTTGATTGAATAGCTGCCATCAGCCTGGATAATACAGACGGAGCAGGTCTAGGGTACATACAGATTGTATCAATTTTGAAAACGTTGAAGTGTCTGAGGATTATCCAAGTGGTAAAATTCAGTAGTGAGTTTCGCTCAGGAGAGTCCTCTGAACTAAAAATACAGATCTGAGAGGCTCTGAGCCACTGAGATTACTTAGAGACGATGAACAGAACTAGAAGCAAACTGAGGCAAAACCCTGGCAAACATCAACAGGGCCGAAGAAGAAGAGTCCACAAAGGAGACCAGAGGAACAGTTGGACTAGCAGGAAAAGAAACAAGTGAGAAGTAGTCACAGAAATCAAGGGTGTAGAGAATTTCAGGAAGGAATCGTGATCAAATGTCAAACACTTCAGAGAGGTCAAATAAGGTGAGAACTGAAAACTGCTTCCTGACTTTGCCAATTAGGAGGTTCCTGGTGACATTTGCCAGGACAGTTTCAGTAGTGGAAGAAACGAGCTAGAGTGGGGAATGAGGCAGAGAGAGGAACATTAAGATGACAATTTCAGGTCTTGACTGCAGGGGAGCTGAGAGTTAGATAAGCGAGTCCACAAGGGAATACAATATTGATAAGGTTGTCTTTCTTATCTTCTTTTTAGGCTGGGAAACCCGTATTAAGGGATTAGTTAAAAATACTAATTGGTAGAAAATGGAGGAGAGCTTCAGAGTAACAGATAAGATTGACCAGGTCAAAAGGAAAATACATTTCTTTAATCCGAAGAGAGGACTTCGAGTACAATGGGGGTAAAGGAACACAGACACGGCCCAGTTTACAGGTGGGAGATGGAAAGCCAAGAACTCTCGCGCAAGCTGGCCTTTCTGTTCCGTTCTGCGGGTGGGGGTGGGGAGTTATGAACTAGAGTGAATATTTGAACCACACTGAGGGTCAAGGGAGGGATTACTGCCCACGAACAAGTAAAAGGTCGCCTTTAGGTGGCAACCATCCCTAGATTAGAGTTTTATGGGTTTTATTCAACATGAGCAGAGGGTAAAGCCTTAGAAAAAGCCTAAGTGTTTTAACTCAAATGATCGAGACGAGCCCAGTAAAGAAGTAAAAGTGATCAAAAGGCCGGCAAGTTTTGCAGCAGGCAAAGGAGTCCAGGCTCCGGCAGGTCTCAATAAAGTAAGGAACTCCAGGTAGACTCAGGGGAAATGAGAGGTTAGAAAGCGGCCTAAGACAAAGAGACCGAACAAAACGCCCACACCAACCGCCCGCACCTCCTCTCCCCGCCGCAAGCACAACGAGGGCGGTGACAACACTCCCGTCGTGGAACCACACTACAGCCGGGAAGAGACCCCACCCTGCAAACCCTCACAACTCCAGGTCCAGGCCCCATTCTCCTCCACTGACAACAGCACGGCGGCGCGCGTTCCCACTGCACTCCGGCTCGGGCGTCCCAAGCCGCACCCTCCACCTGCGGAAAAGGAACCGAGGCAGGGCTCCCCCGGCTGCCCCGCGAGGCCGCCCGCAGTGGGGTAAGGCCTGCTGAGGCGGGAGGCCGGTGCGCCGCGCCCGCTTCCGCCCCACCCACTGCGCGCGCTCCGAGCCCCGCCGCGGGAGTTACGGAACCCGCCCTCACGCCTGCGCACTGCTCTCCCCGCGGCCTCCCGCTCTCCTTTCCCCTCCCCCAATCCGGTCGCACCCATGCGCCTGCGCTGTGCACGTTCCCGGGCTGCGGCAGCCATGCTGAACCCGTACGGAGAGGCGAGTGGGGGGGAGAGGGTCGACGATAGCGGGATGGGAAGCCGGGGATATGCAGAAGCAGCGGCATTAGAGTGCTCTGGGTCTGTGGAGAAATGCCTGGGCCATGCGGCCCCCTTGGCCCCTTGAACGACCCCTAGGAACCTACGGAAAACGCCCCCGTGGCGGGGGGGGAGGGAGCGGCTGGCACGTGACCCGGGTCAGCCAATCTGGATGTTGCTGACGTGGCCGCGCGGCCCCGATGCTCTCCCCACCCCCCAGCTCAGTCGGGAAGGGAGGGGCTGGGGGCTACGCCCCCTCCCCCAAAGCAACCTCAGTTTCCGGGGGGGTGACACCCCGGATTACATCCTCCCCCCGCACCAAGACAAGGGGAACATTGGAGCCCCCCTGGAAGGTTCCAGGATCCAGGTGAGACGGGGCCTTTGGCGGGCGGGGGCGTTGTCAGTCATTTAAGTGCCTAACCAATGGTGGGGAGTCCGGGAGGGAGATTCTTGGGGTGCAGAGAAGAATCCTGAGGGTGGGAGGATTTGTCCTTCAAACAGTTTACAGCCAATGGGAGTGTGTAGGGGGGCGAGCAGGAGAGGGCCCCTCGGGTGGGGGAGGGGAATGGCCAACCTCTGTCTCAATACCAATTGGAGGGCAAAGGGGCGTGGGGGCGGTGTTCCCCCCCATTCCATTCGTCCCCTGGGGGTACAGGAGCTTGGAGCCAGGTGAGAAGGGATCCTTTTGGCGTTTGGAGGGTGGGGTGACCTAGTGGGCTGAGGAGTGGGAGTGGTGACTGTAGTTCTTACTCGTAGATGGGAATGCTGAGAGTTGGCAACCCGGGTTGTAAACTGAGATTGTTCCCAGGCGCCCACTCCCTTTCTCCGCAGAGACTAAGGAGCATTTCTGTGCTTCCTTTGTATCAGTGGTAGGAAGCTGGCAGTCGCCACATGGCACGGTGGAGGTTACACTTCGACTCGCTTATCGAATTTGTGTGCATTCACGTGGACATGACCTGCGGAGCCTTCCGAACAAAACCTTCTTTGCCGCGGCGGGGGTCTTAGCTGAGCATGTGTCTACCCCAGGCTGGGGAGGGCTTGCAGGCTGGAAGCTTGAGGTCCTCTTGGGAGCAGAAACCGGCCCAACCGGCGTCTTGGGAGGGGTTGGAAATCGTGGCCTGAGAAAGGAGAGAGTGAGTCTCAGGACCTGGAACGATTTCACAGCTCCCAAGGTTTCGGGTTTCTCCTGGGTGGCGTCTTTTGCCTCCTTCATCCCCTCCCCCATTCCTGAACAGTTCTTTCCTTGTGTATTGCGGGGGAGGGAACGGAAAGGAGGGAAGAGTTACTTTTCCAAATTACTGAGTAGCAGTAGCCTCCCCTGTGACTCATGTAGGGGAAGGGAGAACTGGGAGGGAGCGGAGAGCAGTGATTTTCCGGAATGCAGGGAAATAAGCCAGAGTACTGTCTGGCTGCCCTTTTCCTTTCTAATAAGGCCCTGTATACTCTCGACCTCCTAAATTTTCTTCCCTGGCCGGATCCTTGATGGGCCTGTGTGCAGACTTGCAAGGCCCCGGGTGGAGAAAGGCAGATTGGGGAGGTTGGGCCGTTAGGGGGAGGGGAATGGGGGAGGGGAGAAGGCCTTTGCAAAGTTGCTGTGTCATTGCTCTCTTTGCTGCAGCCACCCGGGCGGGCCCGCGTGTACTTTTGGGGCCGAGGTCTGATCGGAGGTGGGTGGGGGGGAGGAGAGAGACTGCTTTCCCGGTGCCCACTACCCCTCCTCCGCAGGGTTTGCCGGACTCGGGTGGTCGAGAATTGATGGCCATTTTAGACACAGTAAGCGAGGTTAGGGTTCCAGGGCCGCTACGGAGGGAGGGTGACCTAGTTGGAGTTCAAGGACCTAGGCCCTCACGAAGCCCTGGGTTTGCGGGAGGAGGGGGCCCTTATATTCCTTAACTTACCTTAATTTCGTTATTCAGATATACATAGTCTGTTTTCTTCCTTGGTAGCCAGAAGAGGGGACGTGGAGGAGGGGAAGGCCCCCCACTAAAGCCCAGGTGGGGGAAATTCTTTCACTCTTCGGTAAGGGGGCGGGGGAGCCCCAGAGGTGGCTTTAGAGATCTTGACCTTGTGCTTTGGCTCTATTCACACTTAGTCTGTAACCCTAATCAGATTACTGTACTAGATTGTGGGAAAGATGTAAGTTGAGTGGGTTGGGGGGAGGGGGCGAAATTGAGTTCCCAAAATGGCTCCTGCCCCTCCTCGGAGGCGGACGGCCCGGGGGGAGGGGGGAGGGGAGAGGAGGGGGAGGGCTAGTCTGAGCCGCAGCCGCCGCCTCCTCCGCTCGCCCTCCTCCCTGGCGCTGACCGATGGACCAGCCGCTCCGTGGGGAGGACTCCGAACACTGGTGGGGGGGATGGGGGGGCCCTTCCGCCCCCGCGACGCCAGGACCCTTAGAGGGTGTGGGCCTGCCTTCGGGGTGAGGGGAGGGCGGGGAGCGTGGGGAAAGGTCTGAGCTCGCCAGGAGGGGGAGGGCGTTCACCCTGATTCGCCCCTCGCGGGACTTGTTTTTTCCGCTCTGAGCCAGACACCGGAATGAAGTTTGGGGAGGAGGTGGGTTTCATTTTAAAGGGTATATGGGTGCGTTTGGAGATTTTGCTCCCAGTTAAGGGTTGCCGAGGTTTTGTCGAGCAGGCAGATATTTGTATTGGTACCTGAAGGTATGAGTGGGAGGGATTGGAGAGGTGCTTGGGGTGCAAGTGTTTGGAACGTATTCTGTTTGGTTGCCTTGTTGGTGAAAAGCCTTTAAGAGTTCACAGATGGTAGATTCTGGGGAGAGTTTTGCCTTTGTCTTCGATTGTTTGGCTTGGGGAAGAAAAGGGAGGATTTTAATTATCAATTCTGTATTTTTGATTGCGGAGAACGGGAACGTTCGGTTCCTTGCTGCGTTTGGGAGCCCTTAGCTGTTTGCCAGTGCCAGGCCGCGGCTTCTAAGATGGCGTCTCCTTCCTCATTTCAGATTCTTCACTGCGGCGGCCTCCTCACTGCCGAGAACAACAAGCCGCGGGCGTCCTGTGACCACACCCCGGCGGGCCCAGGCTGACTACGCCCACGCGGCCGCCTCCAGTCCTGCCAGTCTGGCCAATGGAGGAGCTACAAACGGCACGACCTGCCCGAGCTTGGCAGTCACCAGTCGCACTGGGCTTGGACGCCTGGGAAGACTTTGTTGGAAGGGGAGGCGGGGAGAGGGTGCTGCACCCCTGCCAACCTCGCTCTTTCCCTGGAGTTGCCGAACCACAGCGCAGCCAATTGGCTCGGAGATGTGGCGGGTTGCCGCTTCCCTGTGGGTCTATGCGGCATTCTTCTGCCTGGTGACTAACGCGTTGGAAATGAGGCTTATGACGTCATCGCATCCGCCGACCAATAGAAAACGCTCCCGCGGAGAGGTGTTCCTCCCCCTTCGACTGCGCTTCTTCACGCGCGTGAGCGAGCGCGCGCGCGCGGAGGGGGTGGGGGAAGTCGCGAGCGCGGTGGCGCGCATGAGCGGCGAAGCTCCGCCCCCCTGCCTATATATAAAGGGCTGGCGCGGGGCTCGGCGGCGCCATTTCGCGCTGGAGTGGAGCAGCCTCTAGAACGAGCTGGAGGATTCTGCCTACCTATACAGAGCCTTCGAGTCGTCCGGGGCCGCCATTACAATCCACGTCCATCCGCTTGGAAATGGCCTTCGTCTCGGCCTATGACCGGTCCCGGCGGACAGTACAGACCCCATAGAAGCCCCCGAAGCTCCCCTTTTTCGAGCCCCGCCCAGTCCTCGGAGTCTGTCCACCCCCTCTACTCCGCCCTCAAGAGGATTTCAAAGATGGAGGCGGCGGCTCCCTAAACCACTTTCGTGTTCATCCGCCTCCATCCGAGATCGAAACGGGACCTCGTCCGCGCCGGACGGTCCTGGCAGGAAGAGGGGATCCTTGCAGACCAACAGCGGGCAATATTGACGACGGTGTCTGGGATCGGGGACTGTCCTGGGGTTTGAAGAGTCCGTCCCCCTTCGCTCGCCCGCCTCAGCTGGGGCCGCCGCCATTTTCTCGCTGTCCGCCTCCTGCGGAGCGCGCCAAGCTGCCGGGAGTTCTCCGAGAAACAGCGGAGGAGACTGCTTTCGTGCCGGCCCGGCGGGGGGGGTTGTTGCCTGGAGGGCCGAGGGCAGCGGCCCCCGACCCCCCCCCCCCCTTCACTTCCCGGGTTATGCTGGACTGGAAGGTAAGGGGAACCGAGGCCACCCGGACTTTCCGCGGCTGAGGGCAGCGCCGGTTCCCCGTGGTCAAGATGCTGCAAAACGTGACTCCCCACAACAAGTACGTCCCCGCGAACGGCGTGTGGGAAGGGGACGTTTGCGAGTTGCAGCGCGCGGGTGTGGGGCGTCGGATTCGGAGGGAGTGCGGGACCGAGTGGGGCGCGTTGTTGTTCCGTGGCGCAACTGTTGGCTCGCCGGGCTCGCGCAGGGGGTTGAGCGGCGGTTTGGGACTGAGGCAGTGGCCCAGATCCTGAATATGGAGGGAGCACAGGTTGTCAGTTTATATGTTGTTTCTTCCTCTGTGGTTAGATCTTACCCGAGGCGGGCAGAGGGAGGTGGCGCCAGAATGTAATGGGGAAGGACGCTGGTTGGGGAGCAGGTCCTGCGGGTCGTGGGTTTGGTGTCTAGCGACGGTTTGTCAGGCCTTTTGGGGGAGTGGGTTCGTGGCCGTATCTTGTGCTTTACAAGGTTGCCATGGTGATAGAGCTCGAGGACTGGAAACGGAGATTTCCTGAGTAGGGTAGAAGGTAGAAGGATCACTCTTTCCTAATGGTTGGGGTAGGTCATTAAGTTCCTGCTAGTCTTTCGTTGACTGGTGCGGTTTTGTGTTGAGAGTTGTGTGTCTTGTTGCAGAGGATTGGGTTTTTTGCTGTGTTTTTTTTTTGTTTTTGTGATACAATTGGGAGTTTCATTCAGGGTAGGAGGGTGGAGCTAAGGATCCTCTAGTCCAGCTCTGCGGATGTAAACAATGAGATTTCGGTATAACGTCTTTAGTCTTGGGCCTTGGGAAGCACCTGGTCTCGAGGAGCACCAGAGAGAATGTAAACTTGGTGCATTATTGGCGTTTGATCTTCAGAGTTGATGCTGCAGTGGGAACTGTTAACGGCATCGCAGTTTATGTTAGGGGTTGCAGGGGAGGTCTGTATCACTTTTCTGAGGGAACTTGCTGACCTTGATTGTTCGGACAGCTCTATTTTTTGAGTTCTTCAGAGGGAGGAGACGAATTTGTGAATAATTTCTGGAGGCTGGTAGCTTGGGGTATTCCAGGCTGTGAAGTGTGACAAATGCTCCCTTGTCTGATTTTTTTCTTTTTTTGAGTTGATAGGGTTTTCCGTTAGATGTCTGATCTGTTTGGAGTTAACTATCCAGAGCTTGTGGAGGATGCTGATTCCTTCTGCACAGGTGGATTCTTAAGTGTCTGTTTAATTAGCATTTTATGAAATTTTTCTATTTTGTTTCCTTTTCACCCGCTTCTCTCAGGCTCAACCACCATGGCAACCACCAAGTCCCTAGTGAGGAGGAAGCTTGGGGCTTGAGTTTCTCGGCTCCACCCATTTTGCTTAAGTCCCATCCCAATAAGGCTGTGATTCTCAAATGGCTGTGCCTTGTGAGAAATTACCTTGGGCTTTTTCACTTTAAATTTTAAAAACAGATGAAAGAGTCCATCAGACTTGAGAATTCAGAATGTAGGACTAAGAACAGAAGAGGTGGTAGGAAGTAGAAGAACAAAAGCTCCATGGATTGTTTGGATACTGGTTTCATTTTCATAATCTTGACCACCTTTCACTAGATTCCAAGCCTGGATTTATTGAGGGTACGTAGTGTAAATTAGTGTAAATTGTACTCTCTCGAGTTCCACAAGATTATCACATATGGTTTTGTTCCTTGTCTTCACAGGCTCCCTGGGGAGGGGAATGCAGGGTTACTGGGGCTGGGCCCAGAGGCAGCAGCGCCTGGGAAAAGGATTCGAAAGCCCTCCCTGTTATATGAGGGATTCGAGAGCCCCACAATGGCTTCAGTGCCGGCTTTGCAACTAACCCCTGCCAACCCACCACCCCCGGAGGTGTCCAATCCCAAAAAGCCAGGACGGGTTACCAACCAGTTGCAATACCTGCACAAGGTGGTGATGAAGGCTCTGTGGAAACATCAGTTTGCATGGCCCTTCCGGCAGCCTGTGGATGCTGTCAAACTGGGTCTGCCGGTGAGTAGAGAGATTGGAGTGGGGAGCTATGGAAATGAACAAGAATGTGTGTGCGTGGAAGTGGGCTGTCTAGTGTAGCTGCTGCGGCCCCTAGGAGTTCCCATTTCTACCCTGTAGGGCAGATAGCCACCAGATTTCTGGATTCTTGGTCCTTTGTGTTTGATCCAACCGCTTGCTATCTTAGCATCTCTCATTGTGCCCTCCATGTGTCCTTCCTTAACTTTTGTGCCCTGGCTCCATTTTACAGATTCCCACCCCAGGTTGGGAGAGGACCACGGTGGCCAAAATTCTTAGCTTCTTCCTCTCCCTCATGCAGCCCATGGATAGCCAGCCCCAGAGGTAATGTCACAGGATGGGAAGCTTTTCCAGAGTGGGTGGGAGGTGGGTGGTTAGAGAAAGGCAGTAGGGGCCTCCCTATGGGTGATAAGAATCCTGTTCCATTTTTTTCCTATCCCATAGATTTAATTGGGGCCGCAGTTTAGGAGACTTTGTATTCTTGACGCATAGGGGGTGTGTATGTGCGTGTGTGTTGGGGTCGGTAGTTTGCTTAGGAGAACAGGCGTGTTTATCTTTTTGTAGCTCTGACCTACCATTTCTTTTTTTAGGATTATCACAAAATTATAAAGCAGCCTATGGATATGGGTACTATTAAGAGGAGACTTGAAAACAACTATTACTGGGCTGCCTCAGAGTGTATGCAGGATTTTAATACCATGTTCACCAACTGTTATATCTACAACAAGGTGAGTGTTTCTGTGTTGTTAGTAGTTGGGGAGAGACAGTGCATTTTTTATCACTACTTTATCAATGAAAGGTTTAAGTGTTTTACTGTAGGTGTTCTCAGTAGTCAGGATCCTAGAAAGTCTGAGTTCCAAAAGGTACCACTAAAAGCAGTGATGTGGTTTCAGAGATCCAGAGTTAAGAGATGTTTAAATAGAACACTTTTTATTCTTGTGGATAGTGGCCCTGTTTTTCAGAGAAATCTCCAGAGATCTGAGTAGAGCAGGAACTATTTTTTTTTTTAGTCAGCTCTCATTCTTCTACTTCTGAACTTTATTTCTTTGTTGCATCTTGAGGGGCAGAGTTGGAAGAGAAAAGGGAATTTAATGGCCCAATACAGGTGATTTTCAGTACTTGATGGTGAAGTTGTATAAGGGGGGTGGTGGTGATGCCTGGGGCT
This sequence comes from Delphinus delphis, assembly GCF_949987515.2. Classification (NCBI taxonomy): domain Eukaryota; kingdom Metazoa; phylum Chordata; class Mammalia; order Artiodactyla; family Delphinidae; genus Delphinus; species Delphinus delphis. The sequence continues at coordinate 41,006,683 of NC_082692.2, read as the reverse complement.
AGGAATTCCTCAGAGAAAAATGGTTTTGCTTGTCTTTTGCTGGCATTTGAACTTTTTCTTTGTGTTTCCTGTAGCCTACTGATGATATTGTCCTGATGGCACAAACGCTGGAAAAGATCTTTCTACAGAAGGTGGCATCAATGCCACAAGAGGAACAAGAGCTTGTGGTGACTATCCCTAAGAACAGCCACAAGAAAGGGGCCAAATTGGCAGGTAGGAAGAGAAGGAGTTTTGCCAATGAAGACCGAAAGATGGGAAAGATAATCAGACTAAACTTTTTTTCTCTCCCCCCACCCCAGCACTCCAGGGCAGTATCACCAGTGCCCATCAGGTGCCTGCTGTCTCTTCTGTGTCTCACACAGCCCTGTATACTCCACCACCTGAGATACCTACCACTGTCCTCAACATTCCCCACCCATCGGTCATCTCTTCGCCCCTTCTCAAGTCCTTGCACTCCGCTGGACCCCCGCTCCTTGCTGTCTCTGCAGCTCCCCCAGCCCAGCCCCTTGCCAAGGTATACATCTGTGGATATCTTTGGGACAACGAGGATGGAAAGGTCTTGAATGGAGTGGACCCAGGGTAAAAGGCTCCTGTCTTGTTTTTCTCTGCAGAAAAAAGGGGTAAAGCGGAAAGCAGATACTACCACCCCTACACCTACAGCTATCCTGGCTCCCGGCTCCCCAGCTAGCCCTCCCGGGGGTCTTGAGCCTAAGGCAGCACGGCTTCCCCCTATGCGTAGAGAGAGTGGCCGCCCTATCAAGCCTCCACGCAAAGACTTGCCTGACTCTCAGCAACAGCACCAAAGCTCCAAGAAAGGAAAGCTGTCGGAACAGTTAAAACACTGCAATGGCATTTTGAAGGAATTACTCTCTAAGAAGCATGCTGCCTATGCCTGGCCTTTCTATAAACCAGTGGACGCTTCTGCACTTGGCCTGCATGACTACCATGACATCATTAAGCACCCCATGGACCTCAGCACTGTCAAGGTACCCACTGCATGGGGCAGATGGGATACTCAGGCAGTGATTGGAGCCTAGGGATCAATAAAACAGTCACTTTTTCCGGGCACACAGCAGTCTCGGCATTTTATTTTTACAAAATAGTAATGGGGCAGAAGGTCAGGTACTTGTTAGGAGTCCATATTTTCTGGAGTTTGAGACAGTGTGGTGGGTTTTGTGTTCAGAGCATCGCTATTCATCTACAATTAGGTCCTACCTATTGGGAATGTTGGGTTAGGATAGGAAAGTTAAGGGATGGCTGCTTAGTCAGAGGCCACCCACCCTCTCTTTTCACTTAGAAATGATTTTTTTTCCTAGACATAGGTATTTCTTCAACCCACCCAAATTCCTTTGACTTCAAACTTGAGCCCCAGGGCATAGATCCTTAAGGCTACCCCTGCCCCGCCCCCGTACTCTCCAGAGGGCTAGCCTTGCGGTGTCTGGAGCTGGCAGGGAAAGGTGAGTCTTCCTGCCTGTGCAGCTTCTGATGCTGCCTCCTTCTGCAGCGGAAGATGGAGAATCGTGATTACCGGGATGCACAGGAGTTTGCTGCTGACGTGCGGCTTATGTTCTCCAACTGCTATAAGTACAATCCCCCAGACCATGATGTCGTGGCCATGGCACGAAAGTTACAGGTGAGTGTCAAGGTCGGAGTTGGAAGAATAAATGGGTCTGGGGAGAGAAATTTTGCTGTCTGTGGTGCACAACCTCAACATGGGGCTCTCCCAGTCTCTACAGTTGTAAATTGGAGCTGCCATATGGCTGGGTATGATCAGGGCATATCCACTAGCATGGTTTTGAGTCTGCTGTCTCTTTCTAGGATGTATTTGAGTTCCGTTATGCCAAGATGCCAGATGAACCACTGGAACCAGGGCCTTTACCAGTCTCTACTGCCTTGGCCCCTGGCTTGGCCAAATCATCTTCAGAGTCCTCCAGCGAGGAAAGTAGCAGTGAGAGCTCTTCTGAGGAGGAGGAGGAGGAAGATGAGGAGGATGAAGAGGAGGAAGAAGAGAGTGAAAGCTCTGACTCTGAGGAAGAAAGGGCTCATCGCTTGGCTGAACTACAGGAACAGGTATTATTTTAATTTGTCACTGTTCAGTTTACTGGGTGAGGTTTGTGCGCTGTCTTGGCCCTAAATTTTTTTTGTTTCAGTCTTTATTGCTTTACCTATTTATTTTTTCTATTTCACATGATTCTTTTTCCTCTTTAGCTTCGAGCAGTACATGAACAACTGGCTGCCCTGTCCCAAGGCCCGATATCCAAGCCCAAGCGAAAGAGAGAAAAAAAAGAGAAAAAGAAGAAACGGAAGGCAGAGAAGCATCGAGGCCGAGCTGGGGTTGAGGAAGATGACAAAGGGCCTCGGGCACCTCGCCCATCTCAGCCCAAGAAGTCCAAGAAAGCGAGTGGCAGTGGGGCTGGCAGCGCTGCTACCCTAGGCCCTCCTGGCTTTGGACCTTCTGGAGGAAGTAGCACCAAGTGAGTACTATCTAACATGGAAGCAGAGACAGCTCAGTTATGCCTCTAATCTCTCCGGGGAGGATGATTTCTCCCACTCCTTGCAAAGGTTTCTCTAAATCAGGGTCCAGCGAATTTTTTCTGCAAGTGGCCAGGTGATGAAGTAGACTTTTGAAGACTGTAGTCTCTCAAAGCTGCTTGACTCTGACAGTGTAGTCTGCCTACCCCTTCTCTAAACCAGTGAATCTGTGGTTTTTCGTGTTTTCTTCTGTGGTCGGGGGTGGGTTAGTGCTTTAGGGAGCAAAAAAAAAGTGGACCTGTGCCAGCGTGCTTATATTTAGTTCTCAAAGTCCGAGATTAATAAAAGTATTTGACATGTATAGAAGCTCTGCTCCCCTGATACAGTGTCTAGTAGCCCACTCTTTTGCCTTAATGGAAAACAGTTTTTCAGGCATGAAATTCAGGTCACTGGGTTGAATAGTGAGAATATCCCACAATTGACAATTTTCTTTTGCCCGTAGACTCCCCAAAAAGGCCACAAAGACAGCCCCACCTGCCCTGCCTGCAGGCTATGATTCAGAGGAAGAGGAAGAAAGCAGGCCCATGAGTTACGACGAGAAGCGGCAGTTGAGCCTGGACATCAACAAGTTGCCCGGGGAGAAACTGGGTCGAGTTGTACACATAATTCAAGCCAGGGAGCCCTCTTTACGTGACTCAAACCCAGAAGAAATTGAGATTGATTTTGAAACGCTCAAGCCATCCACACTTAGAGAGCTTGAACGCTATGTCCTTTCCTGCCTACGAAAGAAACCTCGGAAGCCCTATAGTGAGTATGAAATGAGGCCCGCCAGTTAACTCAGCAAATCCTTGCGAAGTTCTGAGGAGGATTTGTTGCATCTAGAGGGGCAGAGTTAACTCAGCAAATCCTCACGAAGTTCTGAGGACAGTGAGAGAAGGATAGTTAGGCATATGCTTGATGGACTTGAGATCATCAGCTCCTGGGATGATAAGGGTTGGATTAGTTGCTTCCCAATGTTCAAGAAAGGAATTTGGCAACAATAGGGGACAGAGAAACTAGGGTGCTTCTGGCTATCTTAATCCTGGTATATTTGTTTTTCTAGCTATTAAGAAACCTGTGGGAAAGACAAAGGAGGAACTGGCTTTGGAGAAGAAGCGGGAACTAGAAAAGCGGTTACAAGATGTTAGTGGGCAGCTCAATTCTACCAAAAAGCCCCCCAAGAAAGGTGAGTGTTCAGTAAGCCACTGTGAATTCACTACACCCTGCCCTCTTGACTCTTGAAAAATGGAAATCAGACTGAAATAATCTTTAAACTTCAACTTTGTTCTGCAGCGAGTGAAAAAGCAGAGACGTCATCGGCACAGCAGGTAGCAGTGTCCCGCCTCAGTGCTTCCAGCTCCAGCTCGGATTCCAGCTCCTCTTCTTCATCTTCCTCTTCTTCAGACACCAGTGATTCAGACTCAGGCTAAGGGGCCAGGCCAGATGGGGCAGGAGGCTCCGCAGGACCGGACCCCTAGACCACCCTGCCCCACCCCTACTCTCCCTTTGCTGTGACACTTCCTCATCTCACCCCCTCCCCCCACTGTAGGAGAGCTGGCTCTGCAGGGGGGAGGAATGCAGGGACAATTACTGAAGGAGGGACATAAATGGACAAAATACAACTGCGTTCCCAGCCCCATGGAGAGTGACCTCTTAGGCATAGAGCCCCTATTCAAAATGACTGTGGTGGGGCAGGGGTAAAGGGTGGGAATGGGCAAAGGCCCTGATACAGGGTTACCTGAGGCCGTAGCTGCCCTGTTCACTTGTAAGGGCCCTGTTTTGAGGTTGTTTGTTCTAATTTATTTTAAGCTAGGTAAGGCCGAGGCAGGGTGGGGCCGTGGTCCCCTCAGCCTCCATGGGGAGGGAGGAAGACGTTCTTTTTTTACGTTGACTTTTTTTTTCTACTCTGTTTTCCCTTTTCCTTCTGCTCCATTTGGGGCCCCTGGGGGTTTCAGTCATCTCCCCATTTGGTCCCCTGGATTGTCTTTTCTTTGTCTGTTGATTCTAACTTGTAAATAAAGAAAATATTATTCAAGTTTTGAGTTTATTACTTTAATGACATATTTTTTTCTAGTGCTTCAAAATGAATGTGATACAATTGAGATTTTGAAGAAAGTACTCTGAGGTGAGGAAAAAGGACCATCCTGTTTTAAATAAACCAGTAGGCTGTTGCTGTAGTGATAGAAGTGCATCTTCCATTTGTAAAGTGAATCCCCCAAAATAACCTTAAAGTTTGCAATTTGCTCTGGTTTTAGATGAAGAAAACAAAATTCTCTGGCTCATTCATATCTTAACCAAGTTTCAAACTCAAGATTTGGAATAGGCTCAAGTTTTCCTCTGGTGCTGGATATGTGGGTTGTTTCTTGGACACTTAGCAAGATGTGAAAGGGATGGGAGGTAGCCAACAGTAGGTACTTCTTGCATTGGGCATCTGCCTTAAAAAGGCAGTTGTGTCTACTTTTATAATTTGCTGCTTTGGCCTCAAGTTGCACATGTACATAGCTTTGCAAAGTTGGTTAATACAATGCCAGTTCAGAGAATTCCAGTGATCCTTACCAAAATGAAATCACAAGAACTCATTTCCAGGGCTTCCCTGGTGGTGCAGTGGTTGAGGGTCCGTCTGCCGATGCAGGGGACACAGGTTCGTGCCCCGGTCCGGGAAGATCCCACATGCCGCGGAGCGGCTGGACCCGTGAGCCATGGCCTGTGAGCCTGTGCGTCCAGAGCCTGTGATCCGCAGCGGGAGAGGCGACAACAGTGAGAGGCCCGCGTACCACAAAAAAAAATAATTTCCAGAAGTCCAACCTCTTCTCGTGCTGTATAGACAGAAGGACTCTATAGTTGAGAAGTATGAGATGTCTGGTTTCTGGAATTTGGGGGGCTTTACCCCTACAAAAGGGGACAGTTTAAAATAATGTGCTGTAGTAGAAAACCTGAATTTTTAAATGGAAGGCTGGGAATGTAAACCTAATGGTTTATTCTGCTGTAACGTTGCTGGAAACAGGTGGAAAGTGGAATATGGTGGAGATGGTAGTGATGATTTTGGAGGTAGCAATAAATTGGGCTCTAGCAGTGACTTTCAACCCTTGTTGCATACTTGGACTCCAGAGCTGCTAAAAGCTTGTAACGGGTTTCTGTCTGAATCCTTTTTTTTTGGCCATACCCCGTGACTTGTGTGATCTTAGTTTCCCAACCAGGGCTTGAACCCAGACCTGCAGTGGAAGTGCAGAGTCCTAACCACTGGACTACCAGGGAATTCCCTGAATTCTTAAGTTGAGGCCCAGGCAACGCAAAAGCTCAGAGATGGTAATACCCAAGCAGGGCTGGGAATCACTTGTTACCGTTTTGCAAGGCTCTTAGTTTTTTAAAGGGGAGGAGCCCCCTGATTGGGCTTTTCAGCCCACTTAATTGTAGATCTCAGTGAGTGAACTCTTCAACTCCCTTTGAGCTCTGTTCATCTAGAGAAAAGTGATAGAAAGGATTTGGAAAGTTCAGTAGTACTTAAGAGTTGTGGCTGTGGGATAGGATTTATTTAAGTCCAAAGGGATAAATGTTGATTTCAAATAGATGTGTGTCAATCTAACACTATATCTCATTTAAATGGGCATTTAAGGTGTGAGATTAGTTTGGGGAGGAGACCAGGCATACAATCTTGGAAGACCGTCTGTGGCTGCATCCCCTTCTGTTCATGTCATTTAAGTATTTTAAAATTGTGGTTTGGGAAAATAAAAGACTTCAACTCTCAGAAGATGAGTTTCTGACATTGTACCTGTGGAGGCAATTTAATATTCCCTATAGACTGAATCCAGAACAGTCTAAGTGCTATAAAAGTAGGTGGCCTGGCTTATTCCCTTGACTGCAGAGCAGGCTGAGACTGGGCAAGAGTGGCTCTGGACCTGGTTTACACCTCCCTCTTTACCACCTCACTAGACAGCTTACAAACGTTCATGGATTTCCTGATGGTAAGTCTGTTGGTGAAGAGTCCTTTCCCTGGTTCCTGACCCTTGAGGTTGCCATTTAGCCCTTTGATTTACCTTTTCCCTTAGTCGAAGTTACTGGTCAAAACCTTAGCTGTATCCCATCCTCTCCTTGAGGCATTGTAATAGTTTCAGGAGTCTGATCCCCATTTTGGTTTGAATTATTGTCTTCCAAAGTAACAAGCACAGTCCCCAGCTCAACCAGAAGGAACAATTATGGAATCCTACCATGGGCAGTATTACCTCCCATGCTCTTTCCAGCTCTTGTAAGCATGGGTTCCACTGTCTCTTTTTTTTTTTTTTTTTTTTTTTTTTTTGCTACCTCTTGCCGTTTGCTCCCCTTTAATGTTTCCATAGTAATCATTAATTCAGAGTTCCTTTGATTGTCTTATTTTTCAATAAACATCATTGATCTAGACGTTGTCAAACTGCTCAGTCAGGAGGTGTGGCAGTGAAGATAAAGGCAAGGCCCTTGCCTTGTCTTTGAATCTTGCTTTATCAGTGCAGTTAGCTCGTGGTGCAGATACTGGGCTGATTTGCTCTAAGATGAAGGCATGACAGTCTTCCAGATGATTCTTTCTAATTGTACCCAAATGTGTGCACCCCAGTCCAAGCCCTGCCAGCCTTGCTCTTGGATTCTCTCAGCACTATCCTGACTGAAAAGCCCTGCTTCCCTGAGGGGCTCCCAGGACAAGAATCAAACAAAGCTGGTTGGAGTTACTCTCTGAGGCTTGCCAAGAATAACACAGGGGAGGACTCGCTGATCAATGAGAAAAGGACTCCCAGAGAGCCAGGAAGGGGACTGAGAATGGTAGATGGAACTGATATATGATGATTCCATGATCTCCGTCTTTGCTTCTTTCCCCTTTCCTGGATCGTCACCCTAGTTCAAGCTCTGCAGAATCCCACTAGCAGGTCTTGCTGTCCCCATAGTTTACATTCTGGGAGCAGGAAAAGGGGTGACATTAGACAGCAGATCACAGTTTTTAATAAAATTATAAGTTTTAGCAGTGCAATATGCAAAGATCTGTAAAGAATTTAAGAGGGTTCTGATCTGAGAGATTTCTGAGAACTGTTCAGATATATCTGGGAAGGATGAGTAGTGTTTGTGTCAGGGAGGGCGGGAGTGAGCACTGCCAGCAGAAGAAAGTGATGATAGTTCCCTGGTGGTCTAGTGGTTAGGATTCCGGCCTTCCACTGCCGTGGCCTGGTTCAATAACTGGTCAGGGAACTGAGATCCTGCAAGCCATGCAGCATGACTCAAAAAAAAGAAAGGCGCGGCGAACGGCGGCCCGAGAGTAGCGCCCGCGCTGCGGCCCGCGGAACCGCACCGCGACCGCCCGGGCCGGCCCCGAGGAGCGCCCGCCGCCGCCCCGGCCGTCGTGCGCGGACCGAGGAGATGTGGGACATGAGGATTTGGGATATGAATTCATTTGAAAAACCACTTTGGGATTATGAACGTGATTTCTGATGAAACTGGATTGGAATAATTTTCATGATCTTTGTATATTTATATATATATTTTTAATTTTGCATTTGACTTAAAGTGCCATGAGAAAATTTGCATATTGCAAGGTGGTCCTAGCCACCTCCTTGATTTGGGTACTCTTGGATATGTTCCTGCTGCTTTACTTCAGTGAATGCAACAAATGTGATGAAAAAAAAGAGAGAGGACTTCCTGCTGGGGATGTTCTAGAGCCAGTACAAAAGGCTCATGAAGGTCCTGGAGAAATGGGGAAACCAGTCGTCATTCCTAAAGAGGGTCAAGAAAAGATGAAAGAGATGTTTAAAATCAATCAGTTCAATTTAATGCCAAGTGAGACGATTGCACTCAACAGATCTTTACCAGATGTTAGGTTAGAAAGGTGTAAAACAAAGGTGTATGCAGATAATCTTCCTACCACAAGTGTGGTGATTGTTTTCCATAATGAGGCTTGGAGCACACTTCTGCGAACTGTCCATAGTGTCATTAATCGCTCACCAAGACACATGCTAGAAGAAATTGTTCTAATAGATGATGCCAGTGAAAGAGACTTTTTTTTTTTTTTTTTTTTTGCGGTACGCGGGCCTCTCACTGTTGTGGCCTCTCCCGTTGTGGAGCACAGGCTCCGGACGCGCAGGCTTAGCAGCCATGGCTCACGGGCCCAGCTGCTCCGCGGCATGTGGGATCTTCCCAGACTGGGGCACGAACCCGTGTCCTCTGCATCGGCAGGCGGACTCTCAACCACTGCGCCACCAGGGAAGCCCGAAAGAGACTTTTTGAAAAGACCTCTAGAGAGTTATGTGAAAAAATTAAAAGTACCAGTTCACGTAATTCAAATGGAGCAACGTTCTGGATTGATCAGAGCTAGGTTAAAAGGAGCTGCAGTGTCTAAAGGCCAAGTGATCACCTTTTTAGATGCTCACTGTGAATGTACAGTGGGGTGGCTGGAGCCTCTCTTAGCCAGGATCAAACATGACAGGAAGACAGTGGTCTGTCCTATCATTGATGTGATCAGTGATGATACTTTTGAGTACATGTCAGGACCTATGGTGGATTCAACTGGAAGCTCAACTTTCGCTGGTATCCTGTTCCCCAAAGAGAAATGGACAGAAGGAAAGGTGATCGAACTCTTCCTGTGAGAACACCTACAATGGCAGGAGGCCTTTTTTCAATAGACAGAGATTACTTTCAGGAAATTGGAACATATGATGCTGGAATGGATATTTGGGGAGGAGAAAACCTAGAAATTTCCTTTAGGATTTGGCAGTGTGGAGGAACTTTGGAGATTGTTACTTGCTCACATGTTGGACATGTGTTTCGGAAAGCTACACCCTACACGTTTCCAGGAGGCACAGGGCAGATTATCAATAAAAATAACAGACGACTTGCAGAAGGGTGGTTGGATGAATTCAAGAATTTCTTCTATATAATTTCTCAAGGTGTTACAAAGGTAGATTATGGAGATATATCATCAAGACTTGGTCTAAGACACAAACTCCAATGCAGACCTTTCTCTTGGTACCTAGAGAATATTTATCCCGATTCTCAGATTCCACGTCACTATTTCTCTTTGGGAGAGATACGAAATGTGGAAACAAATCAGTGTCTAGATAACATGGCTAGAAAAGAGAATGAAAAAGTTGGAATTTTTAGCTGTCACGGTATGGGAGGTAATCAGGTTTTCTCTTACACTGCCAACAAAGAAATTAGAACAGATGACCTTTGCTTGGATGTCTCCAAACTTAATGGCCCAGTCACAATGCTCACATGCCACCACCTAAAAGGCAACCAACTTTGGGAGTATGATCCGGTGAAACTAACCCTGCAGCATGTGAACAGTAATCAGTGCCTGGAGAAAGCCACAGAAGAGGACAGCCAGGTGCCCAGCATTAGAGACTGCAATGGAAGCCGGTCCCAGCAGCAGTGGCTTCTTTGAAATGTAACCCTTCCAGAAATATTCTGAGACCAAATTTACAAAAAAAGAAAAAAATAAGGATTGACTGGGCTACCTCAGCATACATTTCTGCCACATTCTTAAGTAGCAAAAAAGGAAAAGTGCTTTCCTCCTGCAGGATGTAAGGTTTATCAGCCATTAAAACTTAAACTGCTCTCTCTTTCACTAGCTGTGAACCGGCCTTCCTGTCCAAGGACGTGAAACTACATAGTAGCGAGATTGTGCACACTGATGTTTACAAGATTAAGAGTCTTTCATCAAGAATCATTGTAAAGAATATTCAGACTGAAACAATCTACGAAATGTGCTTTCCAGAGAGCAGCACCTTTTATGGTTTGCTTGCACATCAGTCATTTCTGCTGAATGTGCTGTTATAATGAAGAGATGTCCAAGATTTTTTTTTCTGATTAGAACTGGTAGCCAGTATATTAAATATTGATATAAAAATAAATGAAAAAGAACTGGAACCAGATTCAGAATCATGAAAACATTTTTACAACAATTTAAAAAACTATATTAAACAGGGTTTAAAGGAAATTAAAACAGAACTATGAGAAGTACAATTTGTTATAGTATAGTATCAAATTTCTATATAGATTTTATACCTCAGTGGGGAAAAATAACTGATTCCAATGACATTTCATTCTGTTTCATCTGTGATAGTCATAGATGCTTTTTTTTTCCTTGGGGTGCTGAAATTGAGCTGAAAAAGTGGCTCCTTGAACGTAGTTTTAATTGCTTTCTACAGTTGTTTTTTAAATTTGGTTTGTGGGCTGTTGGAATTGTAATTTTTAATTGCCTTCAAAAAATGGAGATTTAAAATAATGTCTGGTTTCACTGAACAAGTTTGATATCTCAGTTGCTCTTGGGTCAGCTGGCTTATAGACTTTCTCTCACACACAAATTTCTTATTAGATTTTCAACTTCCTTGATTCAACTGATTATGTTTAATACCCAAGATTCATACTACTGTACTACAGATTGGTTTTCACAGCGATAAATCTTCTGTTCTTTGTCTATGATTCCACTCAATAGACGGCCTGCAGAAGTGAGTTATTATTTGGGTATTTGGAGATGATACGTTTGACGGTTTTTTGGAAAAAACTTTTTTCACTCCATACTCAGATGTGCTTCATTGTCAAGTGCATATTTAGATTAGGTTCTTGAATTGTAATGTTGATCTGCTGCTTTTTTTTTTTTTTAATAAAATTTGACTGAAAATGAAAAAAAAAGAAAAAAAAACAGTGATGGTAACTGTCTGAGAGCAGGTGGTGCTGAAGCAGCAGAAAAGGATGCGTGCTTCCAGATAAAGCCAGAAAGTTGGGAAAAGCTAGATCAAGGAGATCACTTAGGCCACAGTAAGAATTTGAATTTTCATCCTGAAGACTTTTAATAATAGCTCTCATCTATTGAGCACTTACTGTATACCAAGCAGTGTACTAAAAACAAACTGTAAACTCATTTGGTCCTCATTATGGTCCTTTGAGGTAAGTCTTTTTTTCTTTTAATTATTTATTTTTATTTTTGGCTGCATTGGGTCTTCGTTGCTGCACACAGGCTTTCTCTAGTTGCAGTGAGCGGGGGCTACTCTTCATTGCGGTGGGCCGGCTTCTCATTGCGGTGGCTTCTCTTGTACGGAGCACCAGCTCTAGGTGGGCGGGCTTAGTTGCTTCACCGCATGTGGGATCTTCCTGGACCAGGGATCAAACCCGTGTCCCCTGCATTGGCAAGCGGATTCTTAACCACTGTGCCACCAGGAAAGTCTCTGAGGTAATTATCTCCATGTAACAGATGAAGACCTGAGGCAGAGAGTGAAGGAATTTGCCCAAAATCGCAACACAGCCAGTGAGTGCTGGAACTGGGATTTGAACCCAGCAATCTGGCTCCAGGAACTGCTACACTAAGAATTCCAGTACTGTGGTCTGGTGGGAAGCTAGGAGACATACCTACTTGGAAGAAATTGCAGTGGGAAGAGTCATACTGGGTTAGCGGGGCATTGAGAATGAATGCAGAGTGACACTTTAGAAAGCATCGGCGGTGGTGGGTCCCAGCAAGTGAGCATAGTGGTTTGGAATGGAACTATGAAAAGTTCCATAATGAAAAGACGTGGGTAGATTTGAAAACTATGTAGGAAATAAAATAGATGGGACTATTCTCTGAAAGTTCTTATTTTATCTTCACATACCAAAGGAAGAGCAGAGGTGTGTGTGTGTGTGTGTGTGTGTGTGTGTGTGTGTGTGTGTGTGTGTGTGTGTGTGTATCCCTCAGAGCTTTCCAGTAGTGGAAATTTGATGGTTCCTTGACTAAAGGAATGCCACCTTGCTGACTGTCAGGTTTAAATGTAGCCGCCGCGAGGCTCGCCTAAGGGGCAGGAGTGCTAAGGCCCGTGTTAATCGCCACGGAGGGTCTTTGGCGCCACCTGGTGAGCATATTACCAATGACATCCTCCTGAATCTCCGTTCTAGATATTTTTGTGCCCACCCTCCCATCTTTTGTTTTTCATTTTTTTGTCTGCGCTGTGGGGCTTGTGGGATCTTAGTTCCCCTACGAGGGATTGAACCCGAGCCCTCGGCAGTGAAAGCGCGGAGTCCTAATCTCTGGACCACAAGGGAATTGCCTCCATCCTCTGACGTTTAGGTCTTTCTTGCCTTCTTACCTCCAGCTTCAGCTCTTGAAACATGAGCCTTCACTTTTCTGACCCAGAGACCATTATCTCCCTTTACCTCTGAAGCATCCCTGGTTCTTTGATACCCCAGTTCCTAGCGCTCATCCTCTGTAGACAGCCCCTCTTTGTCGGCTTCTCTGGAGTCCCTGCCTCAGCCTTCCATGAGATGTTGTCTGTCATGTTACCGTCCTTGCCCTCTTCTCCTTATTTGCACAGTATTTCTAAGCAATTTCATCCATTCCTCTGGAGGCAACTCCCACTCATAAAATCTATCTCTTGTCTAGACCTTGCTTCAGAGTTCCAAATCTGTTTTTCAGGGACCTCATAGCAATGTCCCATAGGCCCCTGGCACTCAATGCATACCCAGAAAAGATCCTGTCTTTTCCCCCAAACATTTCCCTCTGTGAGTTATCCGTTTATGTAACAAGCATTCGTACAGAACTCATTAATGTGCCAGACATTTAGAATGCCTTTAAAATTAAGTCCTCATAGGGAATTCCCTGACGGTCCAGTGGTTAGGACTCCACGCTTTCACCGCCTTGGGCCCGGGTTCGATCCCTGGTCGCGGAACTAAGATCCCGCAAGCTGTGCTGCACAGCCGAAAAAAAAAAAGTAAGTCCTCATAATAATCCTGCGAAGTAGATACCCATCACCGTTTCACAGATGAGAAAACTGAGGCTCAGAACCATTCTGTTCTACAGCGGATAAGTAGCAGAACCAGTATTGCTAAGGTATCATTACCTTCCCTGGTGACCTGCCTGCTGGTCTCACCCTTGCTCTCCGCTTCTCTGCTCAGCCATTGAGCCCTCCTGAGCCTTCTTCTTCTCTCCTTTCAGTGCCCCCACCACCCCGGCTGGACTGTCACAACTCTCTTCTTCCTAGTCTTTTTTTTTTTTTTTTTTTTTTTGCCGCAGCACATGGCATGTGGGATCTTAGTTCCTCCAGCAGGGATCAACCCACACCGAGTCCTAACCACTGGACCGCTGGGGAATTCCCCTCTTTCTAGTCTTCTAGCCACAGTCCCATTTCCATGGACTCCATCCCCCACACTGTTGCTGCCAGAGAGATCATTTAGAAAAGAAATCTGGTCATGTTGCTTATTACCTTTAAGGATTAAGCTCCTTTGCAAGGCCTCTCTCTAGCCCTTGTCATCTCTATAAGGTATATATCTCTATATATATCTCTATAAGGTTATATAGTTGCACCCTTCCTTGAACCCTGTGCTCAACTCGGAGCTGAAGAGAGGCCTTCCCGGATTCTCCCATACTGTTTATTGCCACTGGACCTTGGCACGTGCTGTTCTCTCTGCCTGAAATATGCTCTTTCCCCCATCAGCAAATCCTACACAATCTCCTACATAGTGTTAACTCCACTGTGAAGACTTTTTTTTTCTTAATTAATTAATTTATTTTTGCCTGCGTTGGGTCTTCGTTGCTGCCCGTAGGCTTTCTCTAGTTGCTGCGAGCGGGGGCTATTCTTCTTTGCGGTGCGCGGGCTTCTCATTGCGATGGCGGAGCACGGGCTCTAGGCGCATGGGCTCTAGGTGCACGGGCTTCAGTAGTTCTGGCTCGTGGGCTCTAGAGCCCAGGCTCAGTAGTTGTGGCGCACGGGCTTAATTGCTCCACGGCATGTGGGATCTTCCCGAACCAGGGCTCAAACCAGTGTCCCCTTCATTAGCAGGCAGATTCTTAACCACTGCACCACCAGGGAAGTCCTATCATGGGCACTTTTCATAGTGACCTCTTTAGTCCACAGAACATCCCTATCGCATATGTATTGTTCCTATTTTAGAGATGAGGAAATAATAACAATGTGTATAAGATCGTAGAGCTGGTGAGACCGTGTAGTGCTGATTTCAAAGTTTATATTCTTTCTTCTATGCCCAGAGTTTCCGGTTATATTATAGATATGAGCAAAAAAGGAATTCAGAAGTGAAATTTTTGTTAACTCCACCAACCGGAACTGAAGAATAAGGAGATACACACACACACGGACACACACACGTCTGCCTATCATCTATTGATCTATCAACATCTTTTTTTTTTTTACATCTTTTTTTTAAAATAGATCTTTATTGGAGTATAATTGCCTCACAGTACTGTGTTAGTTTCTGTTTCACTACAAAGTGAATCAGCCATATGCATACATATGTCCCCATATCCCCTCCCTCTTGAGCCTCCCTCCCGTCCTCTCTAGGTCATCGCAAAGCACCGAGCCGATCTCCCTGTGCTATGCTGTTGCTTCCCACCAGCCAACTATTTTACATCCGGTAGTGTATATATGTCAATGCTACTCTGACTTCACCCCAGCTTTGCCCTCCCACCCCATGTCCTCAAGTCCATTTTCTATGTCTACCTCTTTATTCCTGCCCTGCAACTAGGTTCATCAGTACCTTTTTTTTTTTTTTTAGATTCCATATATATGTGTTAGCATATGGTATTTGTTTTTCTTTCTGACTTACTTCACTCTGTATGACAGACTCTAGGTCCATCCACCTCACTACAAATAACTCAATTCCATTTCTTTTTATGGCTGAGTAATATTCCATTGTAGATATGTGCCACATCTTTATCCATTCATCTGTCAGTGGACATTTAAGTTTGTTCGATGTCTGTCTATTGTAAATAGTGCTGCAATGAACATTGTCTTGCATGTCTCTTTTTGAATTATGGTTTTCTCAAGATATATTCCCAGTAGTGGGATTGCTGGGTCATATGGTTGTTCTATTTTTAGTTTTTTAAGGAAACTCCATACCGTTTTCCATAGTGGTTGTATCAATTTACATTCCCACCAACAGTGCAAGAGGGTTCCCTTTTCACCACACCCTTTCCAGCATTTATTGTTCCTAGATTTTTTGATAATGATAATGGCCATTCTGACCGGTGTGTGGTGATACCTCATTGTAGTTTTGATTTGCATTTCTCTAATAATTAGTGATATTGAGCATCTTTTCATGTGCCTCTTGGCCATCTGTATGTCTTCCTTGGTGAAATGTCTGTTTAGGTCTTCCACCCATTTTTTAACTGGATTGCTTGTTTTTTTTATATTGAGCTCCACATACTGTTTGTATATTTTGGAGATTAATCCTTTGTTGTTTCATTTGCAAATATTTTCTCCCATTCTGAGGGTTGTCTTTTTGTCTTGTTTTTGGTTTCCTTTTTGTGCAAAAGCTTTTAAGTTTAATTAAGTCCCATTTGTTTATTTTTGTTTTTATTTCCATTACTCTAGGAGGTGGATCAAAAAAGCTCTTGCTGTGGTTTATGTCAAAGAGTGTTTTCCTCTAAGAGTTTTATAGTGTCTGGTCTTACATTTAAGTCTTTAATCCATCTGGAGTTTATTTTTGTGTATGGTATTAGGTAGTGTTCTAATTTCATTCTTTTACATGTAATTGTCTAGTTTTCCCCGCACCACTTATTGAAGAGGCTGTCTTTTCTACATTGTATGTTCTTGCCTCCTTTGTCATAAATTAGGTGCCCATATGTACGTGGGTTTATCTCTGGGCATTCTATCCTGTACCAGTGTTCTATATTTCTGTTTTTGTGCCAGTACCATACTGTCTTGATTACTGTAGTTTTGTGGCATAGTTTGAAGTCAGGGAGGCTGATGCCCCCAGCTCCATTTTTCTTTCTCAAGATTGCTTTGGTTATTCGGGATCTTTTGTGTTTCCATACGAATTGTAAAATTTTTTGTTCTAATTCTGTGAAGAATGCCATTGGTAGTTTGATAGGGATTGAATCTGTAGATTGCTTTGGGTAGTATACTTATTTTCACAATATTGATTCTTCCAATCCAAGAACATGGTATATTTCTCCATCTGTTTATGTCATCTTTGATTTCTTTCTTCAGTGTTTTATAGTTTTCTGAGTACAAGTCTTTCACCTCCATAGGCAGGTTTATCCCTAGGTATTTTATTCTTTTTTTTGCAGTGGTAAATGGGAGTGTTTCCTTAATTTCTCTTTCTGAGTTTTCATTGTTGGTGTATAGGAATGCCAGAGATTTCTGTGAATTTTGTATCCTGCAACCTTACCAAATTCATTGATTAGTTCTAGTACTTTTCTGGTGGCATCTTTAGGATTTTCTATGTATAGTATCATGTCATTGGCAAACAGTGACAGTTTTACTTCTTTTCTGATTTGGATTCCTTTTATTTCTTTTTCTTCTCTGATTGCTGTGTCTAGGACTTCCAAAACTATGTTGAATTACAGTGACGAGAGTGGACATCCTTGTCTTGTTCCTGATCTTAGCGGAAATACTTTCAGTTTTTCACCATTGAGAACGATGTTGGCTGTGGGTTTGTCAAATATGGCCTTTATTATGTTGAGGTAGGTTCTCTCTATGCCCATTTTCTGGAGAGTTTTTATCATAAATGGGTGTTAAATTTTGTCAAAAGGTTTTTCTGCATCTATTGAGATGATCATATGGTTTTTATTCCTTAATTTGTTAATGTGGTGTATCACATTGATTGTTTTGTGTATATTGAAGAATCCTTGCATCTCTGGGATAAATCCCACTTGATCATGGTGTATGATCCTTTTAATGTGCTGTTGGACTCTGTTTGCTAGTATTTTCAGGATTTTTGCATATATGTTCATCAGTGATATTGGTCTATAATTTTCCTTTTTTGTGATTTTTTTTCTCGTTTTGATAACAGGGTGATGGTGGCTTCATAGAATGAATTTGGGAGTGTTTCTCCCACTGCAATTTTTTGGAAGAGTTTGAGAAGGATCAGTGTTAGCTCTTCTCTAAATGTTTGATAGAATTTTCCTGTGAAGCCATCTGGTCCTGGACTTTTGTTTGTTGGAAGGTTTTTAATTACGGTTTCAATTTCATTACTTGTGACAGGTCTGTTTATATTTTCTAATTCTTCCTGGTTCAGTCTTGGAAAATTGTACCTTTCCAAGAATTTGTTCATTTCTTCGCGGTTGTCCATTTTATTGGCATCTAGTTGTTTGTAGTGGTCTCTTATAATCCTTTGTATTTCTGTAGTGTCAGCTGTGATTTCTCCTTTTTCATTTCTAATTTTATTGATTTGTGTCCTCTCCCTTTTTTTCTTGATGAGTCTGGCTAAGGGTTTATCAATTCTGTTTATCTTCTCAAAGAACCAGCTTTTAGTTTTATTGATCTTTGCTATTGTTTTCTTCATTTCTATTTCATTTATTTCTGCTCTGATTTTTACAATTTATTTCCTTCTACTGACTTTTGTTTTCTTTGTTCTTCTTTCTCTAGTTTTTTTAAGTGTAGGGTTAGATTGTTTATTTGAGATTTTTCTTGTTTCTTGAGGTGAGATTGTATTGCTATAAACTTCCCTCTTCGAACTGCTTTTGCTGTCTCCCATAGGTTTTGGGTCATTGTGTTTTCATTGTCATTTGCTTCCATGTATTTTTTAATTTCTTCTTTGATTTCTTCAGTTATCTCTTGGTTATTTAGTAGTGCACTGTTTAACCTTCATGTATTTGTGTTTTTTACAGATTTTTTTCCTGTAATTGATTTCCAGTCTCATAGTGTTGTGGCCAGAAAAAGTACTTAATATGATTTCAATTTTCTTAAATTTACCAAGGCTTGATTTGTGACCCAAGATGTGATCTGTCCTGGAAAATGTTCCATGTGCACTTGAGAAGAAAGTGTATTTTGCCACTTTTGTGTGAAATGTTCTATAAATATCAATTAGATCTATCTGGTCTATTGAGTCATTTAGAGCTTGTGTTTTCTTATTTATTTTGTTTGGATGATCTGTCCATTGGTGTAAGTGGGGTGTTAAAGTCCCTTACTATTATTGTGTTACTGTCGATTTCTCCTTTCATGGTTGTTAGCATTTGCCTTATGTATTAAGGTGTTCCTATGGTGGGTGCATAAACATTTATAATTGTTATATCTTCTTCTTGGATTGATCCTTTGATCATTATGTAGTGTCCCTCCTTATCTCTTGTAACAGTCTTTATTTTAAAGTCTATTTTATCTGCTACAAGTAATGCTACTCCAGCTTTCTTTTGATTTCCATTTGCATGGAATATCTTTTTCCATCCCTTCACTTTCAGTCTGTATGTGTCCCTACGTCTGACGTGGGTCTCTTGTAGACAGCATATATATGGGTCTTGTTTTTGTATCCATTCAGCCAGTCTGTGTCTTTTGGTTGGGGCATTTAATCCATTTACATTCAAGGTTATTATCGATATGTATGTTCCTATTACCATTTTCTTAATTGTTTTGAGTTTGTTTTTGTGGGTCTTTTTCTTCTCTTGTGTTTCCTGCTTAGAGAAGTTTCTTTAGCATTTGTTGTAACGCTGGTTTGGTGGTGCTGAATTCTCTTAGCTTTTGCTTGTCTGAAAAGTTTTTGACTTCTCCACCAAATATGAAAGAGATCCTTGCTGGGTAGAGTAATCTTGGTTGTAGGTTTTTCTTTCATCACTTTAAGTATATCCTGCCACTCCCTTCTGGCCTGTAGAGTTTCCACTGAAAAATCAGCTGATAACCTTATGAGGATTCCTTTGTATGTTATTTTTTGTTTTTCCTTTGCTGCTTTTAATATTTCTTCTTTGACTTTAATTTTTGTTAGTTTGATTAATATGTGTCTTGGAGTGTTTTTCCTAAGATTCACCCTGTATGGGAGTTTCTGTGCTTCCTGGACTTGGGTGGCTATTTCCTTTCCCATGTTAGGGAAATTTTCAACTATAATCTCTTCAAATATTTTCTCAGACCCTTTCTTTCTCTCTTCTTTTTCTGCCACCCCTATAATTCGAATGTTGGTGCATTTAGTGTTGTCCCAGAGGTCTCTGAGATTGTCTTCAATTCTTCTCATTCTTTTTTCTTTATTCTGCTCCTCAGCAGTTATTTCCACCATTTTGTCTTCCAGCTCATTTATTCATTCTTCCACCTCAGTTATTTTGTTATTGATTCCTTCTAGTGTATTTTTCATCTCAGTTATTCTGTTGTTCTTCTCTGTTTGGTCTTTAGTTCTTCTAGATCTTTATTAAACATTTCTTGTATTTTCTCAATCCATGCCTCCATTCTATTTCCAAGATTCTGGATCATTTTTACTATCATTTCTCTGAATTCTTTTTCATGTATATTGTCTATTTCTTCTTCATTTATTTGGTCTTGTAGGTTTTTACCTTGCTTCTTCATCTGTGATATATTTTTTTGTTGTCTCATTTTTTTTTTTTTTTTTTTTTTATGAGTGGGACTGTGTTCCTGTCTTACTGGTTGTTTGGCCTGAGGCTTCCAACACTCGAGTTTGTAGGCTGTTTCATAGAGCTGGGTCTTGGTGCTGAGATGAGGAACTCAGTGAGACCTCACTCCGATGAATATTCCCTGTGGTCTGAGGTTCACTGTTAGTCCAGCGCTTGGACTTGGAGCTCCCACCACAGGAGCTTCCGCCCAACCCCAGGCTCATGAACCAAGATCCCGCAAGCCACCTGGGGCAGCAAAAAAAAAGGGTGGGGGGGGAAGGCCTTGGCTGTGGAGGGCAGGGCCAAGCAGGGGTGAGGTTTGGGTGGTGGGCGGGGCCAATGCTCAGGACCCACAGGGATGGAAAAGGCCCTGGGGGCTGTGGGGGTGGGGCTTAGGCTCAAGGAACAGAAGGGGCCCAGGCGTGCCCCCCACCCCTGGTCTCAGAGGGCAGGGGACCTCACTTGGGAGCCCAGCAGGCTTCGTGGGCTCGAGTGGGTGGGGCAAACACCCTTCTTTCCTCTCCTGCTCCTCCGATCTGGGATGGCCCCTCCCGCCTGCCTCTCCTTATCTTCCCAGCCTTAGGTGCACCAATCCTGTCTGACCTCCACTTCTCCTCCCCCCTCAGTCCCCCTATATCCTATGTGTTCACTTTGGGGTTCCTCCCACTCCCTGGGTGTCAGAGTCCCCCACCAGCAGCCGGCAGGTGCCCTAGTTGTGGGAAGACCCTAACTCTGCGTCTTTCCGCACCTCCATCTTGACTCTGCCTCCTCAACATCTTTTTTTTTTTTTTTTTTTTTGCGGTACGCGGGCCTCTCACTGTTGTGGCTTCTCCCATTGCAGAGCACAGGCTCCGGACGCACAGGCTCAGCGAGCCCGCTCCGCGGCACGTGGGATCCTCCCGGACCGGGGCACGAACCCATGTCCCCTGCATTGGCAAGCGGACTCTCAACCACTGCGCCACCAGGGAAGCCCTCAACATCTTTTTAAGTGTAGCTTTGCCCAAGATTTCACCATGCTGTAGAAAAATAATTTTTTTTCACCAAGCCCAACTAAATTGAGCTTAGCTGAAGAAATATTAGGAAGTGTGAAGACACAAAAGGAGAAATGAAACAACCTTGTTCCATCAGTACAAGTGAGGGGATCCCCAATGATGACTATTGCTGTGTGAAGAAGAACCAAGATGAGTGGTAATTATTCACTTTGAGTGATATTCACTCAGTAATATCACTGAGTAATATCTGAATGGTGACTATTCACACTTACCATCCTTTAGGCTTGGCTTAGAGACTGGGACCTTTGTGAAGGAAAAAGGCTGCCAGGGTATAGGTGGTGGATGTGAAGGCGATGGGGCTCTGACCAGCTGGACAGGGTCCACAAGAGGAAAGTTGGGCAGGGGGATATCTCGGCTTGTATTGACTGTGTAAGAAGGAGAGAAAAAGGATGAAAAAATTATAGACCAGGGCTTCCCTGGTGGTGCAGTTGTTAAGAATCTGCTTGCCAATGCAGGGGACATGGGTTCAATCCCTGGTCCAGGAAGGTCCCACATGCCGCAGAGCAACTAAGCCCGTGCACCACAACTACTGAGCCTGAGCTCTACAGCCTGTGTGCCGCAACTACTGAGCCCACGTGCTGCAACTACAGAAGCCCACGTGCCTAGAGCCCGTGCTCCACAACAAGAGAAGTCATCTCAATTAGAGAAACACGAGCACCACCACAAGGAAGAGTAGTGCCTGCTCGCTGAAGCTAGAGAAAGCCCGTGAGTAGCAACAGAGATGCAGCCAAAAAATAAATTAAAAATAATAATAATAATAAAAATTACATGAACTTTGTAAGACTTTGGAAATTTTGTATCTTCTCCTTTTTTAAAATATTTTGATTAATCTTCTCTCTTTTCTGATTGGGATTGACAATAAAAATCTCGAACATGGATAAAAGTACAAAATTACAAACCATCTTAATATTTTTACCGTTGAACTTAACTCTTGGTGTTCCTGAGATGACTATAGGCAGTGTGATAGTAACTTTTGACTACAGAACATTTTCTCAAAGGATAAGATATTGAGGAAGCAATTGTAGGGCTTCCAGGATAAAATGAGGCTGTGCTTTGAACCTGGGGATGAAAAGGTTGCTGGAAGAAATGGCCAAATTTTATGTGTGTATTTAATAACCATGTAATGTAACAACAACAAAAAAAAGGCATTACATCAGGCTTACTTTATTTTAATTTAAAAAAAGAACAAAAGATTAAAATTATTTATATTTAAAGTACAAAATATCTATTACAGAGGAGTAATTATTCAATCAGTAGCATATATCAACTCATGGGTTCAGGAATCCAATGATCTCTCATTTAATTTCCTGCTATTTTCAAAAACAGCACACACACATTTACATTTCAAATGTAAAGAAAAGCTGGAAAAAGCACGAATGATACTTGACTACCCATAACATAGATTCAACAACTATCAAGATTTTGCCATATTTGTTGCAACTGCACATGTGTGTGTGTGTGTGTGTGTTTATATCTGCATCCATTTCAAAATAAAGACATCATGGCATTTTCTCTAAATACTTAAAGTTGTCTTGCTACATAACCACAGTACAGTAATCATATTGAAAAAAATTGAAAATAATTTCCAAATATCACTGGTTACCCAGTCTATTTTCCCATTTGTCTCAAAAGGGTCTTTATATCTGTTTTCCCCCAAAGATGTTGCCACTAAAGATTAGTTGCCCACTAAATCTGATTGTAATGTCTCTCAGGTCTCTCTTAATCGCCCCCTCCTCCTTTTTTTTAATGTTGTTTTTAGAGAGACCAGGCCAATTTTCTTATGGAATATCTCACATTCTGAATTTGTATGATTATTTCTTCCTGGCTTCATTTGACTTATTCCTCTATCCAATGTATTTTCTATAAACTAGAACTTTGAACAGAAGGCTTGATCAGATTTGGATTAAAGATCTTTTTGACTATAATTCTTCATAGGTGATACTGTGTACTTTTCATCTCATCAAGAAGGATGTGATGACCGTGTTGTTGTCTCATTACTGGTGAAGACAAGTTGGATTGCCGAGCTGAGGCAGTGACAGCCAGATCTCTCTCCTCTGTGAAGATATTTTCTCCCTTTCATCAATAGCAAACAATCTGTAGGCATGATACTTTGGTGTAATGGGACTCTCCCGTTTCCAGTCATCTGTTCTCCTAACATCTAGATGCCTTCCCTGAAACAATTCTCATATTAGGGCTGCAAAATACTGATTTTATCATTCTATTTTTTCCCAGCTGGCCATCATCTGAAAGGAAGACATTTTCTCAACCAGGGAACTATAGAGTTCCTTCTGAAAAGTCAGGATATCTGCTTGTTTTTTTTTTTGTTTGTTTGTTTGTTTTGTGTGTGTGTGATTTTTTATTTATTTATTTATTTATGGCTGTGTTGGGCCTTCGTTTCTGTGCGAGGGCTTTCTCTAGTTGTGGCAAGCGGGTGCCACTCTTCATCATGGTGCGCGGGCCTCTCACTATCGCGGCCTCTCTTGTTGCAGAGCACAGGCTCCAGACGCACGGGCTCAGTAGTTGTGGCTCACGGGCCTAGTTGCTCCACGGCATGTGGGATCTTCCCAGACCAGGGCTCGAACCTGTGTCCCCTGCATTAGCAGGCAGATTCTCAACCACTGCGTCACGAGGGAAGCCCACTTGTTTTGTTTAAGTACCAATTTTCTTTGTTGGAAATAGAATATTACACCCAGTGGTGATAGAAAAGTCTTGTTGTTGTTGCTTGTTTGCTTTATCTTTATTTGATTATTATTAGGGACTCATGCATTTTTATCCATTCAATGTGTTTAAGTTGATTATAGTAATTTTTTTTAATGCTCAAATTGTCCCAAATTTGGCCAGTGGGAGCCCCTTCAAGATGGCTGCTCTTTTCTTTTGACATGACTCTGGTAGTCTTTGAGCACTTTCTTGTTTTCTGAAACAAGCATGCTTTGTGTTTTCCCTAGCCTAGACTTGAAATAAGTCACTTCTCTAAGAAACTCCAGTTCCTTTTATTGGGTAATGGTATTAGGAAACCACAATCTGTGCTCTAAGGATGCCCATCGCTCCTGAAGGACCATTGCTTCCAGGTTCTTTCATTTGCTAGAGCTAGAAAATATATATATCTATAAATCATTAGGTTAAATTGATGTTTCTAATTCAAATTTAATATTAGGGTTTTAATTCAGCTACTTTTTTCTTTCCTTTTATACGCTAAAATCATGGTTCCCAAATACATTACATCATTCCCGAGTTGCTTTATCCTATAATATATATAAACATAGTTTCAAAATAACAATACAATATTATTACTAATAATAAAACTACTGAATGACTATCAATGCTTTTAGTACTACTTTTTATCCTTAGAATATAGTCCACTAAGAATATACAGTACTGTTTTCTAATAGGAGTTAAAATAAGTCTTCTCTCTAGGTTCCGTTGTTTATGTTTGTTTTAAATTTTAGGGCTTTTTGTTTCATGTTTATAAAAATTGTAAAGCATTTGTATATTTCAAAAGTCAATATTCGCTTTTATCCCTGTTGCCTCAAACGCATTCCCTCAACTCTGCTCTTCCCCCCTACCACTTTTTTAACAATTTCTGGTTTATCTTTTCAGTGTGGCTTTCTGCAAACATATAGCTTCCCTCTTTCTTACCCCAAGGTAGCACACAGTATGTACATTCTTTTGTGTCTTGCATTTTTCCACTGCATCCTAGGGACCCCTCCATATCAGCTTAAAGAGATCGTCTTCATTCTTTCTAACAGCTTAATGTTTCTCCTCCTCATGGAGGTACCGTAGCTCTTTCAGCTTTTCCATTCTTGTTGGACATGTTTTCAATCCTTTGCTATTACCAAACATGGCATGTCATTTTTGAAAGGCAGATTGCTATATACTAAAACCTGCATACTTACGTTTGGCATTTCCTTACCCATATTAAAATATGTTTTAGGAAAAAAAAGTTTACTTACATTGATTTGTTTTTAATTAAGTTATTAACATCCTTCAGAACATTTGAGCTCCATGGAACAGTTTAGGAAACACCATGGTAGGTGTGCAAACTCATAGCTTTGACAGATGTAAGTGTTTAGTGCTTGGCACATTGGAAGTGCTCAATACATGAAAGCTAATAGTAATCATAAAAGCAATCATGTCAATAACAGCAGAAAGTTTTTAAATGTTTCTTCATTTGGGTGTGTCATCAAGGAATCTGAGAGCTGAGCAGACTACATCTTACTCTTTGGTCAGTTACTGAGTAACTGCCGTGTTCCAGGTGTTATGGTAAGAACTTGTACCTGGAGCAGAGCATATACTGCAGGCCTGAGGGAAGGAATGAAGGAAAAGTGGGAATCCAACCGAGTCTCAGGAGTGGTGCTGGGGCTCTAGGGACGGGGCAACAGAAAGTCTCCGGGAGGCAGAAATGCCAGGGAGTCTTCTCCTGGGAAGAGGAGGTTTACTCAAATTTGGAGCCTCCGCAGGAGGTAGAATCAAACCACAAGACAGCCAAACCACAGTTAATGGAAATGACTGGAGATGAGGGGAGAGATGGAGAGAAGGGAGGAAGTGACGTTTCTACATGACGGGTCACGCCCCCGAAGGAGGAAAGAAAGCCTGAGAGGAGGGCCTCCATTCCAGGAGAGATGTCTGTCCACAAAGATAAATGGAGTCTTGTGATCGAAAAGGACTGGAGATGGGTGGTTTATTTAGCAAAGCTGATCAGGGAAGCCTCTGAATTTTTACCACATGTGTTGTGAATGAATGATGAGTTGGAAGCATTGATGTTAAGATCACAGGCAGGAGGAGTCTAAGGAAAGAGAGTGTGGCTGTAACTTAATGAAAGAAGGAAGGCCGGAGGAGGGGTGAGGTTGGAGAGCCTTAGCCAGTAAGGAATTTAGAGTCTATCCTAAGTGAGAAAGTCTGAACAGGAGGAGTTGCATGAATGGTTGGGAGAAGTAACATCTCGTCAGTAATTCCAAAACCTGGTCATTCTTCTAGCTGGATATAAGAAACAGAATGTCCAACACAGAGGACAGGTAAATCCTGACAAGGATGGTAAATGGTGGTCCCAGGATGACAGCTGTCTCACTGAGAGCAACTAGTTAAGATCGAAGCTGACACAAGGTTCTGGGAGTTTTATCTGACAGTAAAATGGACAGAATACCCAGGGTAGCTGATTGTATTGTAAGGAAATTTGTGATTCATTAATGATGGGTACCAAGAAAACCAAGCAAAGAGAAAACAGGCCGATTATTCATCCCAGGGAAAACACAAAGTTGTCTAGGAAAGGAAGAGCAGGCATGGTTTACTCTGTAGTTTGGCTATGAATACCCTTCATAAGATCATAATAATATAAACACTGAACACCAACCTAGCCAAAATTACAATATAACTATATTAGAGGAAGGGGTGCATGTGTGTGGTTTAAATCCTCTTCTTCCATAGTAGGAAGTAAAGAGAAAAGGCCTGAAGCTGAAAAATCAAGATATAGCAAAGCAAGAATACTATTTAGAGACAGAAGGTCAGTATTAACAGAATTAGTTAAAAACAGTTGAAAACTTATCAACTCTGGGGACAAGAACATGATAGGAGAAGGGGCTAGAGACTGGAATTGTTTTTTACGCAAATCTGGTAGAACTATTGGATTCTCTAAACTATGTGGATAAAATTACGTTGTTAAAAATTAAAATTTTAAGAGAGAAAGTAGATTGGAAGAGGGGATGTGGATGCAGCCCATGCAGAATCCTCTTTCAGAGAAGGTGATGGGAGGAGCTTGTGAGGTATGGGTTATAGGACAGAGAGGAGATTTAATGTTCTCAGTATACGAGAGTGATGATATGTTTATTATCTGTGGAGAGGGAACTCTGCAAAGGGGGAGAGTTTGAAAATACAGAAGAGAAGGTGACTGTCTATTCTAAAAGAGACTGAAAGAAGTCAGATCAAGAATGCAGAACAGGGCTTCCCTGGTGGCGCAGTGGTTGAGAGTCTGCCTGCCGATGCAGGGGACACGGGTTCGTGCCCCGGTCCGGGAAGATCCCACATGCCGCGGAGCGGCTGGACCCGTGAGCCATGGCCGCTGAGCCTGCGCGTCCGGAGCCTGTGCTCCGCAGCGGGAGAGGCCACGGCAGCGAGAGGCCCGCGTATCGCAAAAAAAAAAAAAAAAAAGAATGCAGAACAGGGCTTCCCTGGTGGCTCAGTGGTTAAGAATCCGCCTGCCTATGTAGGGGACATGGGCTCGATCCCTGGTCTGGGAAGATCCCACATGCCGCGGAGCAGCTAAGCCTGTGCACCACAAATACTGAGCCTGCGTTCTAGAGCCCGCGAGCCACAACAACCAAGGCCCGTGTACCACAACTACTGAAGCCTGCGCACCTAGAGGTTGTGCTCGCAGCAAGAGAAGCCACCGCAGTAAGCCTGTGCACCACAACGAAGAGTAACCCCCACTCGCTGCAACTGGAGAAAGCCCGCACACAGCAATGAAGACCCAGCGCAGCCAAAAATTAAAAATAAGTTTAAAATAAATAAATTTATTTAGAAAAAGGAATGCAGGACAATTTTTTTTTTAATGAGAGATAATTTACTTTGAGACTAGAAGAAAAAAAAATGTGAGTGTGAAGGCAGATACATAAACCTAAAAGTTTTGGAATAGCTCCATATTCCTTCCAAATTGTTTCTAGTGATTTCTGGGTAATATATGCATAGTGAAAAAAAGCACACTTCTGGTCAAAAGAGGACACTTTTTTTTTCCTTAAGTATAGCTAATTAACAATGTTGTGCTAATTACTGCTGTAGAGCAAAGTGATTCAGTTGTACATATATATACATTCTTTTTTTAATATTCTTTTCCATTATGGTTTATCATAGGATATTGAATATAGTCCTCTGTGCTCTACAGTAGGACCTTGTTGTTTATCTATTCTATATATAAGAGTTTACATCTGCTAACCCCAAACTCCCACTCCATCCCTTCCCCAACAGCCCCGCCTTGGCAACCACCAGTCTGTTCAAGACAGGACACTTTTATGACTTTATTAAACATTAGGACAGAGATGAGAGAAACACGTTTCCAAGGATGCATCAAGTTAAGTTTTAAGTAAAAGATCAGCAGAGATCAGGGCACTATGGGGACAGACATCTCTTGCGGTATCTTCTGAGATCTTTCTCTGAGAACGACCCGACTCCTCACCCCAGAGGGGGGTGCCAGCCACCACCATGTTTGTACTATGGGATCTTGGTCCCCTGGTCACAGTACATTGGGCTGGGGTGGATACTTTCCCCAAGTTTGGGCAGTCGTTTGTTTTTTCAATGATTTAAAATTGTGACTGGGAGACACAGTCTGTGGGCGGCTAGAGCTGAGGTGACATACAAACACAGGACCTATAGGGTTGACATGTCGGCTGAAAAGGACAGTCAGTCCATAGGGAGAGAATATGGCTGACGTACCAAGGGATCTAGAAAACAGGGACCCTATGGCCCAGAGAGAGAGAGCAAGACGGACTGCTCTGCGTTCTGCTGGCTCTTCCACTCTGAGTTCTGTTCCTTGCAGGGCCTGGCTCAAACCCACCCTTGGGTTCTGAATACCACTCTTGTGTCTTTATCGTAAATACCCTCTCCTTTTGTCTATAACCATTTTAATAGGGTTTCTGTGACTGGCAAGCAAAAACCTGGATTAGAACCATCTTCTCCCACTTCCATCCGAGTCCTCTTCTGGCCATCGATTCCCCCCATTTATTCTCTCTTGGGAAATCCACAGAGTCTCCATAATCTCTTGGTTTCTCTCTTTTCCGGGACCAAATGCTCCCAGTTCCAACCCCCATCTTGCCCCTACTCACCTGTATCTTGCTCAACTTTTTCTTTTTTGGCTGTGTGGAACAGCACGTTCCCTAACCGGGGATTGAACCTGTGCCCCTGCATTAGAAGCACAGAGTTTTAACCACTGGGAAGTCCCTTCCTCAACTTTCATGCCCTAAAAAAAACAGGTTTTCCAGAAAGCCCTCCTGGACTACTCAGACCTCAGGGATCCTCTCTTCCAATGACCTCCAATAGCACCAGACTCTGTCCATGGGTCCCTGTTCCCAGACCACAGCCTGGGTCCAGGACGGCTTCATCGGCACCATCTAGAGCGTGTTAAAATATTACAGACTCCCCGTCACCACTCTCCCCAGCCCCGAGATTCTAATTCAGTTGATCTGGGAGAAGCCTGTACTTTTTAAAAGGCTCTCAAGTGACTCTTCTCTGTATTCCAGTTTGAAAACCATCAATCTGTACCACTCACTTGGTACTTGACATAAACTACTTTGTATAGTTAGTTACCACTTTGTGTGCATTTTAAATTTTGTTCACAGTAAAGTAAAACCTTCCAGCCCACAGATTTAGAGAGCATTCAGGTGGATCTCTCCTAGACCTTCCTCTTACCAGACACCTTGATGATCTACACTGCTACCCTCCTACCTGATATGATTGACCCCAGGCAGAAGATATGGCCATCCTACCCAAGCCTTGGGCCTCTTTGCCATGCTTGGGACTCTAGGGAATGTAGAAAAAGGAGATGACATTGTAGATCATGGCTGGATACCAATGGCCTCTTCATGACAGAGTAAATCTGGACAAGACTGAAATTTCCATGAACGTTTCCTCTCCTGGTGCCCTGTAGAACTGTCATTGGTTGCAGGGAGTTGCAATGAACAGGATACTCTGCATCCCTTTTGGGGCAAATCCGAATTCAGGATGTTGATTTCATGATGTCCATGTGAAACAGTCCGTTCACACGTGACACACAAGGGGACCCAAACTGATGAGTCAAATGGAGCAAGACGTAGCTAGACGGGCCCGGGAATGATTGTCAATCCCCAGTAGCAGGTGGTCATGCTCAGTAGTCATCCCCAGAAGTCCCCACTTCCAGATCCCAGCATCCCTTACACCCTGAAAGAATTGGCCAAGACCTGGTAAAATGAATACAGTGCAAACACTGTTTAAAATTTTACTGCTGCTAGCCAGGGCTTTGGGTAGAGCAAGAAAGTGTGTGTGTGTGTGTGTGTGTGTGTGTGTGTGTGTGTGTGTGTGTGTTTTGGGGGTGGGAAAGGGAACTCCTTGGTGTCCCACAAGTCCCTGCCTTGAGTACAGGAGCCAAAAAGGAGGAGACCTGTAGGACAGAGGTTGATCCCATTCAAAGTCAGCACGGTGGGGATGAATGTGGTAGACTCTGACACTGAGCATCCAAGGGCTGTCAGACACTTGCCAGGAAGCCGTAGGGTGTCTCCCCTACCTGTTTCTCTCAGAAGGGCCATTACCTAAAGTAGCAAAAACCATATGACCAATGTTGTCCCAGCTCACACTTCTGGGATCCCATCTCTGCCCACCTCCCCCAAACCTGACACCCTCGCCTCACCTCTTCTCTTCTATTCCCTGCCTACCACTCGTCCCTGACCCCACCCCTCCCCACAGAATCTCTCATCCTCCACCCTAGTCCCATGCAGAGTCATCTGCTTTCCTCCCCACCAGACTCCCGGGTCCTGCGCACCTGGGGGTGCTGGACAGGCATGTGCCTGTGATGATGAGGATGACGCCCACGAGGAAGCCGGCCAGGCCGAGGGCCAGGCCGAGGGTGAAGACCAGGGTCTCTGTGGTGTCAGGCAGCAGGGTAGGCACCTGGGGCTCTGGGAGAGAAAGAGAGGGTCAGGGGGTCGGGCAAAGGGATTCCAGAGTGAAGGACACACGGGTGTGAGAAGGGGGGCCTGGGGAGGGGGCTTCGTACCCCAGTGCTTAAAGAGCGGCTGGTCCAGGCCCCAGTGCTCCACCTTGCAGTCATAGAAGTCATCCACCGAGGGCACGAAGGGCAAGTAGTGGAATTTCCGGAACAGATGGTTGGGCTGGGCATAGAAGCTGGTCTGGGCCACCCCCTCGGTGATGGTCTGACCGTTGCGCAGCCAGGTGATATTGATGACAGGGGGGAAGATGTTCTCCACGACGCAGATGAGGACGTTGGGCTGGCCCAGCTCCACGTGAGACTTGGGCAGCACAGTCACTCTTGGGGGCACTAGGAGGAACCAGGCCCTGAATCCCACAGGCTCAGCCCTCCAGCTGGGCCTTATCAGGGCTGGGATTGAAGGGTGTTTCCTCCTATTAGCTTTCCGAGAGCAGGGAATGGTCTAGGATGGTGACACCAGGACAGAAGCAGGGGGACAGAGGGATGAGAGACTGTGGAGGGCAGAGGGGGCCCCCGGGGGTCCTGTATCTGCCAGGTCCCTGATGGGGAGTACAGCGGGAGGGGTCATTTCTCAAGAGGAAGAGGTTGCTGAAGGAACCTGAGAAGATCCAGCACCTCCTGGGAAGGAAAGGGCCTGAGCACAACAGTCTCAGATTCCGAGAGTGGAGCCCAGGAGTCCATAGAGGCCTGTGAGGGGGAGAGGAGGCTTCTCTGGGCCTCCCCTGCCTGCCAGGGGCTTAGTGGAGGGGGGCACAGAGGAAAGGCCCGGTACCGTTGGCGGCTCTGGTACGGTTCGAGCGCTCCACCAAGACGTCCAGATGCGCTTTGATCATCGTGATACTGGCCAGCCCATGCTGCGGGTCAAAGTAGGCGAAGTTGCCAAATTCAGGCAGACGCCACACAGCCTCCCTCTTCTTCAGGTCCACAGAGAACAGCTGCTCTCCATCGAAATCGTAGGTGAACTGACCCGAGCCATCATAGGACTGGTAGAAGGCTGGTCCGTAGGAGCCCATGTGGTCAGCTGTATTGGGTGAGTTCAGGGGTCGGGGGAGAAAAGAAAAGGTATCAATCTCATCCATCAGATGTGATGTATTGAGTCTCTGAGCTGTGCCCCATCCTTGGTTCTGTGCGGGGGCAGAGTCCCGTTCTGACGCTGAGCTGGTCCTTGGAGAGTAGAAGGGTTGCCAAGGGACGGGAGGGAGAGGATGGAGGGCATGGGCACATCCCCTGCACACTGGCCAGCACAGAGTCATGGGTGCAGCCCGGCATACCGGGTTGGGAAGAAGAGAGGTTGCCTAAGCTCAGGCTTGGGATCCCCAGAGTTAAATCTTGGCTCTGATGGTCTGCCCCAGCTGTGCTACCAGGTCCTGTGTGTGAGACGAGAGGTGAGTAGGGGTGGGATGAGGAGAAAATAAGTCAGGTGAAGAGCATCCATGGAGCTTTGGGCACAGAGATGCAGTGCAAGAGGATGTGAGGGAAAACAGGTGATAGCGGGCAGGAGTAAGAAGATTTGTGACCAGAGCCTGAAGGGATAGAAAAAGGCAGCCCAAGGTATTGCAAAGAGCAGTGGAAAAGGAGTCAGAAGTTCAGGGTTCATGTCACAACTCTTCTGTCTCAGAGCATTATGATCAAATGTGTGTCTTCCCATGACTGAGGCTCAATTTTCTAGAAATTGGGAGTTAGGTGTTCGTTGATAAGATGGCTTTATAATTCTATGAAATTATTTGTGCAATGATCATGAGAAACCACCATGTGCCCAGCACGATACCAGGCCCCAAGGAAATACAGACAAACCAGCTGTGGACCCCGCACACAAGGAGCTCAAGTCTAGAGCAGGATAAAGACAGATAAACAGCTACCTATTGACCTGGTGATAAATACAGCAATAGAAAATGGGCTCGCCCGAAGCCAGGAAGTGGTACAGAAATCAGGATGCTGGGCAGCAGTAGGACGGAGGTTTGGGTCTCAGAGAGGAGAGAGGAATGAGGAGGCACCTGAATGTGATGCTGGGCTGAGCTGCACCTGTATTTTAGGTCCAGGACAGACCTGATAGAGGTGAGAGGGATGCGG
This sequence comes from Delphinus delphis, assembly GCF_949987515.2. NCBI lineage: Eukaryota > Metazoa > Chordata > Mammalia > Artiodactyla > Delphinidae > Delphinus > Delphinus delphis. The sequence goes on along the minus strand of NC_082692.2, from coordinate 40,974,123 downwards.
GTAACAGAAGTTGCCCATAAACCAGAGGAAAGGAACTGTTCACTCTCTGTACCATCTGGCGTGTAACCCCACGCCCTTAATCTCCTCTCCTCACCCAGCACCCTCTGCACTCACCCTTGATGGCCCCAGCTTCCTGGGGGCTCAGGAGGGTCATCAAGGTGTGGAGTCCCAGGACCAGCCCCCCACTGAGGACCATTGTCCCTTGGTGCTTTAACCAAATAAGTCCCAGTCGGTGTGGAGGGTAAAGGAAGAGGGGGAAGGTAAAGAGGAAGAAATAGATTCTAGGATGAGGGAGCCCCCTGCTGTATTCAGCCAATCAGAGAAATTCTCTGCGTTAAATGTAGCTGTTGCTGGGGAAAGAAGTAGAGGAAAGAGCCTGGGTGAGAAGATGGAAGAATTCATTGGGCCCACGAGCACCAGGGAGGCTTGGTCCACAGGAAGCCAAAGGGATGGGAGGGGCTTAGATTAACTGTTTCTACATCCTCCAAGAAGGTATCCTGTGAAGGGAGAGGAAAGGCCATCAGAGCACCGCATAGCTGAGCTCAAACAAATCTTCTATCTTAATCCATGGTATAGGGACTCCTACTCGTCCTATACGTTTCTGTGGACCAATTTGGAGTTAAAAAATAAAATAAATTTGGGGATTCCTTGGCTGTCCAGTGGTTAGGACTCTATGCTTCCACTTCAGGGGACATAGGTTCAATCCCTGGTCAGGGAGCTAAGATCCTGCAAACTACATGGCATGGCCAAAAAAAAGGAAAGGGCTTCCCTGGTGGCGCAGTGGTTGAGAGTCCGCCTGCCGATGCAGGGGACACGGGTTCGTGCCCCGGTCCGGGAAGATCCCACATGCCGCGGAGCGGCTGGGCCCGTGAGCCATGGCCGCTGAGCCTGCGCGTCCAGAGCCTGTGCTCCACAACGAGAGAGGCCACAGCAGTGAGAGGCCCGTGTACCACAAAAAAAAAAAAAAAATTTTTTTTTACTAAGAAACTTTAAAAGGGAAACACTGGCTACACAGTAGAAAAAATCTTTTAAATCTTTAAATCATGTTTTAAAATATTACTTTATTTCATTATGTGAGGAAAACTGTATAACTGTTAGAGATGTTTAGAGTGAAAAAGAGCCATAAGGAGTTCCAGTGGACCTTTCTGAGGAGGGCAGAGGGTGCTGGGTAACCTCCACGAGTCCCTCCATGTCCCCTATGCCCGTGTCTCAGCCTGGAGGTTGACCTGTGTGGACTGCATCACCCTTACTTTTGGCTTCTAATTGGGAGGCACTGGCAGAATTTAGTCTAAAGTAAAATATATATATATAAAGTTAACTGTCTATCCTGGTAAAGAGAAGTCTAACCAAATATCTGAAGGCAATGTGTCAAAAGTGATTGAATAAATGATTTTCAACTTGGAAGGGATCTAAGAAATCATCTGAGTCTGTGTTTCCAAACCTGGCCACACAGGAGGATCAGCCGCGAAGTGTGTTAAAAATACAGATTCCTGGGTTCCATCCTGACCTGAGTTAGAGTAACTTTTCCAAAGTAGGGCCAGGGGGCCTGCGTGTTTAGCATGCTCCCTAGATGATTCTCGGGCAGGCAGTCTATGGACTGCTTTTCGGCACAAAAAAACAAACAAAAACCACCTGCTCTGATGCTCTTTCCTACACTGAGTGGCATTGATTTACAATATTGTGTTCGTTTCTGTTCTACAGCAAAGTGAATCAGTTATACATATACCTACCAACCCTTTTTTAGGTTCTTTTCCCATATAGGTCATTACAGAGTATTGAGTTCCCTGTGCTATACAATAGGTTCTTATTAGTTATCTATTTTATATATATTAGTGTGTATATGTCAATCCCAATCTCCCAATGTATCTCCCTCCTTCCCCCTTAGTAACCATAAGTCTGTTTTCTACATCTGTGACTCTATTTCTGTTTTGTAAATAAGTTCATTTATACCATTTTTTAGATTTCACACCTAAGTGATATCGTGATATTTGTCTTTCTCTGTATGAGTTACTTCACTCAGTATAACAATCTCTAGGTCCATCCATGTCATTGCAAATGGCATTATTTCATTCTTTTTTATGGCTGACTAGTATTCCTTTGTAGATATGTACCACAGCTTCTGCATCCATTCATCCATCGATGGACATTTAGGCTGCTTCCATATCCTGGCTGTTGTAAATGGTACTGCAGTGAACATTGGGGTGCATGTGTTGTCTGTACCTCCCCCATCTTCCCTCTAACCAGATAAGCACCTTAGCATGCTTTCAAATACATTCAAATACTTCTCCTTCACCAAGGTATTTGATCAGTCTTACTTCCCATACCTTTTTGGCACCTCCTGAAATTTTCTCTTACTGGAATACTTCCTCCAAAAGTGTTTTCAATGTATTTGTGGGCAAACCTTCTGAAGCTTTGTATGCTTGAGAACGTTTTTATTATATCATCACTTTGAATAACATTTAGCTGTTGTATTAAATTCTAAGTTAGACTTTTTTCTCTTTAATATTTTAAATAATATTATCCCAATGACTTTTTTGCATCCATTGTTGGCATTAGGAAGTCTGCTGTCAGTGTATCTCTCCAGAATCTTTTAGAATTCTCTCATTGTCTGCTATTGTAAAATTCGTTATATTGTACCTAAAATGGGTTTGTCCAGATCTTACTGTAGGATATTAAGGAGCCTCTTTATGTTTTAATTCTAAGAATTTGTCTCTTTTATTTCTGTAACTATTTCTCCTCTCTATTTTTATGAAATTCATATTACCCACATTGGGCACGTCTCTCTTTCATCTCTTTTGGCTTTTCTTCTCTGTTTTCAATTTCTTTATCCTTCCATCTTTTATTCTAAGAGAGCTCTGTAGCCTAGTACTCCAGCTTACTAACTGTTTTTCAGTTGTATCTCTCCCAATATTTATTCTCATTAATGTGGTTTTTCTTTTGAAAGAAAAAGCTATATATATATAGTTTGTTTGTTTTGTTTTGTTTTGTTTTTGTTTGGCGCGCCTCTTGGCTTGCGGGATCCTAATTCCCGGACCAGGAATCAAACCTGTGCCCCACCCCCCACCCCACCCCCGCAGTGGAAGCGCCGAGTCCTAACCACTGGACCACCAGGGAATTCCCGACTAGTATATATTTTTACACCTAGACCTTCTATATAGTTTTCCCTATATCCCCTAGGTTTTTTTCTTTTTACACAATAGCTTCTCTTATTTTTGTAAATGCATTGTTTATGCTCATTTTAAGTGGCTAGTCTATATTTACTAATACTTCTTTTAAGGACACCTGTTGTTTTTCTTTGGAGGTGGTGGTGCTCCCTGAACTGAGGGAGTTACTATTTTGGTAACTGTGAACCAGGACAGGACCAGAGGGTAAGTGAGAAACAGGAAATGGCCTCCTCCTCCGGCTGCCCCTTATATGTAATGTATAATAATACCATGACTTCAAGGTTCCTGTATCAAGTCCTCATAGCACCTCTTAATTTCTAGTTCCAAATCACCACCAAGACCATGTGTAAGAGAACAGTGAAGTAGTTTATGTTAAAATTCCCCAAATTCAGGCAGATACTCATCCGTATTTCCATACTTTGCTCTCGACCCTATGGGAGAGATCAGACCTTGATCCACAACTGCGATTCAGACATGAGTAAACTAGCTAACATGTTGGGGTCTCCAAAGGTGCTCACAGATGCCCCTGAAACAAGTTAGCAGGAATAAAGTAAAGTCTGGCCGGGTGGGGCGGGGCTGTCAGAAGAGTAGTGACTACAGTGCAATATGACGTCGTATCAAAGATGCCATTGAATCACTAAGGGCTTAACAACGTTTCTATGGGAAACGCCTGCAAAACTTTATGTCTACTGCAGAGAAAGACAAATATCATACGATATCGCTTATATGTGGAATCTAAAGAAATGATGCCAATGAACTTATTTACAAAACGTAAATAGACTCATAGAGTTAGAAAACTAACTTATGGTTACCAAAGGGGAGTGGGGGAGGGATAAATTAGGAGTTTGAGATTAAAATATACACACTACTATATATAAAATAGATAAACAACAAGGACCTACTGTATAGCACAGGGAACTATACTCAATATCTTGTAATAACCTATAACATTACAGAATGTAAAAAAAAAGAATATATATATATATAACTGAATCGCTTTGCTATACCCCTGAAACTAACACAAAACTGTAAATCAACTATATTTCAATAAAAAATTTTAAAAAGTAGGTCTCCTAGAAGATGGGGCACCTAGAGTAGGAGGGGCACCCCGGGGGTCTAGAGGTGATCAGAATTCTGGGTGAAATAAAAGGGGTGTCAAAGGAGGTCAGCAGCAGCATAGAGACAATGTGAGGAATAGTTCAGAGTAAATCAGCCCTGTAGGGAACAGCAACCATCCTTGTTCCCTCCACCTCCTGCTCTCGGCTAGGGAAGGACGCAGGGCAGAGCGAACATTCTCAAGACTTACCTCCTGGCAGGTCACAGACTGCAGTATCCGCACCCACATTACGTGTCCGAGATACGTGCTACTAGGGACTTGAAATTATAGCGAGACCAGGGACAGGCCCTGGAGTCGCAAAGAAGGCACCAGAGATGTCCAGCTCTGACACACAGGTATTTATTGGTCTCTGGTATTTCTCAGGAAGGATGCTGTGTAGGAAGAAGTCCCAGAGGAGACCGGGGCTTATAGATCAGTGTGGGGATCACCTTGCCACCATACTTCAAATTTCAACATGTATTAAGTGCTTTCTATATGTCAGGCCCTTTGCAAGGGGCTAAGTGTGAGTGGAATCACAGATGGCCAGGATTTGGAGGAGTCTCTGGAGATGCCCATCATTGGTGCTGAGGAGCACAGAGATTCAAAGGGACTGGAGGTTTAAAGGAGATCTGACCAAAAAAAAAAAAAAATTAGAATTCCCTGGCGATTCAGAAGTTAGGACTCTGTGTTTTCACTGCTGTGGCCCTGGGTTCAATCCCTGGTCAGGGAACTAAGATCCCGCAAGCTGTGCATGCAGACAATAAATAAATAAATACATAAAGTAGATCTGATGCTGGGGACTCCCCTCTGTCCTCTTCTGTCACAGAAAGGTTGTCACCTGCAGTAGGACAGTGTGGTTAGGACTCCCCGGTTAGCAGTGCATCCTTCATTCCTTTACACCTGCTCCCTTCTATTTCTCCCCTCACAGGCCCCTAAGGAGATGATGATCTTTCCAGCAGATGAGGACCAGTGAGAAGTCAAGAGATACCCTAAGGAGATGTCATGTCACTCTCTCCATCTCTCTCCACCTGTCCACCTGCTTGTTTTCCTCTTAGACCTGAAGGTTCTCTAGGGTAGGGCTGTTTATGATTAATGCTGGAAAGGACCTCAGAGATGATTTAGTTAAATCCTCCATTTATGGGGTAGGAAAACTTTGGACCAGGAGGGTTCTGTGATTTCTCCAAGGTCACATGACTAAGTCCAAGAACATTGTATATTCTATCATTTCACACTGGGAGGTGATGGGTTTAGGGGTAGTCATCAAAATACCTTTACGTCAACAGGAATAACACTGAATTGATGTGTCAATGCCTTGAGAGAGAACTGCACAGAGGCTGGGGGTGAGGTGAGGGGATAGAGAGAAAACACTGAACACAAAGTAGTAATTGTGACTCTGCTCTGGACAGAAGGCAGAGGGAGGTCTCTGAGTTCTCCAATCAGACACTCTGCTGAAGGAGGATGGAGACTTAGGAGAAAAGAGGCAAAAGACCACTATGTGGTCCTGGATGCAGCCACTCGACGTCACAGGGAAACTGGGCAGAGTCTCTTGGGGGCATGGTAGCCTCTCCCAGCCCAGCTCTGCCTGTTCTCTACCTTCCACAGAGCTGTATGTGTACAGAGGAGGAGTGACTGCTACTGGGAGTGATGGACCGCTACTGGAAGTGATACCTTTATAACAGAGTGGTGTACATCCAGTTTGACAGTGCCGTGGGGGCATTTGTGGCTGTGACCAAGATGGAACACATCACTGCATGTTTACAGCAGAGCTTTTTACAATAGCCAAGACTTGGAAGCGACCTAAATGTCCATTGACAGATGAATAGATAAAGAAGATGTGGTATATATAAAATGGAATATTACTCAGCTGTTAAAAAGGATGAAATAATGCCATTTACAGCAACGTGGATGGACCTAGAGATTATCATACTAAGTGAAGTAAGTCAGACAGAGAAAGACAAATACCATTTGATATTGCTTATATGTGGAATCTAAAAATAATAATACAAATGAACTTATTTATAAAATAGAAACAGACTTAGAGAACTAACTTATGGTTACTGGGGGGGAAGGGGGCGGGGAGGGATAGATCAGGAGTTTGGGATTGACATGTACACACTGGTATATTTAAAATAGATAACCAACAAGGACCTACTATATAGAACAAAGGACTCTGCTCAGTACTCTGTAATAACCCAAATGGGAAAAGAATGTGAAAAAGAATAGATACATGTATATGTATAACTGAAAGAAAATAATGGAAAAGAATATGCAAAAGGATATATATGTATAACTAAGTCACTTTGCTGTACAGCAGAAATTAACACAACATTGTAAATCAACTGTACTTCAATAAAATGTTTTTAAATGTAAAAAAAGAAAACCCTGCCAAGATTTGGAACATCCAGAGGGAGTTCCTGGGACTGAGACAGAGCGCGGTGGACTTGCTGTGCAGACAGACTACACATGGACAACGGTTTCACCCTGAAGCACAGAGGTGAAAGGATGGGTGGGAGAGAGAAGACCCTGGAAGGGGTGGGCTCGGGCAGCAGAGGAGGGAAGCACTCTCCATCCCATCTCCGAGCTCAGTGGGTCCCAGTCTGGGTGGCCTGAGTCCAGAAGGCTTCACAGTGCACGGGGGCCAGACCAGCATGGGAAAAGGCCAGACCCCCTGCTAATTAAACACACAAAAAATATTGGGTTTGTGGTTCTTGCTACAATTTTCTTTTTTTTTGGAGTTGGGGGGAGGTGGGTAGAGGAGACCAGGAAACATACATTAAATGTAGAATGAATCAAGCTACTTCTTTTCTTCTCTTTTTCTAATGAGGATTATCAGACCAAGAGATCAAAAGAATGCTATTGGCTGAATATATTCTGATTCTAAGGTCATGTTCCTTTGAACAAGATAGGAAAATGTCAATTTAGGTAGCTTCACCACTGGTTCAACATTTCTGTTCAAAGAATATTAGTTACCAGACTATACGTTTCTGGTGAAGGTGTTATAGAAAGTATTATAGTGCTGACTTTGGCCCTCTCCTGTTCCTCTCTGCTCTCTCTTCATTGTGTCTGACAAGGCCCTTCTTGGAAAAATTGAATGTTTTACTCTGTTTTTCCTACTCTGTCCCCCATCTTCTGCCTCCAAATAGCTTAATGGATGATATATTCATCTTTAAAATCTAAAAGTCAATTTGGCTTAAAAATGGTGAATCACTGTATTGTACAACTGTAACTTATGTAATCTTGTACGTTAACCATACTTCAATTTAGATTTTTTAAAAAATGTCAATTTGGCAAGAAAATCACTCAACGCACTGCATTAGCTATCTCCATGGTCATAACGAGATTCTTTCCCGCACTCCTACTCCAACCTAAAGTGAACGTCTCCCCCTCCAAGAAAGAGCCCTTGCAAGCACACCACCTGCTCGTCTGCCATGTGACTGATTTCTATCCAGGCCACGTGCAAGTCCGCTGGTTCCTGAATGGACAGAAGAAGACAGCTGGGGTTGTGTCCATCCACCTGATCAATGGTGGAGACTGGACCTCCCCGCTCCTGGTGATGCTGGAAATGACCCGTCAGCAGGGAGACGTCTACCCCTGCCACGTGGAGCACCCCAGTCTGGACAGACCTGTCACCGTGAAGTGAGTTACTCCCTTATGACCCTCTGGACTCCAAGCTCTGGGGTCCACTCACTACGCCTCGGGGCCACACCACCCCGTGTTTTTCCTCCTCAACTCCCTGTGGTCTGGGCCGGGAGCAAAGGAGAGCTGGTGACCCTAGTGTGCGTTTATCCCTGCCCTGGGAAATCCTAAAGACTCTCTCCTTGTTAGAAAACCTCAGAAAGTAACCATCTTCGTGACTGGCCCTCAGACATGGGAACCAGCCTCTCCCCCCGGTCTCCCTTCAGCCCCTGAAGCTGGGACCTGACGGGCTGACATTGGCTCCTGTGGAAGTCTCCACTCCAAGATCCAGAACTTTGGGAGTGATTGCCACATTTTTAAAATTAATTTTTATTGGAGTATAGTTGATTTACAATGTTGTGTTCGTTTCTGCTGACAACAAACTGAATCGATTGTGCATATACATATATCCACTCTTATTTAGGTTCTTTTCCCATATAGATCATTACAGCGTATTGAGTAGAGTTCCCTGTGCTGTACAGTAGTCCCTTAATAGTTATCTATTTTATATATATTAGCGTGTATATGTCAATCCCAATCTCCCAATTTATCCCTCCCTCCCTTTCCCCCTTGGTAACCATAAGTTTGTTTTCTACACCTGTGACTCTATTTCTGTTTTGTAGCCACATTTTTAAACTTAGTTTAAAAATCATTTTGACTATGCTAACACATATATATGGAATTTAAGGGAAAAAATGTCATGAAGAACCTAGGGGTAAGACAGGAATAAAGACACAGACCTACTAGAGAATGGACTTGAGGATATGGGGAGGGGGAAGGGTAAGCTGTGACAAAGCGAGAGAGAGGCATGGACATATATACACTACCAAACGTAAAATAGATAGCTAGTGGGAAGCAGCCGCATAGCACAGGGAGATCAGCTCGGTGGTTTGTGACCGCCTGGAGGGGTGGGATAGGGAGGGTGGGAGGGAGGGAGACGCAAGACGGAAGAGATATGGGAACATATGTATATGTATAACTGATTCACTTTGTTATAAAGCAGAAACTAACACACCATTGTAAAGCAATTATACCCCAATAAAGATGTTAAAAAAAATCATTTTGACTGTTACCTTAGAATACTGAATATTCCATCCTCTGCTTATAAGCAGAACCAATAGATTAATATAGGGTTTGACAAAAAGAAGATGGTCTCCCTGACTTTCTGTTTGGCCAAGAATTCCTTCTAATGTGGTGTAATCAGACTGCAGTCATAAAGCTGTAAGTTAACTCAGGATTCTAACCATCAAATCGGGTTTTGAAGCTTGTCCTAGTGGGGGTAGAGGGTTGTCACAAGGAAACATGGAAGTTAAATGATTTAGTACTTCTTTCCTTTCCCTGTTTTATTGGACAACTATGGGAAACTAAAACTGTGGATGGGAGAGGGAAGGACTGGGAGTCTGGGATGAGCAGATGTAAACTATTATATACAGGATGGATAAACAACAAGGTCCTACTGTATAGCACAGGGAACTATATTCAATATCTTGGATAAACCATAATGGAAAAGAATATGAAAAAGAATATATATATGTATAGCTGAATCACTTTGCTGTACAGCAGAGATTAACACAACATTGTAAATCAACTATACTTCAATAAAAAATAATAAAATTAGGGTCTTCCCTGGCTGTCCAGTGGTTAAGACTCTGTGCTCCCAATGCAGGGGGCACAGGTTTGATCCCTGGTCAGAGAACTAAGATCCCACATGCCACACGATGTGGCCAAAATAATAATAATAGTAAATACATAAATAAATAAAAAGTAAAAAAAAAATTTTTTAATAAATACAAAACTTTAAGAAAAATAAATAAAACTGTGGGGTAATTTTTATGAGAAATAGTCTAAGATTTGAGGGAAAAGTCAGATTATCCATTGCCAAGAATCTGAATTTTACATGTTCTGTAAAGCTAGAGAATGTTCAATAGGCTCCCATCTCCACCTAGTGGCCAACAGTGGGATTTAGCCTTGGAACAAGAAATCAAGGGATTTGTGAACAATTTGTTGGAATACGCCAACGTTTTTTTTTTAATATATATACATTTTTAAATTTATTTGGCTGCGTTTGGTCTTCATTGCTGCGCGCAGGCTTTCTCTAGTTGCGGTGAGCAGGGGCTACTCTTCTTTGTGGTGGCTTCTCTTGTTGCAGAGCACCGGATCTAGGAGCGTGGCTTCAGTAGTTGTGGCTTGCAGGCTCTAGAGCCCAGGTTCCGTAGTTGTGGCGCACAGGCTTAGTTGTTCCACAGCATGTGAGGTCTTCCCAGACCAGGGCTGCATTGGCAGGTGGATTCTTAACCACTGCACCACCAGGGAAGTCCCACTCCAACATTCTTTACAAAAAAGTTAGAGAAAAGGTTACATATATAAAAGTCAGGGTAGGGACTTCCCTGGTGGTGCAGTGGTTAAGAATTCGCCTGCCAATGCAGCGGACGCGGTTCAAGCCTTGGTCTGGGAAGACCTCACATGCTGCGGAGCAACTAAGCCCGTGCGCCACAACTACTGAAGCCCACCTGCCCTAGAGCCCATGCTCTGCAACAAGAGAAGCCACCGCAATGAGAAGCCCGTGCAGCGCAACAAAGAGTAGACCCTGCTCGCCGCAACGAAGACCCAACGCAGCCAAAAGTTTAAAAAAAAAAAAGTCGGGATAAATATGGCCAAATGTAGAGGCTTTGGCAGCACCAGCGCTTCTGCAGTTTGGCTGTGCCTCGGACAGCAGCCATGAAAATATACTAATCATTGCTCTGTTGCAATATTTATATTTTTGTTAAATAATTGAACATAAAGAAATATACCAACAGAAGGCAACCCTTCAAAATTAACTTTAGAAAGAAGAAGGTCTACAGAAGTAGAGAGTCATAGTATCTATAAAGTGAGTGTGCTCATCAGAGAACATCTAGAGCAGCCCTGCCCAATAGACCTTTCTGCTTTGATGGAAATGTTTATATCTGAGCTGCCCAATAGAGCAGCCACTAGCCACATGTACTCTTGAGCACTGAAAATGCCCTTGGCTGGTGCAACCAATGGGCTGAAATTTTCATTTAATTCTAAACTAGTTAAATTTAAATTATAGCCATATGTGACTAGTGGCTACCATATTGGACAGGCACAGTTTACAATCTTTCTCTTAAAAAAATGTAGGCCCTCTCTTAGTAGCCTTTACTGGAGGCTGTAGGATAAGCTGCTAGAAAAATGAAAAAGGATTTGAGGGACTTCCCTGGTGGTTCAGTGGCTAAGACTCTGCACTCCCAATGCAGCGGGCCCTGGTTCGATCCCTGGTCAGGGAACTAGACCCCACATGCATGCCACAACTAAGAGTTTGCATGCTGCAACTAAGGATTCTGCATGCCGCAGCTAAAGATCCCGCATGTGTCAACGAAGATCCCGCGTGCCGCAACTAAGACCTGGCGCAGCCAAAATAAATAATAAATAAATAAATATTTTTTTAAAAATAGAACTTTAGAAGCCAGGGAAGGTAGAGATAAAGAGTCTTCTCTGGTCATGGATCATTAGATTTGGGGATAGCAAAATCTCAAAAACATAAGAGGCCCACTAGCAACTTAATACATTTACAAACGAGATTAAAGAAGCACAAAAAAAGTCCAATTCTAGCAGATACAGAAGCTACAGCCATAGAAGGAATCTTGGCAAACCCTCAACTCATGCAGTTGAAAAGCGCTGGGAAGGAAGCCAAAGGGAATCTCCAAGACAAAGAGCTTACAAATTTTAAGAACATGTTTTCTCAGTACATACAGGAAAGGAAGCACTTCAACACACCTCCTCTGATTCACCCTCTGAGTTTAAAGAGCTTTGCCCTGAAGATCAAGCCAGATCCTCTCCTAGGACAGCACAAATAACTTTAATTTCCTTCCCTCCAGATCTGTTACAGTAGTAGATCTGTCTGGAAACACTACACTCTATTAAAACTTTGGACAAAGGACAACATTGCAGAATTCTAGGAACTTTGGGATACAGGATCAACAGGAACTTTTAATTAGGAAACCTAATCTAATAAGAGGGCTATTTTGACTGTTGGGGCATGTGGAGGAGAAAGTATCTAAAGGAATAAGTTGTGATAACATTAAATGAGGTTACAGAGAAACAAAAAAGTTCCTGTGGTGATTTCACCTGCCCTTGGGTATGTTGAATTTACTACTGCAATTCCGGGAAATAGAAAAGCTCCCACTTTGAACCTCTGGAATTTCACATCCCCACCAAAAAATGTAAATATGAAACAGTGCCAAGTCTCTAACAGAGTATGTAAAGAAACAATGATGATAAAATAGCTGGAGAAACTTGAGATAATCCATCCCACCAACAGAACTCTTTAACATCTCATTTTGGCCAGTCCAAAGGTAGGTGAATCTCAGAAGTTAATTGTGAATTATAGCAATATTAAGAATAATAGGTAGGGACTTCCCTGGTGGCACAGTGGTTAAGAATCCACCTGCCAATGCAGGAGACATGGGTTCGAGCCCTGGTCCGGGAAGATCCCACATGACGCGGAGCAACTAAGCTGGTGTTCCACAACTACTGAGCCTGCGCTCTACAGCCCGCAAACCGCAACTACTGAAGCCACGTGCCTAGAGCCCGTGACCCGCAACAAGAGAAGCCACCGCAATGAGAAGCCTGCACACCGCAACGAAGAGTAGCCCCCGCTCGCCACAACTAGAGAAAGCCTGCGCGCAGCAACAAAGACAATGCAGCCAAATAAATAAATAAATAAAAATTAAAAATACCATATAAAATATAATAGCTAATTCTTTTTTTTAATTTTTATTGAAGTATAGCTGATTTACAATGTTGTGTTAATTTCAGGTGTACAGCAAAGTGAATCAGTTATGCATATACATATATCCACTCTTTTTTTTTAGATTTTTTTCCCATATAGGCCATTACAGAGTACTGAGTAGAGTTCCCTGTGCTGTTCAGCAGGTTCTTATTAGTTATCTATTTTAGCTAGAGTAGTGTGTATATGTCAATCCCAATCTCCCAATTTATCCCTCCCCCCAAATATCTAATTGTAAATATTACTCAGTGATTTAAAAAAAAGAATGAAATATTGGACAATAAGGTCCTACTTTATAGCACAGGGAAATACATTCAATGTCCTGGGACAAACCATAATGGAAAATAATATTAAGAAAATAATGTGTAGGGCTTCCTTGGTGGCACAGTTGTTAAGAATCCGTTTGCCAGTTCAGGGGAAATGGGTTCAAGCCCTGGTCCGGGAAGATCCCACATGCCGCAGAGCAACTAAGCCCGTGCGTCACAACTACTGAGCCCACGTGCCACAACTACTGAAGCCCGCACGCCTAGAGCCCATGCTCTGAAACAAGAGAAGCCACTGCAATGAGAAGCCCGCGCGACACAACGAAGAGTAGCCCCCGCTCGCCGCAACTAGAGAAAGCCTGCGCACAGCAACAAGGACCCACAGAGCCAAAAATAAAATAAAAAGTAAAGTGACTGTTAAAAATAATAATAATAATGTGTATATATATATATATATGTATAACTGAGTCACTTTGCTATACAGCAGAAATTAACACAACACTAAATCAACTATACTCCAATTTTTAAAAAGTTTAAAAAGTAAAACAAAAAAAATTTTAATTAAAAAATAAAAAAGAATGCCATTTGCTGCAACATGGATGGACCTAGAGAATATTATACCTAGTGAAGTCAGAGAAAGACAAATATATGATATCACTTATATACGGAATCTAAAACCTAATACAAATGAATCTATATGCAAAACATACTCAGAGACATAGAAAACAAATTTATGGTTGCCAAAGGGAAGAGGAAGGGAGAGAAAAATTAGGAGTAAGGAATTAACAGATACAAGCTACTATACCTAAAATAGATAAGCAACAAGGATTTACTGTATAGCACATGGAATTATACTCAATATCTTATAATAACCTAGAGTGGAATTTAATCTGAAAAAAATACATAACTGAATCACTTTACTGTACACCTGAAACAAACACAATGTTGTAAATCAACTATCAATAAAGTTTTTTAAAAGAATAATAGCTAATTCTTTGTTTTTTAATAACTAATTCTTAAATCGTGCTTACTAGATGCCAGGGATTGTTCTAAGTACTTTTTATATATTTCACTCATTTAATTTTTTAAAAATAGGGCTTCCCTGGTGGTGCAGTGGTTAAGAATCCACCTGCCAATGCAGGCGACACGGGTTCGAGCACTGGTCCGGGAAGATCCCACATGCAGCAGAGCAACTAAGCCCGTGGGCCACAACTACTGAAGCCCACCTGCCCTAGAGCCCGTGCTCTGCAACAAGAGAAGCCCCCGCAGTAAGAAGCCCGCGCACTGCAACGAAGAGTAGCCTCGGCTCACCACAACTAGAGAAAGCCCACGCACAGCAATGAAGACCCAATGCAGCCAAAACTAAAATAAAATAATTTTTTAAAAAAAGTTAAAAAGAGTAAATAAATAAAAATAAACAAAATGTGGTTAGCACTGTACCTGATATTATTTCCTTAGTTAAAGATCTTTCTAAGTCAATCCTTGATTAGCGTGTATGCATTCATCTGGCTGATATATTCTCCTCAATGTCAATAAACTATGTCCATCACCAGTTTGCTTTCCCTTGGCTGCCCCAACAAGTCTCATTTATTATATGACCTCAGTAGATTTTTTCACCCTGAGGCACAATCCAATAAAGCAGAAGTTAAAGAGATGACCTAAACCCAATGCGAGTATTAAAATTGTTCGTTACACTTATGACACATTAACCAGGAGTGAACTGAAAACAATTATGCCTGTGAGGAACATTATGGGGGTGGTAGAAATAGCCTTTATCTTGATAGTGATGGTGATTACACGATGAATATGCTTGTTAAAACTCACAGGACAGTACAGCTAAGGAGGATGAATTTCACTGTAAGTAAAATATATCTCAGTAAACCTGATTTTTTAAAAAGCAACTGCACCCCAAAACTATGTCTTCCCTTATTGATTTTATGATTAAAAGGAATGAACCATAAAATTTTCAGTAAATTGGGGGAGAAAAATTCTGCCTAGGATCAGGGAAAAGCCCTTGCCCTTGAAACACCCTACCCCAAAAAAGAAGACCAGAAATTAATTGGCATGTGTGAATTCTGAAATCTGTATCTCCCACATCTGTATTAAACTTGGATCTCTTCATCATGTTACTAAAAATGGATGCAAATCATATAGATCTTTAAACAGCAAGATACTTTAGGGCTGTGCTGTCTGATATGGTAGCCACTAGCTACATGTGGCTATTTAGATTAATTAAAATTTAATAAAATTAAAACTGCAATTCTTGTGGGACTTCCCTGGAGGTCCAGTGGTTAAGACTCTGCTCTTCCAATGCAGGGGACACGGGTTCGGTCCCTGGTTGGGGAACTAAGATCCCGCATGCCGTGTGGCCAAAAAACAAACAAAAAAATAAAATTCTTTAGGTGCACTAACCACTTTTCAAGTGCTTGATAGCCACATGCGGCTAGTGGCTGCCATATTGGATTGCACAGATGCAGAATATTTCCTTCATCACAGAATGTTCTAGTGGACAGCACTGCTCTAGAGGGCAAATAGATATATAGACCACTGGAGTTTAAGGACTGGAATACTGAATACATATCTGTATGGCACGGGTCTCTGAAAATTCAACTGGCTGACATTTCTAATTAAAATCATCTTGAGATGATACACATTCTAACTATCCTACTTATACTCCAACAAGGCCAATTACCTTCTCACTCAGAGGCAAGCACACCAATAGAGATAACTCATGGTGAAGTCAGGGAGGAACGTGTGACAACAAGAACAAGCTCTAGGGGCTTCCCTGGTGGCCGTTGAGCCTGCGCGTCCGGAGCCTGTGCTCCGCAGTGGGAGAGGCCACAACAGTGAGAGGCCCACATACCGCAAAAAAAAAAAAAAAAAAAAAGAACAAGCTCTAGGTGCCTGTAACAGCCTGCAGAAACTTCAAGAAATCCCTAGAGGGAAGTTTGCAAAACAGAATACATAGTCTATTTGTTTTTAAATTTCTGCTTAATACTTTGCCTAGTGCTCGGGGGTAGATAATATTGGAAACCCCTCCCCTCAGGGCAAATATGTTCTTAAACAACTGATTTTTATAAAATTGTGGGACTGCTTTATTGGTAAAAGCAGCCACTGGAGAATCCCCCTTTTCTGGATCTAAAGAAATGATTTAGAGACATGGCAGGCAGAGAATTGTTCCCTAATATCCATAATTCCACAGTTCCTAATAGAACCTTCTGTTTTATTTGGGCACATGAACTTCCAGAATAAGTCCTAGTTTCCCATCCTTCTTTCCAGTTACGTGTGGCCACACGTAAGTTTTGTCCAATGCTCTGTAAGGAGAACTGCCATGTGCAACTTCCAGAAGGTGGCCTTATAAAGAGGGTGATGGGTCCTTCTTTCCCTTTCCTCTTTCCTGCTGATTTGAATGCAAATCTGAAAGCTGGAACTCAAGCAGTCATATTGGACCTGAGAAGGAAGAGCCATGTTGAGGTTGGTGGAACAAGAAGATGGAAAAAAAGTCTGAATCTCTGACACTGTTAAACACCCTACCAGCCTCGGAGCTCAACGTGAGAGAGAAATAAAAGTCTATCTTGGTTAAACCATAATTGTTCTCAGGGTATCTGTGTCTCACAGCTCAACCTAATCTGAACCAATATATATAGCATCTCTTGTTCGCAGCCAAGCTATAATAAGAGTAGATTCATGGAAATGTAAAATGGAGCTCTCAATGTACATATCACCCTCAAGCATCAGGTACAGTAAAATGATGGAATGGTTTCCTTCAGTCCCAGTGCAGGACTGTCACGAACAGCTCTCTCACAGCTGCTTATCTTCTCGGTAATCACACCTTACATTGTGCCTTGTCCAACATGGCACCCTCCACGGTGCTTCTCAGTAAAGAGCCCCGAAACTGTGACTGACAGGATGGAGAAGGAATCCCAGACGCTGTTGTGTGGGCCCATGGGCATCTGTTGAGTTTAGTGCCATATCAAAGGATTTCAGAAAGGAGCTGGTATAGATTTACTTGTGGTAATAAATCAATAAGACAATACAGTGGCTGATATACTTTCCAATACCCATGTTGCATCCTGAGCTGCCAGGTAGGAGACTTAGTATCTTCAAAGCTTTTGCAATAGCCATAAAACCACTCTTTAAAGACATAGCAAAGTGGAACTGGGCTTTTCTACCGCTAAGTGGTGTCAGGTATGTCTAATGAATGAATGTCGGTGAATGTCATGTGTGATAGTGACATAAACAGAACCACAACAGCTATAACCAAAACATGTGCATGTACTTTAGGCAAAGAAAATGTGTAAGAATTCACACAGTGGTACCATATTTCACTGACTTGAGGACCAAGGGAAGACAGAGATATGTAGGCCATGGCCCTCTGGGATATGTGCTGCTCCCAAGTACAGTTACCTAAGTTGTCCAAATTTTACAAGTTTTTTGTTTTTTGTTTTTTTTGCGGTACGTGGGCCTCTCACTGCTGTGGCTTCTCCCGCTGCGGAGCACAGGCTCCGGACACGCAGGCTCAGCGGCCATGGCTCACGGGCCCAGCCGCTCCGCGGCATGTGGGATCTTCCCGGACCGGGGCACGAACCCACGTCCCCTGCATCGGCAGGCGGACTCTCAACCACTGCGCCACCAGGGAAGCCCTACAAGTTGCTTTTTGACCATAAGTCACAGATGCCACAAATACAGCTCAAGGCTAAGAAGCAGCTCCAAGATGTGACAGGCTAGAGGACCCAACCCCCCAGCCTTCACGCTATAATCTCATTGTCCTCCCCACTCCTAGTTCTCCCCTCCTAAGTCTCCCAACCTGTTGTTGGCTGTGTATGTGTCTAGGACCTTCACACCCTCCTCCAACCTGGGGGGGCCCAAAGTCACTCCCACAAGTCTCTATTTCTCTCTCCTTTATCTCCTCCCCATCCCATCTAGAAGCCTCCACTGTCCACAAGCCACTGGAGCCCTTGCCAGCCCCCACATGTCCAGATTCCAGGACGCTTGCACTACCTACGCCCAGTCACACCCCAAAACTTCCACCTCTGGGTGCTTTCCCTCATCCTTCCTTAGAGCCAGGCCCCAGCTTGCTGGATGAGGAGGCAGGAGATGCCCCACTGCAAGGAGAGGGCTGTGGTCCTGGCGTCCTCGGCTGCAGCTTGGCACAGAATTGCTCATAAAACCGTTTGACGGGGTTGCTTGGCATACTAGTTAAATAGGCTTTTGTGGATGGGCCTGGGGACCTAACCGCCGTGTATAAATGTTAGTTGAGTAAATGCATGGCTTTGTTTCCACGGAGAAAATCTCTCTGAGCTCAGAGCATCTGACCAAAAGTGACCTTTGGGAACACTCCCCTCTGTGCTCCAAGGGCGACCTCTGTGGTTTGGCTCCAACTGCAAAGAGAGCTCCGGAGAAACCTCAGCTCTGGCCCGGCTTGTCTGGGAGTGGGTGCGGGCGAGCGGTGTGAGGAGCATCTATTTAGGTCTGATCTTCTGTTCAGCTGAGGCCTGGGATTGGGGGGAGAAGGGTGCCTGAAGCCATTGAGATGGAGGGGAGGGCGTGGCTGATCCCAGAAACCACGTCCATCGCCTGATTCCATATAGACGAGGGCCAGGGGCTTCTGCTCCATTCAGCCTCCTCCTGGGTTGGGGGAGTGGGAATGAGGGTTCAGTTGGTGACGCAGGAGGGGCGGCGGTTTAGGGATGTCTTAGGGCGCGGAATCACTGCGCTTGCGCTTTAGCCGGGCGAGGTCTCCGCGCCGCCACCAGGGGGCCGCAGAGGCAGAGAGATGCGCGGAGCCCGAAGAGCAGGCGCGCGGAAGCGGGTTTTCACCTGCGCTCGGTTTTCCTGCCCACCCGCCGCCGATGCGAGGCCGGACTTCTAGATGCCCATAGGAGAGCTCCCTGGGATCGATACTGAGTTAGCTCCAACACTTCAGGGTTTCAAAGATCGGGGCTTTGTCCTTGCCGTCGGGGATCCGCCGGGAGGAAGAAGTACGGGGACGAGGGGCGGGGACGCCGCCTACTGGGACTCCGGGTCTGGGGTGCAAAGCAGCCCCTCCCCGACCCGCACCGGGGGTTTGCGGAAGAGAAGCAGGGACACGCATACGTGCACACGCTCGTACACCGTCCCCCTCCCGCACCAGCAGCCCGAGGAAAGGGGCGTCGTAATCAGGAGGCCCTGAAAGAAGTCTTCATCTCCTGCCAGGACGGGCGGGAGGCAGGATGTGCTGTGTGAGGATGGGAAGCCCAGGAGCTGCCAAGAATGCCCGGCTGTGCAGCCAGCCCTGAACAGAGGAGACACCTGACCCAGAGGGCTCGGAGCTGCTGAATAAACCCCGAGAGGGGCCGCCAGCGGGCGGCACGGAGTCGGAGGAGACACTGGGCGAGGATTATGCATCTTGACACGGCACAAAGCCTGCAGTAATGTAGACGCTAATACACACAAGCATGAGGGGCCCCAGCCGCAGCTCTGGCTTTTTATGGCAGGACATTCGAGCCTGTGCCAAAGGGACTGGGGCGGTAAACGCTGTCGTGAAAGTGAGCCTCGGTCTCATTTGCAAACAGTTCAGACTAGACATCTGAGGCTCCTTCCAGCCCTGAGGTCCCTAAAGCTGGGAGGCAATGGGGTGTTTGAGGTGAAACCAGGGAGGGCAGGCACACCCTCACACCGAACCAATCCAGCGCCAGCGTCAGGCAGAACCCTGGACCCCCACCTGCTGTCACTGGGGAATCTGTTTGAGATTCTGAACTCTTACGCCAGGCTTCATGAACTCTCTCTGCACCCTAACACCCCAGCTGGACAGGCCCTCCAGGAAATGGGGATTAAGCCATTCATTTCTGGTAACAGCTCAGCCAGAAGGGGCGCCTTTGGATGAGAGTGGGGGTGGGGATTGAAATAACAACACAAGCACCACACACATGCACCCCAGCAGGAGACAATCACATTTTTTAACCATCAGTCAGAATGGGCGCAGGTCGTAGTGCTAGACAAGGCCCTGGGAGTCCCATCCAGATGCCACACATTAACCCTTTAATTGCAGGATCAGAGAAGGTGAGGGGGCACCCAGGGGAGGGATGGGGGTGGCCAGGATGGCAATGGTGTAACGGGGGGGCTCAGGGCCACGGCGATTTCCCAGCTAACGTGGAAGAATTTCAATAGTTCAACAGTCTGCTGACCGCAGGCCATGCACACACCCCTCACTATTCCATTTCTCCCCTGAGGGACTGGCCTGGTCCCCAAGTAGCAGGCATTCCTGCGAGCCCCAGACCAAGTGAAAGACAGCAGGCATGCGGGCCACAGAGCCAAACACCCGGTAGGTGGAGATGAGCAAGGCCCACACTGGGCAGAGAGAGGCAGAGCCCTGAGACAAAGGAGACCATGTATTACAACGTTCACAGTGGGTGCTGCAGGTGGGGCGTGAGGGAGGCGGGGTTCGGCCCCCAACCCCCACAGTCTCTGAGGAGAGCCCTGAGGCAAAGATGAGGGTGCCAGGCTCACCCCTGGAGAGCCCTGTCTCCAAAGTCCGCTGATTTTTGTTGGCATTTCTCTCTTTATCTTTTTTGTCATTTTGTTTTCCACTCTTTAAATAATTAATATAATTACTTTTAAATACAAAATACACAGTGTCCTTTCTCTTCCACGTGTTTGGGGTGATTGGGAGGTAAATTTTAAATAAGAGTCTCAGCTGTCGAACAGGGCACAGGCTCCAAGTGGGAGGGCCGCGAGCCCCAGGTGCACCCCTCCCCTGCACTGCCCCTGACTGGGGGCTCTCGGTGCCCTGGCCCAAGGCCCCCTAGATGGCGAGGAGCCCTTCTGTGAGGTGGCACAGAGCCGATGCTGTGGGATTCCAGGTGGGCCTGGTGTCGACGGACAGGGTCAGACAGAGGAGAAGGTCTTAGCCCATGAAGCAGACAGGCCCCAGCAGCACCCCTCCCCGCCTCGGGGGGGCCCCCAGGTCTGAGAAGGAGGCGTCCAGCACTGGCAGCTGCTCCAGTACAGGTGTTCGAACCTCCAGCACCGTCCGGCCTTGCTGGGTCTTGAGGGGGAGACACGGGAGTGAGAGGAGTGAGCACAGGGGAGGCACACAGGGCCTGCAGACACCCCAACCTCAGGCCCAGGCTCTCCGCGCCTTCAGGTGCCCTGAGATGCTGTTCCTCTCATCCGTGTCCCATGTTCAGACTTTGCTGAAGTTTCTTCCAGCGAGTCAGGACTGGGGAAGCTGGGAGGGTTGCGCGTGTGCGTGTGCTTGCACACGCACGCAGTCTTGAGCCAGTCTGAGCAGCTTTGGGTTTGAGATTATTTGTCTGTCGTGGTGGTGTGAGCCTGTGTGACTCCACGGGGACGTGTGTATATGTGTTTGTGGGTGTAAGTGTGTGACGACAGCCAACACGATTCCACGTGTGTGTACCTGTGTGACCCTCTCCAGGCGACTCTGGGGATGTATATACGGATTGGGGGTGTCCGTGTGCCCCTCCGTGGGGAGGGGGCATTGTTCATACCCCGTGTGTGCAGAGGGCAACCTGTGTAAATGTGCTTACAAGCCTGCATGACTCACTCTGGGTGACACTGCCATGTGCACACAGGTGACACCCTCCTTCCATCCTTCCATCCTTCCTGCCCTTCCTGACACCAGGAAGCTGGCCTCCTCATGCTCTCCCCGAGTGCCCCTGCCCGAAGGGTCTTCCCACCGCCTCCTCCAGCCTGAGTCTGGGACCCGCCCCCACCCAGCTCTCCCTGGTTCCCACCTGACAGCCATCTCTGAATTCCTTGACGTAGGGGCTGGTCTCCGGGCTCAGCTCATCCTCATTGGCCCCTCGGAGCTTCAGGGGGCCATCCCGGATCTCCCCAGAGCAGGGGTACGAGATGTTCTGGTGGGCTGAGACGCTGAGCAACCGCAGGAAGGTGAGCTGGACCACGCCGACTGGGGAGCCTTCAGAGTCCACGTAAGAGAACTGGCAGGAGAGAGGGCTGTAGTCAAGGATGGACACGGGCCTGCAGGGCAGCTACAGAAGCAGGGCGGCTGAGCCAGGGTCATGGGTGGGGAATGGGTGGGAGGAAAGGGCTGGGGGAGAAATAAGGGGCCTGGGTGGGAACCAGGGGATAAATAAAAGGCAGACTTTTGTCTTAGGTTATCAAGGGAAGGAGATGAAGTGAGCACCAGAAGACTGGTGAGAAGGAACGGAATAAGAGAAGAGTCAGCAGGCTCTGCAGGGTCAAGGGTCAGGGAACTTGTCACACAAACCCAGAAACCACTAGGCCCAGAGGGGGGATCCACTGTGGTGCAAGGGACAGGGCAGTCAGAGGCCAGATCTCACCCGCGTGACATCATCCCTGGGCGTCACACAGGTTTCCCCTCCGGCTGTAAAGTTGCAGAAAACCCGGAAGGCATCCCGAGCACAGCCCTGGTTGGGGTCGACCCAGTACTCTCCTGTCGAGTGGGGGGGAGGGTCAGGGCCCCCGAGGTCTTGGACCCAAGATGCTCTTTGCCCCACTTCCCTCCCACTGCTCCAACCAGCAGCCCCCACATATGCCCTCAGACACCCAGTCCTCCGTTCCGCCGCCAGACCCCCAGAACACAGCTCTGGTTTCCCTCATCACCTTATGCCCCTGTCCGGCTCTGCCGCCCCTCCCCCCAGCAGCACCCCCAGGCTCGCAAATGGAGGGGGTAGGAGCACTGACACCCTCACGCTGGTCCAGCGTGTGGCTGTAGGCTTGCACACGTGTCTGTGTGTGTAAATGCCAGCATGTGTGTCCACGAGTCTATGTTTACCTATTTCTGTAGACCCTGAGCAGATAATGAGCTGAAGAGCCTGGTAGGACCATGTCAGTTGCTAAATACTGAAATACCTCTGACCCAGTTGGTAAAGACCTACTGCCCCAAGCCCCTCCACCCTCACCCCCACCCCACAGCTTCCCCAAGCCTCCCCCGACATCCATCCTGCTTGTTCATGCCCACGCAGCTGTTCACATGTCGTGTCCCTGGCACTGACCGTCGGGCAGCTCTGGGTGGCAGAGCTTCAGGTCCTGGCAAGTGCGAGCGGGGCTGTCCTGGGTCCCCGTCGGCCGCCTCATCTGCTCAATCTCCTCCCGCAGGGAGTCCAGGGAGCCAAAGATCTCCTCCAGCCCCCCAGGACTGCCCGGGGCCCCCCCAGTTGGCACGGCCTCATCTTCCTGCATCAGCTGGCTCCCATCCACTGAGCGCCGAGTCTTCTTGGGCATCTGGATGGGCAGGGGCTGGATCACCTCGCCGGGGGGGCCCTGGTGGAGGGAAGGGCAGAGAGGGCAAGAGACAGGTCAGGGTGAGGGTGATGTGGAGAAACACCCAGACAGGGGGGGACCGTCAGAAGAGCAGGACCTGACACTGACTCACCGGGTGTCCCGGAGGGCCCTGGATGCCCTTCTCTCCCTTAGGTCCGGCTGGGCCCTGCCAAGGGAGTCAATGAAGTCATGGAGGGGTCAGGAGGTCAAGAATGCGATCAAGGTCACAGAAGGGTCAAATCAGTCCGTGGGCTGGGAATGAGGGGCTCCACCGGCAGGGGGTATGTTTGTCTTGAAGAGACAGTGTCAAGTCCACCTATGGAGGGCTGGGGGAAGGGAAGGTCAGAGCTGGCTGGGGGTCACTCACTGTGGCTCCTTTGGCTCCTTTGGGGCCAGCAGGTCCCTGTGAAACGAGGAACAAGAAAGAGATGGTCAGCACAGGGGAAGGTCAGGACAAGGAGAACTGGAGAGGCAAGGTCACGAGTTCACAGGACCCGGGAGCCATCACAAGAGGGGCAGGCATGGGAGACGTGGGGACATTCGGGAGGCCCTGGAAGGACAGGAGTGGAAACACTGAAGGTGTAGGAACATATGGGGGACACGGGAACCTATGAGTGTTACGCTGGCGTTGTCACGGAAGCCAGAGGGGGATTATGGAGGGGGGCAGTGGGGTTTAGAGAACTGAGTTGAGGAACAGATGGGGCACTCACAGGGAAGCCGGGGGGCCCTCCAGGACCAATAGGGCCAGATGCTCCTGGGATGCCCTAGGAAAGGGAGGGGCTTGGTTCAACTGGGTCCTCCTCCCCTCCCCCTCCCTCACCCCACAGCTGAGTCTCCACCCCCCACCTTCCCACACCCCCATGAATCCCCACCCTCACCCCACCCTTAGACCTCCCAGGACCACGCCCTCTACTCACCGTCTCCCCCTTTGGCCCTGTGGATCCCTGAGGACCAGGAAGCCCTCGATCACCCTTCTCTCCCTGCTCCCCCGGGGGGCCAATCAGTCCAATGAGACCTGGGTGACCCTGGAGAAGGGGCCAGGTGGTCAGGGGGATGCAGAGAGGAGACACATGGACGGGGAGAAGGAGAACCACAGGGGTCAGAGCCCAGAAGACAAGAGAGGGACTTGGGCCGGGTCTGAGGAAAGAGCAGGGGCTGCCACGGCCCTGACTGAGGAAGGGCTCCCCAAGAGCACGAGGCCCCCCGGAGGTTTCAGGGGTGGGGCTGAGACACCTGGCAATGTGCGGTCACTCACCTTCTCTCCCTTGGCCCCAGCATCGCCCCGGAGGCCAGGAAGCCCTGGGGGTCCCTGTGGGGAGACAGGAAGTCACTCTCTCCTGGGGGAGGCAGGACCACACTCTCCCCCCACCACTTCCCACTTCCTCCAAGGCTGGATGCCCACTGCCCCAGGGCCCCCCCCCCACCCACCCTATCCACAGTTACTCACCACAGGGCCTGGAGGCCCAGCCTGGCCTGTGGCCCCGGGACGGCCTTGCTGACCCTGCAGATTCGAGGGGACCACGGGGATGAGGAAGAGTGTCCCCACACCGTGCGCCTCCCCCTCTCCAGCCAAGCCTCTCTGCCCCGTGACTCACCACTGCGCCCAGGAGCCCCCGCAGACCATCAGGGCCAGGTTTTCCTGCTGGGCCTGCAGGACCCACAGGGCCTGTCTTTCCCGGGGCACCCACAGCACCAGGATCCCCCTGAAACACACCCAAAAAAGTGTCCTGAAGGGCAGAGGAGGGGGTGTGGCTGGGGGCAGGGGGCCCAAGGTGGATGGGGGTGAGGCAGGGAGGAGGGGTCAAACCCCAGGGACCCCTGGGGTAGGGACAAGTATAGGGAACCCTGTCCCCACAGGGGGCTCGGCGTGGAGATGGTGGATGTGGGGGAGGCGTCTGGAGGCTGCAGTGTGAGGACCAAAGGGGTGGGAAGATGGAGGGATGTTCCAGCATCCAGGGCAGCCTCTCCCTCACCTTGGCTCCCTTCTCTCCTTGTCGCCCCTCAGGACCAGGCGCACCAGCAGGTCCCTGCAGGTGGGGGCGGCAGTGAATAGCCAGGCTCACCTCCCTCCCCCTCGCTGTCCTCCTGGTGCACACACACACGTGTACACACACACGCATACCTGCGCATGCACAGGCACGATCTCGCAGAGGCCGACTCATGGATGGGAGAGCCGGTACAGCTGTTATCAGCTGTTAAAATACTGAGTCGTTCTGTGCATTTGGTGAAGAGCCTCTTGCCCACACACCACCAGCAAAAAGAGGGTTAATCCTGACCCAGCAGGGACCTCCCCAGGAAAGCCAGCCCCTTCCCTCCGTGTCCATTCTGATTGGTTGGTACACAACACCACCCCTGACAAGAACAGATGGAATATACAGGAACAAATATACACAGCACGCTTACAAACACACATGGTCACACACATACACACCTCACCCAAGGACAACCGGCACACCAGGCATCTCCCTCCACATCCCACCTGCCATTGCCCCAACTGCCATCCAGCCTGCCCCGCAAGGTCCCAGGTGACGACCTCACTTACCCGCTTTCCAAGTGGTCCAGGAGGTCCATTCTCCCCAGTGGGACCAGGGGATCCCTATGGAGGGAGGAAGAGTGGTGGGTGAGGGACCCCTCAGGCATAGGGCATAGTAGAGGGGAAACAGGGCTGAGGGCCTGGTCTCAGTGGTGGGGTAGGGGTCCCCGGGCACTCACAGGCTGTCCTGGCTCTCCATCTTCTCCGCGGTCACCCTTAGCACCATCCTGGCCCTGCAGGGATGAAACAAGGTCAGAGGGTCAAACTGCCAATCCTCCCATCCCTCCACCTGCCCTACCACAACCCCGGTTCCCATGCCCACGCCCATCAGCCACACAGAGCCCCTCCAGAGGAGACCACCTCTTCACCCCTCCCCTCCCCAGGTAAGACTCACCCGAGGGCCACTTTCTCCAGGAGGGCCAGGGTCACCAGGAAAGCCAACAGGACCCTGATCCAGAGGGAGACCAAGGGTCAGGGTCACAGCCCCCTAAGCCCACGCAAGGCCAACAGACCCCCATGGCCACATGCCACACTCTCCCTCTCTACAGGCAGTGCCCACCTGCACCATTTAGGAAGAGGGTCTCCGGCACCCCTTTTTCCCCACTTCCTGCACTGCCTGCACTCTAAGGCTTTCAGGTTATTAACTAGGGTTTCTCTCACTTTCTCTCTGGATCCCAGACCCCGTACATCCCTCCCAGGAGACCCCATTCGCAAAGCCTTCCTCCCAGGCATCCCCCACACTCTTGGGCTCCCCAAACTCCAAGATCCTCACACCCATATCCCCAGATCTCCATTCACAGGGGCCTCCTCGCAGCCCCTCCCCACAAACTCACAGGGTTCCCTTTGGGGCCATCATCACCGGTGGGGCCCTTAGGCCCTGGTGGTCCCGCCTCTCCTGGCTGCCCCGACTCTCCTTTCTCCCCACGTTCCCCACGTGGACCCTAGAGGATGAGCGGAGGTTACAGATGGTCCCAAAGGGGTCCCAGAGATCAAAGATCCAGCCCCTGCTTCTAAAAAGCCTTCAGCTTCCCCCTCGTGCATCGCTGACATCGGGGTGCACACAGAAAGGCAAGTCCATCATGGGAGTCCCTGGCCCCTCTTCCCTTCAAGGAAAGGGGGACAGAGCCCACCCGGATCCAGGGACCAGGCCTCACAGAGAATGACCAGGAGCACAGACTCATGGGCTGTGCAGGAGTTCCAGCTCCAGGAGGTCAGAGGAAAGGTGGGGGTGGGATTGAGGGGGTGAAGGGGACTGCAGAGCAGGGCCTCAGAACTACCACTCACCTTGACCCCTGGCTCGCCCTGCACTCCCGGAGATCCTGGCTCTCCTGGCTCCCCCTGCAAGGAGATTGGGGTCAAAAACCTCCACCCCCCAAAAAAGAATCCTGATATTCCCCCTCACTCTCTTTTGACCCCCCAAAATTGGCAAAAGTCCAACCCTCATCCCTCCAGACCATCTATGTACCCCTTCCCAGTACCTTCTCTCCAGGGGGACCCAGGTTCCCAACACCTCCAGGGGGACCTTGTGGACCCTGGAAGAGGAATAGAAATGGGGATCATTGCTTATGGGAGGGGGGGCCATGGAGGGGCAGAGCCTGGAGGAGGGCCTAAGGTCAGAGCAGTGAGACAGTGTGAGACCTTCCCAGGGTCCACCGGCTTCTCTTGGCATCTGAGATGAGACTAGAGTTTACAGTCTGGGGAAAGGGAGGCAGAGGACTGGCCACACTGATCTGGAGGGACAAGGGGCCAAGAGGACTCACATCAGCTCCATTGGGTCCAGCTGGGCCTCGAGGTCCTGGGGGCCCGGGGGGTCCCTGGAGAAAAGATACACGGGATGGGAAGGGAAGTGAGAGAAAGCCAGCCGTGGATGCACATGAGTGGTGGAGGGTGAGGGAGGCAGAGGTCCTGGCGGGGAGGGAGGCAGCCAGGCCAGGGAATGGCATGCAGGGAGCTGGGAGTCGGAGGCAGTGGGCTGCTGGGGTGGGGGCTGGATGAGCAGGGGTGTGCCTAGCGGGTGGGGCTGGAATCAGTCGGGATCACACCCTATCAATGCGGTCCCACTCACCATAGGGCCCACGTCTCCTGTTTCTCCCTTCTCCCCTGAGGGGCCTGGCAAACCCTGCGCAGATGTACACAGCACAGACCCAGGTGACCAAACCACCTGGAGCACAGCCCTCGGCAGAGGGGTCCCCCCCATACAGATCCCACATACCCCCCACCACCCAGTCCTCTGCCCCCACCTCCCCAGACCTCCTTTGTCAGCAGGGGGCTGGGGGGTCTGGGGCGGACATCAGCTCCAGCATGAACCCACCTCTCAGCCCCTGTCTCCACCCCCCAACTCACCTGTAGACCAATGGGTCCTGGGGGCCCATTGAACCCCCTTGTTCCCTCATCACCTTTGGCTCCAAAGTGTCCCTGGGGACCCCGAGCTCCAGGCTCCCCATCTGCCCCCTGAGGTGGGAGGAGGGCAGGACAAGGACACAAAGATGGTCGTGGGTCAGGTGTGTTCTAGCCACAAGCCCCACACAGAGCCAGGCACCAGGCCTGGAGCCCCCCACTCCCACCCCCAACCCCCTGGGCAGAGGGAAACTGAGGGCAGAATCAAGGCTGCACACAGGACATCGTCACTCACCGCAGCTCCAGGCTGCCCCACGGGACCAATGGGTCCAGGGGGTCCAGGAGGGCCCTGGGGGAGAAAGAAGAGTCAGAGATGCCAAGACAGGGAGAGACCAGGTGGGAATGAGGTTAAAGGCCAGAGGTGAAAAGTCAAAGGAATGGACACTTACATGTTCCCCCTTGTTCCCTTTAGTGCCCTTCTGTCCGGGGTCTCCCACCTCACCCTGGGGGTAGAAAGCAGGTGGGACGTTAGAGGAAGGAGTGGGTGGGGCGGGGAGAATAAGCAGACAGGGATTGCGGGCCATGCCCAGACCAGCAATCTCATCGGGAAAGAAGACTGAGTCCAGGGTCTGTGGGCTCCCTCACCTTGTCTCCATCCTCTCCTGCCATGCCCGGGGGGCCAGCAGGGCCAGGAAGCCCCACGGGACCCTGCACCCCATCGCGGCCAGTCGGACCGATGGGGCCCTTCTCACCCTGTGAGAAATGAAGGAAGGAGTCAGGACCCAGAGATGGCTGTCCCCCTCAAACACCCCTACAGGAAATCCCCCGTAACACATCAGCTCACAGACCCCTCCCCAGCATCTCCCCAGGGACCCCACAACTCACTGGAACACCTTTCTCTCCTGCTGCTCCAGGGGGACCTTGCGGCCCTGGGCGCCCTGGGGGGCCAATGGGTCCCCCAGATCCTGCTGCACCTCGCTCCCCAGGGGAGCCCTGAGACAGGAGATAGAGTGAGACACCCCAAAGGAAGAGACCACAGCCCACCTACACCAGAGGACCACTGACCATGGTTCCCAGGAGAAGAGCCCAACATCAGATGCCTTATGGCTGACCCTTCCCGGTCACGCAGCCCCCCCAAAATCCAGATGCCGCACCGCATCCTTCCTCCCCTCTGCCCCCCAGGGACCCCAGACTTACTGCAGGGCCAGGGGGACCAGCCGGACCTTCATTTCCCTTCAAACCAAGTCCGCCCTATGAACCAGAAATCAGAGGCAACAGACATGAGACAGGAAGGGGGGACATGGGGAAGGATGGGGGTGGGGAGACGGGAGTAGGGTGACGCTGAGGGGTGCCGGGAAGCCTGGTGACTCATTACAGGCAGCCAGGTTGGAGTCACACTCACAGCAGTGCCAGGGAGGCCTCTCTCTCCCGGGAAGCCCCTCAGACCAGCGGGACCATCCTTCCCTGGGGCCCCAGGGGGCCCAGGGTCACCCTAAAAGGAAACAGAGGTGATGAGCCACTTCCACACTCCCAAATTGGGCAGAGAGATCTCTGTTCCCTCAAATCCCCATTTGCCTGTTCCCTTAGGCACCCCAACCCTAGACCCCCAAGTTCCCCCCTGCCGGGCCCCTTACTGACCTTTGTCCCTTCTTTTCCAGCTGTTCCAGTGAGTCCCTGCTCTCCAGGGGGTCCCGGGGGGCCTGGGTGACCTCGCTCCCCCATGGGCCCGGTTTCTCCTGCGGCTCCCTGGGAAAGAGACAGAGAGACTCCAATCTCAGAGCCTTCACCTCACTCTGTCCACCTTAAATTTTCCCTTAGAACCCCTTCATGTCTGCCCCAAAGCTCCTGGGAAATTCCCGGAGCTCTCCTAGGCCTCCGCTCTGGTTTTCATTCCCCGATGTGGAGTAACCATACCACCTGGTGTCCCTGAGGGGACCTTCCTCTTCTCCAAGATGCGAGAAGATGAGAACTGGTCCAGGAAACAGACTGAAATTTGGGACCCCTGCTCCAAATCCCAGTCCCAGGGGCCCAGCTCAGTCAAAGGAGGGGCAGGGGCCCGTGACCGGGAAAAGGGAGAAGAGAGGCAGATAGACTAACTCCAGGGTCTGGGGTCCTTTCTCTCCAGGGAGCAGGCATACCTGGGGTCCCACCACTCCTGGGGGGCCAGGGGGGCCGGTCTTCCCTTGGAAACCCTGAGAGAGGAAGAGAGGAGAGGGCAGTCAGAACACACAGTCAGGCGTGGACATTGTGGCACGGACCCCAGGCTCCCGGAGGGAGGGCAGGGTCACCACCAAGTCCTTGGCTGTGGTCTGAGCAGCGCCGAGATGCGCTCCACTCAGCCAGGAGAGCCTTCCCAGAGGGCCTTCGGGACAGGACAGCTCAGGAGTGAGGGTCTGAGGAGGCCGGGGCGCCACTTACCACTTCTCCTCTCTGGCCTGGGTGTCCCGGCAGCCCATCCTTCCCAGGGGGGCCCTGGAAGAGGTTCAGATGTCAGGTGAGCTCTAGGCTGGGAAGGGGGATGGGGAAGGATTCACAGTACCAAGGCGGGTCAGAGGTCAGAGGTCAGCTTACTGGAGGTCCTTTGGGGCCAGGAAATCCGTTGGGGCCCTGAGGTCCAGGGAGACCCTAGAGACAAAGCTAGGTTGAGTCAGGAGAATGGGGAGGGGTGCTGGGCAAGGGGCCTCTCCCTGCGGTGAGAGGGAGCCGGCCCCACTCCGACTCCCTGGGGAGCGCCGGGGAACAGGGGGCTCAGGCCACACTCACCCTCTCTCCGGGGGGCCCGTGGGGGCCATCACCACCCGATGTTCCCTGTGGGGGAAACAGTCAGAGAGTGAGAGGAGATGCTTTCTAGTCAACCCTGAGGCCAGAGGAGTTGAGAGCAGCTGGGCTACAGGGCAGAGGTGGGGATGAGCCCTGCCAAGACCACCAACCTTAGCTCCAGACTTCCCGGTGGCACCTCGGGGTCCCCTCTGACCCCGTGGACCCTAGAGAGAGGACAGGGGCGTTGTCAGAAAAGCCCCAAAGCACCTCTTCGGATCTTGAGCCGCACGTCTCTCCCCTGCACTCACCGTGGGGCCACGTTCTCCCCGAGGCCCTGATTTGCCCCACACGCCCTGGTGGGAACGAAGCAGAAACAACACATCACCCAGGGCGTGAGGCCCCTGCTCCCAAAACTGCCCCTCCCTCTGCCCCCCTCACCCTTCCCCAGCTTACACGGGCTCCCTTCTCTCCACTGGCTCCAGGAAAACCAGGAAATCCCAGAGACCCCTGGTGAGGATGGAGAAGGGGAAAAATTGACACGTCACAAAAGGGGAGGACCAAGGAAGGGCCAAGGGGGGTCAGGAGAGGTGGTGGAGGCAGCAGGGTGGGAGACCCGGGCTCTGCCAATAACTAGTGCTTCTGGCCTCTGTTCCCTCATCTGTAGAATGGGGGTGGGCTAAATTCTCTCTAGGGTCCCCCGCTGCTCTGTCAGTCTGTGCTTCCTGTAATTAGGGGTCAGGGAAGGGAAAAGGAGGAGGGGCACATGCGGGGCAACGAATCACCTTGGGACCCTGGCGTCCGGGGTAGCCAGGCAGACCAGGAACACCCAGCTTGCCCTGTGGATGGACAGGGAGCGATCAGGAGCGAGAGGAACCACGGATGCCACTCCATCCCTGGAGATCCCAGCCCTCACTCCGCCCAGAAAAGCCCCAGCCCCTGGCCCCTCATTTCCCACCTCCCAGGATGCCTGGCTTTTGTAACCTCTCCTTGCTGAGAGTGGATTTTCCCCGAACTCTAGTGCTGGAATCTCCCCTCCCCTGTGTCGTAAAATCTGCAGCTCCAGTCCTGCACGCGCTGTGATCCGGCCCCTGCCTACCTGTCAACCTCAGCTCCATCTTCCCAGCACACAGTCCTGCTCCACCAAGACCGGCCCCCTTGCAGGCAGCAACCCCCCAGCCTCACTCCCTGGCTCCACTCTGCACTACCCCGGGCCCCCCCCGCAACCATCCACGCCTGCCCCCTGAGGCTTCAGGACCTATCTTGCCAAGGCAGCTGTGGAGCGGAAGTGGGGAGCAGGGGCTCTGCAGCCTGACTTTTGGGGCTCAAACCCTGGCTCTGGCCCTCACTGGCTGTGTGATGAACAAGTTTCTAAACCTCCTGATGCTTCAGGACTGTAGTAGCGCCCACCCCCCAGGACTGACAGGACAAGATGTCACGGTGCTGGCGCACGGTGAGGGCTTGGTGAGAGTTAGCTCTGAAGATGTCAGAGCTCACCTCCTCTCTGACTCTCTTCCTTCTCGGAATGCCTACTGCTTGGAGTCTGGACACATTTTCACTCTGCCCGGCACCTTCAGGTATCCTATGACGGCCTCTCTGCCCTGTCCCCATCAATCTGTTGTAAAGTCTTCACGACAGAGACTTTTCTTTAACTTCTTATGTATTCCCCCCGCTTCAACACATCAGTGTCTAGGAGGCGCCATGTACACACAGAGGAGCATAATGCATGGTCATCTTTGATTGACTTGCAGACTTCAGCTGTCGGCACCCCACCCCAACCCTGATCCCAGCGCCCCGGGCCTCACCCCCTCCATGCCCTACAGCATGTAGACCAGACCCCTCACACCCTCCCCATCACCTTCTCGCCCATGAGCCCAGGGGGGCCAGGGTCTCCAGTGGGTCCAGTGCGTCCCTTCGGCCCCTCGGGACCATCCTCTCCCCTGGAACCAGGGACTCCAATCTCGCCCTGGGTGAGGGGGTTGGAGAGGTTAGTGATAGGGACTAGGGGAGGGGCTGAGCCCCGAGAGGAGAGGCAGGCCCCAGTGAGGCTGAGTGGGGTCGGTGGGGGTCCCCGAAGCTACTGCAGAACAGGGAGCCCCACAGGGGCAGGGAATGTGCTGTGATTGGAGAGCCGGTGGGTCACGGAGCACGGGGTTGGGTTCCTGCTCAGATCAGGCTCTAGAGGTGATCAGATCCTCTAAAGGGAGCCTGGAGATGAGGAGTCTGGGGTATTGGGGGTGGGGGGAAGGCTGGTAACTGGGGGCTCCAAAGGGGAGGATCATCAGCACTTAGAGTTGGGGGGCCACTGTGGGGATTTCTACTCACCCTGTCACCTTTCACACCCATGTCACCTTTGAACCCAGGAAAGCCATCCTCGCCCTGAGAAAGATTGGGGTGAAAGGACACCACAGATGATGGAGGGAGGGGGTGAGGCAGAGATGGACAGAAAGGCTGGTGTGGGGCAGGTGGAGGGGCTGGGAAGTTAGGGGTGCATTGCTCACCTTTTCACCCTTGTGACCCTTCAGACCCCGAATTCCATCCACACCCTGGAATTAGAGTGGGGGACAGAGACTGAGAGATCAGGGGAGGAGGCTGGGCTGGCAGGACCAAGCTCCTGGGGCCCCAGCTGGCTCCCCTGACCCCAGTCTTTATCTCCCAGCCCGGTGGTTCGTTACCTTGACGCCTCGAGGTCCTGGGTATCCCAGAGGACCCTGAGGTCCAGATGGACCCTGGAAGAAAACAGAGAGGCATCAATAAAGGGGTCTCAGGGTGTCACCACGGGGGCCCCCTAGGGGTGGGGGAAATGGAAGTTACAACATCGGAGTCTGGAGAGGGTTGAGGGGTACGGGACAAAGGACTGTCAGAGCCGCATGACGAGGTGAGGAAATCCCAAGGACTTGGAGGACCAGGGTCTGGGTAGAGACCCCTCCAGGGGATGAGAGGAGGCGTGGAAGATCTCAC
Organism: Delphinus delphis; assembly: GCF_949987515.2. Taxonomy (NCBI): domain Eukaryota; kingdom Metazoa; phylum Chordata; class Mammalia; order Artiodactyla; family Delphinidae; genus Delphinus; species Delphinus delphis. The sequence goes on along the minus strand of NC_082692.2, from coordinate 40,940,303 downwards.
CTGGTTTCCTTTGGTTCCAGGGGGACCTTCTTTGCCCGGGTGACCCTGGGGGTAGGGGAAGGAGAGCGTGACCACTGGCCCCTGTCACCTCCTGCACCCCTCCCTACACTTCTTCCACCCAAATGCCCCCCTGGGACCTAATGAAGCTGACCCACCATTGGCAGCACCACCAGTGACCTCCCAGTGCAAGGGACACACAGTACGGACACTCACTGAAGGTGCTAGGAAGTCATTTCCTGGGGTGGAAGGTCAAGGGGGACTTGTATTAAGAGGTGGAGGTCACTCACCGGGGGTCCATCTGAGCCAGGCATGCCAGGAAGTCCTGGTTTCCCTCGAGGACCCTGCAGGGGGATGAGGAGGCTCAGGCCCAGCCAGATATTTGGGGCCCACCCTACACCCCGCCTTGGCCCATCCACCTTTCCCCTGATCACTTAGTCACTTACCTTCTCTCCATGAGGGCCGATGGCACCCTGGGGCCCAGGGAGACCCTAGACACAGGAGGGAGAAGTCACAGGGGGCCCCTTAGGGGTGGGCCGCTCTCTCTGCAGCAGCCCCCATTCAGAGCGTGAGCAGCGAAGGCTTGAGACCCTTCATTTCCTGTCCCCACCCGGGATCTGGCCCACTGTGGAAGCCCAGGGGAAATCACTGAAGTTGGGGAGGGGATGGACAGGACCACTCACCTGGGTCCCAGGAGTGCCCTGTTGTCCAGGAGGTCCTGGCTCTCCCTGGGGTCCCTAGAACAGGCAACCGGGCAGGGGTCAGAAGGAGATGGTGACAGAACAAACAGGGCAGAGAGCCGAGTCCCGGCAGGGACAGCCGAGACGGCAGGCAGAGGGTCGAAATGGTGGCAAAGGGAACAGGACTTTGGCAGAGACCCCAGGGGCTAAGGGTCAGGTGAGGTCTCCATGCCCAGCACTCACCAAGCTTCCTTTGGGACCATGGGGGCCATCCATGCCTCGGACTCCCTGAAACACGAGAGGGGCATGAGCAGGCTGGAAGGCGGCCCTGGGCCCTGGAGGGACCTGTGGTTTCTGAGGCCAGGCCATCCCAGAGGGTGGGACGGGTCAGGCACACAGCAGTTCATCCCAAACCTAAGCAAACACAGCCGGTCCGGATCCACAGGGCGTGGGTCTCTGGGGCTCTGGGACTGTGGGTTTGTGGGGGTTTGTTTTGTTTTCTTGAGGATTTTTTTTTTTTTTTTTTTTTTTTGGCTATGATGAGAGCCTTTGGTGCACTACAAGACATGGTCCCGCAAGGGCACCAGGGGGTGAAGACTGAAGCAGGGCTAGGTGGGGGCCAGGGAGGAGGAGCTGGAGGGGAGGGAGGAGGGAGGCAGTCAGGGAAGGTGGAGAGAGGGAGAGGACAGGATCAGAAGCCAGGGACAGTCACTTACCGGGGGCCCAGGAACCCCAGGTGGACCTTTGGGGCCAAGGAGACCTCGAGTTCCCTGCATTCAGGTGAGGGGAAGATAGGACCCGCATGGGTGAGAGAAAACGTGTCCCTTTCATGCCCGTGTCCCTCCTCCGGCATCCCCAGAGCCACCCCCATCCCCAAATCCCTTGACACTCACCGACTCTCCAGGCAGCCCCCGAGGCCCAATCTCCCCATCGTCTCCCTGGAGGAGGAGGACGTGGTGAAGCAGGCTCAGCGTCCAGACCTCTCCCATACCCAGCCCCCACCCCTGCCCCCGCCGTCCACAATGCTTACCCGATCTCCATCCTCGCCGGGGGGCCCAGGAAGGCCCTGGGCACCAGTATCACCCTGGAAAATGGTTGAACAGGTAAGAGGGGGTGCAGAGCCCCCAACACAGGCAGACACTGACTGTCTTCAGTTAACCAACCAATTTCCTTCACTGAGCTCCTGCTGGGACCCTCAGCCTCCTACCTCCCCTCCCCTCCACAGAAGATCTACCCCCTCATCACAACACACCATGCCCCTATACTCACCCTGTGTCCTTTCTCCCCAGGTAGCCCTGGGAGGCCATCAAATCCTCGGTCACCCTGGGGAGAAGAGGGGCAGCGTAGGTGAGGTCCCAGTCCCGTTCCCACCCCACCCCTCTCTACTGTGCCCTGAGTGGGGAGGGGTTATCCCTAAAAACAAACGAGCTCAGGTGGGGCTGGGAGTTGTGGGTGCCAGAGAGGGGCCCAAGCCTATTACCTTCACTCCAGGTTCCCCAGGCATCCCTCGGGCTCCATCAGCACCCGCTCGGCCCTGGGGGTGAAGGGGAGGTGTCAGAGCAAGAGGGGGCACAGTCCTCCACACCTTGTGCTCTGCCTCCCATCCCCCACCCACACCCATCCTACCCTCAGGTCACTCACCCTTCGCCCAGCCTTGCCAGGGGGGCCCATGAGGCCCTGAGGTCCTCTGGGGCCCTGGGAGGGAGAGGCAGGGGCAGGGTTAGTGGGTATAGACGGCGGGGGCACTGGTTTGGTGATCAGGTGGGTGGGGGCTGTCACCTGAGGTCCTAGGTCTCCAGATTCTCCTTTCAGTCCAGGACTCCCAGGTTGTCCCTGTGAGAGAGAAGAGAGGGTGGCTGTGCTGAAGGACACACCCATCGGTGGCCTCAGAGCCCTCCCCCAAAGAAGCAAAAGACTTGCAACTTGGTCCTTTTCCAGAACTATCCATACCCCCCACACAAATAAAGAATCCCCTATCCCAGCACCCCGCTCACTCACCAAGGGTCCAGGGCGGCCCGTGTATCCCATGGGACCAGGGGGTCCTCGGAGCGCCAGCTGGGGGAGCAGGGGAGACGGAAGAGCTAAGCAAGAGGCAGCTGGAGAATTCCGGACCCCAGGTCACTTCCCAAAGTCACCCTTGTACCCCTGATCTTCATTCTACTGCCCTGTATCTTCCCCAACCTCCCTCTCAACCCCAAACCAACCCAGATCTCCGCCTGCCCTACATTCACTCCAACCTACCCTTCCAACTCTTCCTAGAGTCTTCCCCTTCCCACCACACCCCTCCCCCCACCAAGATCCCCCAGCCTTCCTCACCCGTGCCTGCTGCAGAATTGCCTGGGCCTGGGCCTCCTGTGCCGCCACCACGGGGCCCTTGTCACCCCCACCACTGCCAAACCGGAACTGCGGGCCAAGGAGAGAAGGTCTAGGGTCTTCCAGGAAATCCACATGACCCTCCCAGCCAGAGGCATCATCCAGCATGTCTGCCCCATCCCCCAGGTTCCAGGACCCCACTTCCCCCCATGCCCCCCTCCAGTGTCTCCCATGGGTTCCAGGTAGTCACTTAGAGGTTTTCAGAAACTCAACTCCTGTCCTCCCCCTCCACTCTTGAGCCTCTTCCTCCCCAAAGACCCTCCTTTGGTTCTAGACCCCCTGAAATTTAGGATTTTCTGCCCAATTCTAGATGCTCCATGTTTGGCTCCAGGTCATCTAATGAGGCCCTAAACCCTCCACCCCTAAGATCAATCTCTTTGGGTGGATGGTCTTTAGAGACTCCTCCTTGGCATTCCTGCTCCTCTGGTTCTTGGTGACACAACACAATTCTCCCTCCCTCCCCCCTCAGCTCGTTCCAAAGACCAGAAGACAACTCACTGGGAGCATGAGGGATGTGCCGGGAGGGCCAGGGGCCCCATCTGATCCAGGGAGCCCTGCTCGGCCAGGGGGGCCCTAGAGTGGGGGAAGAATGAGAAGGATACGGCCACAGGGGGTTGTTAGGGTCCTGGCATCATTTTGAAACCCTCCTCAACAGAATAAATATAGACTTCCCTACGTCTTTCCCAAGCTCTCCCCACACCCCATGGAGAAAAATGACGGTGAGACACCACACTACTCCCCTCCCCAACCAGAGTCTACCTTCTTTTCTAATGAGAAATTACTGGGCATGGTACCCCTACTGGGTACCAGTGGCTCCTCTGCAGCCGTCCCCCCACCCCCACAGGATGTCCTCATACCCTCTCGCCTGGGTCTCCAACTGGACCTGGATTGCCTTGGATGCCAGGGGGACCAGGAAATCCCTGAAGAACACAAGAAGAGGGGGTAAGGTGTGGGCGTTCAGATAGAAGAGGGGTATGTGGCTAAGGGGTGGTCTCTACAGAAGAGATCTGAGGATCTGGGAGGCTTTGATTGGAAGGATGCTCTGAGTTCTAAGAAGGAGGCCTGGGCCTATGGGGGGAAGGCACAGGTGAGCACATAGGAAGCATCTCTGTGAAAAGAATGGAGGCTAGTGGGTCACAGCTAGAACTCACCGCAGGGCCTTCTGGACCAGGGGGCCCCTCCACTAGCATACCCTGTGGAGTCAAAGGTTAAAAGTCAGAGGCTATAGGGCTAGCACCCCCACCTGCTTCCCTTCATCCCACTGCCCTCAGCTCGGTGACCATGGTGACTTACAGGTTCCAGCACCGCAGGCTCCCCCTTCTCTCCTTTCAGCCCCCGGGGACCACGGGCAGCCTGAGAGAGACACATATGTAACCCCCAGGGGGGCCCGTAAGCATCCAAGACACCAGGACTGCCCCCATCCCGGTGGCAGTCTCAGGTCCTCTGGAGACCTCCTGACCCTATCCCCAAGTCCCCCCCTCCTCCTCTAAGACTCCCTCTTCACAGACCTCCCAGGTCTACCAAGGTAGACCTCAGGGCTCCCCTCCCCACAATTCCCAGCTCCACCTCAACAAACACAGTCTCCTCATCTCCCTGAGAACCTCTCTCAGGAAGGTCCCCAGACACTTCCTGGGATTCCAAACCCCCAACCTTCCCAAACCCTCTTCTGGAGGACTGCACCTTATTCCCCAAACTCCCTGAGAACCTTAAGAAACCATCGACTTCCTCACCTTTACCCCAGCTCACCAAATAAGAATATCTCTAAGATTGTGGATAGATTTTTACTTGGGTTTAGGGGAAGATCATGTATCCATATGAGGATCTGATGTAATCTATGGAGTCCTTCTCCAGAAAAGAAAAAGTGTACGCCCTTATGCACAGAATGTTACTTAGAGTTTCAAGGGGTTCACAAGTTTAAAACTCCCTGGAGATTAGACATTCATACTGTAAGTAGATCTGGAGAGCAGTCCCCACCGATATCTCAAACTTAGACCACATAACTGGACTTTGGAAAAATACAGCTCCTGGGCTCAGTTGCTCAAGCCCCGAGCCAAGCCCCTCAAGTTTTCCCAGTTCCTCTCCCAGCCAGGATGCTACACCCGTCCTCTGACCCTCATTTATACTTCAAGCCCACCCGTCGCCTCTCTTCCACACGTCCACTCAGATGCCCGCTCCCAACTCTGGGGCCAGAACCAAGATGAGGACAAGGAGAATGGAGGATATTCACCCCCCCACCAACTCTCCCAACAAAGATCTTCAAAATGCCCCCTTCTACCTCCATCCTGCTCAAACAACAGTGATCAATTTCCAAACTCTCCCATATCCCAGATCAACCCTAAGTTTCCAGAAAGCAGCATAAGGGAAAGGCAGCAGAGGGTCAAGGGTGGAATTATTAGAGCAGGGAGGGTGGGATGAGGCAGCGGGGTAGAGGCAAAAGATGAAGTGAGTAGACAGGAAATACCCCACTGACAGGGAGTGGTTGAAAACATGGGACGCAATTAAGGGAGACAGAAAAAAGGGACAAACACTTGGAAGCAAGAATGATGCCAGGGCCAAGAAAAATTAAACATGGCCAAGACGGCTAGCAAATGAACCAGATAAACAGGAAGTGGTGGGACAGACAGGAAGCAGCCAAGGAAAGAGGATCCAGGAAGTGGACCTTCAATAACAACATGGCTACCACAACCAAGAGAGAAAAGAAATTCACAAAACAGACAGAAAGTAACTCCGGGAAATGGATTATGACAATGAAAGGCAATTCTTCCAACAAACACAAACATCAAGGCTAGTACACACAGGAGGTGGCTGTGATAAATATCTAGGCCCACATGGAAACTTTATGATTTGGATGACCTGAGACACATAGGAAGCGGCTTATTATCAAAGTATAAGAGAGCATGAAAAACTAGAGCCAAAACACAAAGAATAAGTCCCTTCCAGTTCAATCTGACACAGTCACCAGAACGGATGCCATGACTGGAGAAGACAGGAGGGCAGCCATTGTAGAGAAGGAGAGAAGACAGGAGGGGACAGACAGGAAGTGGCCTGTAGGTTAGAAAATGTGATAGAGGAAGTTAGATCATTTGGCAGCAACATGGACAAGAAATTGTTTCGACCAAGAAGAAATGATCGAGACAGACGGAAAATGGACACAAGGTAGGGGCTTACTGACCAAAAGTTTTATAAAATCCAGCTTGATGGAGACAGGAAGTGACCAAGAAAGACAGAAAGTGGCCATAGGATTGAAAAAAAAAAAAGAAACCCAACAGCAACAACCAATTGCCCTGAACAGAAGGATCCATAGATTAAGACTTTTGGCAAGGGAAGGCAGGAAGTAACATTTTCAAGCAACAGATACATCTTATGTGAACAGAAAATGGAAAACCACTAATGGGAAGTAGCTCACAGACAAGAGATAACAATCAAAAACAACAGGAAGCGATTCTTGTAGCTCCCACTGGAAGTCAAGGATGGAAGAGGAGCTCCTTTCACTTACGGCTCCCAAGTGGGCTGTCTCCGCAGAGAGTGCAGGGCCAAGCTCCGTCTCCTCACGAAAATCGTCCCCATAGCCATAGGTGTAATCGTAGGGCCCTGCTGTGGGGTCTGTGCCACCCTCCCCATATTCCTCTGTCAGGAACCTGTCAGCTGTGGAGGGGACCTGGAGATCTGTCTGCTCCTTCCCGGGGATGGGGAGGGAGAGGGGTAGATGGGGGCATTAGGGCTGAGAGGAGGTTCTCCCTGGACCCCAGGGTGTGACAACTTCCAGCCCAAAGGTTTCTGAAGGGTAACAGGGACTGGAGTTTTCCTCCCAAGAGCAAGGGGAGCCGTTGTAGAGAAGGGGGATGGCCATCAGAGCCCCCCAATGTGGAGGGAGGTCCAGAAAATGGGCCCGGTTGGAAGAAATGATGGGTAACAAGAAGGGTGGCCAGAGGGCTGGACACAGAGTGGACAGTCCATGGACATAATAATCGATGAAAGAATCCAAGGAATGACCAAAGAAATGGATGGAAAGAGGGGCAGAAGAGGAAAAGTGACAGCATTGGACAGAAAATGGCTCCTGGGAACAGAAATATGACAGAAAGTAAAACCATTTGACACCAACAGGGAGAGGAAGTTACTCCAGAATCAAAGAATAATGGCAGGAGACATGGACACTGGAGAAAAATGAAGGTTCTGAAAGAGGAAAGCAGACCGATAGGTCCGGAGTGACCGGGAGACAGAAGGACACGAATGGAGATGACAAAGAGCCCTCCGGCCAGAGGAGGGGCTGGTTCATCAAGATGACATGGGGCAAGGAGAGTGGGTAACAGACGCCCACCGACCCAGCTAGGGCGAGGGTGGGGGATGGAGTTACCTCCTCAGTGGGTGGCAAGGGGCGTGACTCCAGGTTTCCTTCCTCTTCACCTGGGGTGGGGTCCTAACCCCAGGGGGAAGGTGTGGGGAGAGGAGCACAGGGCGGGAGGAAAGGAGAGAGGTTAGCGGAAAGGGAGGCCAAGCAGCAGTTCATCCCCCGGGGGGCAGTGTCTGTCTGTGCTGGGGGGTGGGGGCAATCTCAGATCTTGCAGCCCCTTAGGAGGGGGGGACGCTTTGGGGAGAGTGAATCTCCGAAGTCACAGAGGTTTGGGGGCAGAGATCTGGATGCCCCGGCTCTACCTGCTGGTAACCGCTGCCTCTGGTCCTGGGGGGGGCCCGGGCAGTGAGGGGAGCTGCCATCCGAGCTGGGCGCCGGGAGAGGGGAGGCTGGCCCCGAGCTGGGCCAGAACCTCCACTTCGAGAGGGGAACGCCTGCCCAGCCGCTGATCTCTTGGCAGGTGGGGTAGGCTTTCGGGGAGGGGTCCGACGCCCCCTGGGGGGAGGGGGAGCCCTGTGGTTGGGGCTTGGAGGCCACTGCAGCAGAGAGACACGGGAGGGGGCAGTGAGGAAACGCCCACAGTCTAAATACAAGGTGGCTCTCCCCGCATGTGGGGAGGGGAGGAAGGTGTCATAGATGTTTGCAAGGGGTGGTGGAGGGGAACGGGAGAAGTCCCTCAAGTTTACCTGATAATCAGGGGTGGTCACCGTAGTCATCACGTCGTAATAGGGGGGCTCGTAGTCATAGTAGAGAGACTCAATGGACTGGGGTTAGGGAAGGGGCGGTGGGAATAGGTGGGAAGGGGGGGCAGGCAGGTGAGGAGGTGGCGTGGGAGTTGGGGATGAAAGGAGGGGTGGGAGTCAGGAGAGAGAAGGGGTGGTGGGAAAGGGGGGTGGGTCCCACACGTGGGACAGAAGCAGACGTGATTAAGAGATTGACCCTCCAATCTTCAGGCCACTGACCCCTGTCACTGTCAAGACTCCACCCAATTCGTACCCTCCCTTCCCTTCCACCCCCCCAGTCCCTTATCCAGCACCTCCTCGTGCAGGGGGCCAGAGAGAGGGCCCCCGTATCCACACTTGCACAGACCTACTCTACCTCCTACTCCTTCCCCTCTTCCCCTCCTGGTCTTACCATTTCAACTTTCTCCCTGTTTCTGTCTCTCCCCTCCTCTGCTCTCCCATCCTCCGTCCCCAGCTCTCACCCCCACCCTCCATGGTCTCGCAATCTCTTAATTCAAGGAAGGGGGATGGAAAGCCCAAGGGCACAGTCCCAGGAAGACTAGCAGAGGAGGAGACACAAGGAGGGGACACGGCTCCCAGCCACGAATTCTTCATGACGACTTTTTATTTTTAAATGAAAATAAAAAGGTTGATGAATGAGGACTGGGGGTGGGGGGGTGTGATGAGAATAGAGGGTACAGCTGGGGAGGGGCACAAGGGAGGGGAGAACAGGAGCCCAAAATAGGATGGGGAGCTCTGGGACATTGGGGCAATTCCCCTGGGGAGATGTGAGGGTGTCTTCCCTCCCTGGGATGTGCTGCAGTTTGGGGTTCACCAGCTCCCTCACCTGTCGCTGGGGTTCCTGGTTTTGTGACCTATGAAGTCTTGGTGGTTGCTGCTTTGGAGATCTCTGGGCTCTGTGAGACTGTTGTCTCTGAGGTCTCTCCCTCCAACCCCCCTCACACTCCAGCTCCTTCTGTTCACAGGATTCATAGGCAGCTTGCACCCCCGGAACGATGGCAAGCTCCTGAACATCACCCTACAAAGACAAGAGGAAGGGACACCAATGGAGGGAGGCAGAGTGGGCTTCCAAGAGACACAGGGTAGAGTCTGGGACACGGGGTCGGAGGCCAATCCGAGATAAGACTATATAATGGAGAAGGTCATTACCAGCCCTCCCATATGCACAGTGCTTTTCAGTTTTCAAAGGACCTTCTCATTCATAATCCCATTGAACCTTCACAACAACTGGACAGTTGGACAAGGATTGAAGTCAGTAGGACAAGGATCTTTATGCCTATTTTCCAAGCACATTCCATTCATAAAATTTCAAAGAGACAATGACCGGCCCAAGGTCACTCGAAGTGGTAGAATCAGGACTAGAATTCAAGCCTTCCAAGTGTAAGTTCAACTCTTGGCCTACACCCTGCCCATGTGGCCATGCATGAGCTTGTTCACAAGGGCTTCTGGAGACAGTGGCCCAACCTTAGTTGCTTTGACCTTCCAATGACAGCGACGATGAGAAGTCTCAGGATCTCTGGAAATGGGGGGAAGACAGTTCTGATTTCCAGTGGCATTTATTTGTGCCCACATGTGGTGATAAGCACACCCTGCATTGTATTCTAGTTTGGGGATACTGTCTCATCTCCACAGTGGAACTGGTAGTTCCTTGGGATGATAGAGATCTGATATTATTCTTCTGTGTTCTCCCTTAGTGTTGGGCCAGCAGGTGTTCAGAAAATGTTGACTGGCTGGGTGGGTGAATGGACAGATGGATGGCTGGATGGACAGATGGGTGGGTGGGTGGGTGGGTGAATGAGGGCTCGAGCACTTGACTGAATGGGAGCGTTGATGGATGGTGAATGTCTGTGTGGGTGGACTGGTGGGTCAATAAATGGGAGGTGCAGGGTAGATACCAACAGTGTGTCGGTAGATGGATGGAAGTGAAGAAATGGTAGGGTGGAGAGTGCGGTGGGTAAATGAGTTGCTAGCTGCATGCATGTATCCTATGCATGGGTAGACGGGGTGGGTGAGTGGATGGATGAGTGAATAGGTGGATGGATGGGTTAAAGAGGATGGATGGACAGAAGGATAGCTGAATAGATGGGTGGTTTACAGGAGGGAGTGACTGAGCAGGGGAAGAATGGGCAGGTGGGAGAATACAAGACTGAATGCTTGAGTGGGTGGGTGAGTGTGTGAATGGATGCGTGGGTGAATAGATGTGAATAGATCTGCCGATGGATCAGTTGAAGGGATGGATGGATGGGTGGACTAATGAAAACTGAGTGACAGAATAAGTGACTGTGGACAATCCTGCCACATAAGTGGGCACCTAATTCTCCTACAGAAAAAAAAAAATTAGCCCTGAAGATAGGAAATGGAAATATAAATTTATGAAAGGAAAAGTGAAGGGTAGGACATAGGAAGACAGAGTACTGAGGTCAGAAGGGGAGTGGATACAAGGCATAGGACCAGAAGTCACTCCTCTCTCTGGCTGCTCTGGTTACCTCAAAGACTTCTTCATCCAGGATCTGAGCACCAAAGATGATCACGCCTCGGGTGTCCAATACTGGATGAGCACTTCGGGGGAGGGGCCGGGTGACTCGCTTCTTGCAATCAATTATGAGGGTGACCGACTGGCCCTTCACAGCCACAGCCACACGGTGCCATCTGGTCATAGGGACAGGGAGGCGGGAGGTTCAAGCAACTGACTGAAGGGGGGAAAGTCAAGAGGGCTGAGCAGCCCTTGATGGAAGGGTTGACAAGTCAATGATAACAATAGTAGTAATCACAGTTAACTACCATGTACCGAGGGCTTACAATACACCAGGCACCATCCCATCACTTTCTCATTTGATTCTCACAGTTCTATTGTCCCTATTTTTCAGACATAGAAAACAAGGCTCAAAAAAGTCAAGGAACTTGCCCAAGGTACAAGCTAGTCCTACTTGCAAGAATTTAAACTCTAAAGCCCAAACTCTGGGCTAGAAGTGACTAGGCAGAAGTTTGGGCAGTGGGTAAGTGAGTGGTGGCCCACAGGGTCGGCAGGGTTTCCTAGATTAGGGCATGGGGGCTCTGCGGGCAGGGGCCAGAGGGGAGCTCCTGAAAGGGTAGGCCAGACAGGCCAGAGGAGCAAACTGACTTACTTGCCATCTGCTAGGCTGAGGCCTCGGAAGACGGGCTGAGCAGGAGGTTGAGGCCGTCCAGTCTGGTCCTCGTACAGGAAGCGGACAGGTTGGCCGAGCTCCAGGCCCAGTTGTCGGACACCCTGGGCACTATAGACAGTCAGGAGGGGAGCCTGGAGGCCAGGGCGGGTCCGGACAGCAGTCAGTAGAGAGAAGTCTTTGGGAAAGCCTCCTGGTACCGGAGAGACATACACAGGTGGAGTGAGAGGCAAAGCGAGACATTAACCCCTTCCCTTCTCGTGTCTGATCCCAGACCCTGCCCTGTGACCTCGGCCAACTTTCCCTCCTCCAGCGTGTCACCCATACCTGGGAAGAGCTGGCGGGTGGGTGCACTGAGCTGGGCGGGTCGGGACACTCGGTAAGCCACATCAGCTGGACAAATGCCTCTCGCCCTCCGGACACCATCAGGGAGGGAGGGGAACCTCAGGGCCCACAGCACGTCCACAGGGGCTGCACCTGGGAGAGTCCACGAGGGTCAGGGGAAGGGACACACTCTCAGGAAGGGACACACCTCAGGGCCCACAGCACGTCCACAGGGGCTGCACCTGGGAGAGTCCACGAGGGTCAGGGGAAGGGACACACTCTCAGGAGGGCCCACACAGGGGACATTTGGGGTCTAGAGCTCAGCTTCCTGGGGCTCAAACTCCTTGGAAGATAAAAGTCACCTCTCCCTTACTCGCTCCTGAACAGGGCCTGAATGAATGGAAAACGAAAGTCACCTGGAAAAGGGCAGCGCTGAGCCGGTATTCTGCTCCCTGCCCACCACTGTCCCCGCCTCCCAGCCTCTGTCTCTGTCACTCCCTCCCTATCTCCGTCTTTCAGCCTATGAATCTCTCTCTATTCTCTCTTAACCTCTCCGTCCCAACTCTGCCTTCCCTTTACTCTAGCTCTGTCACGCTTACTCTCTCTGTCTCTGTATCTGTGGGTCTTTCTCTCTCCCCGGCTCTTCTGTCTTCCTCCGTTTCCCTCACACTCTACCCAACTTTTCCTTTCTCCCTCTCTTCCTCCCTTTCCGTGTCTCTTGGTCTCTGGGTCTCTGGCCTCAGTCCCATGTCTCCAGCATAAACAACATCTGGGCAAACGATCATCCTGGGCACGGGAGGTGCAGGGGGGCCACGAGGGAGGGAACAGAGAGGCAGCTCTGTGGGGAGGGGACTGCAAGCTGCTGGGGTTCCCGTGTTTGGGGAAGTGGGGACACCTCTGACCATGCAGAGGAAGGAGATACAAGAAAGGGCCAACCCAGGAGCTGGTGCCCCTGGCTTGGGAGATGGGCTGGGGTGCAGGGGCGGGTGGGGAGCCTGAAGCTGCCACGCAGAGCCGGAGCAGGTCCAGGGCCTGGAGCCACACATCTGTGGATCCCATCAGGGTCCTTTGCCCAAAACCCGGGCAAGCTCCCCACACCTGGAACTTCGACCGTGCCCGCCCCGCCCCGCCCGCCCCACCCCCCACCCCCCCGCCACGGTCCAAAGATTCAAGGCCCGGGCCACCAGCCCTATCCCCCTAGAACTCGGCTTCTGAGGGTTCAAACTCCTGAGAAGACAGGGGTCGCCTCTTCCTCACTTGCTCCCCAATACACATACTTCTCACTCCATCAGCTCCATTGGAAAAATCCCAAAGAAAGTTCCAGCAAAACCCTCATAGAAGTGTGGGGCAGGGCAGGGGCCAGAGTGATCAGGAGAGCAGAGCTGGGTGGGGCGGGTGAGGTGGGGTGGGCAGGCAGAGAAAAGGCCCTTTGAGTCCAGGAGCCGGGAAACCACGGCCTTGCCCCCTCCCACCCCCCTGCCCTAGCCTGGCCCCCACGTGTGGCAGCTCCGCAAACACCAACACACAAGGGCCGCTTTGAGAGACGAAGGGTAAGTGAGACAGAGACACAGAGACTCACAGAGACCCCAGGCCAAGGAGACCTCAGAAGGCCCCACCCTCCACCAAACCCCAGAAGAGTACAGTTCCATCCTATAGACAACCTACCCACAGGTCTGCCCACCCATCTTCCCACTTCAAGCTACATACGTGCCCCACTGTCTCTGGCCTCAATCTGCCCCAGTCTCCCCACTGGTGGCCCCATCACCCCCACCACTCTACCTCTGGCCCCCCAAACACCCCTTTCTTTACTCTGATGAATTCCACACTAACCTATTTCCCGCTAGAGTCCCACCTCTACCCACTCAACCCCCAAATAAGAGACAGTCATCTCAGCCATCCCCCTGCCTCCATGTTAAAGGTCCCCTTTTCTCCCTAAAAAAGACTCCTAGAGTCTACAGACATCCCACACTTCAATTTTCTGTCCCTGAGCCGCATGCTCCTCCTATCTTGAAAGTTCTTCCTTCTGTAATCTAATCTAATCCTTTATGCTGCTTTTCTGACCATCTTGTCTCCAAAGCAGAGAAGAAATGAATAGTCAAGTTATATGCAAATCAGCCTCCAGTGTTTCCACGGGGGGAGGGGGCTTGCTCCAGCCTGCCTCGTACCCAGGTACTCCCAGCCTCCTCCCCTCCAACATCAAACCCCCTCTCCTAGGAACCAGGACTTCTGGATCCTGGGAAAAAGAAGGAAAAGATTGGGATTGTGGATGCCAGGGTCCCAGGGGAGCCCGGCTGGCCAGAGGGGGAGGGGCGGGGCAGGAATGCAAAGAGTTGGCTCCTGCCTCAGACACCTGATCCTGGCCTGTCCAGCGGCCGTCCTGTTGGCAGCCAGCCCCAATGCTCCCCAGAGCCAGCCGCGTGGCAGCATCGAGGGCACGGGGAGGGGGAAGGGGATCCTGTCGGGGAAGCTGATGGGACAAATAGTCCAGGTATCCCTTCTTTCTCTACTTTCGAGGCTCTGCTCTGACCAAGGATGCTCCCCCCCTCACCCCAGAGATACAGACAGAGAGACAGAAGACAGACATGCGCCTCTCACTCATCAACACTGGCATCTAGCCCTGACTCCAGCACCAGCTGGACCACAGTGGCCCTGCTGGAGGACCCCACCATCCAGCCCCACTCACCGCCCTCAGGTGATGCTCCGCCATTCAACCTTACCCGCCCTCCACCAGTCACTTCAAGGAGGGAAAGAGATCCCCACCCCGGCTCCAAGGATCCTAGGTGTCCTGCTCTCCAGTCTGGACCCCTGACCCCCCCAAATCCCATTCTTGGACCCAGAAGCTCCCCCCTGCTCCCCAGGCATCAGCTGTCCCCTGTCCCGAGGTGTGCGGAGATTCCGATGACCCAGGCTCTGGGACTTCCCTTACCTGCCCAGGCGGGGGCCGCGCTCAGGCCCAGCAACAGCGGTACCAGCAGGAGGAGGCGATGGCAGCGGCTGCACCGCCCCATAGCTGGCGCCCGGAACGCCAGGTCCCAGGGACCGCCGGAGGCGCCGGACACCCCGACGCTGGCAGGAGACAGCGAGCAGGCTCGCACGCCGGGGTCCCGGGGAAGTCGGAGGCTGCCGGGTGGCGACAGCTCTCAGTGACCCAGCTCCATGCAGCGAGGCGCCGTCGGGGCTCCGGCGCTGCTCCCTCCTCGGTGGCCGCCGCTCCTGTGTGTCCCCGGCCACCCCGGCAGCCCAGAGCCCCCACCCCGCTCCCGCCCCCGGCCCAGCCCCTGCCTACAGCCGCCCGCCCACAGCCACCGAGGGAAACCCCACCCCCGATCTCCACCTGGTGTGGGGGTGCGAGTGGGAACCCTCCCTCGCTGACCCTCGGACTGCTCTCCTCTGCTTTTCGCAGAGACTCAGTGGCCTGTACCTTAGGATTCTCTTTTCGGGAACCCCAATATCTCTTCCCCAGTCTCTTTCTTTGGGGGGGCCCAGACGTCCAGTCACAACACCCCTTCTCGTTACTCCCCCTTGGGGGCCCAGAGCCCCCTTTCAGCAGAGTCTGGGGCGGGATTTACAGCACAGTGGGAGGGGAGAGCCGGGCCTGGGGGTCGCTACCTCCCCTCACCCCGTCGGGTCTCCATAATTATTTCCCCTCGGCCCGGCCCGCCCGCTGTAATTACAGAGCCTGGCCCGGGGCACGGTATTTATAGACACGGCTATAGATAGCGACTGGGGACCTGCAACCGACGGCCGCGGGGAGCGGGGGTGGGGGGCGAGGCGGGAGGGCCGTTAGGGGGGAGGCCAGAGACTGGACAGACCCACACACAGGCTCATCAGGTCCCAAGGGATGGAAGTAGGGGGACGACGTAACGGCGCCCGGGAGCCCAGGTGGAAAGGCACCCAGTGGAGAGGCGGGGGCGCGGGGGGCCGCCGACACTGGTTGGCAGAGTACGGGAAACGGGGTCACTCGGGGACGAGGCCGCCTCCAGGCGGGCAACACAGGAGTAAGCCGCGGCGCTCGGCGCCCAGTGCGCCCCCACGAGCGGGCACGGCGCCGGGTCTGCCCGGAGCCCGCGGCGCGGCCGGAGGGAAGCCCGGAGCGAGCCGAGGCGCCGCCGCCCGCTGGCGCTGGGGAGGGCGCCCGCGAACAAGGCGCCTTTGAGAGTCAGCCGCCCCCATCCCTCCGGCCGGCCCCGCCCCCAGGCTGGCACACCCTCTCCCCCCACCTCCGCGACAAAGCGCGCCTTGTGTCCCCCACCCTGCGCCCGCCTCCGAGGCCCCAGGGAACTTAGGCGGCGGCGGCGGCGTCCAGGGAGCCGGTCCGGAGCTCCCGACCGGATACCCTCCCACACGCGGCCCGGTGCGGCGCTGCCCCCACCCCTCATACAGTCACCTCAGTCCAGAAAACAGCGATTTTAATTTGAAAGCGATTTTATGTGAGTGAAAGAGAGGGTAAGGGAACCCCGGAGAGAAGAGCCGCAGGGCAAAAATCATGCAGCCCCATCACCCCATCTCTGCAGGCGGGCCATCTCCCCTCAGTTCTGAGGCCAGGAGCCTGTCTCCCCAGCCTACAAGGTGTGTGCCCCGGGCTGGGGGGAGAGCTGGGAGGGGAAGGGTCTGAGGACTACTCACCAAGCCACTTCCCCCCACCCCGCCCTCACAGCCCAGGCGCCTTCCCCAAGCCAGACGGAAAGAGTGGGGGAGGGGGCTGGGAAGGCCAGTGCTGAAAAGCCAGCCCCGCAGACCACCTCAGGGCCCTGCCTTTCCCGAACACCACCTCCACCACTGGCATTTCTTAGTCAACCTGGGAAAGTACAGTACTTCTTTGAGTCTAACTGCAAGTCTCTATCCTCAGAGAAAATTAAAAATAGCACATGGGTTCCTACATCTCCACCCGCCCCTTAGCCACCACCACCTTTTTCTTTTTCAGTCTGACGGCAGAAGGTGAAGCGTGAGAGGGGGCTCTGGACATGGGACAGCGACAGGGCCCCTCCTTATTCCAGAGAAGCCCCCATCTGCCAGGCTTGGTTGGAGGAAGGCCTGTCAGAGCCTTACTCCCATGTCCATCCGTTTGGGGGGCCTGCCCCCCAATATCCATCTCTGCGGGAGTTCCCATTTCCATTCTTCAGATGGGGGGCTAAGTGAAGCAAGACGAGAAGGAAGCCAGGTCCTGGGAGCAAGGCCAGTGCTCTGTGCTGGGGGAAGGAAAGGCCGTTCCAGGCCAGGGGTAAGAAAGCACCCCCAGATCATGGCGGAGCCAGACAAATTCAGAGACTCAAGGCCACTGAAGGGAGAGGTCCAGCCCTCAAAGTGGTCTGGGGTCCCCTCTGACTTGGGATGCCAAGCAAACCCTTGCAGGGTTTAGGGACCCCCTGTTGGAGGTCTCGGTTCTGCCCTATGCTCCTCACTCCACCAAGATTCTAGGAACATGGTCCCTCCCCACCCTGCCCCAAGGCTCAGAGTCCCTTGCCCATGTGCCCTCCTCAAGCGTGAGGAACACCACGTCTGGGTGTGGGCTCAGGCCAGCTGGTGGGGAGCCTCAAGCATCTCCATGAGGAAGGTGTCGATGGGGGTGTCGCCAATGAGCTTGAAGAAAAACAGATGCTCTAGACACTTAAGGCCTATGGACCTGAGAGCAGGAAGACGCAAGAGCAGCTTGGCAAACCTGAGGAGGGAATGGGAGACATGGAGTGAGAGCTAGAGCCACATGGCACTACCCCCACCCCAGCAGGAGCCTCGGTTCCCACAGCCCCTCAGCCCCACAGCGCCTTCTCACCGGCCCTGCTGCTCAGGGTACTTCTGTTTGCAATAGGTCTCCAGGGACGCGTACACTTTCTCCCGCAGGACCTCTACCTCACTGGGGTTGGAGAGGCCCTTGGCATCTGGGATGGCAGGGAAGAGAGGAGGAAGAGGAAGGAGGGCAAATCAAATCAGGACAAATGTGGAGGTGTGGCCCACACGATGTCCCTTTTGGGCCCCACCTACACGCCCTTCACCAGATGCCTGGCAAGGGAAGCAGGGCACAATGGGTTTGAGGGATGGGGTTGCAAAGGGAATGTTATCAGCAGATGTGGGTTCTTCTTTGTCAGCTGTGAGATTTCTAGGTTGAGGGGGATAGCTGGGTAACTTAGGAGTCTCCGAAGAAGAGGAGGCTCCAAGGCTGCCTTGGTCTTGAGAGACGGGGGTAATCCTCCTCTTACCTGGATTGAACAGAATGATTGCCCTCAGGCAGCCAAGTTCTGTCTTGTCCATCCTCATGTCACGCATTTTGGACACTAGCTCTGTCAGCACCCTGGAGAGGGACCTGCAGGTCACTCAAAGGTCACAGCTCAGCCAGCCTTGGACACGGACCAGCCTATAGCCCCACCCCCTCGACCGACAGGCCAGCCCAGCCGAGGGCCACTGACCGATCAAAGATGGCTCCCACGCCTGCGGAATGGGCTGAGTTGCGGTGCACGTGAAGACCTGTGGCGAGGAGGATGCCGTCTCGGACATCGATGGATCGGTGAGAGAAGGAGGCAATGAGGAGCTCATTCCAGCCTGGGGGTGGGGGGCGGCAAGGGTGACGAGCCAGGGATCAGGCCATGGGATTGAAAGCACATCAGGGGAAGAGAAGAAGGGGTGGCGAGGTCAATGAGACTGGCTCTCTGAGTATGCAAGGTAAGGCCGCTGGGGTCCCTGAAGGTCAGGAGGTCCAAGAGGGGTCAAATGACAAGAGATTCAAGGAGTCCAAGGTCACTGACCTGCCCGTAGCAGTATGACCTGGTCATCCAGAGGCAAGGAGGAAAAGTGTGGGATCCTCTTTGCCCACTCAACAAGTGTGAAGAGCTGTTTGTCAGCTGCCTGGCAGATGTTAGTCACAGGATCGTTTGGCTGCAGGGGAGGAGGGGTGAGAGTTATAGAAGGTTTGGAAGTACACTGGGAGCCCCCCCAACCCCATAAGAGGCTTTTGACACCCCCTCCTTATTTGTAGTCTCTCTTCAAGCCCCATCTGAACCAATTCCTCCTCTTCTAGCATTCAGGAAAAGTTATTAATTTGGGACTTGCCTGTGGTTCTGTGAGTGGATTGTTTTGGGAGTGGGGACGGAGGATGCTATCACGCCTACCTCAGATGTCTAAGAGACCTTGTTTGGCGGCACTTCCGGTCCCCGGCAGTGTTAGATGGGTTGTGAGGGGAAGGGAGGGGAGGGGGAGGTAGAACAGACCTAGACTCCCGCCTCCCCACCCCCATCAGGAAGAAGAGTAGATTGACCCCAGCACTCACGCTGCTGCCGCTACCCGCCGTTCCCCCAGGACCCTCAACGCCCTGGTCACTCTTCTGCTCCACAGCAAGCTCTGCCTCCAGGATCCTGTCCACGGGCATCTCCTCGGGGGCTCCCCCAGCCCCCTCCCCATCCCCATCCTTGTCCTTCCCCCGCTGACGCTCCTCCTGAACCGCTGAAGGAGAAGGAGGAAGGAGAAAAAAGTAGAAAGTCAGCAGCCAGCCATGAGGAGATTCCAAAATGTCCTTAGGGTCTTATCAGGGTCTCATGGCCCTTAGGAGATATTTATAGAAATTGGGGAAGTCACTGGAAACCATGGCAGATTTGTGGCAGTCCAGAAGCAGGACTTATAAAAGAACAGATAAATAAACCCAGAAGAAGTAAAAGGGTGGGTAAAGGAATTACGGAGAAAGCTAGCATTTAAACTGAGAGCCTACTATATACTAGGAAACGTGCCAAGCACACTTTCACGTTCACTCAAGTATCATAACGACCCTGTGAGCTCTTGACCCCATTTTTAAAAATAACGATTTGGGGGCAGTTCATTAAACAGCTTGCCCAAGTTCACACAATACATAGCAAGTCGTATGTCCAAATCTAAGCGTGCCTGATGGCAAATCTGGTGCTCTTCTGACTCAACAAAAAAGCAGGAAAAGGAGCACTGGCCTGGGTCTTCAGAGGTGTGGCTTCTGATCCAAGACCTGCCACTCTTTTGTTGCATGACCTTGGGAAAGCCAGGCTTCAGGCTCATCTTCTCTAAAATGAGGGATGTGACCAACATATACTCCCTAAAGTATCTCTCTCAGAATTCCAGAATCAAGCTTAAGAAGAAAAGATAGAGATTTAAAAAAGAAGAAGAAGCAGCCCTGAGGTCTTCAGTAATGGCTGCAGCTTAAGAGGGTAGAGTCCCAGAGTTTGAAAGAGAGAACACAGATAATAGGGAGATGGAGACCAGAGTGGAAGCACTTGGTCAAAATGAGGAAGAATTACTCAGGTTAGAGAAGGGGAGCTAGAGAAACCCATCATGGGGAAGGAAAACTTATCCTACCCTAGCACCAGACCAGGGAGGGGTCAGAGGGGCAGAGGCCACAGAAGCAGAACCATTAAGAAGGAAACTCAAGGCACCAGGTCAAGGTACCAGAGAGGAGGGCTGATGAGCAGGGGAGAGAGAATCAAATATCGCCCTCTGGAGGAGAGAGAGGAGTCCAGCCTTCCTAAGAGGTATAGTCCCTGCAGTCTTCCCTCCCCCTCCTCCCTCTCCTCCCACAGGGTAGACTGGGAGGCCTGGGTAGGGCAGGCTCTTACCCTCCCTCTTCATGCCGGTGGCCAGGCACTTCTGATAGCGGCAGTACTGACAGCGGTTCCGCTGGCGCTTGTCCACCGTGCAGTCCTTGTTGTCCCGGCACGAGTAGGTCAGGTCCTTACGGATGGTGCGCTTGAAGAAGCCTTTGCAGCCCTCACAGCTGTAAACCCCGTAGTGTTTGCCTGCGAGGGGACAGGAAGAGCAGTAAGACTGCACGTAGACCCCGTGCCACTAGGACTCTTGCCCACCTCCCCCCAGCAAATTTAGTTGAAGTCTGCTCTGTGTTTGCCAAAGAGAGAGATGGGGAACCAGGACATGAGGCATGATCCAGTCCCACTCTTCTCACAGTTCGAAAACCCTATGCCAGCCCCCTCTTCCCTCTGACCACCCCCCCACACCAAATCTGAGCTGCAGGGTCCTTAACTCTCATCAGACCTCCCCCAGCTCACTTGCTCTAACCAAACCTCAAGAGCCCCTGGGAATCCCACAGGTGATGGTAAATGGTACACGCTCTCTTCCTCTCTGCTGGTCCTCTGAGCCCCATACCTGAGCTTCGGTCCCCGCAGATTGCACATAGCCGTTTGCCAGCCCCAGGGCCACCTGGAGGGGGTGGACAGTGCAGGCCCCGGACCCCTAAGACTGGTGGCTTCACATCTTCAGGGGGGCCAGACCCACCCCCAGGGAGCGACACTGTTGAGTTAATCTGGGTTGGGGGAAATAGGGAAGTCACAGGGAGACTCATTGGGAAGGATAATCTCTCAGATGGGAGGGACATCATTCCCTACCACCTAGGCAGGGCCCTGCATTGCACGTTACAAAGGACATTATTTACACTGCAGTGCCCGGGAAGGGCCACCCCTGGAGTACAACCCCGAAGAGATGAGACATAAAGGTCCCCCTGAAATTGTGCAACACAGTGGCCCTGAAGGGCTTGTATTTCAGAAGGGTAGATGGAACCAAAAGGGCAAAAAATCACTGATATATGAAAGGGACATCAAGAATAGCTGGGTTCTTTTACAGGGTTGGGGAGGAGGCGTGCACTGAAAGCTCAGTCACCTCAAGAAATGCCAGGGGTCACACAAGGACCACAGGCCTGGAAGGTCAGTGGGCCATGGGGAAGTTCACACAAGGATCTAGGTCACCAGGAAAACAAGGAAATGAAAATGGAGAGGCAGTAAGTGGGTCACAACCTCTCACCTGGGGACTGCTGACAGGCCCGGAGAATCCTGGGGGAGCTGGAGGGGGCAGACCAGGGGACCCCATGGAAGAGCTGATGACCGGGAAGGGGGAGCCCAGTGGCGGGGGTGGCATCGGGGGTGGGGGTGGAGCCCCAGAGCCTCCAAGGGATGCAGCTGCTGAAGGGGGTAAGGGTGGCCCCGGAGGAGAAGGGGGAGCGGCCCCCTGGGGAAGGGGATTTGGAGAGGAACTGTCTGGGCTTCGGGAGTCTGGTGAGGGGTACACACAGGCACAGACACACACAGACAGAAGAGACAAAAAGAGAAAATGAGTCTTCGATCATCCAACCGGAGCCTTTAATTCTCTCTCTGATCCCCCCACCGCGCCCCCACCTCACCCCACCCCTTCCCAAGTCCAGAGACACCCTGCTGTCAAACAACGGCTTAACTCCTAATCGTGGTGAGAGAAGGGGGCTGACAGAGGAGGATCGTTCGGGTGAGGCAAATTCCAAACAATGCATTTGGCCACCCCAAGCCAGACGCATCTCGTGTGGGTGGGGCAGCACGTGGGGTGGACCAGTCAGCCCCTCCACTCCCAGCTCGTAGCCAGAACGTGCAGGGAAAAGAGAAAGGCAGAAGAGACCCCTCCTAGGACACAGAATTTGCCTTCAAAAGTCCAGAGTCCTCAATCTCGAGGACTAGTGCCCCACGCCTTGGACCTCCGTAGTGCAGGGCCTCGAGCGGCCACCGCTAGGAGAGCGGAAGCTCCCCCTCCCCGCCCCGCCCCGGGGGGAGGGCACTAAGGCCCTCGGGAGGGAGGGGACGCGTGTTTACAAACAAGGGGGCGGGAGCGCCTGGGAGGGAACACCAGGGGAGGGGGGGGAAGGGGTTGCTGATAACGCGGTCACTGGCTTGCCGGTCCGTCCGCTAGGTCACTCACCCCGCCCGCTGTCGCCCATCCCGTCCCGTCCAGCCTCCCCCGGCTCCGGCTCCGGGGTTTGTTGCTCTCCGGCTGCCACCGCCGCCGCCGCCGCCGCTGCTGCGGGATCCAGCCAGGGCCGTCGCCGCCGCCACCGGGACGCGACCCCACAATGCATTTCTTTTCGCACCCCCACCGGCCCACACTGCCCTGCGGCATGCCGCTGGGGGAGGAAGGGCGGGCGAGCAGCCCAAGACATGATTCCTGGCTGAGTGTAGGAATACCGAAGAGGTACCAGGGATTCCCAAGGATTGATCGTTGGACTAGCTGAGCACGAGGAAGCCCCAGAGAAAAAGTCTCTGGCCTTAACCGGGTCGAATTAAGCGCTTCGCTCTGCTCTGTAGCAAAATGACAGCGCCGATATGGCAGCCATCTTGGTATAGACGGGAAGTCTCCGCGCTAGTTCCCGCCTCTTCGTCTGGTTGGAAACGGAGGAGGCGGTCTCCTCCCGCCTGTTAACCCGCCTAGCCCAGCGTCCCCTCAAATACCCTCCAAACCCGCGCATGCGCGCCAGGGCTAGACGGCTTCACCACTACCGGAGTGCCGCCATATTGGTAAAGGTACTGGGACCAAGGTAGAACGGAACTCCCTGTTCTCGCGGGAGCTAGAGGCGGGACTGCCACGTCCGAGCAAACCGGGAAAGGAGAGGATCCCGGAGCCGGTGAGAATTCCCTGTTTTTCCCTACCGTCCTTTTCAGGCCTTTTTCTTCATTTAGTGGGTCATAGAGACGAGGGCGCAGAGAGTCCATATAGTGGAGGATCAAAGCCTAGAGCGGTGTCCTGGGGGCCCTGCATCAGGGATGGGGTTCCGGATAAAGAAAACGAGTCTTGGGAACAATGTGGGTGGGGACAGGATGGAATGGGGAAGCAGCCCATAGAAGTGGACGGAGGGCGCGAACGGAGTAGAGCGGACCCCGCATAGGTATAGAGTTGAGGGTCAAGTGGAGTCACTATCTCTGTCCCTCTGGTCAGCGTGATGGCCAGAGGCCTGGGGGCCCCCCACTGGGTGGCCGTGGGACTGCTGACCTGGGCGGCCTTGGGGCTGCTAGTGGCCGGACACGGGGGTCATGGCGACCTGTACGAAGACCTGCACGAGGACTTCCAGGGCCACAGCCACAGGCACTCACATGAGGATTTCCACCATGGACACAGCCATGCCCCTGGCCACACTCATGAGAGCATCTGGCATGGGCATACCCACGGTCACGACCATGGACATTCGCATGAGGATTTGCACCATGGCCATAGTCATGGCCACTCTCATGAGAGCGTCTACCACCGAGGACATGGACATGATCATGAGCACAGCCATGCAATCTATGAGGAGTCTGGGGCTCCAGGCATCAAACAGAACCTGGACACTGTCACTCTCTGGGCCTATGTGAGTCCCCCGGGGATGGGGCAGAGGGGGACTGGTTCGGGATTGTTGGGAAACCCCACACCACTTGACCCCTGACTCTCCCTCGCCAGGCACTGGGGGCCACAGTGCTGATCTCTGCAGCTCCATTTTTCGTCCTCTTCCTTATCCCCGTGGAGTCAAACTCCCCTCGGCACCGCTCTCTGCTCCAGATCTTGCTGAGTTTTGCTTCGGGTGGGCTCTTGGGAGATGCCTTCCTGCACCTCATCCCTCATGCTCTGGGTAAGTGATCTCTAGCTTCTACCTTAAATCTTAATGTATTTCATGCTTTGGACAAGAGGGTTCTTTCCCCTTTGTGATCCCTGACCTTCCAATATTCTCCCAAATATACACCCCTTGGTTGGGGTATTTCCTCATCTGGCTTTGTCTCTCCCTTCCTCCAGAACCTCATTCTCACCACCCTCTGGAGCAGCCTGGACATGGACATTCCCACAGTGGTGAGGAAGGGGCAGGTGAAGACGTGGGGTTGGGGTGCAGGGGAAGGTCTGTGCCTCCCTATTCTTCTCTTGTGCTTGGGGAGGAAGAGTCTGAAATCAAAATCTCCCTTAATGTCTCAATGTATCCATTCCTAGGGCAGGGCCCCATTCTGTCTGTGGGACTGTGGGTCCTCAGTGGAATTGTCGCCTTTCTCGTGGTGGAGAAATTTGTGAGACATGTGAAAGGAGGACATGGACACGGACATGGACACGCTCACGGTCACACACATGGAAGACAGGGTGAGCCCAGGAACAACCTTCCTGAAAGCCACCTTGCCATCTCTGAATCTCCTCATTTTATGGTTCTTAGGTGGGAGAAGGCTACCCTTATGAGGACATATTGGCAAATCTCTGTTCTCCACTCTTACCAACTCCTTTCTTCCCTCAGGGCGTCCTTCAAAGGAGAAACAGAGCTCAGAGGAAGAAGAAAAGGAAGCAGGGGGGTCGAGGAAAAGCAGAGGAGGGAGCACAAGACCCAAAGACAGGCCAGTGAAACCTCAGAACTCTGAAGAGGAAAAAGCAGGTTCAGGTGAGGGCCAGCGTTGCATACGCTTGGGCAAGGGGCATCATCATGAATCACATGGAACAGCACTATGGGTGATCACAGGTGTCTGGAAAATACTGAGGCTGGATGTGAAGTGGTCTCTAGGAGGCTGATCAGGGCTGAGACTAGGGGTGATGAATACCTCTAATCGTTTAATCTTCCTTTTCTCCTGTAAAAGACCTACGTGTATCGGGGTACCTGAATCTGGCTGCTGACCTGGCACACAACTTCACGGATGGTCTGGCCATTGGTGCTTCGTTTCGAGGGGGTCGGGGACTGGGGATCCTGACCACAATGACTGTTCTGCTACATGAAGTGCCCCATGAAGTCGGGGACTTTGCCAT
The DNA here is from genome assembly GCF_949987515.2 of Delphinus delphis. NCBI lineage: Eukaryota > Metazoa > Chordata > Mammalia > Artiodactyla > Delphinidae > Delphinus > Delphinus delphis. The sequence continues at coordinate 40,915,198 of NC_082692.2, read as the reverse complement.
CTTGGTCCAGTCTGGCTGCAGCAAAAAGCAGGTTGGTGAAGGTGTGCACCAAACATGGTTGCCTCAAGCCTTTTATCCCCCGCTAACCCACCCCAAACCCAGACTGCCACCCGTTAGTTCCGAACAAGTTGTACTACAGGTATACCTCGTTTTATTGCACTCCTTTATTACACTTAGCAGATATTGCGTTTTTTACAAATTTATAGCAACCCTGCTTCAGCAAGTCTATGGATACAATTTTTCCAACAACACTAGTTTACTTCATGTCTGTGTCACAGTTTGAGTAATTCTTGAAACATTTCAAACTTCGTTATTATCATACTTGTTACGTTGATCTGTGATCAGTGATCTCTGATGTTACTATAGCAAAAAGATTGCAACTTGTTGAAGGCTTACGTGATGGTTAGCATTTTTTATCAGTAGAGTATTTTTTTTGTGTGTGGTACGCGGGCCTCTCACCGCCGCGGCCCCTCCCGTTGTGGAGCACAGGCTCCAGACGCGCAGGCCCAGCGGCCATGGCCCACGGGCCCAGCCGCTCCGAGGCATGTGGGATCTTCCCGGACTGGGGCACGAACCTGCGTCCCCTGCATCGGCAGGCGGACTCTCAACCACTGCGCCACCAGGGAAGCCCTCGGTAGAGTATTTTTTAACTAAGCTACGTACATTGTAGGCATAATGCTACTGCACACTTACAGGATAGTGTAAATATATGCATTGGGAAACCAAAAAAATTCATGTGACTTGCTTTATTGTGATGCCCTGGGACTGAACTCACAATATCTCCGAGGTATGCCTGTATTGTTAACAACAGAACTTCTAGAAACGAGGGGGAAGAAGTTCTGTTTCTTTGTCTTGTAGCTCAGTAGTTCTTGAACTGTGGTCCATAGCCATCTGAATGTTTTATGGGGGTCTTTCACACCATGCCCCTGACCCTGACCTATTGAGTCAGAAGGTCTGTGGAAAGGACCTCTTTGATCTAAGATTTTTCAGAAGGTGTCTATTCTAGATCCCCTTCTTTTTGCCTTACTATTTAGTTTCTAAAGACATGCATCTTATCCATGTACACTTATACCCCTCCAGCCACATCTAAACCACTGATAACCTTTAGATGTTGGTGAGTGCCTCTCTCTCTCTTTTCTGCCCACCAGGCGATGCGTCTACAACTACTGACGGCAATAGGGGCACTGGCAGGCACAGCCTGTGCCCTCCTAACTGAAGGAGGGGCAGTGGGCAGTGAAGTTGCAGGTGGCACAGGTCCTGGCTGGGTTCTGCCATTCACTGCAGGTGGCTTTATCTATGTAGCAACGGTGTCAGTGTTGCCTGAGCTGTTGAGGGAGGCATCACCATTGCAATCACTTCTGGAGGTGCTGGGGCTGCTGGGGGGAGTTTTCATGATGGTGCTGATTGCCCACCTTGAGTGAGAGGTGGGGTAAACCAGCCCCACCCCAGCCCCAAACCTCTAGCCTCTAAACCCTCCAGGTCAGGGGTCTGTGGAAGTTGGGGGCCCTGGCCTGGGACATCTGCCAAAGGAGGGAGTTGTGTCCTAGGGAGGTGGCAACTTTGTCTTGAAAGCTATCAAGATTTGGCAGTCTTACAGGGGCTGCAGAGGTGATAATGACAGCCCGGGGGACCATAGTGTTGGGCATGTGCTGACCATGTTGTTGGGTTTGGGGACTAAGTGGGGCCATGAAGAAGGCTGGAAGAGAGAGGAGTCACGGCAACCTACCCCATATCCCCCACCCCAACTATATTCACAGAGGACCAAGCTGCCACACACTGGCTTCTCCAGGGTCCACCTCCCTCTCTCCCACCGGTTGGTGGAAACTCCAGGGAAGACCAGAGCCCTGAAGTGGGTAGCAGAAGTCGGGGATAAACATCAATCGTGTGTCCTGATTTGGGAGTTATTGCGGGGGGAGGGGGGCTAGTTGCTACTCTCATGGCCTGATTTTTCTTTTGTTTGTATTCTTTTATATCACTGTTTGAATGGGGAAGGAGGGGTGGTGACCGGAAATAAAATCCTTGGATCTTCCGCTCCACGCGCAGTCTTTGTCCGTTTTGGGGGGAATGGGGGCCCCTCTTCTCCCGGCTCCACTGGCCCCCAAGCCTTGGTGTCTGGCCACGCCCCCGCGGTTGGAGGTCTGCCTGCGCGGGTGGCCGCCAGTGGCCTAACGCTGGCGGGTCTTCGATTGGTCCGGCTTTGCTCTCGCCGCGCCCCCTCTGCGCTCGGATTGGCTCAGTGCTGGGGGCCCGCCCACTCGCCACCCGCCATGGCGTCTCAGCTCCGGCTTCGCTTCGCGCTGGCTCTGGTCACAGGTTGGGGGGCGGGTGTCCTCTCCCCGGGGGGATTGGTGTGCTAGAGTGACGTCGGGGCGCGCCCTCGGACTCTACAACCGCTGTGGCCTGTGGTCCGAATTTTACTAACTTTGCGCCCTGTTGACCTCTGACCCCTGCCCACTTCTCCCTCCCCCCCTTCCCGCGTGTTCTCTCCCATCTCAGGTGCTGGTAGTGGCATCGGCCGAGCAGTGGGTGTGCGCCTGGCCGCTGAGGGGGCCACTGTGGCCGCTTGCGACCTGGACGGGGCAGCGGCACGGGAGACGGTGCGGCTGCTGGGAGGGCCGGGAAGCCACGAGGGGGCACCCCGCGGGGCCCACGCAGCCTTCCAGGCTGACGTGTCCGAGGCCGGGGCCGTCAGGCGCCTGGTGGATCAAGTGCAGGTGAAAAAGCGAGACGACGTCGCCCCCTTTAAAGCCCTAACGTTGCCTCCAGTGCCCTCGGCTCTACAAGGTTTTTTGGTGTGTAACCTACCCCTTACATAGGCCTGCTTTTCTCGCCCGCCATCTGTCGTTGTGTCCTGTGCGGGCATCACCAGGGATGAGTTTCTGCTCCACATGTCTGAGGATGACTGGGACAAAGTCATAGCTGTCAACCTCAAGGTGGTGATCTCTGAACCCATGACTTCTGGGCCCTCTAGCCTGGGGAGGGAGTTGGAGGAGTGTCACCCCTGCTGATCCTTTCTGCCTTGTTACTTTCTCTCCCCACCCCCAGGGCATCTTTCTAGTCACTCAGGCTGCAGCCCAAGCCCTGGTGTCCAGTGGCTGTCCTGGCTCCATCATCAACATCAGTAGCATCGTAGGGAAGGTCAGGTTGAGTTGGGACGAGGTCAGCCAGCCAAGTGGGCACAGAGAGGAGAGCCCCTCCTTAGGACTCCCAACTTAACCCCAATCTCTGGCTCACCCAAAGGTGGGGAACGTGGGACAGACAAACTACGCAGCATCCAAGGCTGGAGTGGTTGGGCTGACCCAGACTGCAGCCCGGGAGCTTGGACGGTTGGTCAGACACCTGGGGCCATGTGGAAGGTCTGAGGGAGGGTCAGTGTTCAGTCCTCTCTGGAGTCAGCAGCCACTCTCCTTTCCACAGACATGGGATCCGCTGTAACTCTGTCCTCCCAGGGTTCATTAAAACACCCATGACACAGAAAGTGCCACAGAAGGTACTGGACAAGGTAGGAGACTGTGGGTGGAGGGCAGAATCATTCAGAGAGCCAAACTCTCTGGGCTTCAGAGAGAGGATGCTGGGCCCAGTGAGGGGCATATTCAGCAAGCGTATAAGGAATGAAGACCAAAAAAAGTCACAGACTCGGTCTACAAAAAAAAAAAAAAAACCATGAAAAAAACCTTCACTCACACGAGTGTTTCCTTACAGGTGACTGGAATGATCCCACTGGGACATATGGGGGACCCTGAGGGTGAGCACTGAGTGCAGAGGGGGCCTGAATGAAGAGATCCCGAGGTCTGTGGTATCTGAGAGGGTCTCACCAGGATTGGTGGTTGGGGGAGGGATGATTCGGGTAGGTGGCTACTTTGGGTCTGTGAGAGTGAGTAGGATTCTGCCCTCTCCCCACCATTCCCATAGATGTGGCAGATGTGGTCGCGTTCTTGGCATCTGAAGACAGTGGATACATCACAGGGGCGTCAGTGGAAGTCACTGGTATGAGGCCATCAGGGGGAGGAAGAGGGCAGAGAAGTGGAACCCAGAAAGCAAATGAGGGGAGTCTGGAGCCACTGAGGGAAGGGCAGAAGTTCCCATAGGCCAAGGACAGAAGTGGATGCCTCCCCCCCAGCCCATTTGTCTCCACCTATACATCTGTCCAAATGTTTCTGCCCCTCCCAGGAGGTCTTTTCATGTAACTGCCTCAAGGACCCCGGACTCTGCTCACTATCCCACCACTCTGCCGGGCCTCCTGCTGATGAGGACTCAGAGTTCCCAGGCTACAAAAGGGGTGGCAGTGTATGGCTCAGGAATGCTGAATATGGGAGGCAGGGGTGCTTGTGACCCTAATAAATTCCAAATCCTCTTCCCTGCCACCTCCGGTTCTTCTTGTGTCCAAGTCCTCAGACCCTTCGCCACCTCCCCCTCCTTTCCCTTTCGCGAAGGATTGTTCCCTTTCACTGCCTGGTCTCCCAGGGCAACCCCCGCCGCCGGGTATGAGAGGAGAGAGTGTGTGTCACTGTGTGTGCGTGACACTCTGGGTCTTTTGGAGGGAGGGGCTCTCTGCCCCACCCCCTTCCACTGATCCTGCAGCCCCAGTCCCCTCCCCCAATTCCCTGGGTCCTTATGGTCCCCAAGGGTGATTTGTTCATGGCCCCATCGTAGTATCCAGTCTATCCTTGGGAGGGGGTCTTGGAACAGGTGGCCCTCCCCCACCCCTCTCCTTTCTCTGAGTCCCCCCCTCCCCTTTCTCTCCACCTTACAATAGCTGCAGCCGGCCGGGGGTCGGATGGGGGGGATTAGGGGAGGGGGCCAGGATTAGGGGAATGGGCCAGCCGATGAAAGGGGCTGGAGGAGAGCAGAAGGGAGGGAGGGGGCTGGGAGGAGGAGGAGGAAGGGGAGGGGGTCCGCGCTAATCGACTCTGGAGCCCACATAAGGACTGGCCACGGACTGAAGGCGAGGACAGGGAAGTAGGGGGGAACTGGGGGAGGGGGCGAGGGGACCCACTGCTGCCTTGTCCCAGAAAGAGGCCACCCCCTGGCAGTTGCAGCCCAAGTCCGGGAGCCCCAGTTCAAGCTGGAGGAGACAGACGCCCATCACGGTCTCTTTTCCCCCGTATCCCTCTCATCCCCTGCCCTCAATGGGGATCGCTCTGCCCCTTCCTCTTCTCTTCCCTCCCGGTCGCCTTCCTTTACTGGGAAGTCCTGGAGGAGACTTCTGCCCGCTTCCCACTCCAGACATTCGGCCCCTTGTGCCCCCCACCTACACGCGCACAACCCCTCCCCGATAGGGGCCCCATCGTGTGTGTGTGTGTGTGTGTGTGTGTGTCCCTGCTTCCGCGTGGTGTCTCCATTCCCCCATACCTCCCGTGTGCCTCCCTCCCCCGCCCCGGGCCGCGGCTCTTGATTGTCCAAACGCAATTCTCGAGTCTCTAGCTCTGGCCGAGAGTTGAGTCTGGACGTCCCGAGCCGTCGCCCCCAAACCTCGAAGGGAGAGCGGGTCGGAGGGTCTAGGGAGAGCCAAAGCGGAGGGTGGAGCAGGTCACCAGGGTGGTAAGGGAATCCCGGGCACGTCGGAACTTAGTTGCGTTCACAGGACTGAAGGACTGTAGCGGCAGAGGCTCCTCTGCAATTCTTTTTTCCCCGCAATCCCGGGCTGGGGTTATGGAGAAGTTGTGTGTGGGGAGGAGGGGCGCCCTTCCCCAGAGCCGCCAGGGGACGCGGAATGGGGGAGGTGGCCCCTTTTCCAATTCCCTCTGTCCCCTCCCGGGGTCCGAGAGATCCCAGGCCCCGCCCTCCAGAGCGGAGGCCCCGAGTGGGGGCCTTGGAAGGGGACAGTGGATGAGGTCGGCCGCGCGACGGTGCTGGCCAGGGGACGAAGACTGCGATCCCCACGTAGCGCGGGACTCCGGGGACGCCGGCTGCTCGCGGGGGCCGTGGGGAACCCGGGCGTCCACGTCGCCTCCCACCCGCGCCGCGACTGGCGGGTGACGTCTCTGCCGGCGGGGGGTGGAGTGGAGTGGAGGGGCAGGCGGAAGTGACGTAGGGCCCCAGCGCCCGGGCCATGGCGGCGGCGGCGGCTGCAGCGGGAGCTGCTGTCTGAGCAGCGGCTGCGGACCGAGCGAACTCGGCCGGGGAGGCCGGGCCCCGGAAGAGGCGCTGTGGCGGCGGGAGCGCGGACAACTGGAAGCTGGTGAGGGGCCGCGCCGGCGCGGAGTGGGGGGCGGAGGAGGGAGCCTAGGGAGGGCGGGGTCTCCGCGAGGGGCGGCCCCCCTAACACCCTTCCTCCCCTTCCCCCTTCCCCCACTCCCCAGCCTACCTCTCCTCCTCCCCGGCGGTGGAGCCCTCGTGGGGGTCTGTGCCCGGTCACCATGACGACGCCGGCGAATGCCCAGAATGCCAGCAAAACGTGGGAACTGAGTCTGTATGAGCTCCACCGGACCCCTCAGGTGACAGGGATTCTCCCTTTACAACTTACTCCTTTTCCCCAGACCCCCATCTCACAGCCTCTTCCATTTTTTGCCCCATTCTGACCGATTTCACACTCCCCGGCCCTTTGAATTACCTTAATCTTTAAAAGCGTTTTCACATTTATCTCATTTAATCCTAAAAACAGACGTGCCAGAGAGGTAGAGCAAGTATTACTATCTTCATTTGAAAGATAGTAAACAGGCTGAAATTACCTTCCCCGTTTCTCAGGTCCGCATCATAGGTCAGTGCATTTAAGACTCACCTTGGGAGTTTATTAAAAATGGAATTCCCGCTGGCCCTACCTGTAACATTGTGATACAGTAAAGGGATGGAACCCCAGAATCTGCTTTTTTTTTTTTGCGGTACGCGGGGCTCCCACTGTTGTGGCCTCTCCCACTGCGGAGCACAGGCTCCGGACGCGCAGGTCCAGCGGCCATGGCTCATGGGCCCAGCCGCTCCGCGGCATGTGGGATCCTCCCGGACCGGGGCACGAACCCGTGTCCCCTGCATCCGCAGGCTGACTCTCAACCACTGCGCCACCAGGGAAGCCCCAGAATCTGCATTTTTAACCTGCATCCTAGGGGATTCTGATATAGGTAGTACCAGGACTGCACTGTAAGAAATTCTGTTGACCAAGTAAGTCTTCCACAGATGGAAAATCTGTGCCACGCCCATCCCCAGGCCTATTACCAAACCTCAGATCCTCCTATTCCAAAGCTCCTACTCTTAGAATTCCCAATTTCCTCATGTGGCCAACGTGAGGTACCCAGATTCTGACATCTCACTGTATTTCTCAAGACTCCAATTTCATGGACCACTTGTTTCTAAAACTCCTTTCCCCCCAACCCACCCACCACCTTTCCACTCATCGACGCCTCCAGGAAGCCATCATGGATGGCACAGAAATTGCAGTTTCCCCTCGGTCACTGCATTCAGAGCTCATGTGCCCCATCTGCCTGGACATGCTGAAGAATACGATGACAACCAAGGAGTGCCTCCACCGATTCTGCTCTGATTGCATTGTCACGGCCCTGCGCAGCGGGTAACAGGAGGGACAGGTTTGAGATGGGGGGAGGGGGACAAGAGTTGGACCCTCCATGCCCTGGTGACTGACTCCTCAGGGCCTCCTTTCTCCCACACCAGGAACAAGGAGTGCCCTACCTGCCGAAAGAAGCTGGTATCCAAGCGGTCTCTGCGGCCAGACCCCAACTTCGATGCTTTGATCTCTAAGATCTACCCCAGCCGGGAGGAATATGAGGCCCACCAAGACAGGGTGCTCATCCGCCTCAGCCGCCTGCACAACCAGCAGGCGCTGAGCTCCAGCATTGAGGAGGGGCTGCGAATGCAGGCCATGCACAGGTTCGGGGGCCACGAAGAAGGTGGCAGCGGTGCTGATGGGACAGATCCGTGGGTCAGACTCCTGGGGCTGTCTTTGCTTCTAAGCCTCAGCATCCTGAGTGCTGATCACAGTCTTAACTGTCACGCCTGGAGGTCATGGATGTAAACTGTAGCTTGTACTACTGTTCTTAAGGAAATAGCTCATCTTCTAACTTTCTGGAAGTTAGAACAGTAGAGTGCTTTTTGAGCATGAGCTCTGAGTTCACACTGCTGGGAATTAAATCACCTCCTAGTCCAGCATCACTCAGTCTTTAATGTGCATCTAAATTACCTGAGAGTCTTGTTAAAAATGCAGATTCTGATTCAGTAGGTCACAAGTTGGGCCTGAGATTCTGCATCTCTACAAGGCTGTGCTACTGGTTCTTGGACCACGCTTTGAGAGGCAAAGAGACTATGGTCTCAAACTAGTTATTTAACCTCTCTAAGCCTCAGTTTCCTCAACCATAAAATAGAGATGATATAATTACCTGTGTCCATAGGATTTGTATAATTTGAGACAATCAGTGCAAAATACTTAACAATGTGTTTAGCATGTAGTCAGTATGTAATAAATATTAGGTATCATCATTAAGATTTCCCTGATCTCTTAATTCTCTGAAGTTTAAAATCTAGACCCCTTATCCTTGGTGCTTTCTAACCTCAACCACTTGTTTCCACAGGGCCCAGCGTGTGAGGCGGCCGATGCCTGGGTCAGATCAGACCACAACGATGAGTGGGGGGGAAGGAGAGCCTGGGGAGGGAGAGGGGGATGGAGAGGATGTGAGCTCAGACTCCGCCCCTGACTCTGCCCCAGGCCCTGCTCCCAAGCGACCCCGTGGAGGGGGCGCAGGGGGGAGCAGCGTAGGGACAGGGGGAGGTGGCGCTGGTGGGGTGGGTGGGGGTGCTGGTTCTGAAGACTCTGGTGACCGGGGAGGGACCCTGGGAGGGGGAACCCTGGGCCCCCCAAGCCCTCCCGGGGCTCCCAGTCCCCCAGAGCCAGGTGGAGAAATTGAGCTCGTGTTCCGGCCCCACCCCCTGCTCGTGGAGAAGGGAGAATACTGCCAGACTAGGTGAGAGTTTCGTCCTTCCCCAGACCACTGAGAAACCAAAGGTCTCATGATCTTCCATCAGAATTGGGCTTCGCCCAAACCCAGAAAGAATCCCTAACCCAGAGGCCCTTTGGGAAATCCCCAACTTCCCTTCTCCATTTGAGGCTTCCTGTGCCCTCAACCTGCCCTCTCTCCCACTCCAGGTATGTGAAGACAACTGGGAATGCCACAGTGGACCATCTCTCCAAGTACTTGGCCCTGCGCATTGCCCTCGAACGGAGGCAGCAGCAAGAGGCGGGGGAGCCAGGAGGGCCTGGAGGGGGCGCCTCTGACGCCGGAGGACCTGATGGGGGAGGTGGGGAGGGTGGGGGCGCCGGAGGAGGTGACGGCCCTGAAGAGCCTGCCTTGCCCAGTCTGGAGGGTGTCAGCGAAAAGCAGTATACCATCTACATCGCCCCCGGGGGCGGAGCTTTCACGGTGAGAGCCTCTGAGGGCAGCGGTGTGAGAGGAGAGGAGGGAGAGTGGCCTGGGGACGCAGAACCGAGATCCTGACCTCCTAACTGACCAGCCCTCTTCTCCCTCTGCATCTCCCATCTCTCCCTTCTCTGTCCATCCTTCTTCCCCATCATCCGTGTCCGTGATTTGCCCCATTTATTATTCCTTCTTCCTTTTTTTTCTCCTCTCATTCATTTCCTTTACTATCTTTCCCAACTTACTTTCCTCTTCCCTCTCCTCCCCCATCCACCCCCTCTGTAGACACTGAATGGCTCGCTAACCCTGGAGCTGGTGAATGAGAAGTTCTGGAAAGTGTCCCGACCACTGGAGCTCTGCTATGCCCCCACCAAGGATCCAAAGTGACCCCTCAAGGGGACAGCCAGGGGATGGGGACCATGGGGTGTCCCTGAGTCCTGGCCCACCACCCAGCTTCTTTGTCCCCCAGAGCCCCCCAGCCCGGCCAGCCAGCAAGAGGACACAAATGAGGACAAGTGGCTTTTATACAAAGTATCTATATCAGATTCTTCTATATTGTACAGAGTGGGGCCTGCGCCCCCATCTACTGCCTTTTCTATTGCCCCCAACCTCCCATCCACGCAAGATGTTGGGAAGGGTGAAGAGCCCTTCCCATCATGCCCTTCTACCAACAACAACAAATTTGCTTTTATTCCTCTTTGAAACCTGTGGTTTTGTGTCTCTTTATCGGGGGTTAGTAGAAGGAGAGGAAAACAAAGATCGGGGAGGGAACCCTAGAAATCATGTAGAATCAGCCTTGGAAATGGGGAGGAAATGTCAAAGGGTATTCATGGTGTGTAGATCCCATTTTCCTGAACCTTCAGATCAGCAAATGTGAACGAAAATTGGAAGGACCTGTGAAGCTGTAAGAGACAGGGTGGAGAGCCGAGAGGTGTGAAGTCAGATCCCAAGCTTTCCCCCTATGACCTGAATGCCCAGGCTGAGATTCCGGGTTTCAATACCACAGGGAAAGAAGGAAAGTGGCTCAAGAGGGTGACGCGGCAGGCCCGAGATGTTTGCAAGGGGTACAATTCCTCGTCCCTGCGAGAAGCTGGTTTCTAAAGCTGGAGAGAAAAGGCGCGGATGGGGGGAGGGCTGCGAGAACCTCCCTGCACATATCCCGCCCCCGGGTAGCCTCCCGAAGAAGACGGGCAGGGCCAGGGACTACAGTTCCCAGGAGCGAGCGAGCCGGTCGGTGCCCGCCGAGCCGCGGGGCTGAGCGGAGGGAGGGCTGCCCGGGAGTTGTAGTTCTGTGCCGGTCCCGGCGGCAGCGGAGAGCCCAGGTGGGGGCATCCAGTAAAGCGCTCGCTGCTCCGCATCCCCCACGCCTCGAGTTCCGCGGGCGGGGTCCGGGGCCCACGTAGCGCGCCACGCCCCGGAGAGGTGGAGAGGATCGCCTCCCCAGGAGGGACTGACGCTGCCTCCCGCCACCCGCTTTGGCCTCTCTGCCCCTCACTTCCTGTTTCCGTTGCCCTTCGCGCCCCCACCCCACTCCGCCCCAAATTCCCGTGGCTCGCTCAGTCTAGTCTCGGCCCTCCCGGCTAAGGAGTCAGACTCGGCGTCAGACTCGCCGGCCCGAGGGCACCTCACTCCACGCTTGGCGTTTCTCGTTTGCTGCCCGTCGTCCCTTTCACCCTCAGTACGACGGACGCAGGGGGTACCCTCCAGCCCAGGTGACCGGGCGCCCACCCCCGAGACCTCTCGCCCTGTAGAAATAGACAACACCCACTTCACCCTCGTATAAGCCCCTTTCTACCCCCGCCTCCCTGGATCCCCGATCCTGGCTCCCCTTTTCTCCCACCCCAGGCATCCAGGGGGGCGACGCTCCCGGGATGTGAGGGCGGGAGGAAGGTGGGTGTCGCTCCTGGAGTTTCAAGGGAGAGAAAACGATGGCGAGGAGTCGCGGGAGGTACCGAGGTGGAAGCCGAAGAGTCTGGAATGAACCCGGCTTCTCTTCTGGTTCCAGCGGCTGCCCGGAGCGACACTTCCTCACTCTCCTCGTTCTCGCCAGCCCTACCCGACCCGGTGGCCCTTCTGCCTCTTCCCCCGCCCTCTGGCTTCACTCTGGAGCCGCCTGCGAGCCTTGGTCCCCCGTCTCTCCTCTCCTAGGGCCCCAGTCCACACCACGGCCCACCCTCTCCGCCGTTCCGCTTCTCACGCTCCTCCTCGGACCCCTCTCTGCTGCCAGTGCTCTGTCACCCTCCTCTGCCCCCGAGACGCTGAACTTCGCAGGCTGCCTGTTTCTTTAGATGGCACCATGTGAGTGACATACAGAACTGTTGCTCCAGGTCCATCTCCTCTGCCCACAACAAAGAAAAAATGACTGCCTGACCTGACCTGACCAGGCGTTCCCCTTCCCCAGTGCTGGCAGAAGGGGGCGGGGGTTGCTCCAATTCTGTTCCACCCCCACTCCCTGAGATAGCTCCCCAAGTCTTTCAGCCTCTGTCAGTGAAGCCTGCACCTATGGGTGAGGCAAAGTGAGAGACACAAAGTATACAAAAGGGAACCTGATTATTTTGTTGAGAGACAAGATACAGAGGATAAAAGGAGAGCAACTACCCAGAGGAGCAAGGTGGAGAAAGAAAGACATTCGATTCAGACTGATCGGGGTCCAAATCTCCACCTCGCCACTTAGAAACCACACGACCTCGCATAGGAAAGGGACTTGTGGGGTGGGGCCCGCAGTTGTGTATTAACAAGCCCTCCATGTGAATCTGATGTGCTCGGGGGCCCAGAACCCCTGCAGTAGATGCTCTGGTCCTTACAGTGAATGACAAGTGTCCCCTTGGAGGGATGCCAGGCCTCAGGGCAGGGGCATCACTGGAAGCCGCAGGGTGGTCAGGAAGAGCTTCTCAGAGGAGGTGCCACCAGGCTGGATGGACGGGAGGGAAGAAGGAAGTAGGTGGGGGGCCTGTGGGGGAGGGGAGCCTCTCTCTCTGTTAGTCTCCCCCTCATTTTATCTCTTTCAGGCTTCTTGGTCCCCAAACCGTAGCAGATTATGTGTCTAAGTGCAGAAGCTGAGCCCCAGAGCCCAGGACCAAAGGAGACCCCTGCCCAGGTGAGGCCTAACCCTGAGGGCTTGGTTGTCACCCAGCTGCCCTCAAAACCCTGGCAAACTGCTAACGGGAAAGTTGTGCCCTGGGTTCCTCAGGGCGGGGCTCAGCCTGCCTGCGCCGCCTTGGTCTCTCTGCCTCCCCCTCCTCCTGGCTGCTCTCACCTTCATCCCCCTCCCCTACAGGCTGGGAGCCAAGGCAGAGGAGAAGGAGAAGGCAGGACAGACCTCCAGCTCCCCATCTACCCCTTGACCCCTCTGCTGTCACAGCTGACCCTGTCCCACGTCCCTCCCAGCAGCCCCTGCCCCCACCCCAAAGCCCTTTTCTGGCCTGGACTGTGGAGCCTCCTTTTGTCATGCTCCCACCCCTCCCAGCACCACCTGGTCCATTTGAGTGAGAGGCCCTTTCCCTGCCCCCAGTGTGGGAAGTGCTGCAGCCACGGGGCCACCTGACCCTGCCCCTGCACTCCCACACAGGTGACAGGCCCTATGGCTCTGGCCTCCATGGCTGTGGCTTCACTCAGAGCCCCCTTCTGCTTTGACAACCGTCCACACCCAGTGGGAAGGACAGGGATGAACAGAGCGGGCCGCCAACCCCGCAGCACTCCAGGAGGGCAGCCCTGGGGACAGACTCCCTCCACAGTCGGAGTGACTTGCCTCTTCTGTGGGAGGCATAATGGGGCACGGCTCCCTGACCCATCCCATCCCCGCCAGAGCCACCACATTAGGTGATCAGAGTGTCTCACCGGAACCTACTCAGGGCTGGAATGGCCAGGTCCACCTCACTTCTAGTCCACAATCTAATCCCCCAGGAAAAGAGCTTTTCCTGTTTCTTAGAAAAGAATCTGTACTTCCAATCTCCTGTCCTCCATCTGAGAAGTTTAACCAGGCTGCCTGAGACCTACTGCCATCACGGACGGATCAGATTTCCCGGGATTTTCTTGAAGGGATTTTTTAAAGAGATAACTGAATCCCCAGAGATCTCCATGACAACCCCCACCATCAAATTCTAGTTGCCCACAAATCCCACCCAACCCCATCACTTCCCCCAGAGGCCGCTGGCTGCTTATTGCCTCCGGTGCTAAAGCTACACCCAGCACCCCATCGGATGAGGCCATCTCCCTGTGCCCACTCCTGGACCCACGGGCCCTGTTTCAGGGCTTTCTGTGACCTTCACTGCATTTCACACTAAGAATAAAGCCCAGACGGAGGCTGCTTTTTCCAGCAGCACCATGGGCCTCTTATTGAAAGGTGAAAATAGGCAGAGGCATGTATCCAAGGAGAAGGAAGGGAAATGGAGGAGATGGAGACCAGTGGAAGAAGCCAAGGGAGGTTGGGGGAGAAAGTGGGAGGTTCTGGGTGTGGAAAAAGTAGAACAGGGTTGTGTGGAAGAAGACAAGAAACACCTGGCCAGTACAAGCACTTCCTTGCATTTGCACTTCTTCCGCAGGATTCCTCACTTACTGTCTTCTTCATGTGCTGGGAAACTGGTTTTGAACAAGAGTCAGCAGGGAGTCCCACGGAGCATCCCCTCCAGATTGGCACCCTGGGGCCCAGCGTGGCCCCGAGGATGGCACGTCATCATTCACTCTTGTAGGAGGTTCTGCTAGGGGAGTTTCTGCCTTGGGCGGCACCTTCAGTAAATTTATTGTTATTGTTCATGTTCAAGGATAAGGTAGACCTTAGTTCTTGTATTAACTTCCCCCAAAGAAAACTCTTTAGAACTTGGCAGATTTCTCCCGATGATGTATCAGAGAGGCTGATTATTGCCACATGCAGGAAGGGATGAAAGAACCTCTAAGGTAAAAGGATCACTTGGGAGACCGCTGGTCAGTTTCACCCTTTCAGAAACTATGTATTGAGTCCACCATGTGTCAGGACTGTTCTAGGACCTGGGTACCACAAACAGGTGTGTGATGTGGCCCCGCCTTTGAAGCATGTGATCTCAGGTGTTCGTGGTGAGCATCTCAATATTGAATCTAGTCCTAACGAGTGTATCCACTATAATATCTCTCAAGTCTGTCCACTCTTCTCCATCCCTCCACCTCCCTGGGCCAGCGACCACTTGGACTGTCTGGCTCTTCTCTGAATCACTGAGATCACTGGAGAGGCCGGAAAGACCTTCTCTGAAACAAGAGGCATGCCTGAGTAAGAGACCTTTCTGAAATGCAAATCTGATGGTTTCAGGCACCCTGCTGAAACACCGTCAATGGTTTCCCACCGACCTTAAGTTAAAGACCCAAGTCCTTAACCTGGCCTCTAAGGCCCCTTGGGGTGTGGCCCCACCGGCCTCTCCAGCCTCACCTCCCACTACTCACCCCTGTCACTCCCTAGCGCTCTACTCCACCGTGGCGTGCTTCCTCCCGCAGGCTGGGCCCTCCACCCGAAAGGCTTCTTCCATTTCTCTTTTAAGTTAGCTCCTGTGCATTCTTCAGATCTCAGCTCCTTTACCACATCCTCAGGGAAGGTACTCAGACCTTCCTTTCGGGTCAAATTCCCCTCCTCTGAGCTCCCACACCAAGGCGCACTCTTTCTCCGAGGTACTGTGTGTGGTTGCAGATCTGTGTTTTTTGGGGATTACTCGATTGGTGTCTGGCTCCCCATGGAACGTAAGCTCCCTGAGGGCAGGAGCCAGGATTGCAGATGCTCACTCTTGTCATTCCCTGGACCTGGAACTGGACACTCTACGAATATGGAGTTGAAATATTGGTTGAAAGGATGCATGCATGCCTGGATCTGGGGCAGGGGACGCATATTTCAGGATCTCAGGATGGATTGAGGCCGTGATTCTCCCTCCAAAAGCTGCAGCCCAGGAGTCCCATATGTCATTTCCTTAACACCATTCCTTCCTCCACGCTTCCTGGCATTGTCCGTCCACGGTTGAGCCTCCGTCCCAGAGTCCTCCACCTTGCCCATGAGACCCCTTCTCCCTTTGACTTCCTAATGCCCCTTCCTGGTTTTGCCTCTTTGGCCTCAGAAGGCAGCATGGAATAATATGGCAACAGCAGAGAATTCAGAACCAGAAATCTGGGTTCAATAACTAGGTAAAAGGATTAGCAGTGTGACCTTCAGCTGGCTTTTAAACCACTCTGAACCCTAGCCTTCTTATCTGTAAAATGGGAACAACTTCAGAATCAAGCAAGATGGAGGATGTGGAAAATCTAAAAGCACCATCACCTAGAAATACTGATAAAAAGGAAAAAAATTAAACATATAACTGAGTTCTCAAAAGGAAAGTAAAATCCCAGGTGCTAGAAACAAAGAGAAAACTGAAAGCCAGAGGGTGAGCTGACTGTGGCTACGGTTACTAGGAGGGGGCTGGGAAGGAACAGGTTCTGTCAACCTGTTCTGTTTCACCAGCCACCCAGAGACAGATGAGGTCTCAGTCCTGAACAGCTGGGGAAATTAGATGAAAGACAGCCAAAGTTGACTCAAGAAGAAATAGAAAGCCTGACAGCTCTATAAATTCTAATAAATTGAATGAGAAATTTTAAGTACACACACACACACACACACACACACACACACACTACCCAAATGGCTTTATAAGTATATTATTCTGCTAACTCTTCAAGGAACTGTTTATTTATTTATATAGACCGTCCCAGACAATGGAAAAAGAGGACCAATTGAACTTATTAGATTGAAAATCCTAAATGAAATATTAGCAAACTGAATCCAATGGAGTTTGTGCAAGTGCATGTGTATATGCACGTGTGTATGTGTGACCAAGCAGAGTTTATTCCAGGAATACAAGGATGGTCTACTTTAAAAAATCTATTAATGATATTTACAGCATTGACATATTAAAAGGAAAAAATATGATTGTCCCAATATGTAGAGATGCACCTGGATAAAGTTTAACACTAATGATTTAAAAAACAAATCTAGCTAACTAGGAATAGAAAATAACTTCCAACACTAAGACAAAGATACTAGTTTTTACTGTTTCTATTCAACTTGTGCTGGGGGTGGTGGTGGTCTGAACTAGCACAATAAGAAAAAGTAGAAGTAAAGCCATAATTATACATAGATGATTGATTATTTACATAGAAAATTTATGAGAACCTACAAACAATTAAAACTAACACCGTTTTGGGGGCAAGATGAATATGCAAACATCAATATGGCTATACAACAGCAATAAACAAATTTTGTTTTAAGAAAATACCATTTGTAATTGCAACAAAAACTATAAGGTACTTAGGAATCAATATAGCAAAATATGTGCATGAGCTTTATGGAGAAAATTATAGAACTCTATTGGAGAACATGAAGAGAAGACAAAAAAGAATGGAGAGATATGCCATGCTCATGAGGAGGAAAATTCAATATACAGCTGATTAGTTTTTCTCAAATCTATACATTTAGTACAATTCTAATCAAAATCTATACATTTAGTACAATTCTAATCAAAAGTACTAGAGGGCTTCCCTGGTGGCGCAGTGGTTGAGAGTCCGCCTGCCGATGCAGGGGACATGGGTTCGTGCCCCGGTCCGGAAAGATCCCACATGCCGCAGAGCGGCTAGGTTCGAGAACCATGGCCGCTGAGCCTGCGCATCCGGAGCCTGTGCTCCGCAACGGGAGAGGCCACAACAGTGAGAGGCCCGCGTACCGCAAAAAAAAAAAAAAAAAAAAAAAAAAGTTCTAGAATTTAGTACAATTCTAATCTAAATTCTATTTAACAAGCTGTTCTTTAAATTCCTGTGGAAGAGTAAATGGCCAAAAAAAGTCAAAACAAGTTTGAAGTGCAAGAATACTGGAGTGTTTGCCTCACCGTATATCACAGATTTAAAGCTGGAGTGATTTAAGCAGTGTAGGCCTGACACATGGACAAATAGATAGACCACGGGTCCAGAATCAGACCCGCAGAGATATGAGAACTTTGTATATGACAAAAGGAACATAAGTCAGTGGAGAAGGATGGACTATTTCTCGACTTGTCTGGGGTTAACTGGCTATCCAAATGAAAAACAAAATGGATCCGTGCATTACAACAGATCCAAAAATAAATTTCAGATACCTTAAATATGTGAAAAAGAAAACTTTAAGTTCTTCAAAGAAAATACAAGAGAATACATTGATGATATCAGCATAGGGAAGGATTTCTTAAACAAGATACAAAAACACAGGCAATAAAAGATTGACACATACAACTACATTAAAAAAAATTTTAACTTCTATGAGACAAGAAACAACAAAACAAAAAGACAAGCCACAGATTGTGAGACTATTTACAACCTATATGACCAATAAAGGATGGGTATTCAGGATTTATAAAGAACTCTTGCAGATCAATTAAAAAAAAGGACAAGGCAGGGGGAAATGAGCAAAAGCTATGAACAGGTAAGTCATCAAAGAGGAAGCCAAATAGCTAATAAACATAGGAAAAGATGCTCAACTTCCCTAATAATGCAGAAATGCAAACCCAAACCATGAGATACTACTTTACTAAATCAGCAAAATTAAAATAACTCTGATAACACCAAGTGTTGACAAAAATGTGGGATATTAGGAACTCATCCATTTTGGCTTGAAGTGTGAACAGCTATAACAAATTTGAAGGGACATTTGGCAACACTTAATGCTGAAAATACACATACCCTAAAACCCAGTGCTCCGGCTTCTAGATGTATTCCTTAGGAAAACATTTATAGGGGATCCCCTGATGGTGCGGTGGTTGGGAATCCGCCTGCCAATGCAGGGGACACGGTTTCGAGCCCTGGTCCAGGAAGATCCCATATGCCATGGAGCAACTAGGCCCGTGAGCCACAACTACTGAGCCTGCGCTCTAGAGCCCACGAGCCACAACTACTGAGCCTGTGAGCCACAAGTACTGAGCCCGTGAGCCACAACCACTGAAGCCCGCACACCTAGAGCCCTTGCTCCGCAGCAAGAGAAGCCACCACAATGAGAAGCCCACGCACCACAATGAAGAGTAGGCCCCGCTCGCCACAACTAGAGAAAGCCCGTACACAGCAACAAAGACCCAACATAGCCAAAAATAAATTAAATAAATAAACAAACTCTGATCATGCATAACTCTTAAAAAAAATTTCTACATATGTACAAGGAGGCAAGGATAAGAATGGGCATTGCAGTATCATGTGATTGTCAAGAAAACGTGGAAACATCCTAATCTGTCCTTAAAGGAATAGATAAATAAAGTACGGTTTATTCTTACAGTGGACTGCTACACAGCAGTTAAAATAAATGACTTATTTACCAACATATAAGTAAAAGAAAGTTGCAAAAGTGGATGTTGTATGATATTTATGTGTTTTAAAATACACAAACAATGATACATGTTAAAAAAAGCCTATTTGTTGGGACTTCCCTGGTGGCGCAGTGGTTAAGCAACTAAGCCCATGTGTCACAACTACTGAGCCTGCGCTCTAGAGCCAGCGAGCCACAACTACTGAGCCTGCATGCTGCAACTATTGAAGCCCACGCGCCTAGAGCCCTTGCTCCACAACAAAAGAAGCCACCACAATGAGAAGCCCGCGCACCGCAATGAAGAGTAGCCCCCACTCACTGCAACTAGAGAAAGACCGCGCACAGCCATGAAGACCCAACGCAGCCAAAAATAAATAAATTATACTTATATTAACAAAAGCCTGTTTGTTAAAGTAGAAAATATGCATGGGAATAATTCCCAGTGACTTCAGAATGATAATTCCCACCTAGAAAGGAGAGGAATGGGATGAGCTTTAGCTATAACTGTAATGCTTTTTTAAATTACTATTTTTAAAGAAAAAGATACAAAGCAACAGAGGCAATGCAGCCATGAAGATTTGCTCAATTGGGTTGTTGTAATGAGCTTCTACTGCTTAACGTCTCCCCGCCCCCCAAAAGTGTGTGCTTTGGAATCTGGCAGAGACACAACCTCAAACTTGCTCAGGATTCGGTTGTAGTCATCTTTTGTTTCCAGGATATAGGGTAAGAGATTGCAGAAGCATTTCCCTGGGGCCGGAAGGATGTTAATTATGAGAGCAGAAGGTCAGGGTTTCAGGTTGTGCTGTGCCAGAACTGAGGGCCGGATCCCAAGTGACAAAGGTGCCCAGGTGTGGCTTCATAAATGTGGCACATGATAGGTGAGGTCCCCTAAAGTCTGTGGACCAGAGCAGGGCCCCTGTGGTCCAGATCTGAGCATGACACTGTTCGTGATCATATTCATATTCACTTCGAATTCACTTTTACATATTCACTTTTGAATATGCTAAGTCTGTGGTACCTTTGAGACATCCAAGTAGGGATGCCAGGTAGGGAGTCAGATCCACAAGTCTGGAGATCAGAGGAAAGACATAAATTTGAGAGTGATCAGCTGATAGCAACTGAAGCCGTAGGTCAGGAGTGATGGATCTCCTGGAGGCAGAGTGTAGCATGAGAAGAGGAGGGGTCTAGGGCTCAGGACCCTTGAGGATCTCCAATACGACCAAATAGAGCAGGATGAGCCAACAAAGGAGCAGGGAGCAGCCAGAGTGAGAGGGGAAAACCCAGGAGAGTGCTCAGTCCTGGAAGCCAAATAAAGACTGTGTTTCAGTGAAGAGTTGGTCAACGGCTTCCCTGGTGGTGCAGTGGTTAAGAATCCGCCTGCCAATGCAGGCAACATGGGTTCAAGCCGTGGTCCGGGAAGATCCCACATGCCGCAGAGCAACTAAGCCCGCGCGCCACAACTACTGAAGCCCACGCACCTCGATCATGTGCTCTGCAACAAGAGAAGCCACCGCAATGAGAAGCCCGTGCACCGCAACGAAGAGTAGCGCCGGCTTGCTGCAACTAGAGAAAACCCGCGTGTAGCAACGAAGACCCAACGCAGCCAAAAATAAATAAATAAATAAAAGAATTGGTCAAAAGCATTGAATACGGGAGGGAGGTCAAGCAGAAGAAAACTAAATAATGGATTTAATGAAATGAGGGTCATAAAAAAAAGCACCTGTGTGGCCTGGGAGAGGTGGACACCAGCCCAAGAGGGTTGAGGTGTGAGTGGAAGTGAGGGACTAGAGAGAGAATTTTCCCCCAACTTTTTATTATGAAAAGTTTCAAGCATACAGAAAAGTTGAAACTATAGTATAATGATCACTTGTACATCCACCACTTAATTTAAAATCGTTATCCTTTATACATACATACATACAAATATTTACATATTTAGATCTAGTCCTTGAACCATGTGAAAATGTAGGAGATCGTGACGCTTCACACGTGAACACTTCAGCACACATGGCCTCAAAATAAGGACTTCCTCCAGCTAAGGAAATAACAGTCAGTCCCTAATACCACCTGATATACAGAATATACTCAAATGAACCCCCAAATGGCTTTTATACATGTCTTTTCAAATTAGGATCCCATCAATGTACACGCGCTGTGTGCGAGAGAGTGAGGCTGGGTGAGGGGATGGAGAGGTACAGGGAGTGGTCAGAGGAGGAGGTGAGGTGGAGGTGGGGGTTGGTTTTTCGTGTTTTATTTTGAGAGGGAGAGGCTGAAGATTCAGGAGGGGAAAAGGGGGAGGGTAATCAAGGACATGGGATGCAGTCACAGGTAGAGAAACTGGCTTTGGGCAGGAGGTGCCTCTGCTCCAGTGGTTCTCAAAGTGGGGTCCCCAGCCAGCAGCATCAAGCGTCACCTGGAAACTAGTTACAACTGAAAATTCTAGCCACCCACCCGCTGAATAGGAAACGTGTTTTAACACGCCCTCCAGGCAATTCTGATGCGCCAAGTTGGAAAACCATCGCTCTTTTCTGAAGGAACAGGGAGAGATGGGCACAGGTGCTATGTGGATTTGGTAACACGTGATTGAAGGAGTCCACCTCTAATGGCTTCAGTTTTCTCTGTGATGTAAGAGCAAGATCATCAACTGAATGTGAGGTGGAGACAGAGAGGCATCTCATAGGCTCCAGGAACAGGGAGTTTAATGTAGCCAATGACCAGCCTGATGTGACTGGTTAACGAAGCAATGCCTCTTAGGGACCACGAATGAGGAGTGGTGACCATTTCCTGGCTCGAGACTTCCTCCAACACTTCTTAGCTTGAAGAATAAACTCCTGAAGAAAGATCATTAGGCTCACCAGGGTTGAGGTTTTGCCTGAGACATACAAAGGATGGAAATATAGCGGGGCAAGGCAGTTCAGGATACTGTCGAGAGAGCTGATGAAATGAAGGACCACACAGGTGTAGCCACATAAGGTGGGGCTGATGGGCTGGAGGAAGGGAGGCACCAGTGACCCGGAGGTCCCGGGAGACTGAGAAATGGTTGCGAGAGGAGGAGAGACTGAAGGGGGGAAGCTTAGGAGATGGGGGTTGAGTGATTCTGGAGGAGCCGCTGCAGATGACAAGGTCCAGGGTGTGACAGTGAGGAAGGGTGGCCAAGTCGGAGTGGAGAAGTTCCAGGGCATGAAGTCACCAAGGTGTTCAGACGTCAGGTGGGCAACAGGTCCCCTCCTTGGACAATGAGATGGGAAGAGACAGACAGTTTGCCGAGTGCCAGAGTCCCCCTGAGCGAGATGGAGAGGTCTGGGAGGGGACAGACAGTAGCAAAAAGGAAGACAGCAATTTAGCCCAATGGCTGAGCCCCGGAGGCAGAGGGTTATTTTAAAGCAGAAACTGGGGGTGGGGTGGGGTGGAGGAGGAGGGTCTGGAGGCAGTAATCTGGAGCAATGAAAGCACCCTCACCTATAAGAAAATAAACAGCTGTCATTTCAGAAGCCTGCAGAGGAGGTAGTACCCTCCAGGGAGAGTTCAATTTCGGTTAAAGCCAGGAAATGGAGGGGGCACTCCAAGGAGAAGTGAAGGGTAGGAGGAGACTCCCAGCTTATTAGAGGGCAAGAGGGTGGGTTCAGGAGGGGGCACGTGGGTCAGAGCCAGAAAGCACAGAGTGTGGTGGAGACAACAACGCGGTAGAGTAGGTGGGCCAGGGAGTTTACATTTTCACTCTTAAATATAAAAACAGGGATGGGAGGCAGGCTGGATATCATCTCATTAGTCTCTGGGAAGCTATAAGAAGTGACGGTTCAGGATGTGGCCTCTAGAGAAGACCTGCTGGATTCAAATCCCAGCGTTGTCATGCACGACCTTGGGCAAGGTCTCTGGGCCCCCATTTCCTCTGCTGTAAAATGGGGATAACAATAGTTCTGACCTCACAGGGTTGTTGTGCTGAGCCAGTGACTTAGTGTGTTAAATGTTGAGAACAGTGTCTGGACAGGCATTTCAGATAACTCGGTGGTGGCTCCCAAGCCCAGGGGAGCAGCCTCTTGGCTCACCTGGCCTCTGCCCTGTGCTAGGTAGGAAAGCCAAGTAGCCACCCCTTGGATGGGAATGAGGAGTTTGATGAGCAGCTGCAAATGCAAGAATGACTCCAAGATCAGAGACACCCAAGAAGATCCTGGTAGAAAAATGGACTCTTTGGGGGCAGCAGCTTGGGGTCACTGCCTACCTCTGGGAGGGGGGCTTGGTTCCCCAAGATCACAGAAGGTTTCATTGCTACATATCAGACCAATTATGGCTTCTCTAATGATAGCATGTCTAGCTCTACCGCAAAAATACAAGACGTCAATTCTAGGAATGCAGAGGAACTTCTGCAAGAAAAACCTCAAACCCACTGATCCCAAAAAGAGGGGAGAGAAGAGGAAGAAGCAAGATGGTCTCATGTCCACAAAGATAGAAATACAAATGTATTATATATCTAATTTGCCTCTAGACATTACAGTAGGTGAATTTACACAGCTGACATCCAAATTTTGCATTATTATGAGAGATCGTCAGAAGAATTTAAGGTCAAGTTTTACAAAGAAAATCAAAGAAATCTTAAAGGAGGTGGGCTTTGCTGTTATTTGAAGAGGATATCTTTGGATCTTGCGTCACAGCTCTTCGATGAAGATGAAATTGGAAGCTATAGGGAGGAATGGACAGGGAGTTTGGGGTTAGTAGATGCAAACTATTACATATAGAGCAGAAAACAACAAGGTCCTACTGTATAGCACAAGGAGCTATATTCAATATCCTGAGATAAACCATGATGGAAAAGAATATAAAAAAACTATATATGTATAACTGAATCACTTTGCTGTACAGCAGAAATTAACACAACATTAAGAAGCCACACATTACAGGTCAAAGTGGCAAAGTTTCAGCTGAAGGAGTGATATGATGCCTCAAATCTACAAGAAGAAGCTGTCTCTGCAACAGAAGCAATTGGACTGGAGACCTGAGAGGCAAGATGGGCCAACCAGAATGTACCATGAGTGAGTTGTCATCATCAAAAATATATTTCATCCAGTGGATTCAGAGGATGATCCGTTGGTGCCGAAGGAGGTCAGAGAACACCTCTGAGTGGAGTGTTCCAAGCCTGGACAAATTAAGAAACTCCTTTTCTTTGCTAGGCACGCAGCTGGTGTGGACTACGTGTCCTTGAGGAATGCAGAGGAAGCTGGTTATTATATTCAAACCCTTGATGGAAGGTGGTTTGATGGCCATGAAATCATTGCCCACGCAGGGGATGGGATTACAGACGATCGGGTTGAGGAGGCCTCAGGAGAGAGGGAGAGTTGAGGGTAAAGGGGAATCTCCAAAGGCTAAGTGTGTGTATGTGAACTGAAAATAGTTAATTCTCCTGTGTGCGGTGATATACCAAGAGAGGTGGAGTGGGAGGGCACTGCACCACAGGCAGCAGTGTTTTGTCACTATCATTGTAGAATTGCTGGTGCATGGTAACAATAAAAAGTCGATTTTAGTATTATTTAAAAATTCTCTACAGACAACTGAAGAAATACTGAATTTCACTTTGAGGCTAGTGAAAATAAAATGTACTTTTCCCCATCCTCATTCACAGATCCTTTGGGATGCTGATTAAGAGCCTTGCCTTAGAGCCAGCAATGTCTCAGAGTGGAAAGGAAGCCAGGTCAGGAGAACACGTTGCTCCCCGCCCACCAGTCTTCTGACCCTTGGTCCCTAAATCCTGGAATTGTCCTGGCTTCTGTCCTTTCTAAATCCTGCCTGTCCAGCTTTTCCCTCAGTTCTGTAAAGATCCTTCTAATCATTTACTCTTACTTCACCAGAGTTAATTTGTTATTTCTCTGCAGACAGCTGCTTCCTCAGCTCCATGACTCCCAGCCTGGAGTCATGGAACAGGTGAATTTGGGGCACAGAAGTTTCGAACCACTGAACGGCTGTGTGGTGTTGGGTTCATTACTTACTCCAGCACATGAACCAGGAAGAACACCTCCAAGGACAGGTGTGTGAATTTGGTGAGATGACATATCTGCTCTATGATTTCAGGGACCTTGATTTATTCTCTGCTGAATCTACAGTGCTTGTCACAGAACACAGAGAAGGGGATCAATACATATGCCTTGGTTTAATGAACTTTGTATCTGAAAACACTCTATAAACTCAAATGCAACATGAATTGCTACATCCATTTTCCCCAGGATGGAGAGAGCTGATTCTATTTTTCCCTTCAAAGTTGTCTTGGTCTTGCTTTCTCCTTCTTTCCTTGAATCTTTACCCTAAATCTATGTTGGAACCCAGCCAATTTGCCTGCTTCCCCTCATGCCTGATTTCCTAAAATCTGAAAAGCCACCCTTCTTAAATAGAGGGTGGGTGGGTCCATATTGATAGGATGGGAAGAAAGGAGGAATCTCTTATTTCTTTTGTCCTCAGGGTACATGTCCACATTCAATAGCTCTGAAATTGATGCTGAGATAGGCACCCCCATTTTATGCAGAAACAGAGCTGTTGGACACAGAGTAGATATTTCCCAGAGAGTCCAGTTAAGAAATAACTCAGGACAAGCTGAGGGCACCGAGGTGTAAAAATAGAGGGAAATGATATTTCTTTAAAGGACAGAGATCCCTTAGCATTGGGGCGCTATTACAATCCATAAGGACACCTCCAGGTCCTTCCTATATGACACTAGGTAAAGACAGGGACCGATGTGCCAGATACAGACACGAGTCTTACAGGTTAGCAAAGGGAAGGAGGATATTGACACAGTCCCGTCCTAAGGAGTGATCCCTGACGCTTCTGGGTCTGTGAGGCCAGTGTGTCTGTCATCAGCAAAAGGAAAAAAGTGAAGGAGAAGCTTGAGGGGCGGTGATGTTAGCCAGAAGTTATGAGTTTCAGCCTGGGGATCACAAGGACCCATCTAAGCCACAGGACTGAATGTTGTTAGACTGAAGGAAAAGTCCCTCAGTTGCTTCAGCTTGAAGGGAGCATGAAGGGGGCTCTTCAGCAGTCGGCCAAGTTTGAGCGGATGAAGAACTCCATCCCCTGGTCGATGCTGCCCCCTGGAGGTCTATATAGGTATCGCGGCTCCCTTTCACGCGATTCTGTCGCCTTTTCATGCCCTCCTGAGACCGTTGGGTCAGAGGGCTCCTGTGGATTCCCGGAGCAGTTCAATGTCCCCGAAAACTGTGTGCTCCAATGTAACTTTAATGCCTCCAGGCTCCAGAATATGAGCCTCCTCATATTCCAGCAATGCTCCTCAGTGAGGCCTGCAAGAAACCGTGCTTATCAGTCCAGGGTATATACTTAGGTTCAGGGATGGACAGGAGAAGGGAAGCGCAGAACTTCGAAAACCAAGGCGCCAGCATGCACAGCCCTTCTCCCATCGGAGTATTAGTTGACTTTCGATGAAGACACCTGTCTCAGGAATCTCCCTCGTGGGATATCCAGAGACCCCCTTCTCAGAAACCGCTCTGTCAAAGCAGCTTATGTCTCCCTAGTCCCAAGTCCCAAATCCTGGGCCCTTCTGTGCTCCTCGAGCTGGGGCAGGAATCAGGTCAAATGTGAGAATATCTGGATCCCCCCGGTGGTGGTGGGGTTGGTGGGTAGTAACGGGACAGGAAGGTGGAGGCGCCCAGCGGTGAGCTCGCGGTCCCCCAGAGCCCAGCACACAACCGCCCAGCACTGGGCAGGCCTCAGGGAATGTCTGGGGCGAAGAGTCAGGCAGGGTAAACCTGGAAGGACGCCGAGTGGAGGGGGAAAGTGGTGGTGACACCGGGTGAGGTCAGTTAAGGACACTGTCCTGGTTCTGCCCCGGAGGCGTCTGAGGCAGTCAGGAGCCGCCCTCAGTCCCCACCATCTCTGCACCCTCCCCGGCTCTTCAGTCCTTGAGACTGAAGCTCAGAGATATGGGTCCCAAAGCCAATCAGAGCGCTGCTCTCAGAGATGGGGCGGAACCCCAAAACGGCGGGAGCCGGAGAAAGCGGCTCCAGCGACCCTGCCACGCCCCCCCGCCGCACCCCCCCGCACCCGGCGGCAGCCAATCGGCAGGGCCCGCGGGCAGAAAACGGTCCAGCTCTGCCTCGCTCTGCGCGGTCCTCGCTTTCAGCCACCCGCGCTCAGGCCATACGCGGGACCCCTTTGTACTCTTATTCTCTCTGCCTCCGCGGGCGGGCTGGGCCTGCATCCAGAGTGCCGAAGCGGGGCCTGGGAGGGAATGATTAGGCTATAGGGGCGGAGGAAGCGTCGCCAAATTACCATTTTCCCCTGACTGCCCAGGCCTTACCCCTTAGGACTTAAGGCGCCCCCATGTCTCCCCAGTCTAGAGTCTGAGTTCAAACGAGGTGTACAGGCAGCGGCAGCAGGCAGGCGCCGAGTCATAGAAATGGATGAGATGGTCACATTGCAAACCTGGCCTACTAATGCCCCAGTGGTGTGGGTACCGCAGCCCTCTAGCAAGTGGCTGTGACAACCACATCAGAGGAGCTAGGGAGCTGACACTGAAGGAGAGGAGGTAATCCCAGGGTCAGCCTGAGGAGGCAGGAGGCAAAGAGAGCTGGTGTTGGTGTCAGGGAGCCAAGGCAGACCTTGGACAGTGCCCAAGGTGGCACAGCCGTTGATGCATCTGCCACCTTAACCAGGGCCATTTCCTCCACCAGGCTGGTTACTCATGAAACAGTCTCCACCCTAAAAGCACTACAGCCACTCTTTTGGCCTGAGGTAGCTAGAGGTGAGAGGTAACCATGTGCCCCTACTTTCTGGACACCCACCAGAAGGGATGTAGGCCCAGGAGGTAGTCAGAGAGCAAAGATGACCCTGGAGCAGAGATGGGGCTATTTGAAGGCCCCAGGAGGAAGGAGAAAAGAAATGGGAAAAGAGTGTTATGTCATGTTAAATATTTATTGTTTTCTGCAGACTGACCTTGGTGTAACTCTCAAGCCAGGAGGGGACTGGTTAGTGTTCAAATTGCTGAGATCTTAGGTCAAAAAGCTACAGAAAAGAACTCACTTTGAGGGAAAAGAAAAAAAAAAAAAAATCAACCATTATGAGGCAGTCTCTCCCCTTGCCACACCAATTCGAAGAGTCGAGGCTTCACACCTCATAACATGGTGACAAGAGCTCAGTGAACCAGAAGGTTTTACTGGGAGAAGAAAAAAGCCCTGGGGGTGGGGCAGTGGAGGGAAAGAGAGGAATGACAAAACTGGAAAAATAATAAAGGTCATTTTGGAAGCCCAGGAGGAAGTGGTCCTGGGAAACCTGAAGACATGGGAGATTCTGAAAGCCAAAGGGATTCAGCTTATCCTGATGAGGCAGGGTCCTGGGAATGAAGGAAGGGTGAGGCATGTCAAGGACCTGGGAGGCAAGGGAAGAACTGGAAGGGGGCCCCCAGGTGAAGAAAGGTATGGGATGGGGCACAGAAGTCCATGGAGAGGGCTGGCGGCTCCCAGGGTCCGGCGCATCAGAAGTTGGGCTTGTGCTTCTTGAGCTCCACCATGAGGTGGTGGATGTTGATGAGCTCGGCCCGGGCAGGCAGGGCTCGGAGCTGCGGCTGAGACAACACCCGGTGGAAGCGATGATAGAGCTGGATCAGCTGGGTCAGCGCTCCCTGCTCAGAGAAAGTCACAGAGGGATGAGAGTTGGCGTGGTGCTAGGGATGATGATTAGGAGTCAGGTTAGGGCTCATCCAGAACTTTGGGCACAGCTAGTAGTTGAAGATCAAGGGTCATTTGTATGATTCTGAGCCCAGAGAAAAGAGGGGGGAAAATCAGTGATGGGGTGGGGTGGGAGTGGGGACTGGGAACTGCAGGTCACCTGGATGATACTGGTTCCATTTTTGAAGTTGGTGAAACTCCGCATTACATCCTGACTCAGAGACTCCACTGAGGATTTCCAGGAACTACCAAAGCCACGGATTAGCTGAGTAACCCGGGCTGAGAGTAGGAGGAAAGAGATCATGGCTAAGTGATATTTGATCCCTCTACGTCTTCCCCAAGACATAGCCACCCTCACCATGCAAGCCCTCTTTCCTAGTGTTCTCCCAACCCACTCTTTCCTGCTCGACACCCTCCCCATGTAATCTGCATCCTTGAATTTTTCTTTTCCATTCACCTTTCCACTGACCCCATCATAACCACCCCATTCTCAGACCTTCTTCCCCACGAAGTCGTTCAGCTTGTCCACGCTCAATCAAAGCCTCAGCTTCCTTCACAAATGCCACCAGACCCCCAAAGGGGGGAGACAGCAATTCTTCAATGAATTCCTGTAGAAACATACACACATACAGAGTTGAGTTTACTGGTGTTGGCAGATTTTCCCCAATTCTGGCATCATGCCCAACTTGGTCCTTAGAAAACTCCCATAACAGAACAGCTAAACTCTGCAAAGGTCATATACTTTAAGACACTGCCAGACTCACAAGAAGTAGGGGAAATCTCCAAGGATTACCCTCCTCAAAAAAAAAAATTTTTTTTTAATTACATTTGAAAAAAATTGAGCTGGGAGCAGAGGGCTGGAACCAGAGAAGTGGATAACTGGGAGAGGCAGGGCTACCAGAAGGCAAGTGGCCATGGCAACTCTGCTATCGGGAAGCTGAGCCTGATGCTAGCCTTGAGTGGGGATGCTGAGCCTGGTCTCTCACAAGAGCCTCAAAGAGGTGCCAATGTAGACCCATGTGGACGGCATCTTTCAGCTATTGCAAAAGGAGAGGTAAATCTTCTCTGAAATCTCCTCGATCCCAATTTAGGCCCCTATGACTGCTTAAGACCAAGAAAAGAACTCAAAGATCACCAGTCACAGAAGAAAGCAAGCTACCACGAGAGTCAGCACAGACAATAAGCAATGGACTTAGACCTCCAAAGACTGCCAATGTTAGAACTGTCAGATACAGAGCAGCTGTACATTCTGTAAAAACTGTTCAAAGAAGTTAAAGGTACAGACACAAACATGACCAATTAACAAGATTAGGAATGGAAAGACTTGAAACAAAATGGAATTTTAAAGAAATGATTTAAAAATTTTTAAAAAGTCAACTGGCTAAATCGCAGATTAGAAATACCTGGAAGCATGATAGAGCAAATTGGAATTTATAATTAAAGAACTGACTCAGAATGCAGCACAGACAGATAAGGAGATGGAAATTTTTGAGACACTGATAAGTACAGAAATCTAATGGTCTAGGCAGTGATCATTGATGCTACTGGCAAAAAGAGAGCCAAGAAGACATTATGTGCCCCTGATAGACGTACACACCACTACCTCTCAAACAGCCTTGTAAGAAAAATCTCATTGGAACCTGATCAAATCTTTCCATCGAATTACACATTTATGGGAAAAAAGGAACAGTTTAGGCATGCCACGGAAGGCAGTCAGCAAAATCCAGACTGTACATCATTCTACATGACAAATGACTCCATTTCTTCCACAAATAAATTGCGGGGCAGGGGGGTAAGATGGAAGGGAAATCTATAGATTAAAAAGAGACTCATGAAAAAAAAGAAAAAAGAGAGACATGTATGGACGCATATGGATCCTGACTTGAACCACTGTCTATGAGATAACTGGGGATACCTGAATACTGGCTATTTTGAGAGTGTTTTTTTTCTTTTTTTGGCTGCACCACACGGCTGATCTCAGTTCCTCGACCAGGGACTGACCCTGGGCCACTGTAGTGAAAGCACCAAATCCTAACTACTAGACCACCAGGGAACTCCCTGAAAGTGATAATTTTTTTTAAGTGTGATAAAGTATTGTGGTTTTTAAAACACATCCTGATACAGATGAAGTGATAGGGATGTATGGGATTTGATTCAGGGACTTCCCTGGTAGTACAGTGGTTAAGAATCTGCCTGCCAATGCAGGGGACATGGGTTCGATCCCTGGTCTGGGAAGATTCCACATGCTGTGAAGCAACTAAGAGCGTGTGCCACAACTACTGAGCCTGAGCGCCACAACTACTGAAGCCCGTGCGCCTAGAGCCCATGCTCAGCAACAAGAGAAGCCATCACAATGAGAAGCCCACACACCACAATGAAGAGTAGCCCCACTCGCCACAATTAGAAAAAGCCCACGTGCAGCAACGAAGACCCAATGCAGACAAAAAAAAAAAAACAAACTTTTTAAATTCAAAATCACTGTGGGTAGGGGGGACAGGTGGGAGAAGGATGAACAGTGAGTGTTGATACAGATGAAACAAAACTGCCTGTGAGTTGTTATTGGTTGAAGATCTGTGATGGCCCCTGGGAGTTCACCGTGCTACCCTCTATATAGCATGTACATTTGAAATTTCCCAAAACACAGAGTTAAAATGAAAAAGCAAACAAACAAGTAAAAAACAATGGAAGGGAGGAATTAAAATAGGGAAAGAAAAAAGAAAAAACAGAAAAACAAAAAACCCAACCCAAATAGTAAGATCTGGTAAGGTGAAAATGAAACTTTTATTCCATTTAAAAATAAACTACTTCCACTTAAAAATCTTTTGTGGAATCTAATATGGTACAAATGAACCTGTCTACAAAACAGAAATAGAGCAGAAGCAAGAAGAACTACAATCCTGCAGCAGGTGGAACAAAGACCACATTCACAGAAAGACAAACAAGATGAAAAGGCACAGGGCTATGTACCAGATGAAGGAACAAGATAAAACCCCAGAAAAACAACTAAATGAAGTGGAGATAGGCAACCTTCCAGAAAAATAATTCAGAATAATGATAGTGAAGATGATCCAGGACCTCGGAAAAGAATGGAGGCAAAGATCGAGAAGATGCAAGAAATGTTTAACAAAGACATAGAAAAATAAAAGAACAAACAGAGATGAACAATACAATAACTGAAACGAAAAATACACTAGAAGGAATCAATACCAGAATAACTGATGGAGAAGGGATAAGTGACCTGGAAGACAGAATGGTGGAATTCACTGCTGTGGAACAGAATAAAGAAAAAAGAATGAAAAGAAATGAAGACAGCCTAAGAGACCTCAGGGACAAAATTAAACGCAACAACATTCACATTATAGGGGTCCCAGAAGGAGAAGAGAGACAGAAAGGACCAGGGAAACTATTTGAAGAGATTATAGTCGAAAACTTCCCTAACATGGGAAAGGAAATAGCCACCCAAGTCCAGGAAGTGCAGAGAGTCCCATACAAGATAAACCCAAGGAGAAACATGCCAACACACATAGTAATCAAATAGGCAAAAATTAAAGACAAAGAAAAATTATTGAAAGCAGCAAGGGAAAAATGACAAATATCATATAATGGAACTCCCATAAGGTTAACAGCTGATTTCTCAGCAGAAACTCTACAAGCCAGAAGGGAGTGGCATGACATACTTAAAGTGATGAAAGGGAAGAAACTACAACCAAGATTACTCCACCCAGCAAGGATCTCATTCAGATTCGATGGAGAAATCTAAAGCTTTACGGACAAGCAAAAGCTAAGAGAATTCAGCACCACCCAACCAGCTCTAAAACAAATGCTAAAGGAACTTCTCTAAGTGGGAAACACAAAAAAAGAAAAGGACCTACAAAAACAAACCCAAAACAATTAAGAAAATGGTAATAGGAACATACATATTGATAATTACCTTAAACATGAATGGATTAAATGGTCCAACCAAAAGATATAGGCTTGCTGAATGGATACAAAAACAAGACCCATATACACGCTGTCTACAAGAGACCCACCTTAGACCTAGGGACACATACAGACAGAGAGTGAGGGGATGGAAAAAGATATTCCATGCCAATGGAAATCAAAAGAAAGCTGGAGTAGCAACACTCATATCAGATAAAATAGACTTTAAAGATTGTTACAAGAGACAAGGAAGGACACTACATAATGATCAAGGGATCAATCCAAGAAGAAGATATAACAATTATAAATATATATGCACCCAACATAGGAGCACCTCAATACATAAGGCAACTAACTGCTAACAGCTATAAAAAAGGAAATCGACAGTAACACAACAATAGTGGGGGACTTTAACACCTCACTTACACCAATGGACAGATCATCCAAACAGAAAATTAATAAGGAAACACAAGCTTTAAATGACACAACAGACCAGATAGATTTAATTGATATTTATAGGACATTCCATCCAAAAACAGCAGATTACACTTTCTTTTCAAGTGCGCACAGAACATTCTCCAGGATAGATCATAGCTTGGGTCACAAATCAAGCCTCAGTAAATTTAAGAAAACTGAAATCACATCAAGCATCTTTTCTGACCACAACACTATGAGATTAGAAATCAATTACAGGGGGAAAAAACGTAAAAAGCACAAACACATGGAGGCTAAACAATACGTTACTAAATAACCAAGAGATCATTGAAGAAATCAAAGAGGAAATCAAAAAATACCTAGAGACAAATGACAATGAAAACACGATGATCCAAAACCTATGGGATGCAGCAAAAGCAGTTCTAAGAGGGAAGTTTATAGCAATACAATCCTACCTCAAGAAACAACAAACATCTCAAATAAACAATCTAACCTTACACCTAAAGGAACTAGAGAAAGAATAACAAACAAAACCCAAAGATAGTAGAAGGAAAGAAATCATAAAGATTAGAGCAGAAACGAATGAAATAGAAACAAAGAAAATAATAGCAAAGATCAATAAAACTAAAAGCTGGTTCTCTGAGAAGATAAACAAAATTGATAAACCATTAGCCAGACTCATCAAGAAAATGAGGGAGAAGACTCAAACCAATAAAATTAGAAATGAAAAAGGAGAAGTTACAACAGACACCACAGAAATACAAAGCATCCTAAGAGACTACTACAATCAACTCTATGCCAGTAAAATGGACAACCTGGAAGAAATGGACAAATTCTTAGAAAGGTATAAGCTTCCACAACTGAACCAGGAAGAAATAGAAAATATGAACAGACCTGTCACAAGTAATGACATTGAAACCGTGATTAAAAATCTTCCAACAAACAAAAGTCCAGGACCAGGTGGCTTCACAGGTGAATTCTATCAAACATTTAGAGAAGAGTTAACACCCATCCTTCTCAAACTCTTCCAAAAAATTGCACAGGAAGGAACACTCCCAAATTCATTCTGTAAGGCCACCATCACCCTAATACCAAAACCAGACAAAGATCTACAAAAAAAGAAAATTACAGGCCTATATCACTCATGAATATAGATGCAAAAACCCGCAACAAAATACTAGCAAATAGAATCCAACAACACATTAAAAGGATCATACACCATGATCAAGTGGGATTTGTCCCAGGGATGCAAGGATTCTTCAATATATGCAAATCAATCAATGTGATACACCATATTAACAAACTGAAGAAGAAAAACCACAAGATCATCTCAATAGATGCAGAAAAAGCTTTTGACAAAATTCAACACCAATTTATGATAAAAACTCTCTAGAAAGTGGGCATAGAGGGAACCTACCTCAACATAATAAAGGCCATATATGACAAACCCACAGCAAACATCATTCTCAATGGTGAAAAACTGAAAGCATTTCCTCTAAGATCAGGAACAAGACAAGGATGTCCACTCTCACCACTATTATTCAACATAGTTTTGGAAGCCCTAGCCATGGTAATCAGAGAAGAAAAAGAAATAAAAGGAATACAAACTGGAAAAGAAGTAAAACTGTCACTGTTTGCAGATGACATCATACTATATACATAGAGAATCCTAAATATGCCACCAGAAAACTACTAGAGCTAATCAATGAATTTGGTAAAGTTGCAGGATGCAAAATTAATGCACAGAAATTTTTTGCATTCCTATACACTAATGATGAAAAATCTGAAAGAGAAATTAAGGAAACACTCCCATTTACCATTGTAACAAAAAGGATAAAATACCTAGGAATAAACCTACCTAGGGAGACAAAAGACCTGTATGCAGAAAACTATAAGACACTGATGAAAGAAATTAAAGACGATACAAACAGATGGAGAGATATACCATGTTCTTGGATTGGAAGAATCAGTATTGTGAAAATGTCTATACTACCCAAAGCAGTCTACAGATTCAATGCAATCAAGATCAAATTACCAATGGCATTTTTTACAGAACTAGAACAAAAAATCTTAAAATTTGTTTGGAGACACAAAAGACCCCGAATAGCGAAAGCAGTCTTGAGGGAAAAAAACAGAGCTGGAGGAATCAGACTGCCTGACTTCAGACTATACTACAAAGCTACAGTAATCAAGACAATATGGTACTGGCACAAAAACAGAAATATAGATCAATAACAGGACAGAAAGCCAGAGATAAACCCATGTACCTATGGTCAACTAATCTACGACAAAGGAGGCAAGGATATACAGTGGAGAAACGACAGCCGCTTCAATAAGTGGTGTTGGGAAAACTGGACAGCTACATGTAAAAGAATGAAATTAGAACACTCCCTAACACCATACACAAAAATAAACTCAAAATGGATTAAAGACC
Organism: Delphinus delphis; assembly: GCF_949987515.2. Taxonomy (NCBI): domain Eukaryota; kingdom Metazoa; phylum Chordata; class Mammalia; order Artiodactyla; family Delphinidae; genus Delphinus; species Delphinus delphis. The sequence continues at coordinate 40,880,086 of NC_082692.2, read as the reverse complement.
TAAATGTAAGTCCAGACACTATAAAACTCTTAGAGGAAAACATAGGCAGAACACACTATGACATAAATCACAGCAAGATCCTTTTTGACCCACCTCCTGGAGAAATGGAAATAAAAACAAAAATAAACAAATGGGACCTAATGAAACTTAAAAGCTTTTGCACAGCAAAGGAAACCATAAACAAGACAAAAAGACAACCCTCAGAATGGGAGAGAATATTTGCAAGTGAAGCAACTGACAAAGGATTAATCTGCAAAATTTACAAGCAGCTCATGCAGCTCAATATCAAAAAAAACAAACAACCCAATCCAAAAATGGGCAGGAGACCTAAATAGACATTTCTCCAAAGAAGATACACAGATTGCCAACAAACACATGAAAGAATGCTCAACATCATTAATCATTAGAGTAATGAAAATCAAAATCAAAACAATGAGATATCATCTCACACCAGTCAGAATGGCCATCATCAAAAAATCTACAAACAGTAAACGCTGGAGAGGATGTGGAGCAAAGGGAACCCTCTTGCACTGTTGGTGGGAAAGTAAATTGATACAACCACTATGGAGAACAGTATGGAGGTTCCTTAAAAAACTAAAAATTGAACTACCATATGACCCAGCAATCCCACTACTGGGCATATACCCTGAGCAAACCATAATTCAAAAAGAATCGTACCACAATGTTCACTGCAGCTTTGTTTACAATAGCCAGGACATGGAAGCAACCTAAGTGACCATCGACAGATGAATGGATAAAGAAGCTGTGGCACATATATACAATGGAATATTACTCAGCCATAAAAAGAAACGAAATTGAGTTATTTGTAGTGAGGTGGATGGACCTAGAGTCTGTTATACGGAGTGAAGTAAGTCAGAAAGAGAAAAACAAATACCGTATGCTAACACATATATATGGAATCTAAAAAAAAAAAAAAAAAGGTCACGAAGAACCTAGGGGCAGGACGGGAATAAAGACACAGACCTACAAGAGAATGGACTTGAGGACACAGGGATGGGGAAGGGTAAGCTGGGACAAAGTGAGAGAGTGGCATGGACATATATACACTACCAAATGTAAAACCGATAGCTAGTGGGAAGCAGCCGCATAGCACAGGGAGATCAGCTCGGTGCTTTGTGACCACCTAGAGGGGTGGGTTAGGGAGGATGGGAGGGAGGGAGATGCAAGAGGGAAGAGATATGGGGATATATGTATATGTATAGCTGATTCACTTTGTTATAAAGCAGAAACTAACACACCATTGTAAAGCAATTATACTCCATTAAAGATGTTAAAAAAAAACTGCAGTGAAAAACTGATAAACTTATGAATTTCAAAACCTCTCTCTCAACTACTGATAAGTAGACAAAAAAAAATCAGTAAAAATATAGGTGATGTGAACCTCAGAATTAAAGAGCTTGATTTCCACACCTGACAATCAAAGAATACACAATCTTCTCAAACATACATGGGGGACTTTCCTGGTGGTCCAGTGGCTAAGACTCTGTGCTCCCAATGCACGGGGCCTGGGTTTGACCCCTGGTCAGGGAACTAGATCCCACATGCCGCAACTAAGAACCGGTGCAGCCAAATAAACAAATTTTAAAAAATTTAAAAAAAACATTGGACATTTACAAAAGTTGGTCGTGTCCTAGGCCAAAGCAAATATAAACAAATTTCAAAAAATTTTCAAATTTCAAATATTCAGTACCAAAAGGCCACATTCTCCATCCACAATGCAATTAAGTTAGACATTAATAACAAAAAGATAAAAAACTACTTTTGGAAATTTTAAAACACTCATCTAAAAAATCTCATGGATTGAAGAAGAAATGACTGAAATATAAAAATTCTTAGAACTGAATAATAAAAATGCTACATACTCAAACCTACAGAACTCAATAAAAGGAGTACTTAGAGGGAATTTCATAGTATATTTTTTTTAAATGGCAGTGCCACAATTTTTTTTTTAATTAATTTATTTATTTTTGGCTGCGTTGGGTCTTCATTGCTGTGCGCGGGCTTTCTCTAGTTGCGGCAAGCGGGGGCTGCTCTTCGTTGCGGTGCGCAGGCTTCTAATTGCGGTGGCTTCTCTTGTTGCGGGGCACAGGCTCTAGGGCACACGCAGGCTTCAGAAGTTGTGGCGCGGGGGCTTAGTTGCTCCGCGGCATGTGGGATCTTCCCGGACCAGGGCTCGAACCCATGTCCCCTGCGTTGGCAGGCGGACTCTTAACCATTGTGCCACCAGGGAAGCCCAGGAATTTCATAGTTTTAAATCTTCCTGGATGTGTGTGCTGGCAAGTTCTAAGATACTTCCAAGGAAGAGATCATTTCAATCTCAAACTCTTTCAGAATAAAAAGAATGAAGAAATACTTCCTTCCCACCTTCTTCTTCAAATCCAGTATGACTTTGGTACCAAAACCACACAAGTACAAGTACAAGAAAAGAACATCACAGGCCAATCTCACTTCTGCACAGAGAAGCAAAAATCCCATATGAATTAGACCAAATCCAGAATGGTTTAACATTCTAAAATCTACAAATGTAATATACCACACAGTAGATTTTTTTTTAAATTGAAGTATAGTTGATTTACAACATTGTGATACTTTCAGGTGTATAGCAAAGTGATTCAGATATAGATATATATACAGATAGATATATACATTCTTTTTCAGATTCTTGTCCATTATAGGTTATTACAAGATATTGAATATAGTTCCCTGTGCTATACAGTAGGTCCTTGCTGTTTATTTTATATATAGTTGTCCTAATTTATCCCACCCATGACATAATAGATTTTTAAAAACTTAAATATATGATTACCTCAATGTATGCAGAAAAAGCACACATTCTTGATTAAAAATTCAATACCTATTCATGATTTTTTAAAAATTAATAACTTTTGGCATACTAGGGATCGAAAGGAATTTTCTTCACCTGATAAAGGATATCTATAAAAAACCTACAACAACAGTACTCTTAATGCGGAAATGATGAAAGCACTCCTTTTAAAATTAGGAAGAGATAAGCATTCTCACTATCACCACTTCTATTCAACCATTCAGCTTTGTACTGGAGGTACTAGCCAACGCAGTAAGAGAATAAAGACATAGAGAAATTAAATACATAGGGATCAGAAAAGAAGAAATAAAACTGTCACAATTCAGAGATGATGAACGCCTACAAAGAAACACACACACACACCTCCAAAAACATTATTAGAAATAATTTAGGGGACTTCCCTGCTGGCGAAGTGGTTAAGAATCCGCCTGCCAACGTAGGGAACACGGGTTTGATCCCTCGTCCAGTAAGATCCCACATGCCGCAGAGTAACTAAGCCCATGCATGAGCCACAACTATGGAGCCCGAGTGCCACAACTACTGAAGCCCACGCAACTAGAGACTGTGCTCCACAACAAGAGAAGCCAACGCAGTGAGAAGCCCGCGCGCCGCAATGAAGAGTAGCCCCTGATCGCCGCAACCAGAGAAAGACCGTGAAAGCCTCCACGCAGCGATGTAGACCCAGCACAGCCAAATATAAATAAATAAGTTAAAAAAATAAAAATAAAGTTAAAATGATACTTAAAAAAAAAGAAAGAATTTAGGAAGGTGGCTGGCTATATAATCCATGTACAAAAATCAACAGCATTTCTACACACCACTTCAAACAAGTAAATTTCTTTTTTAAAACACAATATTTAAGGAACAACAGTTTATCTAAAGGACAAATCCTAAAAGAATAAAGTCCAAACAGAGAGAAAAAAAAATGTAGTTATTATTTCTAGTAATTCCTAGTATTATTCTTAGTAATTATCCCTAAATAAATGTAGATTTACTTCTAGTAGGAAAAACTATGATAAAAACTCTTAGCGCAAGAGTGATTAAAAGGAATTTTCTTAACCTGATAAAGGGCATCTACAAAAACACCTACATCTACATTACTCTTAATGAGAAAATGATAAAAGCATTTCTTTTAAACTCAGGAACAGGATATTATTCAACTATTAAACTGTCATAGGGTCCTGGCCAGAAGAGTAAAAGATCAAAGACATAAGAAATTAAAGGTAAAGAATTGGGAAGGATTTATGTATTCCTAGTAGGACTAAAGCTACATATTACACCTACCTAGGAGCAATTCTAACAAAAGGTTTGCAATATCTTTGTGCTGAAGACTATAAAAGGTTATCAAAAGACAATAAAGAATACATTTAAAAATGTAGAGAGGGGCCATGTTCGTGGATGGGAAGTTTCAATATCAAAAAGTATCAATTCTTCTAAACTGATCAATGCAACTACATTCAAAATCATTAATAAGCTTTTCTGAAAACTTATAAGCTGATCATAAAATTTACATGAAAAATCAAAAGGCCAATAATACTCAAGATAATGATGAAAAAGAAGGTAGGAGAGGGAAGTCCCTGGCAGTCCAGTGGTTAGGACTCCGCACTTCCATTGCAGGGGCATGGGTTCAATCCCTGGTTGCGGAACTAAGATCCCACAGCTGCATGGTGCCACCAAAAACAAAACAAAACAAACAAAAAAGAAGGTAGGAGAATTTGTCCTAAAAGCATGATAATTAAAACTGTTTTGCAGGTAGACAAATTGATCAATGGAATAGACTAGAGGCAAGAGGCACATGTTTGTGGAGTTTTGCTGTGTGACACAGACAGGACTACAGATCAAATGGGGAAAGAAAGGGACTTCCTATAAATGGTTCTAGGCCAATCATTTTTCCAAATAGAAAATAATTAGTATCCTACCTCACATCATACACAAAAATCAATTCTAGGTAAATTTAGGGCTTAAAAGTAAAAGGCAAAATTCTACAATATTAAGAAAATGCAGTATAATATTTTTCTGGCTTTGGGGTAATTAGGGATTCCTTAATCAAGACACAAAAATAAGGATTATTAAATTCATCAAGTTACAATTAGAAATTTCTGTTCATCATAAGACAACATAGAAAAAGTAAAAAGGGGAATTCCCTGGCAGTCCAGAGGTTAGGACTCTGCACTTTCACTGCAGAGGGCCTGGGTTTGATCCCTGGTCAGGGAACTAAGATCCCACAAGGCTCGCAGAGCGGGCAAAAAAATTTTTTTAAATAAAATTAAATCAAAAAAAAAAAAGTTAAAAGATAAAACACCTCCTGAAAGGTATCTGCAACCTATACAATCAACAAAAGATTAGTAGGTAAATGTATTAAGAACTCTTATAAATCAGTAAGAAAAACACAAACAGCCCAAGTTTTAAAAGGTCAAATGCTGACAGACATTTTACAGAAAAGAAAAATTTGTATGGTTATTTAACATTTGAAATGATGCTCAGTCTCATTAGTAATCAAGAAAATGCAAATCAAGCTCCCAGTGAGACACCTACCAGAAAGGCAAAGATAGTCTGATCTATCGTATGTTGGAGAAAATATGACTCATTGAAAATTCTTATACATTTCAGGTAAGGAATAAACTGGTCCCATCACTTAGGAAAACAATTTGGCATTGTCTCATAAAGTTGAATACTAGCATTCTCTTGATGCAGCAAGCCTACTCCTACCTCCAAGAGAGATTCTTTTTTTTTTTTGCGGTATGTGGGGCTCTCACTGTTGTGGCCTCTCCCGTTGCGGAGCACAGGCTCTGGACGCGCAGGCTCAGCAGCCATGACTCACGGGCCCAGCCGCTCCGTGGCATGTGAGATCTTCCCGGACCGGGGCACAAACACGTGTCCCCTGCATCGGCAGGCGGACTCTCAACCACTGCACCACCAGGGAAGCCCCAAGAGAGATTCTTGATAAAACTTTTGATATATCTATGTGTGCTAAAAGACATAATTGTTCATAAAACAATGCTCACAGGAGCAAGAAACTGGAAATAATCCAAATGTCCTCTGTTATATTCACACAATGTAACATTATATTGCAGTGAAAAAGAATGAGCTACATGGGCTTCCCGGGTGGCGCAGTGGTTGAGAGTCCGCCTGCCGATGCAGGGGACACGGGTTCGTGCCCCAGTCCGGGAAGATCCCACATGCCGCGGAGCGGCTGGGCCCGTGAGCCATGGCTGCTGAGCCTGCGCGTCCGGAGCCTGTGCTCCACAACAGGAGAGGCCACAACAGTGAGAGGCCCGCGTACCGCAAAAAAAAAAAAAAAAAAAAAAAAAAAGAATGAGCTACAGCCATATGTCATAACAGGACAATACTAGAAAAATTATGCATGAAATAATCCTGTGATTCTCGCTTTTATGGCACTCAAACCCAAAACCAAATAGTTAGTTTTTGCATACCTATAGCTCTATTTTTTTTTTACTTTTTTTTTTTTTGGCCACACCATGCGGTATGCGGAATCTTAGTTCCCCAACCAGGGATCAAACCCATGCCCCCTGCAGTGGAAGCACAGAGTGCTAACCACTGGACCACCAGGGAAGTCCCTATGGCTGTATTTTTAAAAGCCAGGGCATGATAAAGACAACATTTAGGTCAAGAGGTGCCTCTATGTGAAACGCAGGGTGATGGGGTGGGGTTTATTGCCAAGGTGTGTGGTAGGTTCATGGATGTCTATATCATTAAAAAAATACAAAAGAAGGGCTTCCCTGGTGGCGCAGTGGTCGAGAGTCCGCCTGCCAATGCAGGGGACACGGGTTCGTGCCCCGGTCTGGGAAGATCCCACATGCTGTGGAGCGGCTAGGCCTGTGAGCCATAGCCGCTGAGCCTGCCAGTCCAGAGCCTGTGCTCCGCAACAGGAGGGGCCACAACAGTGAGAGGCCCGCGTAGCTAACGGCCCCTTCTGTCTCTCTGTCTCTCTGTCTCTCTCTCAACTAAACAGCACATGGGACTATTCCTTTCCTCTTCCCCATACCCCTACCTGTGTCCGAGCATTGAGCAGCTGTTGGAAACTTTCAACCTCTTTGCTGTCATCCGCAGCCCGCTCCTAAGGGAAGACACAGGGAAATCTCAAGTTTGGGGAGAAGTTGCCCTTCACGTCAGAATATCCCCTTCTCCCCACATTTACTGTACATAGCCAGACGCTGTGCCAGTCTGCAAGAATAAAACACCAAACAAAGCCAGCATAATCTTTGCCCTCGTGGAGGTAACAGAGCAGTGGGGGGAACCCAAATTCTCCAGGAAGGGAGACAAGGAGAAAGGGCTTCAGGTACCATCAGCACCCCCAGCATCATGTCGTAGTTGTTGATCAGAAACACAAGCTGCTCCTTCCTTGAGGAGAACTCGGCTGCCACTCGGAGGACAAAATTCTCCACCTCCACCTGAAAAAATGAGAGGAGGAGGTGGCAGGAGCAGGCAAGGGCCCCCACCTCACACTCCAGCCCCCTGCAGCAGCGCTGTGGCTCGGCAACCTCTCCCAGCCGCCCCTCACCTGTAGCTGGCCTAGCAGCTGCATCGTCCGTTCATTGGGAATCGTCTGATTGATGCTGACAAGAGCCGAGGAGAACTCTGCATAGCGGCGTGTGATCTGGGAGAAAGAAGGTAGGAAGAAAAATCAAGCCAACCCCCTGGCCCAACCCATGAAACCCCCAACTCCCTTGAAGCTGGCCAACTGGTCTCTGGGTGACTCCCACCTCCAATCCCTCCCCTAACAGTGCCCAACCCACCCTGAGTCTGACCACACTCCCAGATTGCCCCTCACTCAGCGTGGCTAGCTGTCCAGCCAGGCCCATGGACACGACCGTGAACCTGGGTGACCCCTGCAGCGAGGCTTCGAGCCCTGCCTTTGAACGGCCCGTTACCCCTGACCGCCCTCACATAGTGAGGCCGAGTGTCCAGCCCCCCGAGGCGCTGAGGGTCAGTGCTGCGGACACTCTGGACGTTCATCTCCAGGATCAGTTCAAACCGTGGCCACAGCAAGGTAAGCACTTGTTCCCAGTACCTGTGGGCTTGATCAGAATCAGAGATCTGGCAAGGAACGTCAGGGGTGGGGGCCAGGGGGAGGGTGTGTGTGCGGGAACCCTCATCGACAGGTGATAGCTGGTGGAGGCTGGAGTGGGTGTGAAAGGTGAGTCTGGAAGCAGCAGTACTGCCTCTAGACAGACAAATGGTAACAGGGTCAATGGTTCAGGTCAGGAGGAGCCCACGGGTCAGAGCAGGCTGGTGCAAGACCAAAGATTTCAAGGCCAGTGGGACATCAAGGACCAGAACTCAGCGACCTGTCCAGGGCAGGAACATCCCTCTTGGCTGCAATGTTGCGGAATCGGAGGACAATATGGATACAGAGAAAAACAGCAATGGCATCGTAGCAGTCAGTGAGGTAAGACTCCAGGTGTTTCTGTGATTTAGGAACAGGCAGGGGATTGGAAGAGAGCATCTGTTACTTTGCTTTTCCCAGTGGCCATGGACAGATGCTTGTGCTCCCCTAGGGACGTGGCACTAGGGAGGGGATCTAAATGGGAAATGCTCCCTCCTTCCCTGCCCACTGGCCACTCGGGTGGTCCTGCAGCCTTGCTCCCCAGATCTAAGATCACAAGCCCATCATAGCAGAATTCAGGGCTGAGCACCAAGGTTTAGGGGCCCCTGAGTTTTCAGGTGCTGTCACCTGTGTGTCCCCAGGAGCCTCTGGGACCCCAAGCTTTGATGGTTTCATGGGGAATCACACAGCGAGGACGAGGCTCATGCATTTTAGAATGAAGGGATCCTGGTTTCAGTAACCCCACGGCTGTGACCTCACTGTGGTGCTGACAAGAACTGGGGACAGAGTTTTAAGAGCCCGGGAGCGAGGGAGCCTACCAGGGTCATGCTGAGCGTGCGGCCCATGACTGCGTGGAAGAGGTCGTGTGCAGCCGAGCCAGACACAACGAAGAATTCACAGATGAAAAGGTATTCACGGCAGGAGTTGTCAAGGAGGGCGTAGTGCTGGCTGCGGAAGAGGGCCTCGAAAGGATACTAGGATGGAAGGGGTAGGAAAAGAGACAGACGGGATGGACCCCAGTACCAGCCGTCCATGGACACAGCTGGGAAATCAGCAAACCTGGGTAATGGGAGCTCAGGAGACCCTCCCCATCTACCCCTAGTCCAGGCTGCGAAAGAGCATCCTGAACGGGTACTGAAGAGGTAGGGGGAGGGGGGGCACGAGAAGACGCCGCCTCCACCTGCTGTTGCTGCTCCCATATCCTCCTTCACACCTGCCTCATGACATATCACACACCTCTCCCCTCTGTACACCCTAAGTCAATGGTCCCCACCCTCTTATCACAGAACACTGGGGTGACTGGAGAAGGGGACCCCCACGGGCCTGCAGTGGGGGAAGCTTCGCCCTGAGGTCTGTACTCGGAGTTCTCCCGCCCCCACCCCCACCCCGTCGGCTAAGGCTTGCTCCTCCTCCTACCCTCTGTTCTCCCCGCTGGGCGGTGTGGGGCACAAGGATGGGGGCTTCCAGTTCAGTGGGGGAGATGACAGAGCCCCGGGTCCCCAGGGTGAAGATGGTATTCCTGCTGCGGAGGGATGGCTTTGAGAAGAATCGTGGCGAGTCAGAGTCAAGGAAAACAGTCACATCACAACTGTGATGGAAGGTCAAAGACTCAGGACCTCCAGGGGCCCCCAGCAGCCAGACACAGCCCCAGGGTCCCTCTTTCCCAGTTCTGGGGCCCCACTTCACCTCACATCGGTGAATGAGCCCTAAGGAGCCTCTACACCCCCTAACATCATATGCAAAACTCTGTGTCAGGATGATTTGTGCATTTTTCTGGGGAGGGAGGCCACAGCCTTGATCACATTCTCAAAGGTTTTGGTCCCACAGAAAAAAGGTAAGCAGCAGTGCCTTGGAGGCTGGAGCCCGAAGCCCCCTCACTCTCCAGATCCAGCATGAGGGCCCCTCAGCTCCAGGATATCTTTCTTGGCTGTATCTTCTACACCCATTAGATCATCCTTCTCAGCGACCTCCTCATACTAGAGAAAAGAGCAGAGAGAACTGGGAACCATCGCTTCCCAAAGTGCAACAAAAAAATGTCTTTTTATCCTGTCCCCCATTGCCCCGTAGCTGCCCCTCCCCGCAGCCCAGGGGCCCAGGACTGCCTCTTCCTCCGTGGCCTCACCTGCACCTTCATGAGCCGCCCCAGGTAAGAGCGGTAGTAGGACAGGTACATCTTGCTCAGTGTCTCCACGTACTCGTCCCTGATCTCCTTTGCGGTGGCCCGTTCGTTGCCCAGCAGGAACTGATAGAAAAACCTGGAGATGCCAGGGACCAGTCAGTCTCCCTGATGGCCCAAGACGCCCAGCATCATGCTGGGCTGCTCAAGGGCTCCGAGGCCACCCCCAGCCCTTCGTTTGGGCGACAACCTGTACTTCAGCAGGGCCGTCTGGGGGATCTGATAGTTGGTCATTGGTTTTCTGAAGGAATAGATCTTCTGAAGGATGAACTCTCGGATCTTCGTCACTGCCTAGACATGGGGGACCAAACACAGGGCATGAAGCTGCAACCTCACTGTTTGGGAAGTACTGAGGGAAGGAACAAATGTTGGATATGGAAGGGGTAAGAGTAGAGAATACCTCTTTGATATTTCTTAAGACTTTCAGGGGAACCCAGAGATGTGCTCTGCTAGGTAAAGGCAAGGTGAAGTTCTTGGGCACAGGCTACAATGAGCTTTGCCAGGGCAATTCAGGGTGGACTTCTCAGGCAGGCTGGTTTGAGTAGTCTCTAGGGTATCCACCCCCCTCCCCACCTTGATCCGGAGCCTGTCGAGCACGCCTCGGACGTCTGCACAGGCCGCTGTGCCCCTAGCCTCCTGCTCTCGGACTGCAGCTGCCTTGGCATCCAGCTCCTGCAGCTGCTCCAGGAACCGGGGCTCTGTGACTGGTGCCTCCAGAATTGCCCTGGGGAGCAAGGAGGGGTGGGATGGGGGAGGAGGGAGACCCAGACACCCCTAGACTCTAAACCATACCCCTGGCATCCAGCCTCTGTCTCCTCTCCCTTCTTACACTGCATCATAGAGTCAGGACACACATACAAAGTTTTCTGTTCCTAGACACACACACCTCCACCACCCACATAAGCCTTGGACCCCCTTCTCTACGCCCAACCCTGGATGATTCCTAATCTTTGATGCCTAAAGCCTGCATCAAGGTTAGGAAGCGCTGTCAACCCACTCATCAGTTTCTGGAAGTGACGTGATGGAGACCCATGTGGTAAGTAGGGTAGGTCGCTCCAGCCCATCTACTTGGTACAGACATTATGCCCCTTCAAACTGATGACTCACGTGACCAGAGCAGAGGGCACCACCAGACCATCGACAAGCTCCCCGAGTTTCCCCCGGACAGCCTGGCGGTTTCGAAGCCGAATGTTCATGGCTCCTGACTGTTCCTGCAGTGTCCGGATCTCAGAGCTGATGGAGCTGAGATCACTCTGAAAAGCTCCCAGCATCTGCTCCATGCGCTGGGGGAAGGTGGAAGTGTTACTGAATGGCCATAGGGTTGGTAGGGGACGAGGGGGCCACCCAAGTTTCTTGGTAAAATCTCCAGCATCTATCAGTCCGAGGGTAGTGGATGATAAGGGAAGAGGTACCTGAAAGATCACTGGCAAATAACATCAGTCATAGCGGCAACAACAAAAACGGCTGCTGAGGTCACCCTGAAGTGACCCTAACTGTCCCCGCCTGAGGCTGATGACGTAAAGAAAGTTCCCAGAGACCATGATCTGGGCTCAGGATTATGAGGGTTACTAACCTCAAGGACAGCATCACAGGCTGTGATCTGGTTGTGCAGAGATGCTATGTTTTCACTCTCTTGGATATCTGACTCACAAAAAGTCAAGGGGCCTCACTGTGGAGATGGAGATCCTCAGACCCGCAGGACCTCTCCAATTTCTCCCTGAGGTGACATAAACCTCAGAGAGAAGATGGCAGCCCCAGCTGGGCTGTCAGCACCATGCCCCCCAAGATGCCCATTTTAATAACACCACCCTTTTTCTCTGCTGGAGGATACAATCCCGAATGGATTTCTGCTCAATCTGCTGTAGCTCCAGCTCAACCTGCTTTGAATAGTGACGGAGATCCACACCCTGGGAGGACAGAAACGTGACAGGTCAGGAGGGAGTCAGTGAAGCGATGCTGGAACAGAGTCAATGAAGGACTAGAGAGTAAGACACCAAGGTGGTATTAGAAGAGCAAGAGATTGTTTTCTTCTTCTTTTCTCTGAGGGGAGGGTAAGTGGAGGGACAGATTAGTATAGTGGAAAACCTCACCGTTTTAAGAGCTTCCTTTACTAACTCATCCTCCAGATTCGCCTGAATGTGAACTGCAAATAGAAGTTCATCATAAGGGTCCATCCAGCTCCTCCACAGCTCCATCCCCACATTGAACATCCACACACTAACCCCTGCCCTAGTACTTCCAGCCCCCATGCCTCTCAGGTTATAGGAACTGCATCCCCCCACCCCCGTGCCATCACTTACCATCCACTTCATCCAGGATGAATTCATCAGAGGTGATGTCCAACTCTCCAAGCTGCAATGGCTCCTGAAGACCCGGACCACCCTCCTGGAGGGGGACAGGTTAATGGGAAAGCAAGGGGGAGAACAAAATACAATGGGGTAATCACCAACCCTTCAAGTGGGGGAGAAGGACTTTCACTGGGGAGCCATAGGTAAATACTGAGTCCAAAAATTCCAAAAGCCTCATATTGTCTCAGTCTTACTGACTGGGGCTGATGGGTAGGGAATATGACCAGCAGACAGGCAACCCAGAAAGGGCGGAGGTGACCAAATGAGGAAAATGAGGAGATGCAGAGGACAAAGCAGAACCTGCAGTTGAATTTAAGATCTCTAGACTCCTGCTATCTTAGGTGTTCTATCACCATCCCACTCGGGAGCCCCAGCCTTTCTAGAAATGCCAACTAACCTATAGTGTTTACCTACATGCCAGGGGCCATCTTATTTGTATTCATTTGCCTAATCCTAACCGACAATCTATACAGTAGGTCTTATTTTCTTCACCTCATAGGTGTGGAAAGTGATGGCACAGAGGGACTAGTTAACTTGCCCAAAGACACACAGTGTAAGTGGCAGAAATGGAATTAGAACCCAAGCAATCTAACTCCAGAGGCCATGTTCCTAGCCGTTACTCTACACTGCTTCTCTATTCTGCCCAAACATCTGGAGATTAACTGAAATTGTGGCCCCAGAACCTGAGTCTCGGCCATTCTGGTCCCCGCTCAGTTTCAGGTCTGATTCCAGGAAGGTGTATGGAGAGCCAAACCGGGTAGCATCACCGGTAGCAGCCGAGCTCCCAACCTTGTGCCTAAACCCAGCCCAGGCCTTTCTGACGTGAGGAGCTCGGACGAGACTCTGCAGGAGAAACAGCCCTGCGTTCTCACCAGCGGGCCCTCCTCCTCCTCCATATCTGAGGCTCCGGCCCGCAACACCAGCTCCCGGGCGGCTGCAGCCATGGTCGCAGCGGCGGCCATTCCGCGCAGCCTCACTTCCGGCAGCTGTCAGGCGAGTCTGTTCCCCGGAGTGGAACTACAAGTCCTGGAGTGTCTTGCACTGCGCGAAATCGCTCCCAGATATTTGAGTTAAATTGTTTGCCTCCAGCCTTTCCCTTTCAGGTCTAACCGCTTCACCCAAGTGCAAATGGGAATCGGAAGTCTTAAGCACGATCTCAATCCGGAACCCTCGTTGCTCTCACACCCGAGAACTTTACGAACACGTAAAGAAAAACCGCACCGGAAGTCTTGGCTCCCAACTCAGACTCTTGCACAGTTTCCGGAAACTCCTCATCAAGATCGCTCCGCCCCTTCCGACGGGTAGTGATATAGTGCTGGTACGTCACTTCCGCTCTCTCTTCCACTGGAGGCCTACACGCCGCCGCTGGGGCCGCCGCTGGGGCCGCCGCCATGGTAAGACTGGAGTCGGTACGGGGATCTGGCGACATCGGAACCGGGGCAGGGAAGGTCTGCTGTCAGGGGGCCGAAAATGTCCTACTCTGGGGGCCTGCAACTTTCTGTGTGGAGCCTTGGATCGCACCCCTGGAAAAGGACGACTAAAGACATCCAGTTCTGGGGAGTGGGGCCGGAGGAAGTCATTCCGCGGGCGCTGGAAAGGCTTGGGCGTGAGGGGGGCCCTCCGGCCTCCGCCACTCAGAGTGTACTTTGGGAACGGGCAGGAGACGTGCTTCCTCCCGGAGGTTGCGTTTTTCCAAGCCTGAACACTTGATGCTCCTGCTGTCTGCAGGACTGAGGAGTTTGTTGTGTCGTGAAAACCTGACGGGGGCTTCTTGCTCTCTGTGTGACAAGCTTAACGCTCGTGTTTGAGGTTACAGTTTAATAGTAGTTCACGGTGTCTAATTTCTCCCCGAATCTCTGTCAGTCTCTAGTAATCCCCGAGAAGTTCCAGCACATTTTGCGAGTACTCAACACCAACATCGATGGGCGGCGGAAAATTGCCTTTGCCATCACTGCAATTAAGGTAAAGTAGGGTAAGGACTACTTGGGTTGTAAGTGTAACAACTTGGGTTGTTAACAATTGAGCTTCCGTTAAGGCAAGGTGGAGGAAGTCCCAACCAGATCACCACATCTGCTGGGTAAAAAAAGAATAGTTAAGAGTGCAACTAGTTCCCTTAACCCCGTAACAATATTTGCCCGAAAAGGTAAGTGATAAAAGCCAAAGAACAGTCTCAGGTCAAGCCAATGTATTTCACCTAGGGGATGGAGAATGGGTTTGGTTGTCTACCTGAATTCACTAAAAACTTCCTGGACCATCAGCCATCAATCAGCTTGTCCGTGCTAGATTTGGTTTCTGCCGCTCTCCCCCAGTGCATCATAACAGCAACTCTTCCTGGGAAATGTGTATATCCTAGGAATTGGATGATTGTACATTTTGAAGGGTGAGTAGAAATGCTGAGAGATTCTAAGTTGGGAGATGGGAGGTGTCACTATGTCATGACAGGACACCATTATAAGTATTTTATAGATAGGTTGTTAATTTAAAACAGTATATCATAAGCTTTTCTTTATAAGATCCATCGCATTTACTTTTTCATTCTGTAATTCAAGGAGCACAGCTTTCATACTTAAATGGTACATACGAAGACTGCTGCCTTCTGTTCTGTGAAACTAGTAAGGCAGTGTGGAATACAGTACAGGCTTACCTCATTTTATCGTGCTTAGCAATAATGTGTTTTTTGTGGCAGCCCTGTCTCAAGGAAGTCAGTTTTCAATAGCATTTGCTCACTTGGTGTCTCTGTCACATTTTGGTAATTCTTGCAAGATTTCAAACGTTTTCATTACTGTGTTTGTTAATGGTGATCTGTGATCAGCGGCCTTTGGTGTTACTATTGCAAAAATATTTAGACTTGATGAAGACTCAGGTGATGGTTACCACTTTATAGTAATAAAGTATCTTTTAATTAAGGTATGTATGGGGTTTTTTGAGACATAAAGCTATTGGCTCCCTTAATAGATTACATAACTTTTACATGTGCTGGGAAACCAAAATATATTGTGTAGCTCCCTTTATTGCAATATTCACTGTTTGGCATGGTCTGGAACTGAGCCCACTGTATCTGTGAGGTTGCCTGTTCCCTTTTTAAAGGCTGTAGGTGAGATAGGTGGTCTTTTGAGAAAGGTGGTCTTTTGTTAATGATCTGGAATGTAGGACAGGGTAATACTTAGAAATTGGAAGAAAGTTGCCGGGGGGAGGTTGAGTATAAGGAGGGGTTCCTCAAAAAAATGTAGTTAGAGGAGCAAGGTTAATTGGCCAGGGAAAGGTGAAGTATTGAAGTTGGCACAAGCAGAAGAGGGTATTTGCTCAGAGGTAATACACACCTGCAAGGTTATTCTGTGCCATGATCCCTTTGTTATTTTGTTTCCATTTGTCCACTTTGGCTATGAATATTCCTTAAGGCTGGTTGTTCTGCTCTTTCTCTAAATCAGGATGATAACTGTTGTCTGCAGATTGTTTGGAAACATGGAGGGGGTTGGAATTGGTCACAATGACTGGGTTTCAGAGACTAGTATGAAGTTAGTATCAACTCTTCTGTTATATGGTCCAGGCCCTTGAGCTACAAAGATGAGAAAGTGATGATTTTCTGTAGTGTACTCTTCTGGATGGAGAGAATAAGGGTGGTCTGCTTGGGGCAGAGTAAAGGGGATCTGTGGGTCTAACTTAGGAGGTTGGCAAGCCATTATCTAAATAGGGCTTTCAAAAATCTTAGCTTGACAGCAACTTTTTTAAAAACTTGTTAATGGAAAGTTTTAAACACTTAAAAGTAGAAGGAGGGGCTTCCCTGGTGGCGCAGTGGTTGAGAGTCCGCCTGCCGATGCAGGGGACACAGGTTCGTGCCCCAGTCCGGGAAGATCCCACATGCTGCGGAGTGGCTGGGCCCGTGAGCCATGGCCGCTGAGCCTGCACGTCCGGAGCCTGTGCTCCGCAACAGGAGAGGCCACAATAGTGAGAAGCCCGCGTACCGCAAAAAAAAAAAAAAATAGAAGGAAGAGAAAGTTTGAGAGAGACTTAAGATCCTAGTCTCTTCCAAATCAATCTGGTAATTTGACTTCCTGCTCACTTTCTTACAGAAAGGAAATGCCATCTATTTCAGTTCCCTGGGGCCCTTGTAACACAGACTTGTTGGCTTCAAACAACAGAAACTTAATCTCTCAGTTCTGGATGCCAAACATCCTTGGTTTCTTTGTGTTACAGCTGCATCACTCTAGTGTCTCGCCTCTTATCACATGCCTTCTTCCCTCTGTGTCTGTGTCCTCTCCTTTGATAAAAACACCAGTCATTGGATTTAATCCAGTATGACCTCATTTTAACAAACTATATTTCAAAATAAAGTAACGTTTTGAGGTTCTGGATGGACATATATTTGGTGGGACACTGTTCAACCCAGCACACAGTCCTTCACTATCCAAGTCAGTTTGGCTTGTGAATTCAGGTGGCAAGGAGTACCAGTGGTGGTGGTGATATGATGCCACTGATTTAAGTGTTTGTTTATTTTGATCGTGCAGTGACCTGCCCAAAGGATCATGGCCTGTCGCCCTTAGACATCGTGAGCAACTGACATTCCTACCCCTTAATCAACCCTATTAATTCAAAATACCCTAATCTTGCTGCCTTGGTGCTACATCAGCTCTGAGGGGCATCAGCTTCATTCTCCACGATGCAGAAATGAGGAGGTGCCTTTCTTGGATGCTGCTGTATTGTCTGAACAGCAGCATTTACACTAGGTCCGTATGCTGGGCAAGTGGGGAAAAAAGATTCTGCTTTCAAGGGGTATATGCCCCAAGTTCTCTGGTCCAGCCCTGCCTCTGAACAAAACTTTTTCTCTTTTAATGATTAGGCTTTGTATCTGGAAAAGTATAAGGCATTAGGTTATTTTAGGACCTACCTTTCTGTGCTTTTTGAATCATGGGTCTATAAAGGAAACCCAAAAAATCAGACTCATCCGACTCTGAAACCTTTCCTCAGGGTGTGGGGCGAAGATATGCTCATGTGGTGTTGAGGAAAGCAGACATCGACCTCACCAAGAGGGCAGGAGAGCTCACTGAGGATGAGGTGAGGACAAGGAAGAGGGGCTGGGGATTGGGCCTATGGGGAGGGGGCGGGGAGACCATCTGGACCTGACCCTTGTCCTGCCTGCCAGGTGGAACGTGTGATCACCATTATGCAGAATCCACGCCAATACAAGATCCCAGACTGGTTCTTAAACAGACAGAAGGACGTGAAGGATGGAAAATACAGCCAGGTGTGTATTAAGATGGGGGAGATTAGAGAAAAGCAGGGTGTCCAGTTAGAATTGGTCATAGGCCAGGGGGTAGAACAAGCATACCTCACCATCTCCTCTGTATCCAGGTCCTGGCCAACGGTCTGGACAACAAGCTCCGTGAAGACCTGGAGCGACTGAAGAAGATTAGGGCCCACCGAGGGCTCCGCCACTTCTGGGGGTGAGTGGGGCGGGGGTTCATCTCTGCCTGTCCCTAGACTCCCAGGGAATTCTCATGCTCTGTCTTTTTCCAGACGTTTGTATGGTGTAAGACCTGTAACCCTTCTCTTTTCTCACCTGCAGACTTCGTGTACGAGGCCAGCACACCAAGACCACAGGCCGCCGTGGCCGCACCGTGGGTGTGTCCAAGAAGAAATAAATTTGTGGGCGTTGTCTGTTAATAAATAGTTTATACAGTTATGGCTTCCTTCTTTATGGTTCTTTGCATTTTTCTGGAGACACTAATAGGGAACATGTTCTCACACTGGGGCCTGTTGGTCATTTTCCCTCCTGCCTGATTTCCCCACTCAGCTGCCCAGACAGTGTCCTTGGTCTTGGTTAAACCTATGCTGTTGCCACTCCCCACTGCGGGAAGCAACATTTTACTTAGTGGTGCCCTGCTCTCGAGGTGGGTGGGAGAAGGGGCAACCAACACGCTCATCCTCGAGGAGGAGCCCTCACGATTTTCAAGACTAGGCTCCCTATTGTCTTGCAGGGTGTTGAGGCTTGTGTAGGTAGTTGAGCCTAGCCGGTTGCCGCTTAGGCGAGTATTTCCAGGTCTTTACCACCCTAGGTTTCTGAGAGTTGGGTGGAGATGCTGATTTTGGTGACCCGGAAGAGCTGAGCGGCAGGGGGGGGTGGGGCGCATTGTTGCCAGGGAGCCGCTGCCGTTCCGGCTGCACAGCGTTCGCCCGCTGTGCCCGAGGCCCGCGGGTCCAATTCCATTCTTGCCCAGTTTCGGGGAAGACCCCACTTGTACACCACAGTCCCCTCTGCATTCTGCTTGCCGCGCGGCTGCGAAGCTTCTGACAGGGTTCCCGGGGGCGCGCACGCCACGCCCTCCCAGCGAGAGGGGCGGGGCTAGGACGCTTCCGCGGACGGAAGAGGTGACTGTTGAAGCGGAAACCCGCCGGCCATGGAGGCAGGCCTCGGCGGCCGAGCCGACAAGGTAACCTCCCTTCAGCTGCAGCCATGGGCCCCGCCGCGCCGCCTCCCGCGCCGGCACCGTAGGGCGCTGGCACAGGCCGTGCCCTCCGCCCGCCCCAGCCCTGGCGTGACCGGTTAGGGACCGAAGTGTCCTAGAGCTGCATTCTCCGCCCTCTAACCGCGTTCCATCTTTCCCTCCAGGTCCCCTCTGACTGCGCCGCACCATGCGCCTCAGCCTCTTCCGGCGCCTTCTCCTGGCCGCCCTGCTGCTCGTGATTGTCTGGACGCTCTTTGGGCCCTCGGGCATCGGGGAGGAGCTGCTGAGCATCTCGCTAGCCTCCCTGCTCCCAGGCCCGGCCTCGCCCGGGCCGCCCCTGACCCTGCCCCGCCTCCTGATCCCCAACGAGGAGGCGTGCGGCGGTCCCGGCCCCCCGCCCTTCCTGCTAATCTTGGTGTGCACGGCCCCGGATAACCTGAACCAGAGAAACGCCATTCGGGCCTCGTGGGGCCGGCTGCGCGAGGCCCGAGGGCTCAGGGTGCAGACTGTCTTTCTGCTGGGAGAACCCAGCTGGGGCTCGCGCGGGAACGACCTGGCGCGGGAGTCAGCGGCCCAGGGGGACATAATGCTGGCGGCTTTCCAGGATTCCTACCGCAACCTCACTCTCAAGACCCTCAGCGGGCTGAACTGGGCCGACAAACACTGCCCCGTGGCCCGCTACATCCTCAAGACTGATGATGATGTGTTCGTCAATGTCCCCGAACTGGTATCAGAGCTGGTCCGGCGAGGAGGCCGCTGGGAGCAATGGGAAAGGGGCATGGGGCCCCCGAGAAAGGCGAAAGTTGGAGATGAAAAGTGGGAAGGAGGCCCCACCTTGGCGAGCCAGCCTGTGCCTCTCTTGTACCTGGGCCGTGTGCATTGGCGGGTGCACCCCTCTCGGACACCAGGGGGCAAGCACCAGATATCAGAGAAACAGTGGCCTCCCACCTGGGGCCCCTTTCCCCCCTATGCCTCAGGCACGGGGTATGTGCTATCGGCTTCTGCTGTGCAGCTCATACTGAAGGTAGCCAGCCGGGCACCCCTTCTGCCACTGGAGGATGTCTTTGTGGGGTTAAGTGCCCGACGAGGAGGCCTCGCCCCAACCCACTGTGTCAAGCTGGCTGGTGCCACCCACTACCCCCTGGATCGGTGCTGCTATGGGAAATTCCTGCTGACATCCCACAAGCTGGACCCCTGGGAGATGCAGGAAGCCTGGAAGCTGGTGGGTGGCTCTGACGGGGAAAGAACTGTACCCTTCTGCTCCTGGCTCCAGGGAGTCCTCGGCATCCTCCGATGCCGGGTAATAGCCTGGCTTCACAGCTGAGAGGGCGTGAGCGCCCAGGAGAGGGGTGAGGAGCTGAGAGTCCAACCAGCACCCTCACCACCTTCTCTCTCCCGGGCCCAAGGCAGGGGCTCTAGCTGGCTGCAACTGATTGGTTGCCCTACACCAGATGCGCAGTCTGTCACTGAAGACTGAGGGATACAGGACACACCTAGGGGGCTGCCTTGCCTGCCAGCCCCAAAGATGGTCATCAGGAAGAGCCGCACATGCTGGGTTGTTCTCTCCAGCCACGGCAGGGGAGGGGCACAAGCCCCTCAATAAACTTGTCTCTTTTCCTCTTCGAGTACAGTGTGGTCCTCACCAGGAGTCTCAGATCACAAACCTGGGGAACCTGAAGGCTACCAGAGCCTGCTGGATGGAAAGGACATCTCCAGGGATGTGGGAGAGGGAGGACAGCCTCTCCCTGGAGGAAGGCCCTAGAGAGCCAGACTAAAGCCACAGCGACCACAAGATAGGGGTGAGGGTAGAAGCAAGACACCACGACCTCTCGTGTCTGAGAGCAGCCCCAGGCCGGACGTGGGAAGGGAACAGGTCCACAGGATGATCCAGACATGTTATCCAAAAACCCACCTTCCTGTTTAATACCAAGCCCTCTCCCCCAACCCCCAGGAGTCAGCTTTCCACCCCCTGTGGGGGAGGGGGCTCACTGCTCCCTCCTCATTCCAGGGAACAGGTCATTCCCCACAGGTGCTCTTGGGGAGAGAATGTCGTTCCCAGGAACCCCTGGAGCCTGGCTCAGCGCACAAATCTGTCCAGGGCAGATGGCCGGGCCCCCATGGGCTTGGCCTTCTCTTGCTTCTGCGGCTGCTGCTCCAAGCTCTGCCGGACTTTGTCCTGGGGTGGGGAGAAAAGGCGAGGTGAGAAGTGGCAGGAGGGCATAGCCCACAGGCCACCCGGCCCATCCCCCAGTGCTCACTTACCCTGTGTTCCTCATCCATGACCTTCCTCTTCCTCTTCACCAGACTTGCTGTGGAGCTGCGGCCCTTCTGCTTTGGCTTTGGCTGGAAGGGAGGCTTGGTGTCGGGATCGTAGCCCTGAGGGAGGGGACAGGAGTGAAACCTGAAACAGACTTCCAAGGCAGGGAACTGCACTTATGAGGACATGGTGGGGACAGGATGTGGGGGTGAGGAAGGCCCGGGCCCTCGGGGGCCTGCTCCGTACCAGCCTCTCAAGCCGTTCCTTCTTTTCCTGCTCCAGAGAGATGACATCAACCTCTGCCAGGGCTCGTGGGTCCAGACAGATGAGCTCTGCAGGTACCTGGGTGTGTCACAGAGGGACAGGAATGCGTAAGGAGCCACAGGAGGGTGACACCCAAGAGATGCCGCTGAAGCCCACTCTTCCCAAGACCCCCGGCCCCACACCACACGCAGACACTTCCTCACCTTCTCCAGTAGGGCCTTCACCTCCCACTCCTGGCGCTGCTTCCGGCTCCTGTATGGGTTACTCTCCAGGCCGTCGAAGTTGGGCTCAGCAGCCCCTGGAGGGAGGAGGGAACACAGAACTGTAAACAGGAACCTACTCCAGCCTGAGCAAGCCCCTGGCCCCCAGCTGTCTCAGGGTCAGGCCCACTCCAGCTTCCATCCCAAGGTCATCCACTTAAGAGCCCCAGCCCTGCCCACTCACCAGGGACCAGCATGCTGGTGATGCCCCCGCTGTGCCCCACTCCCAGCACATCTTCAAAGGGGCAGAACTGAAGGCCATGCACGTGGCCTGAGAGCCGGTGGGTGAGGTAGGGCTGCTCCAGGGACGGGGGGCTGGCCTTGCCCTGTCCTGCCCATATGTTGACCACATCGCCCGTTCCTGCAGCCAGCAGTCCCCGCTGGGAGAAGGCCAGGTGCCCCGCTCCCCGGGGCAGGGTCCGAGCGCTCAGAGGCTGGAACGTCCCTCGCAAGTCAAAGATCTTCAGCTGGTGGTCCAGGCCAGAGGTGGCCATGTGCCTGGGGGCAAGGGGGGCTGGTTAATCCATAGTATGAGCTTACTGGGCAGGCCCGTGGCCAAGTCCAGGCATCAGGTCTGGTTGAAGAGAAGAAGACCAATAATGACAGTAATCACTACCATCACACCACACACTCCACGCACCTCTTCTCAGTGAGGCGGCTGTACTATTTTCATTTCCCTTTTACAGAGAAGAAACTGAAACTAGCTCAGAGAAAGGAAATCAGGGTGAGTGGTAGAGCTAGAATTCAAGTCAGACCTGTGTCTTTAGTGTCTGTGCTCTTACCCACTCACGACATGTGAATGAAAGGGAGGACACACACGACAATCTACACCCAGGTGTGAGGTCCCACCACATAGACAGGCAGCCCATCGGTAAGCAGCGGGAAGGGCTCACAGCAGTGGTCAGGGAGGGCTTCGTGGGATTTGAGCCATTCTAGGTAATTCTCAAGAAAGCACAAAAAACAGAGATGCATGTATAAGCAGGTACAAATGAATTAACATCAGAGCATGGAGACAGGGAGATGGAAGCAGGGGTTTGTTTTCCAGGCTGGTGGGAAATATGGCCAGGAAGGCCAGGAGGGGACAAATTGCAGGGGCTCCTGAAGGTTGGACGGGAGATAGTTCCCAAAGCTGCTCTCCGGCAATGACAGGCCACAAGATGGAGGCTGCATGGACCTGAAAAAACCTCCTTAGGAAGCAAGGAAGTGATGCACTAGAGGGCCCTGCCCCGCCCCCTTCCCTGGAAGGAGGGTGGGCAAGGTTGGTGACCAAATCCTCTCAAGGAAGCATGTACCATGCAAGTCATTTACTTGCAGAGGTTGGAGTTTCTATTGATGTTCAAGTTGCTCCTCAGGGAGGCTGAAGGGGGACCAGCCAGGCCAGGGGATGTATGTTTGCCAGAAACCAAAGACCCTCCTCTTAGCCTTGGCTGTGAACCCAGGAGGAAGACACTAAGGAGTTCCTACTTGAGCAGAGACTTGGCCTGTGATGGGGCCGAAGAGAGGCCCAGCTGGATACTTGTCCTGACAAGACAATCAGGGCCCAGCTCCACCCGAGGGAGAGGCCATCAGCACAAACCAGGACTTATGGAGGGCTCCTGGGACACAGGGTCACACCCTTCACTGAGCCAACAACTGAGGAGCACACGCTGGCTCCTGCCCCAAACACACCCAGCTCTGGGATCCCCTGTGCAAATGCCCACCCAGTGGCCAGACGGGTCTCCAAGGCCACACTACCACGCTACTGAACTTGCAAGAAACACTTCAGCTTTGCGAGTCCAATCCAATCCTAATGCAAGCTTCCAGAAAGCCAGCTGAGGACTACAGTCAGTCTCATCTCTGGAGCCCCTGTGGCTAGTCTGAGGCACCCCTGAGGAGGACCAGAGCTAAGCCGGGGTGGGCCTAAGACCAAGGACCAGAGCCGTCTGGTGTCAGGCTGTTGACCAAACCTCCGTGAAGGAACTGATGGAGCCCTGAGCACAGGAGTAGCTGACCCAGGCAGCCTGGGGAAGGCCAAGTCCAGCTCAGGTCCAATGGCCCACAGAAGGCAGAAAACCTCAGGACAGGCCCCCTGACAGTCCTAGCACCAGACTGGCACAGACATGGAGTAAACAGGGCAGAAGCAAACCACCTGTCCACAGAGACACAACTATGGGGGGCCCAGGAGGCGTGAGCATCTGGCAGGCTTTCATAAGTTGGTAGCCACTGGGCTTTTCTTCTTCCTGATTTTCTATCAAACAACTTAAAAGTAAGGTTATGGAGTTAATACTTAATGTAGAAGATTCCTGAACAATGGTGTAAAAGGAGGAAAGCCATGTGGGAAAGAGTATTCTGACATCAACACCCAGGACACACAAGAAGGAGGAAGAACTGGAGGCTAGAAACTGTGAGACACTGAGAATGGCGAGAAACAGACCTTGGAGGGACCCTGGAGGGGAAAAGCAGTCAGGACTTCACAGCGGTCGTGAGGCGGAAATTCAAAGCAGACCTGCCACCCCCAACCCTTCACATCACCAGCCAGACCTAAAGAGGACAATCGTCTTTGACAAAGATGATGAAATACAGCGCTCCCTACCCACCAGGCACCATGATCAACTCTATAGGCCTTAACTCGCGTTCACGCCTACAACAGTTTTCTAAGCTAAGCCCCAGGCTTGGCAAACTATGGCCCATGAGCCAACAAAGCCAGCGCACCACCTATTTCTGTATAGCCCACAAACTGTAAAGAATGGTTTTTACATTTTTAAGTGGTTGGGAAAAAAAATCAAAAGAAATATATTTTGAAACATGAAAATTATTTGAAAACTCCAATGTCAGCATCTACAAATAAAGATTTATTGGGACACAGTCACACTCATTCAGTTACTTGTTCTGTGGCTGCTTTTTGTGCTAAGACAGCACGGTATTGTGGTCAAGACTGACACCACGTAAAGCATCTCACTTGAGAGTACCAAATTTCAAGTACCAAAATCTCTCCACAGATCGGCATCTGTAGATAAACATTTGCAATTGGGTTGGATGATTTGGGACACTAACTTTCAACCTCAATTAAACCAAATGTTATTCTCAAAAACAGGAATCCAACTCTTCCCATGAGTAGACCTGTATTACAAAAATATTGTGCTCAATTATTTTTCTAAGTTCATTGCTTAAAAATTTGCAATCCTGTGTTTCCTCTTGTTATTTAAGGACCTACATAAATCACTCAGATATGCCCCATTGCCAACAAGCCTAAAATACTTACTATCAGGCTCTTTACAGAAAAAGTCTTCTGGCCCTTGAGCGAGACACTCATATCCCCAGTCTCAGGGTGAGGACAATGTGTGGTACACCGAGGTCACCTAACATGCTCGCTGACATGGCTGGTCAGGAATAACACCAGGATTTAAACCCAAGCAGCTTGGCTGCAGCGTCTGTGCCCCTCCTCTCCTTTCTGCTGAGCTGTGACACACACACCGCCCCTCACCCCCCAGCACCTCAGGCCCAAACAAGTGACTTACGTGCCTGTAGAATCTACTGCCACAGCCCGGACCCCACCACGGTGACAGAGAATCTTTGCCAGTGGCTCCTTCATGGCTGGGCTCCATAAAGACACAGTCCCTAGGCATCAGAGGAGAACTTTAGTTACTAAAAGGGCGCCGAGGTGATTAACCCTGGGAAAGATGGGGACTCAAGGCCAAGAAGTAACAAGAGAGGGAAGCAGAGGAGCAACCTGAAGGGACCCGTTAAAAGCAAATATAGAAGAAAAGCAGGGGCATTCCCTGGCGGTCCAGTGGTTAATACTCAGAGTTTTCAATGCCAAGGGCCCAGGTTCGATCCCTGGTGGGAGAACTAAGATCCCTCAAGCTGAAAAAAAAAAAAAGAAAAGAAAGGAAAAGTAGGACAGGATGGTCAGGCTCAAAGTTCACCCAGGGACTGACCATTGCTGTGTCCCAGATGGATGACGGCGTTGTAAGGGTTCTGAGTCATGACGTTGAGCCGTCCAGCCCGAGCATTCAGAGCTGCCACAATCTTTCCCACTGACACGTCCAGGTAGGTCAGAAACCCTGTCTCTGACTAAGAGAGAGAGAGAGAAAATGAGTCCTGATTGTCCTCTGTCCTTCCTCTACTGGGGCCCCAGGGGAGGATGGTCAGTCTTCTCAGGGCCTGCCACCCAGTCCCTGTGCTCCACAGCCACTCACAGCTGTGGCCAGGAGAAAGTGGAAAGGCAGGAACTCAAGTTGCGTGATGCGGTCACAGCGGCGGATGCAATGGAGCTCGATGCCCTGGTTGTCGTAAATGTGAAGCCAGCGGTTCTGGGCGACAGCAAGCAGTGCCTCCGAATGCAGAAACCTGGGAGGAGCGGAGTAACAGTACAACGTGAAAGGGAGTCACTGGCTGTCATTCGATCAGGGATGGGCTGTCTCAGCCCCACCGCTGCTAACCGAGGCCACTGACCGGATGTCCCGCACTGCCTCCATGACGTTGATCTCGCACATGAGCTTCTTTGTCACCCAATCAAGGGCGGCCACATGACCCCGGCGCCCTCCAAAAGCCAAGTGTCTGTTGGAGTTGGAGGACAGGCAGGGTGTCAGTTCAGGGGGACACCTGGGCTCAGACGTCTGCCCCACGCCAGCTCCTTCTCTCCAGGTGAGAGCAGAGATGCTGCCATACACGCGCACCCTCACATGCAAGCAAATCACAAGACCCTCCCCACATCAACAACCCAGACACACACTGGTATGGCTGAGATGAGCAAGACTGAAGTAACTGGAATTCCTTACCTCCCAGTTCGAGAGTAATTAAGCCTGTAGGGTCCAAACTGCCTCAAGTTCAAGTCAAAATGCTAGAAAAAAAAGAAAAGAAAAAAAAGAAATAATTGGCTCCCTTTGGTAATTTTTTCTTCTAGTCCCCACTCCCATCTTACTCTGCATCCATCAACCCATTGACCCTTTTTCCATCCTCAGGCTCACTTTGGCTGCACTTGCAATGTCCACAGCCTCCACGATGTCAGCCTGGCATATCTTTGCCGTGTCCTCCCCATCCTCTCCTTCCAGAAACCTGCAAGTGAGCATCAGGGATGAATTAAGGCTTCCTAATATGAAGTGGGTGTACCAACATAAATATGAAAAATGAGAGCCCCATAAAGCAGGCGCTGGGGAGGCCCACATTAGGGTCCACTCACCCAGGTTCCTCAGCAAGCAGCAGCTCAGAACGAGCAGCTTTGACACTTATTTCCTCTTCTTGAGCTTCAGCCGCCTCAAGTCGGCTCCGGATTTTGGTCTCAGAACGTGGCAGCTACAATATCGTTGGTGGAGAAGGAGTGGGAGAAGAACCAAGGGATATGGGGGTCACAGGAGAGCCACCTGGCCCCGCCTCCATCCAACTCACCCAGACACTCCCTGCCTGCAACCCCTCCCCACTCTCCGACTGGTCCTCACCTTTTTGGATTTGTCAATGCGACAGAACTTCTGAACCACCTCCACAGGGACGGGGGCGGGGCCTGTAAATGGGTCCTGGGCCTGGGGCAAGGAGGAGGCAATTAGGAAACAGGCTCAGGTTGACCCCAACTCTCGTACCCTCAAGCACAAGGCGACTTGCCTTGCCACCCTATCAGGTCCCAGGCTCACCCCAGACAAGCTCCGCTGAGGCCCTGGACTCCTCCGTTCCCGGGGTTTCTTCGGGACCTGGGGCTTCTTGGAGATCCGAGACTTCTTTGTGCTGTGAGTGTTCTTTGGCTTCTGGGGGCGGAACTCTCGATTCCTCTTCCGTTTACGAGGTGGACCTGGAGAGGCTCCGGCAGCAGTCTGAGTGGTCTCTTCCTCCCAGTATCGCCGCGGTTTCTGCCGGCAGATCAGGATACCCGATAGTGCGCTGCCCCTCGCCCCGCCCCTCCAACCCCGCAGCTAAAAACTTCCCTTCCACCCCAAGGAGGTCTCTACCTTCTTCTTGCCCTGAAGTTTGTCTTTCTTGGGCGTGACATTATTGCCCAGCTTGGGGACCGTCTCCATCTAGTCCACTCGAACCACGATACACGTGCAAACTCTTCTCAGCTGTCCCACAATCGGATGGAGAACTCCCGGAAGTTCTCCGACCCTCATCCAATCAGCGCCGCCCCAGGTCTGAAGTCTTCTAGGCGCCATCTTGACTGAGGGCGCGCTCGCCACTGAGGGCCTCCGCGGGCCTTGGCCCCGCCCTCCCGTGCAGCAGCTTATGCCCGAGTAATGAAAGAGAGGCTGTCCGGGGCCAGGACCCAAGCAACCGTGCAGTTTCTTTTACCAGCTTGGTTTCCCCATCTTGCCTAAAACCTTCCAAATCCAGTCTTTTCAGCGGAAAGCCGCTCATTAAACATGTTAGAACTACATTTCCCGGCATGCACCAGACGAAAGCTTCCGGCGCCGTCTTTTCCCGGCATTCGTTGTTTACTTCCGGGTTTACCAATACTGACGGGAGAACGTGAGTGGGTCAGGGATTCGGTTGAGGGGTTTGGGGTCCTGTTTCGCCCGCCACCCCTTGGGGCAGGGGTGAAGCAGATATTCCGGATCCGGAGAGACTGCGGTGTTCCGAGAGGCTGCCTGTCAGGAGAGCTGTCATTTCCGCAGGCCAGAAAAGGGAGCTCGGGTACCTTCCAGAGTGTGAGACCCAGCGCCCCCCTCCCGCTCCCCGCAGGCTTTCGTCCCCGCCATGGCTGAGCTAATCCAGAAGAAGCTACAGGGAGAAGTGGAGAAATATCAACAGCTACAGAAGGGTAAGGGAGCAGGGTCGGTGTGGCCTCGCCCCAATTCCCTCAAAACCCAAAGCCATACCCAGACCATGTGTTCTGCACTGCCCCCACCCCACCCCCCTACTCCCGGCCCCAGCGTGCGGGTCCATCCCCACCTCTATACTCTTCCCATCCACTGACTCGCCGCTCCGTCCTTGGCCTACTTCCTCAATTGCATCTTTTTCTCATCAGGATTTTGGGGGTCGGGTGGCGCATGTGATGTCTCTAATAAAGTCTTTCCTCCCACCCACCAGACTTGAGTAAATCCATGTCAGGGAGGCAGAAACTAGAGGCACAACTAACAGAAAATAATATCGTGAAGGAGGTGAGAGACTGGGATTTGTGGGGTGAGGAGGGATCTGTCCTGGCAGTAATTCTGATCATGTATGTGCCACCCCTTCATCAGGAACTGGCCCTGCTGGATGGATCCAATGTGGTCTTTAAACTTCTGGGTCCCGTGCTGGTCAAACAGGAGCTGGGGGAAGCTCGGGCCACAGTGGGGAAAAGGCTGGACTACATCACGGCTGAGATGTGAGTCTTTATTCCACGCCCCGTGATGTACCTGACGCGTTGGGAAAAAGGTGTTGAGGAACCATCGTAGAGTCGCTCTCCAGAGTATCCCCCAATTGTCCAGTTCCTCCAACCCTTCCCTTGTAACTCCTCTCCTCCATCCTCCCCTTAGATCTCAAGTTTTCCACCAATCTTCTTCTTGCCTTCAGCACCCTCAACAGTAAGTCTCAGTAACTTCTCCTTACTTGCTTTTTTGCCTTTCCTCAGTAAGCGATACGAATCCCAGCTCCGGGACCTAGAGCGGCAGTCAGAGCAACAGAGAGAGACCCTTGCTCAGCTGCAGCAGGAGTTCCAGCGGGCCCAGGCAGCAAAAGCAGGGGCTCCTGGGAAGGTCTGACCCTGTCCTGGGGGCGGGGGAGGGGAGCAAATGAGGCAGCTCTAGGGTCTATACTGTAGCTAATAAAATGTGAAAATACCTGGCCGTTTTCTGACCAGTCGCTTCTGTTATAATTGTCTCCATCCATTCTCCTGGTCCCTTCCACCTTATATGTTTATCACTTGCATTACTCTCTCAGGTCCAGATCCTTGCACTGGAATCTCTGTGTGGCAGAGTAACCCTTCTTTCTTGAGACTAAAATCCGAAATGTCTCAAACCTAATTCTTGCCTGTATGTGGAACCCTTAACTCTTCCATATCTTGGTTGGAAACATGAAAAGGGCATTTACAACACAATAATTTCAGGGAAAGTGAGTTTATTGAAGAACTCACAATTCTCTGACCCCAGAATGAAACATGGTGACCCTCCTTTGCTATGATTTCTTGTCATTCTCAAAATAGCCCTGGCACATTAGTTCTTTTTAGTCTCTTTCTTCCTAGAATTTGAGTGTAGCTTAAACTGATTTCAAGCCCCAGCACATAATGCATTGTAATATGTAAGGTCTCCCAGTTTGTACATTGTCCACAAAGTTGTTCTTCCATTTCTTTGTCCTAAAATTGTTTCTTACAAATTCAGAGTCAGGGGTGTTCTTCATGCTGATCACTTTAATTGGGATGGCTAGTACTTGACATGGGTTTGTAGCAACTGAGGAGAAAAATGTAAGAGCAAATAAAGGGACCAGGGATGGCGAGGTTGCTGGGGAGGAACAAACCATTCTGAGGAAACCGTTTCCACCAAGTCCTTGCTTCCAGCTCTTCATGGATAGAGAACATTGGGCCCCTCTTTTTCCACGGTGTCTACCTTCAGCCAACTCCCCACCCCCACTCCAAGCAGCTAGTTCGTACACACTGCAAGGACGGGAGTAGAGTTCAGGTAGTGTTTTGGTTTATTAGTGTTGTCACAGTGACAGGAACCCCCAGACTAGGAAGAGGAACTCCTACTAGAACCTTTTTCTTACCATTCCCTTCCCCTGGGGCTCAGAGCCTCTAGGCTTTTCCTTTCCCCCTACTTCCAGGCCTTTCCTTGGCCCTTAGCATGTTAGGATGTGGCCAGGAATCAGAAACGGATCCTTTTCCCAGCACTAGCTGTGTGCTGCATTCATGGAAAGTGGGAAGCTATACACAGGTATCCGTCTTGGGTACCAAGATTACCAGTTCCCATAGGGCTGGATCTCGGCTGGCTGGTAAACCAGTGGCGCTTCACTGCCCCAGGGTGGTTGGCCACCCTTCTGGATTTTTCCCCAGTGCGGCAACTGCCACCATTCAGGATGGCTCCCCACATCTGGCACGGCCACCATGAGTTCTAGGAGCCAACAGGGCTTCGTCCTCAGAACAGTGCTCGGGCAATCTTCCTCCCTTTGGCCTTGATCCTGGGAAAAGAACCCCCTCCTCCCTCACTTGGGGGAGTTCCCGAGGCAGAAGGGCCACTGGCACGGCCCAGTGTAGCAGTGGAGGGCCGTCGCCGCTGCCGCAGGAGGAAATCGAGTGAAGCTCCATCCATAGCGTAGAAGACGTTAGCCGAGGGGGGGATGGTCAGCTCTGTAGGTTCAGAAAGGGTGTCAAACACAAACACAGTCATTCCCCGCACAACCCCCCAGATGTGGACGCACTCTCCTCCAGAGTCTGCCCTCCCAGCCTCTGACCTCGCTCCCCTGGGAGCAGCTGCACTAGCTCATACTCTGAAGCCACCGCAGAATCACGATTGT
The DNA here is from genome assembly GCF_949987515.2 of Delphinus delphis. Lineage (NCBI taxonomy): Eukaryota > Metazoa > Chordata > Mammalia > Artiodactyla > Delphinidae > Delphinus > Delphinus delphis. The sequence goes on along the minus strand of NC_082692.2, from coordinate 40,849,035 downwards.
TTTTCTTAAGGACACGACTGATGACACTTGGAGCCTTGTCCTGGCTTGTCACCTGGCAGGACAGTAGACCAAAAGAGCAATCAGTTGGCCATGATGACCTGTGCTTTCCATTTTTCCAACCCTAGCCAGTAATCCCAACCAGAAAAGGTTACCCGCACCCAAACTTTCAAGCGAAGAGGGAAACCCAACATGGTGGCTCCCTGTACTCCATCCGCCAGCCCACATAGTTGCTGGGCTGCTTCCTGCTTCCTGTGGGGAAACTGCTATTGGTTCTGAAAATCTAATACAGCCACCCAAAGTTCAAGGTGCACCAGCAAAGTAACCTTCAAAAGAAAACATGGTCGCTGGGCTTCCCTGGTGGCGCAGTGGTTGAGAGTCCGCCTGCTGATGCAGGGGATGCGGGTTCGTGCCCCGGTGTGGGAAGATCCCACATGCCGCGGAGCGGCTGGGCCTGTGAGCCATGGCCGTGAAGCCTGCGTGTCCAGAGCCTGTGCTCCGCAGCGGTAGAGGCCACGACAATGAGGGGCCCACGTACCGCAAAAAAAAAGAAAACATGGTTGCTAAAACCAAAGGTCAATTAAAAGTAAAAACAGGGCTTCCCTGGTGGTGCAGTGGTTGAGAGTCCACCTGCCAATGCAGGGGACACGGGTTTGTGCCCCGGTCCGGGAAGATCCCACATGCCGCGGAGCGGCTAGACCCGTGAGCTATGGCAGCTGAGCCTGCGCGTCCGGAGCCTGTGCTCCGCAACGGGAGAGGCCACAGCAGTGAGAGGCCCGCGTACCGCAAAAAAAAAAAAAAAAAAAAGTAAAATCATCCTCCCATTTGGCTATTGACATCTAAGACATCATCTATCTCTAGTCCCTCAGGGCACCATCCTTCACCCCACCTCCCAGCCCACAGCTCCCTCACCAAGATGCTCTTGTAGACACTGCCGTCTTCCCCCAGCTCCATCTGGACTCGGATGATGCGGCAATCAGAGGCCCCTGGCCCAGGCCCCCCTCCCCCATATCCAGGCCCCCTGGAGGCCCCTTCTGCACCCCCACTGAGCGGGGAGCCACAGGAGGCTGAGCGGCGGTGACCTCGAGAAGGCCTCGGGGAGGAAGCTGGGGGAGAGAGGTGGCTGGGGTCAGCGGGACTCTGCAGGGCTGGAGTGCTTTCCAGGGCGGAGTCCAGAGATGAGACAGACGGCCACTTCATGTGCTGGGGACAAACGACACAGGGAACTGGCACGAAGGCAGGGAGGTCAAGGAAGAAGGATTCACGAAGTCAGGGTCAGTGTTGAGGTCAGAGGTCAGGAGCAGAGCTCACCTGGGCCAGCCGGGTCAGCAGTGGAGCGGGGGTTGCAGGCACCTCCTCTGCCCCCACATTCGGCCAGTCCCAGGAGACAAGGGGTGTGGGACCTCCAACAGAACCCAGCACCCTGGAGTGGCAGGACATTGGGAAGGTCAGAGGGAGAAGGACAAGTCCCCAAGAGACCACCCTCCAACCACTGACTCCCTCACTCTGTCCACTGCGAGATGACAAGCGTTGGCCGAAGCACCCGCGGGGCAGGAGGGTCACTGCTACTGGATGGCTCCACCTCACAGGACACCTGATGGCTGGGGATGGGGGCAATGGGCAGAGGTCAGTGCATGACATACTGACCCCCATGCCCAGCCTGAGCCCTGGAGTCCCAACCGCACCCAGCCAGTCACCTCTGGGCCTCTGTCAGTGGCCGGAGCCCCTGTAGCCACCGCTGGATATCGGGGTCAGGTCGGAGGTCATAGCCACGACATTTGTTCTGGAGCTGCCTCAGCTCAGAAAGGACAGCAAACTCCTAGGAAGGAGCCCACAGACTGCAGGCGCCAAAATTCAGGAACCCCTGACTCTGCCCTCCTCTCCCCTTCCTGGGATGTAGCTAGGGACAGCTAGCATCCAGCCCAAATGCTCCCCTCACCTTCCTCCGCTTGTCAAAATTGATGTATCCGTTCTGCAAGGATAAAGGGGATGGGGTGAGGGTCCCAACCCTGCCACAGAGAGAACATCCCCTCTCCCAAACACTCACTTCACTCAGCCTCTCTGACTCCTCTGGCCCTCCCCCTCCTCCCCCTCTCATCCATCATGCCCCAAGACCCCTACCTTACCCTTTAAATAGAACATCATGGGTCAAAATTGTGTCCACTTTACAGTTGAGAAAATTAGAGCTCAGAAAAGATAAGGAACTTGCCCAAGATCCCAGTATTGATTTATTTAGCAAACTATATATGCTTACATCTCAGGCATGTTCTGAGCACTCGCCAAACGTTAATTCATTTAACTCTCATAATAAAAGGTTGATGTAGAGACGTCACTAGTTTCCCATTTACAAATCACTAAGGCACAAGGAGGTTAAACAAACTTGCCGAAGTAACAGAGTCCTGGCAGTGCTTCTGCCTTGCAGCCCCTTCTGGAAGGAGGTCTGTCTGACCCTGAGGCCTACTCATTCCATTATCGCAATGCACACACACACACACACACACACACACACACACTGACCTCCAGCTCATCCTTGGAGGCTGCGTCCAGCATCACAAGGTCCTTCAAGAAGGTGCCAAGGTATGGGACCACACCCTGAGATCAGAGGTAAGAGTCAGTCACCCCTGCCATTGATCCAAGGGCCCTCCATCTCTCCGCACTTTCCTATCCCATTGCCTCAGAGAACAAGTTGAATTCTCCTCACGCTGCTGTGCCTCCTCTTCCATCCCTCAGACTGCTTCCACCCCCAACTAGTCACTCACCCCACCCCGGGAGCCAGACCTCGGGGACTTCTTGGAATTTGGCTCCAGAGAAGGCTGCAGCTTCACCTCCTGGTGGTGACAGAACAAGGAGACATGGGGGTGGGGGTGGGGGGGTGGGGGGGATGTCTGGGAATGCTGGGAACAGGCCTCACCTGCAGGAGGAGCTCCCGGCTCTGGGAATAATTATCCTCCTCGGAGAAAATCTGGCAGAGGCTGGAAAAGACTCTGAGGCTGTCCCTGGGGAGCAGGAGGCAGTGGTCTTGAGGAGGGGCCTGGCTCAGTTGCCCCCCTCCCAGCCCTTACCCGACTCCAGTGCCCCATCCTCCCCACCTGGCTGCTTCCCCCCAGGCTGCCCGAAGCCTGTGGATGGGGCTGGATTGCAGGGCCGACACCACAGCATACACTGAAGAGAAGTTTCGGAGCAGACGGCACTCCTGTGGGGTTCACAAGAGGGGGCCGCAGCTGTGGGCCTCTTTCCACACCACAGCCCCTAGTAGGGCCGAGCCTCTCTCTTACCTCTGCCACACGGATCCACTTCTCCAGCAGTCGGGCCCTCTGGGGGGGACGGAGTGGCCGTATGGTCACCTCCCCAGGCCCCTCTCCGGTTGAGGTAGCCCCCAGGACAGAGCTGACCACTGCCCCTGCCACCTTGTTGAACTGTATGACAGTAGCCCGGACAGACGGGCAGAGGTGGGAATGTCCTGGCCGGTCTCTGTGACCCCACAGGCCCCCCAGGCACTGAGAGGGGACCAGATTGAGAAATAGCTCCTGTGGGGCAGAGGTTAGAGGTTAAAGTTTGTAGTCAAGTGAGGTCAGCCTTCCAATATCGGGGGTGTGAGGATCTCAGGTGGCCAAGGAACCAGAGGGGCACAGGGTTTGAAGGGCAACAATCAAGAGGAAAGGGGGCAAGGTCAAAACTGGGTGGGCGAAGGAGACTGGGAGCTGGATCAGGAAGGATTGGAAGCACGCTAAGGATCTGGAGTCAGGGACAGGTTAGTAGGGGGCAGGGGGCAGGGGGGTCAGAGGTCAAGGTCTCACCGCATCTAGCAGGGTCAGCTGTTCGGCCAAGTGGTCAGCGAGGAACACCAGGACATCCGTGGGGTCAGCAGGGGGATCGCCGGGGAGGGCCAGGGGCTTAGGAAGTTCGGGGGTCTGGGGGTCCACCCGGGACCGGAGGTTGCGGATGAGGTCAGCGCCGCCCCCCCCAACACCCTCCCCTGCTGCATACCCTGTCCGAAGCAAGAAGCTCTCAAGCCGGTCAATCTGACCCTTGACCTCAGAGCCAAAATCCTCAGGGTGAGAGGCCAGCCAGGTTGACAGTACAGAGATGGCTACCCTGGGAGAAGTGGAATCCGCCAGGGGTCAGATGTCAGGCTGCAGCCTGGGCGGAGGGAACTGTGAGGTTAAGAATCAGGGGTCACTCACCCTTTTGTCCTCTCTAGCTCATCAGTAGGATGAGATTCAAGGGCTTCCAGCCTGGGGAGTGGAAGAGATTCTATCTGTCCATTTTTTCCAAAATGCTAGTGGCTTTGACTATTTGGGCGGGATATTCCGGCTTTAGAAAGTCCAGACATGTCAATGACCCTTGGCCCCTTATGACCCTGACCTGTCAGCCATAAGCCCTAGCAGGGCAGGCGTGGAGGTGAAGGCCCGGTGAGTAGCCAGGAAGGCTGCCGTGAAGGTCACGTCAGTCCCTGATGTCCGGGTGTCCAGCAGGTGTCTGACCAGGGCCTCCAGAGTGCCAGCTCGGAGCCTCCGGAAGGAACGCGGGGGAGGCCTCGGGGCCTGGGGGAGACAGAGGGCCAGTCACTGACCCTTTTTTCAACTCTGCCCCTAGATATCTGGGGGAAATCCCAGACCTAGGAGATGATCCAGGCTCACTGTATTAAGATTCAGAGAGGGCAAAAGACTTGACCTAAGTCACACAGCAGAGTGCAGTCTGCAAACTTCCAACCTGGCACTCTGGCCAGAAAGTTGGCCGGAGGAAGGGGAACTGGGAGGTGGAGGGTCAGAGGTGTGAAGTCAAAGTTATGATCTCACCAAGGGATCAACAGACCGATACTGGCGACTTGTGACAGTAAAGGTGGCACCATCCTCCTCCTCGTCCCAGACAGACACAGGGGCCTGGAGGAGCAAGGAAGGGGAGGTCAGACAGTTCCCCACCATACCCCACTGCCCAACCCTCAGCCCCAGGCCCTACTCCTCCCTCTGTACCCCTCACCTGTTGCGGCGGGGGACAGTACCAGCGAGTACGAGGGGTGGGGGGGACTGGTGACCCCAGGTCTCCCCCACTGGGGCCCAGACAGCCCCCCGCAAGCCGCCTCAGGGCCCGGTGGAGTCTAGGGGTTTGCCGTGGGGGGCTGGATGGAATGCAGGAACCCTGGTCCTGGAGACCGCTGTAGCCCCTTCCCCCCAGAGCTGAACCCCAGAACAGCGGAGAATCAAGGTACAAAGGGTAGGAGACGGGAAGCGAGAGAGGCAGAAAGCCTGAGGCAGAGACCTTGAGAAGCTGAAACCTCAGTCACAGGCACAGCCGCATGCTCCGCCCTCCCCCGCAGGAACTGACCAAGCCCAAAGAGTTAGTCCTTCCCCTTAGCCCCCTTTCCCCGGGTCCCTCAGCCCTGGAGACCCCCCTCGAGGTGGCGGCTCTGATCCCAGTACAGGAAGAAGGGGAAGTGGGGATGATGTGGGGGAAAGACTCAGAGTGTCATGTGACCCAGCCCCTCCCCCAACCGATCCCGAAAAACCAGCCCTGCTAGTCACCCAGCCCTCACCCAGACTCTGGACCCAGGAGTCCAAAGCCTCGGGGCCTCAAATCCAACTTTTGGCGCCTCCCGAGGCCCCAGTCATACTCCTGGCCACCGCCATTAGTCCCGGAGAAAAGCAGGTGACCACCCGCCACTCAGCCCGGGATGGTCCCTCCAAGGTCCAAGAACCTTGGCTTCGCGCCTCCACCGAGAGCCCGGCAGGAGAGGGGGGAGGGGTCACGAAGTCAAAGGGTTCCCTCCCCAATCCCGGAATCAGAGGAGCGGGTTACTGTGGAAACAAACCCCTCCCCGCCAAACAAAAACAGGGAGGGAGACAGGGACCTAGACACCAAGCCCAGAGAGACGGGCACACTCGGGCACAGGCGGAGAGGGCCAGAGACCCGCAGGACAGCCAGCCAGACGCTCCTGGCAGGAACAGGGCAGGTTCCTGCGGGCAGGTCCTGAGTCACACTGCGGCACAGAACCACAGAAACGCCGGGACTCCCCGCAGCGGGGAGACAGGCAGACACCAGCGAGAGGCGCGGAAGTAGCTGAGGCAGGAAGAGATGAAGGGACACAGACACCAAAAGGTGGAGAGTCTCAGAAATATACACGCCCCCTACCTCCCACCTCCCGCGTCTCACCTCGTCGTCTTCTTCTTCCTCCTCCTCCTCCTCCTCCTCCTGCCCCCCGCCCACGCCCCGGCCACCTGGGCCCCCACCCTCTTCGGGGTCTCGACTCCGGAAGCTGCTCAGCACGACTCCCCCGGGGGGGCTCGTGTCCCAAAACAGCCGCAGGGGCCGCGGGAGCATGGCCGAGTGAAGGAATCAGCGGGGTCGGGCCATGGGGGCTCCTGGGGAGAGACAGGAGGGGTCAGGTGGAGAGTCAGGTGGACGCGGGGGATCCGGAGGGGAGGTAAGCGGGTGGGTTCTAGGTAACCGGATGGGAGTCCTGAAGGGAGGCTGGGCGGGGGGGAAGGAGGGATACAGGGGTGGAATATGGGGGGCCTTGCATTTTGGGGATGAGGGGGTCACGAGTACGGGAACGGGCAGGGTCACAGGGTGCTCTGGCTCTGACCTGCTCAGGAGGGGTGGGGGCAGCGAGGGTCCCGGGCCGCTGTTCCCGTAGGTCTCCGGCCCCTGATCAAGTTCCCGGACCGAGTCCCTTCCCTGGCTTTTCCGCACCCCCTTGTACCCCACCCCCTCGCCAGGCTCCCGGGCCCTCCCGCCCTTTCCGCTCCCCCCACGTCCGCCCGCTCCGCGAGCAGGAGCCAAAAAGGGAAGGAAGTGAGGACAGGAGCCAGGGCCGCGGACGAGAGGAGCGCTAGACACTCAGGGGCCGGGACCCAGGAGCCCGGGTCTCCAGCTCCGCTGTCCTCGGGCCCCCCGGACTCGGGGATCCTGGAACCCAAGTCGCCCCGCACTTAACTGATATAAAGATTTCAGTCTCCAGCCCCCGGGGAAGGGCAGGAGCCAAATTTGACATTCCTCTCCCCTAACACAACCACTAGGCTAAAACTCCCGCGGGAAGCGTTTTAGGCGGGGACGGACACAGTTACTCCAGCCCGCGGGGTTCCACTCCCACCCCCACCCGCGCGTGTAGCGGGCCGAAATCCACTCCGGCTTTTCCTGAGAGCCCTGGGTTCCCGCCCCCTCGGAAAGGGGCGGAGCAGGAAGCCGCCACGTCCGGTTAGGGACTCGGCGCTCGGGGGTTTCCGACGCCAGGGCCTGGATCTCGGTTCACGTACTGTCACCCCTCTAGGGCCGGCTTCTTCAGGGCGTCCTGTCCGCCATTAGTGGCGCCCGACCCCAATCAGTTCCGAAGGGGGATTGGGTGCAGCCGAGGCATTTGAGAGGCGGGGTCGTTGGAAGGAACCACACGCGATTGGAAGTGTTCTCGCGCTTGCAAAGGGGATCCCTGGGGAAGAACTAAGGCACCCGTTGGAAGCACTGAACAAGTTTATTCCCATACGATTAGACCCGCTCCCCGCGTCAGTCTGGCCGACCGTCCTGACCTTCGGAGGTCCCTAAGCCGAGCCGCTGCTTCCTTCCTCCAATAGTTATTTGATCCAACACCTGCTTTTGAATTCTTAGGACGCAAAAAGACTAACTTCTTATATTGAGCGCCCTCCAGCGGGCGCCAGGCCCTGTGCCGGCGCGGGGGATACACCAGGGGACGGACAGGCTCATCCTCGCCTTCGAGGAGACGACAGTCCGGGCAGGGAAACAAGCATTTAACAACGACTCGCACAATCACTTAAATACAACCGTGGTGAACCGCACAAGAGGGACACGCGGCGATCTGAGGGAATGACAAGGCTGACCTGGTCTGGAGCCCAGGAAGGGCGAGGATGGACCAGGCAGAGGGAACAGCGCTCTGGGACCCAGGGAGGGTGGGAGGCTATTGAAGAAAAGGATCAGCCGTAGGTGTGATAAGCATTGAGAAGAGAGCACGAGGCGGGCTTGAAGAGGTAAGCAGTGGCTGGAGCACAGGGATACACAAGCCAGGACAAGAAGAATGGATTTTGCCTCTCGAGCACCCGTTTCTGTCCCAGAGGTCCCTGAGACTATTTCAGGGGGTATGCGAAGTTTGGGCTATTTTCATAACAATCGCAAACTGTTATTTGCCTTTTCATTCTCATTCTCTAAAAAACGTACAGTGTTTTCCTGAAGCTACATGACGTGTATTGACATCGTCCCCACAGCTAATGGAACGTGTGCTTGTGTCTTGCTGTGTATTAAATTGTTCTCAGTTTTAAGTTCTAGTACAATAAATATCTATAGTTTATAACCCACATAAGCAAAAGCTCTGTAGGGTCCTTGATAATTTTTAAGAGGTCCTGAGAACAAAAATTTTGATAACTGCTGCTCTAGAGCCCTAAGAAGGTGAATGTCTTTTGTCTTTTCAGAAAGCAGCTGCTCACTGGAGAGAGACTGGAGGGGGCACGAACCAAGGGTATACAATTTGGGGGAGTTACTACAGTGGCTCAGACCAGAGATGATGGTGGCTTCCCCAGGATGGTGGTGAGTTGGCCTCACTGTGTTTTCTGGAAGAGAAGTAAAAAGGAGGTGAGGAATTCGGGGCAGGGTGAAGTGCTCATGGTCAATCCAGAGACAAATGAACATCATGGGCACAGAGGATGGCAGATGATAGAGGCTAACATTTTCTATGTTTTAAGCCTGGCACTGTGCCAAGTGCTTTTGCTCCTGCATCTTCCAGAGGAGATGCCCTTTCTCTTTTAATCATTCCAAGAGCCCTCTGAGGCTCTGCTGGCCGGAAGGGTAGCCACCACCCACTTGTGTCTGTTGAGCATTTGAAATGTGGCTAGTCCAAATTCAGGTGTGCTGCCAGTTTAAAATAAACTCCTGTTTTTGAGGACTTAGAATGGAAAAAACACTATAATTTCTTATACTGATGACATGTTGCCACGATAACATTTTGGATATATTAGATATCTCTTTACCTTTTTAAAGCAGTCCCTAGATTATATATTTAAATTTACGTATGTGGTTTGCATTATAATTCTATTGGACAGCACTGCCTAAGCAGTTTTTTTCCCCCTACACCCAAGGAAACTGAGGTGTAGCATGTTTGAGATGGCAGGATTTAATGCAGGTCTGTGTGAATTCCAAGTCTGGGTTCTGCCCACCAAGCCAGCAGCCTCCCTCCTGGGTGAGGAGTTGGGCAGAGGGGATAAAATGAGAAGGGAAAAATAAAGGAAGGTAGAGTGTTGTTACCTTTTCCACTGAATCCTTGGAAGTTGCCAGGTAGGCAGCTGTGGAGAGAAATTTAGAAGGGATGGGATGGGGCAGTAGAAGGGCAGAGGGATGGGTGTCAGACTTCTTCTGGGAGGAGGAAGAGAATGTCTGCCAGTCAAGGGTCCCAGCCTGGGTGGGACTTACACTCACCAGCCCAGCCCAGCACGTTGATGAGCCCAAGGAGGAGAAAGGCAGACAGGAAGAGGCCTACGCCATCCTCCAGAGAGGGCCCAGAGAGACCTGGCAGGCAGAAGGAGCAAGAATGAGTCTGAAATTCCCAGGCACCTCTCCCCACACCCCTCCCCATTTCTCCATATTTCAGGCTCTTACCAGCTACCTGCAGGGTTACCTCGGCGCTGCGCCCCAAGGCGGGCAGGCTGGGGTGGTGGACACGACAGGCATAGCGTGCCCCATGCTGCCCGGTGGTGACTGGGGGTGGCTGCAGGTGTGCAGAGAGGCTCACGGAGCCATCTGAGTGATGGCTTAGGGCGGAGAGCCATCTCTGCCCCTCGGCCTTCTGAAAGCGACCCTCTGGGCCACCCCAGAGCTCCCACTCCACCTCCAGGCCCTCGGAGGGGTAGAAGTGGGACACGAGGCAGAGCAGCTCCGGGGGTGCCTCCCTGGGGGCAGCCCATATAAGAGGTGCTGGTGTCAGGGTCACCTTGGGGGGCTCTGGGGAGAGAGTAAGAAAGCAGCATGAGGGAATCAATCTACACCGTCCTCTCTCAGAGGCCCTCAGTGTGCCCTCTGGCTTCCCCAATACTGAGGGGTTCGGGTTTTCTCCTCCCAGGATGGGGAACCTGCCATCTCTCCATTGGTGTTTCACAGGAATCTCCATGCCAAAGCCCCCATTCTCAGGGACCCCTACTCCCTCAGATTTGGGAACCTTCATCCCAAAGCCGCTCAGATTCCCAGGGACCCTCTACCCATTGCCCCCCTGACTCTCAGGGACCCCCAATCTGTCTCCCTCTACTCACCCAGCACCCTTTTCTCCACCATCCTTCCCCCATCATGGTGTCCCCATAATCCCAGTGATCACCCTCTACCCACAGAGACCCCTGTCCCCTCACTCACTCTGTACGGCAAGCTCCAGGGTGGTCTGCCCTTGTAGGTATGGCAGGTGTACAGTAGCCAGATAGGTGCCCTCCTGGAAGGGCTGCACTGCAGGCAGCCAGAAGGTCCCATTTCCGGTCCACGGCCCCAAGGGCTCATCATCATCCCAAGCAGCAAATGCCACCGCCCCCTCTCGGGCAGCTGGCATTTGCCCACTCAGCCCAGGAGTTGCAGCCAGCATCAGGTGCCCCTTACCCAGGTGCTGGCGTCGCCATTCCAGCCCAAAGGGAGGGGGACCTGGGGCCAGAGAGGTAGCAGCCTTGGGGGTGGGGGGCGAGTAGGCGAAGCTCAGGTCCAGCAGGGCATCTTGTCCCAATCGGATGCGAGGGGTGGGGGTGTGAGTGAGGACAGTCAGCACAGCTGAGGAAGATGAGGAGAGGAAGGTGGGGAGGGGGAGAGGAAGAAAGAGAATAAAATAGAGAAATGGAGTTACGGGGGGGACTCGACTCTAATTTACCCACCCCTCTGATGACACCTCCTTTCTGACACTCACCATCTTCCAGCCCTCCCTGCAAATCCCCTTTGCCCTGGGACTGGGCGGGACCCAGTGAGACTCAGAGTGAGCAGAGAGGTCTCACGGTGAATAGAGGCAGTGAGTGGGTACAGCCCTTGAAGGCTGCTCAGAACACACAGCCCGTGCTGCACCAGCTCTGGGGTCAGCGGGATCTGAGTGTGCCCTGACACAACCTGAACCAGCCCACCAGCCTCCACGCCCACCTTTGAAGAGCCAGGCCCTTCTTGGTTTGCTGGTGAAGAAGTGATGATTCATGACTGTCAACCCTATGGTGCTATGCAGAGTATTTACTGACTCTGGAAGGTTCTGGCTCTAGACTAGACCTGAACACAGACATCTGTGATCTACTGAGGCAGTATATGCTGGTTGAGTGCCTGGAGCCTGGCTGCCCTGGTTAATCCCCACTCTGCAGCTATTTATATGGCCTTGGAACAGTTACTTTACTCTTCACTTTCTGAATCTCCTAAATAGGGATAATAATGATGATAGTACCTATCCCATGAGGTTGTAGTGAAGGTTAAATCATTTAACACCTGCTACTCAGACATATGCAGTTCCTGATTCTGGATAACAAAGACATCTATATATGAAAGCTGCTTAGAACAGTGCCTGGAACACAGTATGACTACAAAAGTGTTTGCTGTGATTACAGCCAACCATCTGCCAGACAAATGTAACGTGCCCCAACTCAATAGCATCTCTAGAACATTTCCCCACTCGGCTCCAATGCCCATCTTACCTGCCTTGACCAATGATCACCACCAGCCCCCAGGCGCTAAAGGCAAGCATTTGGAGTCCCTAAGACTCCTTCTTCTAATTAATTCATTCAACTAATATTTATTGAGCACCTAGGATGTTCACGGTTGACGAGAGTGGTAAACAAGACAGGCAGCCCCTGCCTTCAAATTGTGTAGGAGACAGATTGCCAAATATAATGTGCTATGTGCTCTCCCCACCAGGCCCTAATTCTGTCTCCCAAATAGATCTTACATGTTTCCTACTCAAGTTCTTATCAATATACATTTGGACAATTACAACAGCCTCCTCTCAGGTCTCCCTATCCTCTATCAGTATCTCTCTCCCTTTCATTTCATCCTCCACACTGAAACCAAATAGCGTGGCTACAAATCTGATCTGGGCACTTGCCTGTTTAAAAATCCCAGCTACCTAGGAAGCCAGCAACTAAAGGCACACGCTGGAGCTAGATGGCCCGGGTTCAATTCCTAGCCCTGCTTCTTACAAGTTGTGTGTCCCTGGGCAAATTACCTAACTGCTCTGTGTCTCATATATCTTCATCTGTGACATGGGAATAACATCAGTACCTAGTTCTTACGGTTGTTGAGAGGAATAAATAAGATTATGCCTATAAAGTGCTTAGAACAGGAGCTGGCATATAGAAAATGCTTAGCTGTTACTATTTTCATTACTGTCATCATCATCATGATGGACTTGCTGGGTATCTTGGGAAAAGGACTTAATCTCTATTTTCCCCATTAGTCCAATGATCTAATCCTTGCCACCTTTTGTAGGAATCAAGTAAAATAACAGGCTTTTGGAAAAATGGCACACACACACACACACACACACACACACACACACACACACACAAAACTCCTGATGGTTCACTATCATTTATAAACTCCAGCTTTCACAGTACTTGGTAATCCAGCCCCCAACCCATCTTTCCAGACTTCTCTTGCACCCTAAGAACCAGCCACATAGAATCCCTTTCTTGCGACCAGCAGAAACTCTAGTCACTGGGCTTTTCTTTGCTTTGGTTCCTTCGGTTTCTAATGTCCCTCCCCCATTTTCTCCAACATCTAACTACTTCATGTACTTCAGATCTGTTCCACTGCCAGAAATGTCTGGGTCTTCCAGGTAGAAGTAATTTTTTTCTCTTGTGGTTATTTTTTTTTTTTTTTTTTCTTTTGCGGTACGCGGGCCTCTCACTGCTGTGGCCTCTCCCGTTGCAGAGCACAGGCTCCGGACGCGCAGGCTCAGCGGCCATGGCTCACGGGCCTAGCCGCTCCGCGGCATGTGGGATCTTCCCGGACCGGGGCATGAACCCGTGTCCCCTGCATCGGCAGGCGGACTCTCAACCACTGCGCCACCAGGGAAGCCTCTGTGGTTATTTTTATGTAATTTTTTTTCTTTTTTCTTCTTTTGGCCATGCCACGGGGCTTACGGGATCTTAACTCCCCAACCAGAGATTGAACCCCAGGCCCTCAACAGTGAAAGAGCAGAGTCCTAACCACTAGACTGACAGGGAATTCCCTATTTTTTTTTTTTTTTTTTTTGCGTTATGCGGGCCTCTCACTGTTGTGGCCTCTCCCATTGCGGAGCACAGACTCCGGACGCGCAGGCTCAGCGGCCCAGCCACTCCACATGTGGGATCCTCCCGGACCGGGGCACGAACCCGTGTCCCCTGCATCGGCAGGCGGACTCACAACCACTGCGCCACCGGGGAAGCCCCCCCTTTTTTTGTGTAATTTTCAATCCTAGCTTCTAAGGCCTATAAGGTTAAACTTCTCTGAACTTCATGGGATTGTTTTTGTTCAATAGAGTAAAAAAAAGTAAGCAATTTCATTTAGTTTATTAAAATCCAAAAATACAGTTTTGAATTGTAAGAATCAATCTGTAGGATTAATAAACAAAACCTAAAGGTTTTACAGTTCAACCTTAAGCTAACAGTGCTCTTTAATATGGGATTATGAAGCAATTTTAGACCTGCATCCCACAACCTGGACTCTGTAAAAATACAAATGTAAACACAACAGGGCCAGAACCTGTTGGTAAGGAAATTTCTACCTGTTTTGCAGCTTGTATTATATAGGCTTATGCTTTTCTGTTAAAAAGTGAATGGTAAAAACTATTATAAAATATTACTGGGGCTTCCCTGGTGGCGCAGTGATTGAGAGTCCACCTGCCGATGCAGGGGACATGGATTCGTGCCCCGGTCCGGGAAGATCCCACATGCCGCGTAGTGGCTGGGCCCGTGAGCCATGGCCGCTGAGCCTGCGCATCTGGAGCCTGTGCTCCGCAACGGGAGAGGCCACAGCAGTGAGAGGCCCGCGTACTATATATATATATATATATATATATATTACTGAAAAAATTTAAACCCAAATCTAATCAAGCCTCTAGTTCTAACTACCAATTTATAGGAAATATGGAGGGAAAAGGAACAAAGGAAATGACAGGATGAGGAAACAATTGGCCAAATATAGAATGTGGGAACTTCTACAGAACAAATGACAAATCAATAGCATTTAAAGGGGTGGGGCAATTACAAATAAAAGAGACTTAAGAGACAAAACTGGGACCTCCCTGGTGGCGCAGTGGTTAAGAATTCGCCTGTCAATTCAGGGGACAAGGATTCGATCCCTGGTCCAGGAAGATCCCACATGCCACGGAGCAACTAAGCCCATGTGCCACAACTACTGAACCTGCACTCTAGAGACCGTGAGCCACAACTACTGAAGCCCGCGTGCCTAGAGCCCATGCTCCACAAGAGAAGCCACCGCAACGAGAAGCCCGCACACCGCAATGAAGAGTAGCCCCCACTCACTGCAACTAGAGAAAGCCCGCATGCAGCAACGAAGACCCAAGGCAACCAAAAATAAATAAATTTTTTAAAAAAGAGAGACGAAACTGTTATAGACTGAATGTCTGTGGTTCTCCCTCCCCCAACCCCCCCAATTCAAATGTTGAAGCCTTAACCCACAATGTGGCTGTATTTGGAGATAGGGACTAGGAGGAGGTGATAAAGTTAATGAGGTCATAAAGGTAGGCCCTAACCTGATAGAGCTGGTGCCCTTATAAGAAGAGGAAGAAACACCGCAGCTCTCTCTCTCCCCTCCACGTGGGGACACAGCCAGAAGGCAGCCATCTGTAACCACAAGGGGAGAGTTCTCACCAGACAACAGCCCTGCTAGCACCTTGATCTTGGACTTGATCTTGGACTTCTAGCCTCCAAAACTGAGAAAATAAATTCCTGTTGTTTAAGCCCCCTGGTTTATGATATTTTGTTTTGGCAGCCCAAGCAGCTGCAACAACCAAATAGAATATATAGACCTCTTTTTTATCCTGACTGAAGCAAACAGACTGTAAAATAACATCATTGAGACAATCGGGAGAAATTTAATATGAGCCAGGAGTTAAATGATACTAAGGAATTATTGTTTGTTTTGTTAGGTATGATAATGCTATTGTGTGTGGGGGGGGGTTGTTAAAGTCCTTATATGATAGAGATGCTTACTGAAGTACTTATGAGTAAAATAATACGATGGGATATACTTAAAAATACTTCCAAAAAAGAACAGAAGTTTGGGGGAGGATAGGTAAAGCAATTTGGTAAAATGTAATAACTATACAAGTAGATAATGGGTATATGGGGGGTTCATTTTACTGTTCTCTACTTTAGTGTGTCATTGAAACTTTCTATAACAATTTTAAAAGAACGATGAGAATTAAATACTATACACACAAGTATATTACAAAAGTATATTTCTCAAGAAACATTTTAGAGTATTTGACAACTAATTTGGTAAGAAATGAAGTATAAATGCATACTAGCAAAATTACTGATGATCTGTGACCCTGGAAAGAGTTCATTTTTAACTTTACATTGAAACAACAACTTTCACATTCTTAAATCCCTAATCAAGTAGGAATGCTTGAAAAGGAGGGCTGAACACAGCAACTAGTTTTCACCCCTGGTGGTGGGTGAGATGCAATAATTTTCTCTCCTGGGCACACGCCCATGGCTCCCTATCTGCACTTCTTTTATGGTCCAAGTCACTTTCTACTCTACAATTACCCAAGACAAATCTGATGGGAACCTTCCTGAGAGTAGACTCTACATCCGATCACCTTTGTGACCCTTAAAAGTAACCAAGGCCACCCAGAGGTTCTGATTTAATTCATCTGGAATAAAACTCAGATTTCAGTATAACCTCCAAAAGGATTCTTATTTGCAGCCTGGACTGAGAACTACTGGGCCCTAATTTATTCTTGGTGATAATAAATATTTAATCAGTGAATAAATTAACAAAGTGTCTCGCTTGATTTTTACAACAATGGGAAGGCAGATGGGAAATAACCATCCACATTTTACAGTTGGAAAAGCATATTCAGAGAGAAAAGGACATTCTCACCCCACCTTGTGAAGCCAACAGCCTGGGAAATATTCCTACCCACTAGAGAGAGCTACTGTCCCCACAAGGAGCAGTTTGCCTCTGCCCCTGCCCACAGCGAGGTCTGGGGACTAAGAATGGAGGTGTAGGCAGATGTGAGGGTTTCAGGGTGGGTGCTGAGCCCCGTGGGTGATTCTCTCTCAGTGATGAGGGTGGCAGGGAGAAGGTACTGGGGAAGGGAGGGTGTAGGGCTCGGCTGGGGTTGACCAGCCGGTCAGGCTGTATTGTTTCCATAAAATCGCACAAGACTGAAGGAAGCCGAGGACTCTGTTAATATCCTACCTATCCTCTCGAGAAGACCTCCGAGAAATTCCAAATCCCGGTCATATCTTCCCCATTCTTGCTTTATCGGCCCACTCCCTCCCTGCGCCCCAGCCCAGCAAGGTGCCCGACCCCTGGGCCTCAAACTGCGTCACACAATGCAGTAAGTGGCCCTTGCAGCGGGAACCATTAGATCTGCCGCTTCCCTTCCACGCACTCAAGCCCACCATTCGGTGACCACAGAGTCAGGGCATCATCACGCGCCATAGGGAAGGGTCTGTCAAGGGAGGTCGACGCGCTAGAGCTCAAGAGCCTGCGCTTTGCTGGTTGCCGCAGTGCCGGATGTGGGCGCGGGTGGGGCGCGAAGGCTGTTTTTTTAAACTGGGTGAACCGCAAATGTGGGGGAGCCTAGCAAGATCTAGGAGGAAAGGTGCAAAAGTTCCTGTTTCTGAGACCCTCCCAACTCTGTCGCCTAGCGAGTTTCTTAAGGTCGGGTGTCAGGAACCCCCGCCTGGCTCCAAAGCCCCGCCCCAAACCGCACTTCTGTTTAAACTAGGCTGGGACTAGAAGAACCGGTAGAGACATCTTAACTTCAGCTGAACTGCTTCGATTTATAAATAAAGAAACTGAGACCCGACTAGGGAAATGACTCGCTCAAGTCCACATAGCGAGTTAACGGCTGATCTGGACCCTTAGAATCTACCCGTTTATCTCTACTTCCCCTCGGTAGCTACCTGTTGCCATGGTGATGAGAGCAGGCTCCGGCTGAGGCTCGGACTGTGGTCGAAGGAGGCTGGAGAGGCTGAGGACCGGGCTGGACATGCTGACCATGAGCCACCTCCCATCCAGGGCCCGCGGGCAGCTCTGCTCCGGGGTCAAGCCGCTGAGCCAGATCGCCGAGGCAGGAAGCGGGACGTAGTGGCTCATTTCGCAGCGTGGCGCGGGGGCGTCCCGCGGGTATCGCCTGAAGGCGGCCAGGAGGGTGCCCGCGGGGTCTGTGAGCACAGAGAGAGAAGTTGCTGCAGTAGAATCTCCGCCAGGAAAGGGGAGGGGAGAGCAGCGTCCAGGGAATTTTAAAGGTACAGACTACCCGGTAGCGAGAGATTTAAAAGTGATCCAGTTTCATTTTACAGAGGGGGAAACTGAGGCCCGAGGTCACTGTGAGACCTAAAGAGCAGGGGGTTTCGGTGGAGGCGACAGAGTTGGGAGCGAGTCCAGCATGACTCACCATGCACTTTGAGGTAGCGCTCTGGGTCGAGGTCCGGCCGGGGAGGTGGGCTCTCCGAGCTCTGGCGCAGCAGCAGTGCAGAGGGTTTCTTGGACAACCGGCCCCCGCCCGCATCCTCCACGAACCAGCACTCTATCACTGCGGGTCCCGCCGAGACGACGGTCGCCGTGCCTGGGGGGTATGGGCGCGAGTGAGGGGACGGCCCCAACGTCAGGTGACCCGACCTCCTCCACCCCACCCCCAGACGTGGTGGCAGTCACCTCCCACCGCTTCCCTAGGCTAAGAGTCGCGGGGTTCGCTCACCCAGAGCCACAGCGAGGAGCAGGGACAGAGGCTTCATGGCGCCGCGATCTTCTCAGCTCCGAAGCCGGCTTTCCCCCTTTAACTTTCACTTTCACTTTCCTCCAAAGGCCGGCTGGAGGGGCGGAGGAAATCTCCGCTCCGGCTAGGGGAGGGCTCGGGGGAGGCAGGTGCTTCCTCCGCCGGCTGGGCAGGGATCCCGGAACATCCTCTCCAGTTCTGATCTGGGGAACTCAGCCCCTCCCAGCCCTCCTGAACCACCCAGCACCACAGAGTCCGGGAGCCTTCCCACACCAGAGGCACCCCCTCCTGTCCACCCCAACCCCGAATCCACTTCCCTGAGAACCCTTACTCCACCTTCCCCGACCTGGGCCAGGTCCCCAGCAAACACATAGGGGTTGTCGGGAAGGCAAATGAAATGACCAATAAATATTTTAATCACCGTTTAAAAAAAATAAGATTTAAAATAAAACCCTTGTACTCCTACGACTTACTCCTTGTCTCCACTCCCCCACTCCCCAGTGAGAATGGAGGTGGGGGACCCCCAAGGTGGAGGAAGAGGGATTAGGGTAGAAATAAGGGGCACATCCTTTTGGGGGGCAGGGTATGTTCTAGGACAAGGGTGGGGCTCAAAGTCCTGGTCCCCACAACTACGCAAACACAGACTTCAGGTACAGACTACAACCACCTGACCCTCGACCCAGCGACTCCAGGATGCTCAACAAGTCCCCTCTCCCTCCCTCCCCCCCACCACTTGCACCCTACTCGGGAGCTGGGGCTTCAGTGTACCCATCTGAAGGGAAGGAAGGGCTGAGTTCCGGTGATACTTTAGGGAGGAGGGGCTGAGGAGTAGAAAGGGGTGGCCCATGGTGCGAGGCGGTTCCCTCTCCAGAATATATACAAGTCCATAGAGATAGGAAGACAGTAAGTGTGTTGGGAGATCACCTACGGGCCACAGCGCCCCTGGCTAGTGATCCCTAATCCCTCTTCCCGGAAAGCTACCCCCAGTAGCTCGCCTCTTCAGTTTGCTCCTCCGCCCCCACTGAAGCCCATCTCCACCTTGTGGACGCTGGGCGGGGACCAGACCCGTCGACTGGACGGGGGCGTGGCCCCACTCGCCTCGTCGCCGCTGCCCCCGCCGCCGGGGGACTCTCTCTTGGGCTGCAAGGCTGGCCCGGTGGTCCCCCCGGGTCCGGGTCCGGCCCCGCCCCCGCCGCCTAGGCGGTGCCGGCGCTCACAATGTCCCCGATGGCGCATGAAACTGTCTCGCCACATGAACTTCTTGGCGCAGACGCCGCACTCGTAGGGCTTGAGGCCTGTGTGTGTCTTCATGTGCTCTGTCAGGTGATGCTTCATCTTGAACTTTTTGTTGCACACGGGGCAATCAAAGGGCCGCAGGTTGAGGTGCATGTTCACATGGCGATCTCGCATGCTCTTGTGGGAGAAGGCCTTTCCGCAGTGGCACAGAAAGATCTTATTTCCATCCCCACTGCCTGTCCCTCCAGGAGTCCCGCCGGTGCCACCCGGCATGCCCAGGGCCCCTGCCGATGTGCTCCCCAGGGTCACTGCCCCATGTTCAGCTTGGTTCCCTGGTGGCTGGCCTGGAGCCTGTGAGGAGGAGGAGGAGGATGAAGAGGATGGGAAGACCAGGATCTGGTTGCCTTGCATGTCCAGTGGAAGCAGGGGCCTCGAAGGATGGGAGGGAGCATAGGAGGAAGGGGTTGGTCCCCCTGAATCATCAAGCCCTGCCCCAGGACCCCCACCTTCATAGGGGCCAAAGTCATTGGAGGACTCACAGAAATTGACCTGCTCCTCTCCCTTGTCTGGAGGCTCAGACAGGGTCCGGACGTCACTTATGCTAAGGGTAGCCTCAGATCCTCCCCCTGGTGGCACCCCGGAGCCACCCCCCAGCTCTTCATCTTCATCATCCTCACAGGTCAACACCAAGTCTTCCTCCTCCTCATCCTCTTCCAGGTCTGGGTCTTGGGGAACGAGGGGCGCTGGTGCTGGGCAGTTTCCACCCCGTTTCACATATACCCAGTGTTTCTGCGGCACAATGCTGGGGGGTGCGTAGGTGGGCCGGCGGAGCCCAGCCCCAGGGACCACTGCACCCCTCCCATCCCCACCGTCATCACACAGCTCATCTGCCTCCAGCAGCAGCTTCCCAGAGGTAGCCCCCCCACTGCCAACCACAGGGGCGGGGAATACAGGGCCACCTCCTTGACGCTCCCTACTGCCCACTGCAGAAGCTGCAAAAGCCTCCTGGGAGGAAGATGAGAAATCAGTGGACTCCCGAGGGCTGAAATAGTTGCTGCTGCTGGGGGACTGATTCTCACTGGCCCGGCTGGAGGCATGGAAGCGTACGGATCCCACAGTGGCAGGGGCCACGGTGCCCCCACTCCCTGAGGTGACCCCAGCACCAGGGACAGTGACCGATGTGGCTGCAGCAGTGGTGATGGTGGTGGTGGTGGCTGAGGCCCGGCCCTCTCGGAGGAGTTCAGTGCACTTATCCACGATGTGCCACATTTGGAGCACAGACCCCACTGTGAGGAAGTTGACAATGTCAGCAGCGGCCATGCTGAGGCGACCAGTATAAGCTGAAGCCAAGACAGTCTCGAAGGCGCCTGGGTCCATGACGCTAGGCAGCGAGATGGAGGTCATGCCCTTGAGTAGGACCTGGTCGTGGAAGTAAGGGGAAGAGGCAGCCAGGACAGCACGATGAGCCCTGAACTCCCGTCCCTGCACTCGGATGGACACATCACAGAGCTGGCCCTGCAGCCGCTGCTGATTGAGAGACTCCAAGAGGGCACTGGTCACCTCGGGGAAGGACACGTGCACTACTGCCGCTGCAGGCAGGGGCAGTGGTGGTGGGGCCAGCGATAGAGGCAGGGGGAGTGCTGCCCCGCTGGGAGACAGGGGAGATGGCTCCATGGTGTGGAGGGAAGGGGTACCCCCCCAGCCACAGGAACAAGGGAAGGAGGAGGGCGGCCGGGGGGGTCTCTGGAAAGAAAGAGAGAAGAATGATAACAACCCATAATGACACAGCCCTTTACAGTTTAAAAACATGTTCACACATTATCTGAGTAACTCCCCACAGTGACACTATAAGGTAGGTATTCCTTTCAACTCCATTTGACAGATGAGGAAACTGAGGCTCAGAAAGATTAAGAGATTATCCAAGGTTACACCATTAAGTGGCAGCACCCACAAATGCAGGTGTCCTAACTCCAAATCCAGTGATCTTTCCTTGGACGTTACAGAAATAAGGTGCTCTTGGGGAGTGGGGTGCCTCCCCTCAGAAATTCCCATTTGCCTGAGAACCTGACTTTCCAAAATTTACCTTTCTGGGGTTTTGTACCCTTTTCTTGGGAGGGGGGCAGGTTGGCTCTGGTGTTGAAAACCACCCCTCTCTCCACTTCCCTTTAGGCCGTGCCCCCCCACCCCACGGCTCTCTCGCAGGCCACGCACCTTGCCCCCAGTTATCCCCAACCCCGCCCATTTAGGCCCCGCCCACCTCAAGACCCGCCCATGGCCTTTGGGCTCCGCCCCTTATCTACCCCCGCCCACATCGGACCCCGCCCCCTTCTGCTCCGCCCCAAGCGCTACTTCGACCTCCTCTCCCGCCCGGAAGGCGCCCCCCAACCCCGCGCGTCCCCGCTTACCGGGCCGCGCGCCCCCGGGCCCCCCCGCCCCTCACTCGGCGGCCAGAGCCGCAGCCTGGGCCCCTCCCGCCGCCATCTTGCGCCGACTCCCTCCGCCCTCCGCCTCCGCTCCGCCTCCCGCCCCTCAGGCTTTAAAGGCACAGGCGGGAACCCCGCCCGACCCGCTGGGCAATACTCGGCCGACTCGGCCACTTCTCCTTTAAAGAACAGCTTCTTCCTTCCACCTTAAGGGTACCAGGTCTCTTTCCGCCGCTGAGGACGCAGGACTCGGTTCGGCCGAAGTTCTCATTCCCCTTTAATTCGGTAAGCCTGCCTCTTCCCATTGGCGATGGGTCTAGGCCGCCGCTGCCTGGGCTCCGCCCCTGAGCTGTGGCCAT
Source organism: Delphinus delphis (assembly GCF_949987515.2). NCBI lineage: Eukaryota > Metazoa > Chordata > Mammalia > Artiodactyla > Delphinidae > Delphinus > Delphinus delphis. Next base: position 40,827,124 of record NC_082692.2, on the reverse strand, counting down.
TAGCGGGTTTGCGGGATCTAATCGCCCCGGTCTCCCAGCTTCTGACAGTCCCCCTGAAACCCCGCCCCCTACCTCCGGGCCTGGATTGGCTAAATAACCTTGAGTCGGCCCGTGATTGGCCTTTTTACTGCTACCGCTCGAAGTGAGAAAGTAAAGCGCGTTCAGGAGGCTGAAGTACATTTTTTCAGCGCCTGGCAGAGAGCAAAGAGAAGGCCTGAGGGCGAGAAAAACTCCGCGAGAGGCGTGCTGAAGGCAGCTGGAAAGGGCAGATCCAGGGCTATCCCGGGGGAACGGCTAACCCTGAGCCAGAGAACAGCTCATGCCAATCAGCAGCTGGTGAGAGCAGGACAAGGAAAAGACAGGAATACAATAAGAAAAGAACTTTATTGTTTATTAATGTTTCTGTGTAAAACTTAAGCTTTTTTTTTTTTTTTAAAGAAACCACCAAAAGGCGATTAGCTCAGTCCATCCCTTCCTCAGTCGTCTGGTTCCCACCGTCCTCCAAATACTATCCCAAAACATTTTGGAGGCAGGGAGGAGGGGGAGGCAGTTAATCAGAGTCTGAGAGCACGATGATCTCCTCTGGATCGCACTGTGTGGCCACACTCATCTGCAGGGGAGTGAGAGACAGAGTCAGAGAGGTCTGGAACACAGCGGACGAGAAGCCAAGGGAAGGACTTATCAGAGATCAAAAACTGGGGTGGGAAGAGAGAGGAGGTGATGAGTGCAGCAGACAGAATACCCCAAACTGAACAATGAAAGAGAATGAAGTCAGGAAACACAGCCTCCCCCTCTTACCTTAAAAGTACCAGGTCTGGAGGGTTGTGATTGTGGGGTGTCGAACAACCGGGCTGGAAATGGGCTACAGAGGGAGCTGGTCACCAGGCCGTGGCTAGGAGAATCCACCCTTGTGGAGGAATCGGCAACTGGAGCCATGGAAGCCAAGGGGGAAGGCGGGCTGGGCAGAGTATGTGTCTTCTCATGCACTGCCCTTTGCCTTTCCACATAGCTAGAGACAGAAACATATGTGGGTGGAAGGGTATGTGGAGACTGAGGATGGAGGGGGAGCTCCAGTTTCTCCTCGCAGACTCCGTTCCACAGTATTCCTCTCAGAAAGCCCCCGCAGTCCCTCCTTGGCTTCCCTCTTTCTCCTCCTTATTGCTGTTACCTCTTTCCTAATGGCCCGGCTTCTGTTTGCTTCTCCTTCCGAGATTTCTTGTGGGGAGGACTGGAATCTCCCCAGGTGTGAGGAGAGACGCCTCCGTTGAAGGAAGTGGAGGTGACCATGGCTGCTCCATTCTCCAAGACAGTGGTGAGAGGGTCTTCTGATTGCTTCCTGGAAGAGGTAACGTCCCTCTCCTCAGGGGAAGGAGTAGTATCCAGGGGCAAGGCTTCAATCTCTAGCTCAAAGAGCTGAGACATAGGGCTCTCCTCCTCCAGGGGCAACTCCTCGAGGTGCTCTCCACTGCTTTCAGCAACTACGCTGGAGGGGGCCGGGGGCTCTTCTGCCAGTGAAGATGGTGACACTGTGAGTCCTTTGTTTTGCTGCTCCCCCAACGACCCGCTGATCCCTTTGCGAGGTTCCAGGTTCTTTTCAGTGGAGATCTGTAGTGGGGACATGGGGCTCTTATCTCCATCCTTCCCTGGAAAAGAAGAAAAGAGGGGAGGGGTAGCAAAAGAACTAGGGGAAAGAAAACTGCTGAGAGGACACTAGGAGTAAGAGGAAGAAGGGAAGGATCTCAAACAGGGGGCTCATGCCCAACAGAGTAGAGGGAACCGACAAGAATACTGTTTCCTTGACATACCTGCTTCCTCGTCCTCGTCCTCCTCCTCCTCCTCCTCTTCATCGTCCCCCTGACCTTCCTGCATCTGTTCCAGATCCTCCTCTTCTTCGGAATCTGTGGCCTCCTCGTCTTCCTCCTCATCTTCCTCTTCCTCCTCTTCCTCCTCCTCCTCATCACTTTCCTCATCTTCATCATCGGTCTCAGCCTTGGAGGTGGTAGGGCACTCCTGGGATGCCATCCCACTAGGGCCCTGCAGGGGACAAAGGAGTTTCTCTATGGAATCCCTTGCCCCAGAGGGGCTGCTTCTTGCATTCCTTCTGCACACGCCATGATCAGTCACCACGTACTCCCTCCTGGCCAGTGCAGTGGAAGGACAAGGTCTCTCTGAAGGGTGTATTCCCTTCCATACCTCACCAGAATCCAAGGAGGCTTTGGAGGGGTCTGCAGAGTGGGAAGGGGTGGCTTGGGGGAGCCGCGCTCTTCTCTTCTGTCTCTCGCTCTCCTCGCTCTTGTCTTGCATCATTGCATACTTGGAGATGACCTCATCCAGCCGGCTCATAGCCAAGCTCCGGTTCTCCCGCAGGCGCCGAGCCAGGGCAGGATCTGACAGTGCGGGATCAATGCCTATGTGGGAAGATATAAAGTCAGTGTACTCACCCAGAACCCTAGAAGGGACTAGAGAGACACCCCCTCCACCACACACCTGACGAATGAGGGTTACCAAGGAGCATCTCACTAATGCCTACCTGGCCTATAGTCATCTGTGAGGTGACAGCCAAAGTTGTAGATGAGATCAAGGTGGCGACGCTCCTGTAACCTGATGCCCACATCTCGGAAGGCATCCTGAGCCATGAGCTGGAGCTGCTGTCGGGGGAGGCCAAGGCTGTGCCGAGCAGCTGCCTTCTCTACAGCCCGCAGTACGTCTCCATAGTCAGGGAAGGTATCAGGCCCTGGCTTGTTGATGAGCCGCTCAATGCGCCTGTTGACCTCTGGGTAGCGGGTACCACGGTAGGGGATGCGCTGCTCTATGACCCGGCCTGTCAGTGAAGAGCAGTCTTTCAGCTCACACAGCCGCCCAAAGAGGCGGATCAGCTTACGCTTCAACCTCGCCTCCTGCAGGTAAGTGGAGTCTGGGTCATCCAATTCTGAGAGATCCAACTCCTTTTCCTGCAGCCGCCGGATCTCTGCCACGTAGAGTGCCAGCAGCTGCTCCAAGCGCTGGATCTGCCGCCGGGAGCCATGGGTCCTTGGGGCCTCAGAGGCAGTGGTCTCAGCACTTGTGGGGTCCAAGGAGGGGTCTGCGGGAGGGTTATTCCCAGAGGGCTCACTAGAGGTGGTGGCAGCAGGGGCCAGGTTCAGCTTCTTCTTGGCTGAGTGGGCCTTGAGAACAGTGCAGAGCTCATTAATGTAGACATAGAGCTTAGCTGGCCGGCTCTGGGCCCGAGAGAGGACCCGAGAGAGGATGTTGCAGAACTCCGCCGAGGCCAAAAACAGAGAGTGGGCCCGCTGCTGCCGGTTATAGAGGAACGGGACCACCTCAGGGTGGTCCGCCGTCTGCGTCTTACACAGTTCAAGGAACTGGAAGGTTCAGGAGAAAAAGGGAGGGGGAAAGAGACAAGGGATGGGATTGAGAGAAAGAAGGTGAGGTGGGGTTAGTGGGGAAGAAAGGACAGGAGAGCCAGTCAGCCATCCCCCTCCCTGGGGTACGAGAATCTTCTCCCCTAAAGCTCACCTCTTCAAACAGCTTCTCATTCTCCAACTTGTAGCATTTCTTGCCGCCCGAACTACTGCTTCCTCCAGCCCCATGGGGCTGAGAGGAGCCAGGGGCTTCTGCCCTGGGTGAGGCCGGATTGGGGGGTGGGTGGGAGGGCCCTGGCAGAGCAGCTGCTTCATCTTCATCATCATCATCCAGCACGATGATGCTGTTAGCGGTGGCCATGGGGGATCAAATCCCCCGGAGGGAGGAAGTCTTGGGGATTTCGTAATTCCTGCTGGAAGGGGATGGGGCCTCAGACAGAGCCCCTCCAGCATAGCCCCATCCCTTCATCTCACACATTTTTCAGTCTTCTTGGGTTTCAAAACACCCAGCCATGCCCAACAGTGTCCTCACTGCCTATTTTCAGCAACCATTAGTACCATATGTTTTTTGGGCCCTTTACTATGGGAGCCCCAAACCATCAGAAAACCTTAAGTCCCACCCCCAGCTCCACCCCTCACGTCGATATCCGGTCTTTCAGTTGCATTTCCCCACTATTTCTCATAGTTGGCAAGTTGATTCTTCCTCTCAACCCCTGGACGACCTCTCACATTGCACTCCAGATTTCCTTGACATCCCCTCGAACAGATACCACACCCCCGCTGGCACCACCTCAGGTGTTTTCCCCTTTCGTTCTCACACACATCAAATCCACACCCTCACTCCATCCTGAAGGTTCACCCCAACTCCGAGACTCTCTGAGGCGAAGAAGGTTCCCTCCCAACAATCCATCCCCCTTTCTCCTACTTAAATTATCTCCATATTCCACCCTCTGATGGCTCTCCTCAAACCGGGGCGTTAGGTTGGAGATATTTCACCTCAAGTCCCCCTCCCTCTCACCCCACCCTAATTTTCCCCATTCTCTTTCTGGGACCTGTAACCGATAGTGAGCCCCACACTGGGCTCTCCTGCTTCCACTCAGATTCCAGCCCTGAGTCCGGTCCTTCCCCTAGATGAGCTTCCCGCCAAGTACCCCTCCCCCAGTTCAGCCCCCGGCCGCCCCACTCCCCTTCAGAGATAGGAAGGAAGGTACCACAGCTTGCCCCTCAGACTCAGCGCCCGGAACCCCCCAGTACCTGTCCCTCGACATTCCCGCCCCCGCCTTCGCTCCCCGCACCGTCCGGCCCCCACCTCAGAAACAGTCTCTCGAGAAGACCCTCGCCGCTGATCTCAGAACCTCGCATGGTTCCCTCCGTCTTCCTTCCCCCTCCCACCGCAGGCCCTACTCCGGACCGGAAGCCGCGGAGTTTCCGGCTACAGGCACCTAGGTGCGGCCATATTGTCGTACGGAATCCAGTGTCTCTCTCTCTCTCTCTCTCTCTCTCTCTCTCCCCCCCCCCCCCCCCCCCGGCCCCCGGTGGCCGGAAGTGACGGTGGACCCGCCCCGCGAGGGCTTCTAATGCCGCCCACATAGTCTGCGGCTCCCTTCCCCCTGACCTGCAGGGGACGGAATTGTCCCATCCGGGCGTCCCAAATGCTTGGAGGACGCCATTTTGCCGTACGGCGCTGGCTACGCCCGGATTGGGGCGCGCCGCCAGTGGAGCTCTTTTCACCCGGTGCTTCTGCCACTCCGCCAATCAGAAACTTCCCGCATCCTGGCCCAGCTGCCGGCGAGTTGCGTGCCGGGAGGACTGAGCCACCTGTCCAAGCAGGGGAGGGGGGAACGGAACAGGGCAGCTGAGGAATCGGCCCTCCAAGGCTGCACAAGGGTGCACGGAAGGGCGGGAATCTCTTAAGAGGGAAATAAAACCTTTTCCATCCACTGGGCTATTGACAAGCCTTCTGGCGCTGCTTTCCTACCTGCCAGGTACCAGTTTCCACGGCTTAATCGAATGCGCCTGTCATTCCTTTCTATGGGCTGTGCGCTCCCTTGTCGCTGTCCAGAAGCTATTTCTACATCCAGTTGCCTACATCTCCCAATCTTGAAGTCATAACACATGCATACAAATGAGCACAACACGCTGTACAAATGTGTTATTATTACTGCTATTGTTGTTGGTTTGCTTTTCAAGCTCCACCACAGAACTAATGACCAACCAAGTAGGTGGGACCTGGGTGGTTCTCCTTCCTTTTCTGGAGGGGATTCCCGAGGCGCAGGCGCTGATGACCAGGAGGCCGTGCTTTGTCCAGGGGCTCCAGGGCCTGAGGACGGGCGATGTGGGGAGGGGGTTCTGAGAAGAATCTGTGCCAATTGCCGCTGTGAGGGCTGTGAGACGAAATGAGGCTCGTAAAATACCTCGAGTCTCTCTCGTCCTCTTCCTCTGAGAGAGCTGATGAAAGAAGGAAGAGAGAAGAAAACGACTTTGACGCCCGCCTCGCCCGCCACCCCCCCACCTAACCCAGCTTTAGGGAAGCTGGAGGGACTCGTGGAGGCAGAGCTGGGTCCAAAGGTGAGCTTGTGGGGAAACCGGAAATGTTAATACGGTTCCGACTGCTGAGTTTCCCACCTCCTGCATCCTTGCGAATTCCACAGATGGTGAGCATCTTGCCACTTTCTGGGACCACAGACCCTTACATCCCCAAGCCCTCAGAGTCCCAGAACCTCAAACTCTCCCTTCCATTAAAGAATCCCACACCACTTCTCTCCAGTCATCTAAGTCTTCAAATTGGGGGACATGAAGACTTGCCCAAGGGTACTCGGATTTGGGAGATATAAGGGACTTAATTTCCAGATTCTCAATTTTCCCAAAATTTGTTTTCCTCAGTAAATTCCTGCAGTAGAGCTTCTCCTTCTTCCTTTTCTCTTTTACAATAGACTTTCTCCCTCTTAAAAAAAAAAAAAAAAGGATACTGTAGTTCTCAATCATGAAATCTCAGGATGTTACCTTGTTTTTTGTTGTTTGGTTTTGTTTGTTTGTGTTTGTTTTTGTTTTGACCACTGGACGGCCAGGGAATTCCCTTACTTTGTCTTAAATAAAGAGACATGTAACCTGTTTCTTCAAGGCACCATGAGCACCACCTCGTCTATCTCACTTAAAATGTACTTTTAGGTAGTTCCCTGGCAGTCCAGTGGTTAGGACACTGTGTTGCCAAGCAGGGTGCTGGGGTTTGATCCCTGGTCAGGGAACTAAGATCCTGCAAGCTGAAACAGAAAAAAAATGTACCTTTAATATTAACAATTATGAAAATGTGTACAATCTTTATGCTACTTAATCAGTTCTGCTCACATAATAATTGTAATGGTAACCCAGAAGAAATTTTTCTAAAAAACTAGAGTCTTACGGTCACAAGAAAGAAAAATATTTTTCATCTCAATTAATATATATGTTTATGTAGGAAAGAGTGATAGATTGGTCAATAAAAGACTTTCAAGTATAAAAGGATAAAATTGTCTGTGGAGAAGTAGAATGGTAATAGAAGTTCTAGGAGAAAAGAGAATGATGGAAGAAGAAAAGGAAGGATTCCCAATTATATTTTTAAACGAGTGGTGGTGAATATCAAGTCACTCTGATATTTCAACTCCCCTGGACACACAAAAGATTGATTTAATTGTTTTATTTTAAAATGTGAATATTTTTTGTATGCCAGGAATTACATCCTTGAAACAATGTTAATGTATGATGAAAAGTTTTAGGTGCTTACTTAAAAATACCTGAGGATTATAAACTTTTTCAAAATTAATTCCCGGAGTATAGGTGCAGAAATTTTAAGATAGCTGCTCTCAGCTCTCCAAGTGTCCCTCCAAAGCCCCCATTTCCCCCTTTCTCCCCTCTCACCTCTGTGGCAGGGAAAGAGGACGTTTATAGGAAAGGCGGTCACAGTTCCAGCTCCTCCTCCATCTGAGGTGTTCTCAGGAGCCAGTCCCCAAACTTTGCCCATGGTAACAGCCATAGCAGCTTATAAACAGCCTCCAGCGTCAGTAGTGTCAGGGTGAGGACCAGGAAGATAAAGAAGGCCTTGTCCATGGCCTGCCGCAGGGGACCCCTGGGAGGAGAGGGCCTCCGGGCAAACGCCAGGAACACGTCCTCCTCGTCCACATCACCCTCCTCCTCAGCCATCTTAACCCACTATGTGACAGCTGGCTGGAGCACGGAGGCTGGGATGGAAGCCCTTACTCAGCCTGGCCAGGATTAAGGGACGTGGTGTTGGCAAGTCCTGCACCAGCGGAGCTTGACCCTAATTCCCCCAACCAAGAGAAAGAAAGGAGAGGAGGGCCTCTGAGCCTTTGGAACAGTCAGTGCAATGTGAATGGTCTGGATTAAACAATTCCTAAAGTCTGTCCAGCTTTACCGTTTTATAATTCTGTGTTTCGGAAGCTGAAGGCCCAACAGAGACATGCCAGCTGGAGCTGACCAAGTCATTCTGGGCCTCTAAGCCTAAGGCTCAAGGTCTTGGGCCCCTACAGACAGAGGGAGCAAGTGGACCTAGTATGCTAGTCAAGCACCTAAGGCCCTTTTCAGCTTTACATTGGGGGGGGGGGGGGGGACACGCCTAACCTAGGTGGGGGGAAGGGGGAGAGCGAGCAGCGGTGGCTACAGTCCGCGCAGGCTCGTAGTTCTTCCCCAGGTCTGTGGGGCCCCGAGGTTGCGGCGCTGAAACCCCGCACTCTTGCTTCGTGACTTTGAAGAGATTATATCAATCATTGGACTGCAGGAGCCAGGGCGGAGGTTTATAAAAAGAGAAAGAACATGATTGGCCAGCGGTGCGAAGGAGAATGATTGGGACTTAACTATTGGGGCAATAATAAGGAAGAGCGAGCTTGTGCGTGAGGGGCGTGGCCTGAGAGTTGGTGGGAAATATCCGAGAGGCTGTATTGTGGCACGGGTTGAAGGCCTTTTCTGGACCCTGTTCCCCAGGCACTGGCCTGAAAGTTCGTGAGGGAAATCGAAGTCCATATGGAGACCGGCCCACACCCGCCCCGTAGGTGGTGGTTGGGGGGTGGAGTGTGGACAGCGGAGGAAAGGGTCCATAGTGAACCTCATATCTGGAGCCTCTAAGGTCTCTTACCTAAACTCCAGTTTGATCTTAATAAGAAGACATTTTTTTCTTGGGAAGAACTTGTTTACCCAAAATGGTACAAAGGATGTCACAGGTTTTTTGTTGTTGTTGTTTTTAAAATATTTGTTTATTTATTTTGACTGCGCTGGGTTGTAGTTGTGGCATGCTGACTTCGTTGAGGCATACATGTGGGATCTAGTTCCCGACCAGGGATCGTACAGTGTCCCCTGCATTGGGAGCGTGGAGCCTTACCCACTGGACCACCAGGGAAGTCACAGTTTTGTTTAGAGTCAACTCGTGTTATCGTTTGCTACCGCCACAGGAGGTCATTACAAGTCAAAAAAAAACTGGATCAGGGTCCAAACTAATCATTTATTAGTTGTGTTAATTAAACAAGGAGGCCATCAGACTGAGTGGCTCTAATGTCATGGCGGCCTACTTAAGCAAGCCAAAATCTAAACCTGTAAATGCCTCAAGGTCATGTAATCAAGATGCCAAGGGAGGGAATTCCCTGGCAGTCCAGTGGTTAGGACTCAGCACTTCCACTCCAGGGGGCACAGGTTCGATCCCTGTTTGGGGAACTAAGATCCTGCATGCTGGGAGGCACAGGCAACACAAAAACAAAATCAAAACATCAAAACGAAACAAACACTAAAGGACAACCAATCACACACAGCCAACTAGGCTAAGCTATAGCCAATCAAATAATTTCCTTTCTCTGTTTCCACACTTTCTCCATTTAAGTTTTTCCTCTGGCTGAGGTCTGAGGAGCGCTCATAACTACTTCTGGTTTGGTGCGGGCCCATTTGAATGCATTTTTTGCTCAAACTTAAAATTTTAACATGCCTCAGTTTACCTTTAACAGTTGTATGATGGAGACCTTGGGCCAGTCAGCTGACCTTTCTTCAGTTTTTCTTTAAAATTGAAAAAGTCTTGCCTCACAAAGTTGTCAGGAGGGACAAACGAAATAAGATTTTTTTTTTGTAAATTATGAAGTGCTGTGTAAACATAATGTATTAATTTCTGATACCCTCACTATGTCTCAGGCAAGTTTGCAATAAGGCCACCCAAACACCTTTATCATCTCCTTATAGTTCCTTCCCCATGATAGGTTCAGCACTAAGATCTTGTGTAATACATAAACTCAGCACTTTATTGAATTTAAAAAATTTTTTGAAGTAATTTCAAACTTACAGAAAACACTTAAGAACAGTATCGGGAACTCTGGTATCCTTTTCACCCTGATTCCCCATTTGTCAACATTTGGTTATATTTGCTTATTTCTCTCAACCCCAATATAACCATCTATTATGGGTTGAATTGTGTCCCTTCAAAATTCAGATAGTGAAGCCCTAACTCCCAGTACCTCAGAATATGACCTTATTTGGCAATAGGGTTGTTGCAGATGTAATTGGTTAAAATAAAATGAGGTCATACTGCAGTAGGGTGGACCCTTAATCCAATATGACTGATGTCCTTATAAAAAGGGGAAATTTGGACACAGACATGTCCAGACCAGAACATCACGTCCAGACCAGCATATGTCAAGACCAGAATGTCATGTGAATGTGAAGGCAGAGATAGGGTTGATGTGTCTACAAGCCAAGGAACGCCAAAGATTGCCAGCAAACCACCAGAATCTAGGGGAGAGGCATGGAAGAGACTTCTGTCACAGCCCTCAGAGAGAACCAACCCTGCTGACTCTTTGATTTCTGACTTCTAGCTTTCAGAACTGTAAGAAAATAAATTTCTACTGTTTAAGCCACCCCGTTTGTGGTACTTTGTTATGGCAGCCCTAGCAAACAAATACACCATCCTAATCAGGAAGTCAACACCACTATCTAATTATAGGTACAATTCAGAGTTCATCAGCTGTCCCACTAATGCCTCTGTCCTTTTTGGTCCAGGATCACAAATCGCATTTGGTAGTCACATATCTGCAGACTCCTTCAATGTGGGCAGTTCTTCTGTCTTTCTCTTTCATGAATTAGTTTTAAAGAGTACAGGCTTTTCATTTCTGTACAATCTCTCCAACCTAAGTACATGTTGGGGCAAGAGAGAAATGATGCGGCCTTTGTGTATCACATCAGAAGTTGCTGGAGGCAAAACCATCTCACTCCTGATGCTGCCAAACCAGTCTGGCAGGTTCTCCACCTTAAAGTCTGTCCCTTTGTAATTCCTAAGTATCTGGCACATCACCAAATCTCCACCTACCTGCCTTAGCATTCCTTTATGACTCTCATCAGAATAAGCATGACGATGTTTATTTTTATTTTTAAAATTTATTTATTTATTTATTTTTGGCTGCGTTGGGTCTTTCGTTGCTGTGCGCACGCTTTCTCTAGTTGCGGTGAGCGGGGGCTACTCTTCGTTGTGGCTTCTCATTGTCGTGGCTTCTCTTGTTGTGGGGCACGGGCTCTAGGCGTGCAGGCTTCAGTAGTTGTGGCACGTGGGCTCAGTAGCTGTGGCTTGTGGGCTCTAGAGCTCAGGCTCAGTAGTTGTGGTGCACGGGCTTAGTTGCTCCGCGGCATGTGGGATCTTCCCGGGCCAGGGCTCGAACCCGTGTCCCTTGCATTGCCAGGCAGATTCTTAACTACTGCGCCACCAGGGAAGCCCAATGATGTTTATTAAATGGTGATTTTTTTTTTTTTTTTTACTCCGTCATTTCTTCTTCAGTTTTCAGTCAACAATCGACTATAAAAGAACATTTCTTTCTCCCTCATTTATTCATTTATTTATTTATATCATATGGACTCATGGATTCCAATTTTACTCAATAACTTGTAATCCATTACTACTATATTTACTTATATTGCCTGGACCCATGCATTTCTATTTTATTTAATTAATTGTAGTTAGTTACTATCATCATTAATTTCATGCACAAATTATCCCAAATTTGGGCAGCGCCAGACTCTGGGATCCGTGCCACCTGGCGCCCACCATTCCCACGGGAGAAGATGGGAAGCCCATGGGCTTGGTGGTGCAAGTGGAGTTCATAGGCCACAGCCCCAGCAGCTGCAGCATCAGAGCTAGAGGCTGCCACAGCCCCAAGGGCCCCCAGCTGGTGGGGGGCGGGGAGGGCTGTGAGGGCTTCCCTGATACTGGCTCGAACCACTCTACTTGTCGTCAGGCACCACGGAGAAGGAGCTCCTGCAAGCTGGACGAGCAGCTGGACATCCTGGCACTGATGGAGGTGAAGATGAAGGAGATGAAGGGCAGCATCCTCACCTGTGTCTCACTGAGGCCAAGCTCTGTGAAGAACTCCTCGAGAGGGATCGGCTGCTGGCTATGGCTGTCATCCGCAAAAAGCACAGGATGTGAACGAGTGCCATTTCGGCCTTCGGAACTCCCAGACACCTAGCAGCTTAGTGGGGACCTTAGACCGCCGCTGTTGAACTCCCTCATACTCCTGGGGCACTGGTTGAGAGTACTGAGGCTTAGGGCAGTTGGGCTCTTGCTGGTGACCTGGCACCCTCTCTTGTTTCCTCCTGAAGCAAGCTCCTGAAGTCTGGGATCTCAGACTCTGCACCGGTGACACCAGCAATTATGACTTTGTCTACCCCTCCCCACCTTCACCCCCACCCCCAAATTTACGTTGCAGGTTCTGGTGAAGCAGAGGCTTCAGAACCATTGAACTTGAAACTTATCCCCTACGGATGCAGGCAGGATGCCCAAGGACTATGGGTTTGGGAAGACGACACCTTGAGTTTGGCCAGTAATCAGAACTCTTCCACATGTAATGATAAGAGATCCAAGTAACATCAGTTCTACTTTTTGTGCTTTTCCTTCCCACGTGCAGCCTGTGCTTCTGATAGGGACTGGCAGATCTGTGCCTCTCCCTCCTAGGACCTCCCTCCCAGGAGGCCATCTACAAGGCAATCTATGGGATCTCGTGGAGATCCAGCTTGCCAGGGACTTAAGTCTATCCTGTTATGTTTGCTACAAATTCTATTTTCTGCACAATTAGTCAGATTAAAGTTTTCACTATGTTTGTTTGGCAAAATGAATTAAACAGAAAGTAAGGTTGAAAAAAATTATCCCAAATTTGGCAAATGAGAAAGTGCTCCAAGCTGGTTCCTGTGTCCTTTTGCAATGTCTACAACATTATTTGATTACTTTCTGGTACAAGAGGTAATTCAGGCTCAATTTGTACTTTTCCTGACTCAGCCCAGGGATCAACCATTTCTTCAAGAGCCTCTGGCTTCTTTTTTTTTTTTTTTAATAAATTTATTTATTTAATTTATGGCTGCGTTGGGTCTTCATTGCTGTCTGTGGGCTTTCTCTAGTTGCAGTGAGCGGGGGCTACTCTTCATTGCAGTGCGTGGGCTTCTCATTACGGTGGCTTCTCTTGTTGTGCAGCACAGGCTCTAGGCTTCAGTAGTTGTGGCTCGAGGGTTCTAGAGCACAGACTCAGTAGTTGTGGCTCACAGGCTTAGTTGTTCCACGCATGTGGGATCTTCCCAGATCAGGGCTCAAACCAGTGTCCCCTGCATTGGCAGGCGGATTCTTAACCACTGTGCCACCAGGGAAGCCCTCTCTGGCTTCTTTTAACAAAGGGTAGTATTTGGAAACCAAGATCTGGGTGCCAGATATCTTCATTGCTACTATGATGCCATCGTTCCTAGGCCTTCTCAGCAAATAGAGCTAGGAAATATATGAATGTATATATGTATACACATACATACACACACACACACACACACACACACACACACACACACACACTGTTCCAGTTACTATAGCCACCTAACATACCACCCCAAAACTTGGTGTAAAACAACCATTTTATTATACTCATGGAATACTGTGTCAGAAAGGACACAATAAGGATGGCTTGTCTTTGCTCAGTGATGTCTGGGTCCTTATCTGGGGAGACTTAAAGGCTGAGGGTGACTTAACCACTGAGAGCTGGGATCATCTGGAGGCATCTTCTGTCACATTTCTGGCAGTTGATGCTAGCTGTCAGCTGGCTCTCTAATGGGGATGTTGGCCAGAACACCTGCACTTGTCCTCTCCATGTAGCATGAGCTTTTTCACAGCATGGCAACCTTGAGATAGTTAAGATTCTTACATGGCACTCATGGCTCCAAGAGCATGTTGAAATGAGTAAGGCAGAAGCTGTATAATCTTTTCTGAGCTAGCCTCAGAAATCATGCAGTATGACTTCTGCTGCCTTCTGTTGGTTATAAGACAGTTACAAACATGTTTAGATTTAAGGGGAGGAGGTATGGACCTCATAACCCACTTCTTTTTTAAAATTACTTTATTGAAGTATAGTTGATTTACAAAGTTGTGTTAATTTCTGCTGTATAGCAAATTGATTCAGTTATACATATATATATATATTCTTTTTCATATTCTTTTCCATTATGGTTTATCACAGGATATTGAATATCGTTCCCTGTGCTATACAGTAGGACCTTGTTGTTTATCCATCCTACATATAATAGTTTGCATCTGCTCATCCCAAACTGCCAATCCTCCCCTCCCCCATCCCCCCATCCTTGGCAACCACAAGTCTGTTCTCTATGTCTGTGAGTCTATAAACCAACCTCTTGACAGAAGAAATGGAAAGAGTTCAAGACAAAGTAGTAGATGAGAAAGACAACAAGAGTACAGCCAGTCCTTTCAAAGAATTTTGCCATAAAGGGAAGGAAAGAAATGCAGCATAATGTAGAAAGAAATGTGGGCTCAGAGGAAGGATATTTAAAATGGACATATATTGGTATTTTTATATGCTGATAGGAATGACAAAGTAGACAGGGACAGGGACCAGGGAGTGCAATTGTAGGAGTGATGCTCTTGACTGAGAAGGACTGGGATTCAGTGCACAAGTGGAGGGGGTGACCCTAGATAGACACATTTGTGATGCCTGGAGGGAGACAGAGTCTAAGGGCAGAAATGTAGGAGAAGGTGGGAAGTGGAAAAAGAAGTTCTTTTCTGTTGTCCCTGGTTTTCAGTGAACTAGGAAGTAATGTCATCAGCTGAGCATGAGGGAGTTGATTTGAGGAGAGAAAAGAAGGTGCCCCAGGACAAGAATAAAAATGGAGGCTCACATATCATAGGTCTAAATTTTTTAAAGTTAATCATCAAGCTAGTAAACTGTTAGGTATGTTCTTTACTCTTACTTTACCAAGTTTACTTTCATAACAACAAAAGAATGTGCGTAAAGCAACACAGCTGGAAAAAATATCAAAATGACTACATTTAATTATTATCGCATGTACCTAGGTATTCTTTTGGTGGACCAGATATGGCTGGATGAGTAACAAAATAAAGATGTGCATTACTGGAGAAAGAATAGTCTCTTCAATAAATGATGCGGAAAACTGGACAGCCAACATGCAAAAAAAAAAAAAAAAAAGAATCAACTCAAAATGGATTAAAGACTTGAAGGTAAGACCTGAAACCATACAACTCCTGGAAAAAAACATACACAGTATGCTCTTTGACATCGATTGTAGCAATATCTTTCCGGATATGTCTCCACAGGCAAGGGAAACAAAAGCAAAAATAAACAAAGGAGACTATATCAAGTTAAAAATCTTCTGCACAGCAAAGGAAACCATCAACAAAATGAAAGGACAACCTACAGAATGGGAGAAGATATTTACAAATCATATATCTGATAAGGGCTTAAAATCTAAAATATATAAAGAACTCATACAACTCAAAAACTACTTG
This sequence comes from Delphinus delphis, assembly GCF_949987515.2. NCBI lineage: Eukaryota > Metazoa > Chordata > Mammalia > Artiodactyla > Delphinidae > Delphinus > Delphinus delphis. Next base: position 40,811,959 of record NC_082692.2, on the reverse strand, counting down.
ATTTTTTTACATGGGCAGAGGAGCCAAATAGACATTTTTCAAAAGAAGACACACTGATGGCCAATAGGCACATGAAAAAGATGTTCTACATCACTAATTATTAGGGAAATGCAAATCAAAATCACAAGATATAATCTCATGCCTGTCAGAATGGCTATTATCAAAAAGGCAAGAAATAACAAGTGTTGATGAGGATGTGGAGGGAGAAAAGGAACTCTTGTACATTGTTGGTGGGAATGTAACCTGCTACAGCCACTGTGGAAAACAGCATGGAGATTCCTCAAAAAATTAAGAATAGAATTTCCATATGACCCAGCTATTCCACTTTTGGGTTTTATCCCCAAAATATGAAAACACTAATTAAAAGAAATATGCACCCCTGTGTTTATTGCAGCATCATTTACAATAGCTACTCTATGGAAACAACCTAAGTGCCCACTGGCAGATGAAAGGATAAATAAGGTGTGGTGTATGTATATTAAATGGAATACTATGCAGCCATAAAAAAGATTAAATCTTGCCATTTGAGAGAATATGGACGGATCTTGAGGGTATTCCACTAAGTGAAATAAGTCAGATGGAGAAAGACAAATACTTTATGATTTCACTCATATGTGGAATTTAAAAAAAAATAAATGAATAAATAAATGAACAAACCAAACCAAACAAAAACAAATACGTAGATACAGAGAACAGAGCAGTGGCTACCAGAGGTGAAGGGATGAGGGGAGGGTGAAGAGGGTAAAGGTGGTCAACTTTGTGGTGATGGATGGAAACAAAATTTTTGGTGGTGAGCACACTATAGTGTAAACATAAGTAGAAGTATAATGTTGTACACATGAAACTTATGTTATAAACCAATGTTACCTCAATTTAAAAGAGACATGCATTATTTACAAGTTAATAAATATATATTTCAAACCATTTATTTTTCTTATCTTCATTTTTGCAAAGTCACTAATTATGTTGTTATAACTGAGATTTTCATATAATCTATGTTCTATTAACAGTAATGGGCTAAAGAATTTAAAAGTTAAATGCAGGACTTCCCTGGTGGCACACTGGATAAGAATCCGCCTGCCAATGCAGGGGACACGGGTTCAAGCCCTGGTCAGGGAAGATCCCACATGCCGTGGAGCAACTAAGCCCATGTGCCACAACTACTGAGCCCACGTGCCACAACTACTGAGCCCACGTACCACAACTACTGAAGCTCACATAACTAGAGCCCCTGCTCCGCAACAAGAGAAGCCACCATAATGAGAAGCCTGCACACTGCAATGAAGAGTAGCTCCTGCTCGCCACAACTAGAGAAAGCCTACACGCAACAACGAAGACCCAACGCAGCCAAAAATTAATTAGTTAATTAAAAATAAAATAAAACTTAAATGCAACTGACTTCAAACTTTACATAATTTCAATATATTTTCATGAAGACATATAATGAAGTTAATGTAAAATTAAAATTATTATCATGCTTTCAAATGTTATTTTTCTAATATTTAAATCATCTATTAAAATTGAAGTGTAAATTGCAAATTATACTGAATAAATATTAAAAGTTATTTATAGAAAGCTGCCATTTGAAGGGAGGGCTTCCCTGGTGGCGCAGTGGTTAAGAATCTGCCTGCCAATGCAGGGGACACAGGTTTGAGCCCTGGTCCAGGGAGATCCCACATGCCACGGAGCAACTAAGCCCATGTGCCACAACTACTGAGGCTGCACTCTAGAATCCGTGAGCCACAACTACTGAGCCCGCGTGCCACAACTACTGAAGCCTGCATGCCTAGAGCCCATGCTCACAACAAGAGAAGCCACTGCAATGAGAAGCCTGCGCACCACAAGGAAGAGTAGCCCCCACTCGCTGCAACTAGAGAAAGCCCACGAGCAGCAGCGAAGACCCAACACAGCCAAAAATAAAATAAAATAAATTAATTAATTTAAAAAAAGAAAGCTGCCAGTTGAAAATTTAACTTTTTGAAATTTTAATTAAATCCTATGAAATATTTTTATAAAAATAAAACTATTCAAGTATTAGATGCCTATTTAGTTGCCAGTGTAACTTCATGTGCCATATTTGTTATACATACATATGCATGTATACAAATTGAAGAGTAATATTAATTGTTTAGTACAGGAACATGTTCCTCAGCCACTGTGGTCAACTGTGACCCTACTGGGAAAGGGTACATCATTATGTAAGAAGGTACTACATTCATACTGACTGAGAGAAGGTTTGACAAGTTAATTGATTTGTCTTTTCTGTTACTTAATCACTATCACTGCTAAATTCTCCTGCATCCCAAACAAGTGGCCATCTGCAGGGTCAGCAACAGCAAAACCTATGAATCTTCACAGCATTTGGTCACCATCACCTTTTGTTTCAATGATAAAGGACAAGAGGTAAGGAGACACATTTCCTTGCAACTTGAATAGTGTTAATTATAGCAGCAGATGTTTAGACTTATGGGCATGCTGTGTCTAGTAGGCTGCCTTCTAAAATGGCTCCCAGTGATCTCCACCTTCTGATGGTTATGCCCATATGTAATCCCCTCCCCTTGAGTGTGGACTGAATCTAGTGACTTGCTTCTTTTTCTAGTTGCGGTGAGCGGGGACTATTCTTTGTTGCGGTGCATGAGCTTCTCACTGTGGTGGCTTCTCTTGTGTTGCGGAGCACGGGATCTAGGCGCGTGGGCTTCAGTAGTTGTGGCCCACAGGCTCTAGTTGTGGTTTGCAGGCTCTAGAGTGCAGCCTCAGTAGTTGTGGCGCACAGGCTTAGTTGCTCCACAGCATGTGGGATCTTCCCAGACCAGGGCTTGAACCCGTGTCCCCTGCATTGGCAGGCAGATTCTTAACCACTGCGCCACCAGAGAAGTCCCCTAGTGACTTGCTTCTATTGAATAGAATTTGGCAAAGAGTGACAGGATGTCAATTCTGAGATTAAAAGTCATGACTTTTGTCTTGTAGGCACTCTATTGCTGGCTTTGAAGAAGCAAGCTGCCACTTTGGAGCGGCCCACATGGCAAGAAACTGAGGGTGGCCTCTGGGAAATAGCCAAAAAGAGACTGATACCTTCAGTCCAACAACCTTTAAGGAACTGAATCCTGCCAGCGATCCATGGAGCAAGATTAGAATCAGGTCTTTCCCCAACGGAGCCTTCAGAGGAGACCACTGGCAACACCCTGATTGCAGCTTCATGCGAGACCCTGAAGCAGAGGATCCAGCTAAGCTTCTCCCAGGTTTCTGACTGACAGAAATCATGAAATAATGTGTGTTGTTTTGAGCTACTAGTTTGGGGGTAATTTTATATAACAAGAGATAATTAATACACTGAGCCAGAATTAAGTGTCAGATCCTTAGTAACAGAGATACCCCTATGTCCCTTCGAAATTGTTTGTGTGTGTTGACATGAGGTGTCCTCTTAAATGTGGGCTCAAGGCAGAGTCCCTTCTTGCCTGGGTGTACTAATAGTACCAGGACTGGTTCATTAGTCTTCAATTTTTTTGCTTGCATGTTCCCTAAAAACATTTTGGAAAACTATGTGACCTCCTGCATGTCTTTTACTTCATATCTAATTTTTTCCTTGTAAATTTAAATAACTACAAACAGTGTAAAAATTTTAGTATCTTATAAATATCAACATTTAAAAATAAGACTGTTTATATTACTGTTTTAAATGTAACCAGTAGAACCTAAATGCCATAGCTTTTTTTTTTTTTAGCTATGCCGTGAGGCATGTGGGATCTTAGTTCCCCAACCAGAGATTGAACCCGTGCCCCTTGCAGTGGAAGAGCAGAATCTTAACCACTGGACCGCCAGTGAAGTCCCAATGCCATAGCTTTTTGATATTCAACATCATCCTTTTGAAAAACATATGAATAGGGACTTCTCAGGTGGTCTAGTTGTTGAGACTTCGCCTTCCAATGCAAGGTTACAGGTTCAATTCCTGATCGGAGAGCTAGGATCTCACATGCCTCAGGCCAAAAAAACAAAAAACATAAAACAGAAGCAATACTGTAAAAAGTTCAATAAAGACTTTTAAAAAAAAAAGTCTTTTTTTTAAAAGACTTTAAAAAAAAAATAAAATCTTTTAAAAAAAACCAGATAGAACATATAAATAAACTCTTCTTCAACAGCTGGACATTTTACATTATTTACTTTTTCCTTGAATTTATATTTCATTCACTTCCACTACATAATTTTTTCTTAATGTATTTTATATGTGAAAGTCTTGTATTGATCTTTCTATATTTCTCTGTAACAAAATATATTTTTTAAAATTAGTTCTTTTTAATTTCTTTTAACCATAATACTCTAAATGTTTAAACTTTTCTTTTGGATTGAACTATTAGCAACAAAGCAAATTGATCAAAATCACATAAATATATTATACATTTTGATAGCTATCAATAAACATATAAAATTTTATTTACAATGCGTCTTTTAATGGGTTTTTAGCTAGTTCTGTATTAAGGAAGAACAAATCTGACTCCATATTAGATCTGTTCCTTTTACTTTTTTCTTTTATTTTAAAATTTTTATTTATTTATTTATTTATTTTTGGCTGCGGTGGGTCTCTGTTGCTGCGCGCAGGCTTTCTCTAATTGTGGTGAGCAGCGGCTTCTCTTGTTGCGGAGCACGAGCTCTAGGCGCATGGACTTCAGTCGTTGCAGCATGCAGGCTCAGTAGTTGTGGCTCTGGGGCTCTAGAGCACAGGCCCAGTAGTTGTGGTGCATGGGCTTAGTTGCTCCACAGAATGTGGGATCTTCCAGGACCAGGGTTCGAACCTGTGTCCCCTGCATTGGCAGGCGGCTTCTTAACCAGTGCGCCACCAGGTAAGTCCTCCTTTTACTTTAATCTTTATGCTCTGTTGCCTGTGCTTAGTCATGCTGGCTCTGCACCTTTTGTAAAAGAATGTTGCCTATAGCTTCAAGTATACAGGATAGACTGACCTTGACCTGACCTGAACACAGAATAACATTTGTCTTGTTGGAGGTTTAGAGGAACATCGTGACCTGTGAACTGACCTACCTGGACAGCTGCAAGAACAAACGATCCCACACCAAGAAGTTTGCAACAACTAACCACGCCACTCCCTCATCTTGCCTTTAAAAGGGCTTTGCTGGACTTCCCTGGCGGTCCAGTGGTAAAGACTCCACACTTGCTTCCACTATATGGGGCACGGGTTCAATACCTGGTCAGTGAACTAAGATCCCGCAAGCCCTACAGTGTGGCCAAAAAAAAAAAAGAAAAAGAAAAAGGCTTTGCTTGAAAGCCTTTGGGGAGTTTGGGCTTTTTAAGTCATGAAAAAGCCCTTTGCCTGGCCCTGCAATAAACCTTTCTCTGCTCCAGACTCTGACAACAACAAGTTCTGGTATTGTTTGGCCTCACTGTGCCTCAGGCACCTGGGCTTGCTTTAGGTAACAGTTCATGTAACATCGTTACATGTAACAATCGTAAGAATAGCATAGCTGGAATGAGACAACCTTCAGTAACAATTCTCTATCTATTTTTCATTTCATCAGAATAAAAGCTGAGAGTTCTTGTTCACATAAATAAGTAAATGGGAATGGAAATAATTTTATTATAGCAATGACACTCACTTCTTTGAACTTCTTCTGAATTATATGCCAAAAATCACATAATAAGCCATCATTAAATGTATTTTAATGATATTCAAGCTGAAAACTCCATTAGATTCTCTATTAATTTTGTTGAAAGCAACGAATTGAAAACCACCTGACTTGCTAAAGGATTCATTACTCAATTATTAGAGTCATTTACTTTCAAAAACAATATTCCAAATTGGGCTTCCCTGGTGGCGCAGTGGTTGAGAGTCCGCCTGCCGATGCAGGGGACATGGGTTCGTGCCCCAGTCCGGGAAGATCCCACATGCCGTGGAGCGGCTGGGCCCATAAGCCATGGCCGCTGAGCCTGCGCGTCCGGAGCCTGCGCGTCCGGAGCCTGTGCTCCGCAACGGGAGAGGCCACAACAGTGAGAGGCCCGCATACCGAAAAAAAAAAAAATTTCAAATTGTACTTTAGTTTAGCAACTCAGATGTTTTTATATTTCCCCATCTTGGGAGAACGGCAAATGGGCAATGGCAAAAGAGGAGGAGAGAAATGAAAATATGCACAAAAGTTCACAGGTAAATCAGTTTTACGAAAAGGATATACAGAAATGGAGAATGTGAAAATGGATACATTCATAACTGGCCATGTCCTCCTGTCCCTTGTAGGACTTTGTGTATTCCTTGGAGTCTGCACACTCCAGGGTGAAGACCACTGGACTAGGGACATGTAGTATGACTGTCAGCCAGCACAAGGTGTACTTGAGACTTAACCAAAAATTCAAAATGAGACCAGTCGGCATGGTATGTGTTTTCCTTTCCCTCCAGATATGTTCAGCCACGTGCATGCAATGGCAGAGTTGGCAGAGAATTAGGACTTTGCCAAGAGTGCTGGGAAAGGATGAAGGAGCAAAGGAGTCAAGGCTGTATGCAAGGTAACATCAGGATTATTGGTGAAGTCCAGACAGGAAGATGAGTCCTAAAATTTCCAGTTCTTAAGGATGAACTCTCCCAGGGTAGCAAAATGAGAAGAGAAGGGGGTTCAAGCTTTGGACAGCTCCAATATTTAATGTCAGTGGGGCAGGAAGTAGATGGGCTCCAGGCTAGACATTTACAACAGGCCTCCTGTTTGCACTTCCTGAAACAGGAGATAGGTGGGCTCCAGGATAGATATTTACAACCAGCCTCCTGTTTGCACTTCGAAATAGGAATAACAACAGAAACAGGGTACGTACACTTTAAGATAACAGTCATGGCAGGAACAGAGAGGGGCTAAACCCTGTTTGAGTAAAAGATCAAGAGGTCCTATATTTCCCATCTTTGGGGCAAAGGAGACACCGTACATGCACAGAAAGGCTCCTTGGGGGTCAAAAAGAAGGGGTCACCACCCCAGAATAGGTGATGCCAAGGGCCCCCATAGGCCTCTGGGCTGGAATCCATCTTGGAAAAAAGTTGTGCATGCAAGTTGGGGAGGGTCCTATGACAGGTCAGGTGTGGAAAAAGAAACCAGATAATTGGCCAAAGGTAAACAAAGGCTGGGAAGAGCCACGCTGTATAAACGATTTAACCAACTCTTTACTCCTCCTCATTAGGGAGAACGCCCACACCCTTTCTCTCTGGGTGTGTTTTCTCTGCCTTGCTTCTGTCTTCACTAAACAAACTGTTTCTCTGTGTGCTCTCCCACTTGTTGTGCTGTGTCTCTAATAATAAACTTCATACCTGTTTTTACAGTTTTTGTCTCCCTGAGAAATGCATTTTTCAGTGGAGGCAAGAGCCACAGAAAATTTACTTCTAGTCTCCAGCCCTTGCTGGTCTAGTGGCTAGGATTCCTGGTTTTCATCCAGGCTACCCAGGTTCAATTCCTGGGCAGGGAACTAAGATCTTGCTTCAAGCCACCACTCACTGCTGCTGCTTCTCCAAGATCATCAGGATAAAGAAGGCAATGGAGGTCAAGAGTGATCACAGAGGTGGGTATTAGAAAGTGTTGGGTCTTGGAGACCAAGGAAAGTGTCCCAAGAAAGTGGAAGTCCACTTATCTGGTGCTGGGGAAATCAAGTAAGAGGAGGTCTGGAAATTTATTGTATTTAGTTACATCCAAGTCATTGGGGGATTTAGGAGAGTAAGAGGCAGAAGCCCAACTGGAGTGGGTTGTGAAAAATGAGTGGGAGGTGGGGGATGGGAAAAGCCAATACTAACAATTCTTATTTGGAGGAGGACAATACGATTATTCTTTATCCCTTTTATTGGTTTTCATTATAATGTTTACTGCAGTTTATTATATATATATATATATACATATTGTCATCTCTTCTTTATCTGTGGGTCTCCTTTCTCAAAACTGGAATCATAGGCTTCCCTGGTGGCGCAGACGTTGAGAGTCCGCCTGCCGATGCAGGGGACACGGGTTCGTGCCCCGGTCTGGGAAGATCCCACATGCCGTGGGGCGGCTGGGCCCGTGAGCCATGGCAGCTGAGCCTGCGCATCCGGAGCCTGTGCTCCGCAACGGGAGAGGCCACAACAGTGAGAGGCCCGCGTACCGCAAAAAAGAAAAAAAGAAAAAAAAAGAAACTGGAATCAAAGCTCTATGAGGCTGGCAACCAACACTGTCTTGTCCAGTCTGTGCAGTATACTGGACACTTGGAAATATTTTTGAATCAATTGATGAAAAAACCAATGCTAAACAAAAGGTTTACAGAAGTAGTTCATCCCCAAACAAAGATATATCTTGATCCAAGGACAAATTTGTGCTTCATTTCTTTGAACTTGAAAGAAATTTTAAGCTCTTTTGGTTAAATCTTGAGAATTGGACATTCAAGTTCCTCTCACCTCATGCCGCAAACCTCCCTGAAATGGGATAAGAAAGGCACAAAGAGAACAGGGGAAGAGACAATATCAGACAGGAGAAGACAACATCTTAACTGTAAAGCTGGTGGAGCTGAGAGAAGAGTGATTACTGACCTTGTCAATCCGAAAAAGCAAAACCTAAGGGTGAGAGCAGGAGCTGTGGGCAACAAGAAGCAATTCCTGAGGCACAACTTCGGGAAGATGTAGGAATTTCACAGCTCTAGTTTCCCGTGAAAGCAGAGGTGCAAGGAGAGGATGGATTAAAAGTTTTTGAAGAAGCTGAGATACCTGCAGTTAATTCCCCCCACAGCTGGTAACCAGGCAACTCCCAGGCCAGCCCATCATGCTGAGAGAAGACGGGGGAAAGGCCAAACCAGACAGATTCTGGCCTTGGGGACACCAAGCCCAAATGAGCAGAGAGCAGGCTCCATACTGAACACAGGGGCCTTTAGTGAAGACCTATATCCCAAGCAGTGAACCACCAGCCCCCTTTCCCCATTTGGTTCCCAGAAGACTGACAATCCACTCTCACCCCCCAGGAGGCAACTGACTCCCTCAAGAAAAAATACCCACAGGTGCTGACGTTTGAATGTGATTCAAAAAATTTGCCATTCTGCGTGCAGGAAAGCGCGGAGTCCTAACCACTGTCCTGCCAGGGAATTTCTGTGCTTCAAAAATTTAAGTCTGGATTCCCACTCAATTACCTCAAGGCCACTAGTTCCCACCTAGGTTCCAGAGTGGCCCACCAGCTTGTGGGTGTCTTGCTTTTAAATAGGAGTGCTCAGTTCAGGACTGTATACTGTATTTGAGGGAGACTTTGGACATGAACAAAAAATCAAAATAAAAAGTTAAAAAGAAGCAGGTGGGCGGCGCCGGCGGGAGCTCGCCCGTCGCAAGATGGCGGCGGCCATGTGGGCCGCAGGCCCTGGGCCGGTTCACATCCGGGCGGCCCGCGGTGGCGGCCGGCCCGTGGTCTCTCCTCGTGGTCACTCCCTCCGCCTCTCCCACCTTGCCCGGGATGGATCTGCCCGTGTGCCTGGGCACGGCAGAGCCCAGCAACGTCCAGGTCTTCCTGACCAAGTTGTGGACCTTCGTGAGCAACCAAGACACGGACGTTCTGGAGCCCGAGCAGGAACAGCGTCCACGTGCTCAACCAGAGCCCGTCTGCCAAAGAGGTGCCACCTAAGTCCTCCAAGCACAGCAGCACGGCCAGCTTCGTGGGGCAGCTCAACATGTGTGGCTTCCGGAAGGTGGTCCGCATTGAGCAGGGCAGCCTGGTCAAGCCAGAGGGGGACGACACCAAGTTCCAGCACCTGTGCTTCCTGCGCGGCCAGGAGCAGCCCCTGGTCAAGAGGAAAGTGACCAGCGTGTCCACTCTGTGGAGCGAGGACATAAAGATTCCCCAGGACAGGGTCACCAAGCTGCTGACCGACGTGCAGCAGATGAAGAGGAAGCAGGAGAGCATGGATTCCAAACTGCTGACCGTGAAGCAAGAGAACGAGGCCCTGTGCAGTGGAACTAGATCCGGGGGGTGAAGAGAAAGATCCCCCTGATGCTGTACGACAGCTATTCCATGCCCGGTACTCCCTGGAGCACATCCACGGCCCGGGCCCCTACTCGGCTCCGGCATGGCCTACAGCGGCCGCAGCTTCTGTTCCCCAGATGCTGTTGCCGGCTCGGGACCCTTCGTCTCTGACATCACTGAGCTACCCCAGTAGTCCCTTGGCCTCTCCAGGCAGGAACATAGACGACTAGAGGCCCCTGTCCAGTAGGACCCTGGTTCGAGTCAAGGAGGAGCCCCCCAGCCCACCTCGGAGCCCCCGGGCAGAGGATGCTGGTCCCGGGCACCCGTCCACCATGGTGGATACGCCCCTGTCCCCAACCACCCTCATTGACTCCATCCTGTGGGAGAGCCTGCGCCGGCTGCCTCGGCCACACCCTTCACAGACGCGGGGGCGGAAGGGGGTGACCCCTCTCGCCCCTGCCCACCTCGGCCCCACACCCCATCCCTCCCAGAAGTGCCTCAGCATAGCCCGCCTGGACAATTTGACTCGCGCTCCATAGATGTCTGGGGTCGCCTGCTTCTTCCCCTGCCCCTCCTCCTCTCTGCGTGTTTGAGTCCAGCCAGGGGACCGAGCTCAGGGACCACTTGGACGCCATGGACTCCAACCTGGGCGACCTGCAGACCAAGCCGACTAGCCACGGCTTCAGCGTGGACACCAGTGCCCTGCCGGACCTGTTCGGCCCCTCGGTGACATTGCCCGACAGGAGTCTGCCTGACCTTGACAGCAACCTGGCCCGCGAGACCCCCAGGCCTCGCGAGGCAGAGAGCAGCAGCCCTGACTTGGGGAAGCAGCTCCTGCTGGACCCGGGCTCCGTGGACGTGCGGGGCAGTGGTCTGCCGGTGCTCTTTTTTTTTTTTTTTTTTTGTGGTACGCGGGCCTCTCACTGTTGTGGCCTCTCCCGTTGCGGAGCACAGGCTCCGGACGCGCAGGCTCAGCGGCCATGGCTCACGGGCTCAGCTGCTCCGCGGCTCGTGGGATCTTCCCGGACTGGGGCACGAACCCGTGTTCCCTGCATCGGCAGGCGGACTCTCAACCACTGCGCCACCAGGGAAGCCCTGCCGGTGCTCTTAGAGCTGGGGGAGGGCTCCTGCTTCTCACAGGAGGACAACCACGCTGATGACCCCACCATCTCCCTGCTGATGGGCTCTGAGCCCCCCAAAGCAAGGGACCCCACTGTGTCCTAGAGGCCTGGGTCTTGGCGTGGCCCCCCAGACCAAGGGTCCGGCCCCGTGTGCCAAGGCTTGCTTGGGGCTTCATAGCCACACTTGGACTGACTAGTACACGGGTGTTCATAGAACTATATTTTGGATTTTTACATGAGAAACCCCCTTTCCCTTTCCATAGAGATATACAGATACATACGAGAACGGACGGGTGGATGGACAGACGGACAAGACAGGCAGAGATCTAAGAACAACGGGCTCTGTCTGTGGCAAAAAACAAACAACAACAAAATACAGAGCAAACAGAGGCAGAAAGAAGAGGGGAATGTCACATAAACTATAATAAACTTCCTCATAGATAAGCTAGAGTGTCTCTGAAAGAAGAACAGGATGCTGTGAAACATCAGCAAGGAGGTGCTGTAAGATGATCAACAGTATATGAGAAATAAAACCTTAAGGCCCATTTTAAGATCCAGACTTTTCTTCTTATGAGGGAAAGAAGCTACTGGTATTTAAAAAACAACAGTTGGCATTATTATCCTTAGCTCAACCAACCAAAAATGGTATGTATCTTCTTTTTGTGTCTTGAAAATGAAGGGAGTCTCTAAAGAAAGAAATGTATCTTTCTCTGAGAAATTACTGTTTGTTCTGGTTATTTAGGAATTGTATTGGTTTGACACTGCAATTAATTTACAAAGGAATTCTTCCTATTGAATAGGTAACATACTGCAAAATCCCACAGGGAGAAAGGTGCATCACTTGTTTTCTCGTTTTCTGCAGCCACCCAGTTCACCTCTCAGGAGCCAGACTCTTTTACTGGTTTCTCCTGCATCTTTCCAGATAGAGGCAATTTACTGTGAAGCCAACTACGCTTCTGCATCAGCGTCCTTTGCTTGCTTAGGCCCCTTCCCAGGCCTTATACCGAATTTTGTATTTGTACTTTTTGTATTCTTTTTCTTAAAAAGGGCCACCAGAATTGTACAAGTTTCAGAGCCCCTCAAACCTGAATCTGCTAGCTTCCAGAGACAGTGTCTTCATATACAAGCATGTATTTGCATATATTCTATAAAAATACATAAACAGTAGTATATCATATTCATTGTTCCCTGCCTTGCTTTTTTACACTTCATATCTTGAAATCAGTATTTACAAGAGTTGCCTCCTTTTTAACCATTGTGTTACATTCTATTGTAGGGATAATGGTACTTTTATGTAAACATTCATCTATTGATGAATAATTGAGTTATTTCCACTATTCTACCAATACACACGGTGCTGCAATGAATAACCTTGTATGTAATTCACAGTCAGAGTGACCATACCTGCAGGTGTCTGGGGTAGTCCTTACTTGTAACAGTGCTCCCTTAGATTCTCAAAAATGTCCAGTGTAGATGTATATTCTTTGAAGGAGAATCACTAGATTAAAGAATATGTAAATATTTAACTTCAATAGATATTATAAAATTGCTGTCTGTAGAGGTTGCACCGGTGTACCCTCCCATCAACGTGTGGACAGTACTAATTTCGTTCCCTGGCCCCTGCCAAATGAGAGTGTTATCAAACTTCTATATCTATATGATGGGCAAGAAATAGTGTGTCATTGTTATTTTAATTTACTTTTAAAAGTTAGTGAAATTAAGTGTATTTCTTTCAGTCAAGTGGTTGAAAATCTATTTGAATTTCCTTTCCTATAAATAATCTATGTCTTTGCTCATTTTCTATTGGTTGTCAATATTTTTCTTATTGATTTGAAAGAGATTTTTATATGTTGGGGAGTGCTGCCTGTTATTTAGAAATAACTTCAGGAAAGTAAAGGCTGGAGGTAAATATACACATACTTTATTTTAATCCATGCTTTTCAAACTGGTTTACACACATCCAAGGAAATACTTGTCAGTGTGGCAGGGAACAGAGTAGATGGTGTTTAATAGCATCAGCTCTGGAGCCAGACTGCCGTGTTCATGTTCCAGTTCTGCCTCTTGCTAACTAAGTAACTTTGGACAAATCTTTTAAATTTCATTGACTCAATTAACTATCCATAAAGTAGATAATAATCTCTACTTCACAAAGTTGGAGTTAAAGAGCCTATGCCAAGAAAAGATAGTTAGCTTGGAAAACCAAAATAAACAATAATTCTGGTCCTGTTATTTGGCTTTTTAAAAAGAATCATAAGGGGCTTCCCTGGTGGCGCAGTGGTTGAGAATCTGCCTGCTGATGCAGGGGACACAGGTTCGAGCCCTGGTCTGGGAAGATCCCACATGCCGCGGAGCAACTAGGCCTGTGAGCCACAACTATTCAGCCTGCGCGTCTGGAGCCTGTGCTCTGCAACGAGAGAGGCCACGACAGTGAGAGGCCTGCGCACCACGATGAAGAGTGGCCCCCGCTTGCCACAGCTAGAGAAAGCCCTTGCACAGAAACAAAGACCCAACACAGCAAAAATAAATAAATAAATTAATTAAAGTACCCTTAATTTAAAAACAAAAATCATAAGGACACACACAAAATTAAGGTAAAGTGATAAGAGTATGCCATGCAAATTTTGAACAAGAATCCAACTGGCACAGATAACTTCTTAACAGACTGTATCAGCTAATTGCTGTTTTTATTTATTTATTTTTGGTTTCAATTAATTAATTTATTTATTCATTTATGGCTGCGTTGGGTCTTCATTGCTGTGGGCTTTCTCTAGTTGTGGCGAGCAGGGGCTACTCTTCGTTGGGGTGCGGGCTTCTCATTGCAGTGACTTCTCTTGTTGCAGATCACGGGATCTAGGCACACAGGCTTCGGTAGTTGTGGCACGCGGATTCAGGAGTTGTGGCACATGGGCTTAGTTGCTCCGTGGCATGTGGGATCTTCCCGGACCAGGGCTTTAACCCATGTCCCCTACATTGGCAGGTGGATTCTTAACCACTGCGCCACAAGGGAAGTCCTAATTGCTGTTTTTTAAAAAAGAACAACAGGCCCCAAATGGAGTCATTTATGCTACGCCCCACCGAGACTTAGTACCTAACTTAATTGTACTTTCAACTTCTCCCAGGAGTGGAATTTTAAACCAATTAGTCTGAAAGTACCTGATCAACCCTAGTGAAGTAATCAGCTTGATAAGACCCCCTGCCTTCCCCTAACGCAAGGGGATCTTCCCTGGAACATTCACTTCCTTGTCTCATCCTCCTTCTGCTTTTAAAATCTTTCCATCTTGAACATCTCCTCAGAGCACAGTTCTCTTTGTTTTTTGGTGGGTTTTGTTTGTTTGTTTTTAAATAAATTTATTTATTTAATTTATTTATTTTTGGCTGCGTTGGGTCTTCGTTGCTGTGCGTGGGCTTTCTCTAGTTGCGGCGAGCAGGGGCTACTTTTCATTGCGGTGCGCAGGCTTCTCATTGCGGTGGCGACTCTTGCTGCAGAGCACGGGCTCTAGAGCGCAGGCTCAGTAGTTGTGGAGCACGGGCTTAGTTACTCCGCGGCATGTGGGATCTTCCAGGACCAGGAATCGAACCCGTGTCCCCTGCATTGGCAGGCGGGTTCCTAACCAGTGCACCACCAGGGAAGCCCCAGTTTCTTGATGGTGTTTTTTGGCCCTGCTGCATGGCTTGTGGGATCCTAGTTCCCTGACCAGGGATCGTACCCGGGCCCACGTCAGTGAAGTGCTGAGTCTTAACAACTGGACCACCAGGGAATTCCCTGAGCACACTCCTGTTTGTTAGATAGGATGCTGCCCAATTCATGAATCATTGAATAAAGCCAATTAGATATTCAAATTCTCTCTGTTCAGTTTGTTTTCTAACACTGTGTATCTCACTATCCCAATATTTTGTGTCTTAAGCATTTAATTAACTCACGCTTCTGTGGGTTGGCAGCATGGGCTGGGCTCCTGTATGGATTTCTTGTAATCTCAGCAAAGCTCACTCATATGTTTGTGATCAGCAGCTGGTCACTTGGACAGCTCTGCTTCTGAAGGTTGCCTGGGTGTTGCTGCGGTGATAAGAGGTGCCCGGGCCACAGGTCTTGTCATCCGGAAGACTAGCCTGAGGTTGTTGGCTGGCAGGGTTTCGGGATTGAGAGCAGAAGTGTGCAGGGCTTTCTGAGGCCTTGGCTGGCACAAGGTTGCTTCCACCTGGTTTTATTGACCTAAGCCAGTCACAAGGCCAATCCAGATTTCAGCAGTGCGGCAACAAGCTCCACCTTTTGATGGCGTAGCTGCCAAGAGCACATTGCAAAGAGCTCAGATAACAGGAAGTGGGGAGCATTGCAGCCGATTCCACACCTAGATAAATTTGAAGTTTGGGATACAGAGTGCAGGTGAGAGATAGCCAGCAATCATGGGGCTATACAAACCCACAAACGTCCCACAGAGCAAAAGTCAATCTGAACGTCTGTCACAGCCAGAGGAAACCAAAACCACTTCTGGTCTGTGCTGGTTAAGTAAAGCATTTCCTCCCCTGCATCTGGCACTGATGGGTATGGTGGGATGCTGCGGGAGTCTGGAAAGAAATTCACAAAGAAGAATCCGGCCACACTGTCTTTGTTCCCCAGCACAACTTTCCAAGTCAAGCCAGTGATGGCTGGCCGAGGGAAGAAACTTAATTTAAAATGAAGTGTGGAGGACTTTTTATAGAGAGATTGAGCAGATTCGCTCTGTGACCTTCCTGAGTATTGTTCAAAGGCAGAGAAAGAACTAGCTCCACAGGGCAGGTTTCCAGGGACAATGGGGGAAAAGGATAAAGCTATTATCTGATTACAACCTACAAGCCCACAGATTCAATGTACTGTTACAGAGATAAAAAAAATTATAGATTGCAGTAAGTGATATAAAGGAAATAAACAGCGTGAGAGAGAGTTAGAGCTATAGAGAGAGGGGTGGCATTGGGTTTCTTGATAGAGTTGCCTGGAAATGACTCCCTGGGGCGACTTGAAGCCGGAGAATGAACTGTCCCAGTGTTTCAGGCAGAGGGACTGGCTAGTGTCAAGTCGCAAGACAGGGAAGACCTTGGCACGTTCTCGGGCAATGACTTGTTTTTTCTTTTTTAACTACAATTTATGGGATAAAAAACAGTTTATTACTGCAATCCAGAACACATGCATCCAAAACAAAAATTTCATGAAATTCTCCTTCTACGTAAAGTGCTAAAATGCACTCTTGTATTTTCTTTTACTTCAGGTTCATTGAGACATAATTTACATACAGTAAAATCCACCCTTGTTAGGTATACCATTCCATCTGTTTTGACAAATGTATGCAGTCGCAGACATCACCACAATCAAGATATAGGACATTTCCATCCACCTCAAAATTCCCTCAGGCTCCTTTGTAGTCAGTCGCCTCCCCCAACATGAAGCCACTAGCAAGCGCTGATCTGATTTCTGCTCCTACAGATTTTTAAAAATAGTTTTTCTTAGTATCTGTCTATAGGTTTATTGATTTTAATGATCTTTTCAAATAACCTGGTATCATTAATTTTTCTCTATTTTTCTGTTCTCAATTTCATTGATTTGTGCTCTAATCTTACTTATTTCTTACTTATTCACTTTTTTTTTTTTTTTTTTTTTTTTTGTGGTACGCGGGCCTCTCACTGCTGTGGCCCCTCCCGTCGCGGAGCACAGGCTCCGGACGTGCAGGCTCAGCGACCATGGCTCACGGGCCCAGCCGCTCTGCGGCACGTGGGATATTCCCAGACCGGGGCACATACCCTTGTCCCCTGCATCGGCAGGCAGACTCTCAACCACTGCGCCACCAGGGAAGCCCCCTTACTTATTCACTTTGAATTTAATTTGCTCTTCTTTTTTCTGACTTCTTAAGATGGAACATAGATTAATAATTTGAAACTTTTTTTGTTTTCTAGTTTAATGTTTAAATTTCCATTTAGGCACCACTTTGGCTGTGTCCCGCAAATTTTGATATGTTATTTTTCCATTTTTATTCAATTCAAAATATTTTCTAGTTTCCCTTGTGACTTCCTCTTTGACCCATGGGTAATTTAGAAGTGTGTTGTTTAACCTGCAAATATTTGGGAGATTTTCCAGATACCATTCTAATTTAATTCAGTTGTGGTCAGAGAACATACTTTTTATGATTTCAGTTATTTAAAATTTGTTGAGTCTTGTTTTATGGTCCAGACTATTATCTATCTTGATGAACGCTTGATGTGCCCTTGGAAAGAATGTTGTTCTTCTGTTGTTGGGTGGAATGTTCTATAAATGTCAATTAGGTCAAATCTGTTGATAGTGTGTTCAGATCTTTTTACCTTTGCTGATTTTCTGTCTACTTGTTTCATCAATTACTGAGACAGGAGTATTGAAGCCTCCAGCTATAACTGTGGATTTATCTATTTGACTTTCAGTTCTATAAGTTTTGCTATATGTATTTTGGAGCTGTGTTCAGTGCATGAACATTTAGGACTATTATGTCTTCTTCATGAATTTTTGTTTGTTTTTGAGATTTTTTTAAACTTTTTTTTTAATTGGAGTATAATTGCTTTACAATGTTGTGTTATTTTGTGCTGTACAATGAAGTGAATCAGCTATATGTATACATATATCCCCTCCCGCTTGGACTTGCCTCCCATCCCCCCATCCTGCCCATCTAGGTTATCCCAGAGCGCCGAGCTGAGCTCCCTGTGCTATTCCACAGGTTCCCCCTAGCTATCTATTTTACACATGGTAGTGTATTTGTGTCAAACCTAATTTCCCAATTCATCCCACCCTCCACTTCTGCCCCTTTGTCCATACGTCTGTTCTCTACATCTGCGTCTCTATCCTTGCACTGGAAATAGGTTCATCTGTACTATTTTTCTAGATTCCACATATATGCATTAATATACGATATTTGTTTTTCTCTTTCTGACTTACTTCACTCTGTATGACAGACTCTAGGTCCATCCACATCTCTACAAATTACCCAATTTTGTTACTTTTTATGGCTGCATAATATTCCATTATGTATATGTACATCTTCTTTATCCATTCATCTGTTGATAGACATTTAGGTTGTTTCCATGACCTGGCTATTGTAAATAGTGCTGCAGTGAACATTGGGGTACATGACTCTTTTTGAATTATGGTTTTCTCAGGGTATATGCCCAGCAGTGGGATTGCTGGGTCGTATGGTAGTTCTATTTTTAGTTTTTTAAGGAACCTCCATACTGTTCTCCACAGTGGCTGTATCAATTTTACAGTCCCACCAATGCTTGGTACAATTTAAATTTTCTTAAATTTTCTGAGGCTTGATTTGTGACCCAAGATGGATCTATCTTGGAGAATGTTTTGTGTGCACTTGAGAAGAAAGTGTATTCTGCTGCTTTTGGGTGGAATGTCCTATAAATATCAATTAAATCTATCTGGTCTATTGTGTCATTTAAAGCTTGTGTTTCCTTATTTATTTTCTGCCTGGATGATCTGTCCATCGGAGTAAATGGGGTGTTAAATCCCCCACTATTACTGTGTTACTGTCTATTTCCCCTTTTATGGATGTTACCATTTGCCTTATGTACTGAGGTGCTCCTATGTTGGGTGCATAAATATTTATAATTATGATACCTTCTTCTTGGGTTGATCCCTTGGTCATTATGTAGTGTCCTTCCTTATCTCTTGTAACAGTCTTTAAAGTCTACTTTATCTAATATGAGTATTGCTACTCCAGCCTTCTTTTGATTTCCATTTGCATGGAACATCTTTTTCCATCCCCTCATTTTCAGTCTGTATGTGTCGCTAGGTCTGAAGTGGATCCCTTATAGACAGCATATATATGGGTCTTGTTTTTGTATCCATTCAGCCAGCTTGTGTCTTTTGTTTGGAGCATTTAATCCATTTACATTCAAGGTAATTATTGATATGTATATTCCTATTACCATTTTCTTAATTGTTTTGGATTTGTTTTTGTGGGTCTTTTTCTTCTCTTGTGTTTTCCACCTAGAGAAGTTCCTCTAGCATTTATTGTAAGGCTGGTTTGGTGGTGCTGAATTCTCCTAGCTTTTGCTTGTCTGTAAACCTTTTGATTTCTCTGGTGAATCTGAATGAGATCCTTGCTGGGTAGAGTAATCTTGGTTGTAAGTTTTCCCCTTTCATCATTTTAAATATATCCTGCCACTCCACTCTGTCTACAGAGTTTCTGCTGAAAAATCAGCTGATAACCTTACGGGGATTCCCTTGCATGTTATTTATTGCTTTTCCTTTGCTGCTTTTGATATTTTTTTCTTTGAATTTAATTTTTGTTAATTTGATTAATATGTGTCTTGGTGTGTTTCTCCTAGGGTTTATCCTATATGGGACTCTAGCTTCCTGGACTTGGGTGGCTATTTCCTTTCCCACATTAGGGGAGTTTTCAACTATAATCTCTTCAGATATTTTTTCAGACCCTTTCTCTTTCTCTTCTTCTGGGACCCCTATAATTTGAATGTTTGTGCATTTAATATGTCCCAGAGGTCTCTGAGACTGTCCTCAATTCTTTTTATTCTTTTTTCTTTATTCTGCTCCTCAGCAGTTATTTCCACCATTCTATCTTTGAGGTCACTTATTTGTTCTTCTTCCTCAGTTACTCTGCTATTGATTCCTTCTAGAGTATTTTTCATTTCAGTTATTGTGTTGTTCATCAGTGTTTGTTCTTTAGTTCTTCTAGGTCTTTGTTAAACATTTCTTGTATTTTCTCGATCCATGCCTCCATTCTATTTCTGAGATTTTGGATCATCTTTACTATCATTACTCAATTCTTTTTCAGGTAGGTTGCCTATTTCCTTTTCATTTATTTGGTCTTGTAGGTCTTTACCTTGCTCCTTCATCTGTAACATATTTTTTAGTCGTCTCATTTTTTTTGATGGGTGGGGCTGTATTCCTGTCTTACTGGTTGTTTGGCCTGAGGCATCCAGGCCTGGAGTTTGCAGGCAGTTAGGTAGAACCAAGTCTTGGTGCCGAGATGAGGACCTCCGGGAGACCTCACTCCAGTTAATATTCCCTGGGGTCTGAGGTTCTTTGTTAGTCCAGCAGTCTGGACTCGGCACTCCCACCACAGGAGCTCAAGCCTGACCTCCCAGCCTGGGAGCCAAGATTCTGCAAGCCATGAGGCACAGCAGAAAAAAAAGGCAGAACAATAACAAAGAATAAAAAAGTTTTAAAAATTAGAAAAATAAGGACTTCCCTGGTGGTGCAGTGGTTAAGAATCCACCTGCCAATGCAGGGGACACGGGTTCGATCCCGGTCTGGGAAGATCCCACATGCTGTGGAGCAGCTAAGCCCGTGCACCACAACTACTGAGCCCGCATGCCACAACACTGAAGCCCACGTGCTGCAACTACTGAAGTCTGCGTGCCTATAGCCTGTGCTCCACAACAAGAGAAGCCACCGCAAGGAGAAGCCCATGCACCACAATGAAGAGTAGCCCCCGATCGCTGCAATTAGAGAAAGCCCACACGCTGCAACAAAGACCCAACGCAGCCAATAAATAAATAAATAAATAAATGTTTAAAAAGGCTTTAAAAAAAAAAGTAAACTGCTGATCCCTACTTTTTTCTCCTCTCCTGTTTAGAGGTCCCAACCTTATTTCACTTAGCTATTTATTTTGCTATTAATTTCATACTTTTATTATTTTTTAATCGAAGTTATTCATGCACATAGTCTAAAGATTCAAATAGTTGGGAAAAAACGTACCTTCTCCCACCCATCTGCCCATTTCTCCAGTCCAACATAGCCCATTTTTTTTAACTATTTATTTATTGAATTATAATTGACATATAATATTATATCAGTTTCAGGCATACAACATAGTGATTTGATATTTTTATACCTTATGAAATGATCTCCATGTTAAGTCTAGTTATCATCTGTCACTATACAGAGTTAGTACATTATAGCTCATTCTGCTTAGATGGCTATTCATCATTAAGCTATTATGACTGCACAAACATTACTCACTGAATAAACTCTCATTTTCCCTTGACCTAATAATTACCTTTTTGTTTATTGTTTCTATGTTCTTACCATTAATTCAACCCCCACATATCTTCCAGTATGTATTTCTTCTCAATTTGTTCAAACACATCAAGTAGTCTATCACATCTTCTGAATGAAATTCCCTCTCGAAGCCTCTGATCAGCTCCAATGAGAAGTGGCTGCCCTCCAGTCCTGTTGAACAGCTCTGGTGTTTGGGGTCTCCCTTCACTGTCCCCTAGGAATTTTCCTCCTCCCTTGTGTTTGACCTCCTGTTTCATACATATCAAGCCTTCTTCTTTTTTGTTTATCTCCTAGTTGTGGTGGAGCGCATCCTGTAAAAGTTTCCAGAGCAAAGGTTCACGAGAAGTAAATGCTTTGAGACTTTGTATGTCTGGAAATGTATTTATCCTATTCATACACTGATTAGTAGTTTGGTTTGGTACTGAATCTTAGACTGGAAAAAAATTTCCTAAGAAATTTGAAAGCATGGCTCCACTGTGTTCTTGCTTTCAATGAATGGCATTCTTGCTCTTGATTCTTTGTATAAAACCTTTTTTAGGGGACTTCCCTGGTGGTCCAGTGGTTGAGACTCTGTGCTTCCACTGCAGGGGGCGCAGGTTTGATCCCTGCTTGGGAAACTAGGATCCCTCATGCCACGTGGTACAGCCAAACCAACAAAACAAAACCTGTTTTATCTTCCTTCTGGAGTTGTTAGGATCTTCTCTTTTTCCTCACTGGTGAAATTTCAAAATGGTATAACTCTGGAACGGGCATATTTTTGTTTAATGTGCTGGGCCCTGTCATTCTGGAAACTCATCTGCCAGTCCTGGGAAATTTCTTAAATTATTTCTTTGGTTATATCCCTCCAGCTGTTTTCCTTCTTTATATAACTCCCAGAATCAGATACTGGACCTCTTGGACTGATTCTATAAATTTTTTAATCCTTTTTTCCCCTCATTTTTCACATTGTTTTCCTTTTGCTCTATATTCTGGGAGATTTCACCA
Organism: Delphinus delphis; assembly: GCF_949987515.2. Classification (NCBI taxonomy): domain Eukaryota; kingdom Metazoa; phylum Chordata; class Mammalia; order Artiodactyla; family Delphinidae; genus Delphinus; species Delphinus delphis. The sequence goes on along the minus strand of NC_082692.2, from coordinate 40,789,895 downwards.
ACATTATCTTTCAAATCTCTATGTTTTTCACTTCTATCATATATTTTTTTTCATTTTCAATAGTTCTGTTTTGTTCTCTGAATATTATTTTTTATAGTATTCTGTTATTGTTTCATGAATGTAATTTCTTTCCTTAACTCTCTTGAAGATTAATAATAGATATTTTGGCAAGTTTTCTTCCTCCTTTTTAGTCTCTGTTTCCTATGAGGTATTTTCTTATTTTGATCTCTATATTTCCAGTTAGAGATTTTTCTTAAATTTCTGATGATCCTTGGCTGTCTGCCTATATTTAAGAATGGTGGGACTTCCCTGGTGGCGCAGTGGTTAAGAATCCTCCTGCCAATGCAGGGGACACAGGTTCGATCCCTGGTCTGGGAAGATCTCACATGCTGCGGAGCAACTAAGCCTGGGTGCACTAGGAGCCTGTGCCCCTAGAGTCCATGTTCTGCAACAAGAGAAGCCACCGCCTGCAGCAACTAGAGAAAGCCCATGTGCAGCAATGAAGACACAGTGCAGCCAAAAGTAAATAATTTTTTTTTAAATGGTGCACTAAAAAGCTGATTAGAAGACCTGTTCACTTTGCATGGGGCTTTTCAACTTTAACATGATAATCCTAGTTTGGGTTCTCCCAAAAGAGAACCGAAAGCCATGTATTCAAGTGGAAGTACTTGGTGGAAACATAAGTAGGGGAGTAGGAAAGTGAGACAGGGAAGAGAAAACAGCTGTAAAGCTAACTATGATTGAGGCTTAATGCTATGGAGTAACTTTGGGAAAACAGTGTAAAACACACACTTCAGAATTATTGCATACAAGGGCAAGAGACCTGGAGTATTTATACATCAAATTCCGACAGTCATTGGTTGAGAGCTGCTCCTGTGGGGGAAGGTATTAATTCCCTAGAACCTCTGGCCTCTGCCTTGTACCTGGGCAAGGTCGCCTTACCTGGCTTTGGAGAGAGACTCCAGGCAAAGAGGCTCAGATTTTGGCAGCTGGAAGTCAACAGGAGTACACTGAAGTGGGATTGCCCAGAGGATACGAGTGGGGGCAGTGATGTCTGCTGTAGTGACCTAGCTGGGCTGTTACTTGGGAACTTCCATCTGCATTTTTAGGTCTTTTCTTTTGTCCTTGTCATATTTTCTGGACAATCTCTTGTCTGGAGGGTTACAGTCTGGTTGTCAGGGTCTGTGAGCTAAGTGGGGGGAAAGGCGGGGAATCTCAACTTTCATTGGGAAACTCTAAATCTTCACTTAATCCTCCTATTTCAGGATGACACCCTTGCTCTCTGATGTCCTCCAGTCTAGAGACTCTCTAATTAGTACTGTTGACCTAAATAAACAGACTGCCAGATATTTCTCCAGCAAAGATAGGCTTATTAGGGATCAGCAGAGAGTTGCAGTTCGGGATCTGCAGTCTGGTGAGGCACGTGCAAGTCCCTACACGGCAAGGGAGGGAGAATTCTTTTACAGAGAGGAAAAGGAAGTTGGAAGGGCTATAGCAAACAAAGAATTCATGGCTTTTCACTGGCGGAGTCCTTGCCAGGAAAGGAGTATTTCTTCTTCCTATTGGTCTCTGCTGTTGTCGCAGGGTGTGAGAGCTCCCCCTGCTGGTCTCCTGACTGTATTTAATTGAGGTTTCTATTTATTGATACTACTTTTTTTACATTTCTCCCTTTTGATCAAGATCATTCTCTGAAAGCATTGCAGATCCAGAGACAGGTTTTCTAGTTTCAACGGCTTTTTGTCCCTCAGTATCAGGAAGGATCTTTCTTGGGTGTAGTGTCTTATGTCAGAGAGAAAATGCACAGATTGAAAATCTATCAAGGTCACATCTGAGCAACAAGAAGGGGCAGGAGGGAGAAGTCTCATGTACCTTTTATCTAAAGTCCATATGTTATCAAGATCATAGACACTGGATACCATCTGAAGTTTTTTTTTTATATAAATCTATTTAATTAATTTATTTATTTTTGGCTACATTGGGTCTTCATTGCTGCACACAGGCATCCTCTAGTTGCGGTGAGCAGGGGCTACTCTTCGTTGAGGTGCACGGGCTTCTCATTGCGGTGGCTTCTCTTGTTGCAGAGCACAGGCTCCAGGCACGCAGGCTTCAGTAGTTGTGTCACGTGGGCTCAGTAGTTGTGGCTCGCGGGCTCTAGAGTGCAGACTCAGCAGTTGTGGAGCACAGGCCTAGTTGCTCCACGGCATGTGGGATCTTCCCGGACCAGGGTTCGAACCCATGTCCCCTGCATTGGCAGGCAGATTCTTTTTTATTTTATTTTTTTTTTGCAGTATGCGGGTCTCTCACTGTTGTGACCTCTCCCATTGCGGAGCACAGGCTCAGCGGCCATGGCTCACGGATCCAGCCGCTCCGCGGCATGTGGGGTCTTCCCGGACCAGGGCACGAACCCGCGTCCCCTGCATCTGCAGGCGGACTCTCAACCACTGCGCCACCAGGGAAGCCCAGGCAGGCGGATTCTTAAGCATCACGCCACCAGGGAAATCCTGAAGTTGGTTTTTTTTGTTGGTTTTTTAAAAATATTTACTTATTTATTTGTTTGGCCATGCCGGGCCTTAGTTGCGACATGTGGGATCTTTTAGTTGCGGCATGTGGGACCTTTAGATGCAGCATGTGAACTCTTAGTTGTGGCATGTTGAATCTAGTTCCCTGACCAGGGATCGAACCCGGGCCCTCTGCATTGGGAGCGTGGAGTCTTAGCCACTGGACCACCAGGGAAGTCCCTATCTGAAGTATTATGTCATCAAAAAGGTTTGGGGAAATTTTTTCAACAGGCCTGGTCTGGATATCTTGGGAAAGCTGTCTCATCAGATGTCATCTGCTTCAATTCTGGGAATCTTTACTTTCAGGTCACCAAATGATGTGCAGCTACAGTCAGGGTTCAGTACTTTCTTTAGGTGTGTCAGATAAATCCAAGAGTCTATTCCTTGGAGTTGGGCAGCACGAGGGTTGGTAGAAGTACCCGATAAAAGCCTTTCCGGAGAGGCTGAAGAGAGTCCTTCTGGAGGTTTCTTTTCCAAGAGATGATGTCTTCAGGTTGCAAGGTGTGATGCTTAAGGTCTTCCTCTCCTGAGTATGCACTGTGGAAAGATTGCTCTACCAAAGCACGGTTATTTTTAATAGAAGCAATTAGGCCTTTGCAATATTGGGTGTCTCTCCTTTTATCAGTTGTGAGTCAAAAGAAGCAGAAGCCAAGTGCATTGGGCATCCTGTGACTATCTCAAAGGGTATTTATGAGTTCCAAAAGGGGTGGATCTGAGACTTAGAAGGACCCATGGCAATGCTTTTGGAGGGTCTCCCCAAGGTAATTGAAGGACCTCTACAAATTTTGCCAGTTAAGTCTTAATGATGCCATTAGTGCATTCAACTAAACCAGAGGATTGAGAGTAGTAAGCACAGTGAAAGCATTGTAAAACTGGCCAAACAGTGCAGACTTGTTGAGGTATCCGGCCAATATAGTGGGTTCCTTGATCACTAATGAAGTTTGAGAGGAGTTTCCCCAGGTAGGGATAATCTTTTCCAAATGGATTTTAGCCACAATAGAGGCAGTAGCTCATCTGCAAGGGAAGGCTTTGGTCCAGAGTGAAAACATACAGACCATGACTAAAACATATATCCATGAGATGGAGGAAGTTGTTTGAAATCCATTTGCCAGATCCTGAATGGTCCATTAGGCAGTTTAAGTATAGAAGTATGAATAGGCTTCCCTGGGTTATACTTCTGACAAGTGGGACAAGTGAAGTGGGCAGTTTTTGTGGCCTTGTTAATGCTTCCTCACCAATATGGATTCATGAATGCTATCATTTTGTCAGTAGCCTAGTGGGTTAATCCATGTACAGTGGTGAGGAGTGGGAATTTTAGAGTCAAAGCAACAACGTTGAATTCCTAATCTTATTTTTCCTTTTCTGAGGTCAATTGGTTGGGCTGCTCTAGCCAGTTTTTCTAAGTTATCATTTAGGAGAAATATTCCTTTGGACTGTGACAGAAGTTTGGCTGCTGGCAGTCCCTTTAAGGGCAGCATTTCTTGTGGAAGTATCAGCAAGGTGATTTCCCTTAGCTTCCAGAGAGTCAAGTTCAGAATGCCCCAGAATTTTACCAATAGTTAAAGTGGCAGGTAAAAATATTGCACCTAATAATTTCTGAACATAGGGGCCATTTTAAATTTTATTTCCACTGGAAGTAAGGAAGCCACAGTGCTTCCACAACATTCCAAAATCATGAACTACTCTGAAAACATATCTACTATCAGTATAAATATTGGCAGTTTTGTCCTTGGCTGAAGTACAAGCCCATGTAAAGGCATATCATTCAGCCTGTTGGCCGTAGGTAAAGGTGCTGCCTCAACATCAAAAGGAGTTGTAGTAGCATACCCAACACAATATTTACTGTTGTCACCTTTTAAGTGAGAACCACCAGTAAACCATAAGAGATCAGAATTACCCAGAGGAATTTCCTCAAGATCATCAAGAGGAATCACAAGGTGGTCCATCAGCGTTAAGCAGTTGTGAGGGATTTCATTGGTGAAAAGGGGAGAAGAGTAGCAGGGTTAAGATTACTAGAACATAAATGAGTTACATGAGACCATTTAACAAAAGGACTTCATAGGAGGTGAGGCATCTGGCTGAGAAATGTTCAGTGTCATGAGAATTCAGGGGCGCTTCTACTGCATGAGGTACAAATGGCTAAAGGGGATCCACAACAATTTTCTCAGTGGCTTCAACCTAAAGGGCAGTGACCATAATGGCTCTAAGGCAAGGGGCATGATGGGTCGATGGTGGTCCCCGTATTTTTGGGTGAATACCCCAAGGACATTCCCTTAGTTTTCATATACAAAAAGGAAAAAGGGAATCTGATAATTGGGATGCCTAACGGTGTGTGGGTTCCTTACACTCTCCTTTAAAGCCTTAAATCTAGGTCTCCGGTTCTTTCCATAAAATTGGGTTGGGGTTGTTATTGTTGAGTAAAACATACTGAGGTTTGGCCGTAAGAGAGAAATTTGGAATCCAATTTTGGCAATAACCAATTATCCAGAGAAAACCTCACAGTTGGCACTTAGTTTTGGGTTTTGGGAAACTTAGGATACCATGAAGTCTAACTGGATCTAGGTGTAGCCCTTGTTCTGATAGCAGATGCCCGGATATCAAATCCAGGTTTGGGCAAACTGCATTTTCTCTTGGCAACCTCATGTCCCTTTAAGGCTGAAAGCTTTAGCAAACTGGATGCTGTCTCCCTGGGAGGAGCCTCGGGAAAGAGAGCAAAGAAGCAAACCATCTACGTATTGCAGCAAAGTAGAACCTCTAGGGAACTTTCTGTCATCCCGATAAACCTTCAGGATTTGTGATAAATAAGAAGGACTCTCAGTGAAACCCTGAGGCATTACTGTCCAGGTGAATTGTTTTTCTTCCCAAGTGAAGGCAAAAAGACATTGGCTAGTTCATCAGGAATGCATTGCATAAACCAATTATAGTAAAGAATTTACTTCCAGTGGGAATGGATGTTAGTGAGATATGAGGGTTAGAAAGCAAAACTTCCTTGAGTGATTTTGAGAACTGTGGGCATTGAAGCAGAATAGAAGAGGAAGAGCATTGGCAGATGCTTCAAGGTGGCCACAGCTGATGTTTATGAACACATGTAAGGCCTCTTGTGGGCTCATCTAGAAATACCAGGAGAGAGAATTGTTTGCAGGACTGGCCGATGCAGGTTAAGACCTGTGGTGGTCTGTGACATAGGTGATCCCCAATGGATACCTCCCAATATTCACAACCTCGCGTAGTCCCCTCTCCTTGAATCTATGCTGGCCCTGTGACCTGATTTAATAGAGCACAGTGGGCGTGACTATGTGCCAGTTCTGAGCCTAAGCCTTCAGAAACCTGATAGTTTCTATTTTTCCTCTCTGGGAACTCTGAATCTCCAGGTAAGAAGTCTGTCTACCCTGTTGGAGTGACTGAACGGAGAGGCCATGCGGAGAGGGAGAGACCCTGAGATTTCATGACAAAGCACTGAGAACTGAGGCCTCAGAAGTGTAACCACGGTTGAGCAGTTCTAGTCATCCCCTGGCCACTGGGAGCCCTCTGAGCTGAGGCTCTAGACACATGAGTGAAGACATCCTCATGGATCTTCCAGCCCCAGTGGACACTACAGGGTTCAGAGGCGAGCTGTGACCTGCCAGAATTCCTGACCCACTGAATTGTGAGAAACAATAAAATGGTTACTGTTTTAAGACACCATGTTTTGGGGCAGTTTGTTATATATCAACAGATAACCAAAACTGAACCAGAAGAGGAACTTTGAGTTCTCAGTGTCTGAGGGACTTCCTCTACAGACCAAGAAGGTCTGACAACATTTAGACTGTACTTGAAAAGAGCCAAACATACAAGGCAGCTAAAAGCATATGCTGGTCTGGAAGAAAACATACATTTTAGAATTTTAAAAAATCTTTAAGAAGAATGAACCATGGGTATTGTTTTCTTCACCCACGGTTATATGCTTCAAAAGCCTAAGTTTAAAGAGAAGAATAGGAAATGCTCCCAAAAGTACCTCCAGACAGGGTGACTTTTGGATCCATCCTAGTATGAGCTCCTTCTAACACATGGCAAGGGAGCTGGGGCCTCCCTCTCCACTTGTGATTTTTTTTTGCAGCAGCAGCCGCAGCAGCTTAAATCCGATCCCTTTAGTTTAAAACAAGATTAGGTATACTTACTTTTATGCTTGTTTTAAAAATAAACTTCTACAAGGAAGAAAATACTCACCTATTTTTTAAAAAAAATTTTATTTATTTGGTCGCACTGGGTGTTAGTTGTGGCAGGCGGGCTCCTTAGTTGTGGCATGTGAACTCTTAGTTGCAGCATGCATATGGGATCTAGTTTCCTGACCAGGGATCGAACCTGGGCCCCCTGCATTGGGAGCATGGAGTCTTATCCACTGCGCCAACAGGGAAGTCCTAAAAATACTCATCTTTATAGAGTCCTAAAAATACTCATCTTTATAGAGTCCCATGTAGTGCCAGCACATTCTCTCAAGAGGCACCTTAACATAGGGAAAGGATGGTGAGGTTAGTAGTCACAGTGGATAGGGTTTGAATCCCACCTATTTCATGTTTTAGCTGTGAGGTTTCGGAGAAGTTATTCAACCTCTTTCAGGCTGTGCTCCCTCACCATTAAAAAGTAAGAATGATAATACCTACTGAAACCAAGCAGGACCCTGCAGGGCCTTCCTGGGGATAGACCTTCCCCCCACCGCCCACTGTGTCCCCTGCCTCTTGTTTGTAAAAAATAGCCTTAGCCTCCTAGGCCTTCCCCAACTTTCAAAGAGCAAATTTCTTTAGAGAAGTAAAAAAAATGCAGAAACAAAGGAAAACAGTCAAGCAAGACAAAGTGATAATAATTTAGCCATAAAACAAACTCAAGGACATTTAGTTCCTCCTCAGGGGCTACAGATCATATCCTGAGCCATATCCTTGAGTTGTTTTGCAGATACTAAAACCCCCACCAGGTGGAAGACGTTAACTGCATTCTGACCACCAGCACAGAGACGGTTGGAAGATCCCACATGCCGGGGAGCAACTAAGCCCGTGCACCACAACTACTGAGCCTGCGCTCTAGAGCCCATGAGCCACAACTACTGAAGCCCGCACACCTAGAGCCCGTGCTCCACAACAAGAGAAGCCATGGCAATGAGAAGACCACGTACCACAACGAAGAGTAGCCCACGCGCACCGCCACTAGAGAAAGCCCACGCGCAGCAACAAAGACCCAATGCAGCCAAAAATAAATAAATAAAATAAATAAATTTATTTAAAAAAAGAAGCAGTTTTAAAAGAATAAAGAGTTCATTTTTCTCAACACTGTCACACACTTGATACATTCACACACATACATATGCACATATTGACACACATGTGCATGCACACAATCAGAGGACTAGATAAAAATTCACTAGACTTTGGAGAAGGGAAGTCAGGTAGAAACAGGGAGCTGGAATGAGTAATGTACGGAGAAACTATACATGTGCTTTTCTCTTTGCCCTTAGCAACTAAACGACCTCCTTATTTGGTAGTGTCATCAATCTGCTTGTGAGAAGATTAGGATTGTTTCAGACGGAATATAAAGAGAAGAAAAGAGCTAATATGCATCTATTGAAACTCAGAATAGGATTGTTCAGAAAGACAATAGGCTTGAAATTGGACTCAGAGAGAAATCATTTTCTTTATTCATTTAGCTCCCATTTAACATAATCAAGATCCAGATCTAGATCCAAGTTTCTACCAAAGGAAGAGTTAATTTTATCTCTCGTCTCTGATTGCCTCATTTGTCCATAATGACAATCATAACATCTACCTCAAAGGATTGCTTCCAAAAGGAATTCCTGTCCTCTGAAGTGGTGACTAGAGCCAGGAAACCAAGGATATGGTATGAAAGGAATAAAAGAGAAGCCTGCCCCTTCTTGTCTTGGGGACTGAAGAAGAAAGCCGGAGGTGACAAGGAGATAGACATCAAAGAGGCTTACCTTGGAAATGGGGAAATGACTTCAAAAACAGCTAGAAAATAGAAGAAATCACTGAAGTTGGTACAAACTTGTGTCCAATATAGATATATGGGCAAACCAGGGTGAACGAGAGGGAGAGAGGGTCTAGTTTTCACTTTTAGTTCTTCCCTAGGTGGGTATTGAGCTGAGAGCCATGGGCGTGGTGTGGAAGGAAGGTGGTGAATGGACAACAGAGGTGTGCAGTTTGGACAGCTTGGGTCAGGGGCTAGATTGGGGACATGGTAGATATTCAGGGGGTCCACTGGGCTCTCCAGAGCCACAGGGAGATTGAGTCAGCCAGGGAGTACCAGTGAGATCAGACCCAGCCATGAGAGACCCTTGAGATACTCTAAGTGCTGACATTAGCCAAAGAACAACAGGGTGAACATGACCAAGTACATATTGACCCATACACCAGAGGAGCCAAAGGACGCAGTGAGATCATGAGGACCCTGATTCTCCTCCTACACCTGTCCCCCACAAGAGAATTTAAGCCTCTTCTCTCTCTTCATGCACTCCCAACAGCTACTTGGCAAGAAGCCTGGGAGGAGGGAAGACTTCTGAGAAATCTGAGATTCTCAGCATTTTTACCTAGAGAGACTAAGAAGTATCTGAACAGCATGTTTATTCTATGGCATTGTACTGAAACAGCTCCAGCTTTTACTGCTACCCAGTAGATAAGGGTTGTAAGAAAGGCCACATTTCTTCTAGGTAAACTTCATTTCCTCACACCTCTGAGTTTTGGTGTAAGATAATTGATCCTGATAAAGAGCTTAGACATTGGTAGGGCCCCCAAAATGTCCTGCAATAGTTAGTTTTTGCTGCGTAAACAAACATCTCCAAGGTATCAATGGCTTACCATAACAACAATTATTTTTATGTTCATAGTGCTGGAAGTTGGCTGTGGTTTGGCTGATCCAAGTTGGGCTTGATCAGGATGGATAAGGCTCCAAGCTTCTGGTTGTGTTTAGTTCTGGTCCAGGGTCTTTATTCTGGGGCCCAAGCTGAAGGGACAGTAGAGGTCTGAATTTTACTTTTCTCTTGTCACATCACAGGAGTGTAAGAGGCCAAGTCAAATTACAAAAACCCATCTGCCTATATCACGTCTTCTGACATCCTGTTGGCCCAAGCAAGTCATGCAGCAAAGGACAGGGATGTATACTTAAATTATAAGGGCGCAAATAACTGGGAATAATAATCCAAATCACCACAAGGCCATTGTCCCCTCCCCACCCCCCAAGAAGTAATACTCCCAAATTGATCTGGGAAATCCAGGGGCAAAGTTTCCCATGTGCCAAGAGAATCATGGAGTATCACAGGGGTCCCAAAAGCCAGCACACCAAGGGTGATGGAGCAGGATGAGGAGAGCCTAGGTCTTGTTGGATAATATATGTGAGTGGCTTTACCAGCTGCCTACCTCCAGACCTTTTTGTAAAATGAAACAATTTAATGTCTTCATTATTAGCTGAGTTTTCTGTTGCTTATAGCTGAATGCATCCTAACTGAGACAAAACTCTTATTAGCCCTATTTTTCCATGAGGTCCAGAGAAGTAAGTGCTAGAGGTTGGATTTGAACGCAGGATTTGTCTCCAATGCACATGCTTTTACCTAGTATGATATCCTGCCTTCCAAATCTTGTGTGAGGCCTTCAAGTCTACTCTACAGATCAACATTTCTGAGTCACATGGAAATAGCTCTCTAGGTAGATACCAGAGACTGACCCAACCATGGTCTCCCATACAGGAGGTGTTCAGGCAGGGTTAATTGGATGAATGAACAAACGGTCTAGGAGCAGGGCCTAATGAGCCTTATGGCAAGTCTAAAGGTCCATTTGCCAGTGTACTCAGTTATTGAAGCTCAAGGGGCTAACGGATGCTATTCAAAGTCACATGAGACAGATAAGCTAGGATACCCGGCTATCATGTCTCTCCACTGACTGAATTTCTTGTACCTCTGTACAAGGCACTTATGGTACTGAGGTGCAGGTGTAGAATAAACGTAATAGTTACTGAGCATGAGTCAGTGGGGTCAGGACATGGTGAGGGAGGTTTCTCTAGTGGCCCGCAGAAGCCATTGAGCTATCTCTGCCTTGAGCAGACTTGGGGATTTTTTTAAATTTTATTTTAGATTTTTTTTTAATAGAGGTAAGTTTCATGTGTACAACATTATATTTCTACTTCTGTTTACACTAAAGTGTGTTCACCACCATGGACTTGGGAATTTAAAAAATACAACCTAATTTCTGAGGTTTGGATATAATTTGGTCATACAGTACCAAAATATTTAAAAAAAAGAAACTTTTAAAAACTGTATCTTTTATTGAAGTATAGTTGATTTACAATGTTGTGCTAGTTTCAGGTATACAGCAAAGTGATTCAGTTATATATTTTTCAGATTCTTTTCCCATATAGGTTATTACAAAATATTGAGTATAGTTCCCTGTGCTATATAATAGGACTTGGTTGCTTATCTATTTTATATATAGTAGTGTTATACGTTACTCCCAAATTCCTAATTTATCCCTTCCCCCCACCTTTCCCCTTTGGTAACCATAAGTTTGTTTTCTTTGTCTGTGAGTGTTTCTGTTTTGTAAATAAGTTCATTTGTATCTTTTTTTTTTAGATTCCACATATAAGTGATATCATATGATATTTGTCTTTGTCTGACTTACTTCATTTGGTATGATAATCTTTAGGTCCACCCACATTGCTGCAAATGGCATTATTTCATCCTTTTTTACGGCTGAGTAGTATTCCATTGTGTATATGTACCACATCTTCTTTATCCATTCATCTGTTGATGGACATTTAGGTTGTTTCCACGTCTTGGCTATTGTAAATAGTGCTGCTATGAACACTGTGGTGCATGTATCTTTTCTAATTATGGTATTCTCTGGATATATGCCCAGGAGTGAGATTGCAGAATCATTTTTAGTTTTTTAAGGAACCTCCATACTGTTCTCCATAGTGGCTGTACCAATTTACATTCCCACCAACAGTGTAGGAGGGTTCCATCTTCTCCACACACTCTCCAGCATTTATTATTTGTAGACTTTTTAATGATGGCCATTCTGACTGGTATGAGGTGATACCTCACTGTAGTTTTGATCTGCATTTTTCTAATAATTAGCGATGTTGAGCATCTTTTCAAATGGCTTTTGGTCATCTGTATGTCTTCTTTGGAGAAATGTCTCTTTAGATCATCTGCCCATTTTTTATTGGGTTAAAGAAAACAAGAAACTTTAACTGATATTTCGGGGGACTCTGCCTGCAGTAATAGGAGAAATCTAACCCTGTACAAGCCCCTCCCTCTGTCTGTGAGAGAATCTTGAGGAATCTCTGCTGTCTTCCCCATGATCCTGCATAGCACTTGGCTCTCAGGTGGCATAATGACACTCCCAGAACATCTAAGTGTCCAGAGCCATCTTTGGTGGAACCCTGGGGTTCTAGCAGGCCTCCAATAATGGTGGGGTCCCTGGTGCTGCCATGTCTCTGCCCCCCATCACTGTCTTTTCATACTGAGCTTCTGCACAGAAGGACCTGGATGGTGCCTCCACCTCCTTCCATATTTCTCTGCTCCCACAGCTGGGGCTGCAGTCTTTCTTGGTTCTTATCTTCTCCCTTGTTCTAAAGCAGAAGGTCTTCACAGGCAGCTCAAATTTTTCCATATACAGGGATAACTTGATTCATGTCCCATTTTGCGGCTGTTTCCTTCACTCATTCATTTAATCAAACTGTCAACATACATTTATTGATGGGTAATGTTGTGCCATCCATGTGCCAAACACTGGAGTAGTGGTGAACAAAAATGAGGTCGCAGGGAATTCCCTGGCAGTTCAGTTAGGACTCCGCACTGTCACTGCCAAGGGCTTGGGTTCAATCCCTGGTCAGGGAACTAAGATCCCATAAGCCATGTGGTGCGGCCAAAAAAAAAAAAAAAAAAAAAATGAGGTTGCAGCTTGTGGTCCAGCTGAGAATACCAACATTCAGTGAGACATTACAGTGAAATGTGAAGAGAGTTATGATAGAGGAAATAAAGTGTGCTATGAGAGGCGTGGAACACAGACATCTAACCTAGTGTGGGAGGCAGCAAAGAGCTTTCTAAGGATGTGAAGTTCACAATGAGAACCGAAGGGTGAGTAGGAGTGAACCCAGTAAAAGAGTGGGAGGCTGAGGGGCTCACTGTTGTTTTTTTTTTTTTAAAGATTTTATAAGCATGGCTTTTTATTTATTTATTTATTTATTTATTTATTTATTTATTTATGGCTGTGTTGGGCCTTCGTTTCTGTGCGAGGGCTTTCTCTAGTTGCAGCGAGCGGGGGCCACTCTTCATCGCGGTGCGCGGGCCTCTCACTGTCACTGTCACAGCTTCTCTTGTTGCAGAGCACAGGCTCCAGACGCGCAGGCTCAGTAGTTGTGGCTTACATGTCTAGTTGCTCCGCGGCATGTGGGATCTTCCCGGACCAGGGCTCGAACCCGTGTCCCCTGCACTGGCAGGCAGATTCTCAACCACTGCGCCACCAGGGAAGCCCGGGCTCACTGTTTTGTACAAGTTGTTTCTGATGGTAGAAGAACACTTCATCAGATTACTATTACCTGCATACAGAGTTACAACCAACATTAACAACAACAACATACACCTTTCCAGAGAAGAGATAAAAGAGTATATACTTTAAAACTATTTGGGGGAATTCCCCTGCGGTCCAGTGGTTAGGACTCAGCGCTTTCACTGTAAAGGGCCTGGGTTCAATCCCTGGTTGGGGAACTGAGATCACACAAGCTGTGCGGTGCAGCCAAAAAAAAAAAAACAAAAAAAATTATTTCATGAAACTCACTGACAAGCATAGTGGGAAAAATCCTAAACAAAAGTTTTGCAAATCAAACCAAGCAGTGTTTGTTTGTGTGTGTGTGTGTGTGTGTGTGTGTGTATTATCAATACTAACTTGACAATTTAAAAAAAAACATAAATAATGATTATGTTGTTTATAAGGATTTGATTATCTACATAGAAAACCCAACACATGGACTTCCCTGGTGGCACACTGGTTAAGAATCTGCCTGCCAGTGCAGGGGACACGGGTTCAAGCCCTGGTCCGGGAAGATCCCACGTGCGGCGGAGCAACTAAGTCCCTGCGCCACAACTACTGAGCCTGTGCTCTAGAGCCCGCGAGCCACAACTACTGAAGCCCACGCACCCTAGAGCCCATGCTCCGCAGCAAAAGAAGCCACCGCAGTGAAAAGCCAGCGCACCGCAATGAAGAGCACCCCCGCATTCACCGCAACTAGAGAAAGCCCGCGCGCAGCAATGAAGACCCAACGCAGCCAAAAATAAATAAATAAATAAAATAAAACCCAACAAATAAATAAATAAAAGAAAACCCAACACATTATTAGAATTTATAGGGAGGCTTAGAAACATTACTGAATAGAGATTAATAAGTAAAACAATTAGTTTCTTTTATAGCAGTAGCAGATAGAAAGAAAACATAATTTAATTAAAGCCCTTTACAATACAATAAACATTTTAAGATAAGCAGGAACAAATCAAAAAATTTTCAAGAAATTTCTGAGAAAAATCACCGTATTTTATTGAAGATCTAAATAAATAGACATATGTGTTAATGGATAAAAAGACATAATATAACAATGATGTCAGCTCTTCCCAAATTAATTGATAAATCTAAAGCAATTCTAATAAAAATTCTCAGTAATATTTTTTCTGGACTTCATGAGCTGATTCCAATATTTATATGGATGAACAAAGGGCCAAGAATAACCAAGAAAACAAGTTTGAGGGTTTGCCTTACCATATATTCCCTTGACCCCAACCTCTAATCTGATCTATATGTATAGATTTGCCTATTCTGTATATACTATATAAAAGTAATGATACAACATGTGACCGTTTGTGTCTGGCTTCTTACACTTACCATAATGTTTTTGAGGTTCATCAAAGTTGTAGCACATATCAGTATTACATTCCTTTTTATGGCTGAATAATAGTCCATTCTATGTATAAATCACAATTTGTTTATCCACTTAACCAGCTGATGGACATTTGGGCTTTTTCCACCTTTTGGCTATCATTAAACGATGCTGCTGTAAACATTCTTGTACGAGTTTCTGTGTGGACATATGTTTTCATTTCTCTTGGGTATATGCCTAGGAGTAGAACTGCTGGGTTATTCAAAGATAAAAAAGTTGGACACTAGTTAATATGGTAAGGACAGATTGTAGTCAGTAGTATACTAATGCATTAGGGAAAAGAGTCCACCATGAACAGAACTCAACTTGGATTCGTACAGAGGTAACTGGGCATTTTAAAAGGAGAATGAGGGAATAGAGAGGGGGGTGAGTGGGAGCTCAGTAGAGTCAGGGAAGTGAAAAATTACAAAAAGCAGGAAGTGGGGGTTTGGTCCGTGTGAAATCCATTTGGGTTTGTTAACTGGTGCTTATCCAGTTTAGACTCCTACCCTCCCAGGGAGGCCAGGAGACAAGGGCCCTATCTTCAGGTGTTGACTGGAACAAACAAAAAATTATTTTGGCAGACACTTTAAGGGCAGCAAAAGTCATCCTGGGGATGTGGCCTTGAGCTGTTAGAAATTATGTTCGTGTTTAAGTCTTTTTTTAAAAATATTTATTTATGTGGTTGTGATGGGTCTTATTTGCGGCAGGCGGGCTCCTTAGTTGCACCTTCAGGGCTCCTTAGTTGTGGCATGCATGTGGGATCTAGTTCCCTGACCAGGGATCGAGCCCAGGCCCCCTGCATTGGGAGCACAGAGTCTTATCCACTGCGCCACCAGGGAAGTCCTCTGTTTAAGTCTTTGCAGGCCAAAGTAGAAAAAGAGCTTAGAGGAACGTGGCTAGAGTTTGGTCAAGGAGAGAATATTTTTCAGTCAACCCTAGTTATATTTGTGTATCTTTTGGAATACATGTGAATTATTGCTATTCCAAAAATTAAATGAATAATAAAAAGAACATTATAGTAGTCATGATATATAGGCGTATAACCAAGAAAGAATTACCACCTAGAATTTATGGAGAACTTCCACAAATCAGTATGAAAAAGACAATCAACTCAAGAGAAAAATGAAGACAGTATGAAAGACAATTCCTCAAAGGAGAAACAGAAAATGCAATTTAAAATAACAGTGAGGGACTTCCCTGGTGGCCCAGTGGGTAAGACTCTGAGCTCCCAATGCAGGGGGAGCTGGATCCCGCATGCATGCTGCAACTAAGAGTTCACATGCCGCAGCTAAGAGTCTGCACGCCACAACTAATAAGTCCGCATGCTGCAACTAAAAAAGATCCTGCATGCCACAACAAAGACCCAGCGCAGCCTAAATAAATAAATATTTAAAATAAAATAAAATAACAATGAGACAACATTTGACATCAATCATATTGGCAAAGATAAGTCTGGTAATACCAAGTGTTGCTGAGGTTATGGGGAGATAGGGACCCTCTTACATTGTGTAAGAGTGTAAACTGGAAAAACCACTGTGGAGACCATTTGGCAATATTTAGTAGAGTTGACAATATAATTCCACTTATAAACTAATATCCAAATCCTCCCATATTTGCATAAGGAGGCATAGAGAAATATGTTCATTGAAGCATTTCCTTATATAGCAATAATTTGGAAATAACTTCAATATCTGTAAATAAAAGAATGGAAAAATTATTTCTGGTCTTTTTATATAATTGCATGTTACAGAGCTGTGCTCTCCAATATGGTAGCCATCAGCCACATGTGCCACTTAAACTTAAATTTAAATCAATTAAAAGTAATTCTAGGGGAATTCCCTGGCAGTCCATTGGTTAGGACTCGGTGCTTTTTTTTTTTTTTTTTTTTTTTTTGCGGTACGCGGGCCTCTCACTGCTGTGGCCTTCTCCCGTTGCGGAGGACAGGCTCCGGACGCGCAGGCTCAGCGGCCATGGTTCACGGGCCCAGCCACTCCGCGGCATGTGGGATCTTCCCGGACCGGGGCACGAACCTGCGTCCCCTGCATCAGCAGGCGGACTCCCAACCACTTGCGCCACCAGGGAAGCCCAGGACTCGGTGCTTTTACCACCCCCCGGCTCGCGGCAACTAGAGAAAGCCCGCGCACAGCAACGAAGACCCAACGCAGCCAAAAATAAAGAAAGAAAGAAAAGAAAACCCAACACATTATTAAAATTTATAGGGAAGCTTAGAAACATTATTGAATAGAGATTAATAAGTAAAACAATTAGTTTCCTTTATAGCAGTAGCAGATAGTAAGAAAACATAATTGAATAAAAAGCCCTTTACAATACAATGAACAGTTTAAGATAACTAGGAATAAATCAAAACAATGTTCAAGAAGTTTCTGAGAAAAATTACCGTATTTTATTGAAAGATGCTAAAGAAGACCTAAATAAATAGACATATGTGTTAACGGATAAAAAGACTTAATATAACAATGGTGTCAACTAAATTTTTTTAAAAAAAAGATAAAATATCAATCTGTGATTATGGTGTTAAAAGACATCTCATTATATATTTTTATTTTATTTTATTTTAAATTTATTTATTTTATTTATTTACTTTTGGCTGTGTTGGGTCTTCATTCCTGCGCGTGGGCTTTCTCTAGTTGCAGCGAGTGGGGGCTACTCTTCGTTGCAGTGCGCGGGCTTCTCATTGCAGTGGCTTCTCTCGCTGTGGAGCATGGGCTCTAGGTGTGCAGGCTTCAGTAGTTGCGGCACGCGGGCTCAGTAGTTGTGGTTTATGGGCTCTAGAGCACAGGCTCAGTAGTTGTGGCGCATGGGCTTAGTTGCTCCGCGGCATGTGGGATCTTCCCGGACCAGGGATCGAACCCGTGTCCCCTGCATTGGCAGGCGGATTCTCAACCACTGTGCCACCAGGGAAGTCTCCAGGAGTTTGCACTTTAGACTTCAGCAATGAGAGGCAATGCTTCTTAATCCAGGGAGTGATGTGATGGTATTTGCACTTTTGAAAGATCACCCTGACTGCAAAATGGAGAAAGAGTCAGCAGGAATTAGGAGAGGATGGGAGAGGCAGTTGTATGCAGCTGTAGTAGTCCAAGTGAGAGGTGAGAGGTTGGAGATATGGAAGGATGCGCAGCAGGTAGAATCTGCAGGACTCGGAGGTGGATGAGATAGGAGGCTCGCAGTAATTGTGGAGAGAGGGTAGTTGGAGGGAGAATGTTAGATTTCTGGCAAAAGCGGTCAGAAAATGGGAGACAGGCACAAAATGAGCAGCAGTTGCTGGGGAAGCTGTGTTTGGACATGTCGAGGCAGGGTCGCACCTACGGTGTGTGGACAAAGTCTATAAACAAATTGATTGTAAAATATACTACAGGGCTTCCCTGGTGGCGCAGTGGTTGAGAATCTGCCTGCTAATGCAAGGGACACGGGTTCGAGCCCTGGTCTGGGAGGATTCCACATGCCGCGGAGCAACTAGGCCCGTGAGCCACAACTACTGAGCCTGAGCATCAGGAGCCTGTGCTCCGCAACAAGAGAGGCCGCGATGGTGAGAGGCCCGCGCACCGTGATGAAGAGTGATCCCGCTTGCCACAACTAGAGATAGCCCTCGCACAGAAACGAAGACCCAACACAGCAAAAATAAATAAATTAATTAATAAACTCCTAGCCCCAACATCTTAAATATATATATATATATATATACTACAAAATACATTAAAAAAAATAAAAATAAAGGGCTTCCCTGGTGGCACAGTGGTTAAGAATCTGCCTGTCAATGCAGGGGACATGAGTTAGAGCCCTGGTGCGGGAAGATCCCACATGCTGCGGAGCAACTAAATCCGTGCGCCACACTACTGAGCCTGCGCTCTAGAGCCTGCAAGCCACAACTACTGAGCCCACGTGCCACAACTACTGAAGCTCGCATGCCTAGAGCCCATGCTCCGCAACAAGAGAAGCCACTGCAATGAGAAGCCCACGCACAAAAACGAAGACCCAACACAGCCAAAAATAAATAAATAAATTTATAAAAAAATAAATAAATAAAAATACTACAAAATACATAGGCCCAAGTGAAGTATAGTGATATATTGGTGAAAATTTATATTAATGGGTAAAATATGTACTTACATATTTTTTTAACTGTCTGATCTGTACATATGAAGATTTTTTGTGGTTTCCAGGCATCATCTCTTCCCATTCAGGTCCAGGAACCATTGTTTCTTGTTCTTTATTGTTCAATGTACCGTTCCTGGATAATTTCATACCTCACGCCTTGAGGAAATACAATGTCATGGCTCTTTGGAATATGTTTGTATTGGAACAACACAGATCTCTCGCCTTTGAGGTTCCCTCATACTTTTTACTTAATACTGGTACATCATTACCTGGGATGCTGTGTCACGTATGAATCCTGGCTTCCGACAACTCTCTCAACGGTTGTTACGTAGCTTCACTGATTATGACCACAAACGCAAGACTTAGAGTACGCAGGAAAAAGTAAAGGATCATTTGTTTTCTGGTCATGTTAAACGGATAGTTTGGAATTTGTTAATCCACACATACATCAACCCGTGTTTCAACCATATATTCTCTCTGCCTCTCCAGGACACAATCGCTGCCTTCCTGGAATGTGATGGTTTTCAAGGATGTGGCACCTCTGCCTTTTACACACAGCCACCAGCAGGGGGCAGCAAGAAGAGCAGTCTCATTTATATGAGGTCCGTCCATCCCTTTGAGCTGCATTACTAGAGACTAACCTTGGACGCCGCCACATCAGCTGATGAGAAGGGCCGGCCTGCTTGTGGAGCTGAGGTCTTGAAAGTCTGAGGAGGAGGTAGGCAGAGCCACGCCCAGGGGACAACCTGGAATAAGGTGCAGACTGTAGAGCAAGTGGCTGACTTTCCTGGGGGCCAGTGGAGCGGTGCCAACAGCCAGGGACACACATGAGGTGAAGGACACCTTTGACCACCTTGCACCTTTTCCAGCCTCATCTCCCCAGATTGTTCTGTGCTCCAGCCCTGTTCAGTTCTGCGCACTTGAAGAGCCTGGCTCTGGCCTTCCGTGCCCAGTGATGCAGTAACTCATAGTGTTGTACGTGCTGTGCTACGTATGTCACATTGATGATCTCCTAGTTTTTTGTGATTGCCTATCTGCTCATCTGTTTGTACTCCTCACTGGCAAGAACTTCAGAAAAGTCAGGGACCATGTCTGTCCCATTCACTGCTGTATTCCTAGCACCCAGCACAGTGTGGCATGTTGGAGGAGCCCCAGGCTCCATGCTACAACTGGCCCAGGATCAAGAGTTTTTTACACTGAATTTGAGTCTTGCAAAACATGAAGCAAGATGTTAACACTGATTTTCTTTAATAACTCAGTTTTTCTGAGAAGCAGTGACCAAACAAAGGAAGATGATTCCCTAGACTTACTTTAAAGGGCGTATCTTGCCTGGACCTTTGACACTGCTTTTTGGAGTGGCTGTCTTCTGGGATGCCTGTCCTCGCAGATGAAGGGTATGGCAGTAGTGAGTGATGCCTCCTTGGCAACTGTTTCTGGAGACTGGAGGTGGAGGTTTTCATGTCTAAGGCAGGGGTCTCGAGGCAGGAGAGTGTGTGCAGAGACTCCCTGGTTTATTCAATACCTTCCATTTCCCATTAAAGACATGACAGTATGATATAGAAAACCACATTTCTTTCTTCTAACCAAACTTCTAGCCCACTTAAATGACTACTTATTTCTAAGTCCAGATATGAACATTTCCAGCATGAGAAACTCTCCAGGACCTTCATTCATTACGGTTTGTCATAGTGGAATTTTGTGACACATGGTTAGAAATAAGATTCCCGTGCAGCTTGAGATGAAGCACGGATGACACCTGGCTCTGAAGATGCCCTCGAGCCCAGTGCCACACGGCCGTTCTCAGCCACAGTCTTGCTTCTCCTCCTATTCTAGATCTGTGCCTTTCGCTGTAGTTTGGGAGAGCAGGGAGAGGAAGGAAGAGATGGCAAAAGCAGCTCCAGCCATCTGTTTGGAGTTAATGTCAGGAGCTCTCTTATCTTTCTGAAAACTGGAAAGGCACTGGGGAAATTACCTATGGACTAAATATCTCTATTAGTCTTTGGGTAGAAAAATGCAAACTGAAATTTTCCAGCGTCCTCCGTCTGACTTTTGTGTCCTCAAAAACGTCAATTGATATCATTTGGGAGAGGTATCGTCAGTCTCAAGGGAAGCTTTTTTAAAGTAATTTTTTCATATCTAGGTATGAAAACCGTGTTACATGACATATGTAAACATGGTGAAAAGTTTAGCTTTTTATTATTTTTCCCCACTCTTTTTCTCATGCATCCTTTTTTTTTTTTTTTTTTTTTTTTGCTAAATATAATTTTAGTTGTAGTGTATATACAAGATGGTGGTCTTTTTCACTTACCTTACATTATAAATGTTTTCCTTTGTGGAAGATCAAGATATAGTGATGTCTATAAAACTCTTAGAGGAAAACATAGGCAAAACACTCCATGACGTAAATCACAGCAAGATCCTTTTTGACCCACCTCCTAGAGAAATGGAAATAAAAACAAAAATAAACAAATGGGACCTAATGAAACTTAAAAGCTTTTGCACAGCAAAGGAAACCATAAACAAGACGAAAAGACAACCCTCAGAATGGGAGAAAGCATTTGCAAACGAAGCAACTGACAATGGATTAATCTCCAAAACATACAAGCAGCTCACGCAGCTCAATATCAAAAAAACAAACAACCCAATCCAAAAATGGGCAAAAGACCTAAATAGATATTTCTCCAAAGAAGATATACAGATTGCCAGTAAACACATGAAAGGATGCTCAACATCACTAATCATTAGAGAAATGCAAATCAAAACTACAATGAGGTATCGTCTCACACCAGTCAGAATGGCCATCATCAAAAAAATCTAGAAACAGGGCTTCCCTGGTGGCGCAGTGGTTGAGAGTCCGCCTGCCAATGCAGGGGACACGGGTTCGTGCCACGGTCTGGGAAGATCCCACATGCCGCGGAGCGGCTGGGCCCGTGAGCCATGGCCGCTGAGCCTGCGCGTCCAGAGCCTGTGCTCCGCAACAGGAGAGGCCACAGCAGTGAGAGACCCACGTACTGCAAAAAGAGTCATGTACCACAATGTTCATTGCAGCTCTATTTACAATAGCCAGGACATGGAAGCAACCTAAGTGTCCATTGACAGACGAATGGATAAAGAAGATGTGGAACATATAAATAATGGAATATTACTCAGCCATAAAAAGAAACGAAATTGAGTTATTTGTAAGGTGGTGGATGGACCTAGAGACTGTCATACAGAGTGAAGTAAGTCAGAACGAGAAAAACAAATACTGTATGCTAACACATATATATGGAATCTTAAAAAAAAAAAAAAAGGTTCTGAAGAACCTAGGGGCAGGACAGGAATAAAGACGCAGACATAGAGAATGGACTTGAGGACACAGGGAGGTGGAAGTGTAGCTGGGACAAAGTGAAAGAGTGGCATGGCATGGACATATATACACCACCAAATGTAAAATAGATAGCTAGTGGGAAGCAGCCGCATAGCACAGGGAGATCAGCTCGGTGCTTTGTGTCCACCTAGAGGGGTGGAATAGGGAGGGTGGGAGGGAGACACAAGAGGGAGGAGATATGGGGATGTATGTATATGTATAGCTGATTCACTTTGTTATACAGCAGAAACTAACACACCATTGTAAAGCAATTATACTCCAATAAAGATGTTAAAAAATATATAGAGGGGCTTCCCTGGTGGCGCAGTGGTTGAGAGTCCGCCTGCCGATGCAGGGGACACGGGTTCGTGCCCCGGTCCAGGAAGATCCCACATGCCGCGGAGCGGCTGGGCCCGTGAGCCATGGCCGCTGAGCCTGTGCGTCCGGAGCCTGTGCTCTGCAACAGGAGAGGCCGCAACAGTGAGAGGCCCCAGTACCGCAAAAAAAAAAAAAAAAAAAAAAAAAAAAAATATATAGTGATGTGTGTTTTGAAAGCAAATGTGTTATGAGATCTTTTTTTTTTTTTTAACTTATACAGCCCACAAGGAGAGAAACTCGACATTTGGAATCTAACTTGGCAAGATAATACACAGATATGATTAATTATAACAAAATCAGCAAGTTCCTGGCTGGGTTAACAATGGGATAGACAATGGGTTATCAATATAAGGTCGCTATACAAATGTAACTTCATATAATAAATATAACCTTAGCTGCAGCGTTGGAATATTCCGGGATGAGCCGGAAGCCTTCCTCTCCAGAATAAATCACAAGGCCCACTCCTCCCCGGGACTGTCTATGGCAATGAGTGGGTCTCTCCCTCACAGGAGTGGTATCTACCTATGCCTTGGTTGTGTTTTCAAATGGAACTCTGGGATACAGGGAGAACAACTTGGGGGAAATCAACCACCTCTGGCTGGGGACCTCAGCTCCTGTCCTGCACCCACATGTCTCCACCCCTGTGAAATGGAAGCTGCTTTTTCTCTTTACTTTTACTTATCTTGCTGCTCCCAGCTGAGATGAGAACTTCCTCTGGAAATATTTCTCCCACTCCTCACCTCTGAGCAAGGTGATCTGACTCTAGCACCTGTCTTCCTTCTGCCATATGGTAACATTTTATTGTCTGTGTCCCCTTCACTCCCAAACTGGAAGCTCTGGGAGGAAAGAGATGTTTATCTCCATCAGTGTAGCCCAAGAGCCTCGCACAATGCATGACAGAGTGGGCACTTAAGAAATGATGAATTGTACTTGAAAACTGAGTGACATTTTTATAACAATTTTGAGAAATACAATTCATTCTTTTAAAATGTACAATTCATTAGCTTTTAGTATATTCACAGAGTTGGTCAACCATCACCACTATCTAATTTTGGAACACTTTTTATCAATCCGAAAAGAAACCTGTACCCATTAGCCAATCACCATTCCTCCCTCCCCTGGTCCCTGGAACCATTAATTTACTTTCTGTCTCTATGGATTTGCCTATTCTGGACATTTCAGATAAATGGAATCACACAATATGTGGCCTTTTGTGTCTGGCTTCTTTCATTCAGCATAATGTTTTCAAGGTTCATCCATGTTGTAGCATGTATGAGTACTTTCTTTTTATGGTTGCATAATAGTCCATTTTATGGATATACTAAATTTTGTTTATCTAAAGAGTCTCACATTTTTTGGTTTGTTTCTCTGTTTGGTTTTTATCTTTGGAATTTCAACTAGGCAACAACATGTATGGAAAAAAGGTTGCAAGGCAGTACAACAATACGAACAGTGGTTTCTGTGGCTAGCAGAATGATGGATTTGTTTTCCTTTAAATATTTCCATTTTTCTTTAAAAATTTTTTTTTACTTAAGTATAGTTGATTTACAATGTTTTAATTACTGCTATACAGCAAAGTGATTCAGTTATACATGTGTATACATTTTTTATATATTCTTTTCCATTATGGTTTATCATAGGATATTGAATATATAGCTGCCTATGCTATACAGTAGGACCTTGTTGTTTAGCTATTTTATATATAGTAGTGTGTATATGTTACTCCCAAATTCCTAACTTATCCTTCCCCCCCGACCTTTCCCCTTTGGTAATCATAAGGTAACTTTACTGCACATTTTGTCGTCTGCGGAGAGGCCTACAAAGGGCTGGGCAGGGAGAAGGGAATCCGCCAGAGAAACAAGGAAGAGAAGCAGTGGAAGAGGGGACACGGGTTTCAGGAATGTGATTTCCAAGGTAAGAAATCCTCCTCAGCTTGCAGGAGGGATCTCTGGCGAGGGGGAAAGGACCACCAAGGGCAGTCTCACTCATCCTGCTCCTGAGATAGGCAGATGAAAGAGACTCTAGCAGGACCAGGCATCATGGACTCTATCATCCCCCTTAGCCCAACACCAAGGCCTTGGAGAGAACTACATCTTTACAACATCAAGTCTTTCTCTGCAAGTACATAGTATATCTTTTCATTAATTTAGATTTTCTTGAACATCTTCCAATAAGTTTTATCATTTTCTCCACAAAGTGTTTACATTCCAGTTGTTAAATTTATTCCTAAGTAATTTGTATTTTTATTGCTATTGCAAATGGTATTTTTTAATTAAAAATTGTATTGCAGTATAACATAAAGTGCAAAAATCAAGTGCATAGCTTGACTTTTATATACGTATATAGTTATGTAACCAAATGGTACATTTTAAAAGTTACACTTTCTGACTGATGGTTGCTGATGATAGAAATGCAATTGATTTTTTTTCTATATTGATTTCCCACCTAGCAACTTTACTAAACTCACTTATTAATTCCACTTGAATTTTCTTTTAGGGTTGCTACACATGCAAATACTGTATATTTCATCTGTAAATACTGAAATTCTTGTTTCTTTCCAACGTCTATATATTTGCTGTTGTTGTTTATTGGACTGGCTAAAACTTCCATTATTGTATTGACTAGGATTACTGAGAGCAGGTTTCCTTGCCTTGTGTCTCATCTTAGGAAGAAGGCTTTTGGGCTTCCCTGGTGGCGCAGTGGCTGAGAATTTGCCTGCCAGTGCAGGGAACACGGGTTCGAGCCCTGGTCCAGGAAGATCCCACATGCCACGGAGCAACTAAGCCCGTGTGCCACAACTACTGAGCCTGCACTCTAGAGACTGCGAGCCACAACTACTGAAGCCCGTGCACCTACAGCCTGTGCTCCGTGACAAGAGAAGCCACCGCAATGAAAAGCCCACGCACTGCAATAAATAAAAAGAGGAAGGCTTTCAACACTTCACCATTATTGTGATGTGTGCTGTTGGATTTTTGAATATGTCCTTTAACAGGTTATGTTCATTTTTCTTCAATATCAATGGATGTTGAATATTTTGAGTAGTTTTTCTGCATCGATTAAGATGAATAAACTTTTTCCTCTTTAATGTCCATATTTCTCCTAGTTTAACATCTGTTTTTAACTTTGATAAATGTCTTTTTTTTTTTTTTTTTTTTCTTTTGCAGTACGCGGGCCTCTCACTGCTGCAGCCTCTCCCGTTGCAGAGCACAGGCTCCGGACGCGCAGGCTCAGCGGCCATGGCTCACGGACCCAGCCGCTCCATGGCTCACGGACCCAGCCGCTCCGTGGCATGTGGAATCCTCCCGGACCGGGGCACAAATCCGTGTCCCCTGCATCGGCAAGTGGACTCTCAACCGCTGCGCCACCAGGGAAGCCCCAGATAAATGTCTTTTGATATACATTTCTTCTGTTTCCCTTCTCAGTTCTCTTTACCCATCCAGGGTTGGTCTTTTCCAGTTTCCTCCATCACTACTCACTCTTCAAGCTCCTGCTCCGTGTACTTTCCTAGGATTTCAAAGGTTGGGGGATGATGGCAGGGTTTTTAGACGCTGTGTCTCCCCACAGTCTGCTCCCCACCACAAGCACGTTTGAATTCAAGTCAAAGCACTGGATTAGAAGATATGTGGCTTGAGTTCCAATCTCGGTCAATCTCCAATTATGCACCAAGACAAATCCCTTAAGTCTCCTGCCTTTCAGTCTCATAAATAAAATCCCTGCCCTGCCTACCTCCAGGATGTTTGGTAACTAAGAGTAGCAGAACAACTCTGCAAATTATTCACAGGTAAGAGGTTGTTGTTTTTGTTACTAAGGTTATTAGAAGTAGTGTGAGATAACCGATATAGCTTGGTGGGGTCTTTTGTTTTGTTTTGTTTTGTTTGGCCACGCCTTGCAGCATGTAGGATCTTTGTTCCCCAACTAGGAATCGAACCCGTTCCCCCTACAGTGGAAGCACAGAGTCCTAACCACTGGGCCGCCAGGGAAGGCCCATAGCTTGTATTTCGAAACTAGTGGAATCTAGATCCACTCCCAATCAGCAGTGTGACTTTGTACTTGTTAACTTCACCTTTCTGAACCTGGCTCCTTCACCTAGCTTGCAAATAAGAAATGCAAAGCACTTGACACATAGTAAGAGCCCAGTGAATCGAGGGATCATTAAAAGGGATAACGCACGGGTACAGTTAGTCTGAAAAGCATAAAAAATATTCCATAAACGTAAGCAGTAAGGCCTCCATGGGCTCTAGGCTCGGAAAGCCTCAAGCCAGTTCTCTAGCACCAGTAGCAGCGCCCAGGTACGTAGGAGGTAAGGCGAGGAGGCTGACTGGAGAGAAAAATCTTCCTCTCCCGGGCCTCGAATTCCCACCGTCGGGCTTCCATGGAGCGCCAAGCTGTACTCAAGGTCATTAAGTTTGGTGATAAATGCCAAAGAGACCGGGGAATGGGCAGCCTCAGCCACTCTGACATCCGCATAAGGGATCCAGCATCAACTTCCGGGATCAGTTCTAAGCATCTGGGAGACGTCGCGCACCATCCGCAAACACATCGATCCAGTCGGGGCTAACGAGTGCGCTTCCTACTGCCGCCGCTAGGGAGCACTGGTCGCGCCCCGCAAGGGTTCTGTTTGCGCACGCGTGATTCCTTTCCTCCAGCGTCCCCGCCCCTACACGAGTTACGTTAGGGCGGCGTGTTCCCTGCAATTTCTGACGCAGCGAGCGGCGGCCGGGAGCCGAGCGGAAGTCCAGCGCGACTCCCGCTGGAGGAGGGGTGGGGTGAGAAAAGAAATAGTGAGGCCGGAAGTGTGACTAACCCGCCAGCCTCCCAGGGCATGGGAAGCAGGAACGGGAAGGCGGTGGCCTAGTGGGGTGTGGCCTCGGGAGGTGGACGACGCTGCGATTGGCCCTCGGCTGTGGCGGCGGCGACGATTGGCCCCTGAGTGCGGAGCGAGGTGAGCAGGGTGGCGGCCGTTGAAATTCAAAAGTGGCGGGTGTGGTGCCGGGCTGGCAGCGCCGGAGTCCGGGACGTGCGTGTTCTGTGTCGCGAGCGCGCGAGAGAACGCGGGTCCCGGGAGCCCCGGCGCCCTGTCCTCTTCCATTGCGCTTCCCTGCCGTGTGTGGCACGGAGCTGGACATGGAGCCGCAGGTGAGTAGGGGTCGGCGCGGGGACGACAGCTGGTCGCCCCACCCCGCTGTGCTGACGTGCCGGCGGCCTCAGTTCTGCCTGCCTGCAGGGCCAAGGTCGTGCGCCCCCGCACAGTGGAAAGGGATGAGGGGTGGAGAGTGGAGAAGGCAGGGAGCAGCCCCAGGAGTGGGGGTGGGGGGAGTCTGCCTGCCTTCCCGCAGCTTCAGGGAGTCCCCCACGCCCTTGCTCACTTTCATGTTTCCAGGATTTCCCATTTCGAATTCTCAGGCTTGTCTGAACACGTTCCCACCTGTCCATTCCTACTCACTATTGCAGTGTGTGTTCTGAGATGACCACTAGCTCTAGGGAAGTGGTGTCTGAGGCCAAATCCCTGCTGATGTCCTTTCGTGTCCTCTCTCCTCTTTGCGGCCTCTTCGGGGTGTAGGAAGGGGAGAAGGGGAATGGAGTACTGTGAACTGAAGGACTCCTCATTATCTCTCCTTCCCCAGGTTTTGCAGAGATCTCTGCTCAGTGGGACTGGTTAACTTAATTTCTTCTCTCATCAGTGCCCTGCTGCACCTCACAACCACCTGCAACCTCCCCTCTCCAGTGGAGAGAGGTGTGTTTGTGACAGTGAGAGTGGGTTGACTTCCGGTGCCAGAAAAGGCCTCCTGCCTGAATCCTCTGTTTACTAGTATTTCACATTCAGATTTACCCAAAGTCAGGTTTCAACTTGAAGAGATACTCTTTGTATCCTGCCAGCCAGAGAGCAGAGCAGTGTGATGTGACAGTGAAAAAAAATAGAAGGCTTCTCATATTTATTCATCACATATTTACTGAGCACCTATTATGTGCTTGGGATGCGGCAGTGAGCAAGCAGAGATCCCTGTCATCATGGAGCTGCCATTCCATGGGAGACAGGCAATATGTGATAAGTAAATTATATAATGCTGTTAAGAAGGTGATAAGGGCTATGGAGAAAAGGAAAATTTTGAGCAGATTAAGAGAGGGAGGGGAGGCCAGCTGACAAGATAGACTGTTAAATTGGGTTGTCATAGTAAGCTCCGTTAAGAAGGTGAGAGTTGAATAAAGACTTGAAAGAGGTGAGGGAAACAGGCAAGTAGTTATTAAGATCATTCCAGGCAGAGGGAATCCGCTAGAGCAAAGCCACTAGAGTTGTGTAGCAAACCCGAAATGGAATGAGCAACGGGGAAGTTTGTGGGAAGGGATGTCAGGTAGCAGAGGGGGCTGTTGAATGCATTGCTCCTCGCAGGGGCCGTTTTGAAGACTTTGATTTTTTTTCTCTGAGTGAGATGGGGAATCACTGGATGGTTTTAAGCAAAGAGAGACAAGATCTGTCCTACAATTTAAGAGGACCACTCTAGGGGCTTCCCTGGTGGCGCAGTCGTTGAGAGTCCGCCTGCCGATGCAGGGGACACAGGTTCGTGCCCCGGTCCGGGAAGATCCCACATGCCGCGGCTGGGCCTGTGAGCCATGGCCGCTGAGCCTGCGCGTCCGGAGCCTGTGCTCCGCAATGGGAGAGGCCACACAGTGAGAGGCGCGCGTACCGCAAAAAAAAAAAAAAAAAAGATGACCACTCTAGCAGCTGCATTGAGATTAGACTGTAAGGAAGAAAGGATAGAAACAAGGAGAGCTTTTAGGAATGGGGCAGGTTTTCTCAGCTTTCACATATTGACTTCTTATGAGGGGCGGGGGGGATTGTCCTATAAGTTGTCTGTTGTTTAGCAGCATTCCTGGCTTCTACCCACTAGATGACAGTAGCAACCTCCACCTAATCATGACAAAGTGTCTCCAGACATTGTCAAACGTCCCCTGGGAGTAAAGTCATCCCTAGTTGAGAACCATCCCTAGTTGAGAACCAGTAGAGTGTGATAATACAGGTGACAGATGATGGTAACTTGGATCATGGTAGTAGCAGGGGAGGTGGTTACAAGTGGTCCGATTCTGGATCTATTTGGAAGATAGAGTTGGCCACGTTTGCTGATGTTAGACTTTGTGGTACGTAAGAGAATGAGAGGACTTTGGGTGTATTTGCTTGAGCAGCTGAAAGATGGATTTATATCAACTGAAATGGAGGAAGCTGCAAGAGAGCAAGGTTGAAGGAGGGTTAGACGTCAGGAGGTTAAGATTTCAAAGTCTGGGCTGGAGACAATAGTTTGGGAGTTGTCAGCATATGAATGGTGTTTAAAGCCATAGGAGTGGCCTAGAGTGTAGATAGAGAATAGAAAGACCACTGTTAAAGTTTGGGTATATGAAGAGGATCTACCAGCGAGGTAGGAAAACCAGGAGAGGATGGTCTCCCAGGAGCTAAATGAAGCGAGTGTATTAAGGAAGAGAGAGTGATCAGTTGTATTACACGCAGCTGATGGGTCAAGAAACAAAAAGATGAAGAATTGGTTTAGCAACACAAGCAGACTTGTGACCTTGAGGGCAGTTTTGGTGGAATGGTGGGAGTGAAAGCCTGACTGGGACAGGGTTAGGAGAGAAAAACTCTTTTTGGTTGGAAGTAATAATAACATGTATTATATACTGATTGGAATGATCCAGGAGAGAGTGAAAATGATGGTGCAGAGGAGAGAAGGAAGGCTTGCTGGAGCACTATTCCTGTGTGGGTGAGGGTGGGAGCAGATGCTCACGTGCAGGAGATTCCTTAGCAGCAGGGTATCCATCTCTGATCCTGGGAAGTGGGTATAGGAGGGGTTCCATGAAAATCTGTTTTTATAGAAGGTTAAGTGCATATGCTTATTGTGGAAAGTTGGGAGTCATCTTGTCTAGCTTTATAGATGGGAGAAAAATAAATACTGTACTCTTAGGAGTTGTCCTGTATAAACAAACCTTTGAACACATTTTCTGAACCCACACAAATTCCTGGGAGGTAGGCCTTTAGTTGATCCACTATCATAGTGTAGGGAGAACGAAGGCACAGGTAATTAAAAAAATTCAGTGTTTGACCTTGAAATACTTAAAAGAAAAATTTAGTTTTCATACTACATTTGATTAAAGTGAATTAAAATCAGCATTCTTTGTGCACATTTTCTGCAGGTGGCAGGAAAAGAGAACACCACCTCCTTTTTTTTCCCTTTTTATTTGTATAGCAGCCAATGGTTTGGATGCATTGCAGTTTATTTGAGCATTTCCCTGCTGGTGGACATCTAATTTCATTCCTTGAAAAATGTATTGAGGGAATTCCCTGGCAGTCCGATGGTTAGGACTCCGTGCTTTCATTGCCAAGGGTGCAGGTTTGATCCCTGGTCGGGGAACTAAGATCCCACAGACTGTTCGACACTGCCAAAAATTTAAAAAAAAAAGTATTGAGTCCTACCATGTAGCAGATATTGTACTGGGCACTCTGGTTCTATAGTTGTGAACAAAACAGGCATGTTTTTGTGATGCTCACAGTCTAATGTTAGGAAAGACAATAAACCAATAATTTAAAAACCAGGATATCAAATTGTTTCAGAGTTTTCTCTTTAGTGATGTTCTGTGAACATCCTTAACCTCACTTTCCCAAAGTTGAACTTAGCATCTCTTAAAAATTAGCCCTTCAGGCACTCTCAGATCTCTCCATGTTATTTCTTACAACTGCATGTGAATCTACAGTGGTTTTAAAATGAGAAGTTTAATTAAAAAACAAACAAACCCAGATTTTCCTTCTGTGATCTTGGGAACCAGGGCAGGCTTCTTGGAGTCAGCCTGGACTCCATCTCCTTCACTGCCTGACCTCTAGCTACTCCCCCCCACCCCCACGCCAGCTCTGCTTAGCCATCAAACTCTTAGAACATCCCCTCTCAACTGAGTTCCATGAGAATTAAGATCTGATGCCCTAAGGCATCCTTTGTGTCTAATGCATTAACTTCTCTCTGAGGCACCTAGAATGGTAAGAGCTGTTTTTTATATTCTTGGGAGAATTGAGAAAACACATCGTTTTCTGTAGAGCTTAATTCTCTTGTACCCCAGTTTGGAAAGGCTGCCCTAGAAAGTAAGCTCTGGGCAGGCAGGGACTTTACATTCATTACTCTCACACCAGAGCCTAGAAGAGCAGTCATTCAACAAATCTAGTGCAACAAATCCTTGTTGAATGGATGAATGAAGGAATGACGCCATCCCTCTGCTGTGATAACCCTCATCTTCTATTTCCGTTCATTCTTTGCATTGCGCACAGTTCAGTTTTTCAGTAAAGATCGAGTCATACTATTCTCATGTTTAAAAATCATCAGTGTCCCTCTTGTCTTCAGTAGACCCCGGATTCCTTATCACGGCATACCACGGTCTTTCCCTTCTACCTCTCTTTTCCTCTCCCCACTTTCTATGTACATCCCTGTGTTCACTTGAATAGAATGATTTGTCATTCCTTACAAGTCCCTCTCCTTGCTTTCTGCTTGGAATGCTCCTCCTTGGCCCAAGCCCATCAAGCCAACTCTTCCTCATCTTCAAGGCTTGGCCTGAAAATACTTTGTAGAATTGTGTCTGACACTCTCCCCATCTAAACTGGATGCCCACCCCCTCCTTTGGGATCCTTTTATGATAGCACTTGGTAAAGATTTAATCATCTCTTTAAATGCTTCGCTTGCCTACTGTCCTGTCACAATCTTGAGGGCAGGGACCACGTCTGTTACTCCAGAATCCAGATCATTTCCTGGCATGTAATAGGCACTTTGTAAATATTGAATGAATGAAGTAAACTGAAGGGCAGAGAGAGATTGGCCTTGGAATTAATAGTTACCTATAGTGAAAATCAGAAGTTGATCTATACATGGTACTTTCCTGATGGTGGGATAGGAGTAGGGTGACCACTTGTCCTGGTTTGCATAGGAATTACCTGGTTTTAGCACTGAAATGCTGTGTCCCAAGAAACCTCTCAGTTCTTGGCAAACCAGAATAGTTGGTCATCCTACGTAGGAGTAACCATAGGGTGGGCATGATCCCCAGGTACTGAACTGGGCTGCTTAGAGGAGAGGATCTTCCTTTCCCACGCCCCTACCTCATACCTGTACTTCGGTGGTCTCCAGACTGGTCATGCCCCTGCTTCCTCGTCTTCCTCATGCAAGTCAGCCTACTTACACCTCATTATTATTTATTT
Organism: Delphinus delphis; assembly: GCF_949987515.2. NCBI lineage: Eukaryota > Metazoa > Chordata > Mammalia > Artiodactyla > Delphinidae > Delphinus > Delphinus delphis. Next base: position 40,757,332 of record NC_082692.2, on the reverse strand, counting down.
ATTTGTTTGTTTGTTTGTTTGTTTATTTATTTTTGGCTGCATTGGGTCTTCTTTGCAGCACATGGGCTTTCTCTAGTTGTAGTGACCGGGGGCTACTCTTTGTTGCTGTGCGCGGGCTTCTCATTGCGGTGGTTTCTCTTGTTGCAGAGCACAGTCTCTAGGTGCGCAGGCTTCAGTAGTTGTGACTCGTGGGCTCTAGAGCACAGGCTCAGTAGTTGTGGCTCATGGACTTAGTTGTTCCGCTGCATGTGGGGTCTTCCTGGACCAGGGCTCGAACCCGTGTCCCCTGCATTGGCAGATGGATTCTTAACCGGTGTGCCACCAGGGAAGTCCCTATTATTATTTATAATAGGCTCTTTTGTATGTTTTTCACATGCCTGATCAGAAACTGTATCTGGCTCTCCATATATGCAGGGCTAAAGCCTAAATTCCTTAGCTTAGCATCAATGCCCTATGAGACAGTGTGATCAAGTGGTTACAAACATGGCCTCCAGAACCAGACTGTCTAGATTCTAACCCTGGCTTTGCTTTTTATTCACTGATGACTTTAGACCAGCTAGTTTACCTCTCAGCCTTCCTTCCCTCATCTGCAAAATGAGGCTAATAATAGCTCCTCCTCAGTGGGCTGGGAGGTTTAAGTCAGTTGATACAAATAAAGCATTTGAAACAGTTCCCAATAAATGTTACCTGCTCCTCCTACCCAGTCTTCAAACTTATTCTCCCAACTCTCTCCCTTGTTTATAATCTCAGCTTTCCCTAAAAGGGCGTAGTGGTTTCCCAGCTGTACCACGTGCAAGCTTAAGGTTTTGCCTTCCGAAAGGAGTGTTCCTTTTCCCTGCTTTTTTAAGTACTGCCCTTAAACTTAGCTGAAATTCAGCATCTGTCCAGCTATTCCCTTAGGGTTTGTGTCACATCCCACCTCTCTCCATGGTTTTTAGACGGCACATCATCTGCGAGCTGCAGTTTTTGGCACAAGGGGTGCTCATATAATGCTTGTTGGTGGTGATGAGAATTAGGCTGGGGGGCCATAAACGGGAGTTCTTGGGACATTTGGGCCACAAGGTATTGTCTGAAGGGTCTCTCTCTTCCCAGCAGAGGTCCCCCTTGTTGGAAGTGAAGGGGAACATAGAGCTGAAGAGAGCCCTGGCCAAGGCCCCTTCCCGGCTCCCCCTCCCGGGAAGCAGGCTGAAGAGGGGTCCCGACCAGATGGAGGAGGACTTGGAGCCTGAGAAGGTGAGCTGGGTTTGGAAATCCATGTACGTGTGTGTGTGTGTGTGTGTGTGTGTGTGTGTGTGTGTGTGTGTGTGTAAAACCATCAGAGGGTAATCATGGACTCCACCCCCCATCCTTGTCTTTCCCCAGAAAAGGACACGAGGCCTGGGCACCAAAGTGGCCACGTCCCGCCCCAGAGCAACGGCCCTCACCACTGTGCCACAGACACAAGGCCAGACCGCAGGTGGGCTCCAGGGCACAAAGTCCAGTTCTCTTCAACTCACTTCTTTCTTTTTCTTTTTCTTTTCTTTCAATCTTAGCTTATTTTGAATAGGTAATATGTTTTACTTGTTTCAAAATTCCGAAGGCACGAAAGTTGTTATACAGTGAAAAATCTCCCTCCTGCCCATGTTCCCCAGGCACCCAGTCCCCCAACCAGGGGCAACTGTGAGTCCTTCCAGGGATGTTCTGTGGGTTTGCAAGCAAATATGGGCATGTTCCCCAACATGTTTTACACACATGCTAGCGTACTTTACATACACCTGGTTCTGCCCCCTTGCTCTTTTTGCTTGTCTTGGTCCCACTTGTTTCTTGGCTTGTTGGTCCTAGGAAGGATATCTCTAGGAGTTGGTCAGATTTAAGGGAAGAAGGAAGTTATCTTATTTCTTCTAATCCTCTGAAAAAGCAGCTCCTCTGCCTTCGGCCCAGTCAGAGTACATGCCACCCTGAGAATCATGACTCTGCTTTTCTTCTGTCCAATTTCCCGACAGTGCCAAAAGTTCCCAGGAAGACAGGACCCCCATGTTCCACAGCTATCGCCACAGGTAACAGTGCTTAAGACCTGGGGCTGAGAAGGGATTGGGGGTAAAGGGAGAAGGATGGAGGTGGAGGGACCCTGATGCTATAATTCCTTATGTCACCTCCCCAATTCTCTAGTGCTGAAGAATCAGAAGCCAGGCCCTGCTGTTCCTGCCCAGAAGCCTGGCAGTAGGTGACCAAATATAATCCTTGGGTGAGAGGCTGGGATAGGGAAGAGGAGGTGGTGAGTACCTAGAAAAATCCTTTTGGTCTCTTCCCTGTCTGAAGAAGAAGGAGATGGAGGGTCAGGTGTGGAGGCGCTAAAGGCTAGGAGGGAGGAGAGAGCGAGACAGAGCCAAGAGTTCCCTGACCTTTGTCTTTTCTGTGCCCATCTTAGCAACAGCTGCTCCTCCTGTGGTGGGAAGGAAGAAACCCAGCAAACGTCCAGCCTGGGACTTAAAGGGTCAGTTATGTGACCTAAACGCAGAGCTGAAATGCTGCCGTGAGAGGACCCAGATGTTGGACCAGGAGAACCAACAGCTGCGGAACCAGCTCAGGGAGGCCCAGCAACAGGCCACGGCCCTGGGGACAGAGCGCAGGACACTGGAAGAGGAGTTGGCCAGGGTGCGGGCCCAGGCTGAGCAGGGCCAACAGGAGCTGGGGAACCTGAGCACTCTGGTCCTAGAGCTGGAAGAGCGGCTGGGCACGCAGGAGGGCTTAGTGCAAGAGCTCCAGAAAGAACAGCTGGAACTGCAGGAGGAGCGGAGGGGGCTGGCTGCCCAGCTGGAGGAGCAGGAGGTAAGGGCCAGCTTCTCGCCAAATGCTGACCCTTCTTCTAGGTTGCCCGGAAGTCACTTTGGGCTTTGAATCCCTGACCACCTCTCTCTGGCAGTACACCTCTGTCCCCTACCCTGCTCCCCCGTCGCCCCCACCCCCGCCCACTCCTGACTCTGTCTTGCTTTCTGCCCCACTTCACCCTATCCTGACTCTGTTTCCGTATCTTCCTCGGGTCTGTATTGCCTCTACTTCTCTGCCCGCTTTCTTCTTTCTCTGTTTTCCTGATAAAAATTCCCACGGATTCTCTCTCCTTCTCATCCATTTGACTCCTTGGCGAGCACCAACTAGATTGCATTACTTGTAGTCTCTCAAATGACTCGATTCTCAATTCAGGGCATTTTGCATATACACGTCCCTCTTTGTGGAATATTCTTTCTGCACTCCATCCTTCCCTTGGTCCACTCCCATACTTTTTGGGTGTCAGCCTAGATATCATTCTCCTTGTGCCCCTTCTGGATGCTCCCATAGCACTCCCCATTCTAGTACTATGATTCCTATTTCCTTATCTCTTTCTTTACCAGTCTATGAAGTCCTTGGGGGCAGGGCCCAGCCCACCTCCCACCCCCACATCCCATCATGACTTGTTCTTGTTCTTGGTTGCATCTCACCCTCTGTGTCTGCTCTGTTCTGGACAGAGGAGGCTACAGGCATCAGAAGCTGCTCTGTCGGGCAGCCAAGCAGAGGTGGCATCCCTGCGCCAGGAGGCTGCAGCCCAGGCGGACTTACTGGCTAACCGGGAAGAACGTCTCCATGGGCTTGAGATGGAGCGCCGGCGGCTACACAACCAGCTGCAGGAACTCAAAGGCAATGTCCGTGTCTTCTGCCGGGTCCGCCCCGTCCTTCCAGGGGAGTCCACCCCACCCCCTGGCTTTCTGCTATTTCCCTCCGGCCCCAGCGGGCCCTCCGACCCTCCAACCCGACTCAGCCTCTCCCGGTCTGACGAGCGGCGTGGGACCCTGAGTGGGGCGCCAGCTGCCCCCACCCGCCATGACTTCTCCTTTGACCGGGTATTCCCACCAGGGAGTGGACAGGACGAAGTGTTTGAAGAGATTTCCATGCTTGTCCAGTCAGCCCTGGATGGCTACCCAGTATGCATCTTTGCCTACGGCCAGACAGGCAGTGGCAAGACCTTCACCATGGAGGGTGGGCCTGGGGGAGACCCCCAGGTGGAGGGGCTGATCCCTCGGGCCCTGCGGCACCTCTTTTCTGTGGCCCAGGAGCTAAGTGGCCAGGGCTGGACCTACAGCTTTGTGGCAAGTTACGTAGAGATCTACAACGAGACTGTCCGAGACCTGCTGGCCACTGGGACCCGGAAGGGCCATGGGGGTGAGTGTGAGATTCGCCGGGCAGGGCCGGGGAGCGAGGAGCTTACTGTCACCAACGCCCGATATGTTCCTGTCTCCTGTGAGAGAGAGGTAAGTGCTGAGGGCCACTAGCCTGGACACTGGGGAGGCATGGGCAGGGTGACAAGGATGGAGGTGGATGAGCAGGGGGAGGAGAACGCTGAGGATGAGGAAGGGTGAGTGGTGAGGGGTAGGTTGCATATTCAGTTTTGGCTGGTGGGCTATGAGGTGCATCCGCCTTTGTGGAACCAAGGAGTGGAGAGAAGTGATGGGCCTGCTGAAGCGGGTGCCACTGGGCCCTGCCTGTCAATCTCAGGTCTCACCTCTGCCCACTCTTCTTGCTCAGTTCATGACATCCATGCTGGCCTCCCGCCTGTTCCTCAGCCTGCTCGTCACACCCTCAGATCAGGGCCTTTGCACGTGCTGTCTCCTTTGCCTGAACATTCCTGCTCCTCTCCTGGAAGAGCTTGCTCCCTCGCTTAAGATTTTAAGGCATTGAGGCCATCCCTGACCATTCTTTTTTTTTTTTTTTCCCTAACTTGGCTGCACTGCACAGCTTGTGAGATCTTAGTTCCCCAACCAGGGATTGAACCCGGACCCCGGCAGTGAAAGCACAGAGTCCTAAGCACTAGACCACCAGGGAATTCCCGCTGGCCATCCTTTCTAAAATTGCAACCCTCACCCTCACGCACTACTTTTCTGTTTTATTTTACTCCTTAGTACTCTCAGACACACTGTGTATTTTACTTATTCTTTTGCTGGCTAGAAAGAAAGCATCAGGAGGGCAGGTGCTGAGTCTTACTCATCGCCTTACCTGACCTAGCTATGTACTGACTTCTACCTGCCTTTGCCTCTTGCTGCTGTCCATCCCCAGGTGGAGGCCCTGCTCCATCTGGCCCGCCAGAACCGGGCTGTGGCCCGCACAGCCCAGAATGAGCGATCGTCACGAAGTCACAGTGTGTTCCAGCTGCAGATCTCTGGGGAGCATGCTGGCCGAGGCCTGCAGTGTGTGGCCCCCCTCAGCCTTGTGGACCTGGCTGGGAGTGAGCGGCTAGACCCCGGCTTGGCCCTCGGTCCTGGAGAGCGGGAACGCCTTCGGGAAACGCAGGCCATTAACAGCAGCCTGTCCACGCTGGGGCTGGTCATCATGGCCTTGAGCAACAAGGTAGTAATGGGGGTGGGGGCAGGCGGACCCCAGGGAGAGGTTGGGGCTGACCATGCTGAACCCAGCCCTGTCCTAACCACCTGTCCCCCCCAACCCTCTAGGAGTCCCACGTGCCTTACCGGAACAGCAAGCTGACCTACCTGCTGCAGAACTCTCTGGGCGGCAGCGCTAAGATGTGAGGGGAAGGGGTGGGCTGGGAACCACAACATTGGGGTCAGGGTTGGGGAGGCAACACCGTGAAGACCTGGTCCAGGCTCTGCCCAGCCACTGATGCTGGGGCTTGGCCCCCTCTCTCTCCACAGGCTCATGTTTGTGAACATTTCTCCCCTAGAAGAGAATGTCTCCGAGTCCCTCAACTCCCTACGTTTTGCCTCCAAGGTGCGGTCACTATCAGTCCCATCCCTGTCAGACCTCCTGGGGATTATAGCCTTCTCCACCCCTACCCTACTGTCCTTCAGGCCAGGGGGCATGGTTCATCCAGAATGGATGTACATTTGCCAGGCATCTGGGGCACTACCTACCTGGATCCTTTTTTTTTTTTTAACTATTGACGTTTGGGGGTTTTTAATTAAGTTTTTAAAAATAGGTAGTTGAAAGGTCAAAACTATATCAATAGAAAGCTATATACAACAAGTGAGATTTAACCACTGCTCCTGTCCCCATTCTCTCCACTTGCCCTAGTAATCATTTTCATCATTTATCATTTTACTTATCCTTCCAATGTTTCTTTTTGCAAATACAAGCAACATGCATGGGATTTCCCTCCTTATATAAGACGTCTCTTCTCCCCCTCTCATATATTATGTTGTCCCGTGCTTTTTTTTTTTTTTTTTTTTGCGATACGCGGGCCTCTCACTGTTGTGGCCTCTCCCGCTGCGGAGCACAGGCTCTGGACGCGCAGGCCCAGCAGCCATGGCTCACGGGCCCAGCCGCTCCACGGCACGTGGGATCCTCCCGGTCCGGGGCACGAACCTGCGCCCCCTGCAATGACAGGCGGACTCTCAACCACTGCGCCACCAGGGGAGCCCCGGGGAGCGCCCCCATTATTTTTACATCTGCCTAGGACTCCACTGTGTAGATGCACCAAAGTTTATCCACCAGTTCCCTCTACTGGACACTTGGATTATTTCCACCCTTTTACTATTACATACAAAGCCATGTTGGCTAACCTTGTACATTATCATTTTATATTTGTTTAGTTACATCTAACTATCTAGGGAGAGATTCCTTGAAATGGAATTACTGGATCAAAGACGTACAGGTTTTTCAGACTGTTCCAAATAGTGTGAATTCAGGCTCCAATCCCCACGAAGATCAGCTGTGTCCATGGCCATGAATTCTCTAGGAGATTTAAGCTCCCTCTACTAGAGTTAAATCAGGATGTTTCTTTACTGTCTGCCTCCAGAGGGCAATTTTTCCCTCTGGTTACTTGTTTTCCTGAGGGTATAGTCCTACGATGTGTTCTGGCTTTATTCAGGGTCTCTGATCTTGTGTGCCCTTCTGTACTCTTGCTGCCATGGTAGTAGTCAGCCACCTTAGCACCCTGCCCTGGTCTACTTTAATCAGGATTTCCCTTGCAATCTTGCAAGTTCAGGTAAAGTTCTTTTTTTTTTTTTTTTTTTTAGTTTATTTATTTTTGGCTGCTTTGGGTCTTCATTGCTGCACGTGGGCTTTTTCTGGTTGCGGCGAGCGGGGGCTGCTCAGGTTTCTTATTGCGGCGGCTTCTCGTTGTGGGAGCATGGGCTCTAGGCGCACGGGCTTCAGTAGTTGTGGCTCGCAGGCTCTAGGCACACAGGCTTCAGTAGTTGTGGTGCAGGGGCTTAGTTGCTTTGCGGCAAGTGGGATCTGCCCGGACCAGGCCTCAAACCCGTGTCCCCTGCGTTGGCAGGCAGATTCTTAATCTCTGCGCCACCAGGGAAGTCCCCAAGTAAAGTTCTAGCAACATCATTAACACCCAACAACATGAACTCTTTAATATCCTCTAATACCCAGTAGATGTTGAATTTCCCTATTGTCTCAGAAATGCTTTTTATACATTAGGTTTGCTCTGTTCAGGATCAAAGCAAGGGCCGCCCATTTCATATGGTTAAAATTGTCTCGAGTTTCTTTTAAAATTTTTATTTATTTATTTATGGCTGCATTGGGTCTTCATTGCTGTGTGCAGGCTTTCTCTAGCTGTGGCGAGCCGGGGCTACTCTTCATTCTGGTGTGTGGGCTTCTCACTGTGGTGGCTTCTCTTGTTGCGGAGCATGGGATCTAGGTGTGCGGACTTCAGTAGTTGTGGCACATGGGCTTAGTTGCTCCACAGCACGTGGGATCTTCCCGGGGAGTAGGGCTTGAACCCGTGTGCCCTGCGTTGGTAGGCGGATTCTTAACCACTGCGCCACCAAGGAAGTCCGAGTTTCTTTTAATCTATAATAATCTCATCCCCTTTTATAGCATTTATTTGTTGAAGAAGTAGGGTCACTTGTCCTATAGAATATACCACATTCTAGATTTTGGCTGGTTGCTTCCTCTTTCCTTCACAATTTTTGTAGATTTAGAGGCTTGATTTGAATCAGGTTTAAATTTCTTGGGGAAAAAAACTTCGATGGTGTGATACACTTTCTATTGCATCATATCAGGAGGCACCTAGTATCTAGTTGTTCCACTTTTTTTCCCCCTCCCCCTAACTGTTCCACTTTTAATGATATAAAAATTGATCATTGGGGGCTTCCCTGGTGGCACAGTGGTTGAGAGTCCGCCTGCCGATGCAGGGGACGCGGGTTCGTGCCCCGGTCCGGGAGGATCCAACATGCCGCGGAGCGGCTGGGCCCGTGAGCCATGGCCGCTGAGCCTGCGCCTCTGGAGCCTGTGCTCTGCAGCGGGAGAGGCCACAACAGTGAGAGGCCCGTGTAACGCAAAAAAAAAAAAAAAAAAATTGATCATTGGATTAGGGTATTGTCAGCCTGATCTATCCATTTAAAAACTCCCTATCAGCTTTTTCCCCTAGTGATTTTATCAGTAATGCTATCTAGATCTATTATTAGGGAGTTTTTAAATGGTGATTTTTTTTAAATGGTGATTTTCTAATTTTCTCAGTTCTACATTTATTAATCACAATTCTTCTATAAATAACTCCCCTTTGCCATCTATTTGGTTATTCTGAAATTCAGTCCATATAGGTAAGATGGGATAAATGCTAGATTCTTTATCAATTTTCAGTATTATAAGTTGGTATCCTGGCAACTTTCAAAGGTGAACACTGAGTTTTTATCCAGGAGGTAACATCTTACAGATACTTACTTGTACTTTTGGTATATATCCTTTGCGGTCATTATTCATTCTGATGCTCAAATCGCCCATCTTTGGCCAGTAGAAGCTCCAGCTTGGCTCCTGTGTCCTTTAGATAGGTCCCCAGTAGTCTTTACTCCAGATCCATCTTGTACATTTCCTCCCCTAGGCTTGGAATCATTAATTTTCCAAATAGCCTTGGTTCCTAAATTTGTGTCGTTCTTGTTTTATCTAGCTTATTAAGCATTAGTGTTGGGAGGGTTTTGGGGGTGTCTAGTCCGAGGTACTGCTAGAAACAGAAGCTCCTCTCCCTGCTCCTTTGTGGGGCTTTTGTTCCTTCTCAGGCCTTTCCTTCTCTTCCAGACCTAGAATACCTAGTGGGCATGGGAGAACTGAGACCAGCCTGAACTTCCTTTCAGAGCCCTTATTTTAGGATTCTCTGAGGGCAGCCCTAATATTGGGGGTTGGGAGGTGATTTGGAGAAAACTGTTCTTTTGGTTACTCTGAAAACGTTTTTTATTTTGTTTGTCTAAACCCCCTGCCCGCAGGTGAACCAGTGTGTTATTGGTACTGCCCAGGCCAATAGGAAATGAAGACGGATCTAGATTGTGTGTGTGTGTGTGTGTGTGTGTGTGTGACCGACGGGGAAGGGGGGGCGGTGGGGGGTGCTTTATTGGGGGGGGCACTGTGATACCTGGACCTATCAAATAAAGAAGAGGGTTTTTGTGTGTTTTTTTTTAAATAAAGGTTTTATTAGCTGTTGCCCAATAAGGGAGATATTTTTCATGCCTGTAAAGATGGGAACTGTGGATCTTCCATTCTGCCAAGCATTTGTGTGTGTTTCACGGGGTTAGGGGCTTCGGCTTTTCTCCCTAACAGACCATCCCCGGAGTCGGGTGGCCTCTAGCTCCCATACCCTGCCCCCGTCGTCCGCGTCTAGGAGTTGCCCACTAGGTGGGCACTAGGTGTCCACAGTCACTAGTTCTGTTTCCCCTTTGCCACAGGCCACCCCAGCCCGGGGCAGGAACTCCTCTGGCGAGTGTGGGAAGGTAGGAACCCGAGCCCAGGGGCGCGGCTGGCGCTCCCTCCCACAAACTGCTGGCTCTTTCCTCCCGCTCTTTCCCTGTCTTCCCGTTCGAACCGCTGGGGCTGGCCCCGCCCGCTGCCCATTGGCTGGCTCTCGGCGGCGTCACCGCCTCGGTACTAGCCCTCCCGGTCCGTGGACCCGCCTTAGAAGTGCGGGGCGGGACGCAAGCCCCGACTCCCTCGCGCCAACTGCCGAGGGCCACCGCCCCGTAAAGGAGGGGCTGGGTCCTCCCAGGTGCCGCGCGCGCGGGAGGGGTCACGCGTGCGCAGAAGCACGGCGACGGTGGGCGGGGGGGCAGCTAGGCACAGCGAGGGCGGGGCCGGGGCAAAGGCGGGGGAGGGTGGGGCACTCGAGGGAGGAGGGCGTGGCGGGGGCAGTGAGAGGGTGGGTGGAGGGCGGGGTCGTGAACTGGGGCTGGGGGGTGGGACTTGGAATGACACTGAAGGTTGGGGGGGCAGTTAACGGATGTGGCATGGGGTGAGGGCCCGGCCGCAGACCGGCGGCCGGGAGGGGGTATTTCCTCCTGCCCCGAGGGCAGGTCTCCCTTTGGAGGATGGGGCTGCGGGGATTCCCTCTCTCGCCGGGTCCGACAGTCCGCACGCCCCATCCGCGGAGAAGGCGCCGCTTGCTCTGCACCCTCCAGGCCTGTTGGAGGTGAGGGAGGTGGGGTGAGGTGGGGCCCGCCCCCCTACCCCCGGCTCCTCCTTCCCCCCAGTCCTCCCCTCCCACCATCCTCCCCCCGAGCCGGTTTGTCCCTCCCCTCCCCTTCCCTTCCCTTTCCTCCCCTCTCCTCCCCTCCCCTCCCCTCCTTCCCCCCGCCGCCTCCTCCTCCTGCCGCTGCCGCTGCTTTGGCTGCTGCGTCATACGCCCCAGAGCCGCCGGGACGGAGGGGCTGGGCCTGGGGACCCCCCGGTCTCTGCCTGCACGCCCCCCGACGCCCAGACGTGCCCTCCCCGCGCGGGGGGTTCGCCTCGGTCTCCCACGTCTGCCTCTGCCCGGCTCCCGGCGGCCCCAGCTGTCACTGGTAAGGAGGCGGCGGGAGGCGCCCGTGGGGGGGCAGGGAGCCGGGGGTCGGCGCGCAGGGCGCGGGCGGGAGAGCCGCGTCGCCCGGGCATCGGGTCGGGTCGGGCCGACTCAAGTCCCCTCTCGGACTCGCCGTCATGGGGAGTAGAGACCGAGACTGGGACACGCCCCCCTCCCGGGGCACTCAGGGAAGTTATCTAACCCGGGGGCGGGAGCCCCGAATTTAAGGGTAACCTGACATAACCTGGCATCAAGATGATTGTTCTGAATGAGACACGCGGGCCCGGGAGGCAACCGTTTCCACTCTGGAAAACGTCTCCAGAAAAAGCTCCTAAAACACATCTCTGGGAAACAGTACCCCAATTATGATCCCTCTAAACAGCAATAGAAGGTGGTAGTAGAAATTGAGTGGTAACCTTTGCCTCTGCAACCATCGTTTCTGCTAAAATCTCAAGGCCAGCATATAACATCCCAGGGGAGCTCTGGAAGCTGGGAAACTAGAGAACTAGGTTGGTAGGGGGGGTAGGGAGAAGAGAGCCAGTGGTGACTGTGTTGGGAGAGTTGGAGTCAAGAAGCTCGGGAGGGGGGCCCAGTGGTTTCCCATCCAGGTGTCTCAGGGAAATGGAGACTGGGGGCACACCTGCTTGAGTTCTTGACAGAAAAATAGGCAAAGAAAATGGGGACCAGTTCCTCAATATTCATAACTTTCTCCTCCCATCCCACTTCTAGCTAGGCCCCCCCAGGATGCAATGGCACAGCCCCCCCGGCTGAGCCGCTCTGGTGCCCCCCCACTTTGGGACCCAGCTTCCCCTGCTCCCACCTCAGGCTCCAGGCCTCGACTTTGGGAGGGTCAAGATGTGCTGGCCAGATGGACAGATGGGCTGCTATACTTGGGGACCATCAAAAAGGTAAGACCTTTGATCTCTGACTTGTCACCTTTTCTCATTTCCCTTATCTAGTTCTGACTTCCATTTGATCTTCTGTGCCCACCCATTCCAGGTGGACAGTGCTCGGGAGGTGTGTCTGGTCCAGTTTGAGGATGATTCCCAGTTTCTGGTTCTATGGAAAGACATCAGCCCTGGTGAGAGGCCTGAGGGTGTGCATCCCGTGGAAAACAGAAACCTGGTGTGGGGGGCAGAAGGGGCTTAAGGACAGGCCTTCTGACACTGTACTCTTCACAGCTGCCCTCCCTGGGGAGGAACTCCTCTGCTGTGTATGTCGCTCTGAGACTGTGGTCCCTGGGAACCGGCTGGTCAGCTGTGAGAAGTGTCGCCACGGTGAGAGAGCGGGACACCTGAATGGTCCAGCTTGCCCTGGGCTTTCCAGGCTGCCTCTCACCCTTCCCTCTAGCACTGGTCTTTATACCACCTGTCCTGGCCTGAGTCCCCAAGTCACTGCTCTGGCCCATCTCCTCAACCCTGTAACCTCACTCCCTTCCAGCACAGGGAGCGGCAAACATGGGATGGGACATGTGAGCTCTGCAGGCAGAAAGTAGTTCAAATACACCCTTTTCTACCCATGTGACCTTGGGCAAGTCCCTAAACTTTTAAGAGCCACAGCTGCCTCACCTGCTATTAAAATAAAGGTAACACGCCCACCCCAGCAGGACCATGGTCAAGAATGAAGTGAGATGGGTAAGACTCCTCCTGTCCCAACACCTAGTGCAGACAGGTATGCAACGCAATGAGTGGTCTATCAATATTATCGTTATTCAGCTTATCATCAGGACTGCCATGTTCCAAGGGCCCCAGCCCCCGGAGAGGGAGAGGGCACATCCTGGGTCTGCCGCCAGTGTGTGTTTGCCATCGCTACCAAGGTAAAGGCACCTTCCTGTGGGAGCCTCCCACCCCCAGCCTCTCCCGAGTCCTTTCTTCCCCCACCCCTGAGGCCACTTGCCTGTTCCACCTGCAGAGGGGAGGTGCGCTGAAGAAGGGCCCCTATGCCCGGGCCATGCTGGGCATGAAGCTGTCCCTGCCGTACGGACTAAAGGGGTTGGACTGGGACGCCGGGCATCTGAGCAACCGGCAGCAGAGCTACTGTTACTGTGGTGGCCCTGGGGAGTGAGTAGTGAGGGGCGGGGGTTAGGGAATAAGTTGTGGGGGGCGGTGGTGGATGCAAGGAACGAGGGAGAAAGAACAGGGTGGCTGGCTGGAGTGTTGAAGGTGTGGGAGAAGGTGGTGAGCTGGGTTTGGGGCAGTTAAGGAGGGGTATTTGGGGGTCACTGGTCCTGTGTTTCCCCTCAGGTGGAACCTGAAGATGCTGCAGTGCAGGAGCTGCCTACAGTGGTTCCATGAGGCCTGCACCCAGTGTCTGAGCAAGCCCCTCCTCTACGGGGACAGGTGAGCCTGGCTGGGCTCTCCAAGAGCTCTGCTCCATCACCTCCATCCCCCACCCTCCCATCCCAGACCTGGTCTCTTCCCAACCTCTGCAGCTTTGCTTACCTGTTGGCCCGGTCCTTGCTTGGGAGTCCGCCCCGCCCCGCCACAGCATGGTGTAGTTTTCCTGTAAAAAGTATTTTTCTCCCTCTTGCCCATGTCCAGGTTCTATGAGTTTGAATGCTGTGTGTGTCGGGGGGGCCCTGAGAAGGTCCGGAGGCTACAGCTTCGCTGGTGAGCTGGATGGGGCACGACCTCAGCGTAACTCCTCCCTCAACACCCCCAGTTTTTCACCTTACAGGCCCCAGCCCCCCGCCTTGCGACACCCCCTGGGTTTTGTAACCCTTCTACCACCTTGACAAGTTAATGTTTCTCCAGGGTGGACGTGGCTCATCTTGTCCTCTACCACCTCAGCGTTTGCTGTAAGAAAAAATACTTTGATTTTGACCGTGAGATCCTCCCCTTCACCTCTGAGAATTGGGACAGTTTGCTCCTTGGGGAGGTAAGGGGTAGTGCAGCTCTGGGGGTCAGGGTGGACCAAGGAGATGTGGAGAAAAGGGGGAGGGAGGGAATCACTGCTCCCCTGACCCCATTTTCCTTCCCCTCCCCCAGCTCTCAGACACCCCCAAGGGAGAACGTTCTTCCAGGCTCCTCTCTGCTCTTAATAGCCACAAGGACCGGTGAGTTGGAGGGAGGCTCAGAAAGGGATGGAGATATGGTATGGCAGCCTGGGAGGGGAGGGGCTGCAGCCCACCTGGAAGATCACCTCTCTAAAGGACTGAGTAATGGCATAGGAGGGTCCCTTTTCTACGGCACTGACCTTATATTATTTCTCCCCTTACCCCAGTTTCATTTCAGGGAGGGAGATTAAGAAGAGAAAATGCTTGTTTGGTCTCCATGCTCGGATCCCTCCCCCTGTGGAGGCCCCTACTGGAGATGGAGCCCCCACCAGGTCACTGGTCCAGGGGGGATGGGGAAGTTCTCAGGGTGTATGTATGGAGTCGGGGAGGTCTTGGGGTGTCCGGGAGGGGGCTGGGGGGATAAGGAGGCCTCTTACAGCTTCCCTTCAGGGCAGGGCCCTGGGGGAGGGGTCTCACGTCCCCTGGGGAAGCGCCGGAGGCCGGAGCCAGAGCCCCTGAGGAGGAGGCAGAAGGGGAAAATGGAGGAGCTGGGGCCACCCTCAGCAGTGCGCAACCAGCCCGAGCCCCAGGAGCAGAGGGAGCGGGCTCGTCTGCAGAGGGCACTGCAGGTACAAGGGCAGGGGCACCCCGTGGGGCAAATGGTGGTGTGGGAAGAAATCAAGGATTATCTCTCAGTCCTTTGCTCCTTCTAGGCCTCAGTGTCTCCACCACCCTCCAGCCCTAACCAGAGTTACCAGGGCAGCAGCGGCTACAACTTCCGGCCCACAGATGCCCGCTGCCTGCCCAGGTCAGTGCACCTCCTGCCTCCAGCCAGGTGTACTCCCTTGGAACCTCTCTTCCAGTTGTCTACATCTTCTGGACTTTCTCACCCAGAATTCTTTCCCCTCTCTCCCTTGGCTGCCCACTTCTTTTCCTAGAGACACTTAGAGCCAATGTCTGCTTCCCAGTATTCTGGGGACAGGGGTTCCTTGAGGGTAGTGTTTGAGCTCTGCCCTTCTCAGGGGAGAGGGTCCTGTTCCCCTGCTTCGGGTCCTGACTTTCCCCCTCCCCCAACCCCAGCAGTCCCATCCGGATGTTCGCTTCCTTCCACCCCTCTGCCAGCACCGCAGGGACCTCTGGGGATGGTGAACCCCCAGACAGGTGAGATTCTACTCCTTTACCTGTGATACCTCTGTCCTCTTCACCTCTGTGCTCTTAAGTTCCTTGGTCTCTAACCGTTTTTTTTTTGTTTCTCTAATCCACACATGGCGTCCATTTCTGGTCAGTCCTTAATCTCCATCTGGACTGACAATTGCCTTCTCTCCCTAGGTCACCCCTGGAACTTCACATTGGTTTCCCCACAGACCTCCCTAAAAGTGCCCCCCACTCGATGACTGCCTCATCTTCCTCAGTCCCAGCCCCCTCCCCAGGTCTTCCTAGACGCTCAGCACCCCCTTCTCCCCTGTGCCGTAGTTTGTCTCCTGGAACTGGGGGAGGAGTCCGAGGTGGGGTCGGCTACCTGTCCCGAGGGGACCCCGTCCGGGTCCTTGCTCGGAGAGTACGGCCTGATGGCTCTGTGCAGTACCTGGTTGAGTGGGGAGGAGGGGGCATCTTCTGAACAGCCTGCCTCTGCCCACTTACTTCCCCATTCACATACACCGGCACTTTCATACCCTGACCTCTGACCTCACCTACAGCTGGGATGTACCTGCGGCGGTAGGGGGTACTTCGCCCTACTGCCCAGGCTGGAATCCAGGTGGGGGGTTGGGGAAGAGGCTCTCTCTTCTCTACTCCCTTCATGATTCCTGACCCTTCCCCCATTCCTCTTCCCATTTCCTTTGATGTTATTTTGTTACAGCTTTTTAAATATTTTTAAAAATTATTTAACCCCTGGGGACGGAGACTGAGGAGGGGAGGATGATAAAGGATCCTGGGCTCTGTATCGTTGAAATAAAGATAAATAAACTTAGCAGCTCTGAGTCATTCTGAAAGATGAGAACAAAGGGACTAGAAGCACTTCTGATCTTCCCAACCAAATTCACTTTTTGACAAGGAAAAAGGAAAATGACAGAACTAAAGCTTTATTAAGGGTCCAGTCATCACCTGGAAGGCAGGGGGCATTGAAGTATATGAAGGGAACGTGGCAAAAACAAAGGCTCATCACGGTGGGGCTGTGCCGGACTCAGGAACTGACCCTGTAACCTGGCACACCCAATGCAGGTACGGGGAGTTCCCCTGTTCCACAGGCAATGCAATCACCTCGGCCACTTCGTAAGGGTGCACAGAACTGGGAAAAAGATGGGGGATCACTCAGAGATTTACCCGAAGGAGCCCACCCCCTTAGACTGCCCAGCAAGTCTCACCCCACAGGACACACCCTCACCTGTACCCATAAAGTTCTCACCGAACAAAATCTGTCAAAGCTGGAACCAAGGAACTTTGGGTTTTAATCATCTAAGGGGGGGAAGACAGTTGAATCAAAAGGTGAAATTGATTTCAGGATCTCAGACGAGGGACAGGGATCAAAGTAAGTGGTCAGGGAATTAAGTTTTTGTTGGGTGAGGGAACGTTTCTCACCATCAGCACTTCACTGTCCTCCTCAATCTTTCCTTTCCACTCATAGCTGAAAAGGTCAGGAAGAGAGCGTTGTGGCAGCAAAGATTTCCCCCAAGGAAAAAAGACTGCCAGTCAGACCCGAGAGGTAGGTTAACCCCCCAACTTCTATGACTCACATGGATGTAATCTGAGGAATGAGGTTGACGCAGGCTGCCAGGTGCTTCTCCACCACAGCCCTGAAGGTGAAAAGACAGCCCCATTTAGAAACCCCGTGACCCGGATTTTTGCACTGGCAGCCCAGAGACAGGCAGGAAGCAGCGGGAGGGCACTCTTCTCCCCCACCTCCAACTCTCCCTTCCTAAGCATCCTTCCTCGCTCCACACTGAGGTCCCCACCTGGCGATCTCCTTGGCGACCTTCTCGTTGGGGCAGGTGACAAAGGCTGCAGAGACCGAGCCGGCAGCGTAGGCGGAGCCCGAGGCCGGCGAGGGCTGGGACGGGGGGCTTCCTGAAGCCATGGACAGCAGGGCTCGGGGTAGCAACAGAAGGCGAGAGACTACAGGCAGCAGGGCCGGCATCCAAAGAAGCGACAGGAACAGAGCGGCCTGAGAGCAGGAAGTGAATTCTGTGTCTCCCCATAAATACCCCAGGAAATTGCACCCCGGGAACCCTTTGCTTGGATAGACACTCAGGCTCTGCCTTCCCTCTTCTGCACCCCAAAGGAAGAGGTCCCTGAAGCTGAGAGAGAAACTTGGAAAATTAAGACAAAGACTCGGTTTTCACTACCTCCTCCCGGGCCAACCTCTGGGATTTGGGATGCGGGTGGTGGTCGAAGCTTCGAGGACCGGAAGAGGCGGGGCCGGTCACTCACCCCTCCGCCGAGCAGGAATGCGGGAGCCCGCCCCCCCCTCATGCAGCCTCTGCTGGTAGAAGAGAGTTGAACATCAAAGGCCACACGTTACGCCGAGGAAGGGCCCCAAAGCTAGGAAGAGCGGCCTCTTCTTACCTGGGCAGCAGCCACGTGATAAGAAAACAGCGCTGACCACGTGACAGTAGAAGCCGGACCACCCTAACCCCCACAGCCAGCCAATCCTTGCCCTCACGTGGCCCAGTTTGTCCCGCCTCCCAGTGAGGGAGGGGCGAAGAGGGATCCAACCAATCAACAGCCGGGTCTGCAGCCGTGCACGGAAATGGGACACCCGTTTCCGTGTAAACCGGAAACGGCCTATTGCAGGCTGAGGAGAGCCGCAGCGGCGTTCCACTGTCACGTGAGGGGGCCGGTCCCCTCAGGCGGCGGTACCTCAATGAGCTACGCGAAGAGACCAATCGCGGGACAGCCTCGCAGGCCACGTGATGAGAGACCTGGCGCAAGGAAAGGGGGTTTGGAGACCCCGCAGAGTCGATGCGTCAGGTTGTGGAGTGGGGAGTCATCCTTAAACCCCAGAATGTGCTTAGTAACAGCCCCTACACTGTTCCCGAGGCCTTAAGGAGTGGGAGGGTCTTAGGAGATTGAACCTCAGGGGGTGGAGAGAACGCCCCCTGCCATTTTGGTTAGGAGTGACAGATGCCTGAATTGGGGATGCACAAGTATAACCTGAGGAACCAGCTGTCCCTGGGTAGGGGGGAGTGATTAGGCAGACACGGCATGGCAAGACCATGCCTAGGTGAGGTGCATTTTAAAAAGAGGACAGAGTGAGACCCTGTAAATGGGATAGAAGATGATTAAAATGGGGCTGAGGGCGCCCAGCACTCTTAACTGAAACCCCAAAGCTGGAGACAGACTGATGAATCGGTATGGGGTGTGGGGGAAGGGCTGCAGGTTGGGGATATGGAGAGGACACCAGGAAGTAGTGATGGTCCTTTTGTCCCTTATCCCCTTGCTGTTTCACTCTCCGGGACAGGTCTACCTCTCACTCTTGGGTCTCCTTCCCTTAACCCATCCCCCTAGGAGCCAGGACCTGTCCTACATAAACTCTCTGGGGCCCAAGCACATCCTGTGACCCAAAAATGGAGACAGGGGCCAATGAGAGGAGAAATAGGTGGGAGGAGGCAGGGAGAAAAACGCTCTTGCGTCACCCCCTACCCAGTATTCCCCCTTCCTCCTAGGTCTGGGGTCTCTGGTCTGCTCTGTGGGTATGACTGGGCATTTCCCAGGCTGAGTTCTTTCATACCTGCCTCTCTGGGGCTGGGGTCTCCTTGAGATCTCTGTCTTTGGGTTTGGAGTTTATCTCTGAGATCTCTGTGGGGTCTTTCAGTATTTGCATTGGCATCTTTCTCAGGACTGAGTTTCATTGTTTTTTGTTTAGGGGGTTTCTGGGTCCGCGATCACCCTCTCTCAGAGATCTTAGAAACTCTTCTTTATGAGTCTGGGGTCTCTTGAGTTCTGCATCTCCGGGCTAGCTGAGTGTCTCCTGGCCCCGCCCCCACTGCCCCCAGGGTCTGGAGTATCTGTCTCTCGAGTTGTCAGTCTCCGAGTCTGCAGTTTCTTTTCTCTGAGATCTAAGTCTGGGGTCTCATATCTCTCTCTGGGTCTGAGTTCTCAAAGACCTAATTCTAGGTCTGGGTTCTTTCTGAATCTGGGTCTCATCTATTTCTTTGAGTCTAGTTCTTAGGTCTCAGTCCCTGATCACGTCTGAGTCTTGAGTCTAAGGTATCTGTGGCTATGGAGAACCTTTTTGAGACAGAATGGTCAGGTTTTGACCTTTGACCCATCTCTCAGAGTGGGGGGCGGGGGGGTCTGGGGTCTTTTTTTCTGAGACTTGGGTCTCTTTTCCTCTAGACTTTGGGTTTGTGCCTCAGATTATCCCCCGCCCTCCCACCACCCCGGGTGGCAAGGTATCTTTCTCTGTGGGTCTGGGGTCTCCCCATCACAGGGTCTGGGGTCTGCATCTTTAGAACTGCTCCGTCTCTGGTGTGTTTTTGAGTCAGGGGTCTCTCCCTCTCTGGTTCTCACTGAGTAGGGGTGGGGGCTGCAGAGACTCTCTCCTCCTCCTCCTCCTCCTGCTCTTTCCTCTCGCGCTCGCTCCCCCGCCCCCCTCTCTCTCTCTCTCTCTCTCCCTGCTGCCGCTGCTGCCGTTGGCTCCTATTCTCCTCCTCCTCCTCCTCTCTCCTCCTCTCTGCTCCTCTCTGCTCCTCTCCGCTCCTCTCTCCTCCTCCTCCTCCACCTCCTCCTCCTTCTCCCCCTCTCTCTCCCCCTCTTTCTCTCCTCTCTTTCTCCCCCGGCCCCCCCGCCCCCTCCCCCCCAGGCCTGATGAGCAGGTCTCGCGCCTCCATCCATCGGGGGAGCATCCCCGCGATGTCCTATGCCCCCTTCAGAGGTACGGTGGTGAGGGGAGGGGGAGGGCCAGTTGGGGGGGGAGAAGGGGGGAGGGGCGGGGGGGCTGGGCAGAGCTGGGGCCAGGGAGGGGAGCAGCTGAAATAGAAGGGGAGAGGAGGACCGGGAAGGCGGGGATGGGAGCAATGGGGAAGGAGGGATTGGAGGTCAGAGAATAGGGGTAGATAGGGGCCGGAGGAGCCAAGAAACAGGCCTTGAAGGGGGGCTGAGGGGAAAATGATGAAGGGGAAAGAGATCGCCAGAAAGGGTGGGAAGATAGAAGGACAGGGTTGGGGGAAGAGCTGCAGAAATAATTTGGAGGTGGGAGCTGAGAGATGAGGAAAATATCAAGGAAATAGAAGGACAGAGTTTTAGGAGAGGGGCTAGGAGGGGAAAATGAAGAAAATGAAAACATAGGGGTGAAAAGAGAAGCCAAGAAGATGGGGGGAAGAATATGGTCGGGGGCTCAGAGTATGGTAGGGGGTAGAAAAAGACAGGAGATGGAGGGAGAGAAGAAGGGGCCAGATGGAGAGAGAGGGAGGCAGTGGGGGGAGGGGGGAAGAGGAATGGAGGGTCCAGATGGAGGGAAGAGAGGAGAAAGAGAATGGGGAATGGGTTGGGGGAGGAGAGACCAGGGCAGGGGGAGGGCCAAATTCAGTGTGTGTTTGTTGGGGGGGTGGAGGGGGCAATACAAGTAAGACTGAGTGATGGGAGTAGGGGGCGGGTTAGGACCCTGCCCCACACTCTGACCCTCATCAAGGCCCTTGACCATTGAAATGTAATCCCTGGGGTCTTATCCACTTCCTTCACTTCACCACTTTTATCCCCCTCCCCCACCTCCAATCCTTATTTCCATTCCCCCTCCCTCCTCTGGTGTCCATCACCTATATCTTTCCCCCCATATGGTGTCCGTTCCTTATATGAGTCCCCCTTTTGTCCTTCCCCTATATCAGTCCCTTCTCTGGTGTCCATTCTCTTCCTCACTTCTATCTGGTAGCTCCCTTATATCTCTACCACCTCTTTGCCCCCTCCTTCTTGACCCCCTTGTCCTAGTACCTATGAGGTCCACCTCATTTTCTCTGCCCCATGTCCATTTGAGCCCTTCTGGTATATTCCCTTGTCCCTAAAGATTTACCATCATTCCTGTCTCCTTTTCTCTTAGATCCATCCTTGTTATTTCTTCTCCACCCCATCCTCTCTTCCCCACCCCATTCCCCATCTTATCACCACTAGTCTGTGCCTACTCACTTTCCCCAGCTCTTATCACCCATTCCTCTTTTCTTGGCCCCTCTACTTCCTGGGGTGTTGGAGATTTGGGGAGCAAAGACACAGGTTTTGGTGGTTGGAACAGGACCTACAAGAGATCCCCATCTGAGCCTTGTGGAATTGCTCATCCTAGTAAATCTTTCCCCTTTCTCAACTGTGTTTCTCTGTCTCTTGCATCTGCTTCCCAGAATCATCCTTACTTAAGTCCAGACAATATTTGTGTGTGTATATTTCCAGAGTTGCTCCTAAGCTAAGTTCCCCATGTCCTTCCCCGCTCCCGGAAGGTGTCCCCTGAAGTCTTACCTGCCTCCCTGTGGCTGCAGCCTGAACCAGTCCCTCCCATGATGATGATATGTATCAACAGATGTCTCCTCTGGGGGTCCTCAGGGTCTGATTGCAGTGGACATGTTTCCTGCAGTGTCTGCAGTCCCAGAGCCTGGGTTTTGGTAATCTCTGTATCTAGAGGGTATTGGTTAGAATCTCTGAGGTGGCATTGAGATAGTGAGAGTTTCAAAGTATTGGGGTTTCTAGATACCTGTATTCTGGGGGTTCATCTCTGACTCTGACCTGCAGATTGGGTAAATTTGAAACATGTTTATAGACAGAAAGGGGTTAGATTTTTCAAAACTCCTATTCAGAGCTTTCAGTTGGAATGAAGTTCAAAGAACAGTTCTTTTCCTGCAATATACCCATGATTAATTATCCTGTAAAGGTAACAGGATTTTTCTTCCTCTAAACTCTGACTCTGATTCCTTAAGCCTATCTTCTATCACTTTGATGTCACCAATTTGATTTCTGTCTTCTATAGGGCCTGTCTCCTACGTCCCTGTGATGGTGTGTGGCATTGGGGTTTAAAGGGGAAGCAGTTTGCAAGGATGGGGGCATGGGAAGAAGAACAGCAAAGTTGGGGAAGAAGGACCCTGGGTGGGGGTGGGTCTCTGAGCAGGGGTGACCCTTAGTCTACTGTTCTTCTTTTTTAGAAGTTTTGTCCCCAACCCCAGCTTTAGTCTTGGGAGACCCGCTTTATGTCACATGCCTGGATCTTCCATTCTTCCCTCCCCTCTTTCTTCCTCAAGCTCCTCACCGAGCCTTGGGGAGGTTCCTGACTTGTAGAGTTGGCTCCCATCCTGTCTGTGTAGACGCGATAGGACGGGGAGGGGGTGGTGTAGGGGGCAGTATTGAATCTTCCTCCGACCTCCGGGCATGGAGTAGGGGAAGACATCAATTCAGTATTCATTCAAACAGCATATTTCCTACCTCCTCACTCCCCATCCCCTCCACAGCCAGATGCCTACAAAGACCCACTCTCCCCGCCACCACTAGCAGAACCAGATCTAGCAGAACCAGATCTTTCCCCAAAGGACGAGCAGGGTTGGGCTAGGGGAGGAGGGAGTGGAGGAAAGAGGAGTGGCAGGAGGGGAGGCCCTCTCATGACTCTGACTCTGGGAACAGGTAAGTTCCCTCACTCCCTCTCTTTTCCAGATGTTTAGCTCTTAGAGTCTCATGACCCAAATGTCCCTGTATCCCCATCTTTCTTTCCCACAGCTCTGTAGTCTTCCTCTTACTCTCTTGCAGATGGGTGGTGCCACGTCCAAATCCTTGTCTTCTGCAGCTATCTGGATGACCTCCCTCTTCCCAGACACTTGCCACCAACCTCCCTGTGTTTTTCTTCTGCCAGTTTTGCTGCACCCTCCACCTTTTTATTTTTCTGAAGTGGTTGGAGAGCTCCTTCACCTTTCTCTGCCTCAACTTGTACCTTCTCTGTCATGATATAATTCCCCTCTCTGAACCACTCCTCTGTATTTCTTCTGCCAAGTCTCCAGAGTCCCCTGTGATGTGATTCCCCTCACCTCTTTTTCCCCAGATAGAGCAGCTTATCTTCTGTTCCTGTAAAGTTACTGGGGGCCTCACCCCCATCTGTGATCTCCTCAAGGTGGGTGGGTTCCCCTTCTGCCCCTTTATGGACTCTCTTCTTGCCATTTTAGACACCTCTGTCTCCCAGATACATAGAGCCTCCCTTACCGTTTCTGTGTGTCTCTGCCCCCTAGATGTACGGGGACCCCCTATGCACCGAACCCAATACGTTCATTCCCCATATGATCGTCCTGGTTGGAACCCTCGGTTCTGCATCATCTCGGGGAACCAGCTTCTCATGCTGGATGAGGACGAGGTGAGCAGGGTGGGAAGGCTGGGAAAAGACCTCTGGGTAGTGTGGGAAAATGTGGAGAGAAGGCTGGGGAGAATCCTCATTAGCGAAGGGACGCGAGACACAAAGAAGGCAAAGAGAAACACTGGCAAGTGGTGGGAGGAGGGTGGCCACTGAGATTGGGGTTGGGATGTCAGAAGGGGCAGGTGTTCTCTCCCCTTGGCCAGGGGGTCTTTGAGGGCCATGTACAGTGATGGGGAGGAGATATGGTTCTAAAGATTTGTGGGTGCCTCCTGTTTTCGCCCTGCTCATATTGTGGGATAGGTTAGGCTAGGGAAGGGAAACTAAGGGGCTTGGAGGAGGGGTAAAGACATGGGGATCACTTTGGAGGGATTGTCTCCAAAGCAATCGTCAGGACCCTCTCCTCTCCCCCCACTCAGTAAGCCCCATCACTGTCCACTCCCTGTCCTTTCCCTGGCATGGGGCAGAGTACAGGACTCAGAGAGTGGGGTCTCTGAGTGGGGAAACTGGGAAGGGGCTGCAGGGTACCAGGAAAGATAACAGAGGTCAGTAGGTCTGGGTGTGGTTGGCAGTGAAGATGGAGAAGGCTGAGATCAGGGTTTAGAGAGACACTGGGAGGGCTTTCGCCAGGGACATGGGGAAGGAATATAAGGGAAGAGATGCCTGGGGGTGAGGGGAACTGGGAGTATGGGAAGTTGTCTAAAGGAGTAAGAGTGGGATAGGGGCAGGGACTAGCCAGAGTGAAAGACGTGAAATGAACAGAGCATCCTTGTGGGAGGTGGCGGCGATGCAGGGTGATTAGAGTGTGGGTTCTGACTTTGGAGCTGGGTCAGCAGTGGAGGATCCATCAGAGGAAACAAGATGTGAATATGAAGGGTGGACGCCCAGAGGCGTGATTGGGAGTGGGGGTGATTTGGGGATCAGCTTTAGAGAGTGATAGGGCAGCCTGCAAGACCAGAGGGGTGGTGAGAGATGCGCCTCGAAAGCTGTCAGGGAGGGTGTAGCGAGGCAGGGTTAGAACTGGAGTTGAGGTTAACCAGGGTTTCAAGGGATCTGGGGGGCAAGTGAGTGTGGAGAGATGGCTGGGTAGAGAGCTTCCAAGGCACAGAGTCAAGTCCAAGTGTCCAGGGGAGGACACGGTGACTCAAGGGAGAGGTGGTTTGGGGAGTCAAGTTTTAGGCACTGGGGGGCATTTGAGTGATTCATTAGTGGTCACCGGTCTTGACCAAGGGTTTGAGGTCTGTAGGATGAATTGGGGAAACTGGAGACTGTGTGAGGATGAAGAGGGAGGACAGTGGGTGGGGGGATGAACGAATGACAGAGCTGGGGACAGACAGGTCCAGGGGACCAGTAGCCAGAGACTGAAATAGGAAGGGTGCGGAGGGAGGGAGTGGGAAATGACAGAGTATAGGACCACAGGGAGCTGGAATTGGCTGAGTTGTGGAGCCCAGGCTGGGGACTAGTGGGGTGGGTGGTTCTTGGAGGGGTGGAGGTTAGGAAGGAGGTGGCAAGGGCGAGTTGGGGATGAGGCTTAGGGAGAGGTGATGGCTAAAGGGAAGTGAGAGGGGCGATGGAAGGAGATGAAGGGTGGGGGGAGGTGACCAAGCCCTCTGGGGGGTGGGGAGGTTGGGTCCCATTCTGGCCGCAAGCCTGGCCGTGGGAGGGAGACAAGCTGTGGATCCTGATTATAAATGCAGCTTCTGCTACCCCCGTGACAGCCACGGAGGGAGGGAAGGGGGTGAGGGAGGTGGGAGGTTGGGAGGAAAACAGGGAGAATGGAGGAACTGAAGGTCAAGGGGAAAGTGGATTCAGGGAGCAGCGAAGGCCAGAGGGGTTGTGGGAATTCCCTGGAGGGTGTTTCAAAAGAAATGGTGGAAGAAAAGAGGAGGGTGGGACGGAAGGGAATGAAGGAGACAGACTCGGAGGGAGAAGGGAACAAGAAATAGAGAAATCCACTCACCCCGAGACACTTAAAAGAGTATAGAGGGGCGGGGGCAGAAGGTGGTCAGGCCTGGTGGAAAGGCAGGCTCATCCTTCCTTGGTGGGGGAGGGAAAGAGGAGGGACGGCCTGGGCCAGCGAGGTCTGACACCCCCCCCCCCGCATCCCCTAGATACACCCCCTTCTGATCCGGGACCGGAGGAGCGAGTCCAGTCGCAACAAACTGCTGAGACGCACAGTCTCCGTGCCGGTGGAGGGGCGGCCCCACGGCGAGCATGGTACGGCGGCCGAGCAGGCTCGAGCAGGCTCTCGTGCCCCGGACAGTCGCGGGGAGAGGGCTGAAGGTGGACAGGGTTGCATGGGAGGGGGAGTCCGGGAACCGAGGAGCTGTCAGGGGCCGGGAGGAGGCGGAGACAAAGTCTCGAATTCTGCGAGTGGGAACCTGGGCGGAGCAGGCGCCCTCCTCTGGGATCTGAGCGGGACGGAGGCTGTGGGTGAGAGGCCCCAGCGGTCCTTGCTGTTTCGCTCCCTTTTTCCTCTCCAGCAGCGAAGTTTGACTCTTTCCCCGGTGCTTGCAAAAATAGTCTCCTTAGATCTTTAGCTTCCTGTCCGAGTGTAGTTGCCCGTGCCCCTCCCAGCCCCAGGTCTGGGATCTTGGAAAGAATGACCTAGTTCCTGCCCTGCCCCCAGACCTCAGCCCCACCCCCACGCTCCTGATTCTTCTTCCAGACCTTATGGCCTGTGGACCCTCCCTATTTTCTTTACCCTTTTCCCCTCTTCTTATCAGCTCTTTCTGTTTTCTGCAATTCTATCACCTTCTTTCTCTTTCCTCCCCGATTTCTTTATTTTCTCTATCCCTCTTGATTCCTCTGCCTCTCCCCTCTGCTCCCGGTGGATCTCCATCAGACCCCCATCTCATCTCCTTTCTGCCTGTCTGTGGAGCTATGTGCTCAGTCTGTCTCTCCAACTCTCCCTCTCTCCATCTGTCTCTTCCCCTCCCTCCCTCTTTCTGCCCCCCCTCCACCCCCCTCTTTAGTCATTTAAAAAAAGATTTTTGTCTTCCTGAGAAGTTCGCTTAAAAGGTTTCCATGGGAACAGTGAGGGGAGATGAAGGCAGAGAACAGAGATCTGCAGCCAAGGTGCAGAGAGACGCCCTCAGCCCCCCGGAAACCCCCTTGTTACTGCCCCCTACCACTCTGTTCCCCTTCCAGGACCAAGGGTCCAGGTCCTTCATCCCCTCAACCCCTTGTGACCCCTTTCTTCCACCAGCTACCCCTCCCCTCAGGGATCCAGGCTTCCAGTTTCTCTTCCTTGGAGAGAGCCAGTGGCCTGTCTCCATCCCTTGGCTCCCTTCAGCCCTCTTCTCATAGGCCCAGGCCTTACTGCCCTTGGGGGCCAGCTCTGGGACCCTGGGTGGATGGGTGGCCAGGGGTGTGTGTCATTGTCATGGAAACTTCTGACCATGGGGGTGTGTGGGTAGCACATCTCTGTGAGGCAAAGCCAGGTGGTGGTGGTGGAGTGTGTACAGAGAATGTGTGTGATGTCTGTCACATCTGTGTGTGTGAGAGAGACAGAGAGAGAGGGAGTCAGTCATGTCCATGTCTGGGAAAGGTTTGTGTACATGTGTGCATACCTGTGTGTCGAGGCCAGAATGGTCACATGCTTGTGGAGCA
This sequence comes from Delphinus delphis, assembly GCF_949987515.2. Taxonomy (NCBI): domain Eukaryota; kingdom Metazoa; phylum Chordata; class Mammalia; order Artiodactyla; family Delphinidae; genus Delphinus; species Delphinus delphis. Next base: position 40,730,686 of record NC_082692.2, on the reverse strand, counting down.
TGTTTATCATATATCCGGTGGTTGGCGTCTCAGCCCACATATTCGCCTTCTTTCTCCTTACCCTCAGTCCTCAGGGTCTGGGGTCTCTGGTGTGGGTCTCCTGTGTGTTTAGGGGGAGGGCACCCATGTGTGTTTGGAGTTGGAGGACGGTATGTGGAGGTGTTTGTGTTGGAGGTTCAATAGGGGTCGGGAGGGGGTCCAGGGGTATATATATTTAGGGGGAGGGTTTAGCGAAAGAGTTGATAGCTGGTGAACGTTTGGGGTTCTCAGGTGGACGTGGAATGTGTAAAGGGCATGGAGGATGTGCTGCAGGGAACATAGGAGTCTTTGGGGCCCTGGGGACCTGGGTCTGAGAAGGTCTGTGCAAAGGCTGTGGACTCTCGAGCCCAGGAGAGGTCGCCGGACCTTTGAGGGGCATTGGCATCCAGGGCTCCTCCTCTGCTGGGTGGAGCCGCAGCCCCTCGTTCCCTCCGAGGTTTTGATGGGGGGTCCTGCTCAGGAGGATGGTGGGAGGCCCGGTTGGTTTTGGGGGTCCCCTCGTCCCCCTCCCGTGTCTCTATTGCGCTGTCTCCGGGCGACGGGGCTCGTGACAGAGGCGGCCACGGCAGCAGCGGTCGCCTAGCAACGGCGGCGGGGCCCGGGCAACGGCGGCAGCGGCGGGAGCGGCGGCGGAGGGAGCCGTTCCCGCGGCCGTCACCGCTCGGCTGTCCCGGCCGTCCCGGGCCCCGCCGCCGCCCCCACCGCGCCGGGCGGCGCGAGCCGGGCCGCGCCGCCCCCTCTACCGCTGCACCCCGCCCCTCCCCCGCGCAGGGGCGGGGCCCCTCCCCCACCGGGGACATCCCCCCCGACCCCTCCTGGGGGCGGTGCGAGGTAAGGGCGGGGCCGGGCGGACGAGGAGCGCGCGCGTGGGGGGGCGCCGCGCTCTTGGGGGCGGGGGCGCGTGTGTGCGTGGGCGCCGGGAGGGGGGTGGGGAGGCCGCGGCGGCGGCGGCGGCGGCGGCGGCAGCTGCTCCCTCCGCATGTTCTCGCTGCATCTTCCGAGTGGGGGGAGTTATGGTAACTGGAGGGGGACAGCGGAGGTCGGGGGGTCGGGGACAGGCCTCGTGGGGGCAGGGTCTCGAGCGCGCGGGGGCGGCCGGTGTGGGGTGGTCTTGGAGACCCTTGGTGGAGGTGGCAGCCCGGGTGTCCGCGTGTGTGTCGCTGTCCAAGCTCGTGTCCCCTGTGTGTCGGTGCCATGTGCACACGGGGGCCCAGTTCCTCGTGCACACATGTGCAGCCAGCGGTTTTCAAGTCTGTCCTGTCGTATCTTGCCTCTGCCGGCTTCCTGCCTAGGGGGCTGCTGGGCTGACCACTGGCTTGTGGGGCAGCTTTTGGCCTTACTGGTACCTGTCACCTCTGACCCTGAGAATGCATGTTCCTTGCTGGGGCTCACCTCCTATCAGTCTCCTGTGTGTGGGGATGTGTGGCTGCATGAGAAGGATTTTCTGTGTCCCTGGTGGCAAGTGTGTGTCTTTGCATGTGTGTTCCATCATTGGCCTGGGTATCTGTGTCAATCCCAGCATGGGTGTCCAGGGCGTGTCTGGATGTGGGTGGTGTGCAAGTGGGGGGAGAGAGTAAGTGTGTGAGCGTGTTCCTTGGAATCCTACCATGTATGAAACACCTTTGGGCTAGCAGGTGTGAGCCCCTGCTCGGTTAGGGAGTGGGGACAGAAAAGCTGAAAAGGGAAAGAGCGGGGTAAAGAGGAAAAGTGGGGAGTTGGGGGAGAGGAGGAATGAGAGAGGCTTGCAGAGGAGAGAGAGCTCAGGAGAGAGAATAGCTGGAGAATAGCTGGGAAGGTGGGAGATAGTGGAGCCAGATTTAGAAGAGAGAGAAGAGGTTTTAAGATGGGGAACTGGTTGGAGACAGCGGAGAAGGGGCCTGGAAGCTGGGGAGGCAGCTTGTGGGGCAGAGAGAGTCAGGCCTTCGGTAAAGTGATCTCAGAGGAGAAAGGGCAAGATGGGGTTGGGATTTGTGTAGGCCGTGTAGGATCAGGCTTGGTTGGATCAGGGGAGGCCATCATAGAGGCTGGCTCACAGTGAGGCCTGGCATGGCAGGAACTGCTGTTAGAGGTTCCTGTTTCCAGCACAGAGTTTGCCCCTCATTTCTCTGCTCTCTGTCCAACTCTGTTCCTCCACCTGCTTTGGCAGCCTCCCTTTGTGGCTCCCCTTGAGAGCTGCCAGCTGGGTGTGACAGGGAAGAAAGGCCAAAGGGAAGGTTAGGGATTTGGGGGATTGGAGGGCAAGGGGAGATTCTGTGGGTGATGGCAAGATTAGAGAGATTGGAGAGGCGGGAGTCTAAGCCCTCGCTGTGTGTGTGTGTGTGTGTGTGTGTGTGTGTGTGTGTGTGAGTCCAATTGTGTGTGTATACAGGGTGTGTACATGTGTGGGTGTGTGCACAATGCCTGTGTTACGGGTCTGTGTAGGTGGCTGTTATGCGTGTGCATGCGTGTATACATCGTGCAGGGATGGGACATGGAGACCCAGGATCGTGGTGTATGCTTATCAGGTTTGCTCTGTGTGTGGACATGGGCGTGTGCCTGTTTTCTGCACATGTCACTGCATGCAGCACTAATAACAGGATGTCCTGTGATTCTGTCACTCCGCCCCTTTTCCCTCTGTGTTTCTGCTCTGTTTTTCACTGTGGCAGTGAGGGTCTTTGTAAGTGTATGTGTATGTGGCCTCCGTGTACCTCTGACTTATATGGGAGTTCTTGGATCTTAGTGCTTGGTTGTACGTATAACGTTATATTACTTCAAGAACCAAGCAAACCAATTAGCAAATCCGTTCTCCTTCTGTTAATTCTTTAGTTCCAAAATGTAATTTTAGTGGATTTGAAGTTAGACTTTCTGCCTTTATTACAGGAGCTTGCCAATGGAAATAGTGGCTGAGCTACATTCCATGGCATGAGACAGGCAGCTAGACCTGAGAAAGGCAAAGACTAGGAAGGAGATATTCTGAACCCTTAGATGCATTGTTGAGTGTGTTACAGAAGGGTAATTAACACGTTTGCTCCTTGGTCTGTCTGTATTCTGGTAGCAACCACGGATTCATGTGTTGGAGTCAGGGAAAGGCTGGGGGAGAAGAAGGGGTTGTCCTGAGACAGTGGTTGTGGTTGTACTTCTCATGTGAATGAAGGATGTTTGTGCTTTGGGGATACAGGGATACCTTGATGTGGTCAGGATCATGGTATACTCAAACATGTGTTTTAGAGGTTAAAGTGGCTCCCCCTGTGTGGGGGCCCTGTGTGTGTCTCTGGGTTAAATGTCCCCTTCTGTAACGTGCTGCCCACATGACTGCCCGAGGGACTCGGGCCCCACATCCACACTAGCAGCTCTCATGTGAGTGTCTGGGTCCAAGTATGTACTCCCCTGTTGCAGTGCTCACATATGTCTAAGCATGTATACTGTGGGGTATCTGGGCCCCAGGGTCTCAGAATGTGGACCCGTGGCACCCCCCCCCCATTCTCACAGTTGCCTGTATGTCTCATAAGCACCTAGATCCCTTTTTTATTTTTTGTATCATGGGTCTTATGTGCACGTACCCCCCACAGCTCGGTGTATGTTTTTGTGCTTTACACATGTGTTCCTGAGGGACTAACAAGGGTTCCTGTGTCATGGGAGCCACATTTTTGTGTGCACATCTCCTAACACCCAGGTTTTAAAGGCCTAGGGAAGCTGGAGACTGATTCTAGGGCAATTTGCAGGCGATTTGCAATTCAGGAAGCCGACAGTGAACGTGTAGCTGTGGCCCTCCCTTGTTTTGGAAACTAGAGGGTTAACAGGCAGCTCTTCCGGTCCACCCCCCCCAGCATGTAGCTTCTTGTTGCCATGGAGATAGTAGCCCCGCCCCTGATGCAGCACCTGCCCCCCCATTGGCTGCAGTGGTGACTGTGGGGCTGAGGGGGGAGCCCAGGCCTGGGCAGCCATTCTGGAGCTGGAGCCCGAGCTTGGCATCCCCCCACTTTCATTCTCCTCTAGCCACTTGGCCCCTCTAAATTCCCTGGCAGCAGAGCCTCAGCTTCCCTCCTCCCAGCTGCCACCCTTCTTGACTCTGAGCAGTCTGAGCTTCATCGGCATTCATCTCCCCTCCTCCTCCTCTCCCTGCCCTCACTTGGGAGTACCCCGAGTCCCCATTGCCCATCTTCCCCACTCCCTGCCCGTTCCCCTGCATTCTTCTCTTTTCCCCTTTCCCCCTTCACTTCTGAGTCCCTGCCACTGCAGTGCACGTGGAACCAGCCCCTTCTCCCCTCCCCCCCATCCCTTCCTTGAATTTTCTGTCCCCAGGCTTTTTCCGCTTCCACTCCTCACAGGTCCCTTCCAAGACTTACCCCTCCAGTCCAGGGAGGGGGTCATGGGAGGTAGCTCTGGCCCTCCAGACAGAGAGGGGTTTCAGGAGTAGGGGCCAGGTGGAAGTTGTACCCAGCTGAGGGAGGAGGAAGGCCTGCCTCTGGTCAATGACCTTTAACCCGACTTTCCCCACCAGCTCGCCCCTTCCTGGGGGGGTGGGCACCAAGGACCTAGGTTCTGTGGATCTTCGGTGTCCTTTATTCCTGGAGTTTTACTGACCCTCTCAGCCATGCCCCTTTGCTGACTGCCAGGCCCAGCCCCAGTCATGGGCCTAAGGCCTCCCACCCCGTCCCCCTCCGGGGGCTCCGGCTCGGGTTCCTTGCCCCCTCCTTCCCGCCGCCAGCTTCTCAGCCGCCGCTGCTCTTCCTGCTGCTTTCCGGGGGGTAGGTGAGGCTGGAGCTAAGGGGCAGAGGGAGGTGGGCGAGTGTGCTGGGGCCAGGGGTGGAAACCTGGGCTAACGGCAACCCCCTCCCCAACTTCTGTTCCGGCCCTCTTCTCCCCTCCAGAATACCACTTGGGTCGCTCGAGGAGGAAGAGCGTCCCAGGGGGGAAGCAGTACAGCATGGAGGCCGCCCCCGCTGCACCCTTTCGGCCCTCGGTGAGTGAAGGCGCCTGCCAGATGTGGCTCAGCTGGGTCCCCTCCCCTCCAGCCCCAGCGGGAGCCTGAGGATTATGAGAAAGGAGGAAGGAGGGGAGAGAGAGAGTATGTGTGTGTGTGCCCCCACCTCTTTGGTTTCCCCCTTCTTGGCTCTGCCCCCCTGCTTCTCAGACCAGCCCTCCCGCCTTCTCCAGGCTGGTGTGTGTGTGTGTGTGTGTGTGTGTGTGTGTGTGTGTGTGTGTGTGTGTGTGTGTGTGTGTGTGTGTGTGTGTGTGTGTGTGTGTGTGTGTGTGTGTGTGTGTGTGTACACTCGCATCCATGAGAGCACAGGAAGACAAACTGGTAGCAGGGCTCCTATCCCCCTTTCCTAGCCTCTAGAGATTTCCCTTTTCCCCCCATCCCACCTTCATCCAGGGACTCTTTACCAGCTGAGCGGTGAGGAGGTAGAACTGACCCTACCCCAAAACACACCTATCCCCATTTCCCCCCCACCCAGCAAGGCTTTCTGAGCCGGAGGCTAAAAAGCTCCATCAAACGTACGAAGTCACAACCCAAACTTGACCGGACCAGCAGCTTTCGCCAGATCCTGCCTCGCTTCCGAAGTGCTGACCATGACCGGTACAGGGCTTGGAGCGGTGGGCTAGAGCGTGGTGGGATGAGTTGGATGCAGTGTAGGGGCCTCCAGAGTGAGGCTGGAGGGGTGGGGGTTCTCAGAGTGTAGAGCTTGACGGCTTCAGATTGATTGAGAGGTGTGGTGGGACAGGGGTCAGAACAGAGGAGCAGCAGGAGAGGGGCTTGGTGCAGGGTGCCCAGAGAGGGTGAGCAGCGGGGCAGGAAAGGGGGTGAAGGTGAAGCCAAGGAGGGATGGACTCTTCTGACCGTCAGAAGGATGGGCTCCAGCCCAGGATGGAAGGAGCTGTACAGAAGGACGGAGAAGGAGTGACGGAGCCTGGGAGGAACATTTAAGGAATCCAGGGAAGGGGCGGTGGGCTGGTTGGTAGGAGGGGAGAGTGTGATCCAGGTAGAGGGTATGAGGAAAGGGTGGTAGGGTGGGGTGGGGCTGGCAGGTATTATGGAGGAGAGAAGGTGCAGCGTAGAGCGTGACAGAGAAGGGGAGGTGGCACGGGTATGCAGGTCAACAGACTGGGGAGGGGAGGTTGGAGGGTTAATCCATGGACTGAAGCCTGAGGAAGAAGCCCGCAGAGAAGTCCAGAGGGCACTGTCTCCGAGGCTGGGCTTGAAGGAAATCTTGTTTGCTCCTGTGGTCTGCTCTTTGGGGTCCCTCTTTGGGTTTCCCCCTCACCCAGTCCACCCCCCCCCCCGCCCCAGGGAGAACCCTGTCCTTCCTTTCCCCCCGTGTCTGGCCGCCCCCGGGATGGGGCAGGTAGGGGAGGTTGGGATAGGTGAGTCACACCTTCCCCTCCCCCTTCCCATGTCACCGGAGCTGGATTTGGGGAGGGGGGGTGTGAGGGCCTGGTATTCCTGGCCGCGGGGGCGGGGGGCCGGGGGAGCGTTGTGCTGACGGCAACAGAGCCCAAGATGACGGGGCTGCTATAAATAGCTCCATGGAGGCTCCCACACCCGAGCTCCCCCTCCCGCTTCCCTACTGCTCTCTACTCTTCATCCCCTAGCCGGCTCCGAGCAAACTGTCCTGTGGTCCCGGCCTCCACTCCCCTCAGTTCCTTTCACCTTCTGCCTTCCCTGTGGTCCTGGCCTCCACTCCCCTCAGTGCCTTTCACCTTCTGCCTTCCCTGTGGTCCCGGCCTCCACTCCCCTCAGTGCCTTTCACCTCTGCCCTCCTGCACTAATTTTCCCAAGTTCGTCCCCCCCCAACCCCGTCCCCCACCTCTGTTCCCACATCCAGCTCTCCAGTGGCCTCTCCTCATCTTCTCCCATCCTGTCTTTCTGCGCACACCTTTCCCTCCTCCTTTTCTCCTTCTCGCCTTATCTGTTCTTCCCCAGTCCCCATTTTCAGTCCCTTATCTCCGTTGTCACTCTTCTGCCCAAAATCCTTCTTCTATTTTTTATGATTTTCCCTCACTCTTTCCCATGATTCTGCTAAAACTTGTCCTCTTAGCTCGTTCATTTTTGGATTTATTAAGTGCTTTTTAGGCACTACCTGTGTGCCAAGGCCCAGACCAGCATCTTTGAACTTCTGCTTCTTTCTTTTTAAAATTATTTATTTTATTTATTTATTTTTGGCTGCATTGGATCCCCGTTGCAGTGCGCGGGCTTTCTCTAGTTGCGGAGAGTGGGGGCTGCTCTTCATTGCGGTGTGCCAGCTTCTCATTGCGGTGGCTTCTCTTGTTGCGGAGCACAGGCTCTAGAGCGCAGGCTCAGTAGTTGTGGCACATGGACTCAGTAGTTGTGGCTCACGGGCTCTAGAGTGCAGGCTCAGTAGTTGTGGCACACAGGCTTAGTTGCTCCGCAGCATGTGGGATCTTCCCGGACCAGGGCTTGAACCCGTGTCCCCTGCATTGGCAGGCGGATTCTTAACCACTGCACCACCAGGGAAGCCCCTGTACTTCTGGTTCTTTACTCCCACCTTTTTCCCCTTATACTGAAGCTGTGGTTTTGGCGGGGGAGGTGTCACATAGAAGTCCCACCTAGAAGTGTCCAAGGCCCACCTGTTCTTTTTTTTTTTCTCCCATGGTCCCTTTCTGGGTTGAGATATTTCTAGGTGTCCCCAGTCCTCACAACCCCTTAGGTGGTGGGCTGAGGGGAGGGGATTTCTTAAAGTGTTCTCATTTCTCTCACATCCTTCATGTCCTTCCCCGGGGATAGGCTGGGTTTCTTTCTGTCTGTGTCTGTGTCCATGTGGGAAGTGGGTTTAGGAGCCCCTTTCCCCAGGTCTCCATCCTAGAGTCAGGTTGGTGATGCAAGCCTGTGAGTGTGTAAGCAGAGTGGGGCCCTGATTCTCCCTCCTGGACCCCCGCCTGCTAGGGCCCGGCTGATGCAGAGCTTTAAGGAGTCGCACTCTCACGAGTCCTTGCTGAGTCCTAGCAGTGCGGCCGAGGCCTTGGAGCTCAACCTGGATGAAGATTCCATTATCAAGCCAGTGCACAGCTCCATCCTGGGCCAGGAGTTCTGTTTTGAGGTACTGGGTGTAGGGGGCTGGGGAGGGCCAAAGGGCAGGGGTCACGGAGGGGGAGGGCAGAGAGTCCTGGAGAAAGCGGCAGAGGTGGGGACATCAAGGAAACAGAAGCCTCTGGGGCTGAGAGAAAGGAGGATAGGCCGGGGAGGAAGAGATGGTGATGGACTCTCAGTCCTTGGGAGTCATCACCCCTCTAGAGCTCCAACTGACCTCCACACCCCTCTCTAGGTAACAACATCATCAGGAACAAAATGTTTTGCCTGTCGTTCTGCGGCCGAAAGGGACAAATGGATCGAGAATCTACAGCGGGCAGTAAAACCCAACAAGGTATTGGGAGTACAGGGTACACAGACAGCATGGGCAAGGCAAAGGTCAAGCTGCAGGGGAAACTGGGGGCCTAGGGGAGAAGGGGACCAAGGAGGAGGGGACCCCCATTTTCCTCTGAGTCCCCCATTTCTTTTTCCTTTCTTTCTACCTTATGATGTTTCCCTACCATAGAAATCATAGACTTATGGAACTGATGGGGCTCTGGAAGTCCTCTGGTGCATCTTCCCTGCAAGCAGGGATGTCCCACTAACACCCTGACAGGTGGGCGCCCAGGCCCAGCTTGCAGTGTTTCTGCAGGACACATAGATTTGTCAGGTAGATGAGTCTTTAGACCTTGGTTTCCTCTCTGTATGACTGGTAGGAATGGGGTTGAACTACACAATCTATAAGGACCCTTTGGCTCAAAAATTCTGAGTTCGTGTTCTTCCCAGGAGGAATGCTCCCAGTTCCGTGAGCTGTTCTCTTTTTCCCAGTTTCCAGTGAGCTCACAGTCCTCGTGGCCTCCTCTGTGGGAACCCTTGTTTGTCAATGTCCTTCTTAAAAACTAGACCCAAGATGCTGTATGTGATCTGCCCCATGCAGAGTATAAACACCAGGCTCTTTTCACACTGCAGCATCACCTGAGCCTCACTGGTCATTGTCATCCTCCAGGCCCTTTTCACACTAACTGTATAGTCTCACCTGCTGCATTTATGCATATTTTGCAATTATCTTCCGATTGTCTTTAAAGGACTCCTCAGTTATCCTGTTCAAATTCCACCTTAATATTTTGGGTTTATTATTCTAGCTTTCAAAATCTTTTCTCAGTACGAATTCTGTCGTCTGATGTATGAGCTCCCTCTGTATCAGTTTCCTGTGGCTGCTGTAACAAATTACCACTCTCTGGATTGCTTAACACAACAGAAATTTATTCTCTGACAGTTCAGGAGATTGGAAGTCAAAAATCAAGGTGTCAGCAGGGCCTTGCTCCCTCAGAAGCTCTAGGAAGAATCCTCCCTTGTCCCTTCATATCTTCTGGTGGTTGCCGGCAGTCTCAGGCATCCCTTGACTTCTTGCTGCATCTGTGCACTTTCTGCCTTCATCTTCATATGGTCATCTCCCCTCCTGTGTCTCTGGTCTCCAAATCTCCCTCTCTGTATAGACCCCAGTCATTGGATTTAGGGTCCACCCTCATCCAGTACGACCATGTCTTAAGTGACTATAGTCACTTAATGTGACTATGAAATATGAATTCTGGGGTGACACGGTTTAATCCCGCACATGCCTTCTCAGCCCTGTGATTGCTGGTGTCGGAGACTATCTGGCTTTTTCACCGTCTCTCCTCTTTTGGTGTCTCTGTCTCTCTGTCCCTTCCCCTTCATCTGCCGCACCCGTCCTACCCTGGCAGGACAACAGCCGCCGGGTGGACAACGTGTTGAAGCTGTGGATCATAGAGGCACGGGAACTGCCCCCCAAGAAGCGGTACTATTGCGAGCTCTGCCTGGATGATATGCTGTATGCACGCACCACCTCCAAGCCCCGCTCGGCCTCGGGGGACACCGTCTTCTGGGGCGAGCACTTCGAGTTCAACAACCTGCCAGCCGTCCGGGCCCTGCGGCTGCACCTGTACCGTGACTCAGACAAAAAGCGCAAGAAGGACAAGGCGGGCTATGTCGGCCTGGTGACTGTGCCTGTGGCCACCCTGGCTGGGCGCCACTTCACAGAGCAGTGGTACCCCGTGACCCTGCCGACAGGCAGTGGGGGCTCCGGGGGTATGGGGGGCTCGGGAGGGGGAGGGGGCTCAGGGGGTGGCTCAGGGGGCAAGGGCAAAGGAGGTTGCCCGGCTGTGCGGCTGAAAGCGCGTTACCAGACAATGAGCATCCTGCCCATGGAGCTGTATAAGGAGTTTGCAGAGTACGTCACCAACCATTATCGGATGCTGTGTGCGGTGTTGGAACCCGCCCTGAATGTCAAGGGCAAGGAGGAGGTCGCCAGCGCGCTGGTTCACATCCTGCAGAGTACGGGCAAGGCCAAGGTGAGTACTGGGCCCTCAGGACAAGGTGACCTGGGAGTGCACACTCGGGATAGTAAGGGTAGGGCACATCTGTCTTCATCAGCTTGGGTTGGACAGAGGCTGACCCTTGGCTTTTCCTGGCCCCCAGGACTTCCTTTCAGACATGGCCATGTCCGAGGTGGACCGGTTCATGGAACGGGAGCACCTCATATTCCGTGAGAACACGCTCGCCACTAAAGCCATAGAAGAGTACATGAGACTGATTGGTCAGAAATACCTCAAGGATGCCATCGGTATGGCCTACCCACAGGTGTTCTTCCTAAACCTGCCAGATGCCCACCCCAGCCCTAAGTGTAGCTACTCCAGACCCCAAGTCCACCCTGCCTCAGCTTGATGCTTCTGGGCCCAGAGTCCCCTCCAACCTGATTCCGAGATTCCCCAAACCTTGGCAGCCCCTGTCCCTGCCCTTCGAAAGTGTGACCGCCCTCCGCTGTGCCCCCATCTCCACAGGGGAATTCATCCGTGCTCTGTATGAATCTGAGGAGAACTGTGAGGTGGACCCCATCAAGTGCACGGCGTCCAGTCTGGCAGAGCACCAGGCCAACCTGCGGATGTGCTGTGAGTTGGCCCTGTGCAAGGTGGTCAACTCCCATTGGTGAGACTGGGAACCCTGGGTTGGGGGGACAGGGTTGGGGGAGTCGTGTGTTCATCTGTTCATCCATCTGTCCATCTTCAAAGAGGACTGAGCACCAGTTATGGGCAAAGCATTGTACTTGGTGCTGTAGAGCAGACAGAGAGCCATGAGGCTTGGCCCCTGCCCTCAGAGGACCTGCACCAGAATGAGTAGGGACAGATTAGATACACAGAAAGCCACAGAACGGTACAGTATGTGTTAAGTTCCAAGTGAGGGTACCCCCTCCCCACACCTCCGCAATGCAACACAAGGTCAGAGAAGGCAGATCTTTGACTGAGATAAGCAGGGAAGGCTTCGTGGAGGAGGTGCCCCCACGGCTGTGCTTGGAAGACTAGGTCAGGTTCTGATGTATAGATATGGTGGGCTGAGAAGACGTTTCGGGAGAAGGCTGTGGAACAGGCCCACGCGTGAAGGTGAGAGGTCCTGGGACAGCAGGCAGAGGTAGTTTAGTGGAGTGTGTGGCTCACAGTGGAGAGTGATGGGAGACGTGTCTGGACAGGGCGAGGAGAGTTAGAATCTGAAGGCCTCCGCTGCCAGGTAAAGGAGTTGGAGCTCATTGGTAGGTCGTGGGATGCCAAGCAGTATCATGATTGAGAAGGTTAATTCTTAAATGGAGGTGGGTGTGGCAGGTGGCTGGAGTAGGGACAATGAAGTCCAGGCTAGTTGGGGATTGTTGTTAATGGTTCAGGCATGGAAATCATAGCCTGAGTCAGGATGGTAGCAGGAAAAGTAGAAAGGGGCTGCTGTAAGGACCCTTTGCGGAAAGGATCACCAGGAGTCATTGGGTAATTGGAAAGGAGGGGGCATGTCTGTGGGGAGCAAGGACAACTCCCAAGGCCATGAGGCTGGTGGTTGGGAGACCACGGTGGCCTCACTGACAGAACTGGGGAGTCAGGAGAGGGAGCCCAGTGGAGGTTGGAGATGTGGGGAGCGATGCTGAGCTCACTTTACACCAGTTAGAGTTTAAGGTGTCAATGGGACATTGAAGAGGAGGACCAGGGAGGTGGGAAGAGTGAGCTCTGAGCCATTCCAGGGACTGGGGATCATGCCTGGGACACCTCCATCCCCATTTCCCTGGAATCCAGAAGAGTTGGGGGGTCCGAGCTCCCTGTACCTCGAGTGACCCTCCATCTCTCTCCCATCTCTGTCTCTCCCTGGTGTCTTTCTTCTCCTCCTCTCCTTGTCTCTCTCACACTTGCCCCTGTCTCTCTCCCGCGTGTCCCTCTCCCCTCACCTCCTCTCCCCTGCATTCTCTCTCCCTACCCTGTCTGTCCCCTCTGTCCCCTCTGCCATAGCCCTCTTCCTCCAGCAGCCTCCTGTCCTCCTCCTGCGCTCCCGCCCTCCCTCCCTCCCTGTCGCTCTCACCTCTGTGAGGGTTCCACACCCTCACCTCCTTCCACCCCCCTCAGCATGTTCCGTGGAAGCTGAGGGTCTCTGGGGCTCAGTCCCGGTCTCTCTCTTTCTCTCTCTCTCTCTCTGTCTCCCCACCCCGTCCCCTCAGCGTGTTCCCGAGGGAGCTGAAGGAGGTGTTTGCATCTTGGCGGCTGCGCTGCGCAGAGAGGGGCCGGGAGGACATCGCAGACCGGCTGATCAGCGCCTCGCTCTTCCTGCGCTTCCTCTGCCCGGCCATCATGTCACCCAGTCTCTTTGGGCTCATGCAGGAGTACCCAGATGAGCAGACCTCGCGAACCCTCACCCTCATCGCCAAGGTCATCCAGAACCTGGCCAACTTTTCCAAGTGAGGGAAGCCTCAGGCTGGGTGTCAGACGGGGCTGGAGTGGGCAGGAAGGGTCTCCCGAGTCCCTAGAGACAGGCGTGGGTTGGAGGCTTTCTGGGTGTGACCTGTACCTTCTGGATGCTTTGGCCAGGTTTACCTCAAAGGAGGACTTTCTGGGCTTCATGAACGAGTTTCTGGAGCTGGAGTGGGGTTCCATGCAGCAGTTCCTGTACGAGATCTCCAACCTGGACACACTGACCAATAGCAGTAGCTTTGAGGGTTACATCGACCTGGGCCGAGAGCTCTCCACGCTGCACGCCCTGCTCTGGGAGGTGCTGCCCCAGCTCAGCAAGGTGAGCATAGGCCCCTTGGCCCGTCCTCAGGTCGCCAGAGGCTCCTGTGGCCCGGAGACTACCCCCTGCGCAGATTCTTCCCCCCTCCTGTTCCCAGACATGTCACTGCCACTTCCAATGCCACTTCCCCAGCTCAGACTCCTTCTACCTGAACTCTCTGAGGCTCCCTTAAAGCTGGGCTGTTAGCCCCCAGGTAATAGCCTCCCCATTCCAGGAAGCCCTCCTGAAGCTGGGCCCACTGCCCCGGCTCCTCAACGACATCAGCACAGCTCTGAGGAACCCCAACATCCAACGGCAGCCAAGCCGTCAGAGCGAGCGGCCCCGGCCTCAGCCTGTGGTGCTGCGGGGCCCTTCAGCCGAGATGCAGGGCTACGTGATGCGGGACCTCAACAGGTGAGCACCCAGGACCCCAGGCCTGTGCCCTAGGCGCCCTTATGCTTCTGTCCTGGATACACTCCACTGGGCCCCATGTGCCTTTCTCGAGGGCTTGAAAGAAAGGAAAGAGAAGCGTTTTCTCAGAGAAAACGGTAAGGAGACAGGTCCAGTCAGTAGTTAGCTGCAAGCCAGAGGGAGCAAGGAATGTAGAGCCCCCCAAAACATGCTGAGATTCCGCCAGCTCCAGCCTGGCATAAGCTTAGGAGGTCCCTCTCCCTGCTCAGAGCTGGTGTTCAGCCTGTACAGTTGGACCAGCCACCTGGTGTCAGAACATTCAGGTAGCTCTGTATTAGTTGGTAAAGCAGCACCATCCCCAGCCCCGCCACCAGCACCCCTCAGACCTTGCCCCGATTCAGCACTACAGCAGTAGCCCCTGGACCCCACCCCGCAGAGCCTCCCCACCACAGCCTCCAGGCTGGGAGGCGCACAGATCCGCAGCTGCCGCTCGTTGTTTTGATGACCATCCTGCTCATTCCTCTGCCCGCATCTCTCCCTCCATGATACCATACCCATCCCACCATCCCCGCCTCTCCTTCCACACATCCCCAACTTCCACCTGCCTCTCTCCTTCTCTCTGTCTGTGCTCGTCCCTCTTCCCATCTCTCTCCAGCTCCATCGACCTTCAGTCCTTCATGGCTCGAGGCCTCAACAGGTGAGGGGCTCTCCCCTCCCCCGCCCTCTCCTCTCCTGTCTGCTCCCCCGCCAACCCCGACTCCAGTGGCCATCACCTCCCTCCGCTCCTCTTCTCCTCCATGCGCCCTCATCTCCTCCACATCTGCCCAGACCTGCCCCTCATGCCTCCTCCTGCTGCCCCATCTCCCCTTCTCCAGGCCTCCCTCCCTTCCCGGAGGGGCCCTGTCCCATCCTATTTCCTTCGCATCCCCTCCCATCCCCCCAGCCTGCCTGCCCTCTCCCGAGCTGCAAACGTCAGCTCTCAGCCCTTCCCTGCGGGTCCCACTCTTCACCCCAGGCCTATGCTGGACCACAGAGGCTCTACTGCTAGTAGCCTGGGTCTTACCTCCCACTCGTGTGCCCGCTTCCCTTCCTGCAGCTCTATGGACATGGCTCGCCTCCCCTCCCCAACCAAGGAAAAGCCCCCCCCACCGCCGCCTGGTGGGGGGAAAGACCTGTTCTATGTCAGCCGCCCACCCCTGGCCCGGTCCTCACCTGCGTACTGCACGAGCAGCTCGGACATCACAGAACCGGAGCAGAAGATGCTGAGTGTCAACAAGAGCGTCTCCATGCTGGACCTGCAGGGTGATGGGCCCGGTGGCCGCCTCAACAGCAGCAGTGTGTCCAACCTGGCAGCCGTAGGGGACCTGCTGCACTCGAGCCAGGCCTCCCTGACTGCGGCGTTGGGGCTGCGGCCCGCACCTGCTGGCCGCCTCTCCCAGGGGAGCGGCTCATCCATCACGGCGGCCGGCATGCGTCTCAGCCAGATGGGCGTCACCACGGACGGTGTCCCTGCCCAGCAACTGCGCATACCCCTCTCCTTCCAGAATCCTCTCTTCCACATGGCTGCTGATGGGCCAGGCCCCCCAGGGGGCCACGGAGGGGGCGGAGGCCACGGTCCACCCTCCTCCCATCACCACCATCACCACCATCACCACCACCGAGGTGGAGAGCCCCCAGGGGACACCTTCGCCCCATTCCATGGCTATAGCAAGAGCGAAGACCTCTCCTCAGGGGTCCCCAAGCCCCCCGCTGCTTCCATCCTCCACAGCCACAGCTACAGTGATGAGTTTGGACCCTCTGGCACTGACTTCACCCGTCGGCAGCTCTCACTCCAGGACAACCTGCAGCACATGCTGTCTCCTCCCCAGATCACCATTGGTCCCCAGAGGCCCGTTCCCCCAGGGCCTGGAGGTGGGAGCGGCGGTGGGGGCAGCAGCGGGGGTGGCGGGGGCCAGCCGCCTCCATTGCAGAGGGGCAAGTCTCAGCAGTTGACAGTCAGCGCTGCCCAGAAACCCCGGCCGTCCAGCGGGAACCTGTTGCAGTCGCCGGAGCCAAGTTATGGCCCTGCCCGTCCGCGGCAGCAGAGCCTCAGCAAAGAGGGCAGCATTGGGGGCAGCGGGGGCAGCGGCGGCGGAGGGGGTGGGGGGCTCAAGCCCTCCATCACCAAGCAGGTAGGTGGGGGTGGGAGGAAGGCCGGAGGGGTGAAGAGCAGGGAGGGAAGAAGGAAACGGGTTGGGGGAGTGGTAGAACAGAGACTGTGGTTTGAAGTTACAATTTTCTCACTTCCCTTCATTCATTAAACAAATGTTCATAGAGGGCTTGCTTTGGCGCCACGTGCTGTTCTAGGCACTGTGCACTTGGCATTGAACGACAGACAAAACTCCCTGCCCTCATGGGGCTCCTGAGGGGAGATATGATGAATAACTAATATAGCTTTCACGAGGTGATGGGTGCTAGTGCAGGGGACAGGCTGGGGACTCTCATCTAGTGTGGGGGACAGGAAGGGGACTCTCGTCTCTTTGGGTAGTGCTCCCTCCCTCTAAAAGCACTCTGCCTCCTCCCACCTTCCCTCTCTCCTTCTGCCCCCACCTCGCCCCGTCCCAGCATTCTCAGACGCCATCCACACTGAACCCCACGATGCCAGCCTCCGAGCGAACGGTGGCCTGGGTCTCCAACATGCCTCATCTGTCAGCTGACATCGAGAGCGCCCACATCGAACGGGAAGAGTACAAGCTCAAGGAATACTCGAAGTCCATGGACGAGAGCCGGCTGGATAGGGTACGCAGGGCTCTCCCTGCCCCAAACCCCGTCTTACCCTTTACCCACAGGGAAGGCTTCTAGTGCCTTCCAAGGGCAACATCTGTGGTCAGGTAGTTACGATGAAAAAGAAAGGACAAAGACCCGATGTCTTCTCCTGAGAAGCCCTCTGTCAGGGGAGGCCAGATACAGTCCATTGAAAAACCCATTTCAACTGTGTTATTTTGGGTTACACACATCATAGACTGTCTGGGGAAAAGCATGCTCTATATTAGGCTGTCTCTGTGTTCTTCCCTGGGGAGAACATGTTGAAGCCCTGGCTCCTGTGACTTCTCAGACTTCTCAGGAAGAAGTCAGGGGAAGGTACTTCACTAGCAGTGGGAGCTGTACATTGGGCGAGGGGCAGAGTGGTCGTACCAGGACCCATGCATGGCTTACCCAGTCACTGTTCCGTGGGCATCGGTGACAGAGGGTTGGTGGTTAGGGGGAGGGTGGTGTGTATTGGCCCACGTGTGGAAAGACTGTCCAGACTCTCAGCTGGTGGTGGTCCCGAGCAAAAGTCAGCAGGAGCTCTGGCCTTCACACACTTAGCAGAAAGTTCCTTGGGAGCCGTTGCTGCGAGGACCCTGAAGAAGAGGGTAGCTACAGGGTTAGATTATATATACAGAATACATGACTGCAACTTGGGGAAGCAGAGAGGCTTTTGGGGAGAAGTGGTCTCTGAGCAAAGGAAAATGTTGGGATTGATGTAGATGGACTTGAGCTAAGAGAATCTTCAGGCCTTATAATAAATTATTTCCAGCACCATTTAACAAGCTGAGGCCAAAATGCATTCCACGTGTGTCCATGAGTCTGTCCAGGCTCCTGTGTGGGTCCTCCTGTGTCCAGATGCACATGTGAGGGCATGTGTGTACCTCTAGGGTGGGGGAGTCCACCATTTTGCTCCATCTTGAGGGAGCCTCAGCCCCATGGAAGGGCCTTCTTAAAGGCCAGTTGTGTGTGTGTGTATGACCAACAGGCAGAGAAGGGCTGGAGGAGGCTGGTGGGGTGTCCCTCACCACATGGTGGCTGTGCTTGGCAGGCAGGGGTACAGGCTGGGTGGTGGGGTCAGGCACAGCCCCCCTCACAGTGCGGGGTCGTGTGCCCGGCGGGCAGGTGAAGGAGTATGAGGAGGAGATCCACTCACTGAAGGAGCGGCTGCACATGTCCAACCGGAAGCTGGAAGAGTATGAGCGGAGGCTGCTGTCCCAGGAAGAACAGACCAGCAAAATCCTGATGCAGTATCAGGCCCGGCTGGAACAGAGCGAGAAGAGGCTAAGGCAGCAGCAGGCAGAGAAGGACTCACAGATCAAGAGCATCATTGGCAGGTGAGGGGCGGCCCGGGGAGGAGTGGCAAGGGAGAGCCTGAGGCTGAAGAGGGCCAGCGAGCTCCCCCCAGCCCCCAACCACCATCCCCCATCCCCCAACGCAGGACACCAGGAGGAAAGCCCACCACCTTCCTCCCAGGGTTGTCACCCACTCCGTCATCACCAGATGGAGAGAAACCTCCCGCTTAGTGCATTAAATATCCTTTTACTAAACCCTGATCTCTCTCCTAGTAGAGTAACTTCTGAAGCCCTTGGAAAATGTACCTCTTACTGTCCAACCATCTCTCTCTGTCTGGACCTGGCCTAGCCTGGGACTCCCCCACTGGTTATTCTCAACTCAGCCTGTAATGTTCACCCCAAATCTAAGCAGGGGTCCCTTGGCCATAGTAGCCCCTGACCGTCCCATCCTGGGCCCACCCTCCTCTGCAGCCGTGGAAAGGTATTCCATCAGAAAGTAAATGATGCTTGTTATAGCCTGTGCTCTGTCAAGCCCTGGGCTCCAAGGAGGTGCCTCAACAAGGGGATCAGTTAGCTTGAGAACTGGGTAGGACCCCCACTCCAACCAGAGCCAGCTTCATTTCCACGCATTCTAAATGTATTTTTGAGTAAGATTAATTAGAAGAAAAAGGTTTGACTGGAAACCTTTTTGAAAACCACTGCTTTGATATCCTTTATGAGAAGTTACCTTGAGAATCTTCACAGAAGGCAGGGAGAGTCCGGGAATTATGATTGTAGAGACCCCTCTTGGGCGAGGGGTGTCTAGGGGCTGCCCTGGAGATGGCCTAGTTTCGGTGAGGTGGGGTGGGGGATGGAGAAGCCAGGTCTTCAGCCACAGGGTCTGAGGGACGGCACGGTCCTGAGTGGGAGCGCAGAGGGCCGGGGTGCCTGGTGGTAGGTAGGGGGTCTCTGAGGCACAGAAACCCGTACTTAGCAGGGAGATGCGAGCGTCCCTGAAAGGAAGGTGAATGACAGGGCGTCTTTTGGAGTCAGAACAATGGAGGGATTCTGAGCGCGGGGGAGAAGGATGCCCAAGGCTTTTCCAGAGAGCTGTGGGGTTCCCCGGGATCATGAGCTCCCCAGGCAGGCTCCGCGCCCGTGCCCGCCACTAACCCCACTGAAGCCCGTCCCTTCAGGCTGATGCTGGTGGAGGAGGAGCTGCGCCGGGAGCACCCCGCCATGGCTGAGCCGCTGCCCGAACCCAAGAAGAGGCTGCTCGACGCTCAGGTGGAAATTACAATGTCATTTATCTTCTCCGTGTCCCATCCCCATCCATCCCACTGTCCTTCGTGCAGTCACTGCACCAGCCACCCCAGCCCCATCGCCATCCGTCTCTCCCATTGTTCTCCGTTTGTCCACTGGCTGCTCCCGGCAGCCCCCAAGCGACCCCATTTTCATCCCATTGTCTGTGCCTTTGTCACTCCCAGCAGTGTCAGCCCCCCTCCCCTGCCGTGCCTCCCCACCCTGCCTTTCCCACTTCTGTTTGCGTTTCAGGACCTTCTACCAGAACCTCAGACCCCACCAAGTTCCTGGACCCCTGCCCCTGCTGGGCCCACCCCTGTGTGAGTCAGGGAGTTTGGCCTCCTCTGAGCTCCTCTTGGGACAGGAGGGCCAGAGGCTGCAGTTTGCTAGAACAGAACCCAGGGCAGTAGGAGCGCTAGTGTCCTCAGGCTCCGGCTGGTGCCCTGGGGACTTGGGGTACTCGTCACCGCTGTTCTCTGGGCCCCCCAATCCCCATCACTCCTTGACAGCCGCCACTGGGTCTCCTCTTCCCGACTCCTCAGATCCTGAAAGCCCCCTGTCCTGTAAGCTCTCCCTTCCTTCCCTCGGTGTTGAAGGCTTAGCCACCTTCTTTGGCCTGCCTCTCCCTGTGGTCCTCACTCCTGACTGGCCTCTCCAGCTCCTGGCTGCTCGCCCTCTCTCTCACCAGCCAACCTTTAGGACCTCCCTCCTGCCCCCTTAACCCCTCGTTCTCCCCCAATTCTGCTCACTTCCCACCCATGCTCCTCTTTCCTCTGCTCTGACCTCCAGGCTTCCCCCCCAGCACCACCAAGGCTCCTGACCCCATGACCCCACTCTCTCCCCCTGCAGCTCCTCATCAGGTAATTCTCCTGGTTCCGCTTTGACCACGGGCGGAGGACACAGGGGGAGGTGACTCCGGACCACTGCAGGTTGGTCGTGAAGCCCACTCCCCTCTGACTCTCCGGAGCCTCTCCCCTGCTCACTGCTGCCCCCCACACCCGAGGACCTCTACAGGCCCGACCCTCCGGACACCTCCTGCACAGACCTGTCTCCCCAGGCATTGTCCCAAGAGCACTTCCTGCCGCCTCCCAGAACTCCTGACCAGTACCAAGCACCTTACCCTAGATGGCCCGCACATCCCCCAGATCACACTCCCCTTCCTACACACCTCCCCGTGGCCTCCTCCTGACTCTCAGTCCTCCTCCTCTACCTCTCCAGTGTATGTCTGTCACCCCCCATTTCACCAAAGCGTCCTTGGGGGTTGGGATGTTGGGGTCAGGGTTTGTTAAAGGGGTGGTGGTGATGCTGGGTTGGGGGCCCCTGGCTAAAGGGGCTGTGCTGGCTGCAGCAGGTAGGCTGGGGTTTCCTCTTCCTTCTCCCACACCTTGGTTCTGTAGAGAGCCCTCCTTCCTCCCACCCCTCACCTGTTTCTCTCTCTTTCTCCTTCCTTACATCTGTGAGGTAGAAGGCATCTGGGGTTCCTATTCAGCCCCATTGGGTGGGAATTAAGAGTGGGTAATTAATTAAGGGAGACTTTGGGGTGCTGGGAAAGGATGCTGTTCAGATGTCGGGACAGTAAGGGTGAGTGGAGCAAGGAGGAGCGAGAAAGGAACCTTGACAGATGTTAGGATGTGGACTGGTGCATGTGGCATTGGGAGTTGGAAGTGGAGGGAGGTGTCCTCCTAAATAAGATCGTGGGCTCTGTAGCCATGTTGATTCCAGGCAGAGATGCCAGAACCAGCAGATTAAATAACCTCTCGTCAGTGCTTACAGCCCTGGGCTGCTAATGTCACTCACTCCCCCTCTCCCGCCACCCAGTGGCCTTGCCGGACACAGAATCCTACCTGAAAAGCCAGTAAATGGGAAGCAGTCAGCCACTGACATCACTTCTGAGATGCTTTATTTTCTGCGGGATTGATCTGCAGTGGGCAGTGTCTCCTCACACTGTAATTTTAACTCTCTGCCTGCCCGGCCTCTCTGTCAAAGTAGTTGGTGAGTTAAAAACAGATGCTGCAAGGCACCAGGGGACCTCACCATTTAAAGGACTCCTGTGGTGAATTCTTTTGTAAAGTGAATAATGGCACCCTAATTTATCTCCTTTCTAAATTTGGGTCCATGGGGGTGTTGGGGGCATGCCTGTGTGCTGTTGCCAGCAGACAAGCAGAGGGAAGGGAATCTGAGGTTTCCTTCCCCTGCTCTCCTGCCACACTCAGGATACCCTACCAGACAGGATTTCCTCTCTTGCTGGCTGTGGAAAGTGTGGGAGAGGCAAGCTAAGAGGGTGGCTTTGCTTAAATCTTGGGTTTGGGTGACCTTCTGAGAGATGAGGAGAGGTGACCTGGGAGCCTCTGCTTGGAGTGTTTTTATATCTTTTAGAGATTCTGTCAGACACAGCTAGGTTGCCAGGATTCAGTGCCCTATGGTCCAGGAAATAATTTGGACACATTCTCTAAACCCCTTTCAGGTATTGGTCCCTCTGCAACTCAGCCATTAACATAAAAATTAATTATGTGCCTGTATTTTTAAAAGCCTAAGCAAGCAACCCAAAGTGTAGAACACATGGCTTTCTTCTCCTCTCCCAGCAGAGGAACAGAAGCCAGAGCTGAGGCGAGGAGCCAGGAGTTGGTCCAGGAGGGGTAGGAAGGGGTAGAATAGGACCAGGGGTGGGAGTAGGGTTTGGTACCCCTCACCCTCTAACTGGGAGCCCAGGGTGAGGGAATGAAAGGAGCGTGGGGGTGGAAAGGAATGAAGCCCTTCTGTTTCCTGGGGATGCAGAGCTCGGGGCATGCTGCGTCTCTGCAGAAGCTCCTAGTCCTTACCTTCCTGCCGTTATTGTGAGCGAGAGGCGGCCCCTCCCACAGTGTTTTCTCCTTCCCACATCACTTCCCTGAATCCCCTTCCTTTCCCCCCAGTACAGTTAAACCTCTCTAATTTGGAATGTTATATTTGAGAAGCTGGCCACTGTGAATAAGTGACAAAACTGAATGACAGTGTCTATTTAATGAAATGCATGTCTTCATACTATATACAGTAAGTAGAACTCAATGAACGAGGCTTTCCCACTTGAGGCCCTCAGGGAGCATGTGTTAATGAGTAGATAGGATTGAAAAGTCTGTTTTCTGGTATAGGTTAAATATTCCCTCCCACATACACGTTTCCACTATTAATTTTGCTTAGCACACCCTTTCTTCACAGATAAAGGAAAACTCAAGCCCAGTTTTTGTTCAAATTATGAAAAAAAATCCCAAATCCATGGGGGTTTGGATTAATGAGGTTTTGCTGTACTGCTTCCCCTTGTTCCCTCTACACAAAGTTCCCACCTCTGATTGGGGGTGGCCTGGGAGGGGGGGCACTGGGCAGGGGAAGATGCAAGGGTTAGGCTGGGGGTGAGATAGGAAACTTACTTCTTGTGAACTGGGTTCCTGATGTGACTCCCTGGGTTGAAGGCCCCTGTTAGGAGTCAGGGGTGAGATTCTCTTCTCCCTGATCCCAGAAGATGTAACTTCTCCTACAGGTGAGAAACAAAGGAGGAGGATGCGGGTGGGGGTGTCCTGGGGGAAGGGGGTGGGATGTGGTTTGTGGAGTGGGCCAGCTCTGGGGGAGGCCACTGCTAGGGAGCTGGCACCCAGGCCCCCGCGAAGCGTCTCAATAAGTCCGCGCTCTCCTCTTTGGTGTCTTGCAGGAGAGGCAGCTTCCCCCCTTGGGTCCAACAAACCCGCGTGTGACGCTGGCCCCACCTTGGAACGGCCTGGCCCCCCCAGCCCCACCTCCCCCACCCCGGCTGCAGATCACTGAGAACGGCGAGTTCCGAAACACCGCAGACCACTAGCGCACCTTGCATCACAGACTTCCTTCTCCCTCCCTGTGCACCCCACCTTGGAACGGCACCAACCACCAGGACTGGACGTCGCCGAGGGACAGCGGGATTGCCTCCCTGAATGCCTCGCTGGGGGGCACCAGTCCCCCACCCCCACTGCACCATTTCCAGGAGGGAGAGCAGGGACCCTCAGCTGCTCCCTTTTCCTTCCTGTTGGGGTGCTTCCCCCTGTGACCCCCAGGAACCCTTGCCCCAGGACACCACCTACCCCACACAGACCCCTTCACTCCGGGGTGCTATCCCCATCCTCTGCCTCATCGTTCCCCTGAGCACTGGGGGACAGACCCTCACCCCACCGTGGGGGTGCGGCACCTCCAAACTTTCAACTTCAGGGTGATTTTTTAGCAGTAACCAGAGCTGACAATCTAACTCCCCTCCACCGCCCCATTTTGGCCTCCCCTGTCCCCCTTGTTATGGGGAGGGGACCCCAGGTGAGGGGGCCCTATTACCCCTTGATTTCTCAGGAGCGTCTGGGGGGGCTCAGCACGCACAAACTCCTTCTCCTCCTACCACTCTTAAATTTACTCCCTCCCCACCCAGAACCCAGATGGGGTGGAGGGGCCACCGGGGCAGGGAGGGGGTGGCAAGGGGGGAATGGGAGTTGTCTCCCCTTCTTCCCATACCTGATCTGCTCTTGGCTGGTCCCAGAGCGGGGTGAGGGGGCTTGTGCCCCCCCCTCCCCCAGTGTGTTGGGTGGGGCGGAATTGAGGTTTGGGGGAGGGGTTAGGGTTTAGGAGCGGGTGTATGTTGGGGAGGACAGACTAGTTGATCTGCCCTACCCTGACACACACAGCCCCGCTGCCCCTCCCCTCTCTTTTCTTGGTCTCTACTCCCAGGGGGAGGGGGGAACTTACTCTAGGAAAAGCCATGCCTCTCTCCCCCAGGGTGGGGGGACCTGTGTTGGAGGAGGGGTGTTGGGGGCCCCCTTCCATGACTCTGTCCCCCGGGGGAGGTAGGACAGGGCTGGGCTTCCCTCTCATCCTCCCCCCCCCTCCCCAATCTCCCTCCACCTTCCTCCCTCCCGCCAGGTCCACAATTTTTCGGTGTTTCTCTGTACATAGCTCTCTGGCGGGATAGGGGAGGTAGGATGGATGGGGTTTGGTGTGGGTAGGTCACAGGAGGGGAGAAGCCCCTCCTTGGCACCCCCTCTTCCCTGACTGCTGTTCCCTACCCAGCCTTGCCCCCTCATCCCTTCTTGCGTTTGGTATTGAGACTCTTCCCAGACTCGACCCTTCTTTCTTTTGTATGGACAGTTCCCCTTCAGTCCCATCCCACTACACACATACACCCAGCCGGGGCCAAATTTATACTTATATAAAAGTTGTAAATATGTGAAATTTTATCCCTGTGCCCTTTCCTTGCTTTCCCAACCTCAGACCCTACCCCTGGACTCCCTTTCTTCTTCTCTTCTTTGGCTGTTGTAATTATCTGGGGTTTGTACTGTACATATCCAGGGTGTGTGTGTGGGGGCTGGGGGCAACCCCTCTGTACAGAGCTTCCTGGCCCCCTCCCCCTCATGCTTCCCTCCCCCGGCCACCACCTTAAGGGTAGGGAGATGTTCTTCCTACCTGTTTTATTTTGTTTTCACGTTCTCCCTCCCCACCCTACCCCACTCCCAGCCTACTCTATCCCCAGCCACTGTACCTTTTTCTCCACTCCCAGCCCCATTTCCTTTTTTTCTGGAGTGTGTGGTGAAACAGAAAAATCATGTTTAATAAACGGAGATTGTTCTTTTATCGCTGTGCTTACTTTCCTAGGCTGGGACCTCCAGGAGGACCAGCAGGGTGACGAGCTGCTTTTTGAGAGGAAGCTGACAGCCTAGGAGAAACTGTATATCCTTGTGTGGTGCCGTAGTCTTCACCCTAGAATATCGCTGTCCCGACCAGCGAGGAGATTTATTGTTTTAGTTAGAGTAGGGGTTTTGCACTGGCCAAACTTACTCCGTCTATCTCTCCCCTCACCACTGCACCACTTAACCCGAAGGAGTAAAGAGGTCAAGGAACAGCAGCATTAAATAAATAAATAAAACATTTTTTTAAAAAAAAAGGAACAGCAGCATTCTCTGATAAAAGATTCCAAGTATACATCTACGTGTACCTTAAAAATAATTACCTAATTGGTAAAACTACATTTGTGAAACATCATCTGACTGGTGAATTTGAGAAGTATGTAGCTACCTTGGGTGTTGAGGTCCATCCCCTTGTATTCCATACCAACAGAGGACCTATTAAGTTCAATGTATGGGATACAGCTGGTCAGGAGAAACTTGGTGGACTGAGAAATGGCTATTATATCCAAGCTCTGTGCCATTATGATGTCTGATGTAATATCGAGAGTTACAAGAACGTGCGTAACTGGCATACAGATCTGGTACGAGTGTGTGAGAACATCCCCATCGTGTTGTGTGGCAACAAAGTGGATATTAAGGACAGAAAGGTTAAGGCAAAGTCAACTGTCTTCAGCCGAAAGAAGAATCTTCAGTACTATGACATTTCTGCCAAAAGTAACTACAACTTTGAAAAGCCCTTCTCTGGCTTGCTAGAAAACTGATCGGAGACCCTAACTTGGAGTTCGTCGCCATGCCTGCTCTCGCCCCACCAGAGGTGGTCATGGATCCAGCGTTGGCAGCGCAGTACGAGCACGATCTAGAGGTTGCTCAGACAACTGCCCTCCCGGATGAACATGATGACCCGTGAGAAAGTGAAGCTGGAGCCCAGAGTCAGAAGTCTAGTTTTATAGGCAACTGTCCTGTGATGTCGGTGGTGCAGGGTGTTTGCCACTTTATTATATAGCTAAGCAGAACATGTGCTTAATCTTTGGGATGCTGAAGGAGATGAATGGGCTTCGGAGTGAATGTGGCAGTTAAAAAAAAAACAAAAACATTTTTTTTGGGACCTGCATATTTGTGTTTTGGAACACAGTTGTTTCCTCCTTGAGTTTCAAATATAAGAGTGCTACAGTCACATCACAATATTCAGTGGTGGAATCTTGTTTGTCACCGTCATTCCCATTCCTTTTCGTTTAGAATCAGAATAAAGTTGTATTTTAAATATCTAAAAAAAAATTACCTAGAAATGAAGTTTATTTAATTGCTAGAGGAAAAATAAAAATTAGTTTAAATGCTCCCGTGCGGAATGGAGGAAAGAACATGGTGCCTCAGCGATGTGCGGTCCAGCCCCAGGGCCACCACTTGCCATCCTCGGTTTCCCCCGAGGAAACGGGATGGAAACACCTACCTCGCTGGTGGCGGAGCCCGAGGGATACAAGGTGATGCGGTCAATACGTAGCCCATACAGTAAGTGCCCGCTTAATCTCGCCTTGTCAGCACCTACTAGAGGCGGGGTCTAAGTTTAATCACGGGAGCGCACGCCCACCCTTTCTGCGGCCCGGCTGGGGCCAGCGGCTTCTCGCCAGCACCGCCTTCTCACCCGCGCAACCAATCAACATGAGGCTTGTAGGCCGGCGTCCCCCGATTGGCTGCCTCTCTGGCACCGCCCAGCGCCCCGGCATCCGCGTCCGGCGGGGAGGCGGTGGCTTCCGGCCGGGGCGGTACGGTTGCTGCAGAGGCGCTTTGGACGCCGGGCCGCGTGTGTACTCTCGGGGGCGTGGCGGCGGGAAGGGCCGGGCGGCAGGCGCTGGCGGTCTCCGGGTGGCCGCGCCTCCCCTGGAGCCGGACTCTGCGGGCACGTGAGTGGGAGCGGAGCGGCGGGGAGAAACCGACCCGGCCGGCGAGGTCCGGCTCGCGGCTGAAGGACCTCCTAGTCTCCACAGGCCCTGGAAGTTCAAGCCTCGGTTGGTGTTTTGTTGTGGTATGTTTTCGTTTTTTCGGCGGGGGAGTGCGTGGGACTGATCTGCCCGAACAGCTGCCGACTGAAAAGTTTTCACACGTTGGGGGGCAGGGGAGGCGGGCGTTTGAGGAGACACGGTTCCCCTTATCCAGAGCTTCTGTGACCCCGTCCCTTTCCTTCACAGCCCTCTTCCCGCGCGGGCTCTACCTCACCCCTCACCTCCTGTACTCGACCCCTGTGGGGTTTCTCTCTTCCCCAGGAGGCCATGGATACCTCGACGCCTTTGCCTCCCGTAGCCCCCTCCCCGGCCTGCAACCCAGCCCCACGGACGATCCAGATCGAGTTCCCTCAGCATAGCTCGTTACTCCTGGAGGCCCTGAACCGCCACAGGCTGGAGGGAAAGTTCTGTGACGTGTCCCTCCTGGTGCAGGGCCGCGAACTTAGGGCCCACAAAGCGGTGTTGGCTGCCGCCTCTCCTTACTTCCACGACAAACTACTTCTGGGGGATGCACCACGTCTCACCTTGCCCAGCGTCATCGAAGCCGACGCCTTCGAGGGGCTGCTCCAGCTCATTTATTCCGGGCACCTCCGTCTGCCACTGGATGCTCTCCCTGCCCACCTCCTTGTGGCCAGTGGTCTCCAGATGTGGCAAGTGGTAGATCAGTGCTCAGAGATCCTTAGAGAACTAGAAAACTCAGGTGGTGGGATTTCAACTCGGGGAGCGACCCCTTTCCACACACTTCTTTCCACCACATCCTCTCCAGGAGACTGGTGCATCCGCTCTTCCCCTTTCCAGACTGTGGCGCAGTCTTCCGCTTCTACCCAGAGCCGCGTTGGAGGGGAGGGGAGTGAACTGGGAGATATGTTACAGCTTCAAGTTGAAGAAGAGGAGGAGGAGGAGGAGGAAGAAGAAGATGAGGAGGACCAGGGGTCAACAGTACCCTCTCAGACTCCTCAGCCTCAGAGAGGGTCAGGGGGTTTTCCCCGCTCTCCTGCATCCCACGCCCTACCCACATCCACTACTCCTTGCAGGCTTCCAGAGAGCGAGAGTGCTCCACCTGAGCCTCCTGCCCCTCATACTGTACTGCCTCCCAAAATCTTCTACATTAAGCAGGAACCCTTTGAGCCCAAGGAGGAGATATCAGGAGGCGGAACTCAGTCTGGAGGAACAAAGGAGGAGACCAAAGTGTTTCCAGGAGGGAACACTGAAGAGAATGGAGAGCTAGGGTTCTTGCTGCCCTCAGGAGCAGGGCAAACATCTGGAGGAGGTGGTCCATCCTGGAAACCAGTGGATCTTCATGGGAATGAAATCCTGTCAGGGGGTGGGGGACCTGGGGGAGCAGGGCAAGCTGTGCATGGACCTGTGAAGCTAGGCGGGGCACCCCCTGCAGATGGAAAACGCTTTGGTTGTTTGTGTGGGAAGCGGTTTGCAGTGAAGCCAAAGCGTGACCGGCACATCATGCTGACCTTCAGCCTTCGACCCTTTGGCTGTGGCATCTGTAACAAGCGCTTCAAGCTGAAGCACCATCTAACAGAGCATATGAAGACCCACGCTGGAGCCCTGCATGCCTGCCCTCACTGTGGCCGCCGGTTCCGAGTCCATGCCTGTTTCCTTCGCCACCGGGACCTGTGCAAGGGCCAGGGCTGGGCCACTGCTCACTGGACTTACAAGTGACTACTGAGGCCATACACGAATTTCCAGGACAAGGGAGCCACTGCTGCTGTTGGGTACTTACCCCTCACTACCATGGCACTGCAATCCTGTATCTTGTTAATTATGCCAAGAGGATAGCTATATTATGGACCTCTTGTTTTTGGGTGTGGGCTTCAACCTGACCGATTTGGAAACTGATTTCTCATCTCACTCCAGGTTTTGGCTAACTACCCTACAGGAAAGTGGTTTACAGGCCATACGTAAATCGATCAGTTGCCCATAATAGATATTCTTTTCATACAGGAAACTGGAATTCAGATTAGAAGTTTATATGATGAGAGACGAGTTAGCAAGAAAAATTATGATAAATATTTCATTCAGTCTCTGTGAGTAGTTAAGGGAGCTGGTCTCCATCTAGAGATATGTTTGATTCAGAGTTCTGGTAATCCGGAGACTAAGCTCTAAGCTTTACTCTCCCTCATCATTGCTGAAATTATGTGAGTAGAGGTCTTCTTATATACTTTTGTTAAAATTTTCCAGAAACCCTTCAGATTATAAATTGCTTTCTCACTAGTAGGTAATTTTACAACACCTTTTTTGTTTTATGTTGTAGTTGAGCACTTTAACAGATTGCGCATTCCATGTGTCACTTAGATCCCTCTTTAATAGAGGATCTTAGTTCCCGGACCAGGGATCTAACCTACGCCTCCTGCAGTGGAAGCACAGAGTCTTAACCACTGGACTGCCCAGGAAGTCCCTCTTGTCTACCTTTGACCACCACTGATCATCCATATTGATCACACTGACTGGAATGTGACCAGTGAACTCAGGAGATGGCCACTGACCTAAAATACTCTCAGGGTAGAATCACCGCTCTGAAGAAGTGGCTATGGTCAGAGGGACTCAGGGCTGAGACGGCACATGCTGAAAACTAGAGAAATAACTGCACAGTGGGACCACACCCCCTCCCTTTCCATCCCTACCCACACTTGACAGCCCCTTGGTCGACACATAGAAGGATAGATGTTGGAATGGGGAGATTGTCATAAGTTTCTTAATTTCTTCAAATAAACTTTGCTGTGAAAGCTAAGCTGACAGTGGACTGAATTGAGTCATTTATATGGGAGAGACGATGTGAGAACAGAGTTGCAAAGACTTGGACATATTCCTTATGCGGCTGGGTTATGTTGATGGGGGAAGAATCGGATAGTCTCACACTGCTGCAGAGAACACTGTCCTGGATGTCAGTGGGCCAGATTCTCAGCCCTGACCTGCCCCTGAATAACTTCTGGTAAGTTGCCTTATTTTTCAGAGTCTGAACTGTTTTGTTTATTTTTTTATTAATTTTTTTTTGGTGGTGTGGTATGTACCTCCTAACTCGTTCTCTGTCTTCTTTTTTTTAAGGGGTTGTTCACATTTTTACCTATAATATTCCCTGACTTCATGTATTATGTTTTTTTTTTTTTTTTGTTTTTTTTTTTTTTTTTTTTGAGGGTCACAGTCATTTATTTTCACATTTTTCTCCCTCATTACATTGGGCTAGGAAAAAAGAAGTCATGAGTGTATAGAATTGTGCTAGTCCATTGTCTGTCCTTCGAATCAAACTGGGATTCAGGTTCCAGCTGTAAGTTCTCACTCTGACTCATTGTCAGAGAGAGTTGACCACTGTTGCTGGGGGCCAGGGTGTAGGGAGAGAAATGCAGGAAAGAGGCATGGACTTGATTGTGGAAGGTTCATGTTCCAGGGTTCCCATCTGGGTACCTGAGGATTCTCTATGTAGATCATATGTGGGGGAGCCCACAGCAGCTCCTCAAAGCAATCAGGGATGGCACACGCAGGGGGCTGGTACTCAGGTGGTGGGACATCAGCCACTTCTGAGAAGTCCTTGTTCTCCCCTCTGTGTTCTAGGATCCTGTGAAGGGCCTCTCCATAAGGACATGGCAAGGGTTCACTCCTTGGTCTCTGGTTGGCTTCATGAACGGCCCAATATAAGTCCTGCATGTTCATTAGCATCTGGAGACATTTTCTCCTGCTCTTATTTATGCCCCTTTGCTTGAGATGCCTGGCAATTATTCTTGATGCTACGTGATAATTCTTCTTTAACTCTTCACCTTCAAGGAGTTCCCATTCTTGTAGGAAACTCCTAATCTCATGGTTGCTCCAAGGTTTAACACACTGGTCTGAGGGCAGTTCTTCTCCCTGGGTTTCTTTTACCTTCTCTACTTCCCGGAGGTGTCTAGTAATTTCAGCCTGAAATGTCACTTTCTCCATTTTTATTCTGAGTTTTCTCTGCAGCCTCAGGGCCTAATCCAGGAGCTGAAGAGAGCTGGCACTTACTCTGCTTTGCTGGAATTCAGGAGATTAGGTGGTCTCCTGAAATGTGTCTGGTCCTCTCTGCTTCTGGTAGTCTCTCATGTATTATGTTTATTGTTTGGTTTGTTCTACATTTGTTGCAAAGCACTGTACTAGACCCTGACTTATACTCTACCCTCAGAGAGTTCACAGCTACTACCGAAGCTAGACATAATGACAATGTGGTATGGTAAGTCCATGATGGGTGACAGTACAAGCTACTGTAGTGGCACAAAGGAAGCTGAGTAAAGACCTATGATGGTTCACCAGAGGTTTCACAAAGAACTCCATTGCCAGAGTGTGGTAGTGGGTGTGGGCGGCTGAATTGATGTGGAAATGGTGAACATGAGTTGAAGTCACAACTATAGAGCCAGGAGTGACAGCCTTTGCCAAAGCACGTTCCTCTAAAGTTAATAGGTATGGAACCTAAAGGGGCTAAAAAATATGACTTTATGGCTGAGAAGGTGAGTTGTAGCTGGGATCTGTCAGCCTTTCTAAAGAGCCTTGCCATGATACCATCCCCACTGTAACGACTGTGACCACATTGGATAAGGGGTCAGGGATGGAGGCTGCCAACCTTGGATCTACTACCATCCCATCCACCTGTCATTCTTTTGGCACATGTTCTGTAGCTGACTATATCTGTTGGCCAGGATCCTTGGGTTTCAAGCGGTGGAAACTGGCTCTGACTAACCTTATCAACACAGGAATCTGAAGGATGTGGGGTGGCTCCTGGAATGGAAGGAAGGGCTAAAAGACCAGCCTTTGGAAGGACAAGACCTGGGTCAGCTCCAGGGGTTGAGGGAACAGGAACTGGGGAATTTTTCCAGTCATATGTTTTGGGATGATGACCCAGTTAATCTTATTTCTTCTGTCACTCATCTCAAGATAAAATTTCCAGGAGAGAACTCTGGGCCTCAGGGCCATCCTCTGACCAGAGCACCTTGATCATATGTTCCATTGAGGTGACAAATCCTGGAATCCTCAAGGGAAATTGAAGTTCTGGGACAGAAGAGTGGGGAATGGGTGCTGGCCAGCCCACAAGAACAGAGGCCCACCCATACAATCTTCATATGTTGCCCATCTTGGGATCCGTAAAGCCTCAGGTATACCTGACACTTAATAGGTGTCCAAACTTAGGGCAGAATTGCTTCCTCCCTCTCCTTAATCCCCATAGCACTTTACTACTTCTGTAAAGCAAATTAAGACACCATGTTAGAAGTTTGGGTTTTCTTTCCAAGTTATTAGGATTATAGGGAACTTGAGTTCCACGATGAAAGATTTTGGTTTAAACAAACGTGCACCTCTCTGCTTTTGTCCTTTCCTCCTTATAGTGGAAGAGATGTCCCTTCTCCTGTCCAAGGCTAGCCCCCTTCACAGAGCCTTTGCTCTTTTAATTATCCTTTCTGTCCTATATCTTCACTCTCTGTCTCTGTAGTTTCTCATGAGCATTTATTATGTTCATAGGGTTGTGAGAATTAATACATGTAAAATGCTTAGAACAGTGCCTTGCACTCAGTAAACTCAATAAATGTCAACTGTTATTATGAGTGAGAACAGTAATTCCCCACACCTTTACAGGGATCGGTTCTCTCAGGGAAGGGTCACATACATAAAGGGAAAATATTTTCAACTAAAAGGGAAATGAAGCATACAGCACTCAGTAAGGATTAGATGTTATTGTTTTAATTATTACCTTTCTCATAAATGCTAGAGTTTTTCAGAGCCCTTTCCCCCATCTTCTAACTTGATAACACTCTTGGGTGATTTTTATCCACTCTCCTGAGTTAAAGCATTTATTTATTTATTTATTTACTTACTTACTTATGGCTGTATTGGGTCTTTGTTGCTGTGCACAGGCTTTCTCTAGTTGCAGCGAGCAGTGGCTTCTCTTTGTTGCGGAGCACAGGCTCCAGGCATGCGGGCTGCAGTAGTTGTGGCATGCAGGCTCAGTAGTTGTGGCTCGTGGGCTCTAGAGCGCAGGCTCAGTAGTTGTGGCACACAGGCTTAGTTGCTCCGCGACATGTGGGATCTTTCCGGACCAGGACTTAAACCCGTGTCCCCTGCATTGGCAGGTGGATTCTTAACCACTGCACCACCAGGGAAGTCCCCTGAGTTAAAGCATTTAAATACTGATGACCCTTAGTTTTTTATCTCCAGTTTTCCTCACCCCCAGACCCACTTAGATTTCTTCCCTCTTTCCTGCCTTCCTTCAGCAATAAGTGTCTTCTGTGTACCAGGCACTGATGAAAAAAGCAGAAGGTATCACAGGGATTGGGCCCTGGATTGTCACTTTAAGAGACAGATGTTTAAACCAGTTATGTAGGTATTTCATAGATATATCAAAAGGGAAAGGAAATAAAACAGGCAATAAGGTGGAGAGTAACAGAAAAGGAAGGCATACTGTACACATTTATCTAGTATTCCAAAGGAAAAGAAAGACAGACATGCAAAACAGGGCAAGGAAAGTGGTTCTAGTAAAGTGTTCAGCAGATGTAAAGGCCAAGGAAGAGAAAGGGAGGTATATTTGATGAGACCAGTGGACCTGGAGAGGAATGAGATGTTGTCTTAGTCCATTCTGGCATCTGTAACAGAATACCACAAACCGGGTGGCTTATAAACAATGGAAGTTTATTTCTCACAGTTCTGGAGGCTGGGAAATCCAAGATCAAGCACCAGAAGATTCAGTGTCATGAAGACCTGCTGCCTGGCTCATAGACAGTCATCTTGCTGTATCCTCACATAGTGCAAAGAGAAAGGGAGCTCTCTGGAGTCTCTTTTATAAGGGCACTAATCCCATTCATGAGGTCTTCACCTTCCTGACCTAATCACCCCAAAGCCCCACCTCCTAGTAACATCACATTGGGGATTAGGATTTTAACATAATTTTGAGGGACATAAACATTCAGTTCATTGCAGATGTGATTGAAGAGGTGGGCTGGGCTATATAGAGCCTTGCACATCGTGATGAGGAATGCGGATTTTATTCTAACTGCAATGAGAAGACAATAAAGAGTTTAAAGTAGGGGAGTAACGATCTTTTCACATTTTAAAGAGATTCCTATAGCTATAGAGCGAATATTGGATCATTAAAGGGCAAGATTCTTGGAAGAAAAAAAAGGGGGGGTTGCCAAGAGTGGGAGCAGGGAAACAAATTAGACTGTTTCATTAGTGCAGACAAGAGGTGAGTAAATGCAGCAGATATGCAGAGAAGGAGATGGATTAAAACTGTTATTATATTTTGAGGTAGGACTGACAGAACGTTTTAACAGATTAATATAGAGATTGTGGGAAAATAAAAAATCAGGGATGACTTCTAGAGTTTTGGCTTGAGCAGTTGAATTGGAGGCCCGTTAATGAGTGGGAGACAGGAATAGAACTTGGGAGTGGATCAAGGGCAGACACATGTATTGACCAGGGTTCTTCTAGACCAGGGGTTGGCAAACTTATTCTATAAAGGATAAGATAGTAAATATTAGGCTTTGCATGTTAAGAAGCAAAATCAAGGATATTATGTAGGTACATAGAAATTAAGGAAAACAAATTTCCATGATTCCTTTGAATTTATTGACAAAATTCAAATTATAATAATTAAGCACAAATTTTTGTAGTACAGGTCTGTTGCTTAAATGGGGTTCAGACTTAGTGTTTCCTATCATTAAAATCAATTGCAAATGTTCATCTGTTAGTGCTGATCTATAATAAAATGTTATGTATTTCATCTTTGAAAATGTCTTCACACAGATAGTACTGCCAAATACTGGTATCAATCCCAAGAGCATATGATTTTAACTGAGCACATTCATCACTTGAAAGGCATTTATAGAATTCTGTAATTTATATTCTCTTCATACTTGCCTCTTACCACATCATTACATTGTAGATCAAGCACATCCAATTGAAGGTTAGGTGGAAGTGCCACAATTGCACAGTTAGATGAAATATAGAAATTTCCTTTGCACTTGCACTGAGGTCTGAAAAACATTGCTGGAACTGTAGTTTGAGCTCAGAATATGTATCTGTTGCAAATTTGTGTGGGAATGGAGATCTTGCTTCTTGTTCTTGACTCTACA
The DNA here is from genome assembly GCF_949987515.2 of Delphinus delphis. Lineage (NCBI taxonomy): Eukaryota > Metazoa > Chordata > Mammalia > Artiodactyla > Delphinidae > Delphinus > Delphinus delphis. The sequence continues at coordinate 40,696,030 of NC_082692.2, read as the reverse complement.
TGCAATTAAAACAACTTTAATGATTTTGCTGCGATGTATGTTTCCATATAAGCTTTGTTTTGCTTTGTAATTTTTGGGCTTGTAAGAAACGGTACCATGTCTGTAGCATGTCCACTGGCCAATGTATGGACGAACAAAATGTGGTATTTATATACAATGGAGTGTTACTCAACCTTAAAAAGGAAGGAAATTCTGACACATGCTCCAACATAGGTGAACCTTGAAGACATGCTAAGTGAAATAATCCAGGTACAAAAGGAAAAATACTGTATGATTCCGCTTATATGAGGGACTTAGAGCAGTCAAGTTCATAGAGACAGAAAGTATAATGGTGGTTGCCTAGGGGCTGGGGAGAGCAGGAAATGGGGAGTTATTGTTTAATAGGTACAGAGTTTCAGTGTGGAAAGATGAAAAAAGTTCTGCAGATGGATGGTGGTGATGGTTGCACAACAACATGAATTACTTAGTGCCACTGAACTGTACACTTAAAAATGGTTTAAAACATGCTTTAAATTATAAATTTTGTTATGTATATTTAACCACAATAAAAAAATAAATGAACCACTAATGAGCTAATGGATCTAGGCGTTGAGCATCAGTGGCTGCTAATAGCACAAAAAAGAAACAGACTTTATGTGCTTCTTATGGAAAACACCACCACCACCTATTAATTAGTCTGGCCAAAAATACTGAACTTGAATGTGATCAAGCCTCAAGATATAACTACCGGGCTTCCCTGGTGGCGCAGTGGTTGAGAGTCCGCCTGCCGATGCAGGGGACACGGGTTCGTGCCCCAGTCCAGGAGGATCCCACATGCCGCGGAGCGGCTGGGCCTGTGAGCCAGGGCCGCTGAGCCTGCGCGTCTGGAGCCTGTGCTCCGCAACGGGAGAGGCCACAGCAGTGAGAGGCCAGCGTACCACAAAAAAATTAAAAAAATATATTAAAAAAAAAAAAATATATATATATATAACTACCAATTCACAGAAGATGCAGAAGGCAGGGAAACATGTTAAAACGTACCACAGTGATGCAATCAGCAAAACTGAGACTGTAAGAAATTCTGGGGAATAAATAACCAGTTTTCTTCCAAAAAAAAACTGCAAGGGGAAAAAAGCAATGGAAGGTAATCTGTAGTTTAAAAGATTTTAAAGGACATTAACCGATCATAATGCGTGGACCTTACTTGGATAAAGTTTTTTAAAAAGATTTTTTTTTAATTTTATGACCTTTATGAGACAACTGACTGGACATCTGATGATATCAGGAGTTATTGTTATATTGTTAAAAATTTTAGTTGTCATAATGGTATTGTGAGTTAAGTTTAAAAAGAGGGGGAGCCCTTGTGTTTTCATGGCATTGGTTATTTATGGATAGATATATTTATGCATAGTTGTGGACTGAATAAAAATGCCAAATACACATATGAGCTCTAGAGAATTGTATTAATTATAATTTGAGTATTTATATATAGTCACTTTTTTAAAAGATTGAGAAATAAATTTGGAAATAGTTATATACAGTAAGAACATCTAATCAGAAATTTTATATTAAACATTCTGGTTTGTGTTCTGGTCCAAGTTAATAAAACTTTCTACTTGAATCTTGAAAACAAAATAATCAGTTGCTCTCTGTATTGATTTAGAAAGCTCTCCAGCATATATATTTTTAAAATTTATTTATTTTTGGCTGCCTTGGGTCTTCGTTGCTGCATTCAGGCTTTCTCTAGTTGCGGCGAGCGGAGGCTACTCTTCGTTGCGGTGTGCGGGCTTCTCATTGCAGTGGCTTCTCGTTGCGGAGCAAGGGCTCTAGGTGCGCGAGCTTCAGTAGTGTGGCTCGCGGCCTCTAGATCACAGGCTTAGTAGTTGTGACTCACGGGCTTAGTTGCTCCGCGGCATGTGGGATCTTCCAGGACCAGGGATCAAACCTGTGTCCCTTGCATTGGCAGGCAGATTCTTAACTGCTGTGCCACCCAGGGAAGTCCTCCAGCATATATTGTTGAGTGAAAAAAGCAAAAGTGCAGAACGATATATATAACATGCTTTGTTTTGTATGAGAGACAGTAAGAGTAGGGAGGAAATAAGAAAAGTATGTTTGCAAAAAGAAGCACTACTGGGATAAACAAGAAACCAATAAAAATGGGAAAAGAAGTTGAGCTAAGGACACAAACAAGACTATGTGTGCTTTAAGACTCCTTTATGTATGTAGTGGAATTATGTAATTCCACTAACTAAGCATGGCTTCTTGGAGAAATTGCTGATTCCATGTCTAGAAGCAGACATTTTTCAAAGTGCACCTGGGATACCTTTTCATGTTAAGAAGCAAGAAAGCTTTAGAAGATAATGTCATGTCAAAAGGACACAGGAGCCCATATGAAAGTGTCCCCACTGAACAAAGTTGTTACAACCTTAGCAACTAAAAGAATAATGATTGAGTTTAACACTGATTCAGTGAAATTCATTATTCTATGATGATACTCAAAATGAGAGTAAATCAAGAAAGTCTCAATGGTTACTTTTGTTACCAAAAGTTACCATTTGGGGTAACTTTTAAAACATTTACTTTGAAAATTGGTAATTAAAGGGAAAATATTAAGCGTTATTTTGCTCTTCCGGTAAAAATTTATTTTAGGATAACCAAATAGTCCTAGTTAATGAAGAAGCCTTCACAGAATTCTTGTAAACAATGTGAAAGAAACAAAATAATTAGAAAAACATAGTTTCACAAACTCCAATGAAATTATTGATTCAGGCAAGGATTATCAACTGGTGTTAAAACCAATAGTTGAGGGACTTCCCTGGTGGCGCAGTGGATAAGAATCCGCCTGCCAATGCAGGGAACATGGGTTCGATCCCTGGTCCAGGAAGATCCCACATGCCACGGAGCAACTAAGCCCGCGAGCCACAACTACTGAAGCTGGCGGCCTAGAACCGGTGCTCCACAAGAGAAGCCACCGCAAGGAGAAGCCCACACATCACAATAAAGGCTAGCCCCTGCTCTCTACAACTAGAGAAAGCCCACGTGCAGCAACGAAGACCCAAAACAGCCAAAAATAAATAAAATTAAAAAAAAAACCAATAGGTGATTGATTGTTGTAAACATTCATATAGAGCCAAAGTAACACCACACAGATTACTTTCCAATCTGAAGAGGGAAAGTGTTAACTGTAAGTTGAGTCATCAATTTTAGCATCACTAGTGGTTGATTATATGTGTCCTCTAATGAAATGTAATATTCACAACAATATAATAATGATATGACTTTATTCTTTCTAGTACCTCATATTCTAATTCAGGCGTCCCTCAGAGGATTTAATCCATTCTTAAAAACATGTTGGACAGTGAATTTTTAGGTAGTGGGAGTCTGTGCATCATTATTTTAAGTAGAAAAAAATATATATTCCCAGCACGTCTAAAAACCCCAAGCAATTTCTTTCAGTACTTGAAACACTCTAAAATATATATACACACACATATATATAAAACAATCAATGAGGTTTTTCTGCTTAAGATAAAGCCTTTAGAACACCCACTATCTAATTGTTTAACACTTAATTAACTCACTAATGACTTTATTTGTGCAGTAACCCTATAGGGTACAAATCGTGTTTTCCTTTTAACTGTAACAAACGTGTACTGTAATGTAAATGAACAGTGAAATAATATGTTAAAGACACATAATGAAGGCAGGTAACACTTAGCAATAATAAAATAAACAAGGCAAGTTTTTAAACATGATTACTGAAGATTGCAGTGCTTCCTGAGTGAGGTTTGGAGATGAGAAGGGAGATATGGAGGCTGTAGTCACTGTTGGTGTCTAGGGGTGGAGGAAGGTGACGAAGAACGAGCTTCGGAAGAAATGAGTGAAACAGTAAATGTCTGAGGTTCATCCATGTCAGATCCAAGAAGCTGGTGGATAGTCTGCTTTCCTTGGCAATGGAGTCATCAGAAGTGGATGATTGTGAATCAGCTTCTGAAAGTATTGACAAAGCATGACCAGAAACTCAAAGTGTACAGGTGTTAACATTCCCTTTGCTTGTGTTATGCAGCTTCTGATAACCCTAGACTGTGCTGGAGATTGCATTTTTGAATGTGATTTTTCTACACTTGTCATGATCATGATCTCTTGTAATCAATAGCAGCCATTCTGTCTACATGATATAAACTTTCCTTTAAAGATTTATTGTCAAGTATTAGTGGCTCTTTGTATTAGTCTTCTAGGACTGCCATGACAAAATACCACAGGCTGTTGGCTTAAACAAGAGATATTTATTTTCTCACAGTTCTGGAGACTAAGTTCAAGATTTAGATGCCAGCAGGGGGCTTCCCTGGTGGCACAGTGGTTAAGAATCCTCCTGCCAACGCAGGGGACACGAGTTCGAGCCCTGGTCCAGGAAGATCCCACATGCTGCAGAGCAACTAAGCCCGTGCGCCACAACTACTGAGCCTGTGCTCTAGAGCCCGCGAGCCACAACTACTGAGCCCCCGTGCCTCAACTACTGAAGCCTGCATGCCTAGAGCCCATGCTCTGCAACAAGAGAAGCCACCACAGTGAGAAGCCCGCGCACCACAATGAAGAGTAGCCCCCGCTCGCCGCAACTAGAGAAAGCCCGCACAGCAACGAAGACCCAATGCAGCCAAAAAAAATAAATAAACAAAATAAATACATTTATTTAAAAAAAAAAAAAGATGCCCGCAGGTTTGGTTTCTCCTGAGGCCTCTCTCCTTAGCTTGCAGACTGCTGCCTTCTCACTGGGTCCTCACATGACCTTTCTCTGTGCACATGCACTCCTGGTGTCTCTATTCTTGCAAAGACACCCCTCATACTAAATTGGGGCTCCACCCTTAGGACCTAATTTAACCTTAACTGCTTCTTTAAAGGCTTTATCTCCAAATACAGTCACATTGAGCATTAGAGTTTCAACATATGAATAGAGGAGGGCACAATTCATTCCATAACACTCTTCTTCCTCCAACTTAGTTCCTTCCAGCATTATTCCTTCCAATTGAATGTGTTTCTTGGAAGGAACATGGTAAAGTTTTCCAAATCAACATTTTTAATAATTTGTCTTTATTTTCTCACACACAGGAAATAGGATATTCATAGTAAATGGAAAGGTATGAATGGCCATATATCCTTTTATGCTTTCACCTCTTAATATACTTTATCACTCCCAATATACATGCTTCTAAGGGTTTTATAGTTTTAGCTTTCACTTTTAGGTCTTTGATCCATTTTGAGTTAATTTTTGTGTATTATGTGGGGTAAGGCTCCACAATCATCATTTTGCATGTAGATTGTCTAATGTCCTTTCATTTCAGCCTGAAGGGCTCCCTTAGCACTTCTTATAGAGCAGGTCTCCTAGCAATTAACTCCGTCAGCTTTTGTTTATCTGGTAATGTCTTAATTTCTTCTATATTCTTGAAGGATAGTTTTGCTGGATATAGAATTCTTGGTTGACAGGTTTCCTCCACCCCCACCCCAGCACTTTATTTATTTATTTGGCCACACCACTCCCCCACCAGGGATTGAACCCAGGCCCACAGCACTGAAACACTGAATCCTAACCACTGGACCACCAGGGAACCCCCATTTTTTTTTCACCCCAGCACTTTATGTCATCCCACTGCCTTTTGGCCTCCATGGTTTCTGATTAAAAATAGGTTGTTAATACTTACTGGTAATCTCTTGCACATTATGATTCACTTCTCGCTGCTTTCAAGATTCTCTTTATTTTTGGCTTTCAGCAGTTTGATTATATGTCTCAATGTGGATCCCTTTGAGTTTTTCCTACTGGAAGTTCATTGAGCTTCTTGGATGTATATATTCATGTCTTTTATCAAATCGGTTTGGGGGTGGGGGTTAGCCATTAATTCTTCAAATATTTTTCCTGCCCCTTCCTCTCTCTCCTCTCCTTCTTGGGACTCACATTATGCATATGTTGGTATGTCTGATGGTGTCTCACAGATCTCTTAGGCTCTGTTCATTTTTCTTCATCCTTTTTTTTTTTTTCCTGCTCTTCAGACTGGATACTTTCAGTTGGCCTATTTTCAAGTTCACTCATCTTTCCTCTGCTCAAATCACCTATTGAAACCTTCTGGTGAATTTTTCATTTCAGTTATTGTACTTTTCAACTCCAGAATTTCTGTTTGGTTTGTTGTATCATTTATATCTCTTTATTGATATCCTTTTTTCCTCCATGAATGGGCCATACTTTCTTGTTTCTTTGCATGCTTCATAATTTTTTGTTGAAAACTGGATATCTTGAATATTATGGGGGGAAAAACAAAAGAAAGAAAAGGAAAGGAAAATTACTCTCTAGGTCTTTCCAGATCGGCTCTGGGTTGGGAAAACTCCTTCAGTGCTTAACCAGGCCATTTACAACTCTTTTTTAGCCTGCATTTCCTACATCTGCGGCAGATGCCTTGTAAGTGATACCTGCCCTCTTCAAGATTTGCCCCCAAATTCCTCCGTGACTTCTAGGCTAATAATTTGGATCTTTTATTATGGCTCAACTGGGGAAATACTGACTCTACTTTGGGAGAAAATAAATTATTCACCAAAAGAGTTGCAGAATCCAGTTAATATGTACCAGTAGTAACTGGGAGAATGTACCGGGGGATGGGGATCTTGAGGGGGCTGGAACAAGGGGACTGGAATATAAGACAGATAAGGAAGACATAATAATATAAGGACACTCCTTTGTGATATAGGATTTAATATCCTAGCAAAGACACCTGGAACTGATACTAGTACATCACTGAGAAAGCTCCTTAAAGCTTGGGAAAACAATACCCCATAGTGAGAGAGGTGGAGGTGCTGGAACTGCCTTGGAAAAGTTAAAATGTAGACATGCTAGGGACTTCCCTGGTTAAGACTCTACACTTCCAATGCAGGGGGCCTGGGTTCAATCCCTGGTTAGGGAACTAGATCCCACATGCGGCAACTAAGAGCCTGCATGCTGCAACTAAAAGATCCTGCATGCCGCAACTAAAGATCCCACATGCCACAATGAAGGTACCTCATGCCGCAACTAAAGATCCTGCATGCTGCAATGAAGATTCCGTGTGCCACAACTAAGGCCCAATGCAGCCAAATAAATAAATTAATTAATTTAAAAAAAAGGAATAGAAGGAATTGTCTTTAAAAAAAAAATGTAGACATGCTAGAATAAATTTACCTTTAAATCAAAAACTCGTCAGTTGACTGTGTTCCCTGGGAGGCCAGAGGACACTCCCCTCAATAAAACAATAAGAAATCCGCTAGATATGAGCACTGACATTGTTGGGAATATCAGTAGTAGCTGTTCTATGAAAGCTAGGATTCATCATAGAGGAGGCTGATATGGAACTGGAGTCCATAGTGTCAATGGAGATGATAGGATTTTGAAAGAGTAGAGGCCCTGACTTACTTGTCAGGGGCAAGGCAGACATAATTACCATAATAGGCAGCAAAGCAAGAATGGCAACTAGAGGGAGGAGACGGAGATCTGTGGCAATGGCTAGTAGGCCAAGGTATTCCCAGTACAAGGTAGATAGAAAGCCAGGTAGGATATCAACTCAACCTATATAATCAAAAAAGAAAAAAAGATCAAGAGTGAATGAGCCAGGGCTTCCCTGGTGGCGCAGTGGTTGAGTCCGCCTGCCGATGCAGGGGACACAGGTTCGTGCCCCGGTCCAGGAAGATCCCACATGCCGCAGAGCAGCTGGGCCCGTGAGCCATGGCCGCTGAGCCTGCGCGTCCGGAGCCTGTGCTCCGCAACGGGAGAGGCCACAACAGTGAGAAGCACGCGCACCGCAAAAAAAAAAAAAAAAAAGAGTGAATGAGCCAAAGGCTGATGTTTGCTACTGAAAAGAAGAATCATATCCCTCACTCAATTGCTAGACCAGAGCCAGTTCTCAGACCCAGAGAAGACTGAATTATCTTGACGAAGGACTCTGTGACAGCACGGTAGAAGTTCCTCTAATCCTAAAGGGACCCCTGTTGTACTTTACTAAGGGAACTGTACACAGGAAAAAAGAGGAACCACAAGATCTTTTGTGAGATGTGGGTTTTAGAATCCGGAATGATACTGGTATCAGGATACAAAAAGCGACATCATGGCCCTCCTATTAAATGGTATAGGGAAGGTGGGTGATAAATGGAGTTCTGACCCAAGTTTTTTTCACAGTAGGTCGTATGGGTCTGTGGAACAATCCTCTGGTAATATCCCTAATTCCCAAAAGCATAGTAAGAATGGATCTCTTTAGACTCTGATAGAACCCTCCTAGTAGTTCCCTGATCTATGGAGTAAGAACCATAATGGTAGGAAAAAAAAAGTAAAAACCCCCAAAACAGTCTCTCCTACCTCCACCAAGCCAAGATCAATCAGAAGGAGTTTTGCATCCTACATGGAATGGCAGATATTAATATCATCCTCAAATACTTAATGCAGTTGTTATATTTCCTTTTTTTTCACTACTGTGGCTCCTGTAAAAACCAGATTGTTTATGGTGGATGGTGGTGGACTATTTGATAATCCAACATAGCCTCTGGTTCTTGGTATATGGCTTTTGATCTGGTACTTGTATTCTTTTCTATCTCTATCAGGAAGGAAGTTCAGAAACAGTTCACATTCACACGGAATAGACACCAGTGTACAGTCATGGTCTTTCCCAGGGCTACTCCCTTGCACCCTCTCTTGCTCTCTGTCACAATATAGGCTAACATGACCTTGATTACCTGGATAGTCTCCAGAGTATTATACCGATCCACTATATTGAAAACATCTTAGACCAGGGAGCAGGAAGTAGCAAGTACCCTGGATGCTCCCATAAGACACAGGTATACCACAAGGTAAGAGTTAAACTATACACAGATTCAGGGGTATCGCATATTGGTGCAGAATTAGAAGTCCAATGATTTCGGACATGATGCACCTTATTGCTGATGTGGATAAAGTTTCTGTGGTCTCAGTAGATCAAACCAGGTATAACATTCCCTTAAACCAAAGCCTAATCCACAGCAAGGCCCTAACTCTCTTCAATTCTGTGAAGGCTGAGGGAGATGAGGAAGCTGCAGAAGAAAGTTTGAAGCTAGCAGAAGTTGGTTCATGCAGTTTAAGAAAAGAAGCCATCTCTGTGACACAAAAGTGCAAGGTGAAGCAGGAAGTGCTGATGTAGAAGCTGCAGGAAGTTAGCCACAAGATCTAGCTAATTCATAAAAGTGGCTATGCCAAACAACACATTTTCAATGCAGATGAAAAAGCCTTACATTGGAAGAAGATGCCATCTAGGACTTTCATAGCTAGAGAGCAGTAGTCAATGTCTGGCTTCAAAGGACAGGCTGACTCTCTTGTTAGGGGCTGACGCAGCTGGTGACTAAGTTGAAGCCAGTGTTCATTTGCCCTTCCAAAAGCCCTAGGGCCCTTAAGAATTATGCTAAATCTACTCTGCCTGTGCTCTGTAAATGGAATTACAAAGCCTGGATGACAGCACTTTTGTTTACAGCATGGTAAAGACAAATACTGTATGATATCACTTAAATGTGGAATCTGAGAAATAAACTAGTGATTATAACAAAAAAAGAAACAGACTCACAAATACAGAGAAAAAACTAGTGGTTACCAGTGGGGAGAGGGAAGGGGGTAGGGTCAAGATAGGGGTAGGGGATTAAGAGGTACAAAGTACTATTTATAAAATAAATAAGCTACAAAGATACATAGTACAACACAAGGAATATAGCCAATATTTTATAATAACTGTAAACGGAATATAACCTTTAAAAATTGGGAATCAGGGACTTCCCTGGTGGTCCAGCGGTTAAGACTCCATGCTCCCAATGCAGGGGGCCCGGGTTCCATCCCTGGTCAGGGAACTAGATCCCGCATTCCACAACTAAAAACAAAAAGATCCTGGATCCCGCAACAAAGATCCCACCTGCCACAACTAAGACCCGGCAGCAGCCAAATAAGTAAATAAATAAATAAAATATTTTTAAAAGAAATTGTGAATCACTATGTTGTATGCCCAAGACATGTAATAGTGAACATCAACTATATAGTTAAAAAAAAAAGACTATATAGTATAGTGTAAACATAACTTTTTTTTCCTTTTTTTGGCCACACCCTGCGGCAGCCCCTTAGTTCCCCAACCAGGGATCAAACCCGTGCCCTCGAAGATGGTTATTTCGAGACTGTAGTCTGCCATCTTCTTGGTCTGCTGGCTTTCTGAATAAAGTCGTATTCCTTGCCTCAAAAACAACAACAACAACAAAAAAAAACCCATGCCCCCTGCACTGGGAGTGTGAAGTCAAACTGGACGACCAGGGAAGTCCCTGTAAATGTAACTTTTATATGCACTGGAAAAACGAAAAGTTTGTGTAACTTGCTTTATTGCAGTAGCCGCTTTTTTGAGGTGGTCTGGAACCAAACCTGCGATATTTCCGAGGTATGCCTGTATTAGTGGGGGGATCACCTACACCCTTGAAAAGTTCTGTGGTTGCTGTCCATTGTAGGCCAGTTATGCATGTAGGAGATGCCTGATTTCAATGAAGATGATGATATTCCATTGTAGCAGAGGCCAAGTGTAAGCACTAAACCATCACCCGTAAAGGGCATCACAGGTATTTCAGTAATCAGAACATTCTGGTCTGCAAAGATCTTTAGTGATACCTAATTGATCATGGTGTCCCTAGGAACAAAATAGATAATCAGCCTACTAGAATATTGCTTGATCTATATAACAGGAAAAACTCTAGGTCTGGTAGCCCAAAAACTTAACTTGAGTCACCATAGTGGAGAATGATGCCCTCTAGCCCAGTCCGAGGCTTAAGTCAGTTCACAGACCCAGAGCCTTTTGAAAAGGCCAGGTTCCCTTGAGGAAGGACCTTGCACTGCTGCCACAAATAAACACCTTAATCTTCCTCCAAGCATTTCCCGAAGGGACCTATAGCCATTTACTAGATGACTGTACACTGGGGAAAAAGAAATATCCAGACCTGTGGTTATTTCCCTGGTTACTGGAAGTATAATTGGATTAGATATATTTGGCAGCTGGATGAATCCCCACATTGCCTCTGCCCTATGGGATCATTATGGGGTCAACTGTGGTAGGGAGGGCTAAGTGGAAGTCTCTGGAACTTCCACCCCTTACCAAGATAGTGAACCAGAAGCAATACTGCATCCCTGGGGGAAATGCAGGGGTCGTGATTCTTAACCCTCCCCACTTAATTCACAGTTTGGCCTCTACAAAAGTCAGGTGGATCTTAGAAAAATCATTGTGGACGATCATAAACTTAATCTGGTGGTTAACCATATATATAATAATCTCTTTACTGTATATATAATCTGCATATATAATCTCTTTATATATATATAATCTGTATATATAATCTGCATATATAATCTGCATATATAATCTGCATATATAAATTACTGCATATATAATCTCTTTACTGTAGTATCTTTTACTGGACCTGTGACTCATCTAGAAATTGTGTGTCTGTATTTCAAATTTATAAAAATATGGAGCTTTAAAAATATCTTTAAAAAAATAGGTTTCTAGCTTAGTTGCTTTGTGGTCTAAGCATATGGTCTTATATGATAATAACCTTGCAATTTGTTAAGACTTATTTTGTGTCCTAATACATAGTGAATTTTTGCCGTTTTTGTAAATGTCCCATGTGTACTTGATAGGAATGTAAATTCTATAATTGTATGCAAGTTTGCTAATCTATGGTGTGCTAATATATTTCTTACTTTGCTTGATCTAGAAATTTCTGAGAGATATGTTAAAAATCTCCCATTGTCGTTAGAAATTATAAACGTCTCCTTATAATTCTGTCAGTTTTTGCTTTTTATATCTATAGACTATGATTTTGTGCATACAAATTAAGAATTATTAATTCCTCCTTATGAATTTTATCATCTGTGATTATGTAGAGATTCCCCTTCATTTCTTTTTTTTTTAAATTATTTATTTATTTATTTATTGGCTGCGCTGGGTCTTCGCCGCTGCACGCAGGCTCCCTCCAGCTGCAGCGAGCGGGGGCCACCCCTCGTTGCAATGTGCACGGGCCTCTCATCGCGGTGGCGCCTCCCGCTGCAGAGCACGGGCTCTAGGCGCGTGGGCCTCAGTAGTTGTGGCACGTGGGCTCAGTAGCTGTGGCGCACGGGCTCAGCCGCTCAGCGGTATGTGGGATCCTCCCGGACCAGGGATCGAACCCGCGTCCCCCGCATTGGCAGGCGGACTCCCAACCACTGCGCCACCAGGGAAGCTCCTCCCGTTCATTTCTAATAATGCTTTTTCTTTTGGTTAATTTTTGTCAATTTATTTTCAACGTTTCTGTGTGTGTGTGTGTCTCTCTCTCTTTTTTTAATGTTTATTTATTTATTTATTTGGCTGTGCCAGGTCTTAGTTGCGGCATGCGGGGTGTTCGTTGCCACGTGCGGGATCTTTGTTGAATAGATCTTTGTTGCATAGATCTTTGTTGCATACGGGATCTTTAGTTGCAGCATGTGGGGTCTTTAGTTTTGGCATGTGAACTGTTAGTTGCAGCATGTGGGATGTAGTTCCCTGACCAGGGATTGAACCCAGGCCCCCTGCATTGGGGCATGGAGTCTTAGCCACTGGACCACCAGGGAAGTCCGACTGTGTCTCTTTATTATTTGTTTATTTATTTTTAATAAATTTATTTATTTTTAGTAAATTTGTTTATTTTTGGCTGCGTTGGGTCTTCGTTGCCGCGTGCGAGCTTTCTCTAGTTGCGGTGAGCGGGGGATACTCTTTGTTGTGGTGCGCGGGCTTCTCATTGCGGTGGCTTCTCTTTGTTGCTGAACATGGACTCTAGGCACATGGGCTTCAGTAGTTGTGGCACGTGGGCTCAGTAGTTGTGGCTCGCAGGCTCTAGAGTGCAGGCTCAGTAGTTGGGGCGCACGGGCTTAGTTGCTCCACGGCATGTGGGATCTTCCCGGACCAGCGGTCAAACCTGCGTCCCCTGCATTGGCACGTGGATTCTTAACCACTGTGCCACCAGGGAAGTCCCTGCATTAGTTTCTTTATTGTGTCCCTTAAGCCCCTTCTAATTTTGAACAGTCGTTTTTTTCATGACACCGATAAGCTGAATAGACAAGGCTGGTTTTCCTGTGAAATAGCCCACCTTCTGTTCTGGTCTGATTGCTTCCATGTAGTGGTGTTTAGCACGTTTCTCTTTCCTCTAGATTTCCTTTAAACTGCAAGTTAGATCCAAAGGCTTGATTAGATTTAAATCAAACTTTATTGGCTAGATCACATCACAGGTGATGCAATATTCATATCAGAAGACAGTAATATCTTACTGATCCACTTGTTATATAAGTATTCTTGTACAAAGTTATATGCTAAAATTGTGTCCTTTGTTAATAGTTTGCTTCAGATTTTTTCTAGACAGAACTTCTATTGATAGATTCCAGTGAGGATACAATGAAAAAGAGAGTGGGAAGAGTATTGGAAAAACGCATGCTGAAGATGGTGGACATATACATTTAACTTCTAACTAGGGACTTCCCTGGTGGTCCAGTGGGTAAGACTCGGCACTCCCAATGCAGGGGGCCCGGGTTCTATCCCTGGTCGGGGAACTAGATCCCACATGCATACCAAACTAAGAAGTCCGCATGCTGCAACTGAAAAAGCATGCCACAATGAAGATCCCAAGTGCTGCAACTAAGACCCAGCAGAGCCTAAATATATAAATAAATAAAAACCCTTCTAACTAGCATGAGTTGGGACCACATAGAATATGCCTCTGCACGGGTAGGAGAATTTTTCTAGGATATAAATCTAAAGAGTAGTACTGCTGGGTAGGAGGCAATTTCATCTTCAGCTTTTCCAAATTACTTGATACCGAATTACTCTCCAGTTTGCCCATTTACACCTCCACCAGCAGCAGCTAGATATTTCTTTTTCCCAATGCTTGGTATTTTCAGATTTTTTTTTTTTTACTTTTGCCAATATCATTATGTGAAATAATATCTCATTGTGGTTTTTTAAAAGTTATTACACACATCATGACATTTTGCCCCTAAATTCTTGAGTATTCATTCATCTTATGAAAATAAGGACATTTCTTACTTAACCACAATATCACTATCACTAATAACACAATAATTCCTTACACCATCTAATACTAAGTCTATATTCATATTTCTCCAACTGTCTAAAAAATCAATAAGAATTTAGGTAAACCTGAACAGGAGTAGACTGTATACTGGGGGTTTGTTCAAGTCACCTTCATTGTCGAATGATGGTTTAGCTTAGTCTAATGGTCTAAGTTGCCAGATATTTCCTCCAAGACCTATGAAGATAGTAGTGCACTGTCTTTTGGTTTCTGTAGTTGCTGTTGAGAAATTTGCTATTTGTCTGGGCTTCACTGCTTTGTGGAAAACATATGTTTTCTTTCTGCTTTCTTTTCAAATATTCCCCCAGTCTGAGTTCTTCAGTTTCTTTCTGATGTATCTGGGTGAGGATTTAGTGTCTCTTGGGACTCATTTCCTGACACTGAGAATTCTTGTCCAAAATCAGTTCTGGATGATGATCAACCATGATCTGTTCTCATCATGTCATTATCTGTTTTAAGAGCCTAAAATAGTGCCTGACATACATTAGGTGCTTATAAATAGTTGTTGAATGAATCTGTAAATAAATGAGCCTTTTTCTCCACTCCCCCTCATTCTCTCTATTCTCTCCTGCTCAAAATTTTTTCAGGCATTTGTTAGAACATTTCATTCTATCCACCATGCCTCTTCCTCTCTTTTACACATTTTTCATCTCATTATCTTTCTGGTCTACATTTTAGATACTTTTGTCAGATTTATCTTTCAATGCCCAATTCTAACTTCAGCTACTTCTAATCTTCTGTTTAACCAATCCATTGAGTTTATATTCGTCATTTGTAATCATTGATACCTGGCTAATCTTTTTTATAGCATTCTGTTTATTTCATGCTTTTGATTCTTTGTTTCTGTTTCTTTTTAATTTATTTTAAATTTATTTTATTTTTGGCTGCACTGGGTCTTCATTGCTGCATGCGGGCTTTCTCTAGTTGTGGTGAGCAGGGGCTACTCTTTGTTGCGGTGCGTGGGCTTCTCATTGCGGTGGCTTGTTGCGGAGCACAGGCTCTAGGTGCATGGGCTTCAGTACCTGTGGTGTGTGGGCTCAGTAGCTGTAGCTCGCAGGCTTAGTTGCTCCACGGCATGTGGGATCTTCCCGGACCAGGGCTCGAACCCGTGTCCCCTGCATTGGCAGGTGGATTCTTAACCACTGTGCCACCAGGGAAGCATGATTCTGTGTTTTATGACTAATCATTTTTAATCATACTTATAGCTTGAATCTTGTAATTCCATTGTCTGAAGTGCTTGAGGGTCTAATTCTGCTGTTTGTTATGTAGGCAAACTCTCATTCATTGTGGATTATTTCCTTGTAGGTTTTCTGATTTTGGATTGTGAGCTCATGTTGATGACCTTGAGACAGACCTTCATAGGCTATTGTGAAGATCAGATAAATTAACTCATATGATGGTGTGTCTCAAGACGAGGTGAGAATAAAATCACATTGAAAAGAATACATAAAAGGGCCAGAATGATCCACCAGGTCATGCCGTGTAAAAATAAACAAACAAAACAAAAAACCCACCAGAGTGACATGCTTAAGCCATCAAACCCTGGCAAGAATAACACAAGGGAATAATATCAAAAACTTCTTCCATGTGCCAAGCACTTTACTCATATTATCTTTAACCTTCATAACAACTGCAAGGAAGGCGATAGTCCTATTTTATGGAGCAGAAACTGCAACAAGGTCATTAATTTATAGCTAATTGGGGAACCCTAGTTAAAACCCAGGTCTGGATGATTGTAAAGTTCATGCTCTTGCAAATTCACTCCATTATCCCTCAAAACTATTATTAGAAAAAAAGAATTATCATTTGGACTTCATATGTATTTTTTCCCAGTTTCAATTTTAATTCAGGCCAGTTACCCCCATGGATCATAAAAATGTGTTAAATAATTAAAGAAGAGGGAAAAAGAATGCATAAAACTATGAAAGAATTGCATTTTAAGCAGAGAAATTTTAGTTTTCATTTTTCCAATTTGGGATTTTGTTTATGTACAAAAAAGGCAATTAGCTTACTTATGAGAAACCCCTAGAGCTCCCAGAATCGAATAAAAATGTATCTGAGCTGAGCATTCCAAATCCAACAAAGCAAACAAGTGTAAATTTAATTCCTTAATAAGGAATTTGCAGATGTAGCCTCAACATAGACAATTTTACATCAATAAACCGGGAAGCATTAAAGCCAATTGGTAGCAATAAGTTTCAGTGTTTGCTACCCAGGCCCAGACAGGCTGATGGGATGGGCCCACTAGGAACATTAGGTTCTGGGCCCACCCCTCCTGCCTGTCAAGCTCTTCTGAGGGTCATCTTCCAGGGAAGAGCCAGGGATGTTCAGGAATTACCAACTGTTTTAAATATTGTCAACATAAATTGCACCCAGCATTTGGGGTTAGGGAATCTGATTTTGATAAGGTAGACTCAATTCACTATTTAAAATATATGGTATGAGTTTATTTAAGGTACAGGTCTGGGTCTCTTGATTTAATCAACAGTCCACCAAAAGTTGGTACTTGTCATTTGATATAAATTTAATATATAATCTTCATATCCCAGATTTGGCTGTAGGTTACATTTTATTATACAGACTTTAAAAAGTATAATGCTGTTAAATAATTAACTAAATGAAGTTAATCAACTTTGCAAATGTATCCACAGAAAATGGAAAGATGATTTTGTTAATGTACTTAGCAAAAATAGATGATGCAAATAACTGAAGTCACTGGGAGATTAACTCTCTCCAACTAATGGTCAGATTTGCATTTTGGCTGTTTATTTTTACCAGACTCTGTGAGAAGACCAACCACCATTACAAAAAAATACTGACATTATAAAACTATTTTATTTTTCTAAAACAGCCATGCTATATAATCTGGATTATTTCTTCTATGACAAATGTGTACTGACTTTAACAAAACAAATTAGATGATTTTAATACTATGACAGCAATACAAATAAAATATTTTAAAACTGAATTTTGTAATCGTCTCAACTAAAAAAATCACCTTGGCTTCCTATTGAGTTAGAGCCTCTTAAAGATAAACCTTCTTCCTTTTTCAATTTCCACAGGCTACAGAGTGAATTATCCCAAATGAAAACCTTCTTTCCACATCTGCCTTAATAAAGCCACTGCCAGCTGCATGAGGGCCGTCATCCCAGCTGCTTGCAGCCCGTGCGAGGCTGGGATGGCGGCCCTCATAATTGTCTCTGCACGGGCCTGTGCAAGGGTTTCTCTGAGCTCTGACCCTAAGGTCAGGACTGTTAGGTGACAGGGGGTACACACGCCACTGCACAAAAGCACTATAGGTGCCTCTCTAGAAGGTAGTACTCTATACCTACCCGCAAGCATTGCCCAAGATTCCCAGCTCCCTGAATCCTGCCCAATGTTGAGTACTTCCCTCCTTCTAACTTTTCTCTCTCTGATTGGTAGAGTGGTTATCTCACTGACATGAGTTTCTCATCACTTACTGCATTTATCATTTCTAGAAGTTCAATTTGGTTCTTTTTCAAACCTGCCATATTACTTTTTCTAGTTTCCTGTTTCCTGCAGATATACTCAACCTATTTCTTTAAGATCATATACCTCGTTATTTTATAGTCTGTATCAGATAGTTTCAATATCTAAAGTCTTTACATGGGGCTGCCCCTAGGCCATAGGACACCTTTAAGCAAATTAGAAAAAGTGGCCCTCTTCAAGCATATTTTTGGAAAAATTAGAAGATTATCAGAAAACCTGACCAGCTCTGTCAGGGAAAGAACTTTCCAGCACTCTGGAGGCATACACATGCACCCACACTGTCACCCCCTCACACAGTCCCTGGGTGCTGGACACACAGCTGCTGATGGCCACGTACTCTGTGCCACCCTTGCCACCAGGTGTCAGATTTGGAGTCTAGCAGCCACAGAAATTGGGCTTCTAGGGCAGTGGGCTGGAGCCTAATTTCCTTGTGCCCCAAGGTTATCTTTGACTATATGCTGGTCATTCTATTTGAAAAATCATTTGTAGGGATAATTTGAGGGCGAGGATGAAGGTAATTTCCTCCATAGAGAATTTGTTTTGCTTCTTCCAGGAGCCTGGGTACATTGTTGGTACTGAGCTACCCAGAGTCAAGTCTTGGGATACCCTGGGTAACCCAGGCAAACAGAACCAGGCTGTCATTCTGGCAGGTTGGTCCACTTCTAGTTTACCCTCATCCTGGCTTATTGGGGGGAAGGCGTCTCCTGTTTGACTTCCCACCAGGGCAGGTCCTGGGCTGTGATGGAGACCCATTCATCTCTAGATGCCATCAAAAGGAAAGTTCAACCCTCCCCTAGTGGGCAAAGGTCCTTCCATCAAAAGGAAAGTTCAACCCTCCCCTAGTGGGCAAAGGTCCTTCCATCAAAAGGAAAGTTCAACCCTCCCCTAGTGGGCAAAGGTCCTTCCTTAGCGGGAGAGCAGCCTCTGGGCTCCTCCCTCTTTGGTTCTGGTGACCTACAGAGTGATGCTGTCCCATCTTGTCAGTTCTTTACAGAGGATGTTTTCAACATTTTATCCAGCTTACTTAGTTGTTTTCAGCAGGAGGGTGGCTGGAGAGAGCTACCCTGCTATTACCTGAGAGAGAAGTCCTGTTGTTTTCATCTGCATTTCTTTGATTAGTTGTGAATCCCAGTATCTCTTCTGACACTGGAAGCAGTTCAAGTTTCCTTTTCTGTGAAATGCCCTCTTTTCTCACGGCCTCCTGCCTTTCTCTTGTTGATTTGCACGTGTTCCTTAAACACTGTAGGTATTAATTCCTTGCTCGTTTAATGTAATATCTTTTCCTAGTCTGCTCTCTATCCTGTCAGTACCTTGATGGTGTCCTTTATTAACAGAAATCCTGGATTTTGGTGTGGGCAAATTTACTGTACTCTCCTCCTCTAGAAGGCTTGCAATGTGTCATTATCATCCTTCATGACTGTTGTTCAGACAGAGCCAGTTCTCCCAGCCTCCTTTGACCTGCACCAAGTAGAGGGGCGCTGCCTCAAGCTTGCATTTTCACAGGCTAAGTCTGCAGCGTCGGCGACCTCACCACATTGCTGCTTCATTTGTTAGCTTCCCATAAAAACCCCAATCCCTCACATGTGTTCCTGTTAAACCAGATACCCCCTCATCCTGCGCTTATGAAGTTAAGTTTTAGACCTTCAGGCAGAATACAGATCTCTATTATTTTTCATCCTGATTCAGCCCACCATTCCAGGCTGCTAGGTTATTTTTGGAGCCTGATTCTGTCATCCGGTGCTTTGGCTGTCCCAGTTTTGTGCCACCTGAAACTTTGATAAATATGTCATCCATTCCCATGTCCAAGTAACTGGTAAGAATGTGGAACATGAGGGGACTTAGGCCAGAGCCCTGGACCATGTCCCTGGAGGTCTCTTTCAGGCAGATATTGACCAATTAATGATCACATTCCACCAAGAGTGACTGAGGAGCATTTAAATGCCTGAGCCTGGGCTAAGCGCTGGGAGTACAGAAGTGGCAAATGAAGTAAGTTCTCCACCCTCAGAGGGTTCACATTCTAGTGGAGGAGACAGATGCAATTAAATATTATATAGGGACTTCCCTGGTGGCCCAGTGGTTAAGACTCTGCGTTTCCAATGCAGAGGGTGCGGTTCGATCCGTGGTTAGGGAACAAAGATCTCACATGCCATGCGGCCAAAAATAAAATAAAATAAAACCATTAAAAAAATGATATAAATTCTAAAACATTTGTTCACTGCTTTTGTTTTTAGAAAGAACTCCCTCATGGACTATCTCCTTTGAGCCCTGTTTGGGATAGGCAGCCAAATGGGAGTAAATTTATTTAACCAAAAACCATCCTACATTTCCCAAGTTCTCCATGATGCTGTTAGGAAATTAGTCCAACGCTTTGCTGAAGTTCAGCTGTATACAGTACTAGTAGAAGTATTCCCACCAGGACAGAGACCTGTTTCTTGTGAATGCATGCAGTGCCCCTTTATAACTGATTATTATTTGTTCCTAATCCACTGCCAGTTTCCTCCGTGGCACTTCCTCAAAGGTCTCCAAGGCAAGTTCCCTCATTCTGCTGGAATGTAATTCATCAGGGCCAGGAGATTCAAGACGACCTTACAGTCCTCACATCCTCACTGTTTATCTGAGGAGGGTATTTACCCTTCAGGCCAGCAATTCAAGGGAGCCTGGCAAAGCCCTCTTCAGGGTCCACTCCAGCCCCTCTGCTGCTGGGAGGTAGTAACACAGTGTTTCTCCAGCTGGGGGGTGGGGGTGGGGGGCTGTCCCTTTAGTGAATTATGAAGTGCATTAAGCAGGTCGGGACCAGCATTTCCTTTTAAATAAAACGGAATGCATAGAAAAGAAAGAAGGGTACACATTTTATGAAATTTTCCTTTCAGTTATATATTATATGTATGTGCTCTGGATCTAAAATACATCCCTTACTGTGGATCCAAAAAGTTTGAAAGTTACTGGCATAGTTATTAAACTGGTCCTGTTGAGTCAGCGATGTGACTTTGGGCAAGTTAACCTAAGAGAATTTTCTCATTGATTAAACAAGATTGTAACCCCTATCTCCTTGGGTTGTTGTGAGGATTAAATGACATAAGAAGTGCAAATTGCTTAGGTCAGCACCCGGAATGTAATGTGTCCAGAAGATGCTTTAAAGATACACGTGCATGGCCTCGTTCCTCTCTCATCCCCAGCGCTATTAATTTCACTTCCAACTTTTTATTTTCGGCAGTTTGGAGAAGAAAGTCTGTGGCTTTCTAGCAATCCTGGATTTTATAGATATTATCTCTCTCATCTCAGAGGGTTTCAGGGCTCATAAACCTGCTTCTCCCGCGGCTCGAGGCCGGCGCCGTGTGCAGTTTGTGCGCGGATCTGCTGGCCCCATACCACCCTCTGCCGTCGAAGATCGGCCTCCCGGGCCCATCTGGTTACGTGGGTGGGGGTGGGGATGAGGGTTTTGTTTTCAAAAGCAGGCTCTCTCCTTCCTTTCCCTCTGAGGGAAGGAAACCTTTTCCCTGCCTGTCCTCCCAGCCTTGTAAGCTTTCTCACATCCCGGGTTCGAGGTGATTCTCCTCTTCCTTGCACCCCGGCTCCTTGGCCGGGGGTCGAGGCGCGCTCACCCATCGCCCCGCCTCATTCTGGCGTCGCCCCCGCCGTTCTCGGGCCGAGGGTGCTGGGGCCATCTGCCCGCCTGAGTCTGGGGGGCCGCCCAGCTGGTAACCCCGTCTCTGGGCCCGGGTCCAAGGGGCGGGACGGGTAGACTGCGGAGCCCACCTCCTCCCAGGAGCAGGCACCTGGTTGGCTGCTTTATGGCCACGTGAAAGCACGGCAGGCCTGGCTCAATTCAATCCTCATTCCGTCAGGCCTTCACGTCAAGTGCTGAGGATACGGAAATGATCAAGTATTGGTCCCTGCTTTCAAAAAGCTCCGTCTAGTCCTATGCCTTTAATGCCACCCCTCAAAAAATTCTTTATCAAGCAGCAGGTGTGGTGGGGAGAAACTCTAAGAAGGTTCTAACAGGGTAAATTAACCTATCTTAATAATAAAATTTAAAATCAAATATGTAATGAGTTTATAAAGTAAGGAACAGAATAGGATCAAGGAAATTTGAGGGATGAAGCAAAGTTTGATTTTAAAAAAGACTTCCCATTTCAAGGGTTTTCCTCTTAAATTGTCTATAAAACAGGAACCATCCTCGTTTTTATTTTCAGATTACATATTTGGTGCCATGTGTCGAGAGGGTAGCAGGATACTGGGACATCACTTTGAGGCCGTGCTGAATGCAGCATCGCACCAGCAAAACCCTGGGTTATAAAGAAGTCCACTCCACTTGTGGAGACAGGTCCCTAAGTGACTGTGGGACGTTCCCCTCTCTCCACAACTAGCAAAGAAACATCACTTAGAAAAAACTTCACAATTGGTACATAAGTAGGCAATGAAATGGATACTTCTCAAATGTTCCAAGGTTATACACCCTTTTCAGCAATCCTATTAGAACTAGCCTATAATCTTTTTTTTTTTTAATTAATTAATTTTTGGCTGTGTTGGGTCTTTGTTACTGTGCGCGAGCTTTCTCTACTTGCAGCAAGCAGGGGCTACTCCTCGTTGCAGTGCGGGCTTCTCATTGCGGTGGCTTCTCTTGTTGCAGAGCATGGGCTCTAGGCATGCGGGCTTCAGTAGTTGTGGCAGGTGGGCTCAGTAGTTGTGGCTCGTGGGCTCTAGCGCACAGTCTCAGTAGTTGTGGCGCACGGGCTTAGTTGCTCCGCAGCATGCGGGATCTTCCTGGACCAGGGATTGAACCTGTGTCCCCTGCATTGGCAGGCGGATTCTTAACCACTGTGCCACCAGGGAAGTCCCTTTAATTTTTAAAAATGACTATTTGATTATATAGAAACTATTTTTCTACAACCCTCCTTTAGCCAAAAATAGGTTATAAATTTTTTTAAACCTGTGCTTTACAAACCATGTGGACTTTGTGTGTCAAATTCAATTCCAAAAGAAATTGATGTTAAAAAAAAAAAAAGAAATTGATGTTATGGGAAGATCAGTTGAGCAGAGCCCTAACCCTGAAAACATTACAGTTGCGTGTCCGGCCCATCTTATCCACAGTGAGAAGTGTATGTAAAACAAGCAGAAATGTTTGCTTCCATCGTATGGTTTGAAGTACATCTGACAATGGGAGGATGGCAGGAGATACGGGGCTCCTGCTGGTGTTGGGGGTGACACTGCCAGCCCCCGCAGCGTTTCTTCAGCTAGGGTTGGCTGAAAGAGGCAGAAAGGAAAACGAGGTTGGGGGGGGGGGGTGACTCAACACTTCGAAACACTTCGATTTGGCATTCCTCAGTCTGGGGATGAGGACAGAGAAGGGGAAGAGCTGGGAGGTGATGAGCAATTGCTGGGGTGACGATAGAGGCCAGCGAGGCAAACCTATGGAGGGAGGGTTGCATGCAGTCCAGCCTCAGTGAGTCCAGGAAAGGGCCAGGCACCCTCCCTCTGCACCCCTCCCCCACCCAGTGCTGTGCAGGGGGCAGAGCTCAGGGAACAGCTCCTGCAGGTAGCAAGCAGCAGTGGTCCTCCTAGACATCACCTAGCAACTGCTCAGAACGAAGATGCAGGAGACAGCTGATTATTTCTCCCTCCCCTTCTCCTCCAGTTCATTCCATCAGCTGCATTAGACAGGATGCTAGCTAGTCCCTGCCATTGTGGAGCTAACTTTGTAAGCTGATGACCCTGAACAAGTGAGTTGAAAGAATAGGGCACCCAACTTCTTTAGGGTGCCTTGGAAAACCTTTTTGAAAAAGTTATGTTTCAACTAACCTGAAATACATCCTGCCCCCCAAGCCATCTTCCTCCAGGTGCTATCCCTTTCCAGTGAGTCATTTCATCCTGGCATCACCATCTTTTGTCTGCACATCAAAATCTGGCCTACTCTGGCCAATGCCCCTTCTCTTTTGTTCAAGGCTGAGATTGCCTCACCCTACCATTCCCCAGAGCACACCACTATTTGTGTCCCTGTCTAAGCAATCCTATGGGAAAGAGCTGGGGCGGACTTTTGCCATTCATTGGAGATCTGGGCACTGGCCTTAATGCCAAGCGTAATGTAGGTGTCCTGCATGTAGACCGCTTCTTTCTCCTGGAAGCTGGGGGATTGGATTTGGTCTGTGAGGACAAGTCTCTCATGGCTGCAGGAGGACATGCAATTTATTTTATGGATGGCTGCCTCAGTACCAAAGGTAGCCCGGTCTCTGAAAGCCTTCAGCGTAACCTTCAGGGCTTCCAGAGGTGCCCACAGGAGCTCGGGCCATTATAAATGTGTTCTCTTCTAGCTCCTGCCCACCTGCTTTGGCAATGCTGTCCCCTCAACCCCCAGTTGCTTGTGTTGCTTCCAGGCATCTAGAGACCTGACGCCCACCGCAGTGGCTGATTCCAGAAAGGCCATGGCTGTGTAACAGGAATGCTGTGATACAACTCCTTCCCCACCTCCTCCATCTCCTCCTCCTGAGAACGTGTGTGTGGGGGCGCTGCATCCGACACGGAGAGTTGGGTATAACAGGATCCTTGCTTTCATCAGGCAAGTGTGACTCAGTCTTACCCTCTAGCTCTACACATGCTTGCCGTCTGCACTCCCTCTGCCCCCGTTCTCTCCAGAACGGGCTCACATGCTTCCTTACCGTCCCTCCACCGACTAAACCTGTAGTGAGTGGGTTGATTGGTGCCTCGCAAAAGATATGTCCACATCCCAACCCCAGGAACCTATGAAAGTTAACTGATTTAGAAAAAAAGGTGTTTGCAGATGTAATTAAGAATCTTGAGATCGTCCTGGATTATTGGGCGATCCCTAAATCCAATGGTGAGTGTCCTGAGAGACACATAAGGAGAGATACAGACAGAATAGAGGGCCTTGTGAAGAAGGAGGCAGAGAATGGAGTGCTCCAGCCACAAACCAAGGAACATCTGGAGCCTCCAGGTGCTGGAGGAGGCAAAGAGTGATCCCCTAGAGCCCTTGGAAGGAGCCCAGCCCTGCTGGTACTATGGTTTTAGACATCTGGCCTCCAGAATTGTGAGGATAAATTCCTGTTGTTTCAAGCCACCAGCTGGTTGTCATTTGTCATGGTGGCCCCAGGGGACTAATACACCACCCTTGGACAAACCCAGTGTCCCATTCCGAGTTCCGCTCTTGAAACGGAACCGGACCCTATGGTCTATGCCCCCCATGTCCTCAGCTTGCCTTTTGTTCGTGGAAAAACTTTTGCCAAAGAATAAGTTTAATCAGAGAAGTGAGACAATGCAGAAACAAAGGAAAACTGTCAAAGGAGACCAAATAATAATAGTTTAGTCATTAAGCATAGTCAAGGACTTTTAGTGCCTTCTTAAGGGCTACAGATAATATTCTGAGCCATATCCTGTGAGCTGTCTTACAGATACTGAAACCGCCACCAGGTTGAAGAAGTTTGGCTGCATTGGGTCTTCGTTGCTGCGCATGGGCTTTCTCTAGTTGTGGCTCGCGGGGGCTACTCTTCATTGTGGTGCTCAGGCTTCTCATTGCAGTGGCTTCTCTTGTTGCGGAGCATGGGCTCTAGGGTGCATGGCCTTCGGTAGTTGCGGTGCATGGGCTCAGTAGTTGTGGCACACGGGCTTAGTTGCTCTGCGGCATGTGGGATCTTCCCAGACCAGGGATTGAACCTGTGTCCCCTGCAATGGCAGGAGGATTCTTAACCACTGCACCACCAGGGAAGTCCATGGGTGGACTCCTTGACGGACCCTGAGAGTCCACTTTTGGCTGAAGGCTTTTCCACACCGTTCTTAAGCCTTCTTCACAGAATAAATACGCTGATGGACCGTGACATGGGGCCGATGCCTGAAGGCTTTTCTGCACTCGCCACACGTGCAAGGCTTTCCCCAGAGTGACTACTCAGAAGAACCAAGTGTTGGGAGCTTTTGTACCCATGGGGCTTCTCTCCGGTGTGAACTCTGCAGTGAACAGAGGTTAGTGTGATATACACGACAGCTCTTCCACACTTGTGGTGTGTACATGGCCCACCTGGGATGTGAACTCTGGTGTGTAATGAAGTGTGACCCGTCTCTGAAATCTCTCCTGTATTCTTTACGTTCTATACAGCTTCTCTCTAGTGTGGACTGTTTGACCAACAATAACAGTGGCCTCCTGGGGACTTCCCTGGCGGTCCAGTGGTTAAGACTTCGCCTTCCAATGCAGGCGGTGCAGGTTTGATCCCTGGTCGGGGAGCTAAGATTCCACATGCCTCACTGCCAAAAAAAACAACATAAAACAGAAGCAATATTGTAACACATTCGATAAAGACTTTAAAAATGGTCCACTCAAAAAAATCTTTAAAAAAACAAACAGACAGTAACAGTGGCCTCCTGAGAAAAGGCCTCTCTGCACTCCTTACAGATGTATTCCTTCCCATTCTGTATGCTCATTGATGGGAAGAAAGGGCCTCACATCTCAGAAAGTTCTTCCATGCTTGTGACGCCCATGGAGCTTTCTCTATCATGAAGCACTGATGAGCTTGAGCGGTGATTCTGATCCTTTCTTCACACCCTCGGCACTCAGACTTCTCCCCGCGTGGTGTAAGCTGGGGACTAGGGCTATGATTCTGCCACGTTGCTCACGCTGTTGGGCCTTCTCTCCACAGGGGATGGTCACAGCACTAGACTCGAAGAATTCCCCATACTCGCTGCGAGTGTGGGGTTTCCCTCTGGCGTGAGCGCCCTTATGTATGAGAACATGGGTCTGTTTCTCAGCGCTTTCTCACACACTTTACATCTACGAGATTCTTTGCCAGTGGAAGTCCTCCGGGCTGCAGCAACAGGTGAGAGCAAACCTTTCTCCAGTGAGGATTCTCTGCCAGGCAGCAAGTTGTGACTTCCTGGTGGATCCCTACTGCACGCACTATACCTGCAGGATCCTTTCTTCTAAGACCTTTTGTGGTTTCTTGGGATCCACGAGATTCTACAAAATTAGATCTCTGGAGCCTAGCCTTTGGGAGTCCTCACAGTGCCTTCCCTCCATACTTCATGTCCTCAGAAAGGCCCTGCCTTATAGAGTTGATTCCTGGTTCTGCTCTCACCATCTGACAAATAACACATGACTTGATCTGCATCCTGAGCAAAAATTAACCTGAGGGGGGGAAAAAAATTAACCTGAGAAGAACAGAATAATCAAGTGCAACAAAGAGAGAATGACAGCATCCAGCACTTATCTCCACAACCCTGAACAGTTAGGACCGGGAAGGGGACCAAAACAGAAACTTCCAAGAGCCAGCAGACAAAGAGTGTACTGGTGCTACGTGGAGAATAAAAGGGAGGGAACAGAAGACAGGACAAAACACTGGGGAAGAAACAGGGATGTAGGGCCCCAGCCGGAAAGGGGTGAGAAAACAAAGCAGCAGGTAAAGGGGAACGGCTGAGGGCCGAAGGTCTTTGGCGTCTTCACCGCACACAGACTGACCAGGCGTTGGGCCACTGTCCCCTCTGTGCAGGCGGCTCACCCAGATGAGGGGAATGCACGGCGAGGTGTTAATGTGAGGGTGTCCATCAGATTCTCACGTAGTGGCTTAGGGACCAAGCGAAGACGAGGACTCATCTGAATCAGCACTCCACCTCGGATTCTTCAACATTATAAATGGCACAAGGGAAGGAGCTGTGTAACAAGGCGGGGGTGGGGGGGGTGCTAGTGGACTTCCCCCCATCACCTGTGAGTGAGTCTTCTGTCCTCATCTGCCTGCAGTTGTGGTACCCAGGATGCTTCCCTTGTTCCAGGAGGATGATCAGATTAGGTTGGAAAAGTGAAATTCTGTTCATAGCACCAAAAACAGGAGAGGGGAGAGAATAGACCAAAACCAGCCTTAGCCCTTCTGTCAGTGGGAACCAGATATGGCTGGAGACACAACTGGAGAGCTTGCTGGGAAGCACAGACAGGCAGGACGACCATCTCAGGACAGAAGTAAAACTCCCACAGGCAGGGCCTTCAATACACAGGCAGATGACCCAGGTGCCAGGGAGGTGGGGGTAGACTCAGAGCACAGGAAAGCTGCCCATTTCCAATGAGGAAAACATGAGAACTGAATATTAAGGAGAAGCAGAAATAGCCAATTTTTCATCAAAAGGGACCATACAGTTTGCAAGGAGTCAGAAACTAAAACTAACTAAATGGAAACCTTCAGACCACATCACTAACACATGGGTGGCAGCAATGACTTGGTTAGCAAGGAATGAACTGAGTCAGATCACATTCCCCAAATTCCCCATCACATCCTAATGGAGATTCCTCTCGGAGGGGTCAGCGCCTGTCCCCATGGGTGAAGGGTATGGTCACAGCCTCACTCATCCTCAAAGGTGATCCTGAAGCACGTGATTTCTACCTCATCAGGAGAATAATCCCTGAGGGGCACGGACAGATTCAGCAGGGTAAGGGGGAGGCTTTGAGTCTTGTGTTTATGTCTGATGAGCAAGAAGAGCTCTCCAACAAGAGGCCGGGGGTCAAGTCTAGGGAAACTCTGCAGCTGGGAAGGGCGTGGTCATGTCTGTGTGGTCAGCAAATGTCTGAGCAAAGGAAGTGCAAGAGGAAAATTCTACTTTCCTCCTCTACTCTCAATACTTCTAGTCACCAAGTGCATGTGGGGGGGGAGGATTGGGTGGAGTAGGGTGTTCCTACACCAAGCAGTTCTCACCCCACAATTTACTTCATTTCAGACACTCTCTACCTGGAGCGTCGGACCCCACAGGTCAAGGGCTCGGTCCCAGAAGACCGCCCCCACTTCTGACAACAATCTCAAGTCCAGGTTGTCTGTCATCTGGTTGTCTGACTGACCAGCTTTAAACCAGAGGTTCCCACGACCCCCTCTCAGGTTGGGTTAATTTGCTAGAGTGGTTCTCTCAGAACTCAGGAAAGTGTACTCACTCCGGCCAGTTTATGACAAAGGATATTAAAGGATACGAGTAAACAGCCAGATGAAGAGCGCTTCTGCCCTGTGTGGACCTAGGCTGTGCCACCCTCCTGGCACGTGGGCACATTCTTTTTTTTTTTTTTTTTAATTTATTTATTTATTTATTTTTGGCTGCCTTGGGTCTTTGTTCCTCGGGCTTTCTCTAGTTGCGGCGAGCGGGGGCTACTCTTCGACGGGTTTCTCATTGCAGTGGCTTCTCTTGTTGCAGAACATGGGCTCTAGGTGCATGGGCTTCAATAGTTGTGGCACGCAGGCTCAGTAGTTGTGGCTCGCAGGCTCTAGAGTACAGGCTCAGTAGTTGTGGCACACGGGCTTAGTTGCTCCGCGGCACGTGGGGGTCTTCCCAGACCAGGGCGTGAACCTGTGTCCCCTGCATTGGCAGGCGGATTCTTAACCACTGTGCCACCAGGGAAGCCCTGGGTGCATTCTTGTTCACCAGCCCCAAAGAGCTCATCAAATCTCATTGTCCAAGAGTTTTTTAATAGAGGCTAAAATCCAGCACCACCCCCTTCCCAGAGGTCGGAAGGTGGGACTGAAAGTTCCAGTCCTCCAATCACTTGGTCTTTCTGGTGTCCAGCCCCATCCTGAGGCCATCTAGGGCCCCACCCTAAGCCACCTCATTAGCATAAACTCCAGTGTGCTCAAAAGGGGCTCCTTACGGCTAACAAAAGACACTGCTATCATTCAGGGAATTCCAGGGGTTTTGGGAACTCTGTGCCAGGAAATGGGGACAAATACCAAATATATTTATTATACCACAGGAAGGAATGCAAACCTTGTTTGAGTGGCAAGGCAAGGTCTTGGGAAAGAAGCAAACGGAAGCAGGCTTACCAGACCCAAGTGCTAGGGCTGGAGTGGCCATGACCAGAGGGTGGATACTTTGGGGTCACAACTGGCAGAAGCTAGAGCAAAAGTTTGAATTTGGACCAAAAAAAAAAAAAAACAGGCAGTCCCCCTGCTTTGTGCCCTGACCAACTCCCATGACCAGGGAGGGACCACACACACAAGGCAGGAATATTTACAAAGGGAGGAGTGTGCACAGCCCTGCAGTTCTGAACCTGCATCCAAATCCACTTCAGAAACCAGACTCTAAGGGTAATAATGCATCCCACCTCTCTCAAGTGGGAGAGTAAGCCACCTAGGCTTCACTTTAAGAATTTTAAAATCTACCCATACATACCCTAACCTTTTTTTTTTTTTTTTGGCTGCACTGGGTCTTAGTTGCGGCACACGGGATCTTTAGTTGAGACATGTGGGAATCTAGTTGCCTGACCAGGGATTGCCTCCCTGCATTGAGAGCGTGGCATCTTAACCACTGGACCACCAGGGTAGTCCACCCTAACCATCTTAACTTGGGCTGCTAAACAAGTAAACAAAAGTATCATAAATGATAAATCTCCATTGGCCAAAAAGATACGGCATATCTATTGTACATAGTGAAATACCACGCACTGTAAAGTAGATCTATATAGAAAGACTTGGAGATGTCTTCATGATGCAGGAAGTTGCTGTAAGTGGAACAAAGTTCAGCTTGATCCTTTTTAAAACATATATTCATACATAAAATCTGGACAAATCTATTCTAAACTCTTGAAGGAAAGAATTGAGAGACGTATTCGCTTTCCACATTTTTTTAACATAAAGAACCTGTATTACTTTCATAATCAAAAAAAGTTTTCTTTCAAAAATTTTTATTATGGTAAAATATAAACATAAAGTGTATTCATTTTTTAAACAATAGCAGAGATTGATTTGTCACTCATGTTACATGAGGGCTGTAATTGGCTATGGCTTTGCTCCAACGCATCCAGGCCAAAAGAACAATCCCAAACAAGACTTTCTCATGGCTGAACCCAACCAGCAATCACTCTTTTTAAAAAGGTTGTGGCAAAATGTGTGTAACATAAAATATATCACTTTAATAATTTTTAAGTGTACAGTTCCATGGCGTTAGGTACATGCAGTCTGCTAGGGAACCATCACCACCATCTATCTCTTGTAGAACTTGCTTCATCTTCCCAAACTGAAACTCCATACTCATTAAACTTAACTCCTCATCCCTCTTTCCTCCTAGGCCCTGGCAACCACCATTCTACTTTCTGTCTCTAAGAACTTGATTCCTCTAGGTACCTCATATAAGTGGAATCAAACAGGATTTGTCCTTTTGTGATTGTCTTATTTCATGAGCATAATGTCCTCAGAGTTCATCCATGTTGTAGCATGTGGCAGACTTTCCTTCATTTTAAGCCCAAGTAACATTCCATTGTGTGTGTATATATATATAGAGTATATATATATATATATATATATATACTCACAGTGTATATATATATATACACACACCCACAATGTGATATCTATATATCTATATCTATATATCACAATATACATATATCGATATATACCACACTGTTTATACAGTCATCCACTGAATATCTGGGTTGCTTCCCCCTTTTGGCCATTGTGAATAATGCTGCTATGAATATGGGTGTGTAAATATCTACTGAAGTTTTCAGTTCTTTTGGGTATATACCAAGAAGTGGAATTGCTGGATCATATGGTAGTTCTATCTTTAATTTTTTAGAGGAACTGCCATAACATTTTTCATAGCAGCTGCACCAGCAATGCACAAGGTTCCAATTTCTCCATAGCCTCACCAACACTTGTTATTTTCTGTTTTTTTCATAACTAGCCATCCTAATGGATGTTAAGCGGTATCTCATTGTGGTTTTGATTTGCATTCCCCTAATGATTAGTGATGTTGAGCTTCTTTTCATGTGCTTATTAGTTATTTGCGTAACTTCTTTTAGAGAAATGTCTATTCAAGTCCTTTGCCCATTTTTTAATGGAGTTTTTTTACTGTTGTTGAATTGTAGGAGTACTTTATATGTTCTGGATGTCTTTCAATTTTTAAAAACTTTCTTAGAGGGCTTCCCTGGTGGCACAGTGGTTGAGAGTCCGCCTGCCAATGCAGGGGACACGAGTTCGTGCCCCGGTCCGGGAAGATCTCACATGCCGCGGAGCGGCTGGTCCTGTGAGCCATGGCCGCTGAGCCTGCGCGTCCGGAGCCTGTGCTCCGCAGCGGGAGAGGCCACAACAGTGAGAGGCCCGCGTACCGCAAAAAAAAAAAAAAAAAAAAACAACTTTCTTAGAAAGTTTTTTGCCTGGAAAAATTTTAAGATTCACGAAAGTAGAAAGAGTAAACTGCAGCCATAAACATTCTGCCATTCTTGTTTCACCTGCTAGATCTTGATGACCCAGAATATCTCAAAAATATTTCATACAGTTGGATCAGGATCTTGGAATTTTTTTTTTTTTTTTTTTTTTTTTTGCGGTACGCAGGCCTCTCACTGTTGTGGCCTCTTCCGTTGTGGAGCATAGGCTCCGGACGCGCAGGCTCAGGGGCCATGGCTCACGGGCCCAGCCGCTCCGCGGCACGTGGGATCTTCCTGGACCGGGTCACGAACCCATGTCCCCTGCATCGGCAGGCGGACTCTCAACCACTGCACCACCAGGGAAGCCCACATTTGAAGATTTTTTAGCTCTTTATTTTGACATAGTGATAGATCTACAGGATATTAGATCTTTGTATCTGGAGTTAAAACAGCACACAGACTGAATGCAAAAGGTGAGTACTTTATAAGCAAAGGCATGCAGGAGAGCTGGTGTCTCTGAGCTCATCCCAGCCCTTTCCAAAACCCACTTATTTCACAAACCAGAATGGGAAACTATAGGAGAGAGAATTTGTAGCCAGGAAGAATGACAAGGTCCATCACTTCATAATATTACAGTTATTCTGGTTTCACAGAAAACATCCTTGGGAAAATATTTCTATACAGGGTAGGCTGTGGAAATCACACTTCTACCAAAAATGAACTGTAACTATTAATGGGACAGATTTTTTAAAAAGTTTCCAATGTGATCAGAGTCACCTACTAACACCATTCTCTTCTTTCCTACTAACAGAGACACATTGTATTCAGGGTGACAAAGTGCTCAGCTAAAAAGACCATGTCTCCCAGCCTTTTCTGCACCAGAGCTGGTTCCAGGATACAGTTCTGGCCAATGAAATGGAAACAGGAGTCACTGGACAGAGCTTGCAGAAAGCTCTGTAAAGCCTTTGAAGTGTGATACTTTGTTAGAAATGCAGAATCCTAGGGTAAATGCCAGCTCTTCACCTGAAAACGATCTACTTATGTGGCAGGAAGAAAAACCCATGTACTGGTCAGTATAGGTGTGGATAAGGAGACCCTGACATGTGTGGTCTTTGATGTAACTTGGAAGACTGCAGTGCAGACATTCTTATCCAAACAGGTTTTAACAGGCTACCACCTAGCTTGCGGACCCCACTTATTAAGATCAAAGCCCCTTTTTTGAATTCTGTGATATAGTTTGATTTTCCACATACTTTCTTAGAGGGAAAAGATGTGTGACCAACTTGCAGAAATAGTCTTGTTGGCTTGCCAGATATATTTCTTGTTGTAAATCTGCATGCTGGTTAACTATAACAGCTTGGAAGTTACATAAATGTCCAACAATAGGGAATCAGTTAAGAACAAAATTCATTATAGAACATATGTAGAAGACGATGCAGGCATTAAAAAACATGACGTAAAAGAGCAGATACTGCCATGGGAAAATGTTCACAATTGAGGACATTTTAAAAATCAGGTTATAAAACAGATGTACTAAATGATTCCAGCTATGTTTAAAAATATATATACTCAGGGAAAAAAAAACTGGCAGAACCTTACTAAACATGGGATTATGTCTCAGGGTGCAATTGGAGATGATTTGTGTTATTTTGAAATTTTGTAAATTTACGTCTCTATTTTTCTGTATTTTCCACATTTTCTGTCATGAACAATAATTGCTACTATAATTGGAAAATGAGAAGCCATGAGTTTTTAAAAAATTATCACTCAGATTACCTTAGGCAAGTTAATCAACCTCTCTGTACCAGTTTCTTCACCTATAAAATAGGGATAAAAGCACCTCCCCCTTAAGGTTACCAAGACAGGTAAACCCTCAGAACAGGCCCAGGCAGGTGGGAGTTGCTCAGTGAAGGTCAGCTATTAGCATGGAAATGAAGATAGCATAGTTTTGCAAACACGGGTGTGAGCCTAAGGGGCCAGGTTTATCTCACCTGTGGTGACCCCACTTGCCAAGCCAGGCTGAGAGGCCAGCACGCTTTTCCCTCCTGTTCCAATGTGAACAACAGGTAACAAAGACAGAAAAGGAAACTTAGAGCTGAGTTCACAAACTCACAAGTCTTGTGAGTTTTGAACTGGCAAAACTGGCACCAGGTAGGAAAGGTAAACATGAGAGAAGCAGCTGGAATTGGACAAAAGGGTTAGGGGCTATGGCTCCCTGGAGAGGGGGGACTCCCCAGAAGTACTTCAATTCAACTTATTTATTTAATTTTTAAATTCAGATATAATTGATTTACAATGTTGTGTTATAATTCAACTTATTTTAAAACCCTGCACTGGCCTAATAGCCCACACCTACCCTGGAGCTGCCCTAATTTGTGCATTATTCACAAAAAAGAACAATTTAAAGTGGTCTGAACTTTACAGGTTTTTGCACAGGACATGCCAGTCAATGCTCCAGTTTCTTCAGGGTGTTTACAACTGGGTTTCAAATATTTTTCAGCCTTTGAGTGAGCTGTTGTTAAAGCAGACAGCAAATGAACAGTTTTCATCCTCACATAACATCAGTGGCCACAGCAACAACAGAAACCAATTGCATGACCAACCTGTGGGGAAAAAGGATTCCTGGGTTGCACAGTTCAGGGGACCAGGAAGCAAGTTAGTCTGACTGGTTCCAGTCAGAAAGAATGACTGGGGAGGGAATTTAGAGTAGGAACTGATACTGGAGAAATGTGATCTGTCCTAGAATTCTACGGACTGTATGATTTATTTTTGCAATGGGAATACTTCTTACTTCAGACAGTGAAAGAGAATGCTATTAATAATCGCACCAGGCCATTGAGTCTTAACTGGAATTGCCTCAAGCAAATTGGGACATACGGCCACCTACTAAAATGGAAGTTGTCCCTAAGGTCTAGGGTAAATTCCAGCTCTTCACCTGAAAATTATCTATTTATGTGGCAGGAAGAAATCTCTTCAAACTGAGGCAGGAGGTAAATGGGCCCCAGGCTGAACAGCTGGAGTCTGACCCTATGAACAGATACTCCAAGATGAAGAGGAGGAGGGGCTAAGCCCTGCCCAGGGCTGGGCACATATTTCTCATTCTCAAGGTCAAGGAGACCTTCCTGACTACACATGCACAGAAAGGCTCCTTGAAGGTCAAAAAGGGAGGGGGCGCCACCGCATAGTAGGTGATGTCAAGCTACCCATAGGCCTCT
Source organism: Delphinus delphis (assembly GCF_949987515.2). Lineage (NCBI taxonomy): Eukaryota > Metazoa > Chordata > Mammalia > Artiodactyla > Delphinidae > Delphinus > Delphinus delphis. The sequence goes on along the minus strand of NC_082692.2, from coordinate 40,661,068 downwards.
TCACTGGAATCCACCTTGGCTAAGAGGCGTGTGCGCACACATGGGAGGACCCTTAGATAAATCAAATACGGACTCAGAACCAGGCAAAGCAAGATGAATGGCCAAAGGAAATCCGGAAGAAATGCCCCATATAAGTGATTCAAACTACTACGAGGGCGTGACTCTCTGAGCCCACCTGTGTGTCGATCCACACGTACTCTTTTTCCTCCGAATAAACACTTTACTTGTTTCACTACTTTCCGTCTTTGTGGGAATTCATTTCTGCAAAGCCGAAGGGCCAGAGCCTTGTCACTGGTCACTAGTTTAGTGAGTAGGATTCAGCGCTCTCACTGCCGTGGCCTGACTTCAGTCTCTGGCTGGGAACTGAAATCCTGCTTCAAGCCGCTGCAGGCTGAGGCCATCTGAGATCAAAATGACTGTGTCCTAAGCAAATAATTCAGAAGACCTATTTCAAGGGCTGACTACACAAGAGTTTGGGGTCTTCCTCTCTGGACATCCTGGACGAAACAAAAGGCAGCAGAGATGAGCTGATCTCTGACTCTTAGCCCCCTGGTCCCTCCTGAGATTCCTGATAACATACCAGCCTGGGAAGGGGAGGAGGATCTGAGCAGAAGCTATACATGGACTCAGCAGGGTCAGGGGCCATCCCACCAGCCACCCTCTGCTCCCCTTTCCTCACTAGACACAAGGGGTATGGGTCAGCCACTGGCTCAAAAGCCACTGGTGCATCAGTGACAGAAGAGGTTATGATTGCAGGCCTAAAGACGTGAATGGCTGGGATCAGCTGAGACTTAAATTTGATGTGTGTTCTACTTAACAAGAATCCTCCAGATGTGACAGATGGAAAATGGCATTCCATTACATCCCCATGTTCTGTTCGATAATTATCTTATTCAGCCCTTTTCCTTTTTTAAAAAAATAAATTTATTTATTTATTATTTTTGGCTGCGTTGGGTCTTTGTTGCTGCGCATGGACTTTCTCTAGCGAAGACCGGGGGCTACTCTTCCTTGTGGTGCGTGGGCTTCTCATCGCGGTGGCTTCTCTTGTTGCAGAGCATGGGCTCCAGGTGCATGGGCTTCAGTAGTTGTGGTGCATGGGCTTAGTTGCTCTGCGGCATGTGGGATCTTCCAGGACCAGGGCTCGAACCCGTGTCCCCTGAATTGGCAGGCGGATTCTTAACTACTGCACCACCACGGAAGTCCTAAGACTATTGTTAAGGAGTCTTTCAAGACTCCTGGACTTCAGAGATTGTTACTACATCTTGGGAAAGTGACCTTTAACTTTTAAAGTCTCTAATTCTGATTGGTTACTTAATAATTTGTAGTCCTAGTAGCACTATTTAAATATATTAGCAACCTCTTCTACTCATAAGACCATGGAGGCAAAAATGAATAAAAACAATGACTTTATTGGATTTACTTTTTAAACAGAAGTCTAATCAGTTTAAGTTTAATGTTTAGGTTAACCTTATCAGCAATAAAGCTCCAACTGTTTAAATGTCTGGTGGTTGAAGTCATCCTTTCGCCTTTAGGAAACCTGTGGAGAGGCAGGACCAAGCTGTCTCGATCGTCGGGGGCGCATCAGTCCTGCACTAAGGCCAGGGCCCGATTCCTCAGCAACCAGGAGAGCCTAGAACAGGTGTGGGCTCTTGGTCCTCCAAGCAGCCAGGGAAGGTCTTCATCTTCAAAGGACAAAAGAGCCATTCCTGTTGAGAGAACTTTCCAGTCCTCTTCCCATTCCCCTGGATGAGAATTACCTATGGCTTCACCAAGAGGACACAGGTGAGGAGGAGGGTTGGAGGTCTCAGCACCATCACCCAGACACCTTTTCTCAGTCCAATGTCAGAACAGGGGCCACTGGATTCACCACTGGATTCAGTGGTGCTTATTTGAACATGAAGGTTCTGAGAATTCGGGGGTTCTAGATCCAAGTCCCGTTCTCTACTCTGCTTCCATTTCCAAAGGAAGATGAAAATGCAAATTCTAAGTAGAGCACATGGGACTTCCCTGGTGGCGCAGTGGTTAAGAATCCGCCTGCCAATGCAGGGGACACAGGTTCAAGCCCTGGTCTGGGAAGATCCCATATGCTGCGGAGCAACTAAGCCTGTGTGCCACAACTACTGAGCCTGCGCTCTAGAGCCCACGAGCCACAACTACTGAGCCCACGTGCCACAACTACTGCAGCCCGCGTGCCTGGAGCCTGTGCTCCAGAGCAAAGAGAAGCCACCGCAATGGGAAGCCCGTGCACCACAACAAAGAGTAGCCCCCACTCGTTGCAACTAGAGAAAGCCCGTGCACAGCAAGGAAGACCCAACGCAGCCAAAAAATAAATTTATTAAAAAAAAAATAGAGCACATAAAAACTGTAAATGCTACACTCTGCTCATTTAGAAATCCTAAGTCCATTGGGCCCTGATGAAGGTGGAAAGATAACCATCTTGAGCCTTCCTTCACAGGAACCTTGAACCAGAACGAGACCAGAGAGAAAAAGGCTGGATAATCACTGGCAATAGTAAAATCAACCAGGAAGAGCCTATATTCTTAACAATGGAACTCACAAGCCTTTGGAATTACTTATGAGTAATTATCAGTACAAGTTGAAGGCAGGGCAGGTCGGTGGCCCCAAGGCCTTCCAGCACTCACCCATCTGACTCTGGTTCTTTGTCCAGCCCAGATACACAGGTCTCCCCTTTTTCCAAATGGCTTAGCACCTCAGGTTTATAAACTGCAAATCCTATTTATGGGCAAGGAAAAGGGTCAGCATTTCAAGAAATCAGGGTATCAGGGCAACTCTGCTGGGGGCCCCAGTTAAGCTGTCCTCCTCTTTGTCCCTGCCCCTTGGCTCCTTCCCTCAGGCTCTAGATACTCATTTCCTTCCTTCTTTCCTTTCTCCCCAGGACTAGCTGAAGACTTCCCAGGTTTCTGCTTTCTTGCAGTCCACTCTCACCTAAAAAAGCTTCTAAGATAAAGGTTTTCTGCTGGTCACTACGGAAATACAGACAATGGGCAGGTAAAGCCTCACAATGGGCAGGTAAAGCCTCGACTATACGGTTGACCCTTGAACATGGGGTTAGGGGTGCCAATCCTCTGAGTTGTCAAAAATCCACCTATAACTTTACAGTGGGGCTGCCATACCCATGGTTCTGCATCTGTGTATTCAACCAACTAAGGATAGAGAGTACTGCAGGACATATTTAGGGAAAGAATCGGTTTGTAAGTGGACCTGTTCAAACCCATATTGTTCAAGGGTCCACTGTATTTCCGGTTTTCCTTTTTAGATACTATCCTGGGAATCTCTTTTCACCCCACTTTCATATCAAGGACAGAGTTCAACTCTATCCATTCTTTACTTTTTCCAGCACTTGGGGTAGGGGACCCCTTTTCTTTTTTTTCTTTTTGGCTGTGTTGGGTCTTTGTTGCTATGCGCGGGCTTTCTCTAGTTGCGGTGAGCGGGGACTACTCATCGTTGCGGTGCGCAGGCTTCTCATTGCAGTGGCTTCTCTTGTTGCCGAGCAGGGGCTCTAGGCACGCGGGCTTCAGTAGTTGTGGCTCACGGGCTCTAGAGTGCAGGCTCAGTAGTTGTGGCACACAGGCTTAGCTGCTCCGTGGCATGTGGGATCTTCCTGGACCAGGGCTCGAACCTGTGTCCCCTGCATTGGCAGGCAGATTCTTAACCACTGTGCCACCAGGGAAGCCCAGGGACTCCTTTTCTACAAAGTATGAGGGGCTGGCAAAGGAGTCCTCCACCTTAATGTCCCCCCAGTTTAATCTAATTAAATCATTCTGTTACATGATTACAGTGACAAAAGGAACTAAGGACTCATTTCTTTTTTCTTTTTTTTTTGGCTGCACCATGTGGCATGCAGGATCTTAGTTTCTTAGTTCCCGGACCAGGGATCCCTTGCCTCCTGCAGTGGAAGCACTGAGTCCTAACCAGTGGACCGCCAGGGAATTCCCAAGGCTCATTTCTTATATTTGGGGAAGTCGGAGAAATACGCTGTCTCTGGGGTCAGAATATTCTGAGGTCTGGAAAGCAGTGTGGTCCTGGTGAGCACATCTTTTTTGTGTGTCTGGGATGACATGAAAGGCAATAGCAGTGGGCAGCCACCCTAGAAACCTACCAGTTGGTCCCAGGCCTGGGATCCTGCTTATAGAGAACTCCAGGTATGAGAAAGGCAGTAACTGAGAATGCTGAAAAACTGCCCACTTTTAACAGATAAGAATAGGGCAACATGAGTCTACGAGTAGAAATATCTTTCCTCGGGGCCCAGGAGCACCTCTAGGCTCTCTCTCTGTCCATGAGAGGGGTGGGGGGTGGGGGTGGGGGGATCAGGAACTGCACGGCTCCACCCAGCAGCACACCCACCAGAAGAGTGCCATACCAATGAGGGACACAGGCAAATTCCAAGCCTTTTGCCTGACATAAAAATAAATAATGCAGGGACTTCCCTGGTGGTCCAGTGGTTAAGACTTCGCCTTCCAATGCAGAACCCTCAGGGTTCGATCCCTGGTTGGGGAGCTAAGATCCCACATGCCTCGTGGCCAAAAAATCAAAACATAAAAAAAGCAATATTGTAACAAATTCAATAAAGATGTTAAAAATGGTCCACATCAAAAATAAATAATGCAAAGAAAAAATAAAGAAATACTGACTAAAAAAACAAATACTAAAAAACCCATAAACAAAACCAAATACAAACAAAGAAATTAGAAACTTGACCTCAGGGGACTTCCCTGGCGATCCTGGGGTTAGGACTCAGCGCTTACAGAGTTTAGGCACAGGTTCGATCCCTGGTCGGGAAACTAAGATCCCGCAAGTTACGTACATATGCGGCCAAAAAAAAAAAAAGAAACTTGAACTCACAGGTCTACTTGGACAAATTCGGGAAGCTCTCCAGTCCCTGAAACGTTTCACAACACACGAGACGGGGAGTGCAAAGGAAGACCCAGTTAGAAACAAAGTGCAGTTAAGCCTTCCAGTCAGACCGACTGTGGGTCGCGGGAAAGCCCTTACTCAGTGCGATAACGGTTCCATAATTCTTTAGCATTCCGTCCGCGTAGAAAGCCTTCCGAGGAGGATCCAGGCGCTTCCACTCTTCGTATCTAAAGCCCACGTCCACATCCTCCAAGGTCACCGGCTCTTGGAACTGAAGGTTTGTCCACTATGGCCCGGGGTCATCCTATCACCTGCTTCGCCAAGAGACGTGGGGGATAGACGGGCCTGAGAAAAGGCGGTCGGGGGGCACCGAGGGGGGCAGAGCTCCGACGACCCCAAGCAGGGGGCGATGCACGGCCGGCGTCGACCCCCGCCAGGGGCTTAGGACCTGCACCCACTGTCACCTCGGGCGCTGGTGGCATGGCAAGTTGAGGTCACGGGGAGCACAGGTGCATAGAGTGCAGCTAGTCTGCCCTCCACAGCACGATTTCGACCGAACCCCTTCTAGCGGCAAAGCGACGAGCCACCAGCGGACCTGGAGTCTGAAGGAGCCACAGACCCCGCCCCCAGCCGACTTCCGGTCCTCTCTAGGCTGTGCGGAGGACCCTGCGTCTCTGTGGGCGGCTCCCTGGGACGCCTGGGTACCCCGGGACAGGGCTTTTACCGTAAACATGCGACCCGGGATTAGGATGCGCGGCGACGCTGCTTCGAGGCTTAGCCTAATCACTCTTCAGATTTTATGTGAGTCATCTTTCAAGATACTTTTACCCACTGTATTTCCCATTGGACATCTAAAAATTAATAATAAATAGGGAAAAAAAAGCAATGGTACTCCTAATATACGGAAATAACGAGTTAACATTTTAGTGAATTTTACTCTGATGATTTTCTACACATAGTTTGATATTTTTGTGTTTTTGTCATCTCCAGTTTTTCCACTTAATTCTTTCACGGAAGCACTCCTCTCCCCACCTCTGTACTGTGGTGCGCATTGTAATAGTCCATTAACTGGATTATCATCCTTTATTTACTCATTCGATGTCAAATCACCTGGATTGTGCCTGGGAATACCGGCCTTCCTTAGAATGGAGGTGCGGAGTTGTGTCTTTGCCTATCCTCTGGGAAGTGCTGAAGCCCGTCCTTGTGTTTTCTCTCCAAACAGCTCTTGAGGATGGTGCTGGTTCATTACACAGCCCCACTCTAATCAAAGGAGGACCTTCATATGATCTCGCTTTCCAGAGGAGTTTAACTTTTGAGAGCAATTTGTTAGTTTTTGGCCTATGGACCCTTCGAGTTTTGAATTTGAGTGGTGTTGGCTGCTAGAAAGCTTATAGCAAATCTTTCTGGTCAAGGATATATGACTTTAGCATGTGTATTTTTTTGTATTGCTAACCCTACTCTTGGCCCCCTCCCACTTTGCTATCATTGTTTTCCATCCCTTTGCCTTATATTTCTTGTTTGTTTTAAACGTATTTTATCTTGTGCTTTGGTTTAGGCCTCTGTAAACCATCTTAAATCCTTTTTTGAAACAAGGTGGTGTATAAAATTACAAATAAAATTGCTCAACAATTTCCCTACTGTTGAAATAAACTGTCCTAATATTTAGCTCTTTGAAATTTTGTCACAGATGAGCATTTTTGACCATAAAGTGCTTTTTTTATTTAGATTTTTTTTAAAGCCAAAGTCCTAGAAAATACTGGATCAAGAGAAAGGATATTCAATGAGTATTTCTTGAGGCTTGTGGATGCTGTGGAATACAGAGATGATGGGGCTGGGAGGGACAGCCAACATTGAGGGTTTACTCCATGCCAGGTACTTGCTAAACCCTTCACGTGAGTCTACTCTCAAAATTCTTTTTTTTTTTTTAAATTAAAAAAAATGTATTGTTGGCTGCGTTGGGTCTTCGTTGATGCGCACGGGCTTTTTTTTTTTCTTTCTTGTTGCGGCGAGCGGGGGGCTACTCTTCTTTGCCGTGCGGGGGCTTCTCATTGCGGTGGCTTCTCTTGTTGCGGAGCACAGGCTCTAGGCCGCGGGCTTCAGTAGTGGCACACGGGCTCAGTAGTTGTGGCGCGCGGGCTTAGTTGCTCCGCGGCACATGGGATCTTCCCAGACCAGAGATCGAACCCGTGTCCCCTGCATTAGCCGGCGGATTCCTAACCACTGCACCACCAGGGAAGGCCCCGTGCATTCTTATAAAAGTTAAATAACCATAGAAAACAGGGCCCAGTGAAAGAGTTCCCAGTAACGAGGGCTGTCAGAGATCGGGGAAGGACAACACTGTGAGATGAAGGTAGTCGGCTGCCAAGGAGGCATGTATCCTAGGGACACATCTGAGAGGAGAAAGGACTATTTGCAGTTGTTTATGTTTAATTGTCAATTAAAATTTTAAATTTACAAACAAATTTTCTTAAGTTTAACTTACTTAACTTTAATGTTCTGTTTAGAAATCTTGTATTTTTTGTATAAAAATAAGAGCAATAACTTGTTCCTTGATTAATGTTCAGTTAGCCCTTGGGTTTGACATATTAGATTTGCTTGAACATTACTCATGCCATTTACAAAGTTAGTTAATTAAATTCTCTTAAATATTTAAACTACATTTACAAATTTAATATACTTGCTTTTTTTCAAGCACTTCAAATGCCTCATAGACAGATTTACAAGTCAAACAAGAAAAAAATCTTAAGAATGTAAATAACTCTCCTAAACCTAATAATTCAAGCTTCTAAATGTGGCATATCAAGTTGTCTTCAAGATATCCGTACCATTTACAAATGTAATCAAATTATCTTATACTTTTCAAGCTTCAAATCACAAGTCTAGAATAAATTACACAATTCAGTTTGAAATCACAAGATTAGGGTGGGGGGGGATAGACTGCGAGTTTGGGATTGACATGTACATATTGCTATATTTAAAATAGATAATTATGGGCTTCCCTGGTGGCGCAGTGGTTGAGAGTCCGCCTGCCGATGCAGGGGACATGGGTTCGTGCCCCGGTCTGGGAAGATCCCACATGCCGCGGAGCGGCTGGGCCCATGAGCCATGGCCGCTGAGCCTGCGCGTCCAGAGCCTGTGCTCCGCAACGGGAGAGGCCACAACAGTGAGAGGCCCGCGTACGGAAAAAAACAAAAACACACAGAGACTATCTCAACCTTCCAAAATCTTTTCCCTAACCATTGCATAAATGAAGTAACATTATGGGTTGTTTTTATTTAGTCATTTCTATTTTTCTTCCCAAGGTGATAGAATAAAATACTTTCTGTTCATATTTTTCTTGCCACAATTCTACAACCATCTTCCTGATTTACCCCTACAACTAGAGAAAGGTCAGATAATTACCTTCTAACTGTAAACTTAGATTTAAAGAAAACTAATACAGTATATTTACTACTTTATATTATTTATCTATGCAAGGAAAAAATGAATACTTTAGAGTGAATGATGCAACTATTACTTGATACTATCATGTTCTCCTTCTTTAGTATACTTTTTTCTTTTACCTATACTTTTTTTGCTTCGTCCATAAAACGGGCATAATAATTTCTATCTTAGCTGTACTGCCAAATTTAGATGTCTGTCATAAGCATAATACCTCAACACATATTCATTTCTTCCTTTCTCCTTTCCTCGTGTCACAACCTTTCCCCAAAACTCAGATAAATGTTGAGAAGTTCCAGAGTCTCTTCTTTTTCCAAATGCAAGGCAGGGGTGCGTGTGCATATTTGGGAAGCAGTTTTGTAAAAGGGAAGAAAAACGTCTTTCTCCAGGGAGGCACACCTCTCCTTACTGTGATCCCTCCACTGTCCACAGTTGGGTTGTGTTTTTTAAAAATTAATTAATTAATTAATTTTTGGGCTGTGTTGGGTCTTTGTTGCTGTACGCGGGCTTTCTCTAGTTGCGGTGAGCAGGGGCTACTCTTCATTGCGGTGCGCGGGCTTCTCATTGTCGTGGCTTCTCTTGTTGCAGAACACGGGCTCTAGGCGCGCAGGCTTCAGTAGTTGTGGCACGTGGGCTCAGTAGTTGTGGCTTGCGGGCTCTAGAGCTCAGGCTCAGTAGTTATGGCGCACAGGCTTAGTTGCTCTGCAACATATGGGATCTTCCCGCGTCCCTTGCATTGACAGGCAGATTCCAAACCACTGAACCACCAGGGAAGCCCCACAGTTGGGTTTTGAGATGATTGACTGCTTTTTTTTTTTTAATTTTTAAAACAGATTTATTTATTTATTTATTTTGGCTCTGCACGTCTTCATTACGGCACGTGTAGCACATGGATCTTCATTGCGGCATGCCTGTGGGATCTACTTCCCTGACTAGGGATCGAACCCAGGCCCTCTGCCTTGGAAGCGCTGAGTTTTACACAGTGGACCACCAGGGAAGTCCCTTGGCTGCTTTTTCTTTTTTTAGCCAAATTTTTTTAATATATGTATTTTTTAATTTTTCATTTATTTTTTGGCTACATTGGGTCTTTATTGCTGCGTGCAGGCTTTCTCTAGTTGCCGCGAGCGGGGTGTTCTCTTCCTTGCAGTGTGCAGCTTCTTGTTGCGGTGGCTTCTCTTGTTGCGGCACACGGTTTCAGTAGGTGCGGCGTGTGGGCTCAGTAGTTGCGGTGCTTGGGCTCTAGGGCACGCAGGCTTCAGTAGTTGTGGCGCATGGGCTTAGTTGCTCCTCAACATGTGGGATCTTCCTGGACCAGGGATCGAACATGTGTCCCCTGCACTGGCAGGCAGATTCCTAACCACTGTGCCACCAGGGAAGTCTGACTGCTTTTAAAAATAGAAATAGTGTATATACTTGTGTTTTTGGATTAGAGGATTTTTAAGATCCTAAGAAAAACATTTTAAGAAGAAAATATACTTATTTGATTGATATTTAAATCAAATCAGTTTAGAGCAATCTAGTTTCTCAAAGAAAAGAAAAATTAGCCAATCAATCAGTCAATAATTTGTGATAAGATTGATTGCATTCGTGATCCCAATTTTTGACCTCTGTCTGTATCCACATTCTTTGCCCTGTGACTTTATAATACCTCTCAAAACAGACGTAGAGGGGACTTCCCTGGTGGTCCAGTGGTTAAGACCCTGTGCTGCCACTGCAGGAGGCACGGGTTCCATCCCTGATTGGGGAACTAAGATCCCACATGCCACGCAGTGCAGTCCAAAAAAAAAAAAAAAAAGGATGTAGAGCCCATTTCCCTACCCCTTACATCTGACTTAGCCAGGTACTTGGTGTCAGCAAATAGGATGTTAGCAGGCTGTAGGCCTGCAGAAGATTAAACAAGTGCTTTCGTGTTGGCATTTCCTCTCTTACTTTTCTGCAGTTGCTTCAAGAACATGCTCAGTCTTGCTTGAGGACATGTCTTGGTTGCTGGGGGGATGTGAGAAAGACACATGGAAGAGAGTCCAGTTGTCTAGAAGTCATACTAGACCAGCCAGCCACCAGCTAGACCCATTGACTAACTGAAGATTCATTAGTGAGCTCAATCTAAATCAACAAAACTGCTCAGTTGACCATTGGTTGTGAGAAATTATCTACAATTATCGTTTTATTTATTTATTTATTTTTTGGTTGCATCGGGTCTTTAGTTGCGGCATGTGGGCTCCTCAGTTGTGGCATGTGAACTCTTAGTTGCAGCATGCAGGTGGGATCTAGTTCCTTGACAAGGTATCAAACCCGGGCCCTCTGCATTGGGAGCGCAGAGTCTTAACCGCTGCGCCACCAGGGAAGCCCCTACAATTATTGTTTTAAATCACTAAGGTCTGGAGTTGTTATTCAGTAATGAAACCACACAACTCATCTCAGGACGTAACAAACCTCAGGTTCTTTATGCCTTGGCACTGAAAGAATTCGGTGAGGGACAAAGTGATAGGTAAGAAGTGGATTTATTAGTATAGGACACTTGAGAAGGATATAAGCAGGTGAGTCAGAGGGGTCTGCCCTGAAAACTAAGTGGACTACATTTTTGCAGTCAAAGGACAAGTGGGGAGAGAGAGAAGCCCACCTTCCTTCTCTTTCTTTGTAAAGATGTTGCAGGAAAATGGGCGCGAGAGGATGGTAACATCCCAGGTCTTGGGCGAGTCCCTGGGACGGGCCGCCAAGTGAGGGTCCTTGACTTCACGCAGAAAAGGATTCAAGAGTGAGCCGTAGTAAAATGAAAGCAGGTTTATTGAGAGAGAGACACACGCAGCAGAGTGTGGGCCATCTTAGAAGGTGAGAGCAACCCAAAACATAGGGTGGTTAGTTTTTAATGGGCTGGGTAATTTCATAGGCTAATGAGTGGGAGGATTATTCCAACTATTTCGGAGAAGGGGCAGGGATTTCCAGGAATTGGACTATTGCCCACTTCTTGGCCTTTTACAGTCGGCCTCAGAACTGTCATGTCACCTGAGGGTGTGTCATTTAGCTAATGTATTACAATGAGTGTTTAATGAGGCTCGAGGTCCACTGGAAGTTGACTCATCTGCCAACTTGGGCCTAATCAGTTCTAACCAGCTTTTGTAGTATCGTTTTTCTCAACAGCTGTGTCATTCTTTAAGGGTTGTGCCTTACCCTCTTCCCTCCTCTCCTGTCTCAGTAATAGCTAACAGATACAGAAATTGGTACCAGAAATACCAATTTTTTGTTAAGCTTTTAACAAAAGCTTAAAATATGTGACTTTTGCTCTGGGACAGGGTGGCAGGGGGGCTGAAAAATAGTTAAGAAAGTGTTAAAGAAGGAGAAATGGTGACCTGTATATGTAGTGGCAAACAATTAGTAAAACTGTCACCTGTGATAGAAAATATACCTAGTGAACTTGTAGACTTGAGCCAAGAAATTTCCAGGCAGAATGCAGAAAATGTCAGCTGGATCTTACTATTGGTAACTGAAAACTGGGTCGCCTCTTGGTGGGTCGCAGCCAAAAGACACAACCAAGCCAAAGATCTAGAGAAGCCAGGATTCATCACTTGCAGCACGTAAGGAGAACACTGGGGATCCTTTCCAAAGCAGTGTCTCACCAAATAGCAAAATCAGGTAAGTTTTAAGCTAAGGGTGCATGCATATTCATGAAGGGGTTTGGGCAGAGAATTCAGCATAGAAATGGGGCGAAGGTCAACAGACTCCAGGCTCTAGTTGATTGACTGTTACCAAAGTCAGAAAAGGTCATCATTCCTTAGGTTTTAGTTGATCTGGTAGTTGAGTGCTCCAGGGGGTTTGAATTCTGCAAAACAGCTCAAGAATGTGCTTCAGGCTAACCTTTACTGTTGAAACAGAACTGGGAGTCTTTACAACTGATTTATTATCTTTGCTATTGTTAAGTTATCTCCCTGGCCTGGTAATAGCTGTTTGTTTTTACCTTCTTTTGTTCCCTTAGAATCATTAACCACCAGACCTATTCGGCAAGGGCAAGCATTGTGGCCAGGCTTGGATTACAAAATGGAATGGCTTAAGTTTCTCTTATGTTAAAAAGGTTATGTCTGGTTCTCTTCCTCTGGGGGACCCCCTACCCTACCTTCTTTGTTTTTTTTTTTAATTAATTAATTTATTTTTGGCTGTGTTGGGTCTTCATTTCTGTGCGAGGGCTTTCTCTAGTTGTGGCGAGCGGGGGAGCCACTCTTCATTGCGGTGCGCGGGCCTCTCACTGTCGTGGCCTCTCTTGTTGCGGAGCACAGGCTCCAGACGCGCAGGCTCAGTAGTTGTGGCTCACGGGCCCAGTTGATCCGAGGCATGTGGGATCTTCCCAGACCAGGGCTCAAACCCATGTCCCCTGCATTGGCAGGCGGATTCTCAACCACTGCGCCACCAGGGAAGCCCACCCTACCTTCTTAAACTGTGTTTGATAAAATTTTATAAGAAAGAGATGAGCTAAAGGAAGAACTGGTCAACTTATAAGCAGAATTTGGAGGAAATGTGAAGGGGGGGGCAGAATTTTCTGGGTTGGAAAATAAAATTATTTCTCATTCCCAGCCTCTTAGGTCAGTAAAAAATGATCAAAGTTAAGAAATGGCCTCAAAGGTGTGGCTGAATACTGTTAAGTCCTCTGAAAAAATCAAGGCAATGCCTAGTCCACCCTCTCAGCTGGACAAAAGGGCTTCTAGGAATTTTAAGGCATTACTCCCACAGCATCCTGATACAGCCCAGAGACTTTAGTCAATGGAGACTTAGTCAACAGAGAAGCATGTCCCAAGAGAATTTTGGGTGTGGCTCTTGGTGCATGAAGTAAAGTCAATCAGATACATAGAAAAACTCCAAAGTTTTTAAGGGTCTTATACCCCCCAAATCACTGCTAGTCTAGGCTCTGTGCAAAGAACTGACTATTCAACTTGTACAAAGGCCTCTAGGCTGCCTACCTAGAGAAAGCTCTAGGCTGCCTACCTAGAGAAAGCAAGCTGAGAAAATTTCTCAGCTACCATCAGTCGTTGTTTCTTCCGTTGAAGCCAAGGTGAAACCGTGCACCTCAGATTGGGACTCAGTTCGGGACTCGAACCTGGCCAAAACCCTGCTTGGGATTTGAACCCACAGTCTTTTAATTAGAATCACTCACATGGTATCTGGACTTACTGAGGCTCATGTTCTTTGTGTCTCAGCACAGAAGGAATTCAGCAAGAGGCAAAATGATAGGCAAGAAGTAGTTTTATTAATATAGGACGCTTGTAAGAGATGCAAGCAGGCAGGTGAGGGAGCTCTGCCCTGAGGATTAAGTGGGCTACAATTTTATAGTCAAAGGAAAGGGGGAGGGGAAAAGACCACCTCCTTCGAATAGACGTGAGACTTACATCACTAGTTCCTCCTTCCTTCATATCAGGCAGGAGAGTGGCAGAGGTCAAACTAGGATTATCATAGCGTTTATTCAAATCAGAGAAGGGTGGTGACATTTTTCTTCCACCTAATGGCCTGGGGCATATCTCGTGCTTTTATTTATGGCTTTATAGTTAAGCCAGGCTGCTTTGTTCCACAACGTTCCAATAGCTTTCTTGAGCAATCATTAACATACAGTGGTCTCCCAAAGTTTCCTAGGTTTCCCTCTCTATCTGTAGCCCCCTACTGGGACTTCTACAACTACCTGTATAACTATCGTATTCTACCTCTATCAAAGGAACATGATGGGAAAGGAAAGATTCCCTCAGAGTTGGGTGAGCCAAAAGCCATGGAGTATAGTGGATTGGGGAGCCATTCTGAAGGAAGAGAACGAGGTCTCATCAGAGAATATTCCCCATCCCCAGAGTAGGGGGACCTGGCTGGATTTGCCCAGCTGATTTCAGAAGTGTTCTGGACAAGTGACTTCCATATGCCAACTATTCTTCCTTATTCTTTTTCAGGGGAGTGTCTATTGTTATTCTGTCCCTGACTCACCATTGTATTTTGGGTCTGTGGGGGATAAATAACTTGTCTTTTTAGATCATAGGTATTGCATTCAAGAGCCACATTCAGACCTGATGTCGATCACAAGATCCTGGACTTTGAGCCTAATGTCGTGAATGGATGCGTCTTTTGGGGGTCCTGAAATGGTGATGAGCATATTTTGCATGGAGAGAGAACAGAAATAATTGTGGCCAGAGGACAGATTGGTAGGTTGATTTAATTGATGGCTCCAATTCTTCACCCTTCCCTATATTCACACCCTTTGTCCTGTGAATTTTCAGTTCCTTCCATAACAGAAGCAGAGTCTAATTTCTCACCCTCCTAAAGAATCTGAATTTAGCCATGTGACTTGCTTTGGCCATTGTAGTAATGTTAGCTGACTTGACATAAGTAGAGGTTAGAAAAACTGTGTTTCTGCTACTTCTCTTTTCATTTATTTATTTATTTATGGCTGCGTCAGGTCTTTATTGTGGCACAAGGGATCTTTCATTGCGGCGCGCAGGCTCTTCGTTGTGGCACACGGGCTTCTTTCTAGCTGCGGCACACAGGCTCCCCTCTAGTTGTGGCACGTGGGTTTTCTCTCTCTAGTTGTGATGTGTGGGCTCCAGGGCATGTGGACTCTGTAGTTTGTGGCATGCAGGCTCTCTAGTTGAGGCTTGCAAGCTCAGTAGTTGTGGCACGTGGGCTCAGTAGTTGTGGCACGCAGGCTTGGTTGCCCTGCAGCATGTAGGATCTTAGTTCCCTGACCAGGGATCGAACCTGCATCCCCTGCATTGTAAGACGGACTCTTTACTGCTGGACCACCAGGGAAGTCCCCTCTGCTACTTCTCTTGCTCCTCTGTGATCACCATGAAAACATGTCCAAAACATTCCCAGCTTAAGCTGCCAGAGGGACATGAATGACACATGGAGGAAACTGAGTTGCCCAGCTGAGGTTATCCTAGACAAGCCAGCCCTCAGTTGACCTGCCAATTGATGACAAACACATGAATGTACCCAACTAATAGCAGCCAAGCCTGGCCCAGATCAGCAGAATTGTCCACTTAAACCACTGACTGTGGGGAATAATCAATGGTTATTGTTTTAAGTTGCTAAGCTTTGGGATAGTTTTGTTACACAGCAATAACTAACCGATACACGGTTATTGACTATGTATGTACATTTTTAAAAGATTGGAAAAGGACTACACAAACGTTAAGAAAAATGAATTATGGTGATTTTTAGTTTTTTCTTCTATTATCCCTATAACTGTGTTTCCCAGTTATAATAAAAAGAAAGCAGAGTAACATAATGGTAAAGACTTCAGGTAATAGACTTCAGAAAAATCTTAGGTTCCTAGTATAAAACAGATTTGGATTTTACTTACACTTGCACTTTTCACTTAGACCCTGGGAGAGTTACTTAGCCTCTCTAAACCTCAATTTCTTTATCTGCTAAATGGGCATACTTCATAAAGTTGTGAAAATTAATTAAGATAAAATATATAAAGGGTATAGTATGTATCCGACAGAATAAAAACTCAGATTTTATTATTATTTTTTAATTTTTATTGGAGTATAGTGGACTTACAATGTTATGTTAGTTTCAGGTGTACAGTGTACATTGTGTTTTTTTTCTTACAAATTTATTTATTTATTTTTGGCTGAGTTGGGTCTTTGTTGCTGCACGCGGGTTTTCTCTATTTGCGGCGAGTGGGGGCTACTCTTCATTGCAGTGCGCAGGCTTCTCATTGTGGTGGCTTCTCTTGTTGTGGAGCACAGGCTCTAGACACATGGGCTTCAGTAGTTGTGGCACACAGGCTTAGTAGCTGTGGCTCGTGGGCTCTAGAGTGCAGGCTCAGTAGTTGTGGCGCATGGGCTTAGTTGCTCCGCGGCGGCATGTGGGATCTTCCCGGACCGGGGCACGAACCCGTGCCCCCTGCATCGGCAGGCGGACTTTCAACCACTGCGCCACCAGGGAAGCCCCGGCAGGCGGATTCTTAACCACTGTGCCACCAGGGAAGCCCCAGATTTTATTATTAATAATAAAATATTTTTGAAGATTACAATGAGGTCCTATTATTTGATTAGCAGTAATTGACAAACAAATTCAATAGATACAACTCAGTTCCTACCGGTAAATCATATACATAACAAGACAAATACAAATACTAGAACAAAGTTCTCAGACATTCCACTCCATTTGGTTTTATAGAGCCTTCATGGTATCCAATAAATGTTTGTTGAATGAATGAAAGCAAACATGCATTCTTATTTATTTTCACATTTAGAGGGACTAGCCCAAAAGCTATGTAAGAGGAAGACCTAAGACTTATACCCGGGTCCCAAAACTTAAAGTGAAATGATCTTCCTAACTGGACAAGACCATTAAGCATCAGATCCCAAGAAACACTGGAGATGAGAGAAGGGCGAAACTGACCCAGGTTTGGAGGGTGGTCACAGAAGGCTTCCTGACAGAGATGGAATTAACATTGGATATGTAGGGGAGGGAAGATAATTTTTCCTCTACCCCTCTGAATTCTTAGCTGAGACCCCTGCAATAAAAGACAGATTAACAAGAGGAAAACAAGTAGAAGTGCACTGACTTGTATACCTCATATATACCTGGGAGGAGATACCCAGGGAAAAATGAGTAACTTCCTGATGTAGCTTAGAATTCAGGATTAAATACCATCTTAATAGGGAAGGGGGAGGGGTTATGTAGGCCTCTTAGGGGAGAGTAAATGATTTTTAAGGAAGCCAACGGGCCCTTAAGAGAATAGATGGGAGATACGACAGTTTGTGACAAAGTTTGGTGCGATGTGGACTTCTAGTCTCCTCTTTGAGGATAAACAGTCTTCTCTGGTTGATGAAACTCCTGGGGAGGGGAATCCATGACAATCCATCCTGAGAGGATCTGTCTTTAGGCAGATAAGGGGGATTCCGAGAAAGCCTCTCCCTGCATTTGCTGTTTTTCAAGTGCCTACAGCTCAAAATATACCAAAGTGTCATATTTTGAGGTGGCATATTCTGCTGCCCTTCTGATGTTAAAGGATGAAGAAGCAGGTTGAAACAAAGAAAAGAGGTGGGTGGGGAGCAGATCCTGTTAAATGTGGATTGGAGGACAGGGAAGAAGTGGAGGAGCTCTGAAGACAACAGCGTGATACTTGGACCATCTGGTAGGAGTCAGAGAAAAGCTGGAAAGGTCTCAAATGTCTGTTTGTTCCCTCCTCTGAGAAGCCTCCCTGGATCACCCCCAGACCTGGCTTGGTGCATCTCCTCTGGGACCCCACGGCCCCTGCGCTGCCCTGACACTTCTCACCTGAGCTATTGTCACTGCTTGGCGCTTCCTCCTTTGAAGTGGAAGCTCCCTAAGGATAGAGAGACATTGGCTTCCCAGTGCCTCCACCAGGGACCCGCAAAGAGGAAGTGAACGTAATGAATAGAACGGATCTAGTGGATCTGAAGTGGGGATGTGACATGATAAAGACAATATTTCGTGAAGTGGGTTTGGCGGTGGTGGGGTTCTGGGAGGATTTGAGCTGGGCAGGACCCAAGGAAGGGCCATTACCAAAACCTGGAACATTGAGGATACACCCCAGGGCCTTGGCAGTGGGAATGGGAAGGCAGAGATGGGGAGATGAGGAGCGGAGAGGCTTCAGAAGCGGTGCTGACTCAGGGCAGCCGTGGGCAGAGGGAGGCACTGTGGCACGAAGCGTGCACCGGGGTGGGGGGGTGTCCTGGGCGCAAGGAAGGGGTGTTTCCCATAGACAAAACCCGTCTGGGTCTCTCCCTGTCAGGCACACATTTGAGACAAATCCCATAGCATCATGTAGCATGGAAATAGACTTTGTGATATTGCGATTTATAATAAGAAATACATATTTGGTTTTTGTCCCTGTTCCCCACACAGAGCTCCTAAAATCCTTGGAATTTCCTAAGAGATAAGAGCGATATATAAAGGTGCATTTTTTTTAAAGGTGCTTTTGTTATTCATAACAAGGCCCTTTCAGCCACACCTGAGTTTATGTTAATGAGGTGACTTTTGGAAAGCCCCTAAGGATGGGGGCTGGTTGCCAGGGGAACCAACCTTGATTAGAGAGTTGGAACTTTTGGCCCCATTCTCCCACCTCTGGAGAAGGGGAGAGGGGCTGGAGGTTGAATCAGTAACCAGTGGTCAACGATTTAATCAACCATGCCTGTGTAACGAAGCTTCCGTAAGAATCTCTGAACCGTGCGGTTTGGGAGAGCGTCCTGGTTGGTGAACACCTGCCAGCTATGCCTCCACCTGCCAGGAGGGTGGCACACCCAGAACTCCATGGGGACAGAAGCTCTTGTGTTCTGGACTCTTCCAGACCTGACCCTATCTCTTCATCATCTGGTTGTTCATTTGTATCTTTTTCTTTTTAAATATTTGTTTATTTATTTGGCTGCGCTGGGTCTTAGCTGCAGCATGCTGGATCTTTGTTGCTACATGAGGGATCCTTAGTGGCAGCATGTGGGCTCCTACTTGTGGCATGCGTGATCCAGTTCCCTGACCAGGGATCGAACCTGGGCCCCCTGCATTGGGAGCGCTGAGTCTTAACCACTGGACCACCAGGGAAGTCCCCATTTGTATCTTTTAATATCTTTTGTGATAAACTGGCAATCTAGTAAGTAGACTGTTTTCTGAGCCGCTCTAGCAAATTGATCGAACAAGAGGAAGGGGTTGTTGGAACTTCTATAGCCGGTCTGTCAGAAGCATCTGGACTTGCTATTGGCATTTGAGGTGGGGGTGGGGGTAGTCTTCAGGGACTGAGCCCTTAACTCGGGGGATCTGATGCTATCTCCAGGTAGACAAGTGCCAGATTTGAGTTAAATTGTAGGACACCCACCTTTGCTGGGGAAAGAGAAAACAAGGAGGTCAATAAGAGAAGCAGCCGCAGCCCTCTGACCTTCGTCTCATTCTGTGGAGGCGAGCCAGGCCAGGGGTAGCTGGGCCTGCTTTACAGTGTGCATTCCAGCGAAGGGCCTTCTTGCCATCACTCTGCCTTTGTAT
Source organism: Delphinus delphis (assembly GCF_949987515.2). NCBI lineage: Eukaryota > Metazoa > Chordata > Mammalia > Artiodactyla > Delphinidae > Delphinus > Delphinus delphis. Next base: position 40,641,778 of record NC_082692.2, on the reverse strand, counting down.
AGAGCTAGCATGGGAAAGCAGCCTTGTCAATGAAGGAACACCAGGCTGCTTGGCACCATTCAGTCTGGATTCGGGGGGCCAGCCCATTACAGGAGTTGTCTGAGGATGCCAGTAACTGGACACCTCTGGCCTATGGATGTTACTGTGTCCCCAACTGGCCAAGGAGGGGGGCAGAGAATATTTGGAAAAGCCCCCAGTCCAGCGGTCAGCTGAGCTTGGGTGTGGCTCCTCTCACTGGGAGAAGGAAGGAGGGCTACTCCTACCCAGCCCACTGTTCAGGCCAGCCAAGGTCATGTAAAAACAATCTCGTCCATTACACTACACATCACAACTGAATGCAGGGACTCCCCCACCTCCTCACCAGGATAGCATTTGGCTTTTAGCCTGCACTCAGCCCTTCTCACACTCAGCCTGCTAGTAGGCTGGCAATCAGGTTCCTGGAAATCTCATTCTTTTTTAGCAGACATGGGAACCCACATCCCTAAGCCCAGCCCAGTGCCTCCTATGCACTCTGATTCACAACGTCCACAGTTCAGAGATGCTGGACATGCCAAATTCACCCTGGTGTGGTCCTCCTGAGAATTAAGCAAGAAACTGTTCTCACTCTCGAGGAAGCCTAACCATCTGCTGGAAATGAATTGGAGAAATTGCTCTTAGTAGGGATGCTCTAAGAGAGGGTTCAAGTCAAAACATGAGAAGGCCGGTGAGCCCAGCTTCCATGCAGCCAATCATCACAAAAGTCTGTGCCGTGAACTTTGCAAAGCAGGTTCACTGCATGATGTGATGGAACAGAAAACTTTGAAGAACCGTGTTCTTAGCTAAACCTTGAAAAACTTGAGGCATTGGGCACCAGGAATGATTCCCAGACTGCAAATGAAGAGTTGGTTAAGTGGAGCTGAGAGGTATACTCATATCCATGTTTATTTCAGCAATGGATGCATGCTCACAGGTATCCATTTGGTGCCTGCCTGCATCCGTTGCCAAATCCCATACTCCAGGTGGAGGGAGATTCTGTGGCTTTCGTCTCTTAAGCTATTGACTTTTCTCAGAAAGTCCAGTTTCTGCCCATGTTATTCCATCACTTGATTTTGGTCTTGTGAGGTTGCCCCTCTTTTGATTCATTCATACAATTTGCTAGGGATCTGCTTCCAGTCATGTGCTCGATAGGGCAGACCACTGCTTTTTGTTCTTGTTAACTGGTGGGCTGAATCCCTCCTCTTCCCCCATCTTTTATAACCCAGTAGTCTGGTGTTCACCTTTTTATGGTGTTTGGCAGTTGGCAACCATGTCCCATCAACTGGGTTTTGCTGATTTTCTGGACCTTGACATTTAGATACCTCTGGCAATCTCTTGTAACTCCCTTCTCTCTCTGTCTCTGTCTCACTCACACACACACACACACAAACACACACCTGTTCTGCTTAGATTGAACTAAATAAGTGTCTTTGATCTGGGCCTTTACATCCTTGGTGTGTACAACTGGAGCAGGATATGGTTGTTTTCTTTATTTTAATTAACTAACGAATTAATTTTAATTAATTTTAATGCTATTCAGATGGTTAGGTCCTAAAAACTTGTTCAAACAATCTACTGAGTGGTTTGGGCAAAGGAAGGATTTTCTCATTTGGATGGACACCCAGTGGCCTAAAATAAACTTTCTTCAGAGGCTGTAAAACAGCAAACACATGAAGGTACGCTGCGGGGTGGGGGGTGGGGGGGAGGCACCGGGTTCGAGGCAGGGCAGGTGCCAGTTTATACTGACGCTGCACAACTGAGCTTGACACCTGAACACGCTCCTTCCCCTGGCTGCATTGCCCCAGCTCCATGGCACTACGGACTGAGGAATCTAGACCTCTTTGCAGGAGACGAAGGTACAATTTCAGAAGAACTACAAATCTTGAGAAGAATTTGATTTAACTTCCTTAATACCTGCAGAGCCCATCTGCTCCCTGCCTTATTCTGTCCCTCCTAAGTTCTCACGCCTCACAGCTCCGGGATGTATTTAGATTTCGGTTTTGGCAACTTCGTCCTGGCAGAATAGAGGGTGGAGTGGAAGGCTAGACACAGGCCAAAACCTTATGGGGCTCCCCACGCCTTCCAGGATAGAGTTCTAACGCCTTTCTTACAGGGGCAGAGGACACACAGCTGCCGCCAGGGCCCACCTTTCTTCCAGCCTCCCGCGGGGAGGGGGTGAGAGGTGCGCACCGAGGCCCTGCCCACGAGAGGGCACGCTTGCGTGCCTGATGCAGCAGCGGCCATCTTTGACCCGGGCAGCCGGCTCACCCCCCGGCGTTCTCAGAGGGGTCGCGCGGTTCCCGCCGGTAGCGTGTAGGCTACCTCCACCGCCTCACCCCTTGGCAGACCTGTGCTCAAGACCAAGGGCCCCAGCCCCCACCCTTCCGGCCTCCATGTAAAACCTCGAGCCAGTATCCTGGTGGCCAGTGCCAGCTCTCCAACCTTTCTACCTGGTAACTCTGGACAGGTACCTCAGTTTCCTTATCTGTAAAGTGGGAGTTTAGGGCCCCCCCTATTCCCGGTCACCAGCTATATAATACCTATTGATTGGGCATGTATGATAAATTCTCAGCATAAAGCCCGGCACAGAGTATGTTCCATAAATGTCTCCGAGATTTTCCTGCAGGAAATTGCAAGGGGCCTTGTATCCACCACCCTTTCAGCCACCACTGCTGCAGGGGCCCCCTCCCTATGACTGCAGTCAGTACGTGGGCTCTTTGAAGACCAAGTCGGAGGGCCCAGGGGATTGGCAAGATGCCCTCGGGGGAGTGAAAGAGAAGCCTGAATCTTTTAGGACTTGCATGTGACCACTTTGGAAGGGTGTCAGAAAACAGACCAGGGTGCCCAGGACTGGAAAGACTTTGTAGATTTTGGAACATTTAAACGCCCCCGTGCTTGTTATTTTTATCACCCCTGGCTGTGTCCCCATAGGGACTCCCATGCAGCACAAAACTCCTAGAATGAAAAGCCCTGTGTGTGTGCTAGCTGTGGGGGACATCGGGAAGAGGGAGCCGGGACACTGTGTCCCAGGTGGAGCCAAGCGTGGGTGGTGGCTCCCCGAACGGAGAGGGATTCAGGCCAGGCCTGTGGGGGTCCCCAGGCAGGTGCAGCTGCCCCACCAGCTCTGCAGCCAGAGCCTAGCAGTTTGGAGACCCCTGACTCTCTGTGGGGATGGGAAACTTGCCTGGAACCCAAAGAAATGAGGGTAGTTCCTGGAGAAGGGGCTGGAGAAGAGTGGGGAGGGGCCAAGGCCTTCTAGGAGGCTGGAGAAACACACCCAGCCCTCCACAGGATTCAGGAGGCCCGAGATGAGACCTGTCAGTAAAAACCAGGTGAAAGCCAGGCATGCCCAGGTTCCCCGTCCAGCCTGATGGACAGAAGGGTAGCAGAGGAGACAAAAATGATCAAGTGGGAGTGGAGGGATTGCAGTTTATTTTCAGACACACTCAGAGGGTGGGAGGTGGCCAGCTGGCTCCATCTGCACCCCCTCCCTGCATTTGGCTTCATCAAGAACTCCTCTCCCCTGACCTCCAAACCCCTAGGCTGTACAAGGTAGACGAGGCACTCCTACCCCACCCATCAGGAGAGGCTTGGGCAGGTGTGGAGTGAGGAGTGTAGAGACTGGGGGTAGAGTTCAAATATTCACAGTTCCTCTATCCGTAACCCCAGATTACACTGTGCCCAGGCCACGAGGGCGGCTCCCAACCCTGGGATTCCTAGTGGTGTTAATAGCCCTTCTCTCACTCAGAAACTTCAAGTTGAGCTCCCTACCCCCTTTCCCTGACCATAACAAAACTGCAGTCCTAAACCCTGTAGCCTGGGCGAGGAGGGGGCCTCAGCACCGCACTCACCCAAGCCCCCTGCCTGCCTTTTCTGGAGTGATGGGGGTGGGGCGAGCTTCACTTGTAGTGAGCAGGGGTGGGGTCTGGGTGTGGGAGCAAGTGGTAATAGGTGAGGGGAAGGGAGAGAATGAGGGCCTCAGGAGGCAGGCTTGGAAGGTGCTGATGGTCTGCACCCCTACTCCACCCCCACTGCACCCCCAGAATCCCTGAGAGTCCAGCTGCAAAGGCAATATGGGGCAGTGGGAGCGGGGCGGGGAGGAGAGCTGAGCCATACCTCGTCTCCACCCCCCACTGGTCCTGTTCCTGGGGGACATGATGTTTAGGAAGGGCCAGGACTGAGCTCCAGGCCCAGCATTTAAGCTCTGACCTTCCAGAACAGCTGAATCCTGGGAAAGGGTAGGGCTATTAACCCCCACACCCCAGACGTCCTGGCTTTGGGTAGAGAGGTGGGAATCGGAGGGGGGCAGTGTCCCCCCAAGGATATTATAAAAAGCTAAAACCGTTAACAACTCCTTGGGGAGAAGCGGCTCATAGCCTCTTGCTTCCCCAACTTATCATCTCCCCAAAACCCAGTAGACAGGGCTGAGGGGGTCCCAGAGAGCTAAGGGAGGGGGCCATAGCCCCTCTCTGAGAGGGGGCCCTTTAGCACCATGCAATGTTGGGGCACCCGTGCAGTCTGATGGACCCCTGGGCAGGGACCCTCCAAACCTGGAGTGCCCACTTGCTAAAGCTTCTGTGCTCTTAAGGAGGGGACCCCTGCAGGGGAGGAGGTGAAGGGAGAAGACTGGGCCAAAGTCCACGCAGGGGTCTCAAGACCCCAAAGGACCCCTCCAGGAGTCATGACTTGAAAAATCTTCGTAACACAAACTGGCCCAACAAAACCACAGCCAGACCTATCAGCACATTCCGGATGGGACCGTTTCCCAAGTCCAGGGCTGCCACCTGCCAGGAGAGACAGAGTGGTCATAGGGGGGCTGGCGGCATATTCGGCTCCTGGGGACTGGGGTGGGGCTGGGAGAGGGGCGGCCCTAGCAGCAGGGAGGAGGTGGTCAATGCTTGGGCACTCACCCAGCCACCCCTCTGTGCGATCCACCGGGCAATGCAGTGATGCAACATGAAGTCGGCCACGAAGCGGGTCACCTGGCCCAGGAAGCCAGTCAGGCCGCGCTGGTAGACGTGGAGGGCCAGGCGGTAGCCAAAGCCCAGCAGAGCCACCACTCGGCCCCAGTTGATGCCGCTCTCAAACAGGCTGTGGGCCGAGGAGATACAGTCAGTGGAGACCTCTAGAGGGCCCTTCATCTGTTTGCCTCTCCCACCCCCTTGGAGACCCCTACCCCTCTCCCAGCTGGAAAGCAAAATGGCTTAGCTGTGAATGGAGGTGGTAGAGGCTGCCCCAGCCTGGCCTCAATTTGGTTAGAGCCCGTGTCTCTGTGAAAGGAGAAAGCTCAGAGGGCAGATGAATGGGATGCTGCTGCTGGGGCTGTGGCCCCAGGGCTGGGGGAGCAAAGGGGCACAGAGAGCGTGGAGGGCAGAGCGAGCAGACGGAGGCAGCAGGGAGATTACCTGTGGGCATTGCTGCTGGCCTGGCAGCCCGAGGGACAGCAGAGAGAAAAGGACAGAAGAGGAGGTTAGGACAGTCCAGTCCTGGAATCACAGCTGAGTGGGCGGTGGCCTCTCAGGACATGGGCAGGATGTTTCAGCTCCGAGCACTAATTCTGAATCTATCGGCTACTCCTGCCTTCACCCTCAGCCTCGAACCTACCCTGAGACTGACCTCTTTAACCAGATGGTGACAACAGCTAACACCTTTAAGTGCAGACACTGTTCTAAGCATATTTCCCCTATTTTACGGACCAGGAAACTGAAGGCTAGGAAGTTTCACAAAGCCGGTAAATGGCAAAGCTGAGATTTGCCCAGGCTGCTGGTTTCTTTAACCACTGCCTGTCTGACACCAGATTATAGCATCTGGAAGCCATTTCCAGGACCTGGTGGGCTGAAGCCAGAGCCAGCAACCATCTTTGGTGTGAAATGTGGTTCCAAATCAGAAGGAGAGCCGTGTCCCAGCGGGGCTGGGGAGCTCTGGGGACACCCCCACCGCGAGCCCCTCTATAGCCCTGATCTAACAGGTCAAGTCCTCGGGGCCAGAGTTAACAAGGGCTGTGCGCTTATGCAGAGATGAAGAGTCTGGGCTCAGAAAGAGAAAGACAGGGGCCCAAGGCCCCGCGTGAGTTAACAGCAGACACGGGGACAGCAAACACGTCTTCTGGTGCCGACAGAGAAGTGTGTCCCCCATCCCGTGGGCAGGGCCTGGCATGGTGGTGACAGCACAGCGGAGAGGCAGTGGCCAGAGCTACCTTGAGGCGATCTTGGTGAAATACTCATAGGCGTTCTCTGCTGTTGGCTGCAGGTGCTGCAACATGGCCTGGAACTCGGAGTCGTAGCGCCGGTTGATGTCATCCCCGATGATGGCCAGCTGGCGACCCACCTGCCCCATGGTGCTCAAGGAACGGTAGGCAGCAGGTGAGCTGGGGCCTGGGCTCATGGCGAAGGGCTCCTCCCCGAGATGCCCCAGCCTTGGGCCCCCCCTCCTTGGCGGTCCCAACCGTGTTCTCAGACACGAGGGCTGGGCCCAGGGACAAGGGGCAGGCATGTGCTGAAAAGGATGCCAGGTCCCGGATGGGGGTGGGAACCCACATGAAAAAGGAGCAGCAGTGGGAAAAACCCCCAGGCCTGTCCAGCTCCCGGGACCTGCATGGTGACCCCACGTGAGCCTCCAACTCCCTGAACATGTCCCCGTGGGCCCAGGGGGCTGCTGCTCACCTGCTAGGTTCTAGGGACAAGGTGACCATTTCTGGGTCAGTGGGCGCAGCCGCCCCCTCGGCCTCCTGCTCCTGCTGATGGCGGTAAAAGACGTAGCTGCGGAAAACCTCCTCCGTGTCCCGGGCTACCTGCTCCTCTGAGGATCAAAGCCAGGAGTCAGGGAGGAGGTGCTCTGGGGATGGTTCACTCTGCCTGTGGACAGAGGTGTCCCTCCTCTAGCCCTTAGTTACCACCTAGGGCTGACACTGAAAAGAGGATTCTTGTCACAGCTGCCTTGTGGAATAGGTGACCCCCAGTTTACGGATGGGGAAACTGAGGTGCAGTGTTTACATAACTTGCACGAGCGTGTACAGCTGGAGAGAGCGGTGCAGCCAGGATAGAATCCCAGGCATTTGGGTCCCCGACTTTATTTTAGTTTGTCCAAGGCACCGAGCCCTTATGGCTTAGGGAACGTGGGAGACAGAATTTGAAATCGTAGCCCAGAAAAGCCACATCGGGAAATAGTGACAGACCTGGGACTGAACCCAAAGTCCAGGGAACAGCCTGTGCTGGGCCGCGAGCTGCAGGCGTCCCTGACGTTCCCCTTGGAAGAGGAAAGAGGGACAGCCATTTTACTTCCTCCCCAAAGTCGTTAACAATCCCTCTCCCTGTTAAGCGGACCTGACTCGGTGATAGGTGGATTTACTTCCTTATTTCTCCCAGGGCAGGGATAGGACAGCCACACCCCACTCTTCTTTCCTCCTCCTCGCAGATGGCAGGGTGCCCACCTCATGCACACTGCCCCGCCTCCCCCAGCCTCTGCACCCCCCACTGCTGCCCCCCTGCCTGCATTGGGTAGGGAGATGCTTTTCTCCTTTACCCAAGGTGAGGAAACTGAGGCGGGAGAGCCTGCCTTTAAATCTTGCCCGGCTTGTCCACATCTGCTCTCTCCATCCTCACAGACGGCCCTGGTGGTTATGGGAGGGGTGAGGGGGCAGAAAGACAGTTACCCGAAGTGGAGGAGGGGTCAGGTTCTTCTTCGCACCCCTGCCTGGGAGGACCTGGGCCTTGTCCGGATGCCATTTCTCAGGTCCTGGCAGGAATGGCAGTGTTAGCCTGTGGGGGTGAGTAGGAAAGCAGATGGGGACCAGAGGTTCCAACAGCACACGGAGGGAGGGGACCCCCACTCCTGAAAGACCGCACCGTCCTAAGAACTTACTGAGTATTTCACTGGCAGTTCTTCAAGGAGACTGGGAGTGAGAAAGGCCGGGCAGCCAAGATTCCCACCCAGGGGTCAGCCAGGGCCCAGGGAGGGGTGGCCGCAGCAGTGCCCGAGTGGATCTCTAGTCGCACTGGGAGGCGAGTTTCAGAAGCTGGGGTTCCTTCCACTGCTCCGGGGCCTCCTGCACCCTACGCAGCACACGCTTACTGCAGACTTGGCACCTTCCAGCCAATGACCCACGAAGCCCGTCCCCGAAGGTTCCACTTCCCCTTGGCTAGTCAGAACACACCTGTTTTCCAACTCAGGCCCGTTAGCCGCAAGCATTTCCTGAGTACCTATGGTATACTTCTACCATGTATGTTCAAGTACTCCCCAGGGAGTGTGGGACATGGAAAGAACACATTAACCTGGCAGGGTAAGCAATGTCATACCCATTTTACAGGTGGGAAAAGGGAGGCACAAAGAAGTTAGTGCCCAAGGCCACAGAGCTAGTCAAGGAGTCAGGTTGGTTATTTGAATTTCCACGAGTCAGTCCTCCACTCAGCACTCATTTCAGATTTATTTTTCAGTTTGTGGACCTTAGAGGGTGTCCTTTCCGGGGAAACTTCCCTTGTTTGCGTCCCGCCTGTGATCTTCACATTTCTGCCTAGCAGGTGGTTGAGGAAATCACATGTACCCCTTGCTCTCCTGTCTCCAGCCCCTATTTTCCTCCTTTGCCCAGTCCTGGCCACAACCCCAGTATGCTCTGTAAACCTCCACAGAGGGAGTATTTCCTGGACATAAGCTATTTCACTTTCAATTTGCACCCCCTTCACTTCCCCCCACCCCAAAGCTGCCTCCATCACCCAGGCGGGAAGCCACCCTCCTCCTCTCCCTGGGAGGGCCTGTGTCCCCTCCCCCCACCTTCCCTCTCAGGCCTGGGGCCATTTTCGAAAGTGCCTGAGGAGAAGGGTGGGGAAAGTCCGGACCACCTGTGCTCTCCACCCCTTCACTGTCTCAGGGCAGGGACAGGGAGAAGACCAACTCTCCCCTCCTCCACCCCTGGGTGCTCAGACTCCTTCTGACAGACCTTTGCCTGGCAGACCCCCATCCCAGAAGCTTCTTCCTGAACAAGGTACCTTCCTCTCTCCCTTGGTCTCCGAAACCCAGTGCCCCCAGGACAGCAGGGCTGGAGGATGCTGATTGCATCTCGACTGCCTCTACCGCTACCCCTGGGGCTCAATGCTGGGGAGAAAGTGGAGCCTCAGAACCGGCCCCAGGGCCAGAGGCCTATGCCAACCTGGGTCTACCTCTGCCCCCATCCAAGTGGCCTGACTTCCTGGTAGGGAGAGTCCACTGTGCCCCACCTGCGGGGTTTGCTGGGCCCAGGATGTTTCCCGGGGCGGGGGGGAGATGCAGACCTAGCCCTGCTGAAGACCTAGTCTTAGGGCTCCTGGGACAGCAGGAAGTGCTGTGAAAGTTCTCCCCCTGCCCTTGACCTCGGCTCTGACCTCCACTCCCATCCCCCAGACTGCTAAAGAACCTGGTTCTTTAGCAGCCGATTCTCTGGCACCAGGGCCAGGCCAAGAGGGAAAGCTGTCTGAGGAGCAGCCAGAGGGAGCCCCGGCCGGATCAGGCCCTGAGCAGGAGTTGGTGGAGCTGCCCAGACAAGCCTCGAGGCCTCCCCCTCCCCACCGGGTTCCCTGCGGGCTCCCTGCCTCACCCTGGGCCTGGGGCTGCCGAGAGTGGGGAGCATGGGCAGGACCCTCCCGACTTACCTGCCCGGACCCTGGCCCAGGCCCGGGACGGCTCAGCAGGGCAGAGGCTGGAGATCCTGAGGAGCCAGTGGCTGCTCCCAGGGTCAGGTACCCAGGTCTGGCTCCCAGGAAGGGGCGTCAGTGAATTCCTGGTGTCTGGATGCAGCCTCTGCTGGTCCCAGCACGGCCCTGGGGACCCGCGAGGCTGCGGCGATCATAGAGGTGCCGGCGGTTCCCGGCTCCAATCAGCTCCCTCTAGAGGAAGTTGCTCTGTGGCCGCCGGATGCAGATGCCCCAGCCTACAGGGCTCCCAGGCGGAGAGAGCGGCTCCCACCCAGGCAGAGTGGCTCCCCCTCCCCCACTGCTTTTCCCACCGTTGATTCCCAGTCCTCATCCTTGATCTTTCCCCTGCTTCCATCAATGTCAATAAAAAAGCCAGGATGGCGAGGTTTCTTAAGCGCCACTGTGTACCCGGCACTTTAAAACCTCTTTGGAACAACCCTTGGAAGTAAGTGCAGTGGACCACACCCATCTTAGAGCTGAACAAACTGAGGCTCAGCTGGTTTAAGGAACCTTGCCCAAGGTCACTGAGCTGGGTTTATAATCAGGTCTGTAGGTGCCGTGAGGAATAATAATACAAAATTGAGATTCAACGCGCAATTAAGACCTGTACACCAAGCACCTCGGTGGTCTGCAGAGAGAAAAATCCTGAATGTGATAGGCAGGTAAACATGAAAACACAGTGGGTCTGTGCTACCATCTGGGCATGTGCCAGCTGGATACTGAGAGGAGAGAGAAGAGGGAGGACAGAGACTCTCTGGCCTCAGGGATTGAATGGTTCTCAAGGACAGAAGCTACCGCAGCCAGGGAAGGACAGGCCTGGAGAGAGCTGTGTGCCTCCACCCCATTCTCAGAGTTGGGGTTCTCCAGCCACCTCTGCCTGCCCCCCACCCTGGTGTTTCCTGGAGCCTCGCCAACCCCCTCTCCCTTCAGGCTGGCTCCCCAGGCCTCCTTCCCCTGCCTCATCAACCCCTTGCACTCTCTGCCCCCAACTAAGCCCTCCTACCTTCTCCCCCCACCCCTCCCCTACCTTTGCCTTCTAGAACTCCTGGAAGTTTCCAACTGGAGGGTTTAATTTGAAAACTCCTCCTTTTCTTAAGTAGTTGGTCCTGAGGTGGCTGCTGTGGCCCCTCCCTCTGAGTCAGGGTCCTTGTCAGGATGGAGGCCCCAGCTTCAAGCCCTCGATCCCGAATTTTGGGCCACTCCTCCATGTTCCGCTTTTTCCGTAGCCTGGTGGGGAGCAAGGGCAGCCCAAAGAGCTCAGACAAGGCCCTGCTGGGGGGCCAGTCTTGTCCCTTTCGAGAGCAGAACGCCACCCCTTTGATGACTGATCACCAGGGAGGAGCAGGGCGGGAGTCCAGGCCTCCTGCCACGCTGCCCTACACCTTCTCTGTGGCCCTGCCACAGTCCGACCCCTCGGGGCTGGGGCTGGGGAACACAGGGCCCCAGACCCCTACCCCCGTGGAGGTCCTGAGGGTCCTGGCTCAGGGTGTAGAGGTGAAGCCAGTCCTGCCCAGAGGAAGCCAGGAGGTGCTGGGCAACCTGTCTGAGTTGGAGGAGAGGGAAGAGGAACAGACAGAGGTAGCAGGGGATACAGGGACCTCAGACAGGTGAGGGGCCGGGCTGTGGATGGTGGGAAGGAGCCTGGGATGGAGGAACTGGGAGGAGGCCTGGATGTAAGAAGGGGGAAGGATGTGGGCCTGAGATGGGAGGACCCAAATTGGGGAGGGGCCAGGAGCGGACTCCTTGGGTGGACAGAGGACTGGGTGGGCATGGTTGGACAGACGTGTCAGGGGTGGAGAGGAGCCTGGAGATGTGGGGAGGGGGTGAGGCAGAGATGGGGGTCCTCCCGCAAGTGAGTGGTTGTGGAGGGAGGCATCGAAAGGAAAGGGGGGTGCTCTGGGTTGAGCCGGGGCTCCTGTTACTTCCCAGCTCCTTCCTGGGCCCCACTCCCCCCACCTTCCCTCCCCACTCTCTCCCTCCCGGTTCCCACTCTCATTTGGACCTGGCACCCACCCCTGGTGAGGAAGGGGGCCCACTTCTCTCTCTGCTCCCCACGCCCCTCCTCACCCTACTTTTGGGGAGGGATCATCCCCTCTGTGATGAAGACCCCAGAGGGCCGAGCAGGGAGTAGTTGGGAGCAGGAGGTTAGAGGAAGCTGAGCAGGGCCTCTAGGAGAGCCTTGGAGGGTTTAGGGGGCCTTCACCACATCTCTGGGCCCCACCTGCCACCCCCGTCTGACTATGCTTGGGGATCAGGGGCCACTTTGCCCAAGCCTTGGCGGTGGAGCAAGGATGCTTGCAGAGGGCCATGGGGCCACTGGATATCAGCCCCGAGACCTTCACCGGGGAGGAGGAGAAGGAGCGTCTGCTTGATGGTGAGTGTGGTGGCCGCAGGTGTGGGGGACATGCCGGGGGTGTAGGGCCGGGAAGGACACAGGGCAGTTTGAGGGGACGCTAGAGGCGGGCTGCCTGGGTTTGAATCCCACCTCCACTAGGCCAAGCTGTGTGATGGTGGCGAGTCACTCAACCTTTCTGTGTCTCACTTTCCTCATCTGCAAAATGGGAATATAATAGTACCTATCCCAGAGGGCAGTAGCAAGAATTGAGTGAGATTTTCTCTGTGAAGTGCCTAGAACTGTGCCCAGCATGTAGCAGGTGTTTGCTAAAGAAAACAAGGAAACCTGGCCCTCAGCTCAGCCTCCTGATGGCCCTGTCCTCCTGGGCCTGGGCTGCCTCTTGCTGCTGTGAGCTATCAGTGACCACTACCGCTCCACAGGAGACCTCAGGCTGGCCTCCTCCCAGGTGGGGGCAACTCCCTGGAACCGCCTCCTCAGCTTGTACAAACAGCTCCAGAAATCGGCCCCGGCCAAGGTCAGTGGGGCTAGCTGAAAGTGCGGGGTGAGGCCTGGGTGGGGCCCAGGGGGGCAGCCACCTGCCTGAACCTCTTGAGAGCCGTTGTTCCCTCCTGCTTTCTGTTCTGGGTCTCCGTGGGCGTGGGGGCTGCAGGCTCGGCCCCACCCTCCTCACCTGCTCAGTCATGGGCACACCCTCAGATCCCTCTCAAGGAAGGCCTGCCCTGTGAGGAGAAAGGCGGGGAAGAGGAAACAGAGGAGGACAGCTCACTCAAGCTCTGTGTCCCAGGCATTGTCACCCTCCAGTCGCCGCTGCATAAGACTTTTAGGTCGACAGATACAGTAGGTAAATGTGGTGCCCCCACCTCCCCACCCAGCCAGCTCCCCCACAGAAGGAGCCCCACTTGGGTCAGTGGCTCATGGATGCGATACCAGTTCTGACCACCAGGTGGAACCAGAGGACCTAAGATGACTGCCCAAGCTGGGGGAGCTGTGTGTGGCTGGTCCCGAGGCTGAGCTGGGTCTAGCAAGGGTCCTCCTCCCTCAGGGCCCGGGTGGGCAGCAGAGGGTGGAGGGGTGGGGGGCGGGTTGTGACTGGGACTGCGGGTCCTTGAGCACCACCCTTTCCCAGCCTGGAATTCTAACTCCTTCAGTGGCCACCTCCATCCCTGGTTTTCCCATCGTGCGTGCACTGCTGTGACAGTACCCCAGAAGGCCCCCTCTCCCACTGCAGCCCACTTGCCGCCCTGACATGGTGAGCAGATGGCTTAGTGGTAATAACATACTCCAATAAAATCACTGTTGACATTTTCATAGCCATTACTATGGGCCAAACCCTCCTCTAAGCACTTTTCATGAAATACTGCGTTATAACTCTGAGGTAGGTTCTGTTACAGTCTCCACTTCACTGTGAGGAAACTGAGGCACAGAGAGGTTAAGTAACTTGTCCAAGATCACACGGCTAATAAGTGGCAGAGCTGGGACTTGATCCCAGGAGGTTTGGGTTGTTCCAGATCTGTGCTCTGGAATTGGTGGCTGGAGGGGGCAGGGTGGGGTAGGGCAGATGTCTGCCCCTTGCATGCTGTCCCCAGGAGGTAAGTAAAGAGACTCACACTCAAGCTGGTGGGAGGGAGCCCATGGAAAGCGAGTGTCCTGGGGAGGGCAGGGCAGTGGGGAGGTGTTGTCTGGCTGGCTCCAGGGACTGGATGGAGAAGGGGCCCAGCTGGGAAGGCCAGGGGCTGCACAGGGCTGGGTGAGGTTTGGAGAGCCAGAGCCCCCTCCTCTCCCTTCGATCCCCAGCAGGTTGTCCACCCTTCTCCTGCCTGTCCCATGCCCATCTCTCTGACTCTCAGGTTTCGTGGAGTCGGAGTTAAAGAAGCTTCTGGTAGTGCAACAGGAGTTCCGCCTCTGGAAGATGGGTGGCCATGAGGGCCGGAAGCTGCTGACCCAGCCAGAGATCACCCTGGAGGAGGCAGGCATTGTGGATGTCCAGGTATGCCCGCCCATCCTGCCCCCACCCTCTGCCTGAGAGCCCTGGGGAGAGTGGAGCTGGAGGCCTCCCCTCTCCACAGCTGCTGGCCCAGGCTCCAGCCCCCATGCTGGGCAGGAAGTGCTTAACTCCTTCTTGGTGGTGGTATCTCTGAGAGCAGGATCCTGACCCCCTGCACACACACACTCCTCCATCAGTCTCTCTCACTTGACCTGAGTCCATTTTTAAGGCTTCACTGCCGCTCACTTGCTGTATGGCCTTGGGCAAGTCCCTTCCCCTCTCTGGGCCTCAGTTTCCTCATCTCTACATTGAGGGGACTTGTCTAGGTGGCTTTAAGGCTTTCCTGCACATCTGTCATTCGCATAATGTTGCTCTTTTTCTGTTTTCTCTCCCATTCACACCCACACCAACTCCCACAAACACACATAGGTGCGGGGGAGTTACCTACCTGGTCACACCAAGGACCACCTACAGCCCACCCTCCTTGACATTGGCCTCAAAGGTTAGGCCTGTCCCAGCTTCTCTGAGTGCACATTGATGGATATGTTGATGAAAAATGTGTCAATGTCCTTCTTGGGTTAATTTCCACTCATTCATCAGCTCATCCTTTCATTCAGTGGACATCTGCCCCTGACGGTGTGTGTAGTTTACAAAAGGAAGGAGCAAAGTCTTTAGTCGAAGTCTCTGACCTGGCATGACTTGCTCTGTGACTTTGAATGTGGGCCTTGGTTTCTTTACCTGAAGAGGGGACCATTGGAGGATCAAATGAGCTGCCGAGTGTGTAGCCCTCAACTTCAAAGGGCGCTCCAGCGCCAGGGAGTATGACTCACCCCTTGGGGGTCGTTAATACCAGAAATACTTGCCTACCGGGTACTGAGGGGCAGCCTTCCCGTTGTCTTGAGCCTGCAGGCTATGTGTCAGGGTGCCCCTCTGTGCTCTGGAGAACCTCACCCTAAACCACACAGGTGGTCACTCTGGCAGGGCCCCTGCTTTTGTCTTTTCCTGCTAAAGGGAGCTCTCCTCCCCTCTCCCCTCCACTCCAGGACCACCCCCTGAGCCGGCCTGCCCCAGCCCCAGGGGTCACAGTCCTAGGGTAGCCTGAACATCACTGGGGGCCCCTAGGGAGTTTCTGGAGTAGAGGACCAGCTGAGTCCTCACTTGGGGACAGGGCTGCCTCAGGGATATCTTCCTGCTGTGGGTGTTACAAGGATTCTGTCCTCATTACCTCCCCCCACTCTCTCCTTATCTGCCCTCAGAGACACCAAGCTGAGGGGGGAAGGAAGCTGCCCCCCAGCCTTTGGGGAATGCTGGGGACCTGGGGGAGGGGCGCTGAGGCACCAGAAGCACCACCCTAGGCTGGAGGGAAGGATGCAGAGCCCCCTTGGTGTGGTGTCTAGGATAGAGGTGAAGGAGGGGAGGGCTTGGCTGGGGTGCCTGGCTCCAGGGGCTTCCCAGGAATCCCCCAAGCTGGAGGGAGAAGGTTACCTCCATTCTATGGGAGGGAGGTGGCTCAGGGCTAGTGGGCCTGGCCTGCTGTGGGCACCTGGGGGAGGGTCTGGAAAGGTGGCCTTGGGGTGCTTGTCTCTGAGGGCAGGTGGGATGGTTCTGGGGGTACAGAGCAGGAAGAGGAGAGCCCAAAGATGCAAAGGCATCTTCCTTCACCCACTTCCGCCCCCCAGCACCTGCTCCTTGAGGAGATGAATGAGATGGAAAACTGGCCTCCAGAGTGAAGCTGATGCTGGCCTGAGTCTGCCCTGCCCCGGGTCCCTGCAGCCTGTGTAGAGATGTATCCGCCTCCTCTTAGGGCACCTCAAGGAGCCCCTGGGGCCAAGGGGTCTTTAATAAATGGTGTCCATGTGTCTGCAGGGTGGGCCTGCCCGGCACACTGTCCCCACTCTTCAGACTCAGGCCTGTGATGTTATTAATAAAACTCAGTTTGACTTTGGCCTTCTTGCCTGTCTGTCTGCCGACCTGGCCCCTCATCCTCCACCCAAGAACAAGCTCAGGGTTCTCAGTCTAGTTCTAGTCCATGCCTACAGGCTGCCAGGCCACCCCAGCTGCAGAGCCCTGGGTTCCATCTGAGCTGGAGGACGGGAGGTTTAATGCACCTGACCCAGGGGTGGGGAAGGACCTGGGGCCCAGAGTGAGCGCCGGGGGAGCCCCTGCTGCCACAGACCCGCCCGTCATAGAGCAGCCCTGGTTTCCCTCCCTCCTAAATTCCCAGGCCTGGCTTGCAGCCTCCTCGAAGGATCCGGGAATTCTCCAGCAGGAAGTTCCTGCCCAGCCATCACGGGGACAAAGCCAGGAAAGCAGCCTTGGGACCATGGGGACCTGCCTCAGGGGCTGGGCTAGGGGGCAGGTGAGGGGGCCCTGGGGTTGATGGAAAGGTGCCACGGGGGTGGGGGTCAGGGCTCCATCCTACTGCCCCTGGTCAGGGCCCACTAGGCCATGCTCAGTGCCAAGCGCCTTTGGGGATCCTGGGCGGAGGGAGGTCCAGACATCTAGAAGGCCCAACCCTATCTAATCCCAGAAGCAAGGATGGGCTTGAGTATTGGCCGTGGCAGGGCACACCCTCATACCCGGCTTCGTGGGCATCCAATGGGAGGGAGGGCCAGGCCCAGTTTGGACACCAGGAGGTGCTGTTTGCCAGGAGGTCCAGCTGGCTCCCGGTAGGACCCTGGTTCATTCCCTCCCGTGCTGGTCCTGGCTGAGCCCCCAGCACACGTGTGAGAGAGAGCTCACACTGCCCAACTCTTATCAACACAACTGCTATTTACAGATGCGTGTCTGGCCTTCTCCATGGGGCCCCCACTGTGTCCAGCCCGAGGCCTGTGCAGAGCTGAAGTTCAATGTCAAAACATGGTGGCCACTCTGAATAATTATCATGATTGATAACAATAGCTGTTTGTTGGATGGATGGGCGTGCTTGAGGTGGGGGTAGGGAAACTGCAGCAACCTGGCCTCCTGCCCCAGCCCCGCCCAGCCCAGTGAAGTGGGGAGCCCCACCCCCTCCCATCCCCCACCCTGGGCTCAGGGGAGAGCTTGGAGAGGAGACTGGCTAGTGATTCACAAGTGGGCTGGGGCTTTATTTTCTCTTGGGCTTCCTGGTCAGGCCCCCCACCTCCTGGAATCCTTGACTCAGGCCCTGAGCTGAGGCCCATGGAAGGGCCCATCTGGACTGTCCCCCTGAGTCAGCTGGAGGCAGCCTTGTGATCATATGACTCACCTGGGCCCTAATTACTTCCTCTCAGAGTGTTGGCTGCTGGGAAGGGTGGGGGCCCTGGAGGGCAGCCTGTGGGCTCCCTGGGTGCACGTGGACCCCTGGTGTTCCCTTGTGGACATAGCACTCCTCATGGACCCCACGGAGGGGATACCTCTCTGCCTTCCCCCTTCCTGATAGGCCCCCAAACCTGGTGCCAGCCATGCCCAGGCTGGAGGAGGATCCCTGGGCCCAGAGCACTCCAGGACACAGCTCTGCCCTCTCCCTCCGTTGTCTTCTGGGTGGGGCTGGCCAGCAGCCCCTGGACACAGGCAGGCACCACAGTGGGTCGGGGTAGACTGGGCCCAGCTGGCACTCAGGCTCCTTGGCTGCTCGTGTGAGCCAAGTGGGCACTCATAGGCCGTGTCACCTCAGCTCCCAGGGACAGGAGCGTCTCATCCTTGGGCCCCACGAGAGTGGGCTGCTGGGGAGTGGCGGGGCGGGCACCTGTCTGCTCCTCTCTCCCTTTCTGTCAAGTGAGGGCCATGGCACCTCATCGTCCACCCTGCCTCCCCCAGGGTTCCTGTGAACCACAGGGAGGAAGGTCTGTGAGGCTGGGAGGCGCAGCTGCCGGTGCGGGAACAGGAGTGGGGACTGTGTCCGGGCACAGGTGTGAGGGCCTCTCCCCGGCCCCGAAAGGTCCTGGGCCGGTTCCTGTGGATGGGCCTGGCCTGACACTCATGAGTGGTGAAGGCAGGGGTGACGTGGCCCAGGGACCTGCGGGGGGCGCGGGGAGGCGCGGCGGGCAGGTGCAGAGGGCCGGGTGCAGGCTCAGCGCGCACGTGGACAGAGGCCAGACGTTTCTGAAAGACTTCGAGGGAACACTGCCGATGCATCTGTGGGTCTGACCTGAGGACTGGGTGGCATTTAAAGTTTTCTCCTCTCCAGCGTGTGCAGACAGCCGGGGCGGTGGGGGGGGGGGGGCGCAGGGCATGCACCACTTGTGCAGGTTGGGCCCTGCACCAGGGCACTAGGCTCAAGGGTGACAAGGCTCTGAAGCCCCGAGAGGTGCCTCTCTCTCATTTGCTCAAAAGGGCCAGTTGGGGGGCAGTGGCCCTGGTCAGTCCTGCAGGTTTAAGTCAAGCTGTTATGTCAGAACTTGCCAAGCCTCTGCCCCTCTCCAGGTTTCTCTCCACGCTCCCCATGCCCCCACCCCCCGCATCTTCCTCCATCTCTCTCTGTTGGTAGCTACGTATGGGTCTGTTTCTTTTCTCTCTTTCTTACTGTATCTCTGGAGGGATAGAGGTGAGAAAAGCAGCCCCCAGATCCATTCTGAGGGTATGTGGGGGACAATGGTGGCTGAAAGGAAGGCAGTAGGTGGTGGTGGGGGGAGAGCAGGGTGGGTGGTCCCAGGGAAGTGTGGGCAGGGTCAAAGGTGGGCCTGCCTGCCTGGGGAGACACTGGGGTCTCCCTCCCTGTGGGCTCTTGGGCATAGCCTTTGAGGAAGATGCCACCTCGGGCCGTGTTCAGAGGCACTGGTTGTCAGCCTTGCCTATCCCTGGGGTGAGGGAAGGGCAGAACCACTGTCTTATTTTCCAAGTGGGAAGGGAGCTGGAGCGCAGAGGAGCAGAGGGGAAAGACTCAGCTGGGTGGCAGCCGAGGCTCCAGCTTGACAAGCTCACGTGACTGCTGGCAGGTCCCTGACCTCTCTGAATCTCAGTTTCCACATCCTTGAAATGGGTGAATCACAGGCTTCTCTTGTGGGCTGAATGAAGTGCTGTTTGGCAGGGATCGAATAATTATTAAGCACCTACTACATTCTGTTCTAGACACTGGGGAAATAGAGCAGTGAACAAGACACACAAAACCTTCACTTTTTTGAGCACTTACGATTGCTAGTAGGATATACAGTGAACATATAATGTATCAGGAAGTGACAGGTACTATGAAGAAGCTGGCTAATAGGATACTCTTTCAGAGTGATGGGATGGGAAGGGCCATTCTGAGGAGGTCAGACGGAAGCATGGACCACCAGGAAGTGAGGGCAGGAACCATGGGAATGTCGGGGAAGAATATTAGAGCTGAAGTGCAAACGCCCTGAGTCAGGAGAAGGCCTGGGGTGTTTGAGAAACAGGAAGGAGGCCTGTGTAGCTGGAGGATAGAGTGGGAGGAGGAGTAACGGGGTGAGATCAGAAGGGAAGGAGGAGGGACTTGCCTGGTGGCACAGTGGTTAAGAATCTGCCTGCCAATGCAGGGGACATGGGTTTGAGCCCTGGTCGGGGAACATCCCACATGCCACAGAGCAACTAAGCCCATGCGCCACAGCTACTGAGCCTGCGCTCTAGAGCCCACAAACCACAACTACTGAAGCCCGCGCGCCTAGAGCCCATGCTCCGCGAAAAGAGAAGCCACTGCAATGAGAAGCCTGCACACCGCAACGAAGAGTAGGCCCTGCTCTCCGCAACTAGAGAAAGCCCGCAGCAACAAAGACCCAACGCAGCCAAAAATAAATAAATAATAAATAAATTTATAAATAATCCGCCTGCCAGTGCAACACGAGTTCGATCCAAGGTCAGGGAACTAGATCCTGTATGCCACAACGAAGACCCCGCATGTCACAAGTAAGACCTGGCGCAAAAATAAATTTAAAAAAAAAAAAAGACCTTCTCTCCCTGCCATCCATCCCTCTGTAAACCTGCACTCTAGTGCCTTTGCTGGGACCCCAAATCACAGCCACAGCTTCCCAAGCCTTCAAAGCTGCTGTCCCCCCAGGTCTTCCCTGCTACCCCCGTACCCCTGCCTATCCTGTACAGCTCAGCTCTGGCACCTCCTCTTCTCCTGGAGTCCTCACAGCTCCCTGGCTATGGGACTAATGGGATCTATGTGTTTTCCTGCTCTCTAGCCTGGACAGACACATTATGAAGGCAGGCCCTGGGGGGGTTTGTCCCCATGTCTGCAGTGTCCAGTGTGCTGGCTAGCACAGAGCAGGCTTAGCACAAGGTGCCAGACTGAACGAGCAAGGGAGGGGAGGTGGGAGGAGGGGGCTCAGGGACAGAGCTGGAGTGGTAGGGGCTAGATTACATAGGGCCATGTCTGGCAACCTCAATGGCTTGGCATCCTCAGGGCAGTGGGAGCCATAGAAGGCTATAGAGCTGGGGGAAGTAGCATGATAAGATGTACAGTGGAGGGGGGAGTGGAGGGAGCAGGGGGCCAATTAAGAGGCTGTCACAATTGTTGAGAGAGATAAGTGAGCCTGAGCTGGGACAGTGGCAGATGGGGTGAACAGGAGGACACTTGGGCAGTGCTTCTCAACTGGGGCAATTATGTCTGCCAGGAGACATTTGGCAATGTCTGGAGACATTTTTGGTTTGTCACAACTTGGGGTGGGGTCCTACTAGCAACTCATGGGTAGAGACCTCCCTATGTTTCCTCATCTTTAGTAAAGGTTATTAGGAGGATTAAATGGGTTAATACATGGCCAGTGTTTAGAAAAGTGACTGATATGTATTAAGCACTAGGTAACATGAGCTACTGTTATTTTAAAACATAAATCCTTAAAAAAAAAACCAGTTTTAAAAAAAACAACTAAACATTTAAAAAATAATAATAATAAAAATAAAACAGGGCTTCCCTGGTGGCGCAGTGGTTGAGAGTCCGCCTGCCGATGCAGGGGACATGGGTTCGTGCCCCGGTCCAGGAAGATCCCACGTGCCGCGGAGCGGCTGGGCCCATGAGCCATGGCCGCTGAGCCTGTGCGTCCGGAGCCTGTGCTCCGCAACGGGAGAGGCCACAACAGTGAGAGGCCCGCGTACCGCAAAAATAAATAAATAAAACAAAAATCCTCTGTTTAAAGCCCTGCACTGAATCCTCATTGCCCAAGTAAGAGCCAAGTCCTTCCAAAGGCTGACGAGTCCCCTCACCACCCGGTCCTTTTCCGTCTCCCACCCCATCTCCTGCTGCCCTGCTTCTTTCTCTGTGTGCTCTGGCCACGCGGGCCCCTCTGCTGTTCTTGCACACACTCAGCCTACTCCTGCCTCAGAGCTCTGGCACTTGCTGCTCCCTCTCTGTTGTTTCTCTGCCCTTAGGAATTTACATGACTCCCTTCCTCACGTCCTTGAGATCTTTCCTTAGCTGTCAGCTGTCACCTTCTGGGGGATATTTCTTAACCACCCTCTGTAAAAAAAACACAAAAAAATCTATCTCTTCCAACTGGCTCTCTCCCTGTGCCCCTCCCCTGCTTTATTTTTCTTAAGAGCACTTTCATCATCGAACACATCATGTATTTAGTTTGTTTATGTGCTTGTGGTCTCTCAACTGGAGTGTGAGCCTCATGAGGGCAGGCACTGTTGCCTGTTTTGTTTGCTGCTGTGTCCCCAGGGCCTAGGACCTTACTAGTACCTTCCAAATACCCTTAAACATTACTTAAATGAATGAACAGAGTGAATGAAAAGCCCCACCAGGACTCAGAGAGGTAGGAAGGGAATGGAGAGAATGTAGAATTGTGGAGGGGAAGGGAGGGCCCAAGTGGACCTCTGGAAGGGCCAAGGTCTTGGCACAGTCTGGGGCACGGAGCCTTGTTCATCTGTCCTCCCCAGGCCTTCCACCCCCATCTACTCTCTGGGATCGTCCTTCAGGCAGTGCTGGGCTCTACCTGCCATGCCCTGAACACACCACCCCCAGTCCGGGCAGATGACCAAGCCTGAACGAAGTGTCCTTTCCCCTCTGATAAGCTGCCTCTTTCTAGGGGCACTTAGGGCAGGCCATATCCTGCTGCTTAGGAAGTGCCTGAGGGCCTGGGTGGGCCTCTGGAGTGGGCATGGGGCCGCTGCAGCAGCCGCCCTGCCCAGAGGCCCAGCAGGGGAGCAAGGGCAGCGGGCCGGGCAGACCCCTGCCCACCACCAACCCCAAGCTCGCACCCATTCCTCATTCTCATTCATTCAACAAATCTCTCTTGCAAGCTTGTTGGGAGCACAGCTGTGAACAAGGGTTCCTGGTGGAGATGGGTGAGGAATGGCAGAGACTGGGTGACAGGCTGCCAGACATGGGGCGCTGGCCTGCCTTGGGCACCTTGCCCTGGGGACAGTGGGGACAGGTGGGGTGCTGAAGGGACATTTTACTTCTTGGCTTGGGGAGGAGCTGGAGATGACGGGTTTGTCCTACTTCCCTGATCCCCTCAAGTCCCCCTCCCCGCATCTCTGCAGGTGTTTCCATGGTTGATGGTGCCAAAAGGAAGCTGTCAGTGGTTTCTGATGATTGACTATCACCCGCTTCTTGAGAGCCCTGAACCTGAGAACCCAGAACCAGACTCCCAGCCCCTCCCAGCCCCTCCCAGGGCCTCCTTCTTGCTCAGCCCCTCCCTCCTGAAGCCCTTTCCTCCCCGTGGTCCTGCCTCAACTTTCCCATCCCTGCACAAACTGGGTCCTGGGGGAGGGGAGTTTGGTGACGGAGCACAGTATCTTCTAGGGGGTAGGGTAACCCTCCCACATCCAGCCGCATGTGTGAGTCCTTGCACACACACGCACACACTCAAATACCCCTCGGGCACATGTACCCCTGACCCCCCCACACCTCTCTAGGTTGCTGACCCACCCTGGGCCTCAGGGCCTGAGGGCTCCCTGGCCTTCACTGTCACAGGCGGGCAGGATGGGGCTGAGGCAGGTGTTGAGGGCCAGGCTCTACATTCTTGGGGTCCAAGTCTTCGAATCTATAAGATGGGTGCTGACTTGAGGTCTCTTGGTGTCCCCCAGGGCCTGTAACCTTTGAGATCCCAGGTAGTACAGGGAGAGAGACCCGTTCTGAGATGTCACCTGTGCTAGTTTTTTTTTTCCTTAGCAACCTTTTAAATTAATTAATTAATTAATTTTAATATATTTATTTCTTTATCTTTGGCTGCGTTGGGTCTTCATTGCTGCGCACGGGCTTTCTATAGTTGCGGCTCGCGGGGGCCACTCTTCATTGCGTGGGCTTCTCATTGTGGTGGCTTCTCTTGTTGCAGAGCATGGGCTCTAGGGCACGCAGCCTTCAGTAGTTGTGGCACACGAGCTCAGTAGTTGCGGATCGCAGGCTCTAGAGCGCAGGCTCAGTAGTTGTGGCGCACGGGCTTAGTTGCTCCCCGGCATGTGGGATCTTCCTGGACCAGGGCTCGAACCGGTGTCCCCTGAATTGGCAGGAGGATTTTTAACCACTGTGCCACCAGGGAAGTCCGCCTGTGCTAGTTTTAAAACATGGGCCCAACATCCTTTGGCTCTCTTCCCAGGGAGAGGGGATCTGTGTCATTCTCCCCTTGGATCTTGGAGGGCTATGATTGCCTCCGTCGTAAAGTACCATGGGAGTGAGGCTATATGACTGCAGAGGCTACATTAGAAAAGCCACGCAGGACACTTGCTCTGGGATAAACCAGCCCCCATGTAAGAAGTCGGAGGCCACATGGAGTCAGTCTCATCCACAACCCCAGCTGAGCTCCACCCCCACCCCCGCCATGACAGCACCACCTGCCGGCCGCGCAGGGAGCAGCCATCGTGCACGTACAGCTCAGTTGCATCTTCAGATGACTCCAGCCCCAGCCAGCGTCTGACCCCCACAGCAATCACACGACAGACCCCCAGCAGCAACCACCTAGCCAGGCCCTTCCGAATTCCTGACCCACGAAACTGTGAGCAAAATGAAATGGCTGTTGTTTCACACGACTAGGTTTTGGAAAATTTGTTAGGTAGCAATAGTGATTAGAACATTGTCCCCAAACCTTTCCCAATTCTTCTCTTAGTTCTCTTCCCACCTTGTCTCTCAGGCTGAACCCCTCCTGGTCTGGACTCAAAGCCCTCAGAGATGGCGGCCTGGGCTCTGAGAATGCAAAGTGGGAGCTGAGGCAGGCTCCCCACCCACTCCCGAGGAAGCGCTTGACTTACGCTGACAGCAGTGACCAGCCAAGCATTTGACAGATGAGCCTCTGGGCGGCACCTCCACCCTGGTCGGTCCCTCCTGTTTAACCAGGACCAGGGTGTCCCTGGTGCCTATCTTTGTGCCCATGCCGGCCCTCAACCAGGCTCTGCTCTCAGCCCCTGGAACCCTGTCTCCAAGGCCTGGACTCCTGCCCCAATCTGTTAGCTGAACAAGGCCAGAGCTGGATGAGCACACGACAGCCCGTCACCAGGGCTCAGAGCTGCAGAAAGCTGGGGCCTGGGACATGGGTGGGGTTTGAGGTTGACGGGGTGAGAAGGATACATCAGAGACGGACCTAGCTCCCCGAGCTCCCCAGAGGGACTGGGCGCCACATTGAGAACTGGTAGACAATACCTCCGTGACTGACATCTGCCCCTTCCCTGCCTCACTTCTCCACTCCTCTAACTGGAGTTCACTTTGGTCACCTCCATTCAGGTATGTGTCCCCGAATCTCAGGGTCTGCATCCTGGGGAACCCAAACCAAGACAGAGGTGTTGAGAGGAGTCCTCAGTGAACTTACAATCGGGCCTGAGAGGTGAAATCAACAGAGTTAGGATGGTGAGGTGCCAATAAGAAAGTGTACCTAATAAAATTAGCAGTGAAAACCTGCCTCTGTTAAGCGCCCCTCTGTGCCAGGGACTGGTCATAGGGCACAGTGTGTGTTATCTCGTTGAATGCTCACCACCATCCTCTGTGGTTGGGGCTTCATTATCCCCATTTGACATATAAGGAAACAGGTTTAGGGAAGTCGTTTGTTCACGGTCAAGAACTAGGAAGTGGCAGGTCGGCCTGGAGAGCCTGGGCTCCGATTAGCCTTGGTCCTTGTGCGTGTACAGCCCCGCAGAGGGCAGAGGTCCTTGGCACAAAGGGGGGCATTTAAGCTGAACCTTGAAGGACAAACAGACATTGGGAAGATGGAGAGTCCTGGAAAAGGCCTTGGGCCTTGGTTTCCTTTTCTGTCAAGTGGACATAATGACCATAATGACCGTAGCCCTCTTCGGGCTCTTTGAAGATTACATGAGCTGATAGAGACATAAAGGGACCATAGTAAGTGTTCAGTAAGTGCTAATTCCCACTGCCTCTGAATGCGACAGTGTGCACTGTGGGTGTGGTCCTGGCTGCAGGTCTGAACAGGTTCTGGAGGCAACCTTCCAGCTCCCACTCCCAGCACTTGGGCCTCGAGGGGAGGAAGCTAGAGGAGCCACAGGAAGTTAATTTGTCTGGAACCCCTGCATTTGGATTCTCACTCAGGCAGCCTAGCATATTCCTCTTTCAAAGAACCCCGCCTCCTCTGGCACCCAATCCCTGAGTCTCCCATCCCCAACAACCTGGAGACCCTCCCTGCTGTCGAACCACTTTCCCTCCTGCTGTGCATTTTGTCTGTCGGGACAAAGGGGGAGCTAATGAATCGTGGTAGTTGGCGCTGGAATCTGCTGGAATCGGGGCAGGTGCAGCCTGTGCGTGGACCACAGACTGTGGTGCCCAGAGGCAAGGAGGCCCACCTGGCTCAGGATGGAGGGAGCCGGGCCAGGCCCCACTGGAAGGTGGAGTCAGGAAAGAACTAGGTGGCAGCCGGAGGTGGAGGCTGGAGGCACAGGCCTTGGTGGGGTCCCTGTGCCAGCTGCGAGGGTCCCCCCGGCCACCACCAAGGAGGAATTCGGGGCAGGGTCTGCGAGGGCAAAGGAACAGTCCTCTGCCAGGCATAACTCCTGAGCGAACAAATTCCCCTCCCAGGTTCCCTGTCTGTGACCCTTCTGCAGGGTGAAGATTAAGAAGACACAGGCTCTGGGGTCAGGCAGGCCTGAGTTTGAGTCCCACCTCATGTCACTTATTGGCTGTGTGACATTGTGCAAGTCCCTTCACCCCCCTGAGCTTTCTTTATCTGCAAAATGGAGACCCTTAGTAGCCGTACAACCGTCATCCGACCTGTTAGGTAACAGAATTTCCCTTCCTCATCCATTAGCTGTTTGATTGTCTAGACCCTCAGCTCTGTGAGCCTCTGTTTCCTCCTCAGTAATAAAATGGGGACAGGGCTGAGGGCCGACTAGGTGCACTAATGCAGCCAGAGCGCCACCTAGGGGTGGGAACCAGGTGTCGGCAGTGAGTGGTTGCTACTGTTTCCCTTTGTGGTTCCTGTTCCAGGCGCCTAGCCTTGGGGGGGTCTTCCTCTCTGCTCCCCCAGCCAACCCTGGGAAAGTACTGAGGGCCGGCTGATGAGCTGGGGGCCACTCTTGGGAGTGGCTACGCTTAGAAAGAGGGCCTAGAACAACATCAGTACCAGCCAGAGGAGGGAGTTGCTGAGGTTGGTTCAGCTGGGTTGGTCAAGGGTCTGCTGGGGCCAGGGGAGCCCTTGGCCTCCTGCCCTGTAGAGAGCCCCGCACACAGCACAGATTCCATCAATGTTTGTCAGGTGGCCGGATGCAGCCCTCCTCACCAGAACGCTGCCCTGAAGATCCGAGGCCGGGTTTGTTCACCGTCAACCAGGAGAGCCCCTTCCAGAGAGAAGCCTGCCCAGCTTCAAGGGCCCAGGCTCAGTAGGTTTCTGCAGCATCCGGGCCTCAGGAAGGCAGTACCTTGCTCAGCACCAGGGCTGCCTTCGGAGGTTCCGAGTCTGGGTGGTAATGGGGGCTGGGCTTCACCAGGTCTCAGTAAGTCTCCTGTCTTCTTGCCCGGCAGGCCAGGGAGCTGGGTGGGGGTGTGGGAGGAAGAGGCTGATAGCTGGGCCCCGGAATCCCTCCCCCCACTCCCCCACTGCTCTCCATCTGGCCAGCAGCCTCCCCCACTGCCCCAGGACAAGGGCCCCAGTGTCTGTTCAGCTCCCAGGCAAACAGCAGGCCTTTCTCTCCCTCTCCCCCTAGAGTGGAGTGCCTTGACCATGACCCCTCCCTGCCCCCTCCGAAGGGCACGGCACACCCCTCTCTGCACAAATCTCTTCCTTCTGAAAGATCCAGAAACAAAGGCTGGCAAACCTGGTGTAGGAGCAGGTCCTGTCTGCTGGGTGAAACCTCAGCCATTCCGAGCTGTGGCCGGGCAGCCCAGGCTCGCAGGCCTCAGTCCTGCCAAGGTGGGCGTGGGGTGCAACTGGAGGCCAGGGCCCAGCCCAGGTGGACTTGACATCATCCTGTTCGTCTCCTGCCAGACAAAGGCTGCTCCTGCCTGGCCCTGGCCCCAGGGAGGATTTCGTTCTGGTGCCCTTTCTCAACAGGATCACCACGCTGGTGTTCCCCCTCCTCCAAACCTGCCTCCCTTGTTGGCAGGTGAGGTGTAGAGGCCTGTGCAGCTTCCCCTCACGAGGCAGGGTCCCCCTCCTGAGTGTGGAAAGAGAATTGCCAGAGGCCTCCCTCTTCTCCAGGGGTCCTGCCAAGGTCCTGACCTGGGCATCAGGAGCGGGGTAACCTCAGAGGGTGACTGGGAGCTGTAATCAGACAGCCTCCACTGGAACCTCCACCACTGTTCAACTCTGACTTAGAACGGGGGTGGGGGTGGGGGTGGGGAAGGCACATGCAGGCCAGCCCAGGCCCCTGTACTTCCTCCTTCTGGCCAGTGGGTACTCAATAGCTGATTACTCTATTGGGGAGGGGACTCAGAGGTCAGCTTTGTGGAAATCTCGATAAAATCTTCTGTCTCATAAATGTCCCCTCCTTGGTCATCCTATAAAACAAAATTCCATTATTAGATTGTCACTGCTTTAGATCTACAAGCACTTCTCTTTATTGAGAACCCTGAGGACTATGCCAACGAAGACAATTATAGAGAATATTCGCTGCTCGAGCTAAATGTTTTACAAAGTAGTTACTTATGTTAGGTATTCTCCATTCACCCCGCTGGATACACTGTCCACTCTTCTGTGCTTGCTCTGTGTCCTGGGAGGCTGACCTCTATGGCCCGAATTACCCAGGCTCCCTTGTCCTCTGAGCCAATGGGAGGCACTGGAAAGAGACTGGAGGGCAGGAGGGGAGAGAGGTTTGGTGTTTGCTCCATTGGCTCCTTTTTGGGACTGGACTGGTAACAGCTCTCTGCAGTGCCTAGCTCCAGGCACTGCATCACCCCTGGCTGGGGCTCTTAGCCCCGCCCACACCTCTGCAATTCCATCCATTCATTAACCTCTCTTTAATCACCCACTGGGAATGTGTTGCCAGTTTCCTGCCAGGATCTCACCAACACAGCTCTCTATTCTTATTTTACACACAAGGACACTGAGGCCCAGAGGGGGGGGGGGCAGCTTCTCTATAGAGCGCTTGGAGCCTGCACTCCGTGGTCTTGCTCCAGGACTTCTGCTTTTCACTGTTTGTGAAGGTGCCCAGGGCAGGGTCACCTTACCTGCCAGCCGACACCTCTGCACAGAGGAAGAGGAAAGACCTGGAGTTGGGCCCCTTGGATTCAGGACTCCAGAGCCAGGGGGTTTCCCTCTCAAGAGGCCAAAATTAGCAGTGGGAGGAAATCACTCTTTCTTCTGTGACCAGTGGGAAGGGCAGCAGCAGATTCTTTGATCTCTTTCTTCATCAGGCCGGGACCACGTGTTCAGGTTAGCTGGCTACATTCCTCCGGTTGGTTTCCTCTCCAGGCCCTTGCATGTGGTCAGTGGTCAGCGAATGTCTGAAATAAATAGATATGGCATTGATGACTGGGAGGTGGGGTGGGGGGAAGGCCAACAGAGCAAGTTCTGTCTCCTTTCAGACTCCCTGGGAGGGTGACTGTGTGTGTGTGTGTGTGTGTGTGTGTGTGTGTGTGTGTGTGTGTGAGTGGGAGTGCAGGCTGGCAGGGCTGGCAGCCCTGGCTGTGGCTGAGTGCTTGCTGAGGGCTGAGGTGCCCGCCCAGGGCAGCTTATGGCATGGGGAAGGAATTCTCTGGGAACCCCGGCAGCGGGCAGGGTGGCTGCAGCACTGAATCGGCCCTTCTGGCCTGAATCCACCCCTCCCCTCCTGGCCCTGCTGCCACATCAGGAGCAAGGGGCCCGAGGAAGCCCTGCAAACTGCCTGTTATCTGCCCGAAACCATGAGACGGCACAGCTAGCATGGGGCTGGCGTTCCTGCCCCTCCCAATCCCAGGCAGGGAGGGCCAGAAAGAGCTCAAAGAAAAGTCAGCGCCAAGGGTGAAATCTGGGAAGGTGATGTGAACTCCGGTTACAAGAAGGAACCGGAGACCCAGAGAGGTCTGTACGCTCTGCAAAGTCACACAGCAGAGCTGGGGAGAAGTCTCCAGAAGGTAGGTGTGGTGGTGGGGAGGCAGGGGAGCATGCTGATGAAGGGGGCCTAGGATTCAGAGCTGGCAGCCCCCCCACACCCTCCAGTTGTCTTATCGCCCCTGCCCCCAACACACACACAAAGTTCCCTTTGATTCCAGGGGAAGGGTCTGAGCACCACACCCCCTTGACCCCTCAGGTCTGGGTTGGATGGAGAATAGGGGTGGGTTTCCTGTAGGTCTTCCTGCGGATGCTTGGAGCTTGGGGAGTGAGACTTTGAACCTCTTTAATTTTGGTTATAGGTTAAACATCCACATAGTCCAAAATTCAGAAGTTGAAAAAAGAGATACGGTGAAAAGGAATTTTCCCCACGATCCAGCCCCTGCCCCTCAGTTCCCCCTCCTGGGGGCCCCTGCAGTCACTGGCTCCCTGGGAATCCTGAGTTTGGAATTTCTGACCAGAGTGTCCCATCCCATCTGTTTTCCCTCTAGAACAGGCCCCCCTTGGGAGGGGGTGCTGGGGGTACCCAGTCATGGAGGTTGGGGCCTGAACCAGTTGCCATGAGGATGGTGGTGGCTTCCTTCCTGGGCCTGAACTTGGCCCCAGCTTAAGAGTATCCTACTCAAGCCGCTCAGGAGGGGTGCGGCCCATCGGTTCTCCTTTCCAACTGCTTAGAGCACCCTGGAAGCTCCCACCTCCCACCTGGGGACCCAGGTGTCCGACACCCCAAGCTGGGGCTCCCACAGTCTCCCTTTATCCCCTGGTATAATTTATATACTTTCCCCATCTTCCTGCTCCTTTGACAGTTCAATTACACTCACATTTAGTGAGCACTTATGATATGTCCGGCCTGGTCTGGAGACACAAAATGAAATGGACACAGCCTCCTCCATCCAGGAATTCATGGTCTAGAGGGGGAGGCCAAAAAGGAGAGAGATCATTACAATTCAAGATGGCTCATGATATGTTCTCTGATGCTGGGGGTACAAAGAAGTTCCAGGCTAAAAAGCCTGACAATAGCAAGTGTTGGTGAGGGCATGGCTCAGTGGGCATACTTCTAGTGGCCGGTGAGAGGGTGACTTAGAAAGGCCACTTTGGAGCATAATTTGGTGATTCCTAGGAAGTTGACCATGCACCTTCCCTGTGACCCAGCAAGTCCACTTTCTAAGTTCTCACTCTGGAGTAGAGTTTTTCAAACTTTTGGACAGGTATCCTCAATAAGCATGAACTGTGATCCAGAACGTGCCACACACACCTTTCACTCTAATGGTGACTTATGTTACTTAATAATAAAATAATGTGATGCACATTATTTTGTAATCAATGTTTTTTTTTTTTTTTGCACACAGGGAAAAACCACTGGACTGCCAGGGAAGTCCTTCTAATCAATTATGAGTTTTTAAAAATGCTGATCTTGGGGCTTCCCTGGTGGTACAGTGGTTAAGAATCTGCCTGCCGATGCAGGGGACCGGGTTCGGGCCCTGGTCCGGGAAGATCCCACATGCCGCGGAGCAACTAAGCCCGTGCACCACAACTACTGAGCCTGAGCTCTGGAGCACATGAGCCACAACTACTGAAGCCCACATGCCTAGAGCCCATGCTCTGCAACAAGAGAAGCCACCACAATGAGAAGCTTGTGCACCGAGATGAAGAGTAGCCCCCATTCGCCGCAACTAGAGAAAGCCTGGGCGCAGCAACAAAGACCCAACGCAGCCAAAAAAAAAAAAAAAAAAAGACCCAATGCAGCCAAAACTTAATTAATTAATTAATTTTTAAAAATGCTGATCTTTACCCACTCACTTGATTTCATGACCCACAAATACATCTGAGTCCATAGTTTGAAACACTCTGCCCTAGAGACACTCATGTGTTTGCACAAGGAGACAAGAATGTTCACTACAACATAGTTGTAATAGCCAAAACCTAGATAGGGCTTTCATGGTCACCGACCAAATAGATAAACAAATTGTGATGTGGTCAGGAAGTGGACTGTCACACCTCTGCTCCAAGTACCAAAGGATACACATGGGGTGATACTATTTATATAAAAGGTAAAAAACCTGAAGAGTGATAGGGTACATTGTTTATGGCTACATCTGTACCTGGTACAAGCATAAATCAGGACAGTGGTTCTTCCTGGAGGGAAGTGTAGCTGGGAGGCATCCATAAGGAACTTCAACTGAATTTTTTTTCACTTTTTTTTTTTTTTGCGGTACGTGGGCCTCTCACTGTTGTGGTCTCTCCCGTTGCGGAGCACAGGCTCCGGACGCGCAGGCTCAGCGGCCATGGTTCACGGGCCTAGCCGCTCCGCGGCATGTGGGATCTTCCCAGACCAGGGCACGAACCCGTGTCCCCTGCATCGGCAGGCGGACTCTCAACCACTGCGCCACCAGGGGAACCCTTTTTTTTTCACTTTTTAACTGAATTTTTAAGGTTTAGTTTAAAAATATATATACTGGAACCACTTTGCCGAATATTAAGATTTGACAAAGTTGGAGGAAAGATACAGGGTGCTCACTATATTTTTGGTATATTATTTTAAATTTAATAGTATTTCTAAAAATATTTCATAATAAGACTTAAAAGATTGCTGCTCCAGGACATCAGGGAAGGAGAATTTATTCTGACCATAGGAATACAAAGAGGGGGGTGGTGGAGGGAACCCCAGGAACCTACAGAAGTGGGACTGGACGTGGTCCTAGGGAAATGAGATTGAACATACTCAGTTCTTCTTAACTGGGGGATGCTGTGATGATGGCTTTATCCCACTTCCCCCACATGTTGGTACAATATTCTCCCCATTTAACAGACAAGCAAACAGAGGCCTTTAACAGATGGAAATGGAGGCTGAGAGAATTGCCTCTGGAAAAATGGCAGAGCTGGGCCTCTAACCCAGGCCTATGAGAGTCAAAGCCTGCACGGTTCACAGCACGGTTCTTGAGGAGTGACCTTTGTGTCTGCCAAGGGTGCCAGAGTGGGGAGGGGCGGGGACAGACAGGGTCTGGTGCGTTGAGCTAAGGCCTGTAGGCTTGATCCTGTGGGTGATGAGAAAATGCAGGAAGGTTTCAAGCAGGGGAGCAGGACAGTGAACTCACTGGAGCTGTATCATCAGTTTCTTAAATTTTATTATTATTTTTTTGACCAACTGAACCTTTCTTTAAACAAACTCTAACTCAGAACCCAGATACATAAAAGCGCTTACAGTGGAATTGATTTTGCAGAGGCAGGTGACCAGGGGTCTAGAGCCCAGGGGTGGCTCCTCTGGGAACACAGCATGGATGTTGTGGTTCCGAGGAATACACAGAAGCAGTGTGTGTGGCAGGAGGCTGCCAGGGGCATCCCTACCAGGGTTTCTCAGTTGGATGACAGTTGTGTTCCCCTCCTCTGAGTCCTTCTGGTTGGTGGAGGGACAGAGGCTCAGAGCACTCCTGATCTGGGGGTGGAGGGAGAACCAGCGGCATGTGCTTTTGGCAAGATAGGCCTGACCTCCACTTCCTGGCTGTAAGACCTTGGCTGAGTTGTGGAACCGTCCATCTGAATCTTTTTCTTTTAATTATTAGTTTTGGCTGCGTTGGGTCTTCATTGCTGCGCCTGGGCTTTCTCTACTTGCGGTGAGCTGGGGCTCCTCTACGTTGTGGTGCGCAGGCTTCTCATTGCGGTGGCTTCTCTTGTTGCGGAGCACGGACTCTAGGTGCGTGGGCTTTTAGTAGTTGTGGCATGGGGGCTCAGTAG
The DNA here is from genome assembly GCF_949987515.2 of Delphinus delphis. Lineage (NCBI taxonomy): Eukaryota > Metazoa > Chordata > Mammalia > Artiodactyla > Delphinidae > Delphinus > Delphinus delphis. Next base: position 40,608,709 of record NC_082692.2, on the reverse strand, counting down.
TTGTGGCTCACGGGCTCCAGAGCTCAGGCTCAGTAGTTGTGGCAAACGGGCTTGGTTGCTCCGTGGCATGTGGGATCTTCCCGGACCAGGGCTTGAATCCGTGTCCCCTGCATTGGCAGGCGGATACTTAACCACTGCGCCACCAGGGAAGTCCCCATCCGTTTGAATCTTAGGAGAGGAAGGACATGGACCCCTGGATATGGCTGGGGCAAGGAAGGCACGTGTGCAGAGTGAAGCCACTGGAGGAGTGTTTCCAGCACATTTCTCTTCATCATCACTGTCTGGGGAAGGGGAAAGTCAATTGGGCTGAGGCTGGTGGCTTGATCAGAGCCTGGTGCCCAGCAGAAACTGACACATACTAGGCCCTTGATAAATGCTTATGCAACAAATGCATATATTTCCCTTCTGTCCACAGGAAATGCAGTGGAGGCCTGACTTCTGGGAGCAAGTGAAGCTGTTCCAGTTGCTGGCCCTTCCCAGCTGGGCTCCAGGGATGGACAGCTGAGGCTCCAGTGCAGTGTAAGGCAGTGGAGAGGGTACTGGGCTGAAGTCAGGAGCTGGGGGTCAAGGGCTGGGCTTCTGGCTCCAGTTGCCATGAACCGGCTGTATGACCTAGAGGTCTGGTTCATCCTTCTCTGGGCTTTGCTCATCTCTTTTTGGCAGAGTGGCCTGGGTGAGGTTTTTCCAACTGCAATTTGCAACCCATTTGGTACATTTAAAAGAGCAATTTAATGGTTCACAATCAGTATTAAAAAACAAACCAAAACACAAACAGAACAGAAAATATCAGAGTGCAATCACAGGTCATAAGGGTAAGTATTGTTTTGTGAAACTATTGTTTTGCTTATATATAGATGAAGGTGCCGACTGGTCTGATGTAAAACTTATTTGCTACTGTGGATCCTGGTGAAAAGAGTGTAAGACACTGAATTCAGCAATCCCGGAGGTGTCCTCCTCTCCCACATTCTAGGGGTCTTTGTGAAAAAGCCACAGGCCCAGGGGCTCTTCTCTCCCCCCCCCCCCTGCGTGTCAGCAGCTGTCTCTCTGCTCTTCGCTGCCTCACCCGTCCCCGGGTCTTTCTCCTTCCTGCTTCAGTCCTCAGTCCCCTCCTCCCTTTCTCCCAGGGACAAGCCTCCCCCTTCCCAGGAAGTCAGGGTGGGGTGGGGTGTGGGGTCGGAAGGGAGTAAACGTGATCGAATGGCGGTGGCAGTGAGCACTGTATCCCAGAAGCAAAAATAAAGGACTAGGAAGCAAACACCCAAGCACCCGGGAACAGAACAGAAAGTAGGCGAGCTGGGGACGTGCGTTTGAAGGCAGGACTTCGTGAGCAAGAGCTCAGCGGCGACACCGCAGCGGGTCACTCACAGGGGGCCGGCACTGGCCTTGTGCTTGTTGGCGCTCGGGTGCGCAATTAACTAGCGAAGGTAGTTTTCACTCCTGCCCCCCTCCCCCCGTTAAAAGAAAAGAAAGAAGAAGCCGGGAGTTTTGGAGCCAACTCCTGGAGAGGGAACGGCTGAACTGATTCGGAAGTTGGATCTCTTTGTACACAGGAATGCGGAGAGAAAAAAACAAAACCCACCCCATTGCTTCATTTCCCCCTCCAAGCCCGAGCACTTTCTGTTGTGCAATGAAAAGGCTTTTCACGTTGAGAAAAATGAATCCCGATTTGCGCTGCGAAGGAATGAGCGCGCCTCTCGGCGCGAGACGGCTCTCAGCTGGGCGCGGAGACGGCGCGGTGGCCGCAAGGCGACCGCGGCCTGGGCGCTCGGAGGCACCTCCTCCGCGCGCGACTCAAGGTAGCGCCCGCGGGGTCGTTGGACTCCCCCTTCCGCGGGCTGCTGCACGGCTCTCGGCGACCCGAGGGCCGAGGAGTAGATAGTTCGGGGAACCTCGAGGGCGGAGAGCCCCAACTACGGCTGGGCCTCCTGGGGATGGCGGTTCCGCGAGTCTGGCTGGTGACTCGCCGGAACTGAAAACCTGTCCCGGGAGCCCGCTGGGGCCCCGGGACCCCTCGGAATCGCTGGGGGCAGGAGGCCGGCTCGGCGTCCGGGAGACCGGGCCGGGACGCGCTAGGGGCGCGGGAGGAGGGCCGGCACACGTGGGTGCCGGCGGGCGGGCCGTGGCCGGGTGCGGGGTGGGGGCGGGGTGTGGCTTCTCCGCCTCCCGGGCGAGATTTACATGTGTGTGTGGCGGCCCCAGACTTCCTGCTCTGCTACGCTGCAGGTACGCGCGGGCCGGGCCGGGCGGGCGGCGGGTGAGCCGAGACGCGGGCACCTCCTCACCCGGACGCCACCGCCGGCTCCCGGGCCGCGCCGCGCAGCCTTCCGCCCCGGGGGCTGCTAGCCCGCCCCGGCCGCGCCAAGCGCCAGGCTCCGAGGTGGGGGCGCGCCCCTCTCGGCCTCCCCGGTCATCTCCGCCCTCAGCACCTAGCCTGGCCGCGCGCCCCTGGGCGCCCCCACCGCCCGGGCTCCCCGGAGGGCCGCAGCCATGAGCGAGATGTCCAGCTTCCTCCACATCGGGGACATCGTCTCCCTGTACGCCGAGGGCTCAGTCAATGGCTTCATCAGCACTCTGGGGTGAGTGAGCCGAGTTCGGGGCGGGGGGGCGCGGTGGGCCCTGGTGCTAGTTGCGTGCGTCCTGCTGCCTCCCGCCGACAGAGGACCTGGACGTCCCCAGCTTTAAGGAGAGGGGGAACGGCTCGCCTCCTTCTTTCAGAGAAAGGAAGTGAAATGTTTGCCCAGGTAAAGTCGGGCGCCCAGCCGGAGTTGTCAGGAGGCGCCCCCCTTCGCGAAGCCTCCACCCTGGCGCTCTCGCCCTTCTTCAGAAGGGGCGGGGAGGCCGAGACTTCCTCTGCAGGTGGTCCCTGTAAGGGGGCAGGTGGGTGGCTGAGGCGTTAGTTAGGGAAAGGCATCCGGGCCTGGACGTGACCGGCTCTGGGGTGGGGCGGAGCCGTGGCGGGGTGGGCAGGCTCAGCCCGGAGTCCTCTAGTAACAGACCTGTCGCACCTTTGAAGGGTCGCACCTTTTCCTCCTAGCTCTCTTCTGCCCTGCGCCCCCCCTCCCCCGCCCCCATCACTAGGAGTGTCTTCGCAGCCCTCCCCTTCCAGGCGTCCCAGGTTCCTGCCGGCTGCCCCCTTCTCCCCGCCTCTCCCTGTCAATTTCCTGAGTAGCTCATCTGGCGCCTCTGGGTCCCTGGTCCCAGGATCTCTGGAGCACTTTACCAACATTAATTAATTCTGGCTGCCACCCCACGGGGTCTGGATAAGCAAGGAATCAATTCAAGTCCCTGGAGAGAGCCAGGCCTGAAGCTGGCATAGGACAGGGCAAGAATTAGAGCAAATGGGTTTCATCTTCAGAGAGCAGTTGAGTGAGTCGGTGGGGATGGGACGTAAGAGTGATTTCTCCACCTCTCCAGCCTCAGGGCAGGGCCTGTTACCTTTGTCACATTTTCAGTCTGGGGACTTGTGTTAAATGGTCTCATCTTCCCCAGCACACCCAGCCGTTTTATTTTAGGGTAAACCCACCCTCTTCTGCCGACCCTACCCTCATCTGGATGCCAACCAGCTGCAAGGTGTCCTCTCCCTGGGGACTTTCGGAGGACAGCCTTGGCACTCTAAACCCAGGGCTGGCTCGCCCTTAGCTGGGGAGGTGGGAGTCACCTGGCTCCCTTGGTGTCTTGTTGGGAGTTTAGCTTTAGTCCTGTGGGAAAGATCGGGAGGGTTGGAGGTCTGGCTTAGCCAACAGGGAATGGATGCTGACTTGGAATTCCAGAATACCTGCGCTCCTTATCTCAGCACCCTCCAGGCCTTCTCATTCCCCTCCCCATTCACGTGTGGACTCCCCAGCCCTGCATCCCCTCCCAGCTACATCTCACTCGTCTTGCTCAGTTTACCAGAGGATGGGGTAAGCTGCATTCCTGGCACATAGTAAACACGTCTGATAGAGCTGAGGGAAGGAGCAGAGACTGTGGGGACGTGGGGGATGCAGGGGCAGACGGTGTCCCCCTGCCTGCTGTCTGAACAGTACTGGGGACTTTTGGGAAATGACCATCTTCTCTGTTGCTCTGAGTGCCAGGCTCAGGGCTGAGCACACTGTGGGGGCTTTTTTTTTTTTTTTTTTTGCGGTACGCGGGCCTCTCACTGTTGTGGCCTCTCCCGTCGCGGAGCACACGCGCAGGCTCAGCGGCCATGGCTCACGGGCCCAGCCGCTCCGTGGCATGTGGGATCTTCCCAGAGCGGGGCACGAACCCGTGTCCCCTGCATCGGCAGGCGGACTCTCAACCACTGCGCCACCAGGGAAGCCCTGTGGGGGCTTTTTTAGCACCTGTGAGGATCTAACAGAACCAAGGCCGTCCACACAGGCCTCATCCCCTCACTAGGGATTCCCTCTATTGCTTCCTAGCACAGCTCCCTCCCGCCCTGGCCCTTCCTGCCCCAGGAAGCTGCTTCCTCCAGTCCAGTTTGATTCTCAGGCAGGGCCTGGTGACCGCCCAGAGCCATTCTACTCCAGGGGCGGGTTCCCAGTGCAAACATCTCCAGGAGCTCCCAACTTCTGCCGATACACGCATGCCCACCCTCCTGGCACTCCCACCCTCCCAGCCTGGCCCTCTAGCACTGGCGTGTGCTGGCCCCAACTTAACTTTCTATTTTTTTTTTTTCCACCACCCCCTTCACGACCCTGACACTCCAGGTGCACCACCTGGATTGGGATTCCTGGAACCTTCCCCACGCCTTTGCGGTCTGGTGTGCTCTTGTGGTCTTGTCTCCGTCTCTTTACCTTTGTTCCAGTTGCCCCTGCCCTTCAGCCAGTCTCCACCTGAGTAAATCTGACCCACCCTCTCAGACCTGGTACAAAGCGGCCCTACTTTGTGAGATCCAACCCCCCTCCCCCACCCCGGCAGAATTAACCCCTTTTCCCCCCGTGCTTCGCACTGCTTTATACACATTCCTCTCCGGTGTTAACTGTGTTGTTTTACAATTAGTTGAAGGTTTCTCTGTAGAGCCCTCTAACACTGGGCACTTTGCCAGGATTGACTGATTAATCACCCCATTCCTCCACTCAGGCGCTGTGCTGGGCACCTTCTCAGAACTTCACTCAGTGAAGGAATGGTTTCTAAACACCCTAAGGCATCGCTACTCAAAGTGTAGTCCTTGGTCCAGCAGCATCAGCAGCTCTGAGAAGCTTGTTAGAAAATACAGAATCTCACACCCCTGCCTGTCCTGCTGAATCAGAATCTGCATTTTGAGCCCCAGGGGATTTGGAGCCTTAAAGAGAAGCATTGCTCTATGTGATTCTCTCTCTGCTCCAGCCTCACCGGAATCTTTCTGCCTCCATCCTCAGCTCTGGTCCCCTTTGCCTTCATCCTGGCTGTTGGTGCCCATGTCTGCGAACCCTGGAGGCTGATTTGACTGAGTTCCCAGGCGATCGCAATGCTCGGTGCCCAAGAGGTGCCCAGTAAGGGCTGGAGAAAATGAATTTGATGAGGACAGGGGCAGCCTTGGTGGACAGTGGGACTGGCTCAGCTGGGGGAGTGGAAAGCGGGGGACATTGTTGGAGGAGGGAGTCTGGGGCAGCTTCAGATTCCAGCCAGGCTCTGCAGAGCCAAGTGGAGGAGGCCAATTAGAGCTGCCTGCGTAATTACAGCTCCCAGTGGAGATTGTACATTAACTCTGGGTTGGGAGGATGGGAGGGGTCTGGGGAGTGGATCCTGGAGCAGGTTGAGACCTCAGCCGGGAAGGAAAAGCAGGCCCACGCCTGTTCTTGGGAGGAGAGCATGGCCGGGGACACTGCCTCATCCCTCACTGCAGGTGGGAGGCAGCAGAGGCCAGGGCTGCCGCGGCGGGTTAGGGCCACTTCAGGTGAAGGATTTACTATGGCTCCCGGCCAGTGACTGTGGGAAACCGGCCCAGCGTGCAGGGTAGGCCCCTCAGGATCTCATGTCCAGTTCCTAGAAGGTCTCTTTTGAATGCCCAGAGGGGTGGCCCCCAGACCACTGGGATAAGCTGGGGAGTGCAGGTGAACTGGGTCTTGCAGTCGAGCTCCCAAGATTTGTCAGATGGCCTCCGCCTGCACATGGCTGGGCCTTGGAGCACCATTTGGGGGCTCTCAGGGCCTCTGGACCTGTGTCACCCAGGGCTGGGTGATCTCAGGGAGTAGGGTCAGAAGTGACCTTGGGATTCCGTGTCTACCTTCCAGCCTGATCTGCTTCCCCAGGAGGGTGGTAATTGGAGGTCAGGACCCAGAAAACGTGGAGGTAAATGTGGAGGAAGTCCCAGGTCCCCAGGGTCAGGACCTGCTTTGTCACTAACTGCGTGGGTGATTTTGGCAAGGTCCTCCCTCTCAGAGTCTGTTTCTGTCAGCCTGGTTGTCCTCTAAGGTGCTCTGTTTGCACCCGAGAATCTCCCTGTGGGTCTTTAAAAAAAAATTCCAGCTCCCATGTCCCATGTCAGACCAACTGTAGTAACATTTCTAGGGGTGGGCATCTGAGGTTTGGGTTTTTAAAGCTCCGCAGTGCTTCTAATGTGTACCTGGGGTGGGGGGGGGGTCCCTTCTCAGGGCCCTCTCAGGCTGACAGGCTGTGAGGAAGCCTAGCTATTGGGTCTGCCTGCCCCTTGGTCCAGAGAGCCCATCTCTTAGCCTTCATCAGACTTCATTAAGTCATTCAACAAACATCTAATGAGCACCTACTATGTGCCAGGCACTGTTCTAGTCACTGGGGAATCAGTGGTAACCAAGACAGAGTCCAGCCTGTTCTAGTCTGTACAGCGGAGAGCTGGAAGAGATGGTCTTTAAGGGCCCTTTGTGCCTTAAGTCCCTGAGACTCATGTGATTTCAGGAGGGGACACTGCCCCTCCCGTGCAGACGACATTCCACTGGCAGATTTCAGACCTGCCCTTGGCTTTCACTTAATTGTGATTTCACTGGAATGAGATGTTGGACTTAGCCCTGTCCTGTGCCCCAAGGCAGGGTCTCAGCCTCCACTAGGTCAATCCATGCAACTCATGTTTTTTTAGGAAAATGTATATATTTTTCTTTCTTTCTTTTTTAAATGAAAAAATTTTTTTCGCCGCGCCCTGTGGCTTTTGGGATCTTAGTTCCCTGACCAGGGATTGAACCCAGGCCCCGGTATTGAAAGCTCCGAGTCCTAAGCACTGGACCACCAGGAAATTCCAATACATATTTTTTTCCTGATTAAAAAATAATATATGCTCCATGGAGGAAACTTGAAAAACTAAAATAAAAAATGATCTGTAATACCACTGTGATTATATTGACAGCCTCTATATGGGCTTTCTAGCCTTTTATGCACACAAATAAAGATTTACAAAACAGTATCACATTGCACATCTGGCTTTGTATCCTGTCTTTCTGGGGGGAATACATTAACCTGTATTTTCCCATGCGTGCCAGCCTACGACTGTTGTGGCCACAGAGCATCCCCTGGTATGATGTACCTTCATTTATTTAAGCAACTCTAGTATTGGGCATTCAGCTGGTCTCTAAATTTTTTGCTGTTCCAAACAATCTGCCCTGAACATCCTAGTCCATACATGCCCGAACACTTGTCCAGTTATCCTCTCAGGATAGATTCCCAGAAGTGGAATTCTGAGATCAAAGGGAAGGCACATCTTTATTTATTTTTTCCTGCTGCGCCGCGTGGCTGCGTGGCTTTTGGGATCGTTCCCTGACCACGGATTGAATCTGGGCCCTCAGCAGTGAGAGCTCAGAGTCCTTACCCCTGGACCACAAGGGAATTCCCAAGGCACATCTTTTACCTTGCTGGCTCTCTCTAACTGCACATTTCTCTGGTGGCGGAGGAGGTGGAAACGGGGACCCTGTGCCCCGGGGGGTCTAGCCCACTTCACATCACGAGTTTGAGAGTGTTGTGCTAGGGGTGTGGGGAGTAATACCAGCCTCTGCCCTCGAGGTTGGGCCAGGTTGGGTGTGGCGGCTGCAGTGGGGAGGGGGTGAAGTAGAGAGAGGGGTGGTGTGTGGGTTGCCTGAGGACAGGATCAGCCCCAAGGTCCCACCGAGGGACTCCAGGGACCCAGGCTGCATGCAGCTCCTGGGCCTTAAAGAATCCTGCCGTAGCCACTTGCTCACATTCTGTCCTGCCCGACGCTCCTGACCCCGTGTCCCCTCCCCTCCCCTTCCTGACTTGGCCCAGTGGGGCTGTGGGGTGGAGGCTTGGGTTGGGGGTGGGGTGCTGTGCTGGATTTTAGGGGGGGGGGTCACAGGAGCTTTCTGCTGCCAGTTTAGGGGCAGGTGTCTGGGTTTGAGTTACCCCTGAGCACACGTCTCCTGCAGTCTACCCCGAGGCCTGCTCGCCACACTTCACCCCATGTGGAGCTGGGGGGCTCCTGCCTGGAAGTGGGGGCTGTGAGGGAGGTGGGAAGGAGGCCTGGGAGAGGGGGAGGAGAGCAGACCCCAAACCTCCAGTAAGTTCATCACAGGCCTCTAAATGTCAGCTCTGAGCTCCCCCAAGTGCATCACGCGGGTCATGCCCAGTAGTGGCAATGGTTCCCAGCGGTTGTGCCTGTAGCCAGCCTGCTCCAGGGAGGACCCCTGGCTCAGTGGGGCTAAGCGATTTGCTGGGGTGGGGGTGGGGGACGTAAGCCAGCAGGAGCCCTGCGCGCCACGCCACCGGAGAGGAGGCTGCAGGACTCTTCACACCAGGGCGGAGATGAGACTGGGCGCTGACAGCACAGTGCGCCTGGGGTGTGGGCTGGGGGGCGGGGAGGACACACTGCAGAGGGCTTCCCACCTGAGGAGACAGACAGTAGGGACTCCTTGCAGGGGATTGAGTGGGGGAGTAAAATGATCACTGTGGTGTGTAAAGGTACATATTTGTTTCGCTGGCAAGTGGGCAGAGCCAGGAGAGACAGTGAACATAAATCTTAGCCCAGGGGCAGCTGCCGGTGTTTGAGGCAGACACCTGTGCATATCTGGTTCACAGATCCCTCTCCCATCACTCAGCCAGCCAGCCAGCCGTCACCCGCTTCTACCAGCCTGCAGGAGAGCCGGCTCTCCAGGGTCCGAGTCTAGAAATGGGTGATGGGGGTGATAGAGGTCATGCGAGGGAGAATTAAGTCTGTGTCTCAGAGATGCTGCAGCTGATGATAGACGGACTTCACCGAGTGTTTACAGCTCTGGCCTGTGCTGTCCCTTTGACCCCTTACCACCAACCGGAGGCATATATATAATTTATAAAAGTAGAGAGAGGGACTTCCCTGGTGGTCCAGTGGTTAAGACTCCATGTTCCCAATGCAGGGGGCACAGATTTGATCCTTGGTCAGGGAACTAAGATCCCGCGTGCCACGTGGTACGGCCAAAAAAAAAAAAAAATAGAACCATTTAGAACACCCACATATCCACCACCTAGACTTAATCGTTGTTTACATTTTGCCATATTTGCTGTTTCTTCTTTGCTGAAGTATTTTATGGTAGATTACATGCATTGCATTTTTTTCACCTCTACATCCTTCATTTTACAGGAAATAGGCTATGTTCCTGTGTAACCACAGTGCTGTTATCATACCAATTAGTAATTTCCTAATAGCGTCCGATGCTCAATCCATAGTCCAATAATACACTCAATTGTTCTCAGTCTAGCCTTGACCACTGGTTTCTTTAAATTAGGATCTACTCAAGGTCCACGTGTTAATTTGATTCTTATGTCTCTTACGTCGCCTTTAATCTAAAGCAACGCCCGGCCCCCACCTCTTTCTACCTCCCCCGATAAGCGGGAGGCTGTAGACTTGTCTCACTTTCTGGAGTCATCAGGGCTGCTTTGCTGCTCTGTTTCCCAGAGAGCCAAGCAGGGATGTGGAGGAGGGCGGCCTGGGCTTCAGGGCTGCCCTGCTAAGGCTCCTCCAGCCTCAGTTACTATGTCAGGTTTGCGGGGCTGAGAGCCCAGTCCCCGCATGGAGAGCAGGAGAGAGGCCTGGGCAGGGCAAGGCCGACCTGTGAGGGAAGGGTGGGCTAGGTGGCCCAGGGTTGCCCCTCTTCTCGGCCTTTTCTCAGTTCTCTCTTGTGTCTCCTGCTCCCCATCCCTCTTCTCCTTGGCCTAACAGAGACCCCAGGACTCGCCAGAGCCCACCCAGTCCTGAGAGCCAGCAACCCAGGCCTGCGGCAGAGGCAGAGCCCTGAAGGCTTGTGCCCCGGCCAGGGGCCCTTATTTCTGTCGGGCCAAGTTTAGTCACTTTTGCTGCCTCTCTTCCTCACTGGAGAGGCTCTTGGGGGTTCCCTGAGTGTGTGGCTTACTGTCCTTCCTAGACTTAAGCTCTCTGAAGGGATGAGCCATGCTTGTTTTAAATTCCATATACTGGTCCCTTCGGTGGCTCAAGGTGGATCCTTGGTAAAGACCTGTAGAGGTCAAGTAAATGGGTGTTTTTGCAGGGATGCAGAAGTGAAGTTCTTTTCTCCGACGGGCCAGTGATCCCAGCCAGTGAACCTGGGCTCCTCTCCCAATATTTCTCCCCACCCCTACCTAGTGGATGTGACTTTGGTTTTTTGGGGAGGGGGAATCCAAGGCCCCCACCCTCCACCAGCCAATCCCAGTGTTCTGACGGTGCCTGCTTTGGGCGTGGCCTTCTGTGGGTCTAGCCTAGATCTGTGGGGTGGTGGCCAGTGCCCTGGGCTGGGAGTCAGGGGATCTGGGGTTTGGAACTGGCTCTTCTTTAATTGTCGTGTGACCTGAGCTCGTCAGTTTCCCCCTCCACCCTCTTTTCCAGGCTAGATCAGGGAGGGGCAGTCTGGGGACCCTTTGGGATTTCCCTAGTCTGGTGTCCTCCTCCCTTAGCTGCTCCTCTGATAGTCACTTGCCCCACTTCTAGCTCCCTTCTTCCTCCTATTTATCTAATCTTTCCGGACAGCACTGACCTGCCCCACTGCCTTTTCCATGGCTCCCACCTGGATCTCAAAGTCCACCCTGGTCAGAATGGGGCCAGCCAGGCCCCTGGATGCATGTGCCTTTCCCTCTTCCTTCAGACCAAGGTCTTGGGGTGCAGACCCCGGGGGCATTTCAGGGACAGCGCCCTTCTCCACATCCTTCTAGAGCAGAGATGTCCACCAACTCCTGCTCAGAGGGTCCAGGGCAGGCCTGCCCACAGGCTTCCTGCCCGACCCCCCCTACACCTACTACCCCCTCCCCTTGCCCACTCTACTGATGCCCTGTTGGGCCCTGCACAGTGCAGGCTCAAACTCATCTTGTGTCACCCAGTGGATAGAAGGCTTACAGCAGACTGTCCTCAGGGCTCCTGAGTGTCCACTGGGCTGGGGGGGTGGGGGGTGGGGGGTGGATTGCACAGGTGAAGGTCGTGGCTCCTGTCCTCACAGCACACAGCATGGTGGACGTGAGCTTCCAGAGGGTGGGGACCACACCCAGCACATAACCCCTTTGCAGTAAGATTTTGTTGAACCGATGGAGACCTAGATTGTACAGGTACCATCAACTGACCAGCTGTGTGGCCCAGTGGCCCCTTTAACTCAGTGAGCACCACACTGGACTGTGGTAAGAATGGAACGAGGTATCGGGTGTAATTTATAAACTAAAGTGTTCTGCACATCGGAGCGTCGGATTTTCTAAGATGATCTTGGCTGGGGTGCCTTTAGTTAAGGGGCGATGCCTCATGTGGTGGAAACGGGGCAGGGAGCTCTGCAGGAGCCTAAGCGCGGCCTTGAAGATGGCAGGACTCGGAGGGAGCTTCTGCGTGTGCAGAGGGGGGGACAGCGAGATCAGAGGACTGGCGGGGCGCGGGAGTAGGCCCTTCCCTGGATCTTGGGCGGAGGTGGACGCGCTAGGGAGGGGAGGGGGACAGTGAAGCGACGCGGCAACTTCTCCCAGGAGAACCCGGCTCTGATTAGAGCGCCAGGTGCGCATCGGAAGCCGGAAGCCGGACACCAATCCACACAGATACCCCCACCATGAGGGAGAACGGGGGAGCTACGGCCCGGGATATAGGTGCCACCAGGTGGGGAGGGGTCCTTCGGAGCCGCCTTCCGCGGGCTCCCGGGCGCGGGGTGAGGAAAGCGCGGGCGCTGGTGGCTTGTCCCGCGCCCAGCCCCTCGCGCCCGCCTCCCACCGCCCCCGGGCGCTCCTGGCACAGGCCCAGCGTCCTGGCAGCGGCTGGCAGTCGGAGGCAGGCCGGGGCGACGCCGCGCTCGCATCCCCTCCGCGACGCGGCTGGGGCGACGGCCACACACTGGGAGGCGAGTTTCGCTTCTTGGCGGGGGCGGGGCTCGGGCGGGCGGACGGAAAGCGCACTGCGGCCTCGGCGCGTCAGCTGGGTCTCGGCGGGCCGGGGCGGGGTTTCGGAGGGGCGGGGGCGGGGCGCTCGACGACCACCTCGCTGCCTCTCCCTCTACCCAGAGGGACAGAAGTCCCGGCCGCGCCCTCTGAGGCTTCTCCTCCATCAAAACTTACCTGTCTGCTGTCCCAGCCCTTGCAGCCCATCTGATAAGGGCTTTCCTGCTTATCTGTTAATGGCTTCACGGGACACTCCTCCCATCTCCTCCCGCCCAAAAGCACCTTCTTGGGATGCCTCAGTCTTAAGGAGTAGGTTCAGAGGAATGGAGGGGAGGCTTGTGAGGGGGCGCTTGGGGACATTTTGGGACTCTCTAAACATCCTGCTGCTGGCTGCCTTCTTTGCCTACGGACTTGGTGGAGGGCTGCCCTCAGCTACAGCTAGGAAATGAAATGATGGGAGGGGCGAGGCGCCATCCCTTAGAGGCTGCAGGGGAGGGGTACAGAACGTTCCCAGGGAAGTCGATTTTGCTCATCCAGAACCCACACTTGGAGGAGGGAGGGGGTGGAATGTTGGATCCAGGAGGAGGTTCTGAAAGTCCCATCTTCCTGACCTTGTTTTCCCGATACCTTGTGGGAGCCCCCTGCCATTTTTTTTAACCGTCCACGTGGCTTGCTTCTCTGTTCTTACCATTCCTGACCCCTCTTGGCTGCAGGTCTGGGATGTTTTCCTTCCCAACCTTGCTTGAAATTCTCCTCCTGGAGGCCATGCTCCCCTCCTGACCAGTCCCTCCCCTTTTCTAAGTGGCTTCAGCTTGCGCTCCCAAAGCAGTGCCCTGCTTTGTAAACCACTGGGCACTGGGGAGGGGCTGAGCTGGAGACACAGGGTTTCAGAAGCTGTGCCAGAGTGGGCGGGGACAGAAGGACATCCACATAATGACCAGGCAGATTTGTGCCAGGGGGATTAGGAAAAGCACGCCAGGCATCCACTTTTGCATGTCTTTTTCCTGCACTTGTGACCCAGGGGAGGGATGGAGGGGGTCTGGGGTGAGGATGGGTTTTCCTCAGACAGGGAGTCTCTGGGGAGGTGGCCTACACAGGGCCTTGTGCACTGGTCAAGATGGCGGCTGTGGGGACTACGCCAGCCTCTCCTCAGTTGCACCAACTTCCATGATGCCCTATGGCTGTCCAGCACCCCCAGCAGTGCCAGGTGCCAGGCCCTGGCCGAGGCTTCATCCCCTTCCCTACCAAAACTTACCATCCTGTGTCTCCTCCCCTCAGGGCTTTGCCAAGAGACAACCAGCTAATCTGATTCACTAATCTCTTACAGGAAATTCTATGAATTATTCGAGGCTTTGCACAGCTTCTGCCTCTTCTTTCACACCTTGTCTGATTGGCCAAGCTCTGACCTCACCCTTCCCTGGACGAAATCCACAGATTGGCACCAATGCATATTCCTTATATCATGAACTCTTCTGAGTATGTGACTTGTCTTCCTGATGAGATTTTAAACTCTCTTAGGGACCTTATCTTTTGCTTCTTGTGGACTTCCCACAGCAGCTAGTAAAATGATTAATTCACGCAATATGTATGTCGTGTGTGCCCGCTCTGCGCCAGGCAGGTGGTCCAGATGCTGAGGATACAGGAGGAAGCAGAACAGACACATCCCTGTCCTCATGAATCTTCCATCTCAGGTTGGGGAGGATAGGAACCAAAATAAATAAAATATATAGCAGGCTGGGTGGTGATACGGAGAACAGGGAGGAAGATGAGAAGTGTGGGAGAGAACAGTTTACAGTTTTTAAAAGGATAGGGAGGGAGAGTGTCCATGGGAATGGGTCATTTGAGGCGAGATCTGAAGGAGGTGAGAGAGGGAGTCAGGAGGGTGTCTGGGGCAGAGAGTTCCAGGCAGAGGGAGAAGCCAGGGTCAAATCTCCTGGAATGTTTGAGGAGCCTGGAGGAGGACTGTGGGCTGGAGCAGAGTGGGCCAGGGGCTTGGGGAGGAGATGAGGTCTGAGAGGTAAGGTGGTAGGTCATGTGGGGTCTTTCAGGCCATAGTGAGTTCTTGGGTGGGTGGTTCTCTGAGATGGGTGGTTCTGGAGGGTTCTGAGCAAAGAACTACCCTGATTTAACTGACCTTTTAAAGGGATCCCTTTGCTGCTAAGTGGGGAACAGGCTGTAGGGAGATGAGAGGGGGGGCCAGGAGACTAATGGGGAGGCAGTTACATCTAGGTGAGAGCTGGTGGGGACTTAGGGTGGTGGTGGCGGCATGATGAAAAGAGGTCAGATTCCATACGTATATATATTTTTTAATTTTTTAACTTAATTAAATTAATTGATTAATTAATTTTTTATTTTTGGCTGCCTCAGGTCCTAGCTGCGGCACGTGGGCTCCTCGTTGTGGCGTGTGGGCTCCTATCTAGTTGTGGCACGCAGGCTCCAGGGCTCGTGGGCTCTGTAGTTTGTCGCACACAGGCTCTCTAGTTGAGGCGCGTGAGCTCAGTAGTTGCGGTGTGCAGGCTTAGTTGCCCCGCGGCATGTGGGATCTCAGTTCCCTGACCAGGGATCGAGTCCGCGTCCCCCGCATTGTAAGGTGGACTCTTTACCACTGGACCACCAGGAAAGTCCCATCATATGTATATATTTTTAAAAATTTTATTGAAGTATAGTTGATTTACAATGTTGTGTTAATTTCTGCTGTACAATAAAGTGACTCAGTTATCTATGTATATTCTTTTTCCTATTTTTTCCATTATGGTTTATTACAGGATATTGAATATAGTTCCCTGTGCTATACAGTAGGACCTTGTTGTTTATCCATCCTATATATACTAGTTTGCATCTGCAAATCCCAAACTCCCAGTCCATCCCTCCTCCATCCCCTCCACCGGCAACCATGTCTGTTATCTATATCTGTGAGTCTGTTTTTGTTTCGTAGATAGGTTCATTTGTGCCATATTTTAAAGTCAGATTCCATACATATTTTGAAGATAAAGCCCACAGGGTTTCCTCACAGATTAGGTTTGAAGGACGAGTGGAAGAGAGGACCAAGGATTGACCCAAGATTTTGGGCCCAAGCAATTGGGAGGATGGATCAGCTGAGATGGGGAGGACTTCAAGGAGAGCAGGAGCTCAGCTTGTAACGTGCTGAGTTTTCGATGCCTGCGGACATCCAAGTGGAGACGTGGAGTGGGCAGTTAGATCTACGAATCTGGAGTTGGGGGAAGAGGGATGGCAGAGGTGGAGGTGGGAGTCATCAGTGAATGTATAAGTGGTGCTTTGAACCCATGCTTGTGGCCGAGATGACCAAGGGTCAGTGCTGATGGAGAAGGGGAGAGGGCTAAGGACTGAGCTAGAGGCTGGGGATGGGGAAGGGGACCAAGTGAGTCCTTGCAGCAAGCTGCCCTCTCCCCTCCCCTCCCTGTCACAGAGAGGTCCCCCACAGCAACCCCTGCACCCCCATGCTTCTGGGACCACCTCTGTAGAGACGAGAGCTCCAGGGACCTTGAGATCAACCGGAGGTTTAGCACAGCTGGGGCAAGGAGGTTGTGAGGCTAGCTAGGGAGTGGGTGGAGGTCAGATCACAAAAGGCCTTGTTGGCCAATCCAAGGAGGGGAGGCGCAGAAGGAGGCTTTGGAATTAGCTCTGTGGCTTCAGACAAATTATTTAATGTTCAAACCCAGTTTCCTCCTCTGTAAAATGGTGCTCATGACTAGCCCCTTGGGGGAAGTTGGTGAGAATTCAGAGGAAGTGGTTGTGAAGTGCTGAGATAGAGTTGGCCTCTGAAATGGTAGGTCATCATCATCACTTTGTCCTGGAGGCTGGGGTGGCACTGAAGAATGTTAAATGCAGGAATGGGGGGATGGATGGATGAGTGGGTGTCCTCCAGAGACTCAAGATTAACCTCAGCCATGGCTGGAAGGGAGGAATTTCAAGCCCAAGGGTGACCAAAGCAGAGAGTATGAAATGGGCCTGACTGAGGTCGGGAAGGTGCAAGGTTCACTGTCCTGTCTTTGAGACCCGGAGGCCTGTCCCCGTAGTTCGGTGTCTCATAAGCTTCTCTCATCTGTTCATCTGTCTCTAGGCTCTCTCTGTTTCTGTTTCTTATCCTGTTTATCTTTCTGACTCTGTCTTTTCTGTCTCTCTCTTCCTCTCTGTCTCTCCATCCCCTTCTCTCTTCCTCCATTACCTGCTGCCTTTTCAGGTCTGGGCAGGGTCTCAGGGCTATGACAGGAGTTATATCCGCAGTGTGTGACAGCCCAGACTGGCAGCAGGTCCCCATGGGACAGCTCCAGCTGGGGGGTCGGGGGTGGTCTGGGTGTGTCTCTGAGCTTTTTGTGGGGTCTCCCCTATCTCCACCCAGGACACCTCGCATTTTAACAGTGGTGCCAGGAAAGGGGATGACCTGATGGCAGGGGGTTGTCAGTGATGGAGAAGTTTCTTTGTTTTTTTTTTTAATTGAAGTATAAAGTATACTTTATACTTCAATTAAAAAGTATAAATTGAAGTATAGTTGATTTACAATTTTATGTTAATTTGTGCTGTACAGCAGAATGATTCAGTTATACATATATATACATTCTTTTTTCATATTCTTTTCCATTATGGTTTATCACAGGATACTGAATAGAGTTCTCTGTGCTCTACAGTACGACCTTGTTGTTTATCCATTCTACATATAAAAGCTTATATCTTAGAATCCCAACCTCCCACTCCATCCCTTGAGAGGTTTCTTTGGGGGCCTCCCTGGTGCCCTGGAAACCCCTGCCCTGAGGGAGGGACACCTGGGGAGGTGGGTGTCTTCTTTCTGCTGACCCAGCTGCCTTGTCGCCCAGGTTGGTGGATGACCGCTGTGTCGTGGAGCCCGCGGCTGGGGACCTGGACAACCCTCCTAAGAAGTTCCGAGGTGAGACCTCTGCTCCCCCCACTAACTCCCCTCCCCCTCCTGGCTGCTGAGTCATGGACCTCGGACAGAACCCATTCAACCCAGGGGCCCAGTGGGCGGGTTAGGCAAGGTGCCGCCCACAGCCCCCTCACACTGCTGCCTGTGGAACCCCCATCGGCTTGAACGATGCCATCTCGGCAGGATGGCCTCTGCCTTCATTTTCCGGGGGCCACACCCCACTTCTCAGGGGCACACCCACTTCTGGCTGGGGGCCCGTTCTCCCCTGACCGCCCCACCACCCACAAGGCTTTCTTTGTCTGTGTGACTGGGCGTTTTCTGAGGGAACAGGGGAAGAAAAGAGAGTCTCCTCAGGTGTTAGGAGGCCCAGGGTGAGAGCCCTTCTCTGTGCTGCATGGTGAGGGGGTTGGACCCCATGGTCCCTGGGCAAGTGCCTTCCCTCTCTGTGTCCTCCGAGGTCAGTGGGCGCCTCAGCCCCGCCCCACAGGCCCGGGGGCCCTCGTGAGGATGAAGTGATATCCTGCTGTCGCTGCGCCCTGCAGGAGAAGGTGTCATTGTGGTGCTTACTTGTGAGGCTGAGACAGACGGGCAGACGGAGCCTGGGCGTGGTGGGCAGGTTGGGAGCAGGCAGGAACACGCCAGGCCGTGCCACCTTGGCTGCCCACGTGGCTGCCCCTCTGGGGAGAGATCAGCTGGGATTGTCCTCGAGAGGGATGCGGTTGAGGGAGGGGAGTGGGATTTACCACAGTCCTGTGGCATCCTCGGCGCTCTCTGTCTGCTGGGGGCCTTGCCTATCTGTCGGAGTGTGGAGGAGATAGGAGGCTCCTCCCAGGCTGCAGGGGGGCCCCACATCTATTGTTCTGCTTCCATCGTGTGCCTCTGAGTGGGGTCTTAGGTCAGGACGTGCCTGGCTCTGTGGGGCCCGCCTCTGGCACTGGACCTTCCTCACCACCGCACACCCCTCTGTCCTGCCCCATCTGGCCGCACTGCCTCTCACCTCATCCCCTACCCCTGGCCCTCCCTCGTTCCCTCTCGCCACACCAGGCCCGCTGCTTTTCCTCACATTTATTAGCCGTGCTCTGGGTAGAGATGGGGGTTTCGGGGGGTCGTGTGGGCTGCCTGCTTGGAGGTACAGCCCCAGCACTTTCCCGGAGCCAGGAATAGGAGAGCTTTGATTTCTGCTCTAGCTGAGGGTTTTGGGTGAATTCTTGGGAAGAACGTAGAACGGAAGAGAGTGGTTGAGGTCCCGAGGCTGGGCTGTGCCAGGGCAGGGAGGGGACCGGGGCTGAAAGGAGGTGGGTGGTGTGTCTCGGTGTGTGCAGTCAGCTGTGTGGCGTGATTGGCGGTGACAGGGAGGTGGGTGTGGCAGAGGAATATTTGCCCTCGAGTTCCGGTAGACAGAGTTTGGGGCCAATTTTTGACAACAAAACAGCTACTTAGCAGAACAAGTGCTCCTTTGACTTCTTGTCTGCCTCCCACTCCCTCCTTTTTCTTCCTCTTTATTTTCCCAAAGCCCGTGAGCAGGGCCCACCCCAGCGTCGGGGGCTGCTCCGTGGTCCCCGAGGCTGTGCTGGGCCCCCCCAGCTCCGGGAGATGCCAGAGGGGCTCAGCCCCCAGCCTCCTCCCCACCCACCCTGCTCCTGGCCTGGCCTGGGTGTCTTGCTGAGGCGGGCAGAGGCCCTTCTGGACCCCCTGTGGCCCAGCGTGGACCTGAGAAGAGCCCACCTTCTGGGACAGAACCAGGTCTCTGTGCAGCCCCTTGGCTGGCGAGTAAGTTGGAGCGTGAGAACCTGGGACAAGAGACACAGACTCCAACCTCTTCAGCTTTGAGGTTGAAGCCCAGAGAAGAAAGGTTGAGCTTGGCCTCCAACCCTGGAGTCCCGGTTCTCATTGTTCCATGTTTCTCCTGCAAACAGCCCCTCCCTGGAGGGAGGTCCCAGCAAGGGCATGGGGACCATGGCAGGCATTTTAGAACTTGGTCGGAGCTCATCAGAGATGGCCAAGGTGTTCTGAGGCCACCCTGGGGTGGACCCGGCCTTGGCTGGGAACTGTGGTGTCTCCCTCTCTCCCTGCACGGCTCGCGCCTCCTTCACCTGCTGACCCCGGAGGCCCCCAGGTTGGGTCGGCCAAGCCCGTGAAGCCCCGGCCCTACCTCCATCAGCCTCTGGTTAGCTCCCTGTTTGTGGTTTCAGCTCCTGCACCTTTCAAGGCCATCCCAAGCCCCGACATGTTCAGGGAATTTTTTCCAGAGTTTGCAGGGCCCTGGGAGATCCAGGCTGCCAGTGCCCCAATGTGTAGGGCACCCCACGCCAGCCCAGCCTCCCCGACCTCCGCTTTGTTGTAGGGGTCTTGGGTTATGGCTGCTCAGAATCCTGCTCTCCTGGCCAGGCCAGGTCTGGGCAGGTCCCCTCCCACAGCATGGGCGTGGGAGACCCACTGCAGAAGGACGCACCTCCCCATCCACCTGGGAAGCTCAGTGCTCACACCCCCGGCTAAGGCGACCCCACGAAATGTGTAGCAGTCACTTACCCACATAGTGGGCGGCAGGTGCCGGGGAGGGGGCTGATGAGGGGACCTCCCTGTGCTTGCACCCTGGGTGCCCTCCGCCCCCAGCCTCATGCCTCTGCTCTACCTGCCCATCTTCCAAGTCTGGTTTATTGTTACTTTTATTAAGATCCGCTTCAACTACTAAAACGAAAAAGTAAAGAGAAAGATAACACACACCAATGCACCCACTACTGAGCTCTCTCAAATCCTTTTTCCTGTGTTTATTTCAGGTCTTTTTCATTTTTAAAGAGATAGCATCTTATGCATGTAGCCAAAGCCCCCTGTGCCTTCCCCTGACCTCTTTCTCTTCCCCCTCCCCAGAGGCAGACACTCTCAGAAATTGGTATGCCTCATTCAGGGGCCTGTTTTTATGCTTTTGCTTTAATACGTAGAGATATTTCTATGATGAATTATATAGGGTATTCTTTTCCATTTTTCCAACCCTGTATGTTGAAGGTAGCCTTCTGTACAAATCTTTCTGCACTTTTTTCATCGGTGGCTTCTCTTGTTGCGGAGCACAAGCTCTGGGCGCGTGGGCTTCCGCAGTTGTGGCACATGGTCTCAGCATTTTGTGGCTCACAGGCTCTAGAGCATAGGCTCAGTAGTTGTGGCGCGTGGGCTTAGTTTCTCCGCGGCATGTGGGATCTTCCCAGGCCAGGGCTCGAACCCGTGTCCCCTGCACTGGCAGGCAGATTCTTAACCACTGCGCCACCAGGGAAGTCCTCTGCACTGTCTCTGAGACTCATCTGTATTGACCCGCATGGCTCTAGTTCATCTGTTTAATTGCTATGTAATATTCCACTGAGTGAGTAAACTGCAGTCCTTTTATTGGTTCCCCCGTTGATGGACGTTTATCTCATTTGCAGCTTTTGGTAATTGCCAACAATGCTGCAGTGAGCCCCCTGTACACGTATGTCTCCCTGGGCTCGCGGGCAAGAGTTTCTTGGGTGTGTTCCAAGGGAGGGTGACCTGGGTGAGAGGCATCTCTCCTGTCTTGCTAGGAACGGCCCTGCCGCCTTCCATGGGGGCTGTGAGTGTTTACCCCCACCCCTTGCCCCCGTTCACCCCTGCCAGACTGTGGGTGCATGGGGTGGGGGTGCCCTTGCTGCACCCCTATCCTGGCTACACTTGGTTTTGTCCCACTTAATTGTCTTCCAGCCTGCTGGGTGTGAAATGCCATCTCACTGTGGTTTTAATTTGCATTCCTCTGACTACTTGTGAGACATCTTTTCATATGTTTATGAGCCGCTTAAAATCTTGTTCTTCATCTTTTCTTTTTCCTCTTTATAAAAGTAATACAGGGCTTCCCTGGTGGCGCAGTGGTTGGGAGTCCGCCTGCCAATGCAGGGGACACGGGTTCGTACCCCGGTCCGGGAAGATCCCACATGCTGCGGAGCGGCTGGGCCCGTGAGCCATGGCCGCTGAGCCTGCGCGTCCGGAGCCTGTGCTCTGCAACGGGAGAGGCCACAACAGTGAGAGGCCCGCATACCGAGAAAAAAAAAAAAAAAAGTAATACAAATACAGGCTCTAGGATCCAGGAGATGGGAGCATCCCATCCCACCCTCACTCACCTCCTGTTCCCATCTCCAGGGACAACCCTACTAGAGAATCCGACTAGGTAGTTTATTCATCCGGTTACACCTCAAAACGTTGTGCAAACATCCATCGAGAATCTGCTCCCACGGCCCTCTCCCATCTCCACTGTTGTCCCTCCAGGTAACCACTTTCTTTAGTTTCTTACGCATCCTCCCGTGGTCCTTAATGCAACTGCAAACATATGTTCAGACTTCCCCGATTTTCTTACCCTGGGGTAGCATTCTATATGCACTGTTCTATTCTTTGCTGTTTTTACTTTATGAGTCTTACTGTGGATAGATCCTACTGGAGATCTTTCTATATTAGTATATAGAGGTCTTGAGCTCTCTTTCTCTCTCTTTTTTTCACTTAAAAACTCATATTTGTCCATATCCTGGACAACTGTGAAAACAGTGTTCCTATGGTTTACAAGTTTTAAGCATTTCAAAAATTTTTTTTTCAACTGTGGTGAATAGCCACGTGAAGTTTACCATCTTAACCACTTTTAAGTGTACAGGTCGGTGACATTAAGCACAGTCTCATCAGCCATCACCACCGTCCATCCACAGAACTGCTTTTCCTCTTGTAAAACTGAAGCTCTATATCCATTAAATAATAACTCCCCATTCCCAACCCATCCCTCACCCAACCACCGTCCGACTTTCCATCTGTATGAATCCGACTAGTCTTAAGTACGTCACATGAGCAGAATCGTACCTTATTTGTCGTTTTGTGGCTTATGTCACTTAGCATAACGGCTTCAAGGTTTACCCGGATTGCAGCCTGTGTCAGGGTGTCTGACCACCCCGCCCTCTCACAGCTCCATAGCTGTCCTTCATATGGCTCCATCGTAATTTATTTAACCAGTCCCCTCTGATGGGCACGTGGGCTGTTTCTAATCTTTATCATTCCCGACAGTGCAGTGAAGACCCTTGTCCCTTGTCATTTTGTACAAATGCAGCTGTGCTCTTGGAATGAAGGACCCGTGGGGAGATTGCTGTGTCCAAGGGAGGGGGCATCCGTGGCTCTGATCTTTTGTCTTGCGCCTTGTCCAACAGTGTAATAAGAGAAAGCAAACCCATTCACCCTTCTCATCGTTTCTTCTGCTTGCTACCCCAGGTTTTGCTTATTCCGGGAGAGTTTCTCTCTCGGCCCATCCCTCCACTTTCTCCCCTCCCCCTGCCCCCGGCAGCATGCTGTCGCTGTTGTAGATTCTCCACGGTCACCTTTATTAACCCAAGTATCATAGTCACACCTGAATGTCTCACCCTGTCAAGTCCTGCAGTGCTCTGCCTCACGTCTGCCTTCCACCAACCACGCGCCCTTTTAGTTTTACATCAGGACCGAATAAGCTTTGCATTCTCTTCTGTAACCGCAATGGGGTCTTCAGTGTTCTGTAAGTTGAGTCTAAATGTTAAAGATTAGAAACAGATGTTTACATGATTTATACAGGGTTTATGTGTAATTGTGGCTGGATAACTTTATTGCCTGTGATCTGTTCTTGTCTCGAATCCCCTGCTAGTGCTTTGCAGCCTTGGTTGGGCAGCAGAACCATTTGGGATCGGGGGTGGGGGTGGGGTGTGCCTTTCACGATGCATATCTGCAGGCCTTGACCCCTACCAAGATCTATGGGGGAGCTGAGAGTTTGTATTTTTTAAATCTTCCCCCGCCCCAGATGATTCTGTGCAGTGGTAGTGAGTTTTTGGAGTATTGCATACCTTAGTTTCAGGGAATGTCAGCTGACTTTGCTAAAGGAATATCCTCTTGTCTGCAGCCTCACCAGCCCTGTGCCCCCGCACCCACAGGTGCATTCCCCCCAGCACACACAGTCCTTACGGTAGGACACCCCCCTGGACCCAGACTTTTCTCTTGGCCTTTGCTGCTGCTGGTCCTGCGTGGGCCCGGTCTCCTGGCTACCCTTTCACCCTCTGTCCTCTCTGCCCTTCTGCCCCACAGTTTGGTGAGAAGGAAGGTTCTGGCCCCCCTTGGGTTTTGGACAGGGCCGCCTTTGGGCAAAGAGCACAGCAGAATAAAAGCATGGAGATGTGCATTGCTCATAGGGGTGGGCCACAAACATTTTAGAGGGCTCAGATCATTTATTCATTCAACAAGCTCTTTTTTTTTCGACTTGTGTTTCTTTTCTTTTTTTTAAACCATTTTTAAAAATTGAAGTATAGTTAATTTACAATGTTGTGTTAGTTCCAGGTATACAGCACAATGATTCATTCAGTTATACATAATGTGTGTGCGTGCCTGCGTGTGTGTGTATATATATTCTTTTTCAGATTCTCTTACATTATAGGTTATTACAAGATATTGAATATAGTTCCCTGTGCTATACAGTAGGTCCTTGTTATTTATCTATTTTATTTTTTATTTTTTTCTCAGGAAAGAAGTTTTATTTCCAAACCCCTAGGAAGGCATTACACATAATGGAGATAGAAACCCAAATTAAACCCTGAAACAAACAGATGGCTGGATACGGGTGGGCCTGCAGGAGCAGAAAGTAGGGGAGATGTGTTCTAGACGGGGACCTCACCCTGCAGCCTGAGTCTGTATATTAATGTGACTATTCTGGGGAAGGGGAGTTGGGAATCAGAAATCCTCACCCCACCAACCCCAGTGTTGCCCGGGATGGTTGGGAGGAAGAGGAGGCAGCACGTTGGGGCAAAGACGTCACCAAGTCTGACCTTGGCATTTACTGCCTGCTCTGATCCCCAACATTCCATAAATAAGTTACCCTGCATATCTCAAGTTGAGCTGGGGAGCAAGCAGAATAGCCCCAACCTCTGAAAGCAGAGGCAGGGCAGCCTGGGACTGAGCGGGGCTCCAGGAGGACACAGTCGCACTCTTGCTTCGGCCTTTGCCGACACTCGGCAGCTGGGCGTCCATATGCGGCTCCTCTCCCCTGCGGTGACAGGGCCCGTGCTGACGCGGGCTGGGCTGCTTGGCGCTGTTGGTACGCCTCTTGCTGAGGTTGCTGGGCCAGCTCCAGGTCGCTAAGACCCAATGTGCCTCGCGACGGCTGCTGCTGCCTCAGGGACAAGGCGATCAGGTAGTCCTGGTCCACCTGCTGCTGCTTTTCTGGGGAGCCACTCCCACCTTCTGCTCCAGGTCCTTGCCCAGGGAGTGACTTAGGTGAAAGTCAGAGTCACAGAAACAGCTGTCTCCGTCCACGTTGCGCAGGCTCTCCCACACCACTTGCTCCTCCTGTAGAAAGCCCTGGTCGGTGACCAGTAGGTACAAGTGCCCCTTGTGCTTAGTCATAGTGCTAAAGTGGTCGTTCCGGAAAAAGATGCTAAGTTCGCCCTCCTTGGCAGTGTTGTTAGCTCACACAGACCATGGTGGGTCCGCTGCGCGGCGGTGGTCTCCAGGAACTGCTCTGTAGTCAGGCCTTCTGTCCCGAGGTTGGTGTCACCGGGGTGCTTGCAGGTGATGATTGGTTGTAACTCAGTTTCCCACCTGCACTCACAGCCTCAGGACTCTGTGGATCAACAAGCCAGCCGTGGTACAGAGGTACGCCTAGTAGGTCAAAGGCACTGCACTCGGGTGTATACTCAAAATCAGAGACACCTGTGAATAGCACATTGCCATCCAGACCTGTGGCCAGTTTAGGCAGCACTGTCATTGCATCGTCCACATTCTGCTGAAAATTAAGCTGAAGTCCTTCTGACTTCTCCTGGGGCTTGATGGACAGAAGGCAGTCTCCAAGGTGGGCCATGACCTCATCTGGTGCGATCACTTCCTTCTATTTAGCTATTTTATATATAGTAGTGTGTATCTGTTAATCCCAAACTCCTGATTTATCTCTCCCCCCAACACCCCCCATCCCCTTTGGTAACCATAAGTTTGTTTTCTGTGTCTGTGAGTCTCTTTCTGTTTTTTTTTTTTTTTTTTTCTGTTTTGTAAATAAGTTCATTTATCTCATTTTTTTAGATTCCATATGTAAGTGATATCATATGGTATTTGTCTTTCTCTCTCTGGCTTACTTCACTTAATATGATAATCTCTAGGTCCATCGATGTTGCTTCAAACAGCATTATTTCATTCTTTTTTATGGCTGAGTAGTATTCCATTGTGTATATATACCACATCTTCTTATCCATTCATCTGTCCATGGACATTTAAGTTGCTTCCATGTACTGGCTATTGTAAATAGTGCTGCTGTGAACACTGGGGTGCATGTATCTTTTCAAATTAGAGTTTTCT
Source organism: Delphinus delphis (assembly GCF_949987515.2). Taxonomy (NCBI): domain Eukaryota; kingdom Metazoa; phylum Chordata; class Mammalia; order Artiodactyla; family Delphinidae; genus Delphinus; species Delphinus delphis. Next base: position 40,583,232 of record NC_082692.2, on the reverse strand, counting down.
CCTGATATAAGCCCAGGAGTGGGATCAACAAGCATTATGTGACATATATATAAAGGAGGCATGAGGCAGGGCCCCGTCTCTGTGATCTGCTCCCCCAGGGACCCCTGTCCAGGTTCCCAGCACAACCGTCTTCCTGTGTTTCTGCTGCGGGAGCACTGCTGATTGTGGAGGCACTGCGGCCTGGGAGGGGTCTTAGAGGCTGTGAGCCCAGCCCTGTGCCCTCCTGGGATTCCCTCCTGTGACGGGGAGCTCACTGCCTCCCAGCACGGCTCATGCTATCGTCAGGCCCAGTCCCCGTGCCAGCGTTTCACAGGGATCCAGAATCCTCTATCTCTTCACATCACACTTTAGAATAGGATTTTCCAACTCATGCCTCCTTTCCAGAAGTAGAAAAATCTGACATCCTTTCTGGAGTTTGGGCTTGTGAAAATCATTGATACTTTATCTGTGTCCAGAATAAAAATCAGGTAATAAAGAACCTGTTTCTGGAATTCTGATTGGCACTCTCTTAGGTTGAGTTCCCTAGCAGAGTCTACAGCGGGAGAATTATTGAGGAGGGGTCCCAGGAGGAGTGTGAGGGCGCCGAGCAAGGAGGTGGTTTCGGGGGAAGAGAGGCCTTAGGAGGCTCATCCCACAGGGACCACTGCAGGCGGTCGCCTCCTGCTGCCAGTGGATGGAGGACACCCCTTGGGGGCTGGGGGGAATGTAACTTCCCAGGCATCTGTGGGCAAGATGGGGGTGGGCCAGAGAAAGGATGCTGATGTGAATGGTCAGCTGCCAATGTCCACAAAACCTGGACACAGACAGGGCATGGGGTGGTGGCCCCAGGGCCTCTGACAAATCTCCCGTGGGGAAGACGGCACGCGTCCGCCTCCCAGGGGGGGTCCCACTCTCAGACCTACTTCTGGGCCCCTCCATTCTACTCAGCACAATCCAGGATGCTCCCAGTTCCACGGGGGTCTTCTGACCACTGCCTCTCTACCCAAGAAGGGCGGCGGGGTGGAGAGGGGTGGGGAGAGCAGAGGTGGGCTTTGGGGGCAGGGCTGCAGGCCAGGGTTTTCCCCTGAGCCCCGCATGAACCGAGCTCCCTCCTTTTGCCCTCCCTCCTCAGACTGCCTCTTCAAGGTGTGTCCCATGAACCGCTACTCGGCCCAGAAGCAGTACTGGAAGGCCAAGCAGACCAAGCAGGACAAGGAGAAGATTGCCGACGTGGTGCTGCTGCAGAAGTTACAGGTGTGTGTGCACAGGTGTGTGCACGCGCAGGTGTGTGTGCCCTGTCCCAGGCCACATGCCTCAGTGGACTGTGGACTGCACTTCAGCTGCCAGCCGGGCCTTCAGCTGGACACCACCGTGCAGTGAACGACCTGTGCAGCTGTACATGGAGTTACCAGGGGCTCCTAGAGACGGTGGCTCCAGCGAACCTGATTTAAGAACTAGTCTTAACCTCACCCCTCATTTTATAGAGTTGGAGCCTGGGGCCCTTCAAGGGGACTGGGCCATTGTGCTCATCCTACGAGTTGGCAGTGGGGCTTAGACGGCCCCTGGGTCTCTGGCCGACCTTGGTGTGTGGTGTGAGGGCCTGGTGGTTGCTCTCAGGCCTCTCAGTTTACATCCTGGGCGGTTCTCTCTGGACAGAGCTCAGGGCGTCCAGCCCAATCCCCATGGAAAAGAGAGTGGGAGGATTGGCTGTGGTCAGCAACGTTGCAGCCTGCTTCTGAGACCCTCCCCCGGACCTGGGGCCCCGCCCCCCATCAGGCAGACCTTGCTTCCCGGTATCCCCTTCTCTGAGGAGGTGGTGTGAAATGGGGAAAGGGTGGGCCCGGGTGGGCCCCACCCACAGCTGTGAACTGGGCTGGAAAGAGGGGGCTGGGTGTGGGCTGCTGAGCTCTGTTATAAATAAGGCCGTCCCTCATCCTGGGCTGGGGGCTGTCGCAGCTTCTTCCTGCTGCCGCCACAGGCCCAGGCTGAGCTGTGGATCTGGCTGGGCGTAGGGCATTCACGCGTGCGCAGACACTCAGAACCACACGTGGTCACACAGCCGTACACTGTAGGTTTGGGGAGAGTCACGTGGTACCTGGCGTGGCTCCCCAGCAGCCCTCCTCCCACCAGCCTCCGGCATGAGGCCCGGATAATGGGACTGAGGAGATGAAAGGGTCAGAGGGGCCACTGCCCTCAGAGAGAGCCGGTCTGACGGAGGAGACAGAGCCCCACCTCCAGGACCCCCCCGTCTGATGGAGGAGGCACAGTGTATCCTCGGGCAGCTTCCAGTCTAACGGGACAGAAGAACCTAAAATGGTGTCCCCAGTGGGATGCAAACCAAATCCTGGCGGCATCAGGGTTGGATCTGTCAGAGTTGGATGTGGCTCGTCAGGGAAGGCTCCCTGGAGGCGGTGGGCTAGGAGCACACACAGTTTGGGGAGGGAGGGTCACAGAGGAGTGAGGGTGGAGGGGAGGAGGAAATGCTGCCAAGCACACCTGCCGGTGTCTGGGCTGGGCCAGGGGTCCCCTGTTGGGGCACCAGGGGTCTGGTGAGGCAGGGGAGTGAGGCACAACTGTAGGTTATCTGCTGGGGGTGTTGGGGCGTAGGGGGCTCACAGGCCTGCTGGCTGCCCCCTCCAGAGGGAGGCGGCGAGGAGGGGCCTGAGGGGAGGAATCTGGTGCCGCTGGCTGTGTGCTGTACACACTCTGAGCCTCGTTCTCTCGTCGGTAGTGGGAGGAACAGGCCAGGTGGCCTCAGGAGGGTCACTCTGGGTGCAGTGCCAGGACCTGCATTGTGTGGGGGGTGGGAAGATGTGTCCCTTCAGTAGCAGGCTTCTGGGCCCGCCCTCCACCTCTGTGCATGTCTGTGCAGCATGCGGCCCAGATGGAGCAGAAGCAGAATGACACAGAGAACAAGAAGGTGCATGGGGACGTCGTGAAGTACGGCAGTGTGATCCAGGTGTGACGCCGGGGCAGGTGTGGGGGTGAGGGGTGCCAGTGCCATGGCACCAGCCAACCTGGGACTGTCTCTGTGACTGCGCGTCTGCCTCTACGTGTGCCCGTTGCCGTGTGGCCTGAATGGCTGTGTGCACGGGTGTGTGTTCAGCACTGTGGCCACCAGCACAGATCTGGAGCCCCGAGGTCCAGGTTCACATCTTGGCTCTGTGACCTGGGCCAGCTACTTCACTTCCCTGGGCCTCTGTTTCCCCAACTGGACAATCAGGCCAGTGACAGTACTTCCCTCTGGTTGCTGTAAGGTTCCTCGAGCTACTACTCTTAGGGTGTTTAGAACAGCGCTAGCTCTTTGTGTGATCACCCGGGTGCTGGACTGGGTGTGTGATTGTGCGTGTGGCCATGTTTGTCTCGGTCTGTTTGTCCAAGGGTCCAGTGTGCCCCCCAGCCCCCCGCTTTCTGATGGGCTGGCCTCCTGGGGTGACCTCACTCCCCCCCCACTGCTTGGCCCCCCGCCGCCTCTCAGCTCCTGCACATGAAAAGTAACAAGTACCTGACCGTGAACAAGCGGCTGCCGGCCCTGCTGGAGAAGAACGCCATGCGGGTGACGCTGGATGCCACGGGCAACGAGGGCTCCTGGCTCTTTATCCAGCCCTTCTGGAAGCTGCGGAGCAACGGGGACAATGTGAGGACAGGGCTGGGGGGAGGGGCCTGCTGGAAGGCGCAGGCCACAGCACCAGGGGGGCTTCTCCAGGGTCTTTGGTGTGGGGGCTGCATGAGCTCATGCCTGTTTCTTAGGGGGCAGACTGGCCAGAGGGAAGCCTGGGGGCCCGGCCGTCCCCACCCTCACTCTGCTGCATTCTGTCCCCATAGGTGGTTGTCGGGGACAAGGTGATCCTGAACCCTGTCAACGCTGGGCAGCCTCTGCATGCCAGCAACTATGAGCTCAGCGACAATGCTGGCTGCAAGGAGGTGAGTGGGGCGCTGGGCTGAGATAGGCTGGGGTCAGGGGCCCCTCACGGGAGTGCTTGCACCTGGACAAGTGTCTCCCGAGCAACAAAATACAAAGAAACTGTAAGGGACTAAACCTACCCGCACCCATGCACAGTCAGGGCAACGATGAACAATAAGATACAAAAACGCCAAAAACCAGCTGCCACTTCTGAGGTCCCAGGAGCAAAAGCCAGGCACTGCACATGATGCCCGCACCACCGTGGGGGCGGGCAGATCGCCTAAGCCACGCCTCCGACCTAACCCATGGATCTGCCCCTGACCTCAGCCCATTTAAGGGACCAGCGTCCCCGGCCTCAGGGAGCAAGCAAGGGCATCTGTTCCTTGTTTTCACTCCCTCCTGCTGTAGCCTTGCTTGAATTTCTCATCTGGTCTCTTACCTATTTCTCCTGATTAAAGAGGCCAAGAACCTGGGGTGGTAACAGGGTGGTGGGCTGATATAGGCTGGGACCTAGGACCCTTTATGGGAGTGCTTGCCCTTGCACCTGGACAAACATCTCCTCAGGCAACAAAATACAAAGAAACTCTAAGAGACTAAAAGGAACTGCACGCGTGTGCACGCGTGCACAGTTGGGGCAAGTTGTGAACAGTAAGGTACAAAAAGGCGGAAAAAACCAACTGCCATTTCTGAGGTGCTGGGAGCAAAAGCAGGGTACTGTGCCGGGCACCACCAAGGGGGCGGGCAGGCCACCTAAATCGCTCCTCCGGCCCCATCCATGAACCCGTCCCCCGCCCCCCGCCCCGCCATATAAGAAGAGTGAGCAGGGCCACCTGTGTCTTATTTTCCCTCCCTAGTGCTGAAGTAGGAGTCCTGCTAAAGCCTTGGCTGAAATTTTCATCTGGACTCTTACTCATTTCTGTTGATTAGAGTCCAAGGACACTGGTTGATAACAGGGCCAGCCTGGCAGCGGATGGGTGTCCACGTAGCCACCCCGCCCCGGGTTGCTTCCTCCAGTCCTGTCTACAGCTGGAGGGGCTGGGTGGGCCTCCCTGCTCCCTGCTCCCTGCCTGTCTCCCAGTGTCTGCCTACATTCTCCACCCCACTGGGTGGCGGCCCCAGGGCAGCTGGGCTGGGGTCTGGGGGCCCTGGTTGGGAGAAGACACCCCCCTGTGCTCTAATGGGGGCTGAGCTGGCCTCCCCTCACCCGCTTCGGGTCTTAGGCACAGGCCCACTCCCCAGCGGCTGGGGGCCTGCCCGGCCTCACGGGTCTCTGTGCGCTTCCGCAGGTCAACTCTGTGAACTGCAACACCAGCTGGAAGATCAACCTGTTTATGCAGTTCCGAGACCACCTGGAGGAGGTGTTGAAAGGGGTAAGGACTGGGAACTCCCCGGAAACAGCCCCGCCCTACCCCCACAGGTCCCCCTGCCTGCCTGCCCCCACCTTCCAAGCACCCAGCTCTGCTCCCTGTCTGGCCCTCCCCTCCATGCTGACCCTTCTCTGCCTCTGCACCCCCATCCGGCCTCCCTCCACTCCCACAGGGCCCTACCCAGCGGCCCCAGCTGGTCCTCCGCTTCTCTTGTCTCTGGCCTCACAACCCCCCTGTCCATCCTTTCCCAGTCCTGGCTGCTCTCACTTTGCTGTCTTGCTAAGGGGGTGGCAGTGGAGTGGGGGTCCCCATCCCCCCACCGTGGGGTGGGCCCAGATTCTTTGAGCACCCTGTGCCCTCGACACCTCTCCACGGTTCTAGGCCAGGCCCCCTGCCCTTTGTGCCCTCTCGGGCAAGGATGCGAGGCTGTCGGGTTGGGGCCTGTAGGACATAAGGGGTTGGCAGGAGGGGCCGCCCTCTCGGAGGGCTAGGTGTGCACCCCACCCTTGGCTTGCTGGCTCAAGAAGGAGCTGCGCCAGTATCTGAGACAGGTGGGCTCCTCCCCCGGGAGGGTCCTTGTCTGCCCTGAGCCCACGCCCTGCCGCCTGCAGGGAGACGTGGTGCGGCTGTTCCACGCGGAGCAGGAGAAGTTCCTGACGTGCGATGAGTACAAGGGCAAGCTGCAGGTGTTCCTGCGCACCACGCTGCGCCAGTCCGCCACCTCGGCCACCAGCTCCAATGCCCTCTGGGAGGTGGAGGTCAGATCCCTGCTTCCGGCGCCTGGGCCCCAGCCCTCCTCTGCAGCCCTGGGCTTCCCCCGCTCCTCCTCCCCCTCTAGGGTGGGAGGTCCACCCCCATCCGTCTCTCGTCTGAGCCCCTCTGCAGCCAAGGGGCCAGAGAGGGTCCCAGAGCCATCCACCCAGAGCTCTCCAGGCCTGCGGTGCCCCTCCCCGCCATGCCTCCCCTTCCCCAGCCAGCCCCTCCTTCCAGCCTGACACCCCTGCACCCGCCAGGTGGTCCACCATGACCCCTGCCGTGGAGGAGCTGGCCACTGGAACGGCCTGTACCGCTTCAAGCACCTGGCCACGGGCAACTACCTGGCTGCTGAGGTGAGTGGGGAGGCAGAGGGCATCCTGGGAGCTCAGGCCGTGCGTGCACGAGCATGTGTGCCTGGCACACGTCTGCACAGAGATACATGTGTCTGTGGACCCTGGCTTCTCTGCACTCATGCATCTACTTAACAAATATTGTCAAAGACGTGCATGACTATGAATAAGTCTCACAAATATGACTGTGTCTCCTACTGTGTGCCAGGAGCTATTCTAGGCACCGAGGATACAGCAGTGAGCATGACGCCCAGCCCTTGTGGAACTTACATTCCACGTCCTTGTCTGTCCGTAACGCACAGGCTTGTGTATATTGGGGCATTCATGTGTGTATGTCCGTATCCATCTGTGGGTCTTTGGAGAGGGGCCGTGAGGGCAGGGCCTGGGGCTCTAGTTGGTGCCTCCTCCATGTCAACAAGGAGTGGCATGAGTTTGGGGGCTGGGATGGGCACCCTTGGGAGGTTGGGGGGGTTCCTGACTGCCCCAACCCAGGGCCACATGTAGACTGTATTTTGGAGTGGGGGTCATGTGGATAGCCCCCCTATCTTGTACCTCTGAGCAGGAGAACCCCAGCTACAAGGGTGACGCCTCTGATCCCAAGGCAGCGGGAACGGTGAGGACCAGAGAAGGGTTCCAGGGCCGGGAAGAGTGACTGTGCACAGCTCTGGGGTGGGCGGGGGTGGGGCCGGGGAGGCCGCGAAACCCTGGGAGGTGGGCTGGAGGGAGACGGCCTCTCAGGTGGGATCCTGGGTGGTTTCAGGGGGCCTGAGAGGAGGAAGGGGCTCCTGCCTGAGTTGAGGTCCTCACCACAGGGTGCCCAGGGCCGCGCAGGTCGCCGGAACGCTGGGGAGAAGATCAAATACCGCCTGGTTGCTGTGCCCCACGGCAACGACATTGCTTCTCTGTTCGAGCTGGATCCCACCACGCTGCAGAAAACCGACTCCTTCGTGCCCCGGTAGGTAGGCGCTGTGTGCCTGGGCGCCGGCGGGGGTGCCCAGGCTGGCACCTGGACTCCCTGCACCCCCCACTCCTCTGTCCTTCTGAGGTCCTTTGGCCTCAGGACCTGCCATGAGTTGCCCCTCTGGGGATGCAGCTCTGAGGCCTGTAGGCAGCTCACCACCACTGAATGCTTGCCATGTGCCCGGCCCTGGGCCCTGCACCCTGGGTGCCGCCTTGTGCTAGTTCTTCATCAAAATGCCTTTGCTCCAGGGCTTCCCTGGTGGCGCAGTGGTTGAGAGTCCGCCTGCTGATGCAGGGGACGCGGGTTCGTGCCCCGGTCCGGGAAGATCCCACATGCCGCAGAGTGGCTGGGCCCGTGAGCCATGGTTGCTGAGCCTGTGCGTCTGGAGCCTGTGCTCCGCAACGGGAGAGGCCACAACAGTGAGAGGCCCACATACCGAAAAATAAAAAAAAGCCTTTGCTCCAGTGTTCTTTAAAGCCACTCAGCCTGGGGCTCAGGCACGGGCGGCATGACAGCTTGTCCAGGGTGCATTGGATGTGACGGCTGGACCTCCTGACATTTAAGGCCCCCCCAACCCCGAGATTCTAAAATGTAACATCAAGAAACTTCCTGGGTGTCAAGCAGGCTTTAGCATTGACTGGCTGGCTGATCTCAGGCAGCTGACTCTGTCACTTTGCCCCAACTTCCTCACCTGTGAAGTGAGACTATCAAGTTGCCCGTCAGCAGGGCTGATGGGAGAATTCATTGAATCACTGTAGGCCCGCGATCCCTTATCGGAAACTTGGGGCCAGGTGTACTTGGAGATTCAGGTTATTTTTCATTTCTGAATGTTAATTGTATTTCATAATCAAAGACAGGAGTATTTTCGCCGTGAAAATACTACATGCGTAGTTGACACTAGGTGGGATAGTTTAAATAGCCTCATTTGTCCCAATAAATTTGGGTCCTGAGCTTGTAATTAAGCCTGGGCTTTCAGAGCTTCGTTCTGGGGAGACTGGGCAAGGCATGTGGGCCTGGCAAAGCGCAGCAGTTAGTACAGGGCCTGGGGGCCGTGTTGCTGGTCTCTCTTCTCTGGCTCAGGCTCCTCACCTGGAGGGGACCTGTGCCTCTGTCCCACGGCTGCTGGGTGTGGAGGCAGGTGGAAGATGGGAAGCCCCAGGGGTTAGAGCGGGCAGACTGCCGGGTTACGCTCCGTGGCGCACTCCCCCTGCTCTGTCCGCCCCCCTGCCCGCAGGAACTCGTATGTCCGGCTGCGGCACCTCTGCACCAACACGTGGATCCAGAGCACCAACGTGCCCATTGATGTCGAGGAGGAGCGACCCATCCGGCTCATGGTGTGGGGCCCATCGGGGCTAGGGGGCTGGGCTGGGGGCTGGGCTGGGGCCCAGGCTGGTCCCTGAGTGCCCTGCTGACCTCTGTCCCTGCAGCTGGGCACGTGCCCCACCAAGGAGGACAAGGAAGCCTTCGCCATTGTGTCGGTTCCTGTGTCCGAGATCCGAGACCTGGACTTTGCCAATGACGCCAGCTCCATGCTGGCCAGCGCCGTGGAGAAACTCAACGAGGGCTTCATCAGCCAGAATGACCGCAGGTGGGCCTCAGGGGCAGGGTTGCCGAGGTTTCCTGAGAGCCCTTGTCCTCCTGGGGCCTGTGTTTCACAGAGGAGTCACAAAGCAGAATCTGGATAGGCTGGGTGGGGGCAGGGTGACAGAGGTGGGGACTGGTCCCTGTGGGCCCCTGGCTGACCTTGGACCCCAGCCTCACTGCTCACATACTCCAAGAACTAGCCTTGTGATGGAGCCATCATTACCCCTGTTTTACTGATGGTGGGATTGAAGCTCAGAGAGGTTAAGAGACTTGCCCAAGGTCACACAGCTAGGAAGTGGTGGATGGAAATGCAGAGCCCTTCACATCAAACACCCTGCCTGTGTCCTATTGGTTCTTTCCAGATCGGAATATCCTGAGATTCTTTGTCTAGAGGGCACTTTGGATCCAGGATGGGTGGGGTGAGGGGTGTGTTTGGATAGCAGTTCGGGGTGAAGCTGGGAGAGAAATGGAAGGCAGATGATGGGCTCTGTGCTGTGACAGCAGGGCTGGCACGTGCGGAAGGACTGGTTGCCCCAGGGGGCATGTGACGGGGGTCCTGGGGGTTGCCCAGGGTCGGCACCTCACACTCGTCACCCCTGGTGTCCCTTCGTGAAGATTTGTTATCCAGCTGCTGGAGGACCTGGTGTTCTTCGTCAGCGACGTCCCCAACAACGGGCAGAACGTGCTGGACATCATGGTTACCAAGCCCAACCGGGAGCGGCAGAAGCTGATGAGAGAGCAGAACATCCTCAAACAGGTGGCCATGCACATGCATGGGGGTGGGCGGCCTCGGGGAAAGGCCAGTGACCAGGGAACAGGACACCTTTTTTTTTTTTTTTTTGGCCGCACAGCATGTGGGATCTTAGTTCCCTGACCAGGGATTGAACCTATTCCCCCAGCATTGGAAGCACGGAGTCCCAACCGCTGGACCGCCAGGGAAGTTCACTCCTGCTTTTTTTTTTTAATTTTGGGAACAGGACGTTTTGTGAACGTGAGCTTGCCTTTTCCCATCTCCAGCTGAGCTGCAGTCTCCCTGATGTTTCTCATCAATTCCTTTTAAAAATTAAAAAAAATATTATTATTATTTTAAAAAAATGGAGGTATGGTTGATCTTATCATCTCTTAAAAAAAAAAACAACACCCGCAATATTTATTGCGCTCTTACCATGTACCAGGCACTGCCCTAAGTGCCCTACATGAATCGACTCATTTGATCCTCCCAACCTGGGGAGAGCTTATTTATTAATCATTATCCCCATTTTACCCATGAGGAAACGGAGGCACGCAGAAGTTGGAGTAACTTGACCAAGAATCCACAGCTAGGAAACAGCAGGGCCAGGATTTGCACTCAGATATCAGGCTGAGAACTTGAGCTTTTTCTTTTTTTAATAAATTTATTTATTTTATTTATTTATCTTTGGCTGTGTTGGGTCTTTGTTGTTGCGCATGGGCTTTGTCTAGTTGCGGCGAGCGGGGGTTACTCTTCGCTGCGGTGAGCGTGCTTCTCGTTGCGGTGGCTTCCCTTGCTGCAGAGCATGGACTCTAGGCACGTGGGCTTCAGTAGTTGTGGTACGCAGGCTCCGTAGTTGTGGCACACGGGCTCAGTAGTTGTGGCTCTAGAACGCGGGCTCTAGAACGCGGGCTTGGCGTTTGTGGTGCATGGGCTTAGCTGCTCTGCGGCACGTGGGCTCTTTCCAGACCAGGGCTTGAACCCATGTCCCCTGTATTGGCAGGCGGATTCTTAAACAGTGCGCCACCAGGGAAGCCAAAACTTGTGCTTTTTTAAAAAAAATTTTTTCTAAATTTTTATTATGAAATTTTTCAAACGTTGGGAAAGTATTGAAAGAATAGTACAACAAACACTGCCTGAATTCACTTGTTACCACTTTGCCAGCCTGGCTTTATATAATCCTACATCCCCACATCCATCCTTTTGGACAAGGCAGGCCTGTGTCTGGTCTCTTAAGCTCTGGCCACACGGGCCTGGCCTGCCTTTTCTCTTAGCCTCAGACCCCTGAGCTGCAGTGAGCCGCAGCTCTTCCCCCAGAGGCTGAGCCAGGCCCAAGATCTGAGTTGGGATTAGAATTCACGTTGGGGAGGGACAGGCTGAGGCCAGCGTTGGGATTCCAGCCAGGAGAGGGGAGTGAGTAAGGGGTGGGCGGGGGTCATGGTCTAGCTTAGAATCAGCTCAGGGTTAATGTCAGGGTGGCTTCCAGGCAGGGTCAGTTTCGGGCTTAGGATTCTTGGGACAATTAGGGGTGCAGGCAGATGTAGGGATCCCTCCTGACTCTCCCTGCTTCCCTAGATCTTTGGCATTCTGAAGACCCCGTTCCGTGACAAGGGGGGTGAGGGCCCCCTGGTGCGGCTGGAGGAGCTTTCGGACCAGAAGAACGCCCCCTACCAGCACATGTTTCGCCTGTGCTACCGCGTGCTGCGCCACTCCCAGGAGGACTACCGCAAGAACCAGGTGGGCTGCCCGCCGCCTGGACTGCTGCCCCTTCACCTGCTGGCCGGCTCGCTCCCTCCCTCACTCCTGCTCTCATTCACTCAGCACGTGTTCACCAAGGCGCACCCGCCGTGTGCCAAGCGCCGTCTCAGGCCCCAAGGATGAGGATGCTGCAGGGAACCAAACCAGATAGTGGGGCTGTCCTCACAGCGCACAACCTGGCTCCATCCTTAGAGGGGCCTCATGCTGGGTTTAACTCTCCACTGTGGCTGTCTTGAAATTCTTAATTTTTGAACAAGAGTCCTGCTATTTCTTTTTTTTTTTTTTTAATATTACCTCTGGTTTATTTATTTTTGAAATATAGTTGATTTACAATGTTGTATGAATTTCTACCATACAGCAAAGTGATTCAGTTATACATACATATACATTCTTTCTTTAATAGTCTTTTCCATTATGGTTTATCATAGGATATTTTTAAAAAATTAATTAATTAATTTATTTATTTTTGGCTGCATTAGGTCTTTGTGGCTGCGTGCAGGCTTTCTCTAGTTGCGGCAAGCGGGGGCTACTCTTTGTTGCAGTGCGCAGGCTTCTCATCGAGGTGGCTTCTCTTGTTGCAGAGCACGGGCTCTAGGCGCGTGGGCTTCAGTAGTTGTGGCATGCGGGCTTAGTTGCTCCACGGTATGTGAGATCTTCCCGGACCAGGGCTCAAACCTGTGTCCCCTGCACTGGCAGGCGGGTTCTTAACCACTCTTCCACCAGGGCAGTCCTATCATAGGATATTGAATATAGTTCTCTGTGCTCTACAGTAGGACCTTGTTGTTCATGCATTCTATATATAAAAGCTTACATCTGCTAACCCCAACCTCCCACTCTGTCCCTCCCCGAACCCCCTCCCCCTTGGCAACCACCAGTTTGTTCTCTATGTCCGTGAGTCTGTGTCTGTTTCATGGATAAGTTCATTTGTGTCATACTTTAGATTCCACATATAACTGATATCATATGGTATTTGTCTTTCTCTTTCTGACTTACTTAGTATGATAATCTCTAGTTGCACCCATGTTGCTGCAAGTGGCATTATTTCGTTCTTTTTTTATGGCTGCGTAGTGTTCCATTGCATATATATACTACATCTTCTTTATCTACTTATCTGTTGATGGACATTTAGGTTGTTTCCATGTCTTGGCTATTGTAAATAGTGCTGCTGTGAACATAGGGGTGAACATATCTTTTTGAATTATAGTTTTGTCTGGATATGTGCCTAGGAGTGGGATTGCTGGATCATATGGTAATTCCATTTTTAGTTTTCCGAGGAACCTCCATACTGTTCTCCATAGTGGCTGCACCAACTTACATTCCCACCAAGAGTGTAGGAGGGTTCCCTTTTCTCCACACCCTCTCCAGCATTTGTTATTTTTAGACTTTTTAATGATGGCCATTCTGAGTGGTGTGAGGTGATACCTCATTGTAGTTTTGATTTGCATTTCTCTAATAATTAGTGATGTTGAGCATCTTTTCATGTGCCTATTGGCCATCTGTATTTCTTCTTTAGAGAAATGTCTATTTAGTTGTTCTGCCTATGTTTTGATTGGGTTGTTGTTTTTTTTTGTTGTTGGGTTGTATGAGCTGTTCGTATAGTTTGGAAATTAAACCCTTGTCGGTCGCATCATTTGCAAATATTTTCTCCCATTCTGTAGGTTGTCTTTTCGTTTTGTTTATGGTTTCCTTTGCTGTGCAAAAGCTTTAAATTTGATTAGGTCCCATTTGTTTATTTATTTTTTTATTTGTTTTGCCTTGGGAGACTGACCTAAGAAAACATTGGTACGATTTATGTCAGAGAATGTTTTGCCTATGATCTCTTCCAGGAGTTTTATGGTGTCATGTCTTATATTTAAGTCTTTAAACCATTTTGAGTTTATTTTTGTGTATGGTGAGAGGGTGTGTTCTAACTTCATTGGTTTACACGCACTGTCCAACTTTCCCAACGCCACTTGCTGAAGAGACTTCTTTTTCCCATTGTACATTCTTGCCTCCTTTGTCAAAGAGTAATTGACTGTAGGTGTGTGGGCTTATTTCTGGGAAGAGTCGTGCTATTTCATTTTTACCGGGCCCCACCAATCATGTAGCTGGCCCTGCCAAACAGACAGGGTCCCTCCCTCGTGGGGGTTTCACTCTGGTAGGGAGATGGATGGTGAGCTAAATAACTATATTACATAAAACTGCCCTCTGCCCGGAGCTGGCATCCTCTCCTGGACCCCTTAGCTTCCTAGGGTTGGGGTCCCCTGCCGGTGTCGGGTCCTTGTCTGGGGCCCTGGAAGCGGTGTTCTGGAGCAGAGCTGGGCTCCCTGTGACCCCCAGCCCGGCCACCCCCCAGGAGCACATCGCCAAGCAGTTCGGGATGATGCAGTCCCAGATTGGCTATGACATCCTGGCCGAAGACACCATCACGGCCCTGCTGCACAACAACCGCAAGCTCCTGGAGAAGCACATCACCAAGACGGAGGTGGAGACCTTCGTCAGCCTGGTGCGGAAGAACCGGGAGCCCAGGTGGGCCCCCCTCCCCCGCCATACCACCCCCCTCCCCCCTCCCACTGCTGCCCAGGGGAGAAAGCTGCTGGTGCTGGCTGTTAAATATTGAAATCCTTCTGCACTTGTTGATAAACTGCCACCTCTCTGAGGCCCTGGCCCCCCCAGCCCCTCCCTATGTCCCCTCCCATATTTGGCCCAACCTAGCAACAAGGGGGTTGACTCCTGGTAGAGCAGGAGGCCCCCAGACCCTTCTCCAGCGGCCAAGCCAGTGCCTGCATTGGATCAGTTAAATATTTTGAATATCACTCCTTCCTTGTGTCTCCTTTCCTCTGACCCTCTGGACTCCCATTGAGCCCCAGGGTGATGACTGTGGGTCATCCCTCCCCAGGGAGCCGGGAGCCCACATCCCTGTCTACAAGCTTTGAGAAGGTTGCAGGAGCAGCAAACTCCAAGTGCCAGGGAGCTGGTGCTGCCAGCTGGGGAAGGAGCAGGGTGGGCTTTGTCCCCACTGGGGGGCCACCTCTGAGTCCCTCACCCCACCCCTGCTGTCACCACTCCAGGTTCCTGGACTACCTCTCTGACCTGTGTGTGTCCAACCACATCGCCATCCCCGTCACCCAGGAGCTCATCTGCAAGTGTGTGCTGGACCCCAAGAACAGTGACATTCTCATCCAGACCGAGTGAGCCGGCTGCGCTGTCTCCTACCTGCAGCTCACATCCCCCCCACCAGGCCTCCACCCTGCCCGGAACCCCCGCTGCCTTAGAGCTGGGGCCCTGTCTGGGTTCACGCTAGAACCTGCAGGCTCTCTGCAGATACCCAGTACCTGCTGTGTGGCCAGCTCGGAGCTCGGCACTGTGTGGGGGAGGGGATGGGGGCACAGAGGAGAATGAGCCCAGGCCCCTGCCTTCCAGAAGCTCATGGTCTGTCTGGGGTCGCAAGCTGGAGGTGGGTCCCACAGGGGAGGCAGCCTGACTGGCCCTCAGCCCAGCTCTGGGAGGGGAGGTCTGTGTGGCCGGGGGTGCTCGGGGAGGGCTCTGGGCCCCGCTCCCTGTGATGGGTTCCGTCGGTCTGCAGGCTTCGGCCCGTGAAGGAGATGGCGCAGTCCCTTGAGTACCTGAGCATCGAGTACTCAGAGGAGGAAGTGTGGCTCATGTGGACCGACAAGAACAACGAGCACCATGAGAAGAGCATCAGGCAGCTGGCCCAGGAGGCGCGGGCCGGCAACGCCCACGATGAGAACGTGCTCAGCTACTACAGGTGCCTCATGCTCCTCCCAGGGGGCCTCGCCAGGCCCTGCCCCGGGACGAGCCCCAGCAGCTTCGCGGGGGCTCCTGCCTCTGCCTTCACCAGGGAGGCTAGGTGATGGGTGACTGGGCGGCCCGAGGAGCACTGGGTGGCCTGAGGCCGGGCTCAGCACAGTGGTGAGGCCTGAAACAAACCCACACCTGTCCCCATACATTCGTATTTAAAAAATAAGAATACTAGATAACACTCATCAAGGGCTCACTGTCTCCTGGGCACTGGTCAAAACACTCACCCAATCACTCATTTCAGCCTCACGACAACCCTGTGAAGTAGAGACTATCATTACTCGCATTATAAAGTTGGGGAGACAGGCACAGAGAGGTAAAGGAACTTGCCCAAGGTGACACAGCTGTAAGCAGGGAGCCACGATCCAAACCCAGGCTGCCTGGCCATGGAGCCTGGGGTAGGTAATGCAGGCCTCCGAGGAGGAGGCAGAGGGCATGACTTGGTGCAGAACAAAGCTTCCTACAGCCTTCATTTCTATAGCTCTTCCACCCTGGTCTTGCACCCTCCCCTCCTCTGTCTCCCAGTCTTGCCCTCAACCCCCTGCCCGAGCAGGGTTCCTCTTACCGAGCTCTCCTCCCTTCCCCCTCCCAGCCTTTCTCTGTGCCATCCCTCTTCCCATGAAGACCTGTCCTGGCTGAGCCAGAAGCACCTTCCTCCTTAGCAAAGAGGGGAGATTTGCTATTACTTAATCCCAGACTGTGTTTCTGTCCACTTGGCTTGCTCAGAATTGGGTTCTGTTACGGTGGCTGGTGCGTGGTTTAACCTAAGTCCCTTTGCCACTTTCTCAAGTCCTCAGCAGGCCCAGGCCTGTGCCAGCAGCCCTTGCGAGCCCACCTGCCACGTCCTCACCGTCCTCCCTGTCCCGCAGGTACCAGCTGAAGCTCTTTGCGCGCATGTGCCTGGACCGGCAGTACCTGGCCATCGATGAGATCTCTCAGCAGCTGGGCGTTGACCTCATCTTCCTGTGCATGGCGGACGAGATGCTGCCCTTTGACCTGCGTGCCTCCTTCTGCCACCTGATGCTGCATGTGCACGTGGACCGTGACCCCCAGGAACTGGTCACGCCCGTCAAGTTCGCCCGCCTCTGGACTGAGATCCCCACGGCTATCACCATCAAGGAGTGAGCTGGGTGGAGGAGGGTGGGCAGGGTTCGGCGGGAGGGGGAGGATCTCAGGGGACCCTCATGCCTCGCTGCCTCCACCCCCAGCTATGATTCCAACCTCAACGCCTCCCGAGATGACAAGAAGAACAAGTTTGCTAGCACCATGGAGTTCGTGGAGGACTACCTCAACAACGTGGTCAGCGAGGCCGTGCCCTTTGCCAATGAGGAGAAGAACAAGCTCACCTTTGAGGTGGGCTGGGGTCAGCAGCACGCTGGCTTGCCCCCTCCTGGGTCTCGGTCACTCCCCAGGGTAGGGTGTGGGATATACGACCTCACTTCCCTCAGTGCCCCCGCCACTGCAGGGAGACCTCATAGATCGCTGGGAGGGAGGCTTCTCTCCTGACGCCCCGGAGAGGGCTGCCTCCCCCTCGTCCACTCACCACATCAGCCCAGGGCTGGGTCACGGGCCCCTGGCAGGAGCCACCCGCCACTTCTTGCATTTCTGCCCTGTCCTCCCCACAGTGGCCTCCTCTGCAGGCCTCTCTTCCTCGGTAACCCTCTGGGGTCAGGCTGCCCTTGTCTGGGACTCTTTGGTTCCGTGTCCATGCAGCCTTGACATCCTAGAGCCTTTCCCGAGGAATCTGTCCCTCATTATACTCCCTGGGCTGGCCTCACCCACAAGACCACGCCCTTCATGAGGCCCCACCCACCACACTTTGGCCCCACCCACACTCACCTCGGCCCCACCCCCTCTCCGCAGGTGGTCAGCCTGGCGCACAACCTCATCTACTTCGGCTTCTACAGCTTCAGCGAGCTGCTGCGGCTCACACGCACTCTGCTGGGCATCATCGACTGCGTGCAGGGCCCCCCAGCCATGCTGCAAGTCTATGAGGACCCAGGCGGTGAGGCTTTGCTCCGTCGGGCCATCCGCTACCCACCCTAGTGTTTCTCAGTCTCCTTTTACCTTTCCCATCGACCCTCCTGTGCCTCCTGCCTCCTGGCTCTTCTGCCAGTGAGTGTCTTAAGCCCCAGTCTCCTCCAGCCTTGGCTGGACCAGAGAGGCCCCCTGCCTAGGCACTGTGGAGACCCTGGGGTCTGGGCGAGTTGCCTTCCTACATAGCCTGGTCTTGAGGGAGATAATGACACCCTGCAGGGGAGCTCCCAGTCAGATGGGGGGACACACCCTGCTATCAAGAGGAAACAGCCCAGCCGTCAGGGACACCCACTGGTGGCGAAAAATCATTCAAACAAAAAGTGCACGGAGGCTGACCCCTGGCCTTTAGTGCTCTCCACACAGTGTCCCCTGAGTCCCCCGTGCTCTGTAACAGCTCTCGTGATTTCCCACATGAGAATTCTCACTGATCTCCCCACACAGTTCACCTTTGCCCTGGCCCTCCCTTCTTTTCCCAGCTTTGGCTGAAAGCTCACCTCCCCCAGGAAGTCTTCCTGGGGTGGAGGAAGCCCTGCCCCTTCCTTAGGGTGGCTTTGCCCTGCAGCTGAGAGAGACAGAGTCAGACCAGGTGCTCCTGCCGTGTGTCCTCTGTGACCCCCTCCTGCTCGCCGCTCTGCAGGCAAGAACGTGCGGCGGTCCATCCAGGGAGTGGGGCACATGATGTCCACCATGGTGCTGAACCGCAAGCAGTCTGTCTTTGGCGCCCCCAGCCTGCCTGCCGGCGCCGGTGCCCCTGAGCCGCTGGACAGAAGCAAGTTTGAGGAGAATGAGAACATTGTGGTGATGGAGACCAAACTGAAGATTCTGGAAATCTTGCAGGTGGCTGGGCCAGGAGCGTGGCGGGAGGTGTTAGGAACAGGGCAGGAGAACGGGGGGCAGGTATGAGGAGGTTGGTGAGGTGAACCCCCCTCAGATCATAGTATCTAGTGCTGGGAGGCTCCACGATGAGCCGTCTAGCCCAGTGGGTAGCCCAGTGGGTCTCAGAGTGTGGTCCTCCGACCAGGAGCATCAGCCTCACCTGGGAACTTAGAAATGCAGGTTCTTGGGCCCCACCTGGGACTTATGGATCAGAGACACTGGAGGTGGGGCCTGTTGTCTGTGCGGTAACGAGCCCTCCTAGTGGTTCTGGTGCGCGCTGTCCCCTCATTGTCCAGATGAGGGAAGGGAAAGCGGGGAGGGGACTCTTCTGCAGTCACACAGGTTTTGAAGCAGAGCTAGAGATTTGAGAGCTTGTTTCCTGGTGGGGTGGACACAGTCATCCTTCTTCTGGGTGTCTTCTGGGTCTGAGACTCCTCAGCAGCACTTGGGGAAGGGGCTTTATAGGGTCCTGAGAAGGGATAAGGACCCTTTGCTTTTGCTGTGCTTCCACCAGAGGATGGGAAGGGTAATGCAGTGATGTCCCTGGGGACCCAGTCTGGGCAGGGTCTGTTTAGGGGAGTCAGAATAGGGGACTTCTAACTCATTCTGGGGGCTGGGGGCTTCCAGATCTGAGTCCTGGGTGTGGCCAGAGGCTCTGTGCCCCATGATGACAGAGGATAGAGGTCAGTCAGGGGTGTCTGCAAACCCTGTGTCCTCACCCCCCACCCCGCCTCTCCTGCTCCCCCATAGTCCTTGGTTCCCTCCTACTTCCAGGAACCCCAGGGTCTGTTTGGCAGAGAAGGATAGGAGGACAAGAGTCGGCCTTTGGACCTGGGGAGCTGCCTTCCCATCCCTGTTAGCGTCCAGCCTGGGAAAGAGGGACTGAGTGGGCTGTGACGGGGGGCGGTCTCTGCCTCATTCTGAGAGGAGGTACCATTCACCATCACTGAGGCAGGAGCTGGGGAGAGGGCGCCCTGGACCTCCCTGGGAAGAGGAGTCCTTATTTATTTATTTATTTTTATTGAAGTATAGTTGATTTACAACATTGTGTTAGATTTCTGCTGTATAGCAAGTGATTCAGTTATACATATATCCACATGCTTTTTAAATATTCTTTTCTATTATGGTTTTTCACAGGGTACTGAATATAGTTCCCCGTGCTAAACAGTAGGACCTTGTTCTTTATCCATCCTGTATATAATAGTTTATGTCTGCTCATCCCAAACTCCCAATCCTTCCCTCCCGCACACCCCTGTTTCCCTTGGCAACCACAAGTCTGTTCTCCGTGTCTGTGAGTGTGCTTCTGTTTCGTAGGTAGGTTCATTTGTGTTGTACATTAGATTCCACATATAAGTAATATTGTATGGTATTTGTCTTTCTCTGTTTGACTTACTTCACTTAGTATGATAATCTCCAGGTCCATCCATGTTGCTGCAAATGACATTATTTCGTTCTTTTTAATGGCTGACTTATATTCCATCGTGTATATGTACCACATCTTCATTATCCATTCCTCTGTCAATGGCCATTTAGGTTGTTTCCATGTCTTGGCTGTTGTGAATAGTACTGCTATGAACATAGGGGAACAGGTATCTTTTTGAATTATATTTTTGTCCAGATAATATGCCAGGAGTGGGATTGCTGGGTCATACTGCAGCTCCATTTTTAGTTTTTTGAGGAACCTCCATACTGTTTTCCACGGTGGCTGCACCAGCATGCCTTCCCTGGGTAGGGGAGTCTTGATGTTGTTGGTTGTGTTGTCCCATAGGGTCCTGAACATCAATGCTGAGCCTCCGGAGTGCTGGAACTCGTTCAGGGTGGCCCCTCACTCTTCCTGGAGCGAGATTGGCCTCCTGACCTCAGACCGGTCCTCACCCCATCCTCTCCTCCTTCTCCAGTTCATCCTCAATGTCCGCCTGGATTACCGGATCTCATACCTGCTGTCCGTCTTCAAGAAGGAGTTTGTGGAGGTGTTTCCCATGCAGGACAACGGGGCTGATGGCACAGCCCCAGCCTTCGACTCCGCCAGTGAGCCCCCACCCTTCCCTTCACCCTGACTTCATGCCGAGGCTGTGTGACTCGTCCAGGGGTACACAGCCGTGGGCTGCGGCCTGGGGTCACTTCAGGCCAGCTCCCCAGCCTTGCCCCCATTTCCCAGTCTGCAAGGGCCTTTCCTCTCCATTGTCTCATTTAATTGCCCCAATGAGGGCACGGGGCAGGGGTCATCCCCTCCATTTCCTAAATGGGGAAACTGAGGCCCACAGCGGGGCAGGGACTTGCCCAAGGCCACAGTTGGTCACAGGCTGAGCCGGACCAGCACCCCCAGCCCAGAGCTCTGCTCGCCCCGGCAGGGCAGGGTGGCTGATCTGGTCCCTGCCACGGTTGGTTCCACCTCTGCCGCCAGAAGAGTCAGGCAGAGGGGCAGCCAACCAGCCAGTGTGGGGAAGGGGGTGGTTTGGGCGTCTCCCTGCCCCCTCTCCCCAGTGCTCCCCATCTTTCCTGGACATGGACCAGCCACTTGCCTTCATCTGCGCCCTCTTGCTCCCCACAGCCGCCAACATGAACCTGGACCGCATCGGGGAGCAGGCGGAGGCCATGTTTGGAGTGGGGTGAGGCCAGGGTTGAGGCTGGGGGTTGTGGATGGGGTTGGGTGGGTGATGCGGACACAGGCTTGAGACCCCTCCCCCCTCGGTTAATCCTCCTGCAGACCCTTACCAGGCTCTGGGGTGGGGGTGCCCCGGCTTTGCACTCTGACCCTCCCTTGCCTGCCCAGGCCCAGTGATATCGGGACCACTTGGGCCCCACTGTCATCCTGGTCATCCCCCTGCCTCCCCTCAGGGCAGTTGTGCCTTTGTGTGTCAGGACTTGGGCCAGGTGGCTGGAGGGATGTCCCTGTGTCCCACAGCAGGGAGGGCAGCCTGCTCTTCAGAGGGCTGGAGCAGGGTGGGGAGGGTCACCCCAGGAGCTGGGGGCTCTTAACTATTTCTGTGCCATGCCTTTGGCGTCTGGTGAAGGCTTTGGCTCCCTTCTCAGAATGGCGTTTTTATTTTTTATTTATTTATTTATTTTTGCCGTATGCGGGCTTCTCACTGTTGTGGCCTCTCCCGTTGCGGAGCACAGGCTCCGGACGCGCAGGCTCAGCGGCCATGGCTCACGGGCCCAGCCGCTCCGCGGCATGTGGGATCCTCCCGGACCGGGGCACGAACCCGTGTCCCCTGCATCGGCAGGCAGACTCTCAACCACTGCGCCACCAGGGAAGCCCTTTTTAAAATTTTTTTTTTATTTTTGACTGTGCCGTGCGGGATCCTAATTTTCCGACCAGGGATTGAATCCGGGCCCACGGCAGTGAAAGCACTGAGTCCTAACCACTGGACTACCAGGGAATTCCCAGAATGGCGTTTTTAAATTCATAAAATAGTGTACACAAAATTACAAAGGAAACCAATGGCATTGAGATGCAGTTATCAAAATACTGGAGAAAACAAATTTGAAGTGACAGTTATATACGTGTGCCTCTCTATTAGCACATTAAATAACAATCTGTGCCTGGGGTGTAATTAGTACCATTACTCTGAAGTCTTGATGACTGTAAATGATATTTTGCAAATTTCTATAGCAACTCTTAGGTGATGGGAAAACATCTGTGATTTTTTTATTGGTGACAAAGTCACAGGTACCGCTAATTTTTTCTCACTGAAGGAAATGCTACGTTTTGGTGAGAGGTTGGTGAAAAGAAAGATGGATGTTTCCCCCCACCTCTGTTCACAGCCCCGGCCTCTAGCCATGAATCCCTTGGGGGTGTCTGTGGGTCCCCTGTGAAGAGTCCCTGCCTCAGCTGTTGTGTGGGACCTCAGGGGACACAGGGATCCCTGGGGTGCTCAGGGTGACAGCTGTTTGCAAAGTGAGGAGGAAACATCAATATTTTTAGCCAGCGTGACATGGGGCACCACGGCTACCTAATGGGTGGCAGGGAGCCTGCTTGTCCCCTGGGCCCCAGGAAGGCGCCGGCCGTGCCCCCCATCACCCTCCTCCCCGCCCCCCCCCACAGGAGGACGAGCAGCATGCTGGAGGTGGACGACGAGGGTGGCCGCATGTTCCTGCGCGTGCTCATCCACCTCACCATGCACGACTACGCGCCCCTGGTCTCGGGGGCCCTGCAGCTGCTCTTCAAGCACTTCAGCCAGCGCCAGGAGGCCATGCACACCTTCGAGCAGGTGCTGGCTCCCCTGCCAGAGCGCCCGGCCCTTGGGGAGCGGGAGGAAGGCCCGAGGGGGCTTCTCGGGAGCCAGCAGGCACCAAGCAGGTGGGCTGCAGACTGGACGCTAGGCGGGGATGCCAGGACGGAGCAGCTCACAGCCCCGGGGCAGCTCGAGATGCCTCCCTGGGGTGTTTGGCCTTGCCGAGCCCCTTAGAGGGGGAGCTGCGTCTTGGCCACCTCGGTCTCCTCTTAGCCTGGCTCCAGGCCTGTCATGTCTTATGAGGTGGACAGCACTTTACAGACGGCACACTCTATCACGTGCACCTTTGCTAATAAGTGCTTTGAATCATGCCTAGTGCGCACTCAGCCTTCACCAAGGGGACTGGCTTTGTCACTGTGATGTCATGTGGTCTCGACCGCTCCCTGTGAGAGGGGAGTGGTATTTAATGAGCGAGCGCCGTGTACCAGGCACTGAGCCCTGGGCTTGCATTCATGTAATTCTCCAAGCAGCCCCGACAGCGTGGTTTCTACTCTCATTCCTGTTTTACAGGTGGGAGAAATTGAGGCCCAGGGGGCTTTAGCTTTCTTCCCTTACCCACTGACCCAGAGCGGGTAAGGCGGGATAGGAGTCAGGGTTCAGTTCCCAGCATGCAGTGATGTCAGTATGCCTTGCCCCGCCCTGTTCAGGTTTTGCGTGAACAACTGACAGGCCACAGCAGCACGTGCCACGAGTCAGTGAATAACTGAAGCCAGCTGATGACGCAGCTCATGACCGGGGGTGCAGGGAAGCCTGTGGCCATCAGGGAAGGCTTCCTGGAGGCAGTGGACTTAGAACAGAGTCATAAATTCCGAGTAGGATCTGGCTCGGTGGAGAGGAGCAGTTGTAGAGTGGAGATGCCGGGAGCAGAGAGGCCGGGATAGTGCAGCGCCGGGAGTCTCTATGAGGCAATGGACCTGGGGGTGCTCTCTCACCAGGCACGCCTGTCCTTGACCTTCAGGTGCAGCTGCTGATCTCAGCCCAAGACGTGGAGAACTATAAGGTGATCAAGTCGGAGCTGGACCGGCTGCGGACCATGGTGGAGAAGTCAGAGCTGTGGGTGGACAAGAAGGGCAGCGGCAAGGGCGAGGAGGTGGAGGCAGGCGCCGCCAAAGACAAGAAGGAGGTGTGCGGGGTGCGGGAGTGGGGGCAGGGCCCCCGCGAGGGCTGGGCCTGGCTGACCCCGCTCCCTGTGCCCCCAGCGGCCCGCGGACGAGGAGGGCTTTCTGCACCCACCTGGGGAGAAGAGCAGCGAGAACTACCAGATCGTCAAGGGCGTGAGTGGCCGGGTCCTTGGGCGTGGGTCTGCGGGCCGGCCTCTTCCGCCTCCGCTCCCCGCCGCCTTGGAAGATATCCTCCAGCTTTCCTTGAGTGTTGAAAACAACTCTGCCAAGGTCCAGATGGAATTATTTTAAAGCCGAAGGAACTTAATGAAATTCCATCTTACAGTCATGTTGTTGTGTTAGCTTTGATGGGTGGGATTGGGCTTTTAGTTCTTTCCTGCCGTGCTGCAGGGATCTGATTCAGCGGCTGTGGCCTCCTTCCCGCTTCCTGTCCCCGGTGTGAGCTGGGGCTTGGCTGTGGCCGGCCGAGGGGTGGGTCGGGCAGAGGGGAAGCTTGAGGAAGTGGGAAGGGGCCCTGGGCTCACCCTCCCCTCCCCCAGATCCTGGAGCGGCTGAACAAGATGTGTGGCGTCGGGGAGCAGATGAGGAAGAAACAGCAGCGGCTGCTCAAGAACATGGATGCCCACAAGGTCATGCTGGACCTGCTGCAGATCCCCTATGACAAGGTGACACCCGACTTCTGACCTCTGACTCCCCGGGGCAGCTTCACCCTGAACCCTGACCCAACCCAAACCACACACTAACCCCTGATGCTGACCTAACTCGGCCTCACCCTGACCTTTTACCTTGGCCTGCCCCACATACCTTGACCCCTGAATCCAATCTTAGTGTCATCTTGACCTTTGACCTTCCACCCCTCATCCTGATCCACTTTGACCTTGAGTTGACTCCAGTCTCACCCTGATTCTTGACTCTGACCCCAGCTTCTGTTTCCCTCTCTGGTCTAATCCTCATCCTCTCAGCATCATTTTAACCTTTGACCCTCAACTTCCTTACCCTGACCTATGTTAACCCTAATCTGACTCCAGTCTCTCCTTGGCCCATGACTTGGATTCTGTACCCCAGCCTCACCCTGACCTCTTACCCTGACTGTCCCCATGCCCACCCTGGCCCGTAACTGCAGACATGGCCTCATCTCCACCACGGACCCCTCCCCTTGACTGATCTTGATGTTGATATTTCTCCAGCTTCACCCCACTCTTGACCCTGACACCCCCTCAGTGTTCACCTGATCCCAACCCATTAGCCTTGCTCCCCGACTCCGGCCTCATCTCAGCCTCTGACCCTCAGTCCCTCACACGTTTCCATATCCTGACCCACCTTGAACCTGGCCACCTTGGGGTCCCAATCCTGAGCCCTGACCCACCCCCACACCCGTCTGCGTTCTGGCCCCAGACCCGGCCCGGCCTTCACCCTGTGGTGGTCCCAGCACCCTCTCCCCTCCTGTCTGCGTCCAGGGCGATGCCAAGATGATGGAGATCCTGCGCTACACACACCAGTTCCTGCAGAAGTTCTGCGCTGGGAACACCGGCAACCAGGCCCTGCTGCACAAGCACCTGCACCTCTTCCTCACGCCAGGGGTGAGGGCGCGGGGCCCGGGGCTCCGGGGCAGGGCTGGGCTGCGGGATCCCCCTCTCTGACGGACGTCCTGCCCCCCTGCAGCTGCTGGAGGCGGAGACCATGCAGCACATCTTCCTGAACAACTATCAGCTGTGCTCTGAGATCGGCGAGCCCGTGTTGCAGCACTTCGTGCACCTGCTGGCCACCCACGGGCGCCACGTGCAGTACCTGGACTTCCTGCACACCGTCATCAAGGCCGAGGGCAAGTACGTCAAGAAGTGCCAGGACATGATCATGACCGAGGTGAGGGCGGCCGAGGGGTGCTCGGGGAACTCGGGCAGCGGGCAGGCAGGACCCAGACTTGGAGGAGTCAGACAGTGGGTCATAGAGAGGCCTTCGGGTGCTGGGCTGTGGAGGGGACTTGGGGGAGAATTGAGGACACAGAGGCTGGTCTTGCAGAACTTGGGCTGCGGCCTAACAGGACTCAAGCAAGGCCCAGGAGAAATTAGGCGCCTTGTAGAACTCAGATAACGGGCCTGAGAGAACTCATTCCTTCATTTATCATTTATTGTCGTTTATCATTTGTTGTCGTTTATTTACAAATCATGAGGCACCTGCTATGTACCAAGGACCAAGTATCCTTGGGGAAAATCAGTCAAATGAAAGCCCCGAGGGCAGTGTGCCGGGGGCACAGGGATCACAGCTTTTGTGCTCATTGCTGGGCCCCAGGGTCTGGCACATAGTAGGTACTCAGCAAACAAGGGGTGAAGGGCTGAATCTAAATCTGGAACAGACATGCTCTCTGCTCTGGAGCACCTCAGAGTGGGGAGGAGCAGGGAGAGAAAGGAGCAAACACTCAAGTGAGATGAGGGACTTATCAATGAGACGTCGTGTCTGGAAGTGCTGTGCGGTGTCAATTATTAATTGCTATTATTAAATTACCGTGACTAACCTAATCGCCGACACCAGAGGGATGCAGTGTATGCTCCTCGAGGGTTTAAATTACAGCTATGGGAGCACAGGGGAGAGACAGGGTGAGCCGGGAGAGGGGGGGATTACAAAGGACTTCCTGGAGGAGGCGCCTCTGAGACAAGCCCAAGTGGGATTTCTTTCCTTAGAGGAGGGGGGACTTCCTGAGTCTGGGGTTCGGTGTCCTAGCTAACAGCAGAGGGCCTGAGACATCGGGCAGCGGGCAGGGATGTCCCAAGGGTCAGGGAACCCCAGAAACTCAAGCACGAGAGGGTTTTCCTAAGTGTCGGGTGAGGGCTGGAATCAGAGTCCCAGAGTCCCAGTCTCTCCCTGGGAAGCACAGGAGAGGGCTGGGGCCCCAAGCCTGCTGGACTGAGGGGGTCTGATGTGCCCCCTTCCCACCCACAGCTGACCAACGCAGGTGACGACGTGGTCGTGTTCTACAACGACAAGGCCTCGCTGGCCCACCTGCTAGACATGATGAAGACTGCCCGGGACGGCGTGGAGGACCACAGCCCCCTCATGTACCACATTTCCCTGGTGGACCTGCTGGCCGCCTGCGCCGAGGGCAAGAACGTCTACACCGAGATCAAGTGCACGTCCCTGCTGCCCCTGGAGGATGTAGTGTCTGTGGTGACACACGAGGACTGCATCACCGAGGTGGGGCCTGTGTGCACATGGGGATCCCGGGGGGCTGGGGGAGGGTGCGGGGGTGGGGAGCCAGCCCCTCAGCCCTGCTGGGTGGGGCAGGGGGAGGGAGGGAGGGAAAGTGGGGGAAGTAGACAGGGCTCGGGAGGTGGGGAGGTGGTGGGAACTCGGGCAGAGGAGCAAGGGGAGGGTCGGGAAGAATCAGGGAAGCGCAGAGAGGAAGACCCGGCTCGTGCCCTGACCTCCCGGCCCCGCCTGCCCAGGTGAAAATGGCCTACGTGAACTTTGTGAACCACTGCTACGTGGACACGGAGGTGGAGATGAAGGAGATCTATACCAGCAACCACATCTGGACACTCTTTGAGAACTTCACCCTGGACATGGCTCGGGTCCGTGCCTGTCGGGGTGTGGGCTGGCAGACAGACCATGGCGGGGGGCCAGCGGTCTTCCAGGGGGTGGGAGTGGAGGGGCCCCCAGGCATCAGCCTCTCCTACCCCAGGTCTGCAGTAAGCGTGAGAAGCGCCTGTCTGACCCCACCCTGGAGAAGTATGTGCTGACCGTCGTGCTGGACACCATCAACGCCTTCTTCAGCTCCCCGTTCTCTGAGAACAGCACCTCCCTGCAGGTGAGCTCCAGCTGCTGGCGGCTTCTGTGTGGGCAGGGGTGGGGCGGGAGTCAGAATATATATATTCGTATTTGCTTGTAGCTTATAAAGATACAGCAGAAGAATATAAACGTGTATTAGTTATCAATGCTGTGTAGCAAATTATCCCCAAATATAGCAGTTTAAAACCACAAACGTTTATTATCTCACAGTTTCCGTGGGTTGGGAATTACAGGGGAAATTACCATAGAACAGGAATTCCTAAATTCACTTGGTACGATGGGTCCCAGGGTAGCCGGGGACACCTGGCAGCCCTTATGCACTGAAGCCAACGTGTGGCGATTACTGCAGTGGATGGCAGAGCCGAAGCAGGAGAATCTGACGCGCAGAATCATCAGTGTTGGCTAGCTGGTCGTGGTGTCCCTAGAACTGAAAGAGGTAGACAGTCTTCTTAAAGCCTTTCTTATCCATAGAGGCAGAAGAGCTCTAGGCTGTGAACGGGTGTTGGACTTGAATCCCTGAGAGTCACAGCCCCTCAATCCCCAAATTCCCAGACTTGAGCCAGGTCACAGCCCAGAGCCCCTTGAAAGGAAGAGACCCAGGTTCCCTTGAGGAAGGACCCTGCTACACCACCTAATTCATAAAGAAACACTGGAAGGACACACAAGAAACCAGTCAAAGGGCTGCCTATAGGTAGAGGGACTGAGGGTGGAGTGGGGATAGTGCTTCTGAGCGAAAAAACACTGGGTCCCGCCCTCCCAGCCAGGATGGGCTTGTTTTGAAACATATGTGTTTGGGCCCTGGGACCCCTTTGGGACTCTGGTGATGTGTATCAGCTTTCCCCACCTCTCATTAGCCACAGGGTAGAGCATGGGAGAATGGGGGTGACGGGGTCAAGACTTCTTTTTTTTTTAAGATTTTATTATTTATTTATTTATTTATTGGCTGTGTTGGGTCTTAGTTGCGGCCCTTGGGATCTTCTTTGAGGCGTGTAGGATTTTTCGTGGTGGCGCGCGGGCTTCTCTCTAGTTGTGGAGTGCAGGTTTTCCCTTCTCTAGTTGTGGCGCGCAGGTTCCAGAGCACGTGGGCCCTGTAGTTTGTGGCACGCAGTCTTTCTGGTTGAGGTACATGAGCTCAGTAGTTGTGGCGCGAGGGCTTAGTTGCCCTGAAGCACATGGGATCTTAGTTCCCTGACCAGGGATCGAACCTGCGTCCCCTGCCTTCTAAGGCAGATTCTTTCCACTGGACCACCAGGGAAGTCCCAAGACTTCTTTATTATTAATTATTTTTTTTGCGGTACGTGGGCCTCTCACTGTTGTGGCCTCTCCCGTTGCGGAGCACAGGCTCCGGACGGCATGTGGGATCTTCCCGGACCGGGGCACGAACCCGTGTCCCCTGCATCGGCAGGCGGACTCTCAACCACTGCGCCACCAGGGAGGTCCCCAAGACTTCTTGAAGTATTCTTTCTTATAACCTTTTGGTTTTTGAACCATGTAAAT
The DNA here is from genome assembly GCF_949987515.2 of Delphinus delphis. NCBI lineage: Eukaryota > Metazoa > Chordata > Mammalia > Artiodactyla > Delphinidae > Delphinus > Delphinus delphis. Next base: position 40,554,490 of record NC_082692.2, on the reverse strand, counting down.
ATATCCCCTTTCCACAATATTAATTTATCTGAAATTTTTTTAAAGGAAGAAAAGGGTCAGCAATAGGGTTATAAGCCCCAGGCCTGGACCTTGGGGAGTTCTCACAGGGCTGCCACGTATAGTTGCGCAGGTTGTGCACTGCTGAGAGGAAAGGAGGTGCCTTTTTCCAACTGGCACAAAAGCCCATGGTAGCTATTGGAGGCCTTATCCCTCCGCCCACGCCCAGACTCAGTAGGCTCTGGTCACCAGCCTGGGGCCGCCCAGGGTGGAGTGTGGGCCGGGCTGCGGCAGCAGGCACGTTGCCTCTTGCAGACACACCAGACGATCGTGGTGCAGCTGCTGCAGTCCACCACACGGCTGCTTGAGTGTCCGTGGCTGCAGCAGCAGCACAAGGGTTCCGTGGAGGCCTGCATCCGGACCCTCGCCATGGTGGGTGAGTGTGCTGGGGCACTGGCCAGCCCCTCCCCTCCCCTTCTCTCTCCTCCCTTCCCCTTCTCTCTCCTCCCTCGGGATGCCCGCCCTCAAAGTAAACACCTTATCCGGAAGCTCGCCCATCAGCTGCTCCTAGGTGGTGCTCAGTAAGTCCTTCTTGGTGTCTAACTGGCGTCTTGGCAATTGAGAAAGGCTGTTTTCTCCTCTGAGGCAGTTCCCTGGAGGAGAGTGCTGGGTGACATCCCCCGAGCAGAGTTTCTTGGGCTTACAGATGGTCTCAGGCAGGAGGGAGAGTTAGGGAAGGGGAGGGGGGAGGCGGGAGAGTGGAGGGGTGAGGGGTCAGAGTGGAGCCAGGCTGGAAACGAAGAGGCAAAAATTCCCTCTTTTTACCCTAAAAAGGGAAGAGGGCACCTCAGTTCAAGTGGGGGCCAGGGTGGGGGCCCCTGCACCCCAGGCCCCGTCCCCCAGTGCCACAGACCCTGAGCCTGGCCCCTCTGGCTGAGCCCTCACCCCCCACCAGCGCCCCGTCCCCTCTCCCCTCAGCCAAGGGCCGGGCTATCTCGCTGCCCATGGACCTGGATGCCCACATCAGCTCGCTGCTCAGCAGTGGCGCCAGCTGTGCAGTTGCCGCCCAGCGGAACGTCTCCAACTACAAGACGGCCCCGCGGGCCTTCCCCCGCGTCACACCCACCCCCAACCAGTGGGACTACAAGAACATCATCGAGAAGCTGCAGGTGGGCGTGGGGCTGGGGAGTGTCCCTCCCTGTGCTGCCCACGCTCCCTGGGAAGGGGCTGGCCAGCTCGCCCACTCCTGGGGGCTGCTAGGGGCAGGGGACGAGGGGCACCATTCCAGGGCTGGCGCTCGTGGAGGGCCGGCACACCCTTCGCTCCCAACGGCACCTTTGCGTTTAGAGGGCACACTCTGTCCACTGCCTCACTGGCCTCTAGAGGGGGTGTGGTGAGTTACTATCCCCATGTGGCAGAAAATCGAGGCCCAGAGGGGGCAAAGGGTTTGCCCAAGGTCACACAGAGCTAGAGAAGGGGATGGGAGGAAAGCCAGGGTATGCCCAGGGGCTCTGAGCAGACAGACATCATGCTCTGTCCTGGGTGGCTCCGTGGGCCCAGGGCCCCTCAGACAGGCACAGGCCAGTCCGTGGGGCGCTTTGGCGTTGGGGGAACGGCAGTCACGCCCTGGTCATCCCTTGGGCCTGGGTGGCCTGCATCTCGCCCAGCGGTGACCCTGCCCTCCCCACGCCACCCACTCCAGGACATCATCACGGCCCTGGAGGAGCGGCTGAAGCCCCTAGTGCAGGCCGAGCTGTCCGTGCTGGTGGACGTCCTGCACTGGCCCGAGTTGCTCTTCCTGGAGGGCAGTGAGGCCCACCAGCGCTGTGAGAGTGGAGGCTTCCTGTCCAAGTGAGTGGGATGCGGGGCCGGGGCATGGGGGTGGCAGGGGCACAGCGGCCCAGGACGCGGAAAGCCCATGGGGTCAGAGGGCCGTGGTCAGGAACAGCAGCTGGAGGGGGGATGGGTCCGCCCCAAGTGTGCCCTCCTTCCCCGCCGGCCAGGCTGATCCAGCACACCAAGGACCTCATGGAGTCGGAGGAGAAGCTGTGTGTCAAGGTGCTGAGGACGCTGCAGCAAATGCTGCTTAAGAAGACCAAGTATGGGGACCGGGTGAGTGCCCAGGTCGGCTGGGTGCCGGGCGGGCTTGGCCACGAGGTCCAGGGCCTCAGGACCAGGGCCGCTGGGCTGGGGGGTAGAGGGCGAAATGGGCCACCGTAGGCCTTGCTCCCTTCCCTGCAGGGCAACCAGCTGCGCAAAATGCTGCTGCAAAACTACCTCCAGAACCGGAAGTCCAGCTCGCGGGGGGACCTTCCAGACCCCATGGGCACCGGTCAGTCCCGCGTCTCCCCTGCTATGCCTCCGGGAGGCCCATTCGCTCTGGGCCCTTCCTTCCCCTCCCTCCACCTGCTCCCCCTTAAGCGAGTTTGCCCATTCCAGGCCTGGACCAAGACTGGTCAGCGATCGCAGCCACCCAGTGCCGGCTGGACAAGGAGGGGGCCACCAAGCTGGTGTGTGACCTCATCACCAGCACCAAGAATGAGAAGATCTTCCAGGAGAGCATTGGCCTGGCCATCCGCCTGCTGGACGGTGGCAACACCGAGATCCAGGTGTGGAGGGGGGCCGGGCTGCGGGGGGCTCACCTCCTCGGGTGATGCCCCCTGCTCAGGAGGGGACAGTGTGCCAGTCCCCAGGCCATGGGGGTGGGGCTGCAGGGCTGGGTGCTGGCGGCCAGTGCGAGTCCGGCTACTCATGGGAGGCTCTGCCTCCCATATCTGCCCCCGTATCACGTGGCCCTTTTCTGTCCCACACCCCCGCCCTGCTCCAGCCAGGCCTGGACCTGTCGCCCACCATCCCGCCCCCTATTAGTCCACCATTCTTGCCTCTCAGCCTCTGCTCAGGTCTCCTTCCCTCCTCTTCCACATCCTCAGCCTTTGGTGTCCAAGTAAAGGCCGACTATCTCCAAAAGCCCTCTCCGATTATTTTATCTCCATTCATTTATTTACTCACTCATTCATCCTTCCCATAAGTCTGCATTTAGTAAGTGCCTTCTGTGTGTCTGGCAGTGTTCTAGGCGCTAAGGATTCAGCAGTGAAGGAAAGAGACGAAACCCATGTTCTCTTGGTACTCGTATCCTAGTGGGGACAGCAGTCCCTAACTGCAATCTCTGTGTAATACGGAGAGCATGCTGGATGGTGGTAATTCAGGCAGGGGGCTTCAGGAGTTCTGGGCCAGGGGTATCTCAGAAAGAGTGATGGGGAAGACCCCTGAGAGGGGACCGTTTGAATGAGGACCCGGAAGTGAGCACGTGAAGTGGGGCAGGGCGCACGGGGCAGAGCCGGCAGCAGAAGGCCGTGAAGGGGAAGTGGCTGATGTGGCTGGAGGGGGTGGAGGAGGGGTGAATGGGAGGAGCTCGGGTCAGGGAGGTGGCAGGCCATCACGTGGCCTCGTGGGCACTGTGGGCCCAGGCCTGCCCCTGGGGAAGATTCAGGGTTTTGAGCAGAGGAGGGATGTGACTTAGACTTCAGAGAGACCCCTCTAGCTGCTGTGTGGGGAACTGACGGAAGGTCAAGGGCAGATGCAGGTGGGTAGGAAGCTAGTGCAGTCCTCCAGCATCACTGGCCCTTCCTCCTCCACCTCTGCTGGTCCTGGCTGCCCCCCACCCCAGCCTTAGGCGCAGGGCACAGGGGCGTCTCTGTCTCTGCCACCTTGTCCCTGCAGCACGGGATGGAGCCCCCGGGTCTCGCTGAGGGCTGCTTAGAGCCAGGCCTGGTGCTGAGGCTGCCCCGTCTCACTGTCCACCCGCAGAAATCCTTCTACAACCTGATGACGAGCGACAAGAAGTCAGAGCGCTTCTTCAAGGTGCTGCACGACCGCATGAAGCGGGCCCAGCAGGAGACCAAGTCCACGGTGGCCGTCAACATGAGCGACCTGGGCAGCCAGCCGCGCGAGGACCGGGAGCCAGCAGACCCCACCGCCAAAGGTCAGGCTCAGAGGGTGCAGGGTGAGTGGGGTCACGGGCCCCAGGGATGAGGACGTGGGCACAAGGCAAGGTGGGCAGGCTGGGGACTGAGGGTGGGAACAGAGGGTGAGGGTGAGGGTCTGGCGGCTCCCCGCAGCCCCAGCCTAACCAGGCCTCACCCTGCAGGCCGCGTGGCCTCCTTCTGGATGCCCAGCTCCTCATCCCGCTATTCGCTGGGCCCCAGCCTGCGTCAGGGGCATGAGGTGGGCGAGCGCGTGCAGAGCAACGAGATGGGCACGTCCGTGCTCATCATGCAGCCCATCCTGCGCTTTCTGCAGCTGCTGTGTGAGAACCACAACCGGGACCTGCAGGTGAGGCCCTGCCCCATCTGACCCCGCCTCCCTGTTCCCGGCCCTGCCTCCCGACACCTGCCCCGCCTCCCTGGGCCTGCCCCACCTCCTGACCCCGCCCATACTCTGTGCCCCGCATCCGGCCTGGACATCACTGCTCTGAGGCTGGCAAGGCCCCCACCCCTGCAGCCTGCAGCATCACGGTCCCCAGGCGGGCCCCTCCCTCCCTGCTGCAGCGATGCCACGCCCCCCCCCCTCCTGTGCTCTTCAGAACTTCCTGCGCTGCCAGAACAACAAGACCAACTACAACCTGGTGTGCGAGACTCTGCAGTTCTTGGACATCATGTGCGGCAGCACCACCGGCGGTCTGGGGCTGCTGGGGCTCTACATCAACGAGGACAACGTGGGCCTCGTCATCCAGACCCTGGAGACCCTCACCGAGTATTGCCAGGGCCCCTGCCACGAGAACCAGGTGAGCCGTCGGAGTGGCGCCTGGCAGCGTGGACATGGGGGAGGATGGAGCAGGCCGGGCAGGGGACAGACCGAGGCCCCTGGAGCTGCCATGATTCTGAGGGGGCCCAGGCCCCGTGTGACCCGCCACCCCTGCCTCCTGCCAGACCTGCATCGTGACGCACGAGTCCAATGGCATAGACATCATCACCGCGCTGATTCTCAATGACATCAGTCCCCTGTGCAAGTACCGTATGGACCTGGTGCTGCAACTCAAGGTGGGGCCCTTGGCAGCCCACGTGAGCATGCGTGGGTGTGCATGTGATGCGTGTGTTGAGTGTACATGCTGGTGTGTGTGATGTTAGCATTGTGTGTGTGTGTGTGTGCGCGCACGCAGTGTGGGCATCACGTGTGTAAGCATGGGTGACGTGCAGTTGTGTGATGTGTGCATGTTTGTACACACAAGTGCATGTGTGAGCAAACGTGTTGGATGTACACTTGCTCTAGAAGCAGACATGTTCTGGGTTTATCCGAGGGCCTCCTGTGTCCGTGTCTGCTGTCTGGGGGGTGCACAGGGTGGGGGAAGGTGGCCTGTGGGTGGACTAGATACGCAGCATCCTTGTCACAGCAAGCCCTGGGGATAAGTGGGGAACAAGAAGGCCATGGGACTTACGGGCCAAGAGAGGCTGTTACGGAGTAGTCAGTGGAGGGGGTGGCGGGGGCCCTCAGACTGTGGCCTGTCCCTCCCTCCTCTCCCCCAGGACAACGCCTCCAAGCTGCTCCTGGCTCTGATGGAGAGCCGGCACGACAGTGAAAACGCCGAGCGCATCCTCATCAGCCTGCGGCCCCAGGAGCTGGTGAGGCTGGGCTGGCGGTCAGGTGGGGAGGCGGACCAGGGGATCAGAGCCCAGCCCGCCCTACGCCCCAGGAAGAGGGCATTCAGCAGCCCCTGCCCCGGCAGGTGGACGTCATCAAGAAGGCCTACCTGCAGGAGGAGGAGCGTGAGAACTCGGACGTGAGCCCTCGTGAAGTGGGCCACAACATCTACATCCTGGCGCTGCAGGTACCGGCCCCACCCCACGGCCCCGCCCTAGCGGCCACGCTCCCACCGGCAACCACGACCCAGTGACTCTGCGCTGCCATCTCACTCAGCTCTCCAGGCACAACAAGCAGCTACAGCACCTGCTGAAGCCCGTGAAGCGCATCCAAGAGGAGGAGGCCGAGGGCATCTCTTCCATGGTGGGGGCCCAGAGGATAGGGCTGGGTGTGGGGCGGGGCTTAGATCTAGGGGCGGGGCTGGGTGGGAGATTGGATGGGATAGTATTGGGGGTGCGGCTAGGAGTTGGAGGGCGTGGCTATGACTCGGGGGCGGGGCTGAGGGCAGAGCTGAGACCTCAGATCCTGGCTGGAGTCTAGGATGAGGCTGGGGGCAGGGCCAGGAACTTAGGGCAGACCTGTGGCCCAAGGCCTTGGCTTGAACCTGAGTAAAGAGCCAGCTCAGAATTGGGGGGCGGGACTGAGGACCGGTGGGAGCCGGCCTGGTGGCCAGGGATGTCACTGGGACAGAGGAGTGGGAGCAAGGCTGTGGTGTGGGTCTGGGGCATCTGGCAGCCTGGAGCAGGACCTAGCGGTGCACCTGGGCAGGACTGTGGAGGGTGCTGACTGTCCTATAGGATTGTCTCCCACTTTGGGGCTGGATCTGGTCTAGCTGGGGGTCACTCAGTGGGGTGTAGTTCAGAGCTGGGCCCCGGCATGGAGGTGGGGGTGGGCCTGACCTCGGCATCCCCTCCCCCCCGCCCCCAGCTCAGCCTCAACAACAAGCAGCTGTCACAGATGCTCAAGTCCTCAGCACCGGCACAGGAGGAAGAGGAGGACCCCCTGGCCTACTATGAGAACCACACGTCTCAGATAGAGGTGGGACCTGAGAACAGCTGGGGGCCGTGAGTGAGGGCTGGGCCCTTGGGGGCCACAGCTCAGATGTGACCAGGTGCCCGTGTGCGTCCAGATCGTGCGGCAGGACCGCAGCATGGAGCAGATCGTGTTCCCGGTGCCTGGCATCTGCCAGTTCCTGACGGAGGAGACCAAGCACCGGCTCTTCACCACCACCGAGCAGGATGAGCAGGGTAGCAAAGTGAGCGACTTCTTCGACCAGTCCTCCTTCCTGCACAACGAGATGGAGTGGCAGCGCAAGCTCCGCAGTGAGGACCCTGCGGGCCGGCAGGAGGGCGGGGGTGGGGCGCTGGAGCCGCTCACTGATGCCCCTGTTGCCTCCCTCGCCTACTGGTGGTGGTCCCACCCCTGCCCCAAGGAGGGCTCCGATCACGTTTTCCTCCTGAAGTGGGGCCTGGAGCTTGTTCAGGCTCTGCGGCCTGGTATGGGGTGGGCAGATGGTGTTAATCAGGGGCCCCCCTTACCCTGGCCCCACCACCTCCTCCCCCAGGCATGCCACTCATCTACTGGTTCTCCCGCCGCATGACCCTGTGGGGCAGCATCTCCTTCAACCTGGCGGTTTTTATCAACATCATCATCGCCTTCTTCTACCCCTACGTGGAGGGTGCATCCACAGGTGAGGACACAGGGCTGGCAGGTGGCGGCCCTGAGCCTTCCATGCTCCCTCCTCTGATGTGAGCCGGCCAGGCTCTGAGGGGACTGGATGCAGAGTGGGGAGAAGCAGCCCCTTCACTGGCCTCTGGGTTCTGCACCTTATCGCGGGGATGGATAGGGTCCTTGACCTCTGGAGACAGCACACACACATACAAGGCAGAGACCAGTTACGGTAGCAGCAGATGGAGAGGGCCTCCTACCTTAGGCCTCCAGATGCAGGTGTGATGGGCGGGGCCCTACAGCCGGGTGAGCAGGAACTTACAGGGAAGGCTCCCAGAAAGGGGTGGCTTCTTGGGGTCTGCTGGGTAGGTGGGCTTGAGCAAGCCGCCCTGTCCCTGCTCCCTGCCCCCAGGTGTGCTGGGCTCCCCCCTCATCTCGCTGCTGTTCTGGATCCTCATCTGCTTCTCCATCGCGGCCCTGTTCACCAAGCGCTACAGCATCCGCCCCCTCATCGTGGCGCTCATTCTGCGCTCCATCTACTACCTGGGCATTGGGCCCACGCTCAACATCCTGGGTGCCCTCAACGTGAGTGCCAGAGGGCCCCCACCGCCCACCCCCAACCCCTCCTGGGCTTGTCACGCAGCTGGACCCGAAGCTGGCCTGCTGCTCTGCCCCTTCCCCCTGGTCCCTGTGTTGGGATCCCAAGCTCATTATAGACCCGAGGCTGGGACCACTCTGTCTCCTCTTTCCCCTGGACAACTCGGGGCAGCAGGCACTCAGAGCCAGCCAGCCGGGAGCCGCTTTGGAGCACCAGCTTCAGGGCTGCTGGGTTCCCAGTGTTAGTTGTGCACTGCCTGAAGGCATATTGAGGACATCAAAGATTTATGTGTTATGACAGTTTCCTGACAGGTAGAAATAAAGTGTCTCGAGCACGTGGGGGGTGCCTTTTCCTAACTTGTCTAGTCACCGTAAAGGCTAAGGACGGTCTTCTCTGACCCATTCTCGTGTATCTGCATCTCACTTTCTTCCTGGAGCTGGGGACCCAAGGGGCTTCTCCTCTATTCTAGTCCCAGAAGCCCAGATGCATTTCAGGAAGCATTTTCATTAAGGCTGTGTTTGCCAGGATGAGCAGGACCAGCTCAGATCCACTCCCCTGAAGACCCAGCCTTCGCCTCTGCTCTAGGCACCGGCTGGGCCTGGCAACAGGGGTAGAGATTCAGGGTGGGTGGTAGGGCACTGACCCCCATGCCCTGCACTTGCCCACAGCTGACCAACAAGATCGTGTTCGTGGTGAGCTTCGTGGGCAACCGTGGCACCTTCATCCGGGGCTATAAGGCCATGGTCATGGACATGGAGTTCCTGTACCACGTGGGCTACATCCTGACGAGTGTCCTGGGCCTCTTTGCCCATGAGCTCTTCTACAGCATCCTGGTGAGGCGTGGGTGGGGCTGGGCAGGGGCAGGGGCAGGCAGCTGGGGCTTCCTGCCAGTTGCTAACAGTTCCCCATCCCCAGGCCTCTTGCTGCTGGGCTGGGAGGAGTGGATTTCCAGTGTCCTCCTCCGCTGGACCCCAGCCTGGCCTTCAAGGCCCTGATATCTACTCATGGCCCCATCTTCCCTGTACAGTGGGGGTCCAAGCCTGGACTCTTGAGCCAGACCATCTGGGTTTACATCCCAGTGTGGCCCCTCCTAGCTGTGTAACTTTGGGCAGGTTTCTTAACTGCCCGTGCCTCAGTTTCCTCATCTGTAAAATGGGGATAATTAACGGCACCTGCCCTTTAGAATAACTGTGAGGGTGAAGTGAGCTAACACACAACAGTTGTGTAGAGTGTGTCCTGGCACATAGCAAGCACACCGTAAGTGTTGGCCATCCTTCTCCTGCTGCATGTGGTATGCGCTGGCCATTCCACCCTCTAGCCTTCTCCTGGACCTCTCCGTTTCCCGGGCCTTGGAACTCCAGGTTCCTCAGAGACGACGGCCCCAACAGGCCCGCCAGCCTGGTTCCGCCTGCCCAAGAGCAGATGCCGCTGGGGGAGGCGGGGGGAACCACTGGTAGGCAGGCAGCCCGTGGGTCCAGCGGCGGCCCCATCTCTGCCCTGCAGCTCTTTGACCTCATCTACCGCGAAGAGACGCTGTTCAATGTCATCAAGAGTGTGACCCGCAACGGCCGCTCCATCCTGCTGACCGCCCTGCTGGCCCTCATCCTGGTCTACCTCTTCTCCATTGTTGGCTTCCTCTTCCTCAAGGATGACTTCATTCTCGAGGTCGACCGGCTGCCCAGCAACCACTCCAGAGGTCTGGGGGCGCCTCTCCTGGGCGGGCATGTGGGGATGAGGGGCCTGCACAAGTGGCTGGAGTTGGGACCAGGGCCTGGAAGCTTATCCCACCAGGCCCCCTGCCTCAGTTTCTCCTCTTGGGTTCTGGGTGGGGGTGTAGCTCACTGCCTCCCTCTTCCCTGGACAGACTGAGGGAGTGGGAGCACCTTGGGTTGCTCTTGTTTGAAGATCCTGTGGTTCATGTTAAAGTCGGTACTTGTGGGAGCTGCCGGTGCGCCAGGGCTAGGGGTGCAGACCCCCCTCCTGGCCCTTGGAGCACAGCCCGGCGGGGGCAGGTACATGGAGACCCTTCACTGTAGCCAGGCAGTGGGGAACTGGTAGGATCAGGGCAGGCTTCCTGGAGGATGTGATGTTGGGCCCAGAACTGGGGAGATGATGAGGACGGTCCTTGCACCTCCTGATCTTGATCCTGTCCCCTCCAGCCAGCCCCCTGGGGATGCCACATGGAGCTGCCACATTTGTGGACACTTGCAGTGGGGACAACATGGACTGTGTCTCAGGGGTCGTGGTGCCCGAGGTCCTGGCAGGTGAGGGCAGTGCGTCCTGGGAGTCAGGTGCGGTGGGGGCAGAGGCAGGTGGCCTGGCCCGGGGCTGAGCACACACCCTGCTTGCAGAGGATGAGGAGCTGGACAGCACGGAGCGGGCCTGTGACACCCTGCTCATGTGCATCGTCACCGTCATGAACCACGGGCTGCGCAATGGTGGCGGTGTGGGCGACATTCTCCGCAAGCCCTCCAAAGACGTGAGCGCCCCCTGCCCCCTCCCCAGTCCACGGGGGCCCAGCCCCGCCTTCAGGTCATGGCCAGCAGAGCAGCTTGGCCTCCCTCCATCTTCGGGGTTGCGAGTCCCTGCACCTTTGCGTCCCCTTCTCCCCGCTGTCCCGCCCAGTCCCGTGCGGTTACGGTGTAGCTGAGCTATCCAGGCCCCTGTCTACCCAGGCATCCCCACCAGCTCACTGTAGACGCTCTGAGGAAAGACCTTGGCACCCGGCTTTCCCCGGCTAGGGAAGCCGTGAGTCAGGCAGCGGGCGGGTCCCCGGCCACAGCGGCTTCATCTGAGAGGCAGCCCTGGCCCGCAGCCAGGGTAGGCAGGGTGGGGAAGCCGGGCTGGCTCCATAAGGAGGCCTCAGGGTTTGGCTCGGGCAGCCCCACGTTCTCAGAATGTCAGTCTGTCCCTAGTGGCACAAGGGTGAGAAGCTTCTCCTTGGCCAGAGGGTTTCTAGAACGAGTGAGACCAGGTGTCCTGAGGGCAGGCAGAGGAGTTCAGAGCTGCTCTTCCCCTAACCAGCAGTCAGGGGTGGGCCATGCCCGCAGGCCTGGCTCCCCACGCCAGACTCCTCGAGGGCCTCATCCCGGCCGCTGAGTCCTCATCCACACTCAGGGCCTCTGATTGTGATTCTCATTCTGTGTGGTGAGGCTGGGTCCTCTCTGCCGTCTTCAGGGCCCTGGGAGCCAGATGCCCTTATTCCCTTCCGATGGGGGCTGCTGACCCCAGCCTCCCTGCCTTCCCCCCGTAGGAGTCTCTCTTCCCGGCCCGCGTGGTCTATGACCTTCTGTTCTTCTTCATTGTCATCATCATCGTGCTGAACCTCATCTTTGGGGTGATCATCGACACCTTTGCCGACTTGCGCAGTGAGAAGCAGAAGAAGGAAGAAATTCTCAAGACCACGTGCTTCATCTGTGGTGAGGCTGGGCTCTTGCCTGAGGAGGCCGTGGCCGTCGTTGTCGGCCTCAGTCTGGCCCTTCCCAGATTCCTGTGGCCGCCGGGGAGCCCTGCCCTGGGGCCAACGGCTTGGTGGCTGTTCTCTCATCCCAGAACTGGGGAGAACAGGACCCTACCCGAACTTGGAGTCATAGAAGGGAGTGGGAAAGGGCCTCAGAAATCCTCCCTTTAAACTCTCTGGGTCTCAGATGAGGAAACGAGCCTGGTCAGTGGCCTCAAACCTCTGGTCTCAGTCCAGGGCCTTTCTCCCCACCCCCTAGGTATGAGGTGCAGGTCCCCTCACAGCCACCGCAGGCAAAGAAGCAGGTGGGCCCCTGTAGGACAGGACCCTCATCCAAGCTTTTCCGGCTCCCCGGCCCCCGGGATCCTGGCGTCTGCTCCCATGGTCCCCTCTGTGCTGCGGCAGGGCGGGGGCTCCATGGCTGTGTGGCTGCTGCTCTAAATAGAAGTGACCTAAAGAGCCCAGAGTGGGCTGTCGCCTGCATTCATCAGAACTTTCAGCCCAAGAACAACGTCCCCAGTGCATCGGGAGGCCGTGCCTGCTGTACCCTCACCCCCACCTCCTGCCTCCGCAGGTCTGGAGAGGGACAAGTTTGACAACAAGACGGTGTCATTTGAGGAGCACATCAAGTTCGAGCACAACATGTGGAACTACCTGTACTTCATTGTGCTGGTCCGTGTGAAGAATAAGACGGACTACACAGGGCCCGAGAGCTACGTGGCCCAGATGATCAAGGTGTGGGCCCGGGGAGGGGGGGTGGTCAGGACAGCTGTGGACACTTGTTAACAGGCAGCAGGGGACAAGGAACAGCTGGAGCCGACCTCGGCTACTCAGGAGCTCCTCCAGCTGCTGTGCTGCAGGGGTGCCTCCGGAAAAAAGCCCCCAGAGGACGCGCATGGCGTCCGGGGCCCGTGGGTGCCTGAGGCGAGGTGGCCCTGCTTGTGGCGGCTGCTCGGTGGCCCTTTCTGAGGGGCCTTTTCTAGCTGGGTGAGAGGGAGGGCAGCTTTCTGAAGCCTGGGTGGTCGCAGGCCAAGAGGGCGTCTGGATGAACTATAAACTGTCAAACTTAGGAGAAATCAACCGTCACTCCAATGCAGGAGCGAAGGGAGTGAAGGCAGTGAGTAATAAAGGTCTGGGCGCATTTAGGGTAAAGGATGCCATCAGTCCCATCAGATGTAGTGCATCTTAAGATTATTGCACATTAGAGAAAATGCAGCCTAAAAGGAAAGAAAGGTGTGGGGGGAAGTTCTATGCGTCTTTTGAGTCTGTATTTGGATTGGTCTTTGAGCGCAGGTGTTATCTGTTGATCTGAGAACTCAGAGCTTGCCACAAGGAACTAGAAAGCTGCTCGGTGTCCCCTCCCGCTCTGCCTCTGTCCCGGGAAACATGGCTTTGCCTCACGTGTCAGATGCCAGCCACCCTCAGCAGAGCTCTGCTCCCTCAACGCACCATCTGTCTGACTGGCATCTTCCTGGGGTGTGGGGTGTGCTGTCGGGGCGGGAGGAAGGAAGGAAGGAAGGGAGGGAGGAGAGGCAGGGTCTGGGTGCAGAGGCCTGCCTTCCACCGCTCGCAGGGTGTTAGGAGAGTAAACAGGTGGTGTTGGTACCAGGGGGAGACTCGGGCTGTCTAACGGAGGTTGGCCTGTCTCTGCTGTGGCCTCCCCGCCCCCTCAGGGTCACTGCCAGCTCACTCTGGCCCCGGGGAGGACACAGGTCAATTCAGATTTTCCCGTGACACATCCCTGGGGAGTAATTTGGCCAAGGGTGTGGTAGCAGGCTCCCCCCACACAACTGCTTTTCTAAACAAGGCCTTCCTAGGCTGGACCCAAGCTCGCTCACCCCACTGGTGATGTTTTTCAGAACAAGAACCTGGACTGGTTCCCCCGGATGCGGGCCATGTCACTGGTGAGCAACGAGGGGGAGGGGGAGCAGAACGAGATCCGAATTCTTCAGGACAAGCTCAACTCCACCATGAAGCTGGTGTCCCACCTCACTGCCCAGCTCAACGAGCTCAAGGAGCAGGTGTGCCCCTAGCCCTGTCCTGGCAGGACACCGGCAGCCTCAGGGCCTGCCTCGTGGCGTGGGGGAGGATGTTGGGGCCTTCACGCTCCCCCTGCCCCCTTTCCTGCTGGCTCCTGTTCTTGGGTCTGGGGTGGAAAACATGTTCCAAACACACTTCTCCCCTCTGTGGAAAGCTAGACGGGGTCGTGGCCCCTATCCTTGCGCCCCAGAAAGACAGGGCTGAGTGGAACCTCGTGCCGGTGTTGGGGCCTCCCTTGCTTTAGCGAGTCCCCCTCAGGCGTTGACTGGTGACGGCAGGGTAAGACCTCTTTCCGCTTCTCAAGAAAGATCCCCTCTTGCCCAGAGCATCCTCCGCTCCATCTGGCTGTGACTAAATGAAATCGGCAGCCCCTCTTTTAGGTGGGGTGCTTTCCCAGCTGCACCAAATCAGTGGTTTGTGACGTGCTGAGGACAAGAGTTTGGGGCTGACATCCCTGCTACACCCTGGGGGCGTCTTGGCCTGCCGCCAGGGCTGAACCGCAGCTGGGAGGGAGGGTGGGTTCTGGGCAGCCTGATCCAACCTGACGGCATCTGTTTAAATCTAGATGACGGAGCAGCGGAAACGCAGGCAACGCCTGGGCTTTGTGGATGTCCAGAACTGCATGAGCCGCTGAGTGGAGCCACGGAAGGCCCGTCAGGCCACATGCGACACTGGAGAGCTGAAGAGTGGGAACACCGCCCCTCAAGGCCAGGTCCCCACCCAACCCCCAGCTCCACCTCTGCCAGACCCCGCCCCGGGCCAACATAGACTCTGAACAGCTTAGAGGGGAAACTAGAGCTGACAGTGCTGCCCAGACCAAGCTCTTAAAAAAAAAAAACTCAGAAACTCAGTGGGACTCGGCTTACCTTAATGCCTAAGTCCTCTTAAAGGACTATTGCTTTGTCCCTTATGACTGACGTGCCTTTGTATTCCTCCTGGTGGGTGATTAGGAGTGGCGTCTCCATTTTATTCCAAGCACTACATTTTGGTTACTGCCGCCTCTGGAGGGGCGCAGTGATGCTGTCGCTAGTGATTTTAGGGCTTTGTTATTTAACTTATTCACGGTGCCAGGCTCAGCCCTGGCCAGGGCCGTGCAGCCCCCCTGTGCCTCAGAACTGCCGTATACAGTGCGTAGACCTCAGTGTCCAAGTCCACGCCACCCCCTCCGCACAGCCCTGGCTGGACTGGTGACCACAGGCTTGGTCCTAAGACCTGCCTCCTCCCGCACCTCCTGGGCAAGAGTCACAAGCCCAGGTGACAGGGCTGGGGCGTGTTAACAGGGGCTGGTTTTGACTGCTTGTGTTTTCTCCTTTTGGTGTAATGTTTTACAAATCCTTTGGCCCGACAACTAATACGTTAATTACCTTAAATAAATTAATAAATCTAGTCCGTTAGAAAGGGAGGCTGGCTCCCGTGCTCCTCAGGGGCTGGGGTGGGTGGTAACGTGGCGCTGGCGGAGGACAGAATACGAGCCCTGCCTGCTGGCCTAACCTTGGGCTCTTGGGAGATGCTGAATGCCATCCTGTCTTGCAGCGATTCCGGGACAGAACTGTACTACGGGATAACTGGTTTCTATCATAATCCTATGAATTTTATTTTATGCATTTCAAAACACAGTGAGGAGTCCAGGTAAAATGAGGTTAAGAACCCTTTCCACTTCTTCCCAACAAGGGGTGCTGTCGGCCCTGCCCTACCCCTTCTCTCAGCTCTGTTCTTGACAAGAAACCTGAAGTAGGGAATGTAAACATCTACTGGTAAGAGCTAAGGTCCCGTGGAGTAATAAGGTGACCCTGTGCGTGTCCCCGGCCAGGGGAGGGGGCCTGCCATGTGGCCTCCCACAGAACCCGCCCCGAGTGCTGAAGCCGACTCAAGCCGGGGCCCTGCCTGGCCTGTTGGTAGCTCTACTCTGCCCCTTAAGCCAACTTGGAACATGGCTTTTCTGCAAGGTCAGGGGCAGAGGACTGAGCTCTGGCCTTCTGAGTCAGTGGGGAGGAGGGCCAAGCAGGCTTTTCTCATCCCTCTGTCATACACCTCCTGCTGCTTTCTGTTTGCAACAGGACGCCTTCTTCAGTACTGAATGCTATTTTTGGCTCTCTCCCAGGAGCGCCTAAAACAAAAGAGAGCCTGTGAATCTTGCCAGGAGCCAGCCAGACCTCTGTTGGCAGGTGGGGCTCCTGTGGCCGTGCAGGAAGCACCTTGCCCAGAGGGCCCGTCACCATCCCTTCTCAGGCCCAGACGGAGACCCGCACTTCCTCTCCTGGAGGACATCCTAGCCTGACTGGTGGGCGGGCGGATGCTCAACTGGCGTCCCTCCTCAGGCCAGAGCTTTCTTTACAGCAACAAGGGCTTCCTTTCTTGTGAAGGCCAGATGAGATTCCCGAACTACAAGGAAAGGGAAATCAGGGCATTTTATTGATAATGGCAACGTCCACGACTTTACGCTTAGGTATGTGGGCGTGTTAAGGCCCGAGCCCAGGCCTTATGCTTCTCCTCGGGATCCCTGGGGGCAAACTTCTCCTGCAGTTTCTTCCACATGCCTTTATTCATCTCCTTAAACTCTTCCAAGGTATCTGCAAAAGGAGAAGACAACGAAAAAAGGCTGAAGTCTAAAATGATTACACAGGTTGGCCCCACAGGGCTTTCGCCACACAGGCATGTCTCGCTTTTCACAGTATGTTCCTAAGAAAGGGAAGTGTAGCCCCGACTTCTGATCAGCAAATCAGGCAGAGTAACAGACAGATAAATTCAAGTGTGGATGAGCACTTGTGCACCAGAGACCGTCCTTACAGTGGCCTCTGTTCACATCCAATTATCATTCACCATCTAAGCAGGGCCCTCTCCGCTCTGCTCCACGTGAGCAAAGAAAAGGCGCTGTAGCATCAGCTACACAACGCACAGGCCCAGAGGCTTATCTCAAAACTTGGCCTGCGCCACACAGACCTTACTGTCCATTTTACAGATGTGGAAACTTGAGGCAGAGTGAGGTTAAGGAACTTGAGCAGGCTACACGGCTAGGAAGTGGTGGAGCTGGGATTTGACCCCAGACACTTGGGTCCACCCCACGCTGTGGAGTTGAGCAGGCACCCGGGAGGGAGCTGGACCTGGGCCCCCATCCCTGCCCACCATTTCCACACTGGGTCCCCTCAAGCAATCAGTTAACTCTCTGAGCCTCGGGTTCCTCATCTGCAAAGTGGAGATCAAAACACCTGCCTCAAAAGTTGTGAGTCTTAAAGTAAATAATGGAGGTGACGTACCTGGCACCTGGCCCACACTCAAGAAAACGTAGCCATCTTCACAGGCGTGAAGGCAGCGGGAGCTGGTGGGAGCCAGTGGGGCCTCTGTTTAAAAACATACATCCACCCCTCCCCCCTCCCCCCTAAAGGCAGGGTTTCTCAGTGACATTTGGGGCCAGTGACATTTGGAGCCAGATAATTCTTTGTTGTGGGGCTGACCTGGCACTGCAGGAGCATCTTGGCCTCTACCCACTAGATGTCAGTAGCAAACTGCCCTTTCCCCCGCAAGCTGTGACAACTAAAGTGGTCTCCAGACATTGCCACAGGTCCCTGGGGGACAAAATCGCTCCCGGGTTGAGAACCACTGGTATAAAGTCTGTCCAGGGCTAAAGTTCTATGATACCTAATTTTACTTGTATTTTAAGTTTAGATTTTCACATTATTTAAATTTCATAGCCTGGATTTTCATCTCTTAATAAAACTTCTGGAGAAAAAGAATAGCTTTTCTGAACAAAAAGGTAACTTACATCATCTATTAACATTTATTGTCAGTGGGCTCTTGACTAAATTAGGACACGCACTGTACCCCGGCCAGCATTCCACCCTGGGACTTTTCCAGAAGTCCAGCTTCCTTCGTGGGGCACAAAACGGATGCCGAGGCCTCCTTCAGAGACTCCTGGGACCCCAAGCCAGGATGGACACACTCGGGACCTAGACTGCGGCCACATTTCTGACTTGCCAGGCCCTCAAATCCTCATGACAAACACTGCAAGGTGTCCTGCCCTGTCAGAGGAAACACTCAGTAAGCTTATTCCACAGAGTCACAACAAAAGTAAGAGGCTTGCTGTGAAAGCAAATTATCAGCTAATTTCCTAAGGCTGAACTCCCAGCCACGACAAGCTGCAGCACAGGCCAGTGGTGGGGAGTCGTACATCTCCCCCTCCTTGGCTATGGCCCGTTGTCTCCGAACTCAGACGTCCCGAAGTTAACCAAGAGGCAGAGGCTGAGCCTCTGGAACTTCTTTCCATTCTAATTTCAAGTTCAAACTTTGCTCAAACTCTTCGGGGTCCTCACAATGACACTGTGCATCGATGCTGGTAATTACATGAGCCCAGGGACATGGGGGTACCATTTGTTTATATATATGTGTATGTGGGTGTGTATACACACACACATACACACTTTAAAAAAAATTGCCAATAAAGTGATTCTGCCTGGCCAAAATATCTCTACCCCAGTTTTCCAGAGAGTAAATATAAAAATAGTATCAGTCAACATACAATAGCAGATGACACCACCAGGTTTTAATCTGTTGAGAAGGTTAAGAGTTTTCTGGAAGCCTAAATTCTCAAACCTTAGTTGCTGAAGGCTGCCAGAGGAATAGGAAAGAGAAATTTCTAGAGTACCAGGAGGCAATGTTTCAGGGCCGTGCCCTCCCAGAAAAGGTTAGCCTATTTTTATATGTGGTATCCTTGGCAATAAAAATAGTTAATTTTCCAGAACCTGCCTGTTTCAACGCAGGCTTCCCCTGCCACCACCCGCCACGTCCCCCTTCAGTGACAATGGAGATGGGGAAGTAAGGAGGGGCCGGGCTAGACAGGGTTTTTCCTTTCTTGTTAATCGGTCTATCAAGGACTCCAAACCATACCTAGTTAAACCCATATCTAACCCACAGACCACGTCCCCTGGGTCAGATAACTCTTAGGCGGATATCCCCATACACGTCTATTGAATGGCTTTTTGTTTTAATTAAAACCCTCATGTTTATAAAGCCCCCTTAGGGCCATAAAGATAAAATTATTTTCCTTCCATCCTGATTTCAACTACTTCCATTTGGCAATACATATTCCCCTGTTCCCTGCTGCCCAGCCTTGAATTTAAAAGCTCTAAAGATGGATTTGCTTTTTTTAAATAATGCCTTTGACCTTCTCCGTGTTCTGTGGCCAAAAAAGCATGAGCCCTGTAGCTTCAGAATTTCCTGTGGGCTATTCCACAAGACTTTCCATCAGGCAAAACTGTCTTATTAGACAATTCCCCTTGGCCGCTCAAACACAAAGACTCATTTGCAAACCAACCAGAAAGGGCAGCAGCTGTGCTTTCCATACCTGTGGACAGGATCAGTTTGTATTCTTCCAGGGACAGACCACTGAAGCTTGTGTCTCTGGGGCGAGGGTACTGGTCACACGGGGCAGAGGGGAAGAGAGAGGGAGGGGAGAGAAGATTAGTTCTGCAGCACAACCCGGGACTAGATGATCCTGGACAGAAGCCACGCTCTAACTGCAGTTCACAGGCCATGGGTGTCTGGAGGCCAGAAGGAGAAGCGCAACGCCACCTGGAGGCCAAACCAGTCCGGTCTGGAGAGGCGGCTCTGACGTGAACACGCACCTGAACCCTCTGGAAAATGCAGGCTGGGCCTCGGGAGCCTGGGTGGGGCCTATGATTCTGCATTTCTAACCAGCCCCCGGGTGGTGCCCATGCTGCTGCTCACAGACCACACTTTGAGCAGTGAGGATTTAGAAGAAATCCCCTCTTCATACAGACTAGGCATTTGGCCATGTAAATCTGTGGTTACTGAGCACATTTCTCAAGCCTGGGGAAAAAACACACTAAACGGAATTTGACAGCAATCATGTCAGGGCCGAGCAGAGGTCCAGCTTTGTCTGACAGGACTTTCCCAGTCACCCCATCTTTATCACCGGAGCGTGGGGAAGACCAGTTCTGTCAGAGGGGGTGGGAAAATATGTGTGAGATCCAAGAGTTGTCAGATACACCCGGAAGCATCCACTGGCATATAAAACACATGGCTTTTCTTCAAAATTAAAAACGGCTTTCATTTAGGTGACCTAAAAGCCTCTACCAGGTGCCTTAGTCGGCTTGGTTGAAATTACTGGTTACATTTGAAAGTAGCAAAACCACAATTCTTTACAGAACATCGTATAATCAGATTTCACTCATTCTTATTGGTCATCTCCAGTCGGAGGGCTGGGGACAACACAAAAGACTGGCCCACTCACCTTGTGTTTGTAGTAGTTTGCATGGAGCCGTGCTAAGCTCTCGTACATCTGATCACAGGCCTCAGGCTCTGAAACCTGAAAAACAAAACCTCCAAGAAAGGGAGCAAATGAGCCCTGCCCCCACACGGGTCTGTACCGTATGCCTCCAGGAAGGACAGGAAGCAGGCCTGCAGCTCAGAGCTGGCTTCTCTGACCACAGGTCCCACGGTCAGAAATCACCTTTTTGGAATAATGGCTCCACCTCAGCAGCTCCCCAACCTGCAGGAAAACTCAACTGGCAAACAAACATTTGCTGAACACCTGTGACTTGTGAACCAGCAAGCCACCGCGGTGGGAGGCACTGCGGTAAAAACACAACACTCCAGGAGTGCTAGGGGCAATGTGGGCCACAAGAAGTCAGAGGAGGTCAGCGGATCATGGAAGTGAGACTAAACTGGTTTCTGAAGGATGCACAGGAGCTGGGGAGAGTGGAGGGGGCCTTCCTGGTGGGGGCGGTTGCATGAGCAGGGCAGAGGAGGCAGGGATGCTATCTATACCTATGCCTCACACCAGACCATCTGGCTGAGGGCCTGAACATGCAGGTAAAAGAGCCTGGGTGGGAGAAAAAGAGCTTTTTGAATTAAACCTTCAATATGAAATGTATTAAATAAAGGTTCTTTTATGAAAGGAAAAAAAATCATCTGAGCTTTCATCTGTGGTAAGTGGGGAGCTGTTGAATTTTACAAGGAAAGAAACATGAAGAAAGTAGTATTTTAGGATGAAACAGGTGAACTGAGGAGAACCAAGAGGGAGAATCCAGTTAGGTCCTGTTAGGAAGCCTTGCAAATAGAAAGGGGAAAAGAAAGCAATACTCCGGATGGCCCTGCTGGAAGTTCCAGGGAACGCGGGCAACATGCAGATGAGAGGTGGGTTTTTCCCTCTCATACCTCTTAGAAAGTTTTCCCTTCCTTCTGCCTTTGCCACTATTTAGCTACAGTTCCTTATATTATTCTGCCAAGAATTCTGAAAGCTCCCCAGGATGAAACTTTCTCTTCAATGTTTTTTCCCAGAATTCAAATGATGGATTTTTCCAACTTAAATCCTTTCTCGAAGAAGGCAGAGCATAAATAAATCAGTAGTTAAGCATTTTAATAGGCAGCTCCACTTCTGCCTCCGTGTGCATGTCAAATAAGGTCCCCACTTTACAGCAAACAAAAAAGAAAATCCTGTCATTGAGTTCCACTCAATCCATCCCCAGGTTCAGGCCACCCATCATGAGAACGCCCAGGTAGCCACATCAGAAGAGAAAGGGTGATGGGCTGAGGAGGCAGCCAGTGTTTGTTGACTAATGATCAAAGGCATCAGTTGAGTGCACTGGGGCTAAAGGCTGAAAAAGAAGAACGGATATTAACACATGAGTCTGACTCCCTATCGGGCGGCGCTTCCAAGGAAAGTCCAGCTGGAACATAATTCTGCAGCATACACTTTGGGGGAAAGCGTTTTGAATGTTCTGTCTTCAGCAGGGCATGCAAAACTAAGAGCTAACCAGACGATAGACAAACAGAAGGCACAAGATGCAAAAGGAAAAAGAGGGTAACACCAGCCAAACTTTTAAAGAATATTATGTAGATTATCAAAAGATAATTGTGCATTTCATCATTTGCTTGCCCTCTTCATACCTGTACAGATGTGTCTGCTTATAAATTTAAGAGAACCTACAGTGTGCCCAGCCCATGTAAGAGCAGGTGTGCATAGCTGTGGGGAGCTGTGGAGTCCAACTGCCTGCATTTGGATCTCATCCCTTACCAGCTAAGGGGTACTGGGCAAATCATTCCATCTCCCAATGCCCCCAACACTTAAAAAAAAATTTCCCACTTTTCCTTTATCCTTCTCTATATCTATATATACATAATATTTCAGTATGTTTCCTAAGAACGACATTCTCTCATATAACCACAGTTCCATCACCAAATTCAGGACATTTAACATTGATACAACACTTCTATCTGTTCCATTGTCCATATTCCAACTCTGTCAATTGTCTCAGTAAAACTCTTTATAGCAAAAAACAGTCCTTTAGGCCCAGGATCGCCTCCTGCACTACCTGTCACGTTTCTTTCTCCTTGCAGCCAGGACACCTCCTCGGCCTTTGTCTTCCCAGCATTGGCATTTTTGAAACATACTGCCCAACTTAACTTTTCTTTTAAAAGAAAAGATAATAATTGTCCCTATTTCTGAGGGCGATGTGAGGATAAGTAAGGTAATGCCTGGACTGCTCTGAATTCAGGGCCAGGAACACTGATGAATGTGAGGGATTAGTCTTGGTTACTATTAGTAGTAAATAGTTATAGTAAACACAGGCCTTTACTGCACTAACTACAAGGCGAAAGAAGACTTCAGGACGATCCCGGTGACAGCGGAATGAGGGGTGCGTGGAGGGCCCCTGACACCATCAGCGGAGCCAATGAAGCCCTGCCAAGGGTCACGGCGAGGGTGGGCGGAAGTTACCAGTAGGACGTGGGGCTCTCCAGGCACAGGACCAGCTCATGCACACGCCCAGGGGACAGCAATTAGGACACATCAGCGGATCAGTGCTGCTGGTGTGACTGCCGGGTATGGCTGGAGGTGAAGTGATGAAGGGATGGAAAATCACCGAAGCTTCACTCTGTCCCTGACTGGACCTCCGGCCCTGAGCTTGATAGCTCTCAGTGGTCCCCAAGTGTTTCATGATCAGCTTGGTGGGGATCACGCACTGACCCTTGGTCTCTGCTGAGCGAGTGGCTGTCTGCAGCACCTGTCCTCCACCTGATGGCCGTGCAACCCGACCTTCCCCTCCCACCACCACCGACCACCCTCCCAACCCAGCTCTTAATTAAGAAAGGCATTCACAGCACTGCCTCTGCCCAGCGCCTCTCTCCTGGGCTCCCTCACTGCCGGCAGACCACCAACACATTGTGTCCTCACCAGACCCGCGCTCCCACCAGATCCTCACCTTCAGAGATGCTGCCAAAAGGAGTCCCCTCCTGCCTTTCCTCCAAATCTAACGGTGAGAGCTGGCCGGAGGGCTGCTCAGCCACCTCCGTCTGTACCCTCGGTGGGGCGAGCAGGGTGTCTCCTTCCTGCTCAGCTTTTCCCACCTCCGACAGAAAAGTAGGGCAGAGGGGAGGGACACAGAGAGAGAGGATGGGGTCACTGTACAGAGCATTACTCAAAAACCAAAGTGACCCTCTGTGTTCCCTGAACCTCTCAAAAGTCCTTCAGTATTAAAGAGACAGTCTCCCAGATACTTTCCATAAAGCCTGGAGCCTCAAAGAATAATCTGAGAAGCACCTATAAATAACAAATCACCAAAAAAGGACCTTGTCACCCAATTTCTCATCTGAGGTCAGAAGGTGTCTGTACGAGGCTGTAAAAGTAGCTCAGTGGAGGTGATGAGAGTTTGAGGTACGGCAACTTCAGGCCAAGTTATTACTGCCTAAGCAGAGATGGAGCCAAGGCCAGTTCTGGGTTCCTAGTCACACCCAATCCAAGCTCAGCAATTACAAAATTGTCTTATTTACTACTTAAAAGTACATCAATAGAAATACTTGTCTAATTCCGGAAGCCTCACCACATACCTACATCCTACACTCTATTCACAGACTCCAGCGCAAACATCGCTGAATTTTGAAATACGCAGTTTTCCCGATGAAGTGTACTGTGCACTTTTAGAAATATTCTTATATACAAGCTTTAAACTACCTGATTTTGCATTCACACCTAATGAGATTATGGACATTTTAGGACTAATAGCAAAGCTGGGTTTAAAAAAGGCAGCAGTGGGATATTATGAAAAATTCAGCTCTGCTCCCTAAATTTGAATAAAATAGATGTTCAAGTGACAAAGTGTCCTTTTCGGCTCTCTTTTGGCTCCTTTTGCATTTCCCCTGCTCAGTCGTCAGTAAATTTCTCTTTACCATATTAAACTTTTATACATACAAATCTACATCACTGCCGCAGGCACTGATTTTGATTTTCAAAATTGAATTTTGGGTGGTACAGTGGCCCCTATTCCAGTCACACAAAGGGATGCATAAGCACTTTTGGGAACGTGTTGCAAATTGCTTTGCTAATTAAGGTACAGCTGGATTCAGTCCAGAAGGATCTATGAGGAAAGGTTTTCATGACTTGGTAATGAACTTCTGAAATGAGTTCATTCCATTATGGGAGTCTATTCCCTTGAATTCAACTGAAAATCTATTTCTTGAGCATCTACTATGTAGAGAGCTCTGCTAGGCGGCTGTGAGGGGACATAAAGACCCAGCCTCGGCTCCAGAGAAGTTGGCAATCAAGCTGAGATAAGAAGATACACACACATTGAAAATAAAAAATGACCAGGACAGAGTGTAACTGAGTGCCAAGAGTTACAGGAGATCAGGAGCAGGAGCTAGTTACCAGGCCTGGCTCACATGGCAGGTGTGGTTCCCTTACAGGGCAGGTTTGCGTTTCACTGCAGTGACAGGTCACAGAGTGATGGGGAGTCAGAGTCTCTCACTTTGAGGAGTGTAGACTTCAGAGTTGGGCAGAATGGGGATCAGAGGAGGGACTGGGAGGAAGAGGCATGAAAAGGCAGGGGGACAAGGATGGTCCAGGCAGGCAGGGTCTTAAGCTGCGCCAAGGAGTGCTTCAAGGCCTGGGAAGCCACCAGATTCTTGACAAGTTCTGTGTCTGGGCTTTGGTCCACAGTGCACTAGGTTCTCAAAGGTTAAGAACCTGGGAGCAGAGATCAAGATGGCAGAATAGAAGGACGTGGAGCTCACGTCCTCCCACAAATACATGAAAGACACATCTACATGTTGAAAAATTCTCACAGAATACCCACTGAACACTGGCAGAAGATCTCATACAACCAAAGCTGCAAGAAAGATCACCACATAACCAGATAGGATGAAAGCAAAAAAAAAAAGCAGGAATCAGGACGGGACCTGTGCCCCGGGAGGGAGCTTTCAAAGGGGAAAGGTTCCTTTACCCTGGGAACCCCCTTCACTGACTGGGAGGTCCACTGGACAGATAGGGAGCCTCAGAGGAGAGCACAGCAGCCGGCCTGTGGCAGGCAGGACAGAGGGAGACCAGCACAGACAGTCCACGCTACCTTGCTGCACTTCCCAGCCCAAGACACATGCCTGCTGGTGTGCGGAGCGGCTGGGGGCTGGAAGTTGGGCTTCAGAGGACTCACTCTGGCTGCGCAGAGACAGCCTGAAGTGCTTGGAGTGTGGTCCGGGGCGAGGCTGGGGGTGCTGTGTGCAGGATGGAGCCCAGGTCTACTGTCAACGTGCGTGTGAAGCGGGCGGGGCGTAACCCCACCACAGCGGCCTCATTCTCTGGGTGCTCACGGCAGGCACGGCTCCGCCATTATGAGCTCTGGGAGCACACAAGCGCCAGTGGGTTGCCAACACGCAGAGGTAGGGCTGAAATCTGAACCGATTCCTGGCGGGTGTGTGACTTCAGCAAATTCACGCCAGCGGCAGCGTCTACAGGACATCTGAGCTGATTACTGGCACTCCCCCAGCTGAGGCAGGTCTAGGGCCAGCAAAAACAAACTTTGTGGGCACGCACACGCAGAAGCACGGCTGATATCTGAGCTGATTACTGGTATTCCCACAGCAGAGGTGGGGCCGAAGGCAGTGTCAACAACAGTGTACTTTTTGAGCACGCACACCAGGTGACAGGAGATGTTACAGAGTGCATGTCCGGGCAGACAACTCCTGGGGAGGAATACACAGCAGCTCCTTTCCCAGTGGGAGCGCTCCTGTCCCACCTACCTCACACCACAGTTTAGGACCGGATCTGGGGGCTTCTACTTCAACAACTGGGGAGCAGACCCTGCCCCTGATAGGGCTGTGACAACCACAGAGCAAAGAGGAGGCCCTGTCCAACATCCAGTGCAGGCTCTGGTCCCCACAACAATCACACCCCCTATCAAGGGGAGAAGGGCCAGCACACCCTGAGGAAAGACATGGCAGGCATCCACACCAAAAACAGCCTTTGCACCAAAAATATTAGACTCACACAGGCTACACAGGGGTGTTTCCACGTAAAAACAGCCCTCCATGACCACAGTAGATAATGTTTCCCCTAAATTCATAGAGTCAGAGTAATATAAGTAAAATGAAAAAGCAGAGGAACCACTCCCAATTATAAGAACAAGAGAAATCCCCTAAAAAAACAAACAATGAAACAGACCTCTCCAGTCTACCAGACGCTGAGTTCAAAAAGAAGGTAACAAAAATGCTGAAGGAGCTAAGAAAAGCCATCGACAGCAATGCAGATCACTGCAACTAAGAACTATAGAGGAGGCAATCAAAATCAGACAACTTAATTGCCGAGATGAAAACTGAGCTAAAGGCAATATATAGAAAACTAAATAATGCAAAATGAATTAGTGATTTGGAAGACAAAATAATGGAAATCACCCAATCAGAACGGCAGACAAAAAGACAAATGAAAAAAAAAATGAAAGCAATATAAAAGACCTATGGGACACAAAGCGTGCCAATCTAGGCATAATAAGGATCCCAGAAGAAGAAAGAGAAAAGGGAATTGAAAATGTATTTAAAGAAATTATGGCTGAAAATTTCCCAAACCTAAAGAAGGAAACAAATATTGAGGTACAGGAAGCACAGAGGGTCCCAAACAAGATGAACCCAAGCAGACCTACACCAAGACATATCATAATTAAAATGGCAAAAGTTAAAAAGAGAGGATTTTAAAGGCAGCAAGAGAAAAACAAAGAGTAAGTTACAAGGGAACCCCCATAAGGCTATCAGCTGATTTCTCTATAGAAACTTTGCAGGCCAGAAGGGAGTAGCAAGATATATTCAAAGTCCTGAAAGGGAGAAACCTGCAACCTATGATACTCTACCCAGCAAGATTATCATTTATAATAGAAGGAGAGATAATGAATTTCTCACACAAGCAAAAACTAAAAGAATACAGCAATACTAGACCTAACCTAAAAAGAATACTGAAAGGTCTTCTCTAAATAGAAAAGAAGAAAGAATCTATAGGAAAGGGAAAATCACAATAGGAAAAGCAAATATATGAAAGGATTGTAGATCACTTAAATAAACCAGAACATACATTAAAAAAAAAAAAATCAAAAAAAAATTTGTGGAAGCAATTATAACTACAATGAATGGCAAAAGGATAAACATGAAAATGTAAAATAGGACATCAGAATCAAATTGTTCTTACTTGGGAGAGGGGAGTAAGAAAATGTAGATTTTTTGGAATGTGTTTAAGCTTATATGACTACCAGTCTAAAGCAAGCAGATACAGTAATGGGTTAACATACTTGAAAACCAGGGAAACCACAAATCAAAAACATACAACAGATTCACAAAAAACAAAAAGAAGAGAACTCAAGTGTAATACAAATGAAAACCATCAAACCACAAAAGGAAAAACAAAAAGAAAGGAACAAAGAAGAAATACAAAATCAACTGGAAAACCAGATTTAAAATGGCAATAAATACATACCTGTCAATAATTACCTTAAATGTCAATGGACTATATGCTCTGACCAAAAGACATAGAATGGCAGATTGGATAATAAAACAAGAGCCTACAACACGCTGCCTACAAAAGACCCACTTTTGGGCGAAGGACACCCACAGACTGAAAATGAGGGGATGGAAAAAGATATTTCACGCAAACACAAATCACAAGAAGTGGGGGGGTCACAATATCATATCAGACAAAATAGACTTTAAAACAAAGGCCATAGGGACTTCCCTGGTGGCGCAGTGGTTAAGAATCCACCTGCCAATGCGGAGGACATGGGTTTGAACCCTGGTCCGGGAAGATCTCACATGCCATGGATCAACTAAGCCCATGAGCCGCAACTACTGAGCCTGCATTCTAGAGCTCAAGAGCCACAACTACTGAGCCTGTGTGCCACAACTACTGAAGCCAGCATGCCCAGAGCCATGCTACGTAACAAGAGAATCCACCGCAATGAGAAGCCTGCACACCACAATGAAGAGTAGTTCCTGCTTGCTGCAACTAGAGAAAGCCCGCGTGCAGCAACGAAGACCCAACGCAGCCAAAAATAAATAAATAAATAAATTTATTTAAAAGAAAAACAAAACCCAAAACAAAGGCCATAAATAAAGAGAGATGCTATATAATGACAAAACAATTGATGCAAGAAGAGGATATTACACTCATTAACATGTATGAACCCAATATATGCTTTAGGAGCCCCTAAATACATAAAACAAATACTAACAGACATAAAGGGAGAAATTGATGGGAATAAAATAAAAGTAGGAGATTTTAACACCCCACTGACATCAACAGACAGATCTTCCAAACAGAAAATCAATAAGGCAACAGAGATCCTAAATGACACAAGAGAACAGTTAGACTTAATTTGGTATTTTCAGGACACTACATCCAAAAAAACCAGAATACACATTCTTTTCAAGTGCACATAGCACATTTTCTAGGGTAGACGACATATTAGGACACAAAACAAGCCTTGATAAATTTAAGAGGACAGAAATTATTTCAAGCATCTTTTCTGACCATAATGGCATGAAACTAGAAGTCAACCACAGAAAGAGAAATGAGAAAAAAAACCGATTACACAGAGACTAAACAAGTTATTAAAAAACCAATTGGTCAATGACGAATTCAAAGAGGAAATTAAAAAATACCTTGAGACAAATGACAATGAAAATATAACCATATAAAATCTATGGGATGCAGCAAAAAGCATTTCTTAGAGGGAAGTTCATAGCAATACAGACCTTCCTCAAAAAAACAAGAAAAATCTCAAATAAACAACCCAACCTACCACTTAAAAGAATTAGAAAAAGAAGAACAAACAAAACCTAAAGTCAGCAGAAGGAAGGAAATAATAAAGATTAGAGAGGAAATAAATAAGATAGAGATTTTAAAAAAAAAGAAAAAAAATCAATAAAACCAAGAGCTGGTTCTTTGAAAGAAAAAAATCAACAAACCTCTGGCTAGGCTCACCAAGAAGAAAAAAGAGGGGACCCAAATAAACTAAGTAAGAAATGAAAGAGGAGAAATAACAACTGATACCACAGAAATACAAGAAGCCATAAGAGAATACTATGAACAATTATATGCCAACAAACTGGACAACCCAGAAGAAATGGACAAGTTTCTAGAAACATACATCCCGCCAAAATTGAATCAAGAAGAAATAGATAATCTGGGGGTTTTCTGGCCACGCTGCATGGCTCACGGGATCTTAGATCCCTGACCAGGGATCGAACCCAGGCCATGGCAGTGAAAGTGCCAAGTCCTAACCACTGGACCGCCAGGGAATTGCCAAGAAGAAATAGATAATTTGAACAGACTGATCACTAGAAGTGAATCTGTAATAAAAAAAAAACTCCCTGCAAACAAAAGTCCAGGACCAGATGGCTTCACTAGGGAATTCTACCAAACATACAAAGAACTTAAACTGATCCTTCTCAAACTCTTCTTCAAAAGACTGAAGAGAAGGGAACACTCCTAAAGTCATGTTATGAAGCCACCATCACCCTGATACCAAAACCAGACAAAGACACCACCAAAAAAGAAAATCACAGGCCAATATCTTTGATTGATATAGATGTAAAAATTCTCAATAAAATACTAGCAAACCAAATCCAACAACATATAAAAAGGATCATACACCATGATCAGGTTAGATTCATCCCAAGTTAACAAGGATGGCTCAACATATGCAAATCAATCAGTATGACACACCACATAAACAAAGGAAAAGACAAAAACCACATGATCGTCTCAACAGATGCAGAAAAAGCATTTGATAAAATTCAACATCCATTCATGATTAAAAACTCTCACCAAAGTGGGTACAGAGGAAACATATCTCAACATAATCAATGCTCTTTTTGACAAAACCACAGCCAGCGTAATACTCAACAGTGAAAAACTGAAAGCCTTCCCACTAAAATCTGGCATGAAACAAGGATGCCTACTCTTACCACTTCTATTCAGCATAATATTGGAAGTCCTAGTCACAGCAATCAGACAAGAAAAAGAAATAAAAGGTATCCAAATTAGAAGGGAAGAGGTAAAAATTGTCATTATATGCAGATGACATGATACTCTATACAGAAAACCCTAAACACTCAACACAAAAACTTTTAAAGCAGATAAATGAATTCAGCAACGTAGCAGGATACAATATTAACATAAAGAAATCAGTTGCATTTCTCTATATCAGAAAGAGAAAGTTAAAAAAATCCCTATTAAAATCACATCAAAAAATATATATATAAAATAAAACCACCCAGGAATAAACCTGACCAAGGAGGTAAAAGACTTATATGCTGAGAACTATAAAACACTGATATAGGAAACTGAAGATGATTCAAAGAAATGGAAAGATATCCCATGCTCTTGCATTGGAAGAATTAAAACTGTTAAATTGGCCATATTATCCAAAGCAATCTACAGATTTAATGTGATCCCTATCAAATTAACCATGACATTTTTCACAGAACTAGAATAAATAATCCTAAAATTTATATGGAACCACAAAAGACCCAGACTTCCAAAGCAATGCTGGGGAAAAGGAACAAAGCTGGAGGCATAACCCTCCCTGACTTCAGACAATACTACAAAGCTACAGTAAACAAAATAGCATGGTACTGGCACAAAAACAGACATACAGATCAATGAAACAGAATAGAGAGCCCAGAAATAAGTCCACACACCTACAGTCAATTACTCTTCGACAAAGGTGGAAGAATATACAATGGAGAAAAGACATTCTCTTCAGCAAGTGGTGTTGGGAAAGCTGGAGAGCCTCATGTAAATCAATGAAGTTAGAACACTCCCCACAACATACACAAAAATAAACTCAAAATGGCTTAAAGACTTAAATATAAGACATGACACTATAAACTCCTAGAAGAGAGAACACAGGCAAAACATTCTGACATAAATCATACAAATGTTTTCTTAGGTCAGTCTCCCAAGGCAAAAGAAATGAAAGAAAAAATAAACAAATGGGACCTAATCAAACTTAAAAGCTTTTGCACAGCAAAGGAAACCATAAACAAAACAAAAAGACAACCTATGGACTGGGAGAAAATATTTGCAAACATTGCAACTGACAAGGGCTTAATTTCCAAAATATACAAACAGCTCATACACCTCAACAACAAAACCAACAACCCAATCGAAAAATGGGCAGAAGACCTAAATAGACATTTCTCCAAAGAAGAAATACAGATGGCCAATAGGCACATGAAAAGATGCTCAACATCACTAATTATTAGAGAAATGCAAATCGAAACTACAACGAGGTGTCACCTCACACCAGTCAGAATGGCCATCATCAAAAAGTCTACAAATAGGGCTTCCCTGGTGGCGCAGTGGTTGAGAGTCCGCCTGCCGATGCAGGGGACACGGATTCGTGCCCCGGTCCGGGAAGATCCCACATGCCACGGAGGGGCTGGGCCCGTGAGCCATGGCCACTGAGTCTGCGTGTCCGGAGCCTGTGCTCCGCAACCGGAGAGGCCACAGCAGTGAGAGGCCCGCGTACCGCAAAAAAAAAAAAAAAAAAAAAAAAAAAGTCTACAAATAACAAATGCTGGAGAGTGTGTGGAGAAAAGGGAACCTTCCTACTCTGCTGGTGGGAATGTAAATTGGTACAGCCACTATGGAGAACAGTAGGAAGGTTCCTTAAAATACTAAAAATAGAACTGCCGTATGATCAAGCAATCTCACTCCAGGGCATATATCTGGAAAAGACTAGAACTCTAATTAGAAAAGATACATGCACCCCAATGTTCATAGCAGCACTATTTACAATAGCCAAGACATGGAAGCAACCTAAATGCCTGTCGACAGATGAATGGATAAAGAAGATGTGGTACATAGATACAATGGGATGTTACTCAGCCATAAAAAAAGAATGAAGTAATGCCATTTGCAGCAACATGGATAGACTTGGAGATTATCATACTAAGTGAAATAAATCAGAGAAAGACAAATATCATATAACTTATTTGTGGAATCTAAAAAATGATACAAATGAACTTATTTACAAAACAGAAACAGACTCACCTACATAGAAAACAATCTTATGGTTACCAAAGGGGAGGCAGGGGAGGGATAAATTAGGAATTTGGGATTAACAGATACACACTAATATATATAAAATAAACAACAAGGACCTACTGTATAGCACAGGGAACTATATTCATTATTTTATAATAACTTATAATGGAAAAGAATCTGAAAAAGAACATATATATAGTATATACATATATAGTTTATATATAGTATAAAGGGGGTAACAGGTAACATCTTACAGAAAAATCTGAATGAACTTTTTGGCCAACCCAATATAACTGAATCGCTTTGTTGTACACCTGAAACTAACACAACACTATAAATCAAATATACTTAAAAAAAAAAAGAACCATTTACATTATGACCAATTTGGGAGGCAATGAGAAGAAGCCCTCATTGGGGCTGGGGCACACGCTGGAGTGTGGTGAGGCGGCGGGACACAGGCTGGATTAGACAACAGTGAAGGCCTCACAAAGCTGCATTACTCCAGAAGGCAACAGGCAGACCCAAAGATCTCTAAGTGGTAACCCACTGAAAGTGGTGGATAATCTAGCCCTCCAGGAGGAGCACCTACATCTCTAAACATGCCTAGAAAACTGCCATGCCTTGGTCTAAACACTACCTTAACTCCCTCCAGCTCCATCCGGAACTGGGGGAGAAAAAGAGATGGAGATGCCTGCATTCCCTCTCTGACATGATTCTCCTCACAATGGCTGTTTTGCAGTGGGCTCAATATTACAACTAAAAATCACATAATCTGGGCTTCCCTGGTGGCGCAGTGGTTAAGAGTCCGCCTGCAAACGCAGGGGACACGGGTTCGTGCCCCGGTCCGGGAAGATCTGACATGCCGTAGTGTGCCTGGGTCCGTGAGCCATGGCCGCTGGGCCTGCGTGTCCGGAGCCTGTGCTCCACAACAGGAGAGGCCACAACAGTGACAGGACCACTTACCGAAAAAAAAAAAAATCACATAAGTTCTCAGGCCCTTCCTCAATAACTGGACTTCAGAGGACCCACACACGGGGGTGGGTAACGCTGGATGGCATCACCACTGCCAACACACACAGGTCTACACCCCGCCACACTGAGCCACAGACCAGGCCCCGACTGGATGACTGAGAAAACAGAAAACCTTTGAATTCCCCTCTGAGGAGTTGGACGTATCACGTACATTACTGCCAATCCAAGACAAAGTTCAACTCCTTTCAAACGGGGCCGATATTATTTCAACCTGGGTATTTAATACAAGAACTCCCTGGTGGGCGAGCCCCTTCCTGGGTGGCTCCTCAGAGCTGTGCCCTGTGCTGGATAAGTGGGTGCTGCCACGGACCTTTCAGGAAGCTGCCTGTGCATCTAATGAACTCATTAGAAGAGTTTGCACCTTCCCCTGTACTTAAGTCAACAATTACTGTTGTTTTGCCACCTTCCTCCGTGTTGTGATTCTTTTATTAAGCTCTTGGGGCTGCAGGGAACATGCGTTCTCTTAGGGAAACTGAACTGAAAGGGGGCAAAATCCATAAACATTAGCTTTAAAAAACTGCACAATAGGATAGAGGGTGTAAGAGGTGTTTAGTGTGTTTCTGCTTCCCACCTCCTTCTTGGTGGGTTTAGGTGGACTGTGAGACTCCCCAAAGGGCAATCTGTGGTGGAATAAATGGAGGCAGTTATTTTTGTACCCTGGTTTCAAGTCTGAATGATTAATTTGCTTTCTAGTGGTTCTGGCTTTTCTGTGCTGGTGTCCCACCTGAGGACCATCTTTCTCCCCATCCACACTGGGTAGGTAGGGGCTGGGCCAAAGAAAAGCAGGTGGGTAAACAGAAGGATGTTTAATTCTTTGCCAAAACTGTCCATGGTCCAAAGAGGTCTTGAGCAGGAAGTGAGGGGAAGGGAGGGCTTGAAGTTCACGGAACAAGAGGCCTTTCTAACAAGAAGAAATAACTTGGGAGGAATGGGAGCTGAGGATAGTTCAGGCACAAAGAAGACAACGCTCACTTGTCTTGCCATTTAACTCCTGGGGAACCCCGAATAAGTTGTTTTTCTTTTCAGATTTTGTTTCTTCACCTGTAAAATGGGAACAGCGATGGTGACCTCAACTCAGCTGCACTAAGGAATAGACTAAATGAGACCATGCATGCAAGTGTGTCATGCACGCGTTCAGCGTTATTGTTCAGATGCAGGAAGCCACAAGGCTGAGAGCAGGACTGCCTGCTCCTCTCCTCTACAGGAACAAACACGCAGCGGAGGAGAGCTGCCTCCCCCTCTAGTCCTGTCTTTCTGGCACATGGCATAACCGAGGGGGAGCTCCGCATCGATCAGTTGACTGGGTCGAGTGCCTGCCCCTGGCTGCCAGCTTTCTCAAGTTCTTTATAAATGATCCGGGGGTGTCAGTGGGAGTGACTCACAGCACTGTTCTCAATTCCAGCAAGGGACTGCTCCTTCTAAAAATTACCACCAAGATTTACTAAGCCCAGGTGCATTCTTGGACGACATCAGGATGAGGTACCACAACAGTGGTCCTGAGTCATGTGCCTGCTGCCATCATGAGGCACTGGTTCACTCTACCAGGGATGCACTCATGAGCTGCTCTGGAACCATCAACCGAGCCATGACTTGCATCTGCAGCCATGACTCAAATTCGTGTGGGCCTTCTACTCATCAGAACTATCTGCCTAGGTGACGACAAAAGATGACAACTGCAAAAGAGAAAGCTCTACCCTCCTTTTCTGGCTCCTCTTACACTAACAGTCAAGCAGGTGAATGTCATACTCTCACCTCCCCAGGGATCTAGCCTCTGTCAGCTTCTCTGCTGGCTGGTTTCACCATTCGAATTTCATTAAAGCAAGTCACGTGTCTGTCCAACTGTAGGCTCCTTGGTGATAAGGACCAGGTTATGTCCCTCTTCTGTAGTTCCTGCAGTTCCCCGCACAGAGTAAGCTCACAAATTAATTCTCACCACTCAGGGCACAGACATATTCCCTTCTCACTCTTCACTACTTCTCTCCATCTAGTTCTGCTACATCTGCAACTATATTCAAATGATTTTTGTCTCATAAGCCATAACCAATCATTTATTTACCCATTCATTCAGACATTTACCGAGTGTCTTTTATGTGCCAGGAACTATGCTAGACACTGTGGGGAGAAATATAAAAATAGCACCGTCTCTATTCTCAGGAAGCTCACACTGAAAATGTGAAGGGAGCATAGCCCTAGAAAGTCTATGGGCTATGGGATTTGCAGAGTTGGGACTATGACTCTTGCCTTCAAGATCTTTATACTATGGGCCAGTGAAGACCACTGTAAGAACTGTGAAGGCCCTCAGTGTTGTGTGGCACCCCAAACCCCCCCAACAAAGCCCTGAGCCAGACACTCCGTCCATGCCCACCACCCAGTCAGCACTTGGTTTCAATGATGCCACTGGGCATGTTGTCCTTGCTCCATTAGGTGGGCTGCTTTGGGTCTGGGTTGGGCTAAGTTGCCAAAAAGCCATGTTCCTGCTTTGACAGGTTGTGGCCAAATTTCGCAAAAGTCATTTCTTCAGGCTGTGTGTGTATGTGTCACATCTCATGTGTCTGACCTCTTGCCTGAGCCCCAGGCTCAAATATCCCACTGTCTACTTTGACATTTCCACTTGGAAGTAAATCCACTTTGCATCTCAAGTTTAACATGTCTTAACACCAAACTAAAGCTGTTCTTCCCACACCCCACCTGTTCCTCATCTCGTCTTCCCCATCTCAGTAAACTGCACCACCTTGCACCGAGTTGCTCAGGCCAAAACAATCTAGGTGTTATCCTTGGTTCCTCTTTCCCTTTATCCTATATCCAATACGTCAGCAAGTCCTGTTGATGCAACCTTCACATTGCAACCCCAAAGTGGCCACTTCCATCTCCTGTGCTGCCATCTTCATCCAAGCCACCACCATTTCCTGCCTGGGCTACCAGAGTGACTGTTTCTATTCTTGCCTCCCTATAATCCATTCACTGGTACAGCCAGAGTGATCTTTAAAAAAAACAGTAAACTAGGTCACATCAGCCCCCTGACTAAACCTCCGCAGAGGCTTCTCACTGGTCTTATGATAAAATCCAACCCCTAACCAGAGCCTGCCTATAAAACCCTACCGTGCCTGACTCCTGTCCTCCTCTGACCCAACTCTTAGAAAACGGCATTTCACTCACTACCCTTCAGCCACTTGGGCTTTCTTTCTGCTTCCTGCCTCAGGACCATTGCACTGCCTGAAAGAACACCAAGTGTTCATTGTTGGCTCATCGTCTTCCCTTAGGTCTCATCTATGTGTCACCTCCTCAGTAAGCCTTTATCTATCATAACTAATATTACCCTTTTACCATGCTCCTCTATTTCGTATCCATCATAGTACTTCTCTGCACTGCCCTATGTGTGTCTACTTGCTTATTGTGTCCTGAACTAGGACGTAAACTTAAATTTCATGTGGGCAGGACCTCATCTAATTAACTACTGTCTCCCCAGCAACCGGAACAGTTCCTGGCACATGGTGGGTGTTCCGTAAGTTTGTGCTGTACGAATGAACAAATTCCAGAAGTGCAGCACCAACCTGGAGGACAGCAAGAACACAGGTCTACTACTCACACACATGGGCACGGGGTGAGGACTCAAACCTGCCGCACGGGCTTACAAGGGCCCAGGAAGCACACCAAGGCTTAGCGGGGACCCTGCATAGGTCCTTGGGCATCAGCTCAATCACTGCACAACACTTCGAGGTAATGGCATCGTGTCAGGGGAGCAATAAGCCTATGACTGTCACCACCTAGGACTGGTGTTGTGGGACTCAAGCCTGGCTGCACCCTGAATCATCGAGAGCTTTTAAAAACACTGAGGGCAAGGCCTCACCCCCAGAGTTTCTGATTCAATAAGGTCGTATGGTCCCAGGTATCTAGAGTTTTAAAAAGCTCCTCAGGAACCTCCAACGTGCAGCCAGGTGAAAGTACTGAGTAGAGGATAGGATCACCGCTCTCCGCAGTTTCCCCGGGCGTTAAGAGGGTCCCCGGGTACGCGCGGCCAGGGAGGAAAGGCGCGCGCAAGCGCGGGGCCCCGCCGCCAGCCCGCTCGTGGGCCCCGCCCTGCCTCCTCCTTTCCTCCCCTCGCCCCAACCGCCTCCCCGCCGCAGGCCGACCCCACAGTCTGGTCACCTGGGTGTTCTCTCCCTCCCGAAAGGCCTGCGCTACCCGCTGCCGCAGATAAGCGCCCAAGTCCCGGCCTCTTTTGGTCTCGTCCACTGGCCATTCCTCACAGAGTCTAAGAAAACGCCTGTAGCGGCTAGCCGCCATTTTGGGCCCTGCTTGTCTCCACCCCTGAGGGAGGAGTCGACGGGGACAGGTGGAGCTTGCGCACTAAGCGTCGCCGGCTTCCCGAAGAGGTGGGGTGGGAGGGAGGAGTGAGCATGCGCCACTTGGCCGGCGCCTTGCCGCTTTCCGGGAGGGGCCGCTGCTCCCCTGTCTCTGCAGGGCCGGCTGATTCAGTCTTCGTCCTCCTGGAACCAGCCCGGTTCCCAGGGGCAAGTCAGTCGTGGAGTACACCAGGGATAGCTTGCTTCTCTTTTTCAGTGACTGCACAAGTTCCAGACTAAAAAACCCTCCTCTGAGACCTCTGCTAATTGCCTAAGCGACTATATTTGCATGTAAATACAAGTGGTTATTCGATGAAGATGTGTTTGAACTTAATCACGTAGCATGCACACGTGGTTCGCAGCCCCCCTCCCCTTTCTCACAGTCCCTGTACCTGTCGCTACCATTTGGTGATCTGCCACAATTCCTTCTTTAGTGCTACTCAGCTCTGTCCCTCTTTCCCCAGCTTCTATCAGTATCCTTTTGAGCGCCTCCTCCCCAAGCCAGCTACTTTTCCCTGCTTGAGCAACGTCATCTGGGTTGATTCAGCCTGGAAAAACTTGTCTTACCAAGCCTTCTCTTCTACATCTCCAGCTGCATATCATGTGGGATGCTCTGATTTTTCTTTTCAAAAGATATCCCCACCTTCCAGATTTTCCTTAAGAAAGTCTCAGCCCCCTTTTGCATCTTTACTGCCTGAATTTAGCCAGGACCATCCTGTGCACACACTTGGCTTCCCGCAAACCTCTTCCTTCTCACCTTGCCTAATTCATAAGTCCAGGAGACTCCTGCCCTGAGTCAGGAAGTGAATACATAACCAAAACACAAAGTTAAAAGTGACAAGGGCTTTCATTGAAGTGTTAGGAAATACTAGGAGTTTGGAGAAAGAACTAGTACTTCTAGATGTTCAGGAGATAAGGAGGTGGAAGATCAGGGATTGCTTCCGAAGGAGATAGCATTTGGGCTGGGCCTTGAGGATGGTTAGAATTTGGATAAGTGGGAATGGAGGGACATTCCTTCCATAGCAAGAGCCAGGCCTGGGGCAGAATGGGAGAGCGGAAGAGGGAGGAGGAAAAATCAGTGGGTGGTTTTAACAGAGAACAGCTCTGAACTGTCTGAAGTCCTTAAGGGTAAAGACCTATGAATCAGAACCTTTGGGGACCCAGGGTGTGTGATGCCCACTTGAGGTGAGTTCAGGGGGAGTGGAAAACAAGGCGCTCAAGGGCACCCCCAATGCATTCCCAGCCCAACAGTACCTACCTGCTCCACTCTCACCACAGCTGTATTTGTAATGGGGAAGAACAAATCTGAGTCCATGTTGGATCTGTTTCTTTTACTTTAACCTTTGTATCTATTGCTTTTGCTACAAGAGTGTTGCCTATAGCCTGAGATATACAGGATAGCCCATTCTCAAGGCTCTGAGCTTTAAAGGTATAACACTTTCCATTCATACAGAGATAAAAAGTTGCAGAACAGAGAATACCATTTGTCTTGTTGGAGGTTTACAGGAGCATTATTACTACTGGACCTATGTGGACTGCTGCAATAACAAAGGATTCCGGCACCAAGAAGTTTGCAGCAACCAACCACACCCATTTTAGTATAAAAGAAGCCTGAATTCTAACTCTGGGAAGGTGGTTCTTTGGGACACTACTTCATGATCTTCTCAGTCTGCGGGCTTTCTGAATAAAGTCACTGTTCCATGCCCCAAAAACTCGTCTCTCGATTTATTGGCCTGTCGTGCAGTGAGCTTGGACTGGGTAACATATTTATAACCACATAGTTTTGATAGCTGTCCCGAGGCCCAAAGAGGAGGGTTATATCTATTTACTATCAGTATCAAGCCCCAGGCACCTAGGGCTGTGCTGGGTGCCCCAAGGCCTTGTCGGTCTGCCTGAGGCCCCATCACAGCTGTGGCTTTGAAGAGCACCTGGCTGGCCAACAGGTGTCTTGAGAGGCAGGGACAGAGGTCCCTCTGTCTTCAGCAAGAGAAAGAGTAACATGGCTTTCACCTAACTTGAGGCACAAGCGGAAGCACAAGGAGAGGTTGAGAAGAACAAATGGAGCAGGGGAAACCCGAACCAGTGCCTCTGTCTAAGGCTCTCCTTTCCCCAGCACAGCATCTTCTGGATCAGCCTGTGGTCGCCCTGGTTCAGGGCCACCTCTCTTCCCCCCACTGCAGGCTTGTCTGACTTGATGGTTCAGTAGTGAGGCTGTGGAGGCTGATAGACGTGGGTTGGAATGTGGACTCGCTCATTCATTCATTCATCCAGAACTATCTATACAATTTGTGGGGGCCCAATGAAAAATGAAAATGTGAAGCTCCTTATTAAAAGATTATGAAAAAGTTCAAGAGCATTAACCCGGGGGCGAGGGGCGGGGGGTAGCCTTCAGGTCACACACCCACGAAGCCAGCCCTGAGCTCCTTCCGTGTGGTGGACAAAACAGGTGAGGGCCCTGATCGCACGGGTTTTACATTTAAGTGGGAGGAAACAGACGACAATCAAGCAAACATACCATAACAATAACAATAATCATCGTAATGCTTTATACGTATTCAGTCCTTCAGTAAATGAACAAGATAATTTCATATGTGATAAGTGCCAGGGAGGGGTCAGGGCAGGGTGCTACATCCACAGTGATGGGGGTGGGGGTGGGGTCTGGGTGGCCTGGAGGCGCTTGTGTTTGAGAGAGACCTGAGTCACACGAGGGGCAAAAGCAACTTCCAGGTAGAGCGGCAGCAAAGGCAAAGGCGTTTGGAGCAGCCAAACTTCGGTGGGCTATTTAATCACTCTGAGCCTCAGCTCGTCATCTTAAAATGGGAATTATAATGATAAATTGACACGTACTGAGTGTTTGCTGTGTGCCTGGCACTGTTCTAAAGGCCTTCCTATTGACTCATTTGGTCCTCACAATGGATCTCAGAGAAAAGTACCACTTTTATCCCCATTTTACAGAGTTGGAAACTGAGGCACAGAAAGGACAAGGACTTGCCGAGGTCACCGGGTGGGTAAGTGGTAGAGCCTGGACCTGGACCCCAGCTGACTGACTCCAGAGCCCGTGCACTTACCCCTCCATCAGATGCCTCTTCAGGCCTCCATGCAGCATTATCGTTGTGAACTGCACTCATGGTGTGTTTCTGTATTTTCCCAGGGGGCACTGGGGGCATCTCTGGCCTTGTTTTACCTTGTCACCCCCGCCCCCCATGCCTGCGGGTGATTGGAGCCTGAGTCTGGGCTCACTGGCTTGTCAGTCACCGGGTGCCATTCTGGGCACATTAATAGGCGTCGCCTGGAATGTGGCTTGGCAGTGCCAGCCCCTCCGGAAGTCGATGACCATGTTAACACCCACCTGCTGACTGTCGCTCATTCCACACTGAATGCAGCCTCCCCTGGCTCCTTGAAAAACTCCAGCGGGGCTGTACCTCCCGATCCATTTAGGATGGGTATCTGGGCTTTATGGAGCCCTACTAGCTCTTTATAGAAACCAGGCACCATCAGGGGGAGGAGAGTGGAGGGAGGGAGCGCTGCTTCAGTTTTTCAAATTATAATGATCCCAGTCATTGAAACACCGAATCGCACATTTAAATCGCTTGAAAGTAAAAATATCATTTTGTAATGCTGCTGTTAATAATGTAAACATTAAAACCGAATTAAATATTTAGCTGTATTGTGGGGCACGATTGCCTGATTTTTCTTCTTTCAGCTTCTTCAACTGGAGGAAATGATTGGCTGCAGTACCCAGATATGTTACCATTAAAAGTGGGTCCGGACTTGCACTGGAGGACCTAGTCATTTAATGCCCCTGGAAGGGTCATGCTGGCAGCAGACTGCTGCCTTTTTCTGGAGGTGAGCTTTTTTTCAAGATACGTATGTGTTGGAGGTGTGCTGGGAGACGCTGGGGTCTTAAATTTCAGCCTAATACATCCAGACCCCTCAGCTCTGTTGAGATATCTTGTCATCTGCCCCAGGGACCTGCCTCCCCACCTTCACTCTGCTCTCTACTCAATGCCACTTCAGAGAGGCTTTCCCTGGTCCCCATTCAAAGTAGCAGCCCTCTCAGTTTTGGTCCCCTTTTCCCTCCAAGCACTAGTCACTATCTGACAACAGGCCCTGGCAACCAGTCATCTCTCACCAAAGGAATCTGAAGAGAAAGGACGTTAGAATAAACCGAGGTCTCCCAGCCTACTTGTGCCCACCCTCTCTCATTTTTTTTTTTCACATCTTTATTGGAGTATAATTGCTTTACAATGGTGTGTTAGTTTCTGCTTTATAACAAAGTGAATCAGTTATACATATACATATATCCCCCCATCTCCTCCCTCTTGTGTCTCCCTCCCACCCTCCCTATCCCACCCCTCTAGGTGGTCACAAAGCACTGAGCTGATCTCCCTGTGCTATGCAGCTGCTTCCCACTAGCTATCTATTTTACGTTTGGTAGTGTATATATGTCCATGCCACTCTCTCACTTTGTCACAGCTTACCCTTCCCCCTCCCCATATCCTCAAGTCCATTCTCTAGTAGGTCTGTGTCTTTATTCCCATCTTACCCCTAGGTTCTTCATGACCTTTTTTTTTTTCTTAGATTCCATATATGTAAGGCCAGAAACTATCAAACTCTTAGAAGAAAACATAGGCAGAACACTCTATGACATAAATCACAGCAAGATCCTTTTTGACCCACCTCCTAGAGAAATGGAAATAAAAACAAAATAAACAAATTGGACCTAATGAAACTTCAAAGCTTTTGCACAGCAAAGGAAACCATAAACAAGACCAAAAGACAACCCTCAGAATGGGAGAAAATATTTGCAAATGAAGCAACTGACAAAGGATTAATCTCCAAAATTTACAAGCAGCTCATGCAGCTCAATATCAAAAAAACAAACAACCCAATCTAAAAATGGGCAGAAGACCTAAACAGACATTTCTCCAAAGAAGATATACAGACTGCCAGCAAACACATGAAAGAATGCTCAACATCATTGATCATTAGAGAAATGCAAATCAAAACTACAATGAGATATCATGTCACACTGGTCAGAATGGCCATCATCAAAAAATCTAGAAACAATAAATGCTGGAGAGGGTGTGGAGAAAAGGGAACACTCTTGCACTGCTGGTGGGAATATGAATTGATACAGCCACTATGGAGAACAGTATGGAGGTTCCTTAAAAAACTACAAATAGAACTACCATACGACCCAGCA
Source organism: Delphinus delphis (assembly GCF_949987515.2). Lineage (NCBI taxonomy): Eukaryota > Metazoa > Chordata > Mammalia > Artiodactyla > Delphinidae > Delphinus > Delphinus delphis. Next base: position 40,512,190 of record NC_082692.2, on the reverse strand, counting down.
ATCCCACTACTGGGCATATACCCTGAGAAAACCATAATTCAAAAAGAGTCATGTAGGGCTTCCCTGGTGGTGCAGTGGTTGAGAGTCCGCCTGCCGATGCAGGGGACACGAGTTCGTGCCCCGGTCCGGGAAGATCCCACATGCCGTGCAGCAGCTGGGCCCGTGAGCCATGGCCGCTGAGCCTGCGCGTCCCGAGCCTGTGCTCCGCAACGGGAGAGGCCACAGCAGTGAGAGGCTCGCGTACCGCAAAAAAAAAAAAAAAAAAAAAAGAGTCATGTACCAAAATGTTCATTGCAGCTCTATTTACAATAGCTAGGAGATGGAAGCAACCTAAGTGTCCATCATCAGATGAATGGATAAAGAAGATGTGGCACATATATACAATGGAATATTACTCAGCCATAAAAAGAAACGAAATTGAGCTACTTGTAATGAGGTGGATGGACCTAGAGTCTGTCATACAGAGTGAAGTAAGTCAGAAAGAGAAAAACAAATACCGTATGCTAACACATATATATATGGAATCTAGCTATCTATTTTACATTTGGTAGTATATATAAGTCTATGCCACTCTTTCACTTCGTCCCAGCTTACCCTTCCCCCTCCCCGTGTCCTCAAGTCCATTCTCTACGTCTGCATCTTTTTTTAAAAAATTAATTAATTAATTAATTAAATTATGGCTGTGTTGGTTCTTCGTTGCTGCTCACAGGCTTTCTCTAGTTGCAGTGAGCGGGGGCTACTCTTCGTTGTGGTGCAAGGGCTTCTCATTGCAGTGGCTTCTCTTGTTGCGGAGCACCAGCTCTAGGCACGCAGGCTTCAGTAGTTGTGGCTCATGGGCTTCAGTAGTTGTGGCTCACGGGCTCTAGAGCACAGGCTCAGTAGTTGTAGCACACGGGCTTAGTTGCTCTGCGGCATGTGGGATCTTCCTGGACCAGGGCTCGAACCTGTGTCCCCCGCATTGGCAGGCGGATTCTTAACCACTGTGCCACTAGGGAAGTCCCTATGTCTGCATCTTTATTCCTGTCCCGCCACTAGGTTCTTCAGAACCACTTTTTTTTTTTAGATTCCATATATATGTGTTAGCATACGGTATTTGTTTTTCTCTTTCTGACTTACTTCACTCTTTACTTTCCTCCCTCCCTCCCTCCCCTCTGATTCTTGGCACCCACACTTTCACTTTTGTTCTTTCCCTCATCTTCTGTTTTATGTTTTGGCCACAGAGGATGTAGATTTAAATCAAAAGTCCGAAGTTTAGATCATTCTGAAGAGATGCTGAGAGTGGTCTTGCCTTGCCATGTGTTTCATTAGACTGCTTCCTGCCCTTTCCAGCATGGTCGAAAAGGCTCTGTGCAGCTGGGAAGAGTGATGGGGCTGCCAGGGTGCTGCCCAGAGGCCCAGGCCTTCCTGATGACATTGCATTATGGAAAAGCTGTAATAACACTCTGCTTTTGAGCTTCCTCTTCAATCACACAGGGGACTCCAGAGGGACAGAGGTGGGGCTGGCTGACTGTCTCCCAGGCTGCCCCTGTCCCTGCACCCCAGCCGGTGTGTGTGTGGGGGGTCAGGAGCAGCTGCTTCTCCCCATCACTTGTCTTGAGGACCGAGTCAGAGGTCCCGTGGGACAGATGAGTAAACTGAGGTTGGGGAGAGGCTAAGCCAATCTGCCAGCACTCTGGGCACACTCTTTGTGTGAGGACACAGCCTGAGGGAGGATCTGGGTTAGAACCCCCAGTTCTGGCGCTAACAGTCCCCTGCTAACCCCACATGCCCCCCACTTGCTCTTTATGTCTCTGTTTCTCCCCCCATAAGTCAGGTATCAATTTGACGTGAGGTTTATGGAGAAAGGTTACAGTAGAGACACACTAGGTTCTCATCAAACCCAATTCCTCATCCTGTGCACACAATTAAAGTAATCTCAGCCCCCCGACTCCATCTGGGTAGGGCCACAGGATGGGATGTGAGGTCTGCCTTCTCTATGCTGTCTAAATTTCAGGACTGTGGTTGAAGATGGTGGTGTCACAGGATGGAAGGATCCTGGATCTCTGGATGGCTGTGTGGAGCAGAGACTCTCTGCCAACCCAAGTGGATCGAAATGTGAAGCCACTGATATTTGGAGATTGTCTGCAAATAGTTATCCTCCTCTGACTACTACCTGTGTGTTTCTCAGTTCAAAAAAGAAGAGAGCTCCCCAGTCTGGGGAAGAAAGGCTCTTGCAGTGTTCCAGGTGAGAGCTAGCAGTAGAGGTGGAAGGTTCAGAGGCCTTTCTTTTTTTTTTTTTTTTTTTTTGCGGTACGCGGGCCTCTCACCGGCCATGGCTCATGGGCCCAGCCGCTCCACGGCATGTGGGATCCTCCCGGACGGGGGCACTAACCCATGTCCCCTGCATCGGCAGGTAGACTCCCAACCACTGCGCCACCAGGGAAGCCCCCAGAGGCCCTTTCTAACTCTCACATTCTGGGGTTTCTCCATTTCCATCTTAATCTCCCTCGGTGCCCCGTACATCATCCTTCTGTGGTCAACACAGGCCACTCGCTGTGCCCTGAGCAGAATGCTTGATTCCCCGTTCCTGTAGTTGTTGATCCTTTTCCTGGAACACCCGCCCTTCTTGATCACCTTTCAGACCTGCCTCCCTTTCAAGGCTCAGCTTCACCTCTGTGATCACCCCATGTGGCAGGGAGTCCTCACTGCCTCTGCTCTCCTGTGTAGCACTCTGCACTGCTAAGCAAACGGCCCCCATCCCCTGTTGAAGCACCCGTGATATTTTCACATGAGGGTCTTTACTCTCTTGTTAAGTCATAAGGTTCTTAAGGATGACATCACAATCCTCACACTTCCTGGTTTCCTATAAGGCCCTGGCACATCAGGCACCAGGCACTCGGAAAATATCTGTTGGGTGGATGAATGGAAGGAAGGAAGGACGGATGAATGAAATTGCGAACAAATGAATGAGATACTTGGCCAGATTTCCAAGGGTCTCCACCAACTGGGCTCACTCCATCTTTTTGCTCACTTCTACTCCCAGCCACAAAACCCCCACCCTGACTGGGCTGGTCTGTCGCCAGACTCACGAGCCTGCTGGATTTTTCCCTCCTTCCACTCCCCACCCCTCACCAACGCCCCAGCCCCTTCCCACTCCTGTCACCTTTCATGGCCCAGATGAAGTCTCACCTCCTCCAAGTTTCCGTGATGACTCAGCTCTCCGCAAACCTGTTCAACTTTATTACAGGATTGATCATCTGTACCATGTGGATTAATCCGCTGTATCCTTGGGTATGTACTGTGTGGTTTGTGGTCAGTTCATTTGTGTTTTTCTTGCCTCCTCAACTAGAATCTGAGCTCCCAAGAGCTGGGTCATCCGTAGCACTTAGCAAAGAGATCAGCAGGGAACAGCTGAGCAGGACAGGGCTGTGCTCACCGATTGCTGGATACCTGGGGCTCCCTCACCCTTTGGCCATTTTTCAGTAAACTCAGACTGGAAAGCAAACACATACACACCCATCACTTTCTCTTCTCTCTGAATCTTTCTGTTCTTCTCCCTCTACCCAGATTTGCAATACTTGGGTGGACTCATTCAGCCAAGTTGCTGAATCTGCAAAGCCTCACACAAGCTTCCAGACCACAGTTGCCCCTCTGAGTCCGGGAGTCTAGGAAGAACAGTCTAAAACGGTAGCCAACTTTGTCCCTTGCAGCAAACTGCACTATTGTTGGTGATATCTTCAGGAGGAGGAGAGAATCATTTAGGCTGAACCTCAGAAGATTTGCAGAGGAGGAAAAAGGCTGCCCATGAAGGGCACCGTGGGGTAAAGGGGTAGCGGGTCATCACATGGGCAGGAAGATGGAGCCAGCCACAGAGAGCAGTTGCCGCATGGCTAGCCCCATGGGTGGCCGGTCCGAAAAGACTTAGATTCCAGCTGACATTCCCCTCAGCCTCAGGCAGCTCCCACAGCACAAAAGGCAGAGAATGGGGACAGAAATCAGAAGCTCAGCCAGGGAGCTTTGGACTTGGTTGATGTGGTACCAGGTTCTCAAGCGAGGAAGTGACCCAGAAAAAGCAGTATGTCGGGCTCCCTTTCATCATGAGCAAATCTTTTGTTTTCGGCTGACTTCCTTTTGCCACTCAGCGCGCTTTGACTCAATTCTCCACCGTGGACGCAGGGCATGCAAATCACTCACATCTTTACCTCAGCCAAACATGAGTAGGCGAGTTACCTTGCTTGGAAATCCATATAATGTAAACTAAAATTAAACAAAAGTTTTTATTGTGCAGGCACTCTTTCCTTCTATTGGTGTGGTTTTTTTTTTGTTTTTTTTTTTCTGGTGCGGATTTTTGAAAGTTGATGATAATTAGCTATGAGAATACAAAAATGGTTTCATTTTGCACTGTATAAGGTTCACGTGAAAGGACCACTTATTTCTCAGGTATGGTGCCCGCCTTGTGATACACGCAGATATTTTATTAGCCACCATTTCTCACCCAGGTTCCCTGAAGGATTACAAGGAAATCGGTGAAGTGTTCTTGCTGTGTATACTTTAATCACCCATAAATTGGAATTACCATACAGTACGATGATCAGAATCAACAAACAGAAAGGGTAATAATGCACACCAAATAATCACTGGTGACCTCAGCAATTTTATTAACACATTTATTTCCCTAATTGGGTAATGTATCTCAGGCTTGACTCGAGGGCATTATAATAGGTTCCCACGCTGCAGAAGAAGGAATTAATTAGAACAAGTATTTACACTTGTCTACCCGTCTCATAAACATTACCTGATTTCTTGGGTCCTCCAGGCTCCTCTCTTCTGACTCCCCCACCCCACCCCCTAAATAAATAAATAGAACTGGAGAGTAGAAGTTCACATCTTCCTTATGTGTTCACCCCCACCGGAAGCTGCATTTCATGGTCAGAATCTGACAAAATCATCACTTCCCATAGGACCCGCCTCTCCACGGGCCAAAATGGGGAAGCTGGGGTCTTGGTTTGCCAGCACTGTGTCTGGGATTGTCCTTGTCCATTCAGAACCTGGGGACAAAGCTGGTGAGATGGGCAGATCCGTCCCAGTTCACCCTGCCCCACCAACAGTGCCTCTGAGGAAGGTAAGAGACATTCGTTAGCTCTGTCTGCCCTGGGAGCCAGCAGCCCATGTGAGCAGAAAAACGATAACTAGGGAACTCATTCTTCCAGGCTTCCTCAAGTAAGGTTTTTTTTTTTTTCTTTTTTTTTTGCCTTACAGCTTGTGAGACTGCAGCATGACAAAAAGAAAGCATCTTTAAATGCAAATACTCCAGAATCTCACTGTAATGCTGGCCTGTAACTCCTCTGCACCCCACCCTTTACTCCAGAAAGGCACCATTTCATCCTGCTGTGCAGCCTACGACGACTGGCATGAGTGCAAGATGCCAGGGTACGTGAATCACCTCCAGAGCTGGTTTCCTTAGCAGCTGTTAGTATAGCCTGCCACGTATAGAGATGGCTTTTGAATGTAGGTATAATTATTACAGACACATCTCAGGGGTGTGTAGACTACCCTAGCTACCAACAGACCCCTTTGGAGAGCTATCCTCCAGAAAAATCTGGATGGATCCAACAAGTCTCATTCTCCTTCTTGAATATCCTGCAAGATCTGGATGAGGTTTTCCAGGCCAAAGATATAGCCTGGATCTGGTCCATCGTAGGTGGTGTGTTCATTCCAGGAGCCTTTGTATGTTGTGTGAGCAAAGTCGATCATCCGGATGTCGACTTTGACGACATTGCTGCCGTGGGGCGTCTGCAGAGTCTCCTGCCCATCATAGATGATGAGGAGAGAGCTGGAGTAGAACCGGTATGAACTCTGGCTCCTAATGACTGAGAGGAGGGCCCGGAGCTGGCGCTGGATGGGCTCTAGCAGCTCCATCCGGAGCCGGGTCCCATCGTGTAGGAACTGATAAAGCGCTTGCCTGAAGCCCTCCACTGAGAGTTTTCTTCCGTAGTACTTGTCTTTGAAGAGAAAGTGCTTCTTATCGGTTTGATAAACCTTACATTAAAAAGAAGATAGAAAATGTGAAGAATTGCAAACTTAAAAAAAAAAATCACATCTGCTACAGTGGCAGCATCACAAACTACCTAATATATAAACAGATTTCTAGAGATGCAGGGCAAGAATGGCTGCAATGACTGGCAAGATGATCTTTCATCAAGCACCAGTGTAACTTTTACATTTTAAAATGCTTTCTGTGCAAGCCTTTAATAGGAATCCAAGGTCTAAAGATCCTTCATCCTATGAAGGTGACCCTCCGCCCACCAGGAAAAGGTTTGGATCTCCTTTCTTGTGAATTTCCAATGTCAACCTCCAAACCATGATTTAAACCCTGGCTTCTGGCCCTCTTTAAATATTAGCAAACCCAAGCGAGAAAGCTTTAGTGGGAATCTGAAATCACAGCCAATGGCCTTGGAAAGCCAAGCAGATTAAAATTTCCCCCAACAAAGTTTATGAAGTCCTTTCTCTGCAGATTCTAAGAAAACCGTAATGGCTCTGGGGGTAGAGTGGGGTGAATTGTTTGGAGATGAAAAGACAGGCTAGATCAGGTGTGGATGGAGTTTTCAGGCAGCCAGTGAGGTTGAGGGGAGCCTGGATGGAGCAGGGAAGGTTCGCAGCAGCTCTGCGGGGTTGGTGGCTCCTCTCTTTAGCATCAGCCCTTCTCCCCTCCCCTGTCACGTCTTGGCCACCGGAAGGGAGCAGATGGAGGAGAGATGCCGAGGGGGGAGACAGTGGCAGCCGCTCCCATTTCATTCAGATGACAGAGGCAGGCAGAGGCTGAACGGAGGTCAGTGGCTGGCATGGCCAGAGGGTGAGTTGGCACACCTCTGCCTGGCACACCTGGGAAGGGCTGCCCGTACCTGACCAAGACAGTTTCTCAGGTCTTCCCTGCCTTCAGATTACATGATATGTTTACAGAAAACAGGAATTGAAAAAAAAAAAAAATCAGAAAGATACCATCGACTTGGTGTTGCCTTTGGAGGGCTGGAGATCAGCTGTTACAATTAGCCTTTCTAAGCACAAGACAGGCATCTCTTTGTAAATAAATCAGATCAATTTCAGAAGGTTTGCGGTCCAGAGAGAGATTCCATGTACTCCACCAATTGTCACGCTCCACTCTCTTGGGGACTGTATTCCAAGCCTCCTAGGGACATCTGTGCCACACACTTATAGACTCAACTTCCAGCTTCAAGGGGTGGCAGTTTCAATTAAGGAAAGCTATAACGATTACCATCAAATCCGTGTCTGGTTTTGCTTTAGTAGATAGACTCTAAGAGTGAGCCACTGGAGGAAGTTAATTTCCTCCTGTTCTCCTGCAGCCTTGGCTATAAGCCACATCAGAACAGCAAAAATGAAGTGTGGAGTCGGGGCAATAAAAAATTAACCATTCCTTTGCTGGGCTTTGCAGGTTACGACCTTCCCACTTTGTTAAGGAGAAGAGGTAGCAAGAAGCAGCAGAAAAAGCAGAGAAAGAACAGGAAATGGCCAATAAGGATTCAAAGAGCAGATTGCCTGCCGGCATCTGAGAAGGAGAGGGTTCAGCTTCATGGTTCAAGAGAACGAGGAACCAACGGAGCACGCAGAGAAGCTTTCTCTCAGTTCTCTCCCAGACCTGCTCGCACACTGTCATCAAAGGTCTGCTCTCAACATGGGCAGGACCAACGTGGTCACATGGAAAGTTCCAACTGCCAGGGATCCTGAGATGAGTTTAAAAATGGTGGTTTTTTAAATTTTATTGACGTACAGTTGATTTACAATGTTGTGTTAATTTCTTCTGTACAGCAAAGGGGTTCAGTTATATACATTCTTTTCCATTATTGTTTATCACAGGATATTGAATATAGTTCCCTGTGCTGTACAGTAGGACCTTGTTGTTTATCCATCCTATGTATAATAGTTTGCATCTGCTCATCCCAAACTCCAAATATATCCCTCCCCCCACACTTGGCATCCACAGTGTGTTCTCTATGTGAGTCTGTTTCTGTTTCATAGAAGTTCATTTGTGTCATCTTTTAGATTCCACATATAAGTGATATCATATGGTATTTGTCTTTCTCTGTCTGACTTACTTCACTTAGTATGATAATCTCTAGGTCCATCCGTGTTGCTGCAAATGGCATTATAATGGCTGAGTAGTATTCCACTGTATATATATATACCACATCTTCTTTATCCACTCATCTGTCAATGGACATTTAGGTTCTTTCCATGTCTTGGCTATTGTGAAAAGTGCTGCTACGCACATAGGGGGTGCATGTATCTTTTTGAATTACAGTTTTGTCCAGATATATGCCCAGGAGTGGGATTGCTGGATCATATAGCAATTCTAATTTTTTTTTTTTCATATGGCAATTCTATTTTCAGTTTTTTGAGGAACCGCCACACTGTTTTCCATAGTGGCTGCACCAATTTACATTCCCCCAAAATGGTGGGGTTTTGATATCACTATCCTGAAAGGCGCTCTTTAAAAAACCCAGTGTGTCCTAGACCAGGATACACGTTTTCTTGGCGAAAGAGGTGCTTGGCCGCCGTCTCTGTTGCTCCCACAAAATGAAGGGTCCTGCGGGGGGCAGCAGCATCTGGATGGGAGACATCCTTGCCCCTAGCGGACATGCCAGGATGCCCAGCCCCGCAGACGTCCCCCACCTACCTGCATGCCGCAGATGCGCACGCCCAGGCAGGCCGAGGTGCTCCGTGCACACTTCCTCATGTGGCGGGCCTTCTTCTCCTCCGACGCATCGTCCCCGTGCTGCCGGGTCCCCATCTTCAGGTCTAAGATGCAGGGATGCTTGTACTGTGACACGACATTTTCCAGCAGCAGGAACCCTGGTCATGCTACTTTAAGGAAGGCTTCTGAGGACATAAAGGCCACTGCCCCACAGGAGGCGGTTAGCAGGCCTCTGAAGCTGGCTGGAGGTTCCCTCCTCTGAGCCCCATCCCTTCACTCCCATTTCTTTCATTACAGACCAGCCTGTCAGTCGCTGTGAAGAATTCAGGGTATTAACTTTGCAGGCTGCTTTCATAAGTCCATTTATTCAGGGGGAGTTGATGAGGATGTGAGCTTTTTTTCCTTCTCCTTTTTGCTCTGAGGTTGTAATTTAAATTCAGGAGTGAAATCCCTGGCAGGCCATGCCCAATTTACATGTTATGGCAGAAAATCATAAGGCTAAAACCTCGAGTCACTGAATGGGCCAATACCTTTTGGGGAGAAGTGGGTTGATATTAGCTTCAGAGATGAGTTGCAGGAATATTAATTTCAGCGGAGTAGTTATCCTGCAAAAGCTTCTTAGGGATGAGGGCTGCAGATGTGTCTTAGTAAATACAGAGAAACCAGCCACCGGTGTGCGGGAAGGAGCCCAGAGGTGACAAAAGGGGGGCATTTCAAGCCTGAATTTGCTCACTGAGTTTGTGGGAGGTGTAAAAGGGAGGATGGGTGCAGGGACCCACCCTCCCTTTGAACCCGCGCCCCTACCCCCACCCAGCGTGGCAGTCATCTTTCCTATCTGCCCGCAGAGACCCCAGCCCTGTCCATCCCCACTGCCCAGGTGGCAGAGACACAGCCAGTGGCCCAAACAGGGTTACTCTGTTCAGCTTTTCCCGCAGTCCTCCTTCTCCAGCCTCTGGCTTTTCTTTTGGAGAGATCTGCTTTCTCCCAGGTCCCAGGTGGGTGGGCTTGTGCCTCCCACTCTCTCTCACATCAGGCTGTCTCTCCCTACCCACACCTCCCTTGGCCCTGCCCCGAAACGTCTGTCTATCACTCCCTTCACCACCCCGCGCCCCTGACAGCACCGTGCGCAGTGGTGGCTGGGCGGGCAGGCGGGTCATGGGCAAGGATACGGTGCCTCTTGTTCTCAGGGTACTCAGCGCACAGGCGGCTCAGGTGGGCCTGGTGGCAGTACAGGCCCCACGGGTTAAAGCTTCTCCTCTCTGTCTGGTTCCCGTTCACATCCTCCACCAGGGGGGGGACTTGGGCCTTGAGGTGGAGCTCGGACATCAGGAGTGCTGTGGCTGGGCTGCGGGCGAGGGGAGCACACGACAGTCAGGGCCCCTGTGACTGGCTGGGCTTTCCTGGCTGAACCCTGATGTGGACTCTCCCTGGCTACTCTCAGGATGCCTGCAGGACCTTGGAGTGCCCTGCCGGCCCTGCTTAGGCCCCGGGGCACCAGATCAGGCCATGCTGCAGGCCTCGCAGGGGTCTCTAAAGTCCGGAATAACTCACTGGAGCATGTCACCTCCTCAGGGGGCTGAGGCGGTTTAAATGCACTTGTAAATGACCTGGGTCATTACCTCCTTTTGGAGGCAACACAGTACAGAGGTGGCGACCCTGCCTGGAATCAGAAGGCTGGAGGTCAGGCTGTTACTGTGGCTTCAGATGCCATGGGGGGAAGAATCATAGGTCCTTGGTCCACCCTCTCCTGCCCTCTGCATCTCGGCTTCCCCGTCTGTAACATGGAGATAATATGCACCGCTTCCTGACGCCAAGCCAGGAGGCTTAATTAGATCCTTGGGGAAGGGAGGTACTTTCATTGTATTAGCTCCCTTTTGTTTCCCATAAGCATTTAAAAAATCCCCAGGGATCCTTTTCATCTGAGAAAGGTCAGCTAATCTGAGAACTCTCCAAGGACCTTGGGCATCCTGAGCCGCCTGGGTCTCCAGGGCCCCACGGAGCACTGCAGTTGACCTCTCTCCTCTCCAGTCTTGACCGCTACAGAAGATGATCTTAGGGAGGCATTAGCCACACTTTTCCTTTATGTCAACCTTCTGGGGTTTCTGCTCTGCACATTTTCCCCCTCCAGAGACACCTCATGGTCTCAGTGAAACAGGTATTTAATGAAACAAATATACACTGAATGTCTGCTCTGCATAGGACTCGGCGTGTGCATCCACGTCCGAGATGAAATGCATTGAAATCCTCCCTCTAGAAGGGGCACCAAAGAAAATGCATTCCTTTTTTTTTTGGTCACGTGGCTTATTCTAGACAGAGCCTTCATCTGAATTTCTCCTTTGCTCGGCTCTGGCCCTAAGGGGGAGCCATCGGCCTGGGCACAGGTGGGAGCAGTGCTGGTGCCTGCTAGGGACGTGCTGCCCGGGTTCTGTCATCCTGCCAAGTGGCCCTCACCTCTCCTTGAGTGAGTGTGCCAGCTGGGTGTGCTGCCACTGGGGGAGGGGGAGGGCACCGCCGCTGCCGGTGGTCTGCTGGAGGGTCTGCCATATGGCCACGGCCGCCGACTCCGTGGAGACCTGGAAGGGCCCCCGGATCTCCTTCAGTGGGTTGGCAACCAGGCTGAGATGGCCTCGGCTGTCTTTCCGGAGGTGCACGGTGATGGTGCCTGCAGAAGGGGAGGGATGGAGAAACCAGATGACATTTACGGAGTGGATGCAGTGTGATGTCCTTTTGAACTATAGTTTAATGGCAGTGGTCAGCTGCCCCCCTTCCCCAGCTCGTCTCTCAAGGAAGAGCTACGGGGACTGGTCTCAACCCGATCCTGTTCCAGAATGAGCCCAGAGCTGCGGAGCCTGCGGAAATGGCCTCGTGTGGATGCTGGTACAGCTTCTGCTTCGTCACCTCTCCCTGCCCCTCCATGCTTGAAACAAAGCAGCTGTGTACATTTTGTCCTCACATCTCCACTCCTCTGTGCGCGAGCACACCACCCAGGCACCCCGCAGCACCCCACCGGGGCCCAACCTGGGGGCATCCGAGCTGGTCCTCTGCAAAGAGGGCCCCCGCCTCTGAGTGGTAGTGAGGGAAGCCGGGGGCTCCTCTCATTCCTGCCCCTTGTCCTCTGCCTCCTTCGACACCCTGGCTCTCCCCTCTGTTAACCCGTATCTGAGCAGCTTCTTCCAGGAAACCTTCCTCTAACAGCCTCCTGGTGCTCGGGTTGCCCTTTCTTTCATCCTCCCCCCATCCCTGGCTTTCACACTGACGTTCGCCATTGCCTTCGGTTAGACGCACAGCACGTGAAGATTATGGACAGAATGTGGTTCTTTGATAGAAAACAGAAGGCGTGTGAGATTTCTCCAATGGTACCTCCTAACCACCGGTGTTTGTAATCCAGGCATGACATCCTACTCCAGTCGCTGGCTGTGCTAGTGAAGGATGTGAGGACACCCACTGAACCCATGCGCTAGCCGAGCTTCTCCTTTAGGACATTGACCAGGTCAGGTCATTGGCTCTGGCCTGTACGTTAATGGCTCTCTGGTGTTCTTTGGACTTCTCGCTCTGGTGGCAGGGTCCAGCCCTCCCTCTGTGGGTGCCCAGCCTCGCCAGAGTTCTGATGAAGGTGGAAGATACTCATGGTCGTGGCCCGGGAGACGGCGACACGAATGTTTTTGAGAGAACCGGCTCTCTGCAGAGTCCTTTGCTCCCTGTTCTTCCTGCAGCTGATGCCATGAGGACCCTCTCTTTGCTCCTTCTTCTATCAACCCATTCTCCATCCATCTTGTGCCTGGGGGCTGACTCTGGCATGCAGCAATGGCTCTTTTTTTTTTTTTTCGGTACGCGGGCCTCTCACTGTTGTGGCCTCTCCCGCTGCGGAGCACAGGCTCCGGACGCGCAGGCTCAGCGGCCATGGCTCACGGGCCCAGCCGCTCCGCGGCATGTGGGATCTTCCCGGACCAGGGCACGAACCCGTGTCCCCTGCATTGGCAGGCGGACTCTCACCCACTGCGCCACCAGGGAAGCCTGCACCAATGGCTCTTTTGCCTGACAGTTGGGCCAATGAGGGACACTGGCTGGAGATGGGGGGAGGGGAGGAGAAAGGTTGGGGCTTTATCCCACTTGTTCCCTCCCTGCTGCGGCGTGGCTCTGCTGTGGCTGTGTTTCTCTGCAGCCTCCCTCTTGCTCAACTCCGCCACGCCCTCACCTTGGCCCTTCAGGCCTGGGGTTGGTTACAGTCTTCCAGCCGTTCCGCTCCCTGGTTGCCTCACCATCCCCAGTTGTTCCCCCCTTTTCTTTTTGGCAGCCCTGCATGGCATGTGGGATCTTAGTTCCCCAACCAGGGACCGAACCCATGCCCCCTGCAGTGGAAGCATGGAGTCCTAATTGCTGGACTGCCAGGGAAGTCTCCCCAGTTGTTCCCTTAATCCTGTGTGCAATTCTGTGAATAGTCCCTTGACAAATTCTCTTTATTTAACTCCCTTGGCATGTACTGCTCATTTTCCGCTGGGACCCTGACAGATGGGAGGGTTGTCTGTGGTCACATCCTCCCAGGTGTTGCTTTCCTCCCCCGGCCACTTGGTCACCTTCTCAGCGTTTAAGTGGTCATTTCTGCTGAACCAGCAGCCAAGGCAGCTGATTTCCCCTCGTGCGGCCCTGCCCGGCCTTCCTGGGCTGCTCAGAGCAGACACTCATTTTCAGGGCTGCTCTATAATTCAGTGAGGCACGCTCGAGGCCCGTCTGTGCCTAGCTCAGTGGTCTCCCTGGGCCAGGCCTGTCATCTCAGATTCCCAGTGCCCTAATTCTACAGCCTGAGCGTGACCTTCGGTTCCCTCCAGTTCCTTAAAAAACTCTGCTCTTCCTTAGCTCATCCCAGGCCCCAGTGTCCCGTGAAGTAATCATGACAGAGGATTCTGTAGTTTACCTGGACAGTAGCCTGCATCCCTAGACCGAGCCCACCAGGGCTGTCCTGCTCATGAGAGCAGGGGGCTGATGGCAGGTCAGGGACACAAGTACGGTGGTAATAACCACTGCCTGGTCTTTTACACCTACTGTGTGTCAGCATTATGTGCATTTTGTTGGTCAGTAAGCCTGCAAGGCACTTGACTGTGGTCACTGAGGCTCAGAGACATTGATAACTCACCCGAGGTCACACAGCTGGTAAGGGATGGAGGCCACGCCAGCCGTGAATGTGGGAGACGCAACAGGCTGTCGCACTGGGCCTGGGACTTAATCGGGAGACTCCTGTGTCATCACGCTATGTTTACCCGTGTGTGGACGAGGCACACTCCTGCTGCGTCCCCAGTCACATTTGTTCTGGTCATTCTGTTCCACAGGAGCGAACGGAGAGGCTACGATGCCACCACCTCGTGAGAGTGCCGAGGGCCGGAAGCGCCAAGAAGCCCAAGGATACGGTGTTACATTTCCAGCCTAGACTTCTTGGCGGGAGGGTCACTGTGCTTGTTCCAGGGAGGAGGACTGGCCTGGGAACCACCCCCAGGCCCCAGAGCCTACCCTCCAGGTGTGAGAAGAGGGGGAGCTGGCTGGTCTCTGTGCTTGCCTTGGGTGTCCATGGGGACTTGGCGGCCCACGGGCTCCCAACACTCTGCTGCCCCTGCCTGGCCAGGAGAGTGGGGGACCCCGGCCCTGTCTGCCTGCTCACCAGTCCCCCCAAGCACCTCCGCTGTGACCATGTCAGCTGGGCAGACAGGAGTGCTCGCTGCCTTGGCTGACGTGCCCAGAGCATCTCAGCAATTTCGATTTGGCCGAGCAGCTTCCATGAATATTCCGTCATGTACTTATTTTTAAGCTCATGAGAACATTTATTTGCTGCCGTCTGTAATATGAATCTGGCTCATCCACTACCAACTTGACCTAGGAGTATGTCCTCACTCACCCAAAGCCGATGGGCAGACTGGGAGGCAGACGGACCCAGCCTCAAGACGCTGTCGTGCCCAAGGAGCCCAGCAAAAGGTCCAAGATGAGCTCCTGGCACAGGGAAGCTGCCCTTGGGAATGACGTGCCTGCCCAGCAGTCCGCTGCCGTCACCGTGCAGGGAGTGAGAAGGAAGAGGGTGGGCTCTGGGGCATGCGGCGGCCACGTCAGGAACAGCCTCTCTTTCTGGGTTGTTCCCACCAGCAAGAAAAGGGAGACCCCTGTGGCAGCCTTGTGGGTGTTCGGGTTCCCCTGACCTGAGGTCACTAGCTGAGTGACCCTGGGCAAGTCACATCCCCACCCACGTTGGGCTGGGTGACCCCAGAGCACTGGCATCTGAGGAGTTGTCTCTTCAGTGATAGTCGCTGGTGGAGCCGGCCTGGGGGGCTGAGAGCCCACACTTGGGAGCCATACTTGAATTCTGGCTCTGCCTCACTCGCTGTGTGGCCTGAGGCAAGTTGGGTAACCTCTCTGTGCCTCAGTTTGCTAACCTGTGAAATGGGGATGATAGAAACACCTTCCTCAGAGGACTGTTGTCAGGATTAAACGAGTCAGTCATGGAAACTGCTTCCAGTGTGTCTGGCACTGAGTGAACACTAAGGATTGGCCTATATTACTTTTCTTTTCTGGTGAAACAAGATGCCCACACAGCCTGAGGTCCTTCGGGGGACCCTTTCCCATCCCAAACCTGACTTCAGCTCCCTGGCCCTGGCGTCTGAGGGCTTGAGGCTCCCAGTTCTGGGCCTTTCTCGTGTCTCCTCAGACGTGCGCTTCCTTGGGGGGCGCCTGGATGCCGGCCGTGTTCGGGCAGGCGAGAGAGTCAGCGTTTCTGCATCATCGAAACCTCCTGTTTGGGTGTCACGCCAGCCCATGGGCTCTGCCTCACCCTCACCCTCAGCCAGGCTGCGTGGTCTCACCTGCGAGATGTCCTGTGGTTCCCTGACCCGGCCCCTCCCGACTTGTTTGCAAACATCATCTCCTGAATGAAGCCCAAGGCAAAGACTGATGCGTGAAGTGATGACTCAGGTTAATCTATCAAGTTAGCAGGGCCCCAAGGCGGGTGGTACCAGGATGGGCCCAACCTGAGAGGGAAGCAGGGCAGAGGAGCGGTCTGGAGAGTCGACGGTGCCCAAGACTCCCCAGAGTGGTGCGGTCCTAACCCGCCCGCGCCCCCCCCCGCCCCCCACCAAATGGAGGATGGCTTGTGCAGACAGGGAACGGGGAGGGAACGGCACCGGGATGTGGTCCTGGAAACCCACCAGCCTCTTTCACTTTCCCGCTCTGCCTGGGGCTGCCCTGGCAGCCTGTCTCAGCTCCAGAGCTGTGTCAAACCAGCATGAAATGCTGCGGGCAGGAGGCCACCCCACCCGAGATCCTGCCGCCCCTTTGCTGGCTTGAGTTCAGTTGTGAAGGGCCAGATGTTAGCTCCAGTGGGTGCTCGGACAAGATGGGCAGTGACCCACAGCTGATGGGCAACGCCGGCCTGCGGCCCCAGAGGGCCCCCGGGGAGGCCTGCAAAGGCTGTACACCAGCCATCTGCCCCTGTCTCTCATTTGTCTTATCTCAGACTCTCAGAGGTGCTGGCAGCCCATGACTGAAGCAATGCCCAGGGCTCAAGGCCTTGGGCCCCTCTCAGTGGGTCTGTATCTGGAGCAGGCTGAATACGGATTCCTAGGCCCTGACCCTAGGGATTCTGATTCAGATGTCTTGAATGGGGCCTGGGAGCCTGCATTTAAACACACACACACACACACACACACGCACCAGCAATTCTGGTAAAGCTGGCTGATCCCACTTTGAGAAACACCGATGAAGACAGGCCCTATCCTTCCCAGTTATCCACATCACTGAAATGCAGGTAAGTTTTTAACTGACGTATTAGAGGTCTAAAATCCTCTAAAGGAGGTCTTTTCTCTGAGTATGTATCCCTTTGTGGGCCCGCGGCTGGCAGAGTCCTGCCCTGAGCCCTGTGAACGCTTTTACCGAAGGCTGGATGTGAACAAAACAGCCTGCCCCGCGGATGCTGGCGGCCCACAGAGTGCCCCTGTCCGGAGGTCAGCACACAGCAGCCCTCCCCCCCACCCCAGCCTTCTCTCCCCGGAACCTACTCTGTGCTCAGATCCGGAACACACACTGCTCCGTGCACCGTTTCCCCAGCTACACTGCGGAAATGCCCCGGCTTTGCCCTTGGATGAGGGTGGGAATTCTGGTTTCCCAAACACACTGTGAACCAGCCCCTCCATAACCTGTCTCAGACCCGAGGCTCCTGCCATGCACCTGGGTCACCTGAGGGAGGTGAAGGAGGTCTCCACCTGTCCTGTGTTTACCAGCCACAGTCACAGGATCCAGCCATGGCACTCCCAAAGCACAGACCGGGATGCCCCATCGGGGCGGGGTGGGGTTGGGCAATCACTTTATCCCATTCTCAATTCCTCGAAGCCTGATGGCTTGAGCTAATTTGTAGGACGCCAAATGGCATAACACTCCAGGCCTGGAGGCTCAAAGAGTTTAGAGAAACTGGGGCTGTGAAGGCCAGCTGGGCTGTGGAGAGGGGCAGGTCTCCATGGCAACACTTCAACACACTGTGCTGGAGGAGGTGGCAGGTGTGTGCGTCCACCCCCGTGCTGGCCCCATGCGGGGATACTGAGCACAGGGGACTTCCCAGACACTCACCTTTGTACTGCGGAGTGAAGCGCTTCATGGCCAGTGGCAGGGACTCGTAGAACCTCTGCTCCTGGGAGATGAGGGGCTTACACACCGTGTACTCATCATACTTCAGTACGCTCAGGTGACCTCCGACCTGGTGCAGGAAGGGCTCCAGTGGCACGCCAGGGGTGTCCATGCTGTCCTGCACCACCATGCTTCAGCGTGGGAAGGGGACAACTCGCAAATCCACAAGAGGAGGGAGGGCCTGAGGTCGAGGTAGCAGCTCCCGGACAGAAGGCGGGGCTGTCAGCAGTCCTCAACTTTCTCCTTCTTGGCCTTTGTCGCTGTCATAGCACAGGTGTCTTCCTGGCTGAGGGCTCTTGGTGGGGTTCCCTGGAAAGCAGAGGAGGAGGGGAAAAGATGTGAGGGAGGTGGTGTGCTGGTGGGGGCAGCACTTGAAGTCGCCAGCCACGACCCCCAGGTAGTTAAACAAGACTGTAAATAGGCATCGATTTCTTCTGGAATAATCTGTTACAAGCAACTGGTAACAGTTACCGCCTCTGGGGAGCAGGGCTGAGATGGAGACTTTTCACTAAATACCATTTTATGCCTTTTGAATTTTAATATTAAAACGTTCAAAAAACAATACCTAAAACTGTAAGCTTTCAGAGTGCAGTGATTGTGTCTGAACTTCTCATGTCCCGTTGCCTGCCTTTCTTTGGGAACTTTGATCCCAACCCAACGAGAAGAGAGCAGAGTCCCTGCTGGTGGGGACTTACCATCCTGCAGGGGCTGGAGGGGTATAGGAATGCTTCATTTTGATATTGCATATACATCTGCTGTGCACCATCATGACTCCACAACATTATTGCTGTGTGACCTGGGGAAGTTACTAAACCTCTCTGGGCCTCAGTTTCCCCATCCGTAGAACAGGATAATTATGATACCCATCTCGTGGACTTAGGGTTCAGAACTAAGATATAAGCCCATGGCTTCCCTGGTGGCGCAGTGGTTGAGAGTCCGCCTGCCGATGCAGGGGACACGAGTTCGTGCCCCAGGCCAGGAAGATCCCACATGCCGCGGAGCGGCTGGAGCCGTGAGCCATGGCCGCTGAGCCTGCGCATCCGGAGCCTGTGCTCCGCAGCAGGAGAGGCCACAACAGTGAGAGGCCCGCGTACCGCAAAAAAAAAAAAAAAAAGGGAAATAAGATATAAGCCCATGAAAAGGTTAGCCCAGTGCCCGGAGCTAAGTGCTCAATAAATGTGATTTACCATGATTATTTCTAGCATTATTGCCATGGTGGTCATATTTTCCTATCGGCCCTGGGAGGGCCGGCTTTATCACTGCCTGCTTGCAAATGAGGAAAGCAAGGCCTTCAATGGCTTGCTGGGGCCCACCTCAGGCCAGGAGCACAGGCAGAAGTTAAGCGGGGGCTCCTCGTCTGGTCCCCCACTACGTGTGCATCCTTCACCCTCCCTAAGAGCGGGCCTGCCGGACCTCAGGCAAATGCTGGAACTCTGGGCTGGAAACATGGCCCCTAAAGACATCCTGACTTTGTCTCAGGAGAGTGCCAAGGAGACACTGCAAGGGGAGGCTCTTGTGGTCGTATTCAGCTTGTTCGAGAGGACATTCCCGCAGCGGTGCCTGTCACCACGGAGTTATTAATACCCTCTCCTCTGCTGGACTCCCGGCCGGCCAAGGATGCAACTAGGCTAGGCAGTGCTGGGCGTGATTAACCCTCTGTTGACCTTCATTCCAGACCATGGGCATGGCTGGCTGGCTCCACACACAGCAGTACCTGTCAATTGCTTCAGGACTCCAGCTCAGAGAAGCTCCCACCAGCCACCTGGATCTCCAGCACCAGGCGGAGTTGAAAGCCTCAGCCCGGCCCGACACTCCCCTCCACGGTGCCGCTCCCGAATTGACTACTATTTGGCAGGCCATAGAGCTCCCCTTTAGGAAGGGAAAGGGGGTGGCTTCTGCCTGGTGTGTGCATGTGCTTTGCCGGGTGCGTGGCTGAAGCATGACTGGGGAGGCTGTGGGTGCTGGGGCGAGGCCTTGGGGCGAGGAGGACTGGGGCCTGATGGCGAGGGGCTCCCCCCAGCCCTGCTCTGAGTCCACCCAGAGGTGAGCCCTGCTTGGGATCTGCCCCCAGGAGCTGAGGAAAGAAGTTGGGAGGCATCTAGATGCGAGGAAAATCGGGAATCAGCCCTAGGATGAGTTGATACCTTCAGTCTGGTTATCAGACAAGACATCACAGTTCCTTGGCAAACCCAATCCTCCTTGTAAACTTGGCCGAAGCAGGAAGGAGGAAGGAAGAGAAAAACCAAGGCAGCCCGACACCTCTGCTCTGGCCGGGCTCACTTGTGTGTCGGCCTTTGCCAGCTCACCTGTCCCCGGGGAAGGGGGGAAGAGGCGCTTCTGGTAAGCAGAGGGACAGCCATGTTGTAAAGTTCATTTATAGCCACTCCTGGAAGGAGCCGAGGCCCCATGCACCACGCTGTCTCCCCAGCGCCTGGCGCTAACCAGGCCTGGCCTCACCTTTGCAAGCCCAGCTCTGGCGGCGTCCAGGTGGAGTCCCAGTCCAGCCCTCGTGCTGCTGTGCTGGGCAGCCCACCACCCTTCTTTCCCCACACCCCCTGTCCCCCCGAGGAGCTCTAAGGACACGGATGTCACCTACCAGTGGTGGCATGGGGAGAAAATAACAATAAATGGTAACAAACACACAGCCAGGCAGTGTTCCAGGAGTTTTACATAGATGAACCCATGGAAGCCTCACAACCGCCCTATGAGGTAATTAGTTATCGGCCTCATTTTACAGATGAGGAAAACGAGGCACAAAGAAGTTAAGTAACTTGCGTGTGTGTGCCCAGCTATTAGCGGGAGAACAGGGATTTGAACCCAGGCACACTAGCTCAGAGCACGCTTCCCTGCCGTGATGCAGAGGGGTTGGGGTCTGCTGTTTCTCTACTTTGAGAGTCAGGAAACTGAACCCCAAGGAGGCTGGGGCTTGGCCAAAGTCACCCGCAAGTCACTGGCTGTGCTGGGACAGGGACTCAGGTTTTCTTGTCCCCAGGCCTGAGTTCTCCTACCCTGATGCCCCCTGGCCTGCCCTCCTGCTACCTGATGACAGTGAGTGCACGTCCTAGTGGTGGCTGGGATCCACACTGCTGCAGAAACCATCGTGAGGGGTCAGGTGAGGCCCCCCGGAGCTGGGCCTTGGTATTGACCGGCTTGGGGCTTTCTGTCTGGGGGGGTGTCATTCTAGCGCCTCTGCCTCCCATCCCTGCCACCCCCAGGGTCTGGTGTTCTCAGGAGCCCTGGCCAAACCTTCTCAGGGAGCCAGGATCAGCCAGAAGGCCCCAGGCCTCTGAGACGGCTCACACACAGCAACGTAAACTCTCCTGCCCCACACTTGGTGTGGGTTGGCAGTGGTGGGGTGTCTGCTGGGTAACCAGTTTGTACTTTTAAAAAAGCTGGGGGCTTCCCTGGTGGTGCAGTGGTTGAGAGTCCGCCTGCCGATGCAGGGGACGCGGGTTCGTGCCCCGGTCCGGGAAGATCCCACATGCCGCGGAGCGGCTGGGCCCGTGAGCCGTGGCCGCTGAGCCTGCGCGTCCGGAGCCTGTGCTCCGCAACGGGAGAGGCCACAACAGTGAGAGGCCCGCATACTGGAAAAAAAAAAAAAAGCTGGACTTGAATCTGGGGAAAGTGAGGCCCTTCCACTCAAGGGTCATCTTAGGGTCTAGCTTAGGGGATATCTGAAGGTCCTCTAGCTCCTGAGCTGTGTGGTCTGAGGTTCTGAGGCAGGTTGTGGGAAGGGGCGGAAGGAGGACGGATGCGCAGTGGCTTCAGCCCTCGGGGTACCTGCCTGAGGCAGGCAGGTGGGTTTTGCTGCTGCTCGGAGAAGCACTCTGCGGCTTCCCCTTGGCACTAATGCTGACCTTGGATTCCCAAGGAAACTGAGGTTTCCTGTCTGTTGCTGTGGGCTTGAGCTAGAGAAGTCCTCCGTTCATCCCATCCTTCCTGCCAAGTCCCGAATGAAATGACTCTGGGCCTCACCCCAGGAGACTCAAGGGCTAATTTCTCTGATGGGGCCCGGCCATCAAGCTGGTCGTTAAATAAGGCCCTGGACCGTCTGTGTCAGTGCAGCCCTGCGGGGCCTGAGTGACAGCCAGCCTGCGCTGGGTTGCAAGACACTCCCTGGTTTGAAAGGAGGGTCACGGACAGCAGGGCCTGCAGTGGTATTTGGCTCCCAGAGTGGGGACGGGTGACAGTACCAGTGACGTCAGGCACAGTGACAGATGTCACCCATCAAGCTGAGGTGAATGAAGGCACAGTGGCTCGTCACCACCAGTCGGCACATTTTAGTTCCTCTTCCTGAGATCCTTTCTGTATCTACAACCTCTCCCCACAGGCTAAACCAGAGTTCATTAAAAATTACGGAAGATACGCCTCTTTTAGAACTCGCCTCTCCCATTTTAGGGAAGGTGGCAGGTGAAACCACAAATCAAACTTGTAAGGGTTCAGCTTGGACTAAATGAGTCATGATCTCTATCTTATCAGAGGCTGTCAGCTCCTTATATCTGGAAACTAGTTGGTTGACTGTGGTTATTGTCAAGACTGTTCACAAATATTCTGTTTTCTCCTACGGGAATGTGGTATGATTTCACTTCCTTTTGAAGGTACGTTGGCCAAAGTGTGATTTGCTTTGGCCGACGTCGCATGGAGGGGAGTGACATATGCCACTTCTGGTGGGAGCTTTTAGAGAAAGCAGTGTCCTAAATTCTCCTTCCCTGGCCAAGGTAATTTTGGAAGCACAGTCACTTCCTGAGTGACTATGCATGACAGAGAAAAAAATCTGGGCTATATTAGGCACTGAGGTTTGGGGGTATTTTGTTATGCAGCTCAACCTAGTCCATCCTGACTAATTCACCAACTCACAGCCAGATACCCTGTATGGAGCAACCTCAGGCACTCCAATGTTTCATTGCACAAATATATCCTCTACGATCCTAGTTACTCCTATGAAGCATCTACTATGGACCACTGGCCTTACAAGGCCCATCTCTGTTTCTCAGGAGAATAATTTTCAGATGGAGACAAGTAGAAGAGCTTTCCTGGGGTCCAGAGCCAGTGAGCACTGGTGCTGGGATTCAGCCACAGTGCGTCTGTCTCATTCTAAAGCCGATGGCTGCTCTGCCCCCAACATGCGGTCTCCCTTGTAAGGGAGGGGCAGCCGCTCTGGCTCCCTCTGGGAGTCCTGAGCCCTAAGTGGGGGCCGGGGTCCTGTCTGAGGCCCTCTCTACGCTGTGCGTCTCAGCTGCGCACATCAGGAACGGGAGACTTGTCCTTGACTGGGCGGCGGGAGCGCCACCCTCGGGGGGTCGTGTGGCTTCACGTGCCATGGGTGGAGGGCTCCCATCCGTGGGTCTCTTGAGCCCTGACCGAAAGCCACGTCACCACCACCAGCATTAAATGCGGACTAGAAAAGTAATACCCACGGAACTCGATCATTTCTCAAATGTATCTAAATGCTGCGGTGTTTACCAAAATACAAATTCATTTAAAGGCGTTATTGAGTTCCTAGTAGTTTTTTTTTTATCATCATCTGTTTTCTCAATCAACAGATACTAAAAGTCTAATGAGTATTGCAGGGGGACTCATAGGGAACAAATAATGTTGAAAAATGAGTCCTAGTTGAAAAGGTTAGAAGAGATACTGCTGTCGGCCAAGACAGGGGTGGAGTGAGGGGTCCAGGAAGGGGTCTGATACGGGAGAGATGGAGGCTCAGCCTGGGGGAACTTGAGGAAGGCCTGTTTGGGGGCGTGTGTGTGCAGGGAGCAACAGGGAAAGGCAAGGACAGGCAGGGAGATAGGACTAGAGGGAGGGTTGAGTGGGGAGGCCGAGGTGAATGCTGCTGGGGGTCTGGGCACGGAGTGGGTGCAGAGGAGGTCGGGCCACGTGGACCGGAGGTGCCTGTCTGGCCCCCTCGTCAGTCTAGGAAGGAGGGGGGTTGCCTGAGATTGCCAAGATGTGGAAGCCTTCGGGACCGCATCCCAGTACATCCGAGGGGGAGGGGTGCGTTCTGGGGAGGAGATAATTGAGAAACGGCTTGCAGCAAAAGAAGACTGCAAAATAAAATGTGTTGGGCTGCAGACTCAGAAGCAGCATGGTTTAGGGCCTGCCCTCTCGCCTCTGAAGCTCTAAGGTACGTTTTGCAGGTAGCTCAGAGCCAGAGGTTTGGTACAAGTACCATTCAGTGTATCTGTGATGCCGAAGGGAGCATTTTTTAATCTATTAGACACGAGAGGACCAGAAAACCATTTAAAACTGCCGAGGTCGTAATGGGCAGGAGAATTTTGGAGTTTCTCATAGGGCAGAGGGTTGTGTATCATCCGGGGCCATCAGGGCCCGGAAGGCACAAGGTTATTTTCTGGGGTGGGGGGGAATCAAGTTTTAAAATCCATCCTATGAATGACTCAAGGGCTGTGGGGTGGAGAGCCCCTCCATCTGTGCAGTCCCAGCCCGGTAGGATCAATACTGAACGCTGGGGGAATTCACACATCACCTTCTCAGCCATGGCTGAAAGATGAGGCTTTGGAGAGCATCTGTTTCCTGGGGAAGGCTTGATTTCCAGAATCACAGAGCAATACTTCATATTCCTGACTTATTTCCAAGCTGATGTTATCCTTTGAGGGAAGGTTTTATTCCCCCTCTCCTTTTCTCTTAACATTTAAAATCTTCCAATGTTCCTCCAGCTTGAGGACCAAATGCGATTTTAATACAGCGATTATTAGTTTAGAAGCCCTTCAGCTCCTGACAAATGCCCTTAGCCGCAGCAGTGATGTTCCGAGCTTGCTGTCAGGGCGGGAGACGCACGGTGTAAAAATGACTCAAAAGCCGAGCGCCCTGGAAGGGCTGCTCCGGGGGAGGGCTTCTCCCTTCCCAACTCCGACAGAGCCAGACCTCATGACAGCACCTTGGGACCTTGGGCCCCCCTGGCCGTGGCTGGGGACAACTCCAATAGCCCCTCCCAGGCAGGCTTGGCTCCTGGGAACCTCTCCACCCGGAAGCTGTGCCCAGGGTCTTGGATACTGCTAAACACCCAGACCTGCACATTTCCCAGCCTCTGATATCCTTCCCCACACCTTTCTCTAAGTCACATGACCAGCCACCTGCCTTATGAGCCAGAGATAGACGGTCTTGCCAGTCGTTAGTATGGCATCTTTAGGACTCTAAGAAAAAACAGCTTTTTAAGGTCAAAACACAATAGTGGGGTGGAGAAGCGTGTGTGTGTGTGTGTGTGTGTGTGTGTGTGTGTGTCTGTCTGTCTGTCTGTCTGGGAGTGTGTGGTCACCAGAGGCCACAGGGCTGAGCTGGCCAAGTCTGAAGGGTGAGACTTTGCCCAGCAGAGGGCAGCAGCAGACGGGCCAGAACCTCCCAGAGAGGTGGCCCTTGGGCCAGCGATCAGGGCCCGCTTTCCCCAACTGCCCTGGGTTTGCCAGGCCTGTCTTCAGAGAGCCTGGACGGTGGCTGAAGTGCCCCTGCCTTTCCCAGATGGCTGTTTTTAAAGCGCTTAGAAGTTACCATCAAGGTGGATGTCCCCCCACGTTCCCGTCTCTTCCTGTCACCCACCTGCTTTTTCTAAAGGTTGTCTGGCAGGGGCCGGGGAGCTTCCTGACATGGGTGAGGCACACTGTGAGGAGTGGGGTGCCTGTTTCGATTCACAGGGGAGGGACCCCAAAACCGGAGACAGGGGCTTGCCGAGGAGGTGGGGCGAGGGTGATGGAGGGTCCATCTGAGCAGAGCGGAAGTGGTCTTCAGCACCTACAACCCACCAGCTCCTCCCCTGGGGGTGGATGGACCCCACACTCCCTTCGTTGGCCTATGGGCCAGCCTCCCCTCCCCCCAGGTCCCTGAACAAGCCGATGCTTGACGCTCACAAACTTGATTGCTGTTCCCTTGGCGGCCGCTGATGAACAAGACAGCAGCCACATGGGAAGGATTTCCTTAGGGACCCTGCTCAGAGCAAGAGAGAGCAGGGGCAGGCTGCCAGCCATGGGTGGGCTCAGCCCGGCCTGCCGCTCCCAGGATGCCCTGGGATGGAGCACTGGGACGGCCCCAGGGACCACAGCCCCTTTGCAGAAGAGGAGTTTCTCAGATCCCTGAAAAGGAGCCGGCTTTGTGGGAGCAGTACGGGGCGAGGGTGCAGGAAAACTGCACAGTGGGGGCAGGAGACGCGGTTCTGCCTAGACTCCCCGTCCCTTCCTCTCCGGGACTCAGTTTGCCTCTCTGTAGTGAGAGCTGCTGACCCAGCCCTCTTCTTACCCTCCCGTGGGACAGCTGGCCTTTCAATTCAGCAAGTCATTGTGGTGGGGGGAGAATGGGGGAGCGGAGAGTGGAGGTTGGCAGAGATGCTACCAGATTGAAAGAGGCTCAGAAGACACACCGACCTGATGCCCCCTGATTGGATCCTGGTCCAAAGCATTAAAAACTATTTAGGGGGCAATTGGGGAAATTGGAGTGTGGTCTGGATGTGGCCGTCTTTGGAGAGCCAATCATCTTGTCAGTGGGTTAAGGCACTGGGGTTATGTAAGGACCTGTACTGAGGTCTTTGAGGGGAATGCGGTGATGTCAATAGATTACTTCAAAATACTTTAGCTTTAGAGAATACAGTGAAGCAAATATGGCAAAACTCAAACAACTGTGAAAATCCAGACTGAGATTATGCAAATTTCATTGTGTCATTCCCTCTTTTTTCCTGTAGGCTTAAAGTCTTTCATAGTAAAAAGGCTAAAAAATAAACCAGTAGCTTTTAAAAACTGTAGAAGTCCAGGTCTTGCCCTGTGAGATCTGAATCCCTGGGGAGGGCCACACCATGGATGTTTTCAAGGCCCCCAGAGAGTCTGAGGACTCTCTGGCAGGCTCAAGTTCAAGTCTGTTTTACTGGAGGGGGGGTAGAAGAGCCCATGGGGAGGGTGACCCTAAAGACTCTGCCACTGCCCAGGGCACTGGGGGCCCCTAGTGGTGACACATCTCTGATGGCCTTCGTCCACACTCTCCCTCCACTGGGGGCGCCCGCACCCAGGCCCCAGCCGCTGCCTGCAGGTGCTGACATCATCTAGCCCTGTGGTCCCTCTCAGGCGGAAGGGTAGGGCTGCTGGGACAAGACATGCCGTTCCCAGTGCTCATGCTGCCCAGTTCTCCTGGGACAGCTGCCTCTGTGAAGGGTTAAACCCAGAGTGGCGTGGAAAGGATGGCTGCAACCTCTGCACCTGACCCCACAGCTTCCCCTATAGTCCCGGCTCGCCTTGGCCCTCCCACCTTCATTCAGGAGTCAAAGTTCCAGACTCCAGAACATCCTAGGAAGCGGAGAGACGGGGGAAGAGCATATGACAGAATTTCTGTGTTGTTGAACTGTGTCAGCATCCCCCCACCCCGCCCCAAAGCACAGACACACACAGACACACCGGCACCTCCACAGAGCGGAGCCCTAGTCATGGGATCCTGGACAGAGATGAGGCCCATCCCCTCGGTCCCCATGGTTTGAACAGGTCCTGTGGCCATGAGACCCTCTCTCCCCTCGCTCAGGCGCCATCAGGGCCCTCCTTGCCCATCCCTATCCCCCGCGGCAGAACTCACCAGAGCCTCACTAGTGGCAGGACTGTGGGAATGTGTGGAAGAGGGGGTCCGGTGGAAAGTAATCTTCTCTTTCAGTGCCCGCCGTCTGTGGTGTTGGGCAAAAGCCCTTCCCAGGGTCCCAGCGTGGAGAAGTCACCGTCCACTATAGCACTGGTGGAGAGGTCTGCCCAGAGGGCTGGGCTGCAGAGGCCTGGGGAGGAGAGGTCACCTGACCCTCGGGAAGGGCCTGCAGGGGCTGGCTGGCATGGCCAACTGTCAGCTGGTGTTGGGTGGCTCTGGGGCAGGGCCAGAGGGTGGGAGGGTGTGGGGCGGAAGAGGAGGAAGAGGAGGCGGTGTTCTGCCCGCTGTCTGGATGGATGTCAGGCCCTGTGCACCGAGAGCCAATTGCCCCAGGCCCCTGGTTAGTTTTTGATTCCCTGTCCAGGGGGTAAGGCTGGGGTGGGGGTCATGTTCTCCGTTCCCCTGTCTCCCTGCCCCCACCCCACTCCCTACAACCTCACTGCCAGTTTGTCCCAAGCAGTGGCTGCCAGAGAGAAGGAAAGTCTCGCAGCAAGACATTCAATCAACAATCAGCTTGAGGGCAATCAAGCATTTTTTTGAGGCCCTTGTGGGTGCTCGATACTCTGCTAGGCTGACCCAGGAACCTGCCAGACAGTGCCTGTTGTTGGGTGATTACAGTCAGGGGCTTCAGCAAGTCAAAGGGCAGTTCCAGGGTAAGTGTTTGGTGGGAGGACAGTGGGCTTAGGGGGGGCCCCTCACCGCCTGGGGGAAGCAGGGAAGGCATCCTGGAAGAAGTGACCTGTGCAGACCTGAAGGAGAAGGAGGGTCGTCCAGGTTTGGTTCAGGAGAGGGTGGTGAGAAGAGCACATGCAAAGGCCCAGAGGCAGCCGGGGTGGAGGTGGGGGGTGGGGAGGTGGAGGCACTCAGGGTGGCTGGAGCAGGCAGGGAGTGGGGCGTGATGACACATGAGGCTAGGGGGTGGGAGGGGGTGGGGAGGCGGGCCTCACAGTTCTCGTCTTCAGCTTCTCGGGAGGCCCTCAAGGGCTTTATGCCGGGGGTTGTGGGGAGGGCCGGGCCCCATGTGTGCTTAGAGGGCTTGCTCTGCTTTGAGGAGAGCGGACTGGGGAGGAGTGGATCACAGGTGGGCAGGCAGGTGATGAGGCCCCAGGTGCTGTCCTCCAGGTGAGTCCCAGCCTGGTGCGGAGAGCGGGCAGTGGGGTGGAAGGGAGCGGGCAGGTCCCTGAGGTGTTGAGAAGGCAGGCTTGACAAGGTCTGGTGACGAGTGAGAGATGGGGCGGGGTGGGGGCAAAGGGCAGAGACTCAGCAAGGGACAAGCTTCAGGTCTCAGTGACCCTGGGCCAAGTATAAGGAAGGTCTGACGTCCGCCCTTCAGGTGACTCCAGCTACCCCACACCTCTGGCTGCCGTTCTTCTGGGCGCTGTGCAGCCCACTTGCCCTGACCCCAGCCTGTCCCTTCGGGGCTTCTCCATGTGTGGGTGCTCGGTTTTCAGAGGCTCTGCAGCAGCCTTGGGGTTAGAGGCTCTGCTCTGCCCGGCCCGCTCTGCCAGCTTCCCCCTGGGGGCATCCGGCCTCTCTTTGACTCTGGGCCGCATCCCCCAGGGTCCCCTCCCCCACCCCCTGGTCTAACGAGGACCCCCGCCCGCCCTGCAGATCTGTTGCTGCAGCACTGAGGCACACGGCTTGCCCCGCCCCTCCCCGAGTTTCCACGCGTCCATGGAGCACGCACTCGGGGCAGTCTCTCCCTCACTGCTCACTCACGGAGCAGGTGAGCACGGAGAGGAGGTAGGACTAGAACCTGGTCTCCTGGTCCCTGTCCCAGAGGTGCCCTAGGTCACTGTCCACTCAGTGCCCACCGCACCCGCTCTGGGGCCTGGTACAGCACGTGCTGCTCAATACATGTATTATCGGCAAAAGAAGGAGCCTGGGGCTGGCCGCCCACAGCCCAGCTGCCCTTCCTGTGGCCAGCCTCCTTTCCCGTTCCCGCCACGGGTCCTCCCCCTGACAGGGCAGGACAGAGCAGGGATTCCCAGGGCGCCCTGAGGCCTGGTTTAAGTGGAGCGAGGATCCCGTGCACCCCCAGTTGCTGCCCGGCCCAGGCCGGCGATCCCATTTCAGTAGGGAAAGCAGACGGTCAGGCTGCCCCTTGAGCCTCCAGCGTGCTTGGCCCCTCACTGCCCAGCTATGCTCCGGGCTCTGGTTACCTGGCCGTGACCTCCCTTCCTCCCAGCCCTCCCCCACTTCCCCTCTCCCTGCTGGCTGGACTCAGATCCCTGTTCTGGGAAACTTAGAGCCACCACAGGCTGAGCGGGAAGCCCTTAGTGGGGCAGAGGGGAAGGGACCTCCCCCCAAGACGGCTGGTGAGGGGCAGATGCTGGGTGGACGCAGGGCCTCAGGAGGGTCGGTTCACCTTCCAGTACCTGGTTTCTGTTTTTATTTTGCGGTTGTAAAGAGCAAGATTCCACGCTGGCTTCTCATTCACCCATTTATTTCACATTTTGGAGCCCCCAGTATGTGATCCGAAACACACAGCAGTAAACAAAAGCACCCATGATCTTGTCCTTTCTGTTACGCAATTGGATACGCTGCTCTATTTCTGTTTTCTGACTGCAGCCAAGTTCTCTCCATGGTCATTTCCCTGAAGCTTGGCTTCCCCTGCAAGATGCCGGCTACTCCGCCTTTTTCCAATGCCACCCCGTCTGGGACCCTGTGACACTGGGTCTGGCTCTTATCTCTCCTCCAGGAAATCAGTCCTGACCAGCATCCAGGCTCTTCCGTGCACTGAACGTTCCAGACTAGCTCTCAGATATTACCATTTGAAGGCAGAAAATGCCTGGGGCTCATAAGCACACTCCAACTATTTGGGGCCCATCCTCAAGGCAAAGGGGTGGGCTGGTCCCTCCCTGACCTTTCCCCCCACAGACTCGACTGACCTTTTAGGACACCCCCACCCCCATCCCTGCACTGCTGCCTTCCACACCAGTTCATCCAACTCCACATCTTGTGGATTTCACGTCCCAAACTGGTCCCCTTTGCTCCATGTCTGTGGCCACCACCCTGCTGTCTCCGGCACGATGGCTTCAGTAGCTCCTCCTGCTGTCCTCCCTTCTCCTCAACTCCCACAAGCCATTCTCTCCAGACTGATGTTTTGGAACAATTTGGGTCATGTCATTTACCTGCTTAATACTCTTCAGTGGCTTCTGGTCCTAAGAATAAAGTCCAAATGCCTCCCAGGGCCCAGCTCCCCAGCCCCATCTCGCCTCTGTGGTCCAACCACACCTTGCACAGGGCCTTTGCATCTGCTGTCCCGTCTGCCCGGGATGCCCTTCCTCCACCTCTCTGCCTGGTTAACTCCTCTTCACCCTTCAGATGCCAGCTCAAGCATCACCTCCACCAGGAAGCCCTCCCTGACCTCTCCAACACTGTCACCCACCCAGTAACTTTCTTTAGAAGCACTTATCCCAGATGTGGTCTCACTCTTACTTGTGTGATTATTTGCTCCTGTGTGTTTCCCTTCCTTGAGGACAGTGACTTGGCTCATTTTGTTTCACACTATGTCCCCAGCATGTAGCACAGTGCCAGCCTCCCAGTATGTGTTTGATGAATGAATGAATGCATGAACTCATTCTGGGTCTCTGGCTTTCACAGCTGGGGGTGTGTGGAGTCATGAGCCTTTGGGGATTTCCTCTTCTCTTCCTGGCCCTGGACATGGAGTCCTTGGCCTGGTCACTGTGATATCCTTCCTTAGCAGCTCCCCTCATGACCCAGTTTTCTTGTTCTAGAGACAACAACAACCCTCTGTGTTCCAGGACATGTCACCACCCTCTTCCCACAGGGTAAACATCATGGTGGCCTGAGCTGCTGAGCTGCCCACGTTCTGGCAAAAGCCCCTCCTCCCTCTCGCTGCACCCAGGCTCGGCACACCGCCCTCCCCTTCTTCCCCTTTCCCCTCCCTGGTCGTGGGGAGCCTCCAAGACAAGTGTGCAGACCGCTCTGTCTACCCACTGCCCCCGCTCTGTGTGAGGAGCCCCACTTTACAGGCCAGGATGCCAAGGCTCAGAGCAGAAGCACCCTCAGCTGCATGATCCCCTCCACAGTCTCCCTCCGTCTCCCTCCCTTTCCTGCCTGTCGGTTATTACCTGGGCTGTCTTGGCTTTTTCTGTCTCTGGTTTTTCTTTTTTTCTCTTGAGTTCTCTTGTCATCTTTTCTGTTTCTGCTGACACTTCTTGTTCTCATGCTACTGTGTTCAGGCTGTATGTGAGTGTAGTGTGAGTGTGCATGCATGTGAGTGTGTGCATGCGTGTATGTATGTGTGAGTACGAGCGTGTGAGTGTGCATGCGTGTGAGTGTGCATGCCGGCGGGTGCAGGTGAGCACCCAGATGTGGGTGTGTGAGCACGTCGATGGCGGGGGAGCATGCTGGGCTGAACAGGTATATCCTAATTAGTGGGCCTTTGGGATAGGCTGCTCTGGGGAGGACAGCGGTATGGGATTCTGCCCAGAGACTTGGGCCCTGAGGGACATCCCATAGGCCTTGGGTGCTCCGAACCGCAGAGCAAGGTCCCAGGCAGGGAGCCCCTCGGCTTCCTTTGTGGTTGACATGTGGATCTCTCTCACCTGCCTCCCCAGTTCTCCCTGAGTCGTCCAGAGCACCACCAGCCCCCACACCCCCCACCGCCTCGCTGGGCCCTCTGGGATTTGGCCGCCACCTCCTCCATCAGCTGCCACTCCCTCCCTAGAAAGCCGAGGATGGACCACACGCTGAGAAAGGTCACCGGTCACTAGCAGCTTCTCGCTGTCGGAGGAGGCTGGGTAGCTGGTCACTCCCCCTGGATTGGGTCTGTGCTGGCCTGACTGAGCCCCTCGACCCCACCTGGGAACTTGTAGCCTGGATCCCATCCCGGGCTCTGCATCAGAGGCTGCCCGGGCTTCTGTTGGGCTCCCAGATGGCAGATGAGCTATGATCCCTGGGGGCAGAGGGCCGTAGGCCACGGCAGGCACCCCACTTCCTCAGCCTCCACTTGACCCAGGGAACCCTGGAATCTGAGGAGACTGCACACTGGAGGGCAGGTGTTAAACCCTCTGTCAGTCGGCTGGGCTGCCTTGACCAGGACACAGCAGGGGTGTCACCTACCAGTCCTGGAAGTAATGTCAGGGGGAGGGGAGAGCGTTGAGGGAGCCACTAACACGGCCACCATTCAGCAGGGGCAGGGTGTAGTCGGTGGGCACCCACTCTTCACACGCACACGTAACCTCATTTGACCCTCACATCCAATGTGAGGTTGGGGCCATTATTAACCGCAGTTTACAGCTGAGAAAGAGGCCCAGAGAGGCCTCATGGCACACAGCTGGTAAGTGGCAGAGCTGGGATTTGAACCTGGGGTCCCCCGCTCTCAACCGCTATCTTATTCACCAGGCAGCCCCACAATCACACACCCGTGGTGCAGGAACTCATTCCCCGTCGGTGGGGGGATGCCTGGGGTGATCCCCCCCACTTCCCCAGCCAAGCCCAGAGCCAGGTCTGGGCTGGGGAAGTGGAAGGAGGGAGGTGTCATCCGGTCCCCCCATGGGGACACAGGGAGGGGACCTGGCACAGGGCTGGTTTCGTCCCCCGCTCACATCTGGCTGGGGCTCAGTGAGGACGCCTTCCCCAGACGGTGCTCAGGGGGGCAGATTCTTGTGGGCTGTTAATCCGAGCAAGAGACAATGGGAGGCACTGAGAACCCAGTTACACGTCAGGACTGCAGCGTCTACCTCCTTTGCCCCTTAACTTTTATGAGGCCTCCCTGGTGGCTGATATCAAAGGCCGTCAGAGGGAGGGCCCTGCCCTGCCCTGCCCTGCCCTGCCCTGCCCTGCCCTGCCCTGCCCTGCCCCTGCCCTGCCCTGCCCCTGCCGTGCCCTGCCCTGCCCTGCCCTGCCCTGCCCTGCCCTGAAGCCCGGAGACTTTGCCACCGTTTCTAGGGTGGAGGACTGCCCTCCTGGAGGGCACAGGCTGCCATCTGCTTTCTGGGCATGAGGGGAAGGGCACAGGGGGGCGGCCTGCCCCAGAGCAGCTCCCCAGGAGGTGAACCCACTATTTGTGCCTTTAGTTTTCACAACTTTGTTGGTTCCGCTGGTCAGAGCAATGCTTTATAGAAAGAAATGAACTCTCAGAACATCTGAGCTGGTGGGACCCTCAGAGGCCACAGGCCAACCTTTTCATTTCACAGGAGAGGAGAGAAAAAGGGAGGCTGCAGAGAGATGAAAGGACCTGCCTAGAGTCACACAGCGGCCAGTGGAGGATCCAGACTTGAACCCTCGGCCCACGCTGCACGCGATGGGGGGCTGGTGAAGAGTGTGGACTGAGATGTGGACACGCCTCGGTTCAGAGTTCCGGCTCTGCCATTTCCCGGTGATGTGATCTTGGACAAGCATCTTAACCGCACCGAGCCTCAGTTTTCTCATCTGTGAAGTGGGGATAATTTTCTTAGGTTTATTGTGACATTGCAATGACGTAGTACAAGTAAAAAAATGTTTAGCACAGTGTTTGACAAAAGCCCCCCCTGCAAAATGTTGACTATTATTATTATTATAAATGCCAGCAAGTCCTCGTGTGAACTGGGCCTCAGTTGGGGAGGGGAACCACAGTGGCCACACTTTCCAACCCTGAATTCAGACTCATGCCCTGACATGGTTATATGGGGACAGTGGCCCAGAATAGTTGAATCTTAGGCTGTCCCCCCAATGCAGGACCCATGGGTACCACAGAGGCACATATGAGGTTCTGTGGGAGTGTAAGGAGGGACAGATTAGTCGGCTTGCCATTGGGGGGTGCACTTCAAGGCATCCAAGCTGGACCTTGAAGGGTGCATAGGAGTCCCCAGGCAGAGAAGGGGATGAAGGAAACAGCAAGGGGAAGAGCACGCATGGAGGCTCAGAGGCCTAGAAGCACATGGCGTTCCCAGAAGCCTTCAGAGTGGCTGGAGTAGGGGCGGGGGCAATGAAGAGAGGACTCTTCATCTCTCCCCACTTTGAGGGGTGCTGCATTTTGACCCTGAAGCCAGGACCATAGTTCCCGGCAAGGGCAACCCTTCATAGCTCACACGAACTTTTTCTGTCATTTCGCAGATAAGGAGCCAGAGGCCCGCCGAGGGGGTGGCCTCCTGGGGACCCGCAGCTGGGTGGGTAGAGCCACGTGGGAGCCCAGATCCACCCGCTCTCAGGCCAGGGATTGACTAGCAGACGTGGGTGGTGGGAGCTGGGGAGGATTTACTTGGAAAACTGGGATGCACAGGGCGATGATGCGGGGCTTGCAGGAAGGGCCAGGCTGGGCTTGTAAGAGTGATGGGCAGGGGTGACAGCTGGGGGGCGACTGACACACATTATTTATGGCTGTTTCTCCGCGACTCCTTCAGGGCCGCAAAGGTAATTGAATAAGTGAGAATGAGCAAACGTGGGGGATCATTTAATTGTGGCAGAAAATGAAGTTGGTTGCAGCTGGGGGCCGCCAGCCCATTGCCGCTGGCCCTGGTTTCTGCTGAGCTGGGCAAGCAGGGCTGGAGCGGCCATCCATCCTTGGCCCGCCCCCATCTGTCCCTGGGCAGCCGACCCCATGCCAGCAGGGCCCAGGGAGGCTGGTGGTCAGGGAGTTTGTTCTTTGGGCAGCCGCTCCCCAGGCCCGCTTCTCTGCCCCAGGAAGGCCCTGGAGGCTGCTACAGACAGTGAGGGGCCTGGGAGGACCCAGGAGGGCAGGTTGAATGCCTGGGGCCTGGGGGCAAGAACAGGAGTTCAAATCATGATATTTTCACAGCAATGTCAGCAGACACGTGTAAGGCCCTTGCTAAGTGCCTGGCACTGTTCAAACCACTAATTTTTATCAACTCCGGTTAATCCTCGCATCACCCTACGAGGGAAGTGCTATTGTTATGCCCAAATTGCACAGGTAAGGAAACTGAAGCTCTGGCTCCTGACTCCTGGCCCTGGATTGAGAAGCTCTGAGATTCTGGGGGGCCCGATGGGGGGGGGCTACAGCAGTGATCAGGTGAGATGTAGCAGGGGCCTGGCCACGAGGATCCCACAGGGCCCCGTAAGCTTTCTCTCCCTCACCTCTTGCCCTATTTCAGCCTGGCTGGCCACCCACTGGGCAAGACCAGGGCGGAAGACTGGATCCCAGGTTCTGAGGCAGGAGGAGGCCCCTGTAGGCCTGGGCCAACTCATTCCTAAAGCTCTGGCCCTCTGGGCTTTGTTCCTCTGGTGTCCTTTCCAGCCCTTCTGAGGAAGCAGAGAAAATTAGGCCTGAAATGTGAGAAGCCAGTTCACCTTCCCCAGTGGCGGTGGTAGCAGGGCAGCCACAGTGGCCCCAGGGCGATGCCATGAAGGCCCAGCCCAGCTGACTGGGAGGCCAGAGCAGGGCTGGGGGCTGGGCTAGACCAGGAGGGTCCCTGCGCTTCCTGCATTTTATCTGATGACCCTACCTGCTTCTGGCCCCAGTCTTCCCCTCCATTCCCCTCCACTCCCATGCTGGCACTGGCCCTCATGTCTCACGTGGAGGGCATCCCCATCCTCTCTGTGCACCCGGCCTTCTTGGGGCACAGCCGTCCTCACGCCTCCACCCAGGCTGCGGCAGGGCAGAGCAGTGGGGCAGGGCCGATTGTCCGCCTTGCACTGGACCTCCCAACCGCCCTGCCTGTGCTTGGAGCTTGGCTGCCCAGATAGCCTTGACCGGCCACCCCCTCCAGCCTCCTCTCACGCCTTCTCTGTCCTCCCCGCTGGTGCAGGTGGCATGCTCGACATGGCAGCCGAATTCCCATAGCCTGTTGGCTGCATGGCCGCCTGCAGAATCTGTCCCGTTCTGAGTTCTGGTGCAGGGATTTGTCTATCTGCTTTCCCCTCCCTCCAACCTGCATCCTCCACCCCATGGGGCTGTGAGGTTTTTGAGAGTAGAGGGTCGTGTCTCTCTGCCTTTCAATCATTCGTTTATCCAGGTGGCACCTGCTACATACCAGGCATCTCAGGGGGTTTACAAAAACGAATCAAAGATGTCCTTGCAGTTGGTCCACACAGTGGAGTGAACACTAGGTCCACAATCCCTATTAAGTGATAGCAAAGGGGTCAAAAAGAAGGAGCCACAAGGACAGAGAGGATGAACCAGGAGAGGGCTGCCGGAGAGAGAATCAGTTTTGGGAGATGGAAAGAGACAAGCGAGTGGTAACCAACTAATGTCCAGCTTTCTCCACTTTGGGGAAGGCCCGCAGTCAAGGGATTCAACAAGGAACAGGGCGGGGGGCCTCTGAAACGAGGCAACTTATACACCTGATGCAGGAGGATGGGCTGAAAGCTGAGGAGTGGCAAGACCACATCCCCTCCCCAGCGTGGCTCCAGGGGCTGGCGATGTCCTACTTCTAGATCCGGGCTCTGGACCAGGCCCTGCCTGCAGGGTCAAGCCTCCCACAGACAGAACAAGGGAGAGGGAATACAAGGAGGCCCAATGACTCAAAGCCAAGCCCAGAAGTAGCAATCATCATTTTCACATGCATTCCAGCGACACGCTCTCTTTCCACGCCACTCAACTGTGAAGGAAGGCAAGAAACACAGCCCAGCCAGGTAGCCCCTCTGGCACGTGGAAGGAGGGAAAGCAGATCCTGGTGGCTGCCAGCAGTCGGCCACAAAGGGGTCAAAAAATCGAATTCCCATGCAGCCTGAGTCAGAAAGCTCTCAAAAGATGACGTCCACCAAAATGAGGAGAGAAACCAAGAAAGAGAGCAACCCAGCACCCGGCAAGCAGGGAATCTAATGTTGGAAGGTGGTGGAGGAGAGGCCCAGGACCTCAAGGTTCTGCAGGCCTGGAGAGCCTTGCAGGTCAGATTACCAAAGGGATGTGACCACCTTGAGAGGAGATGTTTCTTCTGATTTTTGTTTTGTTTTGTTTTGTTTTTTTCTGTGCTGCATGGCTTTGAGGATCTTAGTTCCCTGACCAGGAATTGAACCCAGGCCCCGGCAGTGAAAGCGCCGAGTCCTAACCACTGGACCGCCAGGGAATTCCCCTGAGAGGAGGTTTAAAGTCTGGTCAGAGAGTCTGACATAGATTGATGACAGTTGCACATAAATCTCAAGGAGCAAACAAACAGAAAGCCTCAAAAGGCAGCTTATTAACTTCAGGAAACAAAAAGTTTCTTAGGAGAGAAAATGTAATCCTGAGGCACTATAGGACTCAGATTCAATCATATTTACATGTTGTGACAGGAATGTAAACAGGAGATGCTGATTTAATAAAAATGGTAATAGAAGTATGAGGCAGGAGGGGGAGGGGAAATGGCAATAGATTAGTTAAATCTTAATGGGAAGTAAAACTCTAATCTACAGTAAGAAATCAATAGAGGGACTTCCCTGGTGGCACAGTGGTTAAGAATCCGCCTGCCAATGCAGGGGACACGGGTTCGAGCCCTGGTCCGGGAAGATCCACATGCTGCGGAGAAACTAAGCCTGTGCACCACAACTACTGAGCCTGCGTGCCACAACTACTGAAGCCCGTGCACCTAGAGCCTGTGTTCCCCAATGAGAGAAGCCACCACAATGAGAAGCCTGTGCACCACAACGAAGACCCAACGCAGCCAAAAATAAATAAATAAAATAAATCAATAGATAAAACCTAAAATAGAAAAATCACGGGCTTCCCTGGTGGCGCAGTGGTTAAGAATCTGCCTGTCAATGCAGGGACACGGGTTCGAGCCCTGGTCCGGGAAGATCCCACATGCCGCGGAGCAACTAAGCCCGTGCGCCACAACTACTGAGCCTGTGCTCTAGAGCCCATGAGCCACAGCTACTGAAGCCCACGCACCCTAGAGCCCATGCTCCGCAACAAGAGAAGCCACTGAAATAAGCCCGCGCACCACAATGAAGAGCAGCCGCCGCTCGCTGCAACCAGACAAAGCCCGCATGCAGCAACGAGGACCCAACGCAGCCAAAAGTAAAATAAATAAATAAATAAATAAAAAAGAAAAGCCACACATTTGTAGTATCTGCACATTGTGTAGAAGTGAGACAGAAGCAGAAGAAAATGGCCAACAAAGGTGAAAGTAAGCCTGGGGGCGGGGCGGGGCAGCTTTCTTCATCAGCCATGACATACTATTTGATTTTTACAATTATGTCCATGTGTTACTTTGATAAAAGTTAAATTTACTTAAAAAGGAGGGGAGGGTGTTTTGCCACAATAAAAAAAAAAGGAAAGGAAAGGAAAGGAAGAGGCCCCCCCCCCCCCCCCCCGGCATAACGACGTAATGCACCAAGGTGGACCCCCTTGCTCCGCTGAAGCCCGCAGGTGGATCCGGGCAGGTGGGCGGGGCTGTGGATGCAGAGGGCAAGGATGAGGGAGGTCCCAGGCTGATGTCAACGTGAGAAGCTAATCCTAGCTAATGGGTTCATCGCTCCGCCTCTCAGATGTCACAAGGGCCTTCAGCAGCTTCCTGCATACACTCCAAAAATATTCACTGGCTGCAGTCAGTAACTCTAAATCAGAAAGCAACTCCTGGGGGATGCAGCTTAGGGCAGCTACCCTGGAGAGGTGTTGGGAGGGGACGGTAGAGACCATTCTATCCTTGCCTTCCCCGGAGGGTCATCTGGGCCCAGAGCCTTCTCTGTTCTGTATTCCGTGTCACGCACAGGAGCTGGAGGGTGAGATTTGGGGGTGGGAGCGTGTCCGCACATGTCGTTTCTCATACATACACAGGTGTGCACAAGAGCCCACGGATGTGCGGACGTGCGCACATGTGAATGGTGTCTGGTTGGAGGGCTGCGAGTCTGTTCTGTCTGTTTTCACTCCCTGAACCCAGGAGCAGTACTGGGAGGCTTAGCTTCCGTCTCCTGAAGGTGTCTTTAGAGCTGGCCCTCACCCAGTGCTGTGTAGGCAGGGAAGTAAATCCTGAGAAACCCACTCCCCTGCTCTCTCCCTTGGCCTCCTCACATTTTTTCTTCTCCAGGATGCTATACATTCTCTCTCTTCTTTCCTTTGACAAACCTACTCTTAGGTGAGGCTCTGATGGGTTTGCATTTTGAAAAAGGACAAAGTGTTAAGCTAAAGGAATGAATTTTTAATGGTGGAATTTTAGGTCTTTTCCTCTTAGGAGAGGTTTTATTTGTTTTGGCTTTGGTTTGGTTTTGCCAGGGAAGCTTCCCTGTGTCCCTGGAGCCACCCTGAAGCCCCAGGCTCCCTCTTGGATGCTGCTGGACAGGTCATTCTCCCCACGAGTCACCAGAGCATTCCCTGGGGTGGGGGTCATTAGCTTCCTTTGGCTCTAAATGGGCCCCCAGCCAGGGAGGGTCTGCTCTCTGATCCTCTGCTCCACCTTCAGCCCGCCCCTTTCCCTCCTGCTCTGCCCTGGTACACCCTCCCCAGAGGGAGGTGAGGGGGGCTCTGGGGGCCAGGAGTGACTTGCACGCCCTCCCGAGGGGCAGGGGCTGGGCAAAGGGCACCCCAGCCACCTCTGAGTCTGTTTGACAGCTGTGACACCTGGGCGTGGCTTCCCTACCTCAGTCTGGGGCGGCAGCTGCCTTCTCTAAGCGGGGAGGCCTCAGCGGAGCCAGTGAAGGAATGAGTCCCTCACACACCCTCAGTCCCCAGCAGCCCACCCGGGGGCTCTGTGCACCAGAGTGGGCTGCAGGGGATGTACTGGCCCACCCCCCCCGCCCACTCTCAGAGCAGCCCAGTCGCGGGCTGGAGGTCAGGGAGGGAGACGTGCCATCTTTGGGTATGTGGCTGAGTCCCTGCTCCTCCCTGGACCTGGTCTCCTCATCCTCATTCTCCTGGCCCCGGGAGGCCCCCAGTGGAGCTGAGGGAGGGCTCGACACAGGGCGGGCATGATGGATCCTGGCAGCCCCCACTGTGGAGATCAGAACAGATGGCCGGGTCAGCTACCCGCGTGACCCTTCTGGTGGCTGTACCCAGAGCCTCGTCTCCTGGGGTGCCAGCATCACTGTTCTGGTCTCCCCAGTCTGTCCAGAGCCCCCAAAGGTCCGATGTGTGTTCAGTCACGGGGCTCCTTATGGGAAACCTTAGAGGCCTCCTTTTCCCATCACCCCTGCCCAGACCACTGGGTGTCAGGACACTGGCCTGACCTGCCGGACAAGCCTCGGCCTGAGCCAGAAGCAAGGCCGCCTGGCTCGGGTATCACTGCTGTCCCCACAGCTAGTGGGGAGGTTAGTGGTGACCTCCCTTATTCCTGCTGTGCTGCTGACCCCTGCTGGCCATCCTCACACACCTGGGAGGCCTCCCCTCCCCGCACAGGCATCAAGCGCAGGGTTTGAATACTTCCTGGGACGGGGGGCTCATCACCCCAGGCAGCAGCCTGCTCCAGGCAGAGATGCTTCTGCTTCTTGGACAAGTTCTTTGTAATGAGCTGAAGTCTGAATACTGGTTAATTCCATCTGTTTATACATTTTCATCATCCTCATCATTATCGATACTGTCTATGCACCAGGCACATTGCAAAATGTCGTTTAATCCTTTCAACACCTGTGAAGTTGGTGTCTATGTCATCCCCATTATATAGGTGGGAAACCTGAGGTCCAGAGGAAGTGTGTCACCTAAGTATGTCACACAGCCAGGAAGTCACAGAACCTGGGCTTCCAATCCAGAGCCCAGGCCCTTGCCAGCTGGGGATGTGCCCATCCCACCCCCACTGTCCGCTTGGCCCCTGTCTCCAGCTGTTCTTACTTCTCTGCCAGGCGCTGCTACCCCACATAAACTCACACCTTCTCCCCCAGACCCTGCAGCTGGATTAACTCCTCTTCCACGAAGCCCTCCCGAGACAGACAAGGGGTATGGAGGGAGCCCTCTTCCCCAGGTATCTTCTAAAAGTGAGAGGAGGAGAGGTGTCACATTCAGGAGGATTCCCATGGATCAAAAACCTTGTTTAAGGGCTTCCCTGGTGGCGCAGTGGTTGAGAGTCCGCCTGCCGATGCAGGGGATGCGGGTTCGTGCCCCGGTCCGGGAGGATCCCACATGCCATGGAGCAGCTGGGCCCGTGAGCCATGGCCGCTGAGCCTGCGCATCCAGAGCCTGTGCTCCGCAACGGGAGAGGCCACAATAGTGAGAGGCCCACGTACCGCAAAAAAAAACCCACCTTGGTTAAGCTTTAGCCAAGAGCTTCCCTGGTGTCATGCCATCTCATGTAGGGCAAGACCTTCAAACTCATCTAGTTCCATCCATCTATTCCATGTTAGCATCTCTGTTGAATGCCTGTGCAGCCTCTGCTTACATACCTCCAGTGATGGGGGGCTTATTACCTATCAAGGCAGCCCAAGGCTCAAAATAGCAAGGGCCTTCCTTCTCCTACAGAGCCGAGGTTTGTCTCCTTGAGGCTTCTGCTCGCAAGGCCCAGCCCTGCCCCTCAGGGGTCATCAGAAGTAGCCTAACCCTTCCCTTATGATGTTTGGAGCAAGGGACCATCTTCCTGCTGAATCTTCTCCCAGTCACAGCCAAGAGAGGGGGCCAGTAAGAGACCCCTCAGAGAAACTGGGAGGTGCTGGCCAGACAGGAGAAAGACATGTCACTCCCAATCCTCAGCTGAGCTGCCAAAACTCTGAGCCTGGCCCTGTCAGCTTTGGGGTGCAGGGTGAAGAGGGTTCTTGCAAGAAGTGACCTGAGTCTGCCCCCACCCCTACTTTGACCACTTTGACTTTGGGAAGTCCCAGGCCTGTCTCTTGCTGAGACGTGTTTGAAGGGAGAGGCTGCCTGGGGAGGCCCTGGCCATAGGAAGGAGAGACGGGCATGGGGGCCTGATTACCAGGTGGATAGCATGGAGGGCAGTTGGGCTTGAGCTGCCTGAAAGGTACCTACCCAACGGGACGGCCTGAGCACACGGAGCTTCAGACTCAGGTGCTCCGACTCACGGTCCCCGCTAATCTCCTCAATCCTGGGTGCTATACCTTTATTGATGCAGCCACAGACCGACCTCCCCATTGCTTCCCATAGAACTGACCATGATCCCTAAGCCCCCAGTCCCCTGCTGGGGACAGCCGCGGCCCCTTCCCCACCCCCAGGTCTGCACAGTCAGGTCTGTGGCCCTGAGTGCAGGCATTTCATTGCCTTCCTCCTGTGAGCCACTATTCCTCCCCCATTCCTTCATGCATGGAGGCAGGGCACAAATAAATAAATAAAACAAAATAAACATGCTTGTCCCTGTTAAGTTTCATCTCGTTAGATCCACCCCATCGCTCCGGCCAGTCAGCTTCCCTTTAGATCCCAGCTCTGTCATCTGACCTACTTGCCATCGTCCCCCACAGCTGTGTGGCATCTGCAAATTTGATAAAGTACATGGAGCGTGTTTGTCTCAGATGAAGCCTCCTCCCCCCATTGGGTGGCTGGAGCACAGCCGTGCATACATGCCTGTCCACACACACACACACACACACACACACACACACACACACACACACACACTTCCCTCTGTCTGGGTCCTGTCAGCCCTGTCCAGCCACCTTCAAGATCCTGGTGGGGACACTGGGCACCTGTGCACTCATTGTGCACTCATTGTGCACGTGTCCCTGTGGGGGATGGGCCACTCTGGGGACATCCACACCTTCTCACTCCACTGGCCACTCTTTAAACAGCCTCTGAGCTGGCCACGCCCTATCAGCCTCTTCCACCAAGCTTGGGGCAAGGCTGGCCAGCCAGCCTGGGTCTCGGCTCTCCGGGACGGCTGTGTGGTCCTCCCTCCCCTGCTAATCAGGCAGCACATCCTCCTCTAGGTTGTGGCTGTCAGTGTAGAGCCAGCCCGACTGCCTGGGGTGAGGACTCCTTCTCCCATGCGCCTGTTGTGCACGTCTCTCTGATCCTTCTCTTCAGGGGACCCCAGACCTTGTCTTTGGAGTAATTGCATAGCTGGAGTAGCCAGCTTGGAAAGATCCAGATCCTCACTGCAGAGCCTGGCAGACACTGCTTTAGCAGAACGAAAATAATCCCAGGGCCTAAACTGATCTTCCAGAATCTTCTAGTCCATTCCCAGCCTCCAGGGCGTAGAGGACTCAGGCAGGTTCCTCCTCCTCCCCTACTGCAATACCAGCCGTTCGTTCTTCCCTCTGGGCAGGTGGCAAAAGTTAGTCGGCTGTATCTGTCAGCTGATGTTAGTAACAAACACCCCCAGATTCTGGGTGGCTTATGCCAACATACAGTGATTTCTCACACTACTGCACTGTGGGTCCGCTGGGGATTCCGGTCCAAGCCGTCGTTGCTCCAGGACCCAGGCTGCAAGGCAGCCCCAGCAGCGGCACCACCGCAGAGGAAATGAGGCAGATCGGTACCAGCTCTCGAAGCCTCTGCCTCCTAAGGCCATTGCCACTTCCATTTCATTGGCTAAAGCAAGTCACATGGCCAGGCCCAATTTTCAAGAGAGTAGGGAAGTGTGATCTTTTTTTGTGGCAGGAATTTTGGCAAATGGCCTCAGTGACACCTCTGCATACTAGCCGTTCCTGTCCCTCAGTCACTGGAGTTCCCACCGTACCACTTGGATGCCAGTTCTCTGAGCCCAGCATGGAGTGCTCCTACACCTCCCTCCCTATGGTCTGTGTGCCCAGGATTTGGCCCTTGTCTCTCACATTTCTGCTCTACAGTGCGTGTATTTTCTCTCCTCTTCCGGTCTCAGTGTCCCACCCCTTCCTTTGAGAGGCCCTCCTCCCATCTCCTACCTTCAGCACAGGATGCGCCCTGGCCCAGGGGAGGCCCAGGTTCAGGTCTGAGCAGCCTCTGGTTCCATCCCCAGTGATTGGCTGGGAGGCGGGCCCCCCACTCATGTCTGTCTGAGCCCTTCCCATCTCTCCTTCCTTTCGATGTCCTCAGAGCAGTAGTAGCCAGGTGGAGGAGACCTCTGAGAACATGTGGCCACACCCAGGCCCTGATGCTCCCCCTGCACCTGGATGGAGCTGCTCTGAGACCCGCCCACCCCCGCCTCTCAGGGGACTGGCTTACATGAACCAATGCTTGCACTTTGTGTTGAAGTTTGTCTGTGTTTCTGTCACTTCTAACTGTAACACACACTCCTGGAGATATTGTCCATACCTGTATCTGTTCTATCACAAGCAACCAACCACCCGAAACTTAGTGATTTTGTGTGATAAAATTTCATAGAAACACACACGAAGCGCATGTCAAACTGGTGAGACCTAAATAAGGTCTGTGCCTGAGTTAACAGTATTGTATCAAGATCAGTTTCCTGGATTTGACAATGTACCACGGTTCTGTGGGGTCATTGGAGGAACTGGGTGAAGGGTACAGGAGAAATCTCTGTACTATTTAAGCATCTTTTCTTGAGTCAAAATATTTCAGATGAAGAAGTTACAATAATCATACAGACTTAGTAGCTTAAGACAACACCAGGCGTTTACCCCTGATCCACTGATGTGCCAGAAGCTTCTGGATTTGCCCCTGGGGTCTGGTCCAACCTCCTTACTTGGGATGCGGGGATGGAGGCTGGAGAGGGTCATGGGTTTAGGGGCAGAGCTGGACTCCCAACCCAGGGCTCACCCCACGTTACCCCAGGGAAGCCCCAACCTCACGCAGGGCCACTTTACCAGTCTGGCATCGCTGCCTGGGATTCTGCTTCGCACATGTTGGTGTTTGCAATCAGAAAGTTCAGCGGCCCTTCCAGTGTGCTTAAATT
Organism: Delphinus delphis; assembly: GCF_949987515.2. Classification (NCBI taxonomy): domain Eukaryota; kingdom Metazoa; phylum Chordata; class Mammalia; order Artiodactyla; family Delphinidae; genus Delphinus; species Delphinus delphis. The sequence goes on along the minus strand of NC_082692.2, from coordinate 40,467,643 downwards.
AGTCCCCATGAAAACCAAATCATTTCATTTGCAGAGAAGGGCTTAATTGCAAGGGGAATGAGGCAAAGGGAATTCTGTTGCCTGTTTTCATTGGAGAAAATTACTGTACTTTCCCCTGTCTCCTTACTAAACAGAAGCAGCTTAGAAATCGGGCTGTAATCACCAGTGATACCTCTGCCACCCTTTCTTCTCAGAGCCTGCTCAGTAATTCCCCTCTCCTGAGACCCTGCTCTGAGCTGTTCTTGCCTGTCTGCCTGGCTTGAGCAGCCGGTTCCAGCCCTGGTGCTGGGTAGCACCTCCCCGGTTTGGCTGGAGTCTCACCTCACCCCTGTGATGTTGAGAGGATCGCCCGAGATGTCACAGGGGCCTCAGCCAGGGATCGGCCCACACTCTTGGCAGGAAGAAACATCTCATCACTTTCTTTCGAAAACACATGAAATCTGCTCCAAGCCCCCACTCACTGGGGCTGCAGAGAAGTCACATTTCGGATGAAGGGCATCCCCAATCGATATCTTACACAAATCCTGGGGCTCGTCTGCTTTGCTGCCTGGCAAAAGGTAGGGGACCTGGACCATCTTCACCACAGCTCCTTCTGTCCTAGGATGCTGTGGACCGGCAGGTCCTCGAGGCTCTGTTGGGTGTCCCCCAGGAGGAACTCCAGCAAACAGACCCCCTCCTGTCTGGGGAGGCTGGTTCCCTCTCTGCTTCTCTGCCCAAGAACCCCACCCTGGCTCTGATAGTCCAGCCCGATTCCCACTGTGGCCAGTGTTTCCCTGGGGAGGGGCTATGGACCCTTCAGGGAGCCAGGTGACAGGCTGGTAACCTGCAGGGGGCAGGTGCATGAAGAATTAAAATATGTAGCACGTCTCGTGTTAAGAGAGAAATCCAGGAGGACTGGGCCCTAGAGGGTGTGCAGGGTGGGAGGGCAGCTACAACTCCCCACGGGGATGGTGGTCTGGAGGAGGGAGGGAGCCACGTGTAGCTTGGGGGTGGGAGGGATCAGCAGGGTGGGTGGAACAGCTAGCACAGAGGCTCAGAGGCAGGAGTGGGCCTGGTCAGGGCGAGGGTGGCAAGGTGCGTGGCCCGAGTCCGGGGAGAGTGAGAGGGCAGGTCAGAGGAGCCTCCCAGAGCCTCTGTGAGGTCCTGGCTGTTTGTCTGGAATGAAGTGGTTTTATTCTGTTCCGGCAAACCCACAGCAGCACAACAGATCTGAGAGCGGCTTCCTCTTCCTTTCTTTGGAGAAGGGAAGAGAGCTGGGCTGTCTGGGTTCAAACCCCGGCTCCATTACCTTCCTGACCTCGCCACGCCCTCAGTCCCCCCACCCCCACCCCGCAACCAGGGCAGGTAACAACAGCACCTGCGGCATGGGGCCATCCTGAGGCTTCAGTGTGCTACGGTGAGCACGCTATAATGCTATCCTGTGTTGAATAATTTTATCATGTCTTTTAAAAAAAAAATTTTTTTTTTTTAATTTTTTGGTTGTGCCACGCAGCATGTGAAATCCTAATTCCCTGACCAGGGATCGAACCTGTGCTCCCTGCATTGGAAGCACAGAGTTCCAACCATTGGACCGCCAGGGAAGTTCCTATCATGCCCTTCTTAGTAACTTCCCCTGCTACAGGGATAAGTTGACTGGCCCGAGGTCCCTGCCAATAAAGGGCAGAGTTGGTCCTGAGAATGCCGTGTCCCCACCCCCAACCCCCTGGAAACATGGCAGCACCAGGCAGCATCGTGCCCCCCACTCACCCCTTTGCCTCTCTTTTCCCGGGCGCATCATGGGACCCGCTGTCCAGATTCTCTTCTTCTCTCTTGAGCTTTCTCTGGGGATGGGGGTGCAGAAGTTGGCCTGGCTGCCCAAGGAGGGCTGTTTTGGAGCAGTTGGGTTGACTTCCTGCATAACTGCTCCCCTGATCCCTCCTTTTGGGGGCGGCTGACAGGATAATGGATTTGAGTCCACACACCTGCCTCAACGAAAGGTTTTTTTTTTTTGAGGCTCAAAGTCAACGGTATATTAATTAAGGGGGAACAGCTGCTACAGCAGTTCTTATGATAAGTCAGTGACAAATGGCCGCGTTTACCTTTTTCCCAAGCAGAGACTCCGGAAGGTGGCCTGGAGCTCCTGGGTGGACGTCCACGGGCAAGATGTGTGGGGTCTACCTCTCCCTCCCTCAGCCCTCAAGCCTCTTTATTGGTGCCCCCCGAGTCCGAGAGGGCCGTTTGTCACCGAGGAAGACAGGGCTGCAGCTTGTGGAGCCTTGGAAGGGACTGGGCGGAGCAGCAGAAACTTCTCAACAGTGGCCCCCACCCAATGATGCCCTCAGACCCCTTCCTCGGGCAAATCCCACCACCCCACGCTGTTCCTTCTGAAATCAGAGTCGCTGAAAAGGGGGCTTGGCCCTTCAAAGCTGAGAAAGGGTGCAGAGTTGAGCCGAGACGCCTCGCTTGGGGCTTTTGTGCCAGGCGCTCTCTACCATAAAGGAAGAGGCTGGACATTGGGGGCCTTTTGTTATTTCTTTATTTTGATCTCCCTCCTGCTGTCCAAACAGCATCACAGAAATAGAGCCTTGCGTTAACTCCCTTCTCAGCTTAAAATGAAACACGGCAGCGCGAAAATCTTGTACTGAAAACCAGAAAAAGGGAAGATGGGCTCATTTTTTTCTGAGTTGTGTTTCTGGGTCCTTGACTATCAATTTACCCACCGAGTTTCCAGCTAATGGGAGGACAGCAGGATGGCGCTCACGTAGCAGTAGGACCTGTGTGGACGGGCCGGCAGGGTGGTGGAGCAGCCTTCCTCCCAGGCTGAGAAAACGAAGGCCCTGCCGCAAGGGGTGCGGACCCCCAATGCCAGCAGCTCGCCCGCTGTGCCCCCAGGGTAGAGGCAGTGCTGGTGGAGAGCAGCAGGACCCCAAAGCACTCCCAGCAAACCCCTGCCTCCACTGCAGGTGGGGGACCCCCACGTGTCCCCCGGACTGTGCTGTTCTCCCCAGTGACCGACCCAGAGGAGACAAGTCTGCCATCGATGTCAACCTCCTGCCTCCCGGGAGACACCGTCAGCTGCCGAGGCCTCGTCCAACCTCACCTGCCTCTTCCTTCCTCCCCCTCCCAGGGCTGGTGCCGAGCACCTCCAGGAGCCTCTGGGGCCTCGAGGAAGGCAGAAATGGGGCGGGAGGAAAGAGGCTCTATCAGCCCCCACTCCTTGCCACCCACAGGAACCAGGCGTGCATCTTGCGAGTTCACCCTGCAGGGGAGGTCGTCACACCGTGTTATAAACGTGGAAACCAAGGCTCCGAGGTATGTGGTTTGCCCGAGAACCCGTCACAGGGAGGCCGCTCCCACCTTCTCTTCCAGCTGACCTCTCCCAGGCCAGCGCTTAATGACTCAGGACGTTGCCTCTCCTTACACATTGCTTTGAGGGAAGAGGAAAAGAACCACGGACGAGAAACACATCCATTTTTAATAAATAGTTTATTTATCCAACAGTTTCAGCCCTGACAGTGAAGCCTGTTGCAGTTTCTTCTTCTGGCTGGAGCCTGATTATGAGACTGTTGCGTTGCCACGGCGCCGGCGCTCGGATTCCGGCCCCGCCGATCACCCAGACATCAGAGGAAATGAGAGAGAGTATTGCTCAAATGAGAGAGACTGGCGCTTTATTAAGGAAACAAAAAATACCAATAAGACCAGAGAGAGGTGCTTCATGCCTTTTGGAAGCAGCTGTTCCGTCTCCTCGGCTCGCCCCCTCTCCCGCCCGTCGCGGACGAGAACTTGTGGAGATGCTGCTCTAATGGAGAGGCTCCCGGCCCTTAACTAATAAGGTCCCCGCGTAGGTTTCCGGAGGTCGCTCCGCCTGTTGGGGAGGCTCTGGCGGGCGGGCGAAGGTCCGCGCAGCGGGGTCACTCCGGTGGCCGGCAGAGGGAGGAGATGCGGCCGCACCCAGCATACTGAAACCACTGGCTGAAGTTCCCGCCAAAGTGCGTGGGGTGGGGAGGCGTGCTCGCCGTAAACGAGGCAATCTTCGCCCATTGGAAGTGCGAGGATCCCCAGGTCCTGGAGCGCGATCCAGTGATGCGCCGTGGCTGCAGGCCTGGACTGGGGAGGCTGCCTCCGGTGGGGCCGCCCAGATGGGGGCTGGCGGCGGCTCGACCCTCCTCTCCGCTCTGGGGGGCACATTGTCGCCGACTCCAGGCTCCTCCTGGGGCAACCCTAGCTGCTCATTCCTCCCGACCTGAGGCCCTGTATGTCCGGGGCCGCGTGTCTAGACAGTTCTCCTACAATACTTGTTCTAATTTCTAGCACCTTACCCCTCCGGGGTAAGAGGCCCAATCCAGCTAGAGAACAGGCTTTCTCCCCTCACCCTTGAGCTCCCAAGTAACACCCCCCGAAGGCACATGACCAAGCTGTTCCCCAACCCCTGCCGTCCCAGCCACCACCCCGACCCACCTCCCACGGGCGCGGGGCCCACCTCCCTGCCGCGTGCTCCACACACCCAGCTGCACACTTGCTCTGCAGGGGCTCACGGCTGCTGAGCTTTTATCTTTCCATGAAAAACCCTTCTCCCCTTTCTGCCAGCAAAATGGGGCAGAGAGGATCGGACCAACGCAGAGGGCAGCTGCCCACCTGGCCTTCTGCCCTGGCCTTTCGAGGAAGCCCACGCTTTCCTTCTGAAAGCTCGTCTCTGAAGAGTCTCACAGAGACACCTTTGGAACCAGGGTCAGGAGGAGGGTGATAGTCAAGGCAAGTGTGAACTCAGCACCAGCAGGATGGTGGCCCTCTCACGCCCCTGGAGGGGACTGGCCGGGGACAGGCTGATTGGGAACAGGCCCCGCCCAGGGTTTATCGCTCTGAGTCAGAGAAGGAAGAGGGCTTAGTCCATCTCCACACCAGCATGTCTTCTCCGGCCACGCGGTGGGACTCTGTCTGGATCCGGGATTCGTTGGAGGCCAGGAACTCCACGGCCCGGTCCCAGACCCGCTTCATGCGTCTCCTGCAACGAGGGATGGGGGTGCAGGCTCAGCAGCAGGCAGCGCCCTTGGCCGCTGTGCCCAGCGCTGCCGAGAGAGGCAGGCTGGTCTCTGGATGCCCTTTGTACAAAAGGGGGCACAGAGCTCCAAGATCCCACACAGAACTTATCTGTGGGAAGAAGAGCGGTCAGGTACTAACTGGACTCCTGCAGAGGAGAGAAATTTCTTGGGCCCCCGAGAAATGATTCCTCAACATTCTCTGCTCCAAAAGCGTTCAATTAAAGTGAGCTGAAAGGGGCTGGAGCCCCCCCCACCCCCACCCCCACAGGTGTCCAAGTGGGAAGACTCTTGCTGGGACCCATTACTGCTACAGCCCAGCTGGGCAGCACCCCCCTCCAGTGCAGGCTGCATTTTAATGCCTCATGTGGGCTAATTAGAGTGGCCACTGGGCTGTTGAGTCCAGACTCCACAGCACTTCAGGGGATGGGGATGAACTAGGCATCCAACCGGGGAGGCCAAGACGCTGGAGCTGCTTTTGAAACCTGAGCCACCAGGTAGGGCCCCTTCGCAGACACCAGAGTTCCTGCTCTGCCGGATCCCTGGGGCCTTGCACCCCCTCGGACAGCCCCCTATTTCCTCGTTCCCCCTCCAAACTAGACAGCAAGATTCCAGGGCAGTGGGGGAGGGCTGCTTTGACACCTACACTTCGGTGAGCCCCGGCCTCCTGTCTGACTGCAGACCACTCCCCAGCGCCCACACGTGCAGAGCGAACATGGGTACGTGTGGAAGCAGGGGGTTCCGCTGGGAGTGCGCAAATGGAGGGAAACTCCCAGGGTGGCCCATGTGTCAGGAGGCAGAGTGGGGTGGTGGGGCTTTCTTCCCCGGGCGGTGAGGTCCTGCTGCCAACCAAACCCCACGGCTGTTTAGCAGCCCCCACCCGGCTGGTCTGGCCCTGGCCACACAGGTCCTGGGGGCTGAGCCCCTCACACCGGGTCCCTGAGGGGGGGGCATTGGCACTGTGTGGGGGCCGCGGCCTCATCCCCAGCCCCCTTCCCAGGCCGCCCGTTACCAGGTGATTACAAGCCGCCCCCATGTGCCTCCCTGGACAAGCTCTTCAGATCTCCCCCAACCTCCCACAAGCGGGCCCTCACCCACAGGGCAGTATGCCCACGCAGGGCCCAAAGGAGCTGATGGGTCCTTATGAGTCGAGAGCTTGGCTACACTGACCGGGTGGCTGAGCCTCCTGGGTTCACGGACAGGGGTCCAGACCCTGTGGGGCAGCTGCCCGCCTGCAGTCTCTGCTGATGCACAGAAGCCGAGGTGTGGTGGCTCAAGCCCCCGATAAGCTGCAGTGCCACTTCCTGCTCTTATTAAAATGACCATGCGTGCTGCCCTTTGATGAGGGCTCAAGTGCTCCGTGCTGCCTCGGTGAGGTGGGAGGCCACCTCTCTGACATCCTGCTCCCCTTTCCTTAAGACCTGCCACTACCTAGTGGCAACACATCTTCCTTATGCATCTTGTCTTCTTTCTCCCCAGAACCAATGCTCCAGCAGGGCAGGGATTTTTGCTTCTTCCTCTCCCTGTCTCTGCATGACCCAGTAGAGTGTGGCATGCAGTAGGTGCTCAATAAACATTTGTTGAGAAAATGAATGAATGATGGCCTCTCTTCAACACAGCCCTCTGCAAGGCAGTGGGATTATCTGTGTTACAGCTCAAACAGGGCGTTACCCATGGTCACATGATGATGAATTCTGGCGGGTCCAGGAATTAGGGGGGAGTCTGGATCTACCAGTGGCCTCCCCTGAGAGCTGGAGGGCTGTGTGCCAGACTCATGCTGGGGACCAACAGCTAGCACAAGCCCCACACCGTGGTTGGTCTGCTCTAAGCTTCCTGCCTGCCACTGTCCCGGGGGTGGGGTGGGCATGAGAGTTATTAAGCATTTTCACGTTTAAAAGGGGCCCTTAAATGCTCTACTCTTCCAGCTCCTCTTGGGTTGACAGAACAGGGTGACCTCGACCACAGAGCCTGGCACTGGGAACACAGAAGTGGCACCAGCCCTGGGTCTCTGAGCAGGGTCTTAACCTCCCTGTGCCTCAGTGTCCTCATCTGTAAAGTGGTGTCCTCAATGTACTCCCTCCAAGGGCCATGCTGAGGGTGGAGTGAGTGAGCTGCACCTGTGCAGGGCTCGGAGCAGCGCCCAGCTCACAGCGAGCACCCAGCAAGGGTGAGCGCTTAGCACCATCCGGAGAGGGTGGCATCTGGCCAGAGACTGTGGCAAAGTCTGAGGTGACCCCGCAGTGGGCCCTGCTGGCTGCCTCCTGGGACTCTGTCCCCCGACTCTACCCTACTCCTGGTTTTGTCAGGGATCTACCCAGCATCCGCAGCCCATTTGGAAGGTGGTCCTGGAGTCGTGCATGAAAACGGCCTGCCAACCCCTCCCATGAGCCATGCACCCGGGAAGCTGACCCCATTCACTGCTGTGAAACCATGTTTCCAACTACGTGAGTGTGCCTTTGTGCATGGAAACTAGACCATGATACCTTAGATAAGATGTGTTTCTGACTGTACACCATGGTTAAAAATGTTTGAAAAACAATCTCTTCCTCCTTGCCAGTGACTGATTCAAGAATAGACAAGTAACCAATTCTGGCCAGTGGAGCCTCAAAGAGGTGTGTCCCCGGTGGCTTCTGGGAATGTTTTCCCTTGCTCATGAGAGCAACAGGTAGCCCATCTCTCCCCTGCTGGTTGTTGCAAGGCAGGTGTTGCTCCGGCTAGCTGCTGGCCACCATCCTGTGACCACCAGGAACTCCAGCCAGCCAACAACATCCAGAGAGCAGGACCATGAGAATCACAGAGCAATGGAATCAGAGCCCTTAATGTTCTGTGCCTGGACTTCCATTCATGGAAACCCATCAGGTCCTTCCCTGCAAAGCCCCGCGGGGAGGGGAGGGGTCGGGTCCTAGGGTTGCTCCCCAAAGCACCCCAAAGCGCCATCTCTACAGAGGAGCGGGACCGTGCTTCTGTACCTCTTGTCTGCACTCTGCCTCAATAAGCTGATGGCAAGAGGTGTGGATGGCGCCCCACCTCCCGCGATCCTGGGGCTGAACTGCCCCCCTCCCCACATGACTGACTCGAGGCTCTGGGCCTCCTTCTGCGGCACTCAGTGGGGTCCGACCCGGGTCTCACCGGCTCTGTGGCGGGATCAGGGTGTCACGCACGTGTAGGATGCCCACGTATGGGTAGCGCTCCATGTCCTGCTCCCAGTCCACGTAGTGGTCCTGGACCACATCTGCAGGACAGAGGGCACTGTTTAGGGTGAGGACCCTCTAGCAGGAGCCAGCAGCCCTTTCACTGGGGGCCACGCACCTATAATCTTCTTCACCATCTCATACATGGCCTGCTCTTCCTCTTCCAACTTCCGCCACCGGTATTTCAGGAGGATCAGGAGCCCCCACAGAAAGGCCAAGCCTGGGAGGGAACACAGCACTGTTAATCATGCACACCACCTTCCCCGGCCAGGCGCCCACTGGCTGTCTCACCAGGGCAGGTCACTGCGCTGGAGGCTGAGGGGGTTTGAGTACCTACTGTGTGTCAGACCCAGGGCTAGCAAGCAGGAAACGAAGGACTGGGAAATGCAGAGGGAGGACAGGCTATTAAGTGATCATCTTCCTCCCACTGGCTGTCACCACAGAGGCCTCCCGAGCCGTCTGGATCTCGGCTCCTCCCAACCTCATTCTGGGCTTTCATCTCCTCCCTTGTGAACCAGAACACGGCGTTTCATACATATATACATGCCGGGGCCTTTGTATTCCAGATGCTGCTGCCGATAATGATGTCTGTGCCTGCCGGCGTGGGGGAGGGAGCCGTGTGCACGCCCAGACGACCTGTGATTTGTAACCCAGCTCTCTCTGCAGAGCTGGTGGTTTCTGTGTCACGGCCTTTGGCCTTCAGAGACACCCCGAGGCCTCTGCTCAAAGGCAGCCCCTCAGGTCGGGAGACTCTGCTTTGCCGCTCAGCACCCTGGGCCTGCCTGCTTTCACTGGGCGTCTGTAGCTCCTGAGGAGGTGCTTACATTGTTCAGGGAGTAAAATTAGGCCAAGCTCCTGCTGGGTCTCCCCCTTGGAGCGGCCTGCGGTCTGGGGTGCCGGAAAGGACAATGCCCACCTCCAGCCCAAGCCAGCACCCTCTCGGGGATGCTGATGACCCCCGGCCCCAAATCCAGGATGTCTTCTAGTTATCTTCCTGCTCCAGCCACCCAGTCTCCAAAGGGAAAGACGACCCGGGGCAGAGGCTGACTGGTTCATCTCCTCAGTTTCGTTAGACAGACCTCAGGTTCACTAGACAGAAACGAACTCCGAGAGACCGCATCACCCATGCCCAGGGTGTTGCTGAGCTGGGCTCCCGGGAGGCGCAGTGGGAGGGGCAGGGTGACACAGTGATGGGACTTACACCAGAAGAAAATGAGCACATTGGTGACGGCCGTGAGCAGGGCGCGGCTCAGGCGGCAGCCGACACCCATGCGGGGGCGGGCGGACTCCAGGCAGACCACCTTGTCCACCGTGGTCACCAGCTCGGACGGGTCTTCCCCTTTCAACCTGAAACAGGACACAGGGCTGCAGACACGTTCAACAGCTCTGAGGAGCCGCCGTACAAGCCTCACTATCAGCAGGAGGAGGAGGAAGGCGGGGCTTTGAGGTCTCCACTTGCTTATAAAAAGGACTCGCTATCCTGGTTGCACTCTTTCCAGAAATTTCCCACGTTAGCTACTTAGAAAGAATAAAACTTTAAAGACGGCAGCAGGCTTGAACCCCTGCCGCTGAAGTGACGCCTCCCTCTGTTGGGCGGAAGATTAAAGTGTAAACTGGATGCCCCCCTCCCAGCACAGAGAAATGGAAATGTTTACGGAATCACCGGCTTTGTGCAGCACAGCAAGAACAGAAACAGAGTCTGGGAGGGGGTGCCTTTCCTCGGTGATGAGGAGGCACATAAGCTGTTTACGGGCAGAGACCATGGGGTGCCGTGAGACTCAGGAGCAGGAACACCGCCAGGCTCCTGGAGGCCAGACCCCAGCCCCAGAGAGGAGGTGTCAGGACGCGCGGGGACGCTGCCGACACTCCGCCTTCTGCCGGCGAGGCAACAAGCTCCTGGTCTGGACTGCACAGCCGAGTGGCTGGTGCCCAAACTGTCCGGATTTCTCATGACCCACTTTTTTTTTTTTAAATTGAAGTATAGTTGATTTACAACGTTGTGTTAATTTCTGCTGTACAGCAAAGTCTCACGACCCACTTCTAACACTGGTCGTGGGAGCCAGGCTCAGCTCCCCACAGGCCACCCTCCTCAATGGGAAAAGGCAGCGTCATCATTCCTCTGCGTTAGCAGCTTCAGTGCACGCTGCCAAGGATAAAATCCGTGTTTTCTGCCTTTCCAACACACAGGAAAATCGCTCAGCCACTCAGGGAAGCTTCTTTTTTTTTTAAGCCAAAGAATTTGAATCGTGCCACGCATCCAGTCATCAAGTTTTAGGCTGAGCTGCCCGAGGGGCTTCTGCTGGATGCACTGCTGATGGAATCAGTAATTTGGGCAGATAGAGAGGAAGAGAACAAAACCCTAGAGTGTGCTTTAACATCAGCAGCTGTAACCGGAACAGAGACCCCGACAAACCCTGAAGGGTGGGAGGGGGCGATGAAGCGAGTGTCTCTCCAGCAGGGGACTCCGGTATCAGGCAGTGGCTGGTGCCCACCCGCCCCTGGGCCGAGCAGCCAGATAGGACCTTTCAGGAAGGTGAAGGGCACGCTGTCTCTGCTAACTGTGCTCACCAGAGACAGAAACAGGTGGAACTGCCCAGCTGGAATAAAACCCAGTCTTTCCTTTTGCAATTTCCATACTGAGTGAAACCAACATTCAGAATCATTTCATCTACAAATGAAAACTAGTACCAAGGAAAGGAAGTGCAAAAAAATGCCATCTCCAGCAAACTGTGCGGGGCCCGTGAAGGAAGGGGGCACAGACTGAGTTACCTGAAACAGGTTTAGCTGGACTGCCAGGCGATCACCCTGACACCTGGATTTTTGTCTCATTTTGAAACTGCTCCTTACACTGCATTCCTAATGCCTCTCCTTCCGCTGCCCGGCTTCAGACCTGGCCCAAGATGACTTGGTTGGGAGACCTGCCCTTTACCTCCCGGCCTGAGACACCTTGATGGGCGATGACAGGGCCTCAGGTGCTTCCGGACGCCCCGCCCACACTCACCAGATGCCCACGTCCTTGTTACTGTTCAGTATCCAGGTCAGTGCCGCTTCAAACTTGGCGGAGGAGCTGCCGGTCACATTCTGTGGGAGGGGGCGGGAGATTAGTCCTCCATCTGGGCGGAGCAGTTGGGGCGATATTATTCTGCTGCTAGATTAAGGAAGCCCTCTCCATGTCCTCCGCCTGCCCCAAAGCCCTGTTCTGCTAAATGCCCAGCAAGCTGGCAGGAAGGAAGTCTGTAGCTGATGATACCAGGGAAGAGGCTATAACCAGAGGAGGTGATGCGGAAACACACACAGGAAAACAATGCAGGTCTGAGACAGCAGAAGCATGTAATTTTCTCAAGGACTGAAGCACCAGGCCAGAGAGCTGGCAGCTCATCTGCAGTGAGATGAAAGAGTGTCGGGGTGGGGGCCCTGCAGCCAGTCCCGGCTGTGTGGCCTTGGGCAAGTCCCTCCCCTCTCTAGGCCCCAGGTTCCTCATCTGTGAAATGAAAACTGGACGAGGTGACCCCTTAGGTTTCTGCCAGTTCCAAAAATCTGTAATTCTGTCATACTGAGGCCACACCGAAAATCAAATGGACTCAGAGCAACCCAGACGGTAATCCTGAGGGGAGAGAATGACAGGTTAAATGTCTTAAGGCTGCTGAGAAGGGGGGAAAAATGAGTCAAAGGAAGGGCAAGTCACAGGGCCACTTAAAGAAGGGGCAGCGGCAGCAGCCCACACCGCTGGTCAGGGAGCAGCAGGTCAGGAACGAGCTGCGGCAGGCCTGGCTCTGGCTCACCGCTCACCTTGGGCCCAGTCACCCCATCATTGCCTTAACTTAAGGTAGCCTAACACTCAACTGAATTAAAACAATTTTTTTTTTTAAAACAAGGGAAAGCAAACACAAAACAAAAAGGGAAAAAAACCCCCGCAGGGCTTGAGGGATCAATACAAAAGCACCAGGACCTCCCGGGAACGGAGCGCACTGCAGCCTACTTACTGCTATATATTCCTGGGCTTCCATTACAGGAATGCATTTGCTTTTTAGTTTCTCTGGATTTCCACATTCAAAATTACCTAGGAGGGAAAAAACACACATTCAAGTACAAAGAAGAGGTGAAAAAGATTTACCCTGAAACCAACTAAAAACTGCAGCAAAAAATCAAGCCATCAGCTCTGATGTGGAACATGTGGCCCGGCGGCTCCAGCTTCTGTGGGGCATCTTCACTCTGCAGCAAGATCAAAAGCCACTTAGCTTGGATCGATTCCAGATCATTAAAACCTGACCTGCAAAGCAGTGCAGCGATTTGCATTAAATGACTAAAAAGCTGCCCAATACCAAGGTCCGTTTGCAACTGATCCCTAAAAGGATCAGACAGGCAGCTTCGGAAGGCACTGGGATGGCACTATAAATAAACGCAGCCTGGGAAAAAAGAAAGGCAGGGAGGCTGTTGCATTGCAGGGATTTTGACCCATGACACAGGCAGGTGACCTAGAATGCCAGGTTTTGAGGGGCCCTAGGGAGGGATGTCCAAAATGCTCCGTGGAAGAAGGGGTGTCTATGTGCTGGGGCCCCGATATGGTGCTCCAAAGCTCTCTTCTGAGCACCCTGGGTGGCTGGCTCCCACCTAGGATGGAGCTGGGAGCCTCCCCCTTAGTCCTGCCCAGGCTCCCAGGCCTGGCCCAAGACCCAGCCCCTCTGAAAAGCCCCCAGCCCTAGGGGCCTCTTGTTTAGCCAAATCGGCTGGACTTGGGGCCCTGCCACAGCCCTCGGCTCTTGATTACCCACGGTGGCTCACCCACCAGGTGCTGCTTCACCACTAGACCCCTTGGAAGCAGGGACAGTGCAGGGCTGGGGTCGTACAAGATCCTTCACCCCCATACACGGCCTGACTGCCCTTGACCTGGCACAGCCTGGGGGCTGCGATGGCCAGTCTGTGCGTGTGCTGGGGAGGGAGTGGCTGAAGATAATATTAAAAAAATCCTGAGAATGAACTGAAGCCTGCCCCTCACCCCCTAACACAGCCAAATCCTCCTATTTCCAAGTTGATCTCGTCCTTCTGGGTCCCCTGAGAATCAGCTGGCTTCTCCCGTGCTCCTGCCCCACCCAGATCACCCTGCCCTGCTTAGGCCTTCCAGGACCACTGCCAAGGTCTCCTGGTTTCCTCCTCTCCCCTTTCTCATCCATGTTTGGTCAACAAAGCTTTAAAACGATTCTGCTTAAATTGACACCGCTCCACTCAAACTGCTGCCACATTTGCCTCCCTGGCACCTGGCTCTCCGTCCATCACTCCCCTGCTCGAAAGCCTTCCCGGCCCTCACTGCCTTCAGAAGGGACTCCCAGTGGCCTGGCAACCATGGCCAGCCAGGGTGGGACTCAATTGGCCTTTCCAAACTCCATTCCCTCTGTTTCTCCTTCCTTGTGAAGCTGCTTCCATCTCTGACCCTATAATTTCCTGCCTCTCTGGCCCCACCTTTCCCCCACAAATACGTAACTAATCCCACCCGGGCTTCAAGGCCTGGCACAGATGCCGCCTCCCCTGTGACGCTTTCCTGACTACTCTAGCTAAAAGGCATTGTGCCTCCCAGAAGTTCTGGCCTCTTGGTTCTCATCCAATGGCATTTTATACCACTCAGTGGTCAGGGGGGTAGGTAGCCTATCTCTTCTACTAGACCACAGGCAGCCTGTGGGCAGGATTCTGGGCTGAGTCGCCTTGTGTCCTGCAAAGGCCAGCCAGTGCCCTGTCCATAGCTGACCTCCAGCAGGAGGTGGGGGGAGGGAGTGTGGCTGAGTATAGAGCCTGCACGGCCCTGCGGCCTGTCTCACTGAGACGCATACCCTCAAGGCTGCCCCTGCCTGGCTTGTGGGAAGACGGTGGGTACTAGGCCCCTTGATGGCATGAGCCAGGACCACACAAGGAGGGTGGGATGGAGGAGAACTGTCTACTAGGATCCACGGTTTAAGAGCAGAGCTTCTCGACTTTATATCCTGGGGGACTTAGTAAAATTCAGACTTTGATTCAATAGGTTTGAGATGGGACTAAGATTCTGCATTTCCAGTAAGCTCTCAGGTGACACTGATGTTGCTGGACCCTGGACCACAACTGAGTCACAAAAGTTTCAAACACCCCCTCAGGCCAGAATTTATATGCCAAGCACCTGGGCCACAGATGACTGTGATGCTCTGAGCCCCAGCTCCTACCTCTCCTCCGAGGAGCTCACAGAAGCCTCCCTGACCACCCCAGTCTCCCAGCAGTCAGGAGGGAGGAGGCGGCAGAGCTGAGGCCCACAAGACTGGCCCCGAGGACTGAGGGCCCAGTACAAGTCCACCCAACCTTGACTTCCTGGCGACAGCCTTAGACAAGGGTTGGCCCTACAGGTGAGAGGCGCCCCTTGAACCTCCCACAGACTGACGTCTGGTTCTCGAGTCGAGTACACTTAACACAGGCACAAGCCCTGAGCCGTCACCCACGTCATCCGTGATTTGGAGAGCCTCCTGGATGCCAGGTGTCGGGCAGGACACAGTATAATGCAGGTGCCATCTCTGGCCTCAAGGAACATGTTTACCAAAGAAAACAGTGGGGGGAGCCTTCTGGATGGAGGAGATTTCAGGGGGGCATCTAGAGAACAGCACTTCGCTTTCATTTGGTTAAGAAAAGACAGACCCAAGATCATTCAGTCAGATGGGGAGACTGAGGCCCTGAGATGTCAGGGACTTGTCTGGTGTCCCACAGCCAGATGGGGACATGGGATACTAGGGCCCAGGAGGGCGGGCCGGGCCTGAAGGTGCTTGGCCCACCGCTCAGACCGCTCCACCTGCAGAGGCCTCTGCACCGAGCTGGGCCGACCACCTGGTACAGGGAGGCCCTCCAGGTTGGGGGACCCAGACTCTGAGAATACCTGAGGCCTGGGCCCTTCCAGTGCAACACGGACCCCTAGAACATTAGGTGGGGGGCATCCCAGAGAAGGGGGCACATCCGCTAAAAGGCCTATGCACGTGCCAGGACCCCTGGGATCCTTCAGGAACCTATGCGTTTTGCCCAGATGCAAGGCTTAGACAAGATGCGCCTGTGGGGAGGCGCGGAAGGGGAGACTGGGCTTCTGAGCGTGTCTTCTGGGAGATGACACGGCATCTCAGCCCACAACCCGCTCATGGGGAGTCTTGGGCCTCGGGAGACCTACTCACCCGCTTGGATGGCCAGGAAGTTGTACAGCTCGTGCAGCACCTCCAGCAAGGCCGCCTTCTGCTTGGCCTGACAGAACTGGAAGGGCACGGGACAAGCGGTCAGCAAGGAGGGGTGGGTGAGGGGGGCCTGTCTGATTTTACCTGTTCAGCTACACCGTCAAGGACTCAACAGCAAGGTACACCTCATACTTTAAAACAACAATGACAACAAATTCTGCAAAGGGGTGGGCCCAGGGATAGGGCCGATAAATACTGGGTTAACTGACTGAAAAGAACACCATAAAAGCAGAGGCAGATAGACAGCAGACACAGTAACTAAGGGTCCACCATCCTGGAGGCTCCTGGGCCTCTGCCCCGTGGTCCCCGTTGGAATAAAGGCCATTGGTGGGGCCGTGGAGCAGGGGCGGTGTGGTTGTGGGGAAATGCAGGAGCCCAGCCTCCTCAGAGGGAAGAGCAAACGCTGCACGGTGCAGTCTGGTCTCCCCCGCGGGCCATTCCTGTCCGTTTCTGGAGAGCCAAGCGTCTACAACCTGCCTGTGGATGGTCTACTTTGTGGATTATCTGATGCAAATGTTTAATCTTAGACTGCGTTTCCCTGGAAATGGAAAATTTCGAGCAATCTTACAACTGTAGGGAGAAAATAAATGTCACCTGTCTGAGAAAATCAGAATATCTGCACATTTACTCCTTCAGCACCTGTAACAGTGGGGACACCGTTTTGCTAGACTCACTGGATTTGGAACATTTAAAAAAGACCGCTCTTCCTTGAGAGTGGACGACAGACCGGGTGCCATGCTGAGTGGTCTACATGTGAGGGAGCACTGCGTCCTCGCTGCACTCCTCATTGTACCCCAATTTCTCAGGCGAGGGGTCCAAGGTTTAGAGACCTTAAGTGGGCCACCAAGAACCCACAGTTCATAGTAGATGGTGGAGCCACTTGGAGTGTGGCCAGTCGACTCCAAGCCCCCACCCCTCGAACTCCAGGCCTCTTCTGGGTTGTCACTGGGCAGAGACCTGCACTGGAAGTCGAAGGTCTGGGTTCTGGACCCGGCTCTGCAGCTACAGAAGGAACCAAGGGCGTTTTCCTTCTCGGGGCTCGTTTGTTGCCCTGATCTAATTTGGTTTCTAACAGTCTCAGAGGCCAAGATTTGTCCCTTCACGTGGCCTAAGGACCCTCATGCCTTTACAAGGTAGGAAATGATGCGACCAAGCTTTATGCACATGACTATAAATGTCCAGAAACAACTGACGTGCCTCCTAGTAGAGTGAGAAACCCCAACTACTTTTTAAATGCTATTTAACAATATGGGAAAAGTTGATAAATAAGTGTCAAATGTAACTAAATACACAGAGATCCCAATTCTACAGACACACATACACAGAGAGATAAGGTGAGAAGGAAATGCTCCCAAAACGTTAATGGTGATTATCTCTAGGTCTCAGAATCACCAGCGACTTTTGTCACATTTTCCAAATTTTCTAAATATCTATTATTGTCGCAACCAGGAAAAAAAAAAAAAAGCAGTAGCAATTAATACTGTTCCAAACTCACAGACATTTAGGCAAAGCAGGGCTGATAGCACCTAAAGGACAGAAGGTACCAGACAACGAGACAGCCTGATTAAGACAACACACCCACTCCCAGCCCATCCCCAGGGTTTCAGCAGGACAAAGGCAGAAAGAAAAACAGAGTCACAGTCAGCTGAGAAGGGAAAGAATACGTGTATCTGAAACCCAAATGCCCCTCTGGGTTCTGGGTGAGCTTGAGCCACACAAGGAATGGGACTCAGCAAGAAACTCACCCAAGCTGAGAAGCACCTCCCAACCCGCCTGTTCCTGTGTCCACCCACCACGAAGGCCAAGGGTACCCCATAAAATCTCAGCTCAACAGAGCCCAACACTGCAACCGAAGGGAGCCTGTGATGTCGTGGCGCAGGCCCTGCCTGTCTGTGCTCGCTGAGCAAGTCTTTAGCGAGGACCTGGATGGTGCCCGACTGGCTCACTCAGGTGGGGCCGGGTGCGTCCAGCGCAGAGGAGCACCCCGGAGCTTATCTCATATGTCATTCCGTCTTGGGCCTGATACACTCAGAGGTGTGAAGGACCAAGAGACAGAAACCAGGGAACCCGTTTCTAAATAAAAGACAAATGAAACTAACATCACCAGAGAAATCTTACAGAAAAAGTATTTTTGGTCCCTGTTTTTGTTTTCAGTCTTCAAAATTCTAGTTTCCCCTCCTGGCCATTTTCTGGGCCACTTCCTTCAATCGTCAACTACAGTTTTTATGATAGAAGGCAGATTATAATTATTATGAGTCTGTTTTTACAAAACAATAGGGAAGGAAAGACATCTGGTGGATGAAAGCAATAAATACGTGTAATAAAAACACCCCCCAAATATGACACAGCAGAAGCCAAAGGGAAATAGAACCGGTTGTCTGCGTCAGGATGCCCCTTCGTTAACACAGGTAAGAGAGTCAACGCAGGGGCCTGGAAATGACCGTGGGTGGTTACTTTCCCAGCCCCCAGGATGCCAGAGATGTGCACTCAGGGCTCAGGGAGGCCAGGCGTTGCACACTTAATAATTAGACTACTAAGGCATGCCCTCTGGCAGCACGAGGCTCCTCCTGGCAGGACTTACGACCTGAAAATGTACTGCCTGGTATCTTCCCCAGACTACCACCTGTACCGGAGCACCCCAGCTCCTCGGTAATGCTGCTTTCATAACCCGTAAATGGATGGGGCTGCTCACCTTCCCCAAGTATTATTTGTAGGGAACATTAAAGCTTCATAAAACAAATCTATAGACTAAGAGGGCTAACTCCACTTCAGATGTGTTTAAAACAACTCCCTGATGACCTTTCAAATCAGAACAGCATTTTCAGAGCCACAGACGTACAACTGGAGAATGTGGAATTGAGAACCTGGCCTCCTGATGCCTAAAAAGCTGCCAGCCCTTCCTCCTGAAGCGAGGGGAGCTTGTGAGGTCCCTCGACCACAACCTACTGCATCCCCCCAGGTCGACTTAGGCAGAAGATTAAAGTCCTTAATGCTGCGATTGATGCGAGAGTTCCCGTAACAAGCCGGGGGTTGGATCTTGGAAGGTCAATTCTCTCTGTTTCAAGTACTCCTTCACTGCCACAGTTGAGTCTAACATATACATCAGGGAACACTACATGACTCTGATACATTACAGGAAGCACTCCTGACAGCGATCCTATTATCATCTTTTTGTGGGCAAGTTTACCTCCTGATAGAGGCCAACATCCTTGGGAGGAAGAACAAAAGCTAGAGAAACTCAAACTCACCTCATCTGTTTTTGTCTCACAGTCCACTGGCAATAATTTCACTGAGACCAAGAAAAGAAACAGAGGAAATTAAAAGTGCGGGTTGTGGGAAAGGGTACAAAAAGGGATCACTCTCAAAATTCAGGGTAAGTAAAACATTACCAACATAACGTGGGGGGAGGATTAGAAAGATGTCATCTAAATGAGGCATTTTAAAAATGCGGACAGTAAAAAACGTAAGGGGTTCTCGGTCTTGGATTAGGGATTAGTACAGCTGTGTTCTACTCCCAGGGGAAAATGATTAGCCTCAGGATAGTAGATAACTATTCACTTAACCACTCTGAACCTGTTTCTTCATCATAACATGGTGTCACTAAAGCCTTCCTTGCTTAACTCAGACTTAGTCTCAAACAAGACAACACATATGATGGTTTTATAAATTGTACACGTTATGTTAAACAGGGATTAATACTATCACGGGAAGGGAATTCCAGGTAAATCCCAGTATCTATCCAGGAGCTATTGTCTTAAAGCATCTCAGCAGTGAATACGACAGTATACCGTTTTTTGATGTCACCAATGTAAACAGTTATAGTTAGTACCAGTATGGTACCATGACACTCCTGGGACTGCTTAATTTCTCTAGCAGGTGGATTAAACTGCTCTCATACTCAAGAAATTATTTGGGTGTGTGCACGAGCCTGGGATCCTCGTGCCCACAGACTTGTTTATACACCCAAATATCCATCTGCTGCAACAGCTAAGACATAATTTAGCCTTTCCCTGCATTTTGGCTGTTCCTGCTAGGCGTGGAAAGATGTGGCCTGGGCTAGAGGCTGGGAATAGTATTAATCACAATCATTCTTTGCAAAGAATATTAAAAGTCAGTGAACTACAGTCATTTTATACTTAAATTTATAAAGAAATGGTCTTTGTGCTGTTTCCTATTAGCCTAGAGCCCAGAATTATGGA
Organism: Delphinus delphis; assembly: GCF_949987515.2. Lineage (NCBI taxonomy): Eukaryota > Metazoa > Chordata > Mammalia > Artiodactyla > Delphinidae > Delphinus > Delphinus delphis. Next base: position 40,448,012 of record NC_082692.2, on the reverse strand, counting down.
AGAAGCAAATTTTCCTTTTAGGAAACACGAACCCTTAACTATTCGTTAACATACTGTATCCTGCAGACTTCTTGTTGGTATGTCTTATCACGGAACTATCTGTGGACAGAAGCATGGCTGGGAACATCCTTGAGTCACGGCACCCTCTCTTTTAACACACCCCAAGAAGGTGCTGCAGTGATAAATGCCATCATTTACATCAGTTTAAACTCTTAAAAGGCTCTTCCACACCTGTCTCAGAGGCAGGGTTAGTATAATCCTTTGACAAATGAGGGTCCTGTGGTCCAAAGAAGTGGAGTATGTGGCCTTTTTGGTGCCGCGAAGTTGGGACCCCAACCAGAGCCTATCTGTGAGCCGTGATACCTGGGGTGCCTTCAAACGGGCACTAATGTGTGAAAGAGCAAGAAATCAAAAGGGAAGAAAGAACTCAAAAGCAATGGGGGTGGACCTTTAGAGGGGTGTGTCAGAGGGCTTTCTCTGGAGAGGGAGAATAAAAGTGACCACAGAAAGATTGCTTCCAGCACGTGGTTGAAAGGGAGATTAGTAGGGAGGGCTAGGGCAGAAAATGAGAATAGGACAAAATGAAGACAGAAATTATTGCAGATGCAGGAATCCCAGCCCTCTCCTCCCATAACTGGAGCAAAAAAAGTCAAAGTCTGGAAGGAAGAAGACGGCCAGAGACATCTGACAAGGCCCAGGAGTGTTCAGCCTGGTGCTGAGAGGACCGGGGCGGAGGGGTGTGGGGGGCGGATTATCCTGGTGGACACACGCGCGCTCAAGGCCCTCCCCTGCGCCGGCCCGGGACGTACTGTTGTCCTCCGCCTCCTGCGGCGCCGAGGGCTTGCCCATCTTCACCCAGAGGATGCCCAGGAAGACGAGCAGCAGCCCCAGGCTGGCCCAGAGCAGGAGCCGGGAGAGGTAGCGCTCCAGCCGCCGCCCCACCTCGGGCCGGGCCCGCGCCGCGCCCGCCTGGCCCGCTCTCGTCGCCCGCAGGCCCGGGCGCGGGTCGGGACCGAGGAGGGCGGAGGACGGCCGCACCGGGGCCGGGGACGAGGCCCACCACCGACGGACTCCGTGGCCGGGGCCCGGCACGGCCCTGTCGAGTGGCCGGCAGTCCTCGTCCTCCTCGGAGCTGCCCCGGACCGAGGCGCGGCGTCTGAGCTGCGCGGGGCGGGGTGGGTAGGCGAGGCCGCGGCTCCTGGACCAGGAAGCGGCGGAGGCCCCGATGTCGCCGTAGGCCCCAGAGGTCGCGTAGGCCGGGCCCGAGGCCGGCGGGGAGAGCCAGGGCTCCGACCGCAGGGAGGACGCGGCGGGCCGGGCGCGAAGCGGAGCCTCCTCGCGCAGCCGGGCCTCCTCCCGCAGCCGCTCCTCGCCCCTTGCCCGGGCCTCCTCCCGCAGCCGCTCCTCGCCCCTTGCCCGGGCCTCCTCCCGCAGCCGCTCCTCGCCCCTTGCCCGGGCCTCCTCCCGCAGCCGCTCCTCGCCGCGCTGCCGGACCTCGCCCCGCAGGCGGCGCAGCTTGTTGCGGTAGACGTTCCGGGTGGTGTCGGTGATGGGTCCTGGCTGGAAGCCCAGGGCCTGCAGCTCCCGCCGCAGCTCCAGGTCCGAGAGGCCGGCCATGGCCAGGACGCCAACCCCCGCCTGCCCCCGGCGCACCCCGGACCCGGAACTGTTCCCGCCGACGGCCGCGGCGGAGCAGGCGGGGCCCGCGCCATGTTGAGAAGGTCGTTCTTAATCGCCATGTTGAGAAGGTCTGAACCGCCGTATGGGCGGGCCATGATGAGGAGGTCAGAATCAGCCTCCAAGGCTGCCATGTTGGGGAGGTCTGAGGGTTTTGGGCTATTTGTTTTTGTTTTCCTTTTTTATTTCCCACCTTGCTCAGTCCTTCTCGTCTGTAAGAGCAAGTGGTGTTTACCTCTGAATCCTCCTCCCCTTGCACAGTCCCTGGCACGTGGTAGGCACTCGATAAAGTCATGTTGATTTAATGGATGAATTACTTAATGGTAAGAACATATTGCCTGCCATATCAGTAAACTAGGGATCTAGCCACCACGTTACAGTCACCCCCAATGATGAGCCCTGAGGGAACTCAAGAAGGAAACAAGGGATGCCCGCCATCTAGCAGCCACTTCCCACAGTGCAGCTTGAGGAAACTGGATGAGAAAACAGAGGATTCTGCCCCAGATAGCTGAGGTGCATGTGAAAGAATGGTTTAAGTGAGTCCAGACTCTTGCATCTTCCCATACATAGAAAAGTGCTAAATTCCTTAACTTGCGTTATCTGGTTTTCTTTTATTGACAGTTATCTTTTGTTCCAACTACCTGGTGTTATTGCAAAAACTCCTATATATCCTGACTGCCCCTCTTCCCCTTGGGAACCGTTTTCTCAGTGTTATCTGAGAGGCTCTCTCCCGGGCTTGAAGTCCTAAGAACGTCTGCTGAATAAAACATAACTCTCAACTTTTAAGTTGTGCAATTTAGTCGACAATGGTGAAAGACAAGCACTGCCGAGAGTGGGGAGATGGAATCCTTTGCCTCTCTCTGCACTTGGGGACCAATGCGTTCAGGGAAGGGCTTTGTTTGGGTTGTGGCATAGACCCCAGGCACGCTCTGGGACCTGGTCTGAACTAAGGTCATGGTCGGCAGGCCTCTGTGTTTTCCTGGCTGTTCACTCACTGACATTGAGCCCCAAGGGGCTGCAGGCCCTGCCCTTGGCGAGATGCTGGCAGGAAAGGAGCTCCCGCCAGAGGAGGACACTGCATCCCATCGTGGGGGCAGAAGAGGCAAATGCCCTTGGGCTCTTAGGGGCAGTTTGAGCCCGTGCGAGGAGGCCGTGTGGCCGGATGGTGGGATTTTCATAAGGAGAGATAGATAGGAGAAGACCCCAAGATGTAATCTTGTGTCACCTGTGGATTTAGGTAGGGGGTTCTTGAATCCAGACTCCACCACTATTAGACGTGCGATCATATCCAATTAACATTTCTAGCCTGTTGGCCAGTAAACCTCATTGGATTGCTGTGAGGATTAGAAGAGGTAATTTGTATAAGGTGCTCAGGACACATGCTCCATAGTGTTTGCACTTAACCCATTTGTGTGCAGCATCAGTGCTGTGTAGAACCTCCCACCCGACAGAGAAACCCTTAAGGAAAGCATGGGGAGTGGTGACAAATGGAAGTAACACTGTGGTCTTCCTTCTGCCTCCCACTCCCTCTTTGTATTCCTTACACATGGATCATCAACTGCCTTTCCCAGACACTTACTGCTGGTCTCATAAGTTCCATTCTCTTTCTAACCCCTCCAATTCGGTTCTCGCCTTCCCCCAATCTCGCCTCCTCCCCTATGGTCCCGTTGCCCACCCACACCTTGTCTCCCCACCCTGGGTCCCTGGACAAGGCACCTTTGCCAGCGTTTGCATTTGTGCCACTTGCTCTATCACGGAGAATTTATCACTGGCCACATTGCGGGGGAAATGACAACCTCCGCTTGGTCAGGCTTCCGAGTTAGCCTCGCCATCTCCCCCGACTTAGCTGCTCCCACGTGGTGCGATTTCTCTCACCAAGTGTTGTTTTCCTTTCCTCTGCCTGTGTTTGCACGGAATACCATGAATTTGATATAGTGATTGCCTAACACATATACCACATAATAGTATTTTCTTTCTTTCTGAAGCACTGTTTGCATGACAAATGAGTTGGTAACATTTGTGCTTCTCCTTGCAGCTGTGCAGTTCAATATATAAAGAATGAGCCTTTCAGCATCAGTACTGGCCCCGTGTATTCTAAGAGGGCTTGAAACTGATGCTTAAACAAAGTTAATGTTACAGCATTTCGCAGAGTTACAGTATATTTCCACACAGTGGATCTCGGGGCGATTTAAAAAAATACCCAAATGGGGCCACCCCTGGGGTGGTCCCCAGTGTGGGCTTTGTCAGCTTTCCTTGTGTTTGGGGTCCCGGCTGCTGCTACATACACCCAGGGCCAAATGACCCCCAGCCCTCCCCCAGCCCCACCCGAACCCTGTTGTCTTCCCTTCAGCCTCGAACCCATCATGTTTGCAGCAGTGCCCTCCCTCCCCCCATCCCCCAGCGCTCCATCTCTGCCTCGCTGGGTCTAGCAGGCCTTTGGGGTAATGTGCCACCACTTACAGCATATTTGCCAATCATGCTTCCCTTCCCCATCCCTCCAAGAAGAAGCCTCACAATCTGTTTGGAAAATTCAGTCAGAAAAAACCTCATGAGGGACCTCCCTGGCCGTCCAGTGGTTAAGATTCCACGCTTCCACTGCAGGGGGTGCGGGTTTGATCCCTGATCAGGCAACTAAGATTCCTCATGCCGCGCCGCAGCCAAAAAGTTTTAAAAATTAAAAATAAGAAAATTAGAAAAAAGGAAAATTAAAAAAAAGAGAAGAAAAAAACCTCATTAAAAAAAAGAATAAAGAATAAAACCTCATGAGTCAATCATTCCTCCCATGTCTCGGGCCTCTGCATTTTCCTCCTGAACTCCCCGATCCAGTCTACCCCTTCCCTGGATTGATAACCCTTCAGGGTCCTCCTTCAACATTCTCCACCCTCAAAGCACTTTTACCAGCTTCAGTGAAGTCAGTTTGTTGCCCATCAGCTTTTATCCACGTGACTGTCCCCACACTTCTGACACTGACCCTTAGGTCTTCCCCTCCGAAGGGCTCCATCTTAGTGCTTCTTTGCCACCACTGCCTGTGTTGTGTTGGGAGCTGCCCACGAGGCCCCTTTGGGCCTTCTCAGATCTGCCTTTCTGTGTCTCTTCTAGTTCTGCTGCTGGGCCTGTCGAGTATGGGAACACACATTTCCAAGAAGAGGGCAATATCGCAAAGTCAACGGCTGTCCTGTGTGCCCTCCTTTCTCATCACTTTGTTGTGGTTTTTTTTTTAAGGTGAGCACCTCAGGCTGCGGTTGGTCTTCCTGATTTCTTAAAGTCAAAAGAGGGAAAACAAGCTCCAATATCTAAATCTACTGCGTAACCACATCCACACATTTAGTAGAGACGAGGGGCTGCTGGGAGGATGCTCTGGATTCCCAAGGGGCTGCCACGCTGCCTGCTGTCCTGCCGACCTCGCTCTGCCTCGGCAGAGCCTTATAATAATAACAGCCATAAATCTTTTAGTGGGTTCCTTTCTTATTCTCTTCCTGCGAAAAGCCCTGCACACATTTATCAGGTCCTTTACAGATGCTCCAGACCATGGACTTGCCCTTGATCCACCTTGTCCCCGGCCTCGTGCATCCCTCTTGGCTATTCTGGGCTTCCTTCGAACCATAGCATGGGTGGCGCCACACCGTGGTGGGGGCACTGGGAGAGTATGGTTGGAAAGGGGGACGATGTAGGTGCAATTTTTGGCTCAGATTTGGACTGGAACGGCCCCAGCTCTGCCCAGCATCTTGCTGCCTCATCTCAGTACCCTGACCTATTTCTCTAGGTCAATGAAGGGGCAAACAGAGTCACAGAAAAGTGTCAGAACGGGTTTAATGAGCAGTTAGGTTACCTGCTTTTCATCAGCAGCTGAAAATTAAACAAAACTCTCACTCTTTTGGCCACTTTCACACCTTGAAATCTGTGGGTAAGAGTTCCTTTAGAGGCATGGAATACATTCCCCAATGTCAATAATGAATTGTGTATGAAGAAAAATGTAATGCTTTCAGAACATTTTCTTTTGGGCTTTGTCCATGATTAGATTACACTAAATTATAGAGTACAGATATCAGGCAATTACTCTTTGCTTTTAAGTATTCAATATCATGGCAAGTCCACGTAGCTCAGTAATTTTAAAATCACACCGACGTGGTTACCAAGAAAATACCTCATCATCTCCATCTTGTGAAACTAGGCTCAGGTCGCCCTATAATTACCCGTGGTCCTAAGTGTAAAAGTACATTCCAGATGAAAACGGGTAATCTGTAACTCTCTGTAATTGCCAGGTATCTGGAGAGACTCGTAGATTTTGCTGGCTAAATCTCAGCCAGATGTTGAGAAGCTGCGTCCTCGCCCTACTGGTTCCTCTGGGCACTTTCCCTGTCTCTGATGCTGGCTGGGTCCTGGTCTAGGCATCCTCTAGCTTTAATCAAGAGTGTGTCTCTCTTTACTTCTGTTTTGTGAAAACATGGTCATTTTCTCCTTGGCTCAGTTCAGAACCTCCCCAAGCTATCCCCCGCCCCTGACCCAGTTTTAATTTCTTCCAGGGCTGTGCATGTCCTGTAAGCAGTCGAGTCCGCTGTCCTGGAAACGGAGGCGCTCATTGGAGAAAAAGAATTATTTGAGCCGATGATGAGAAATCGAACCAGTGGCAGGAGGAGGAGGAAAACGAGAGAAGAAAGGGGCCGACATATCTAAACAGGCGGCCAGGGCGCTGTGCATAAAGAAGCAGGTGGTGGCTGGGTCCCCGTCGTGGCTCATTACTGGGAAGCACTTCAGAGGCCACCGGGTGAGGGTGGGGGACAAGTCGGCTGCAGCGCTGAGCTTTGAACCGGCCTGTTCTGCGGAACCGACAGCATCCTCACGCTTCCTAGGTGCTCTGCTTGCTGAAGCAATTCCCATTGAAAAAGATGCAGACCATCCGGGGTGAAATCTCCTAGGTGTCTCATTTCCCTCCATAGCACCCATTTCAACCCTCAGGAGCTTCGGGAAATTCCCCAGAGGATGCTGGGACCCCCCCCACACCCCGCCCCAGAAATGGGTGCCCCCTGCTGGGGGTGGGGGAAGGTGGTCTCACTGTAGGGGCAGATCTCGGCAGAGGGCGAGGAAAAGACGCGAAATCTGTGTTTTCCACAAGGAAAGAGACAGTGAACATTTTACGTTTTTGCTTCTTGGAGAGCGTTACTGATAACGGAGGAACTTGGTGGAAATTGGAAGGGCGAGGAGGAGTTCTGGATCCAGTTCCTCCAATCGTGTGCTTTATAGCTAGATTCCTGTGGCTTTTCCTCCCTTCATGTGCCCTGCTGCAGCCCTCTCTCCCCGTTTATTAGCGGGTGTCTGGGCAGCATCTCCCGGGATCCAGCAGCTGTGCTTGGGTTGATCAGTACGTGCACTGGAAACTGTGTGAACGTGCTGTGTGCAGGCTCTGGGTCCCGTGTAAGCTTCCTCGAGGGGCATTCAGAGCACCCCAAGCGAGGGTCCTTTTTAAGGGCTGGAGTCATCTTGTTCTGACTGTTATCCATGGCTAAGCCCTTGAAGTGGCTGAGGCGGGTGGCGATATGGAATGGGCACTGTTGTCTAATTGCTGGTAACCTATGCATGGAGCTTGGGTTCCTATATGGCCCCAGTTTATAAATAAATGAACATTCATTAGCGTAAAATTAAATTAGAATGAAATTTCCCATCCAGTTTTGTTTAGAAGGCAGAACTAAAATGGGTTGGCTGTGTAATTTTGCCATAGATGCTGGAGCATGTAGTCACAAGGTGATAATAATAATAGTAATGTGCTTTTTGCTGGTGCCTCCGTCCCCAGATCTCAAGGCAGATATTACCACCTTGCTTTTGCAAAGGCTCATTGAGGTTAAAGGGCTAGCTGGAAGTTACCCAGCAAGGGGTTGAGCGCAGAGGCCTTAAAACGCTCTGGTCCATTAGACCTCGAGTCAGTAAACAGAAAATGGACGAGGATTCAGGAGGCCTGAGTTACTGTGCTTGCTCTGCCACTGACTCAGAACATGGGCCAAAGATGCCGTCTCTCCGGGACTCAGTTTCCTTACCTAGAACGGAAGGGCTGGCGCAAATCTTCCGATTCCGTGGGTCTCAATTAATATTTGCACACAGAACTTACAAAAGGCACATGCGTTGCTAATATATGCACCATTTATGGCCAAACTCTCTCTGAGCTTTATTATTTCCCTCTTTATGGCATGACCTGACTCTGACCTTTGGAAATTAAAATATTAAATAAAAGAGTCATTTCTGTATATTTCATGATTTATTTGCTGGAGGGGGATTTGCTTGGGAGACGGTGTTTTCCTTCCCAGCCCAGCAGATGGGCCGTGCAGATGGGCTCCCGGGGCCTCTCTGGATGGGGGGTGGGGGGATCCGAGTTCCATCCAGCTTCTCCCGCAGGTGACCTGTCACTTGGCTGCTGGAGAAAAGCAAAGGAAATTTGCAGCTCAGAAGTGTCATCAGGTCCATCTGTGAAACCGCCTTCTAAACCTGCCTGCAGGTCTGAGGAAGGAGGGGAGGTCTGGCCAGACTCTCCCTCTAGCTTTCTCCATAGCCTGGGGCTAGTAATTTAACCTCTCAGTTCCTCCGCCCCAAACGTTTTCCCCTGGCCTTTCTCTTCTCCTCCTGGGGACTAGGAGAAGAAATTGGTGGCTGTTTGTCACATAGGACCTAGCTTTGCACAAGTAACTCAGGCCGACCTTGACCCGGGGAAGGCCAAATGGGGCTCAGGACTTTGATTTGCAGAATGGATGAGGGGGAAAAAATGCAGGCTTTTGTGGCATACTACGCCAGGGTTTCCATTAGAGTCACCAACCAGCCTCAGCAGCGTTTGGGGAGGGAAGGAACAGATCTGTGCAGGGGGAGGGGTCGGGGTTGCTGTCATTTGTGGTCCTCTGCCAGAAAGGCGTTAGAGAAAGGGGTCTGAGCCCTGGAGGCAGGGCCTGGAGACGCCCCTGGCTGGGGAATTGGGCCTCCCCAACCACCGGCAGCCATCCGAGGCCCGCCCCCTCGCCCCCTCCCCGTACCCCCACCAAATCTGTGATTAGGCTCCCCTCGGAGATGGGGTGGGGTGTGGGAGCTTGCGGTAGAAGGCAGCTTCAGGTTCTCAAGAGCAAAGCAGAAAAACAAATCACAGCCCCCAAACCCTGCTTGGCTACGCTGCAGGAATATGAACCCAGAGGCGCCCTGGCTCCGCTTACCGTTCTGGCTGGACAGCAGCACCTCAGGCATCAGACCTTTCAGGGTGGCCCGGTCCTTTTCCAGCTGCCTGGAGTTCATCCTCATGCCAATTTCCACGGGAGCAGTCAGCTGTGAAATAAGGCAGAGTTAACAGAAGGCAGAGTGCGCCGTTGACCCCTGGGTGCCCTACAGGTGGTTGGAGGGACCGCGGGGGAGCCGTGCCACTCTTCCAGATCCTCTGGGGTCCTCTGGGAACTCTGGCCCCTCTCCCCAGTTCTCACCTGGGGGCTGGATCCTGGAAGTTGCTGAGACCAGCAGGGAGGGAGGAGGATCAACCAGCCTCACCCCGGTGGGGGAAGCTGGGATCAGAGGAGGAAAGTCCCCTCCCCTTCTCCTGAATGATAATAGCTAACACGTGGGAGTGTACCAGGTGCCAGGTGTCACTCTAAATGCTTTCCGTAGGTTAAGCCTCTCAATGACCCTGTGATGTAGAGACACTAATGGGGATTAATATCCCCATTTTGCAGATGAGGCAACTGAGGACAAAGAGGTCAGGTAACTTGCTCAAGGCCACACAGGTACTAAATAGCAGAGGGAGAAGTACACCCAGAGGGCCTGGCTCCAGGGTCCGTTCCCGGGACCCCCAGGCTACGCTTTCTCTAGCACCCTGGGGACACAGGTAAGACCCTGGAGGAGCTGTCTGGAGGCTCTCCACCAAGAGAGGTTGTTGGGGCAGAGCAAGGGGCTCCAACCGATCTCCCCCCCTCAGAGCTTCCTGGTTCAATGGTCTTGCCACACAAGCCAAGACCCCCTAACTCTCCAGAGACCCACGATGGAGGAGTCCCAGGCCTGCTCCCCCACCTCCCACCCGACACACCGGGGGTGGGAAATGGACTCAGGAGGCCTGAAGGACAACCTTTGGGGCGGCTCTGCAGGCTGGCGGTTCCAGCCCTGCCTGTGCTGTTCCCTTGCTGTGGGAATGGTTTCCTTACTTTTAAAATGAAGAGGCTGCACTGGATGACCCAGAAAGGACCTCCTGGCCTGCATGTCATGGTTCTAAGGATAAGGAGAGGGGACAAGAGGTACCCACCCCAAGCCTCCTGAGATGTTACATCGGATATAACCTGTACTGTGGGAACCTCAGGGTCAGTGCCATAAACTCTGTCTCAGGTGCATTTTGAGGGCAATTCTGAGCGAGCTCCCCCTTTGCCAGGTGGAGGACTCGCTCCCGGCTCCCTCCTCTAGAGCCCAGGGAGCATTCGGGAAGGAAAAGAGTGCCCCCTCCTTCCTCCGCTGCAGTGACAGCACCGAGGTCACTCTCTGTGCCACATGTGTGACCTCACTGTCTGTGGACAGCATGCTGTGGGGACCCAAGGGGGTGCAAAGATCACTGGCCAGTGTTCACTGGGAGGCAGGAGGTGTGGAGTCCAGCTCTGTTCTGCCTTGACCACTGCGTGACCTTGGCAAGGCCCCCACTCTCTCTAGATATCAGTCTGCCAGTCTGCCCCACCCCCTTCCAGACCCCTTTACAGGAAAGTGTTCCACACTCAGCCCTGGGACTTCTTCTTTCTCCATCCACCCGCCCCGCCCCGCCCCGCCAAGGATCTCGCCTTGTCCTGGCCTGAAATTTTATATAATCGCTGATGACTCCCACATTTATGTCTCCAGCCCCAACTTTTCCTAAAGTCCAGACTTGCATATCTACCTGCCGGTGCAACATCTCCACCTGGGTGCCCAACAGGCATCTCACAGTTCACAGGTCCAGTTTGACCACCTGATCTTCTTCCTGCCAACCTGAGCCAACCACAGGCTTCACCGGCTCAGTGAGTGGCAAATCCTTCCTTCTAGGTTTTCCAGCCAAAAACCTTGAAGTCAGTTTTTACTTTTCTCTTTTTTCACATCCTATATCCATTCTTTCAGCAAATCCTGTGGGCTTGTACCTCCAAAATATTTCCAGAATCTGACCACTTTGCTCTGCCTCCCCCATGACCACCCTGGGCTGAAGCGCTCTCTCTCTCTCTCTCCTTCCCCCTCTCCTCTCCCTTCCTCCCTCTCCCCCTCTCCTCTGGGCCCACTCCTGCCTCAGGGCCTTTGCACTGGCTGTTTCTTCTGCCTGGAAAGCTCTTCCCTCAGATATCCTTATGGTTCACTCCCTCCCTCTCTTCAGGTCTTTGCACAAACACCAATCTACTCATGACACCTGCTCCGATCACCCTATTTAAAATTACCACCCACCCCTTCTCCTTTCCCTGTTTTATTTTCCTCCACATCACCTATCCCCACGTGACCTACTGTAAAGTTTGCTTATTTACCCTGCTTGCAGTCTGTTGCTGATGCTTCCAGTACCTTGTTTCTGTTCTCCCCGGGAGTGTGAGCTCCATGAGGGCAGAGGATTTATCTGTTTTGTCACTCTATCCCCAGTGCCCAGAAGCGTGCCTTGCACGTAACGGAGGCTTAGTAAGTGTTCTCCGTCTGAATAAATGAGTCTGTGAAATTGAAGAGTCCTACTAGACAAACTCAAGGCTCTCTCCAGCCCTGACAATCTGTGCATCCTCACTGGGCGCTCAAGGCCCTGGACCCTGGGTCCTGACGCAGTAGCTGTCTCCCGGCTCCAGTCTAGGGCAGGAAACGGCCCCCCGTCGTCTCTCCCTGAGGACCACAGCTGCCTTCTGATCGGCATCCTGCCTCCACTCCTGCCTCCTCCGTTCTTTCTGAGTCGGAGCAGATGACCTCCCTGCTCTGAACCCCCAATAGCCTCCCAGGTTTCTTGCCTGGCCCACCAGGCCCTGCTGGCCTCTTGCCCTCTCTCAGCACCCGCTGGGCCTCGAGGGCCTCCGACCCACCAGGGGCTTCCTGAGCCGGGCCTTTGCACTCCCTGCTCCTTCCTCTGGGGTGTTCCTTCTCAGCTCTTTGCATGGGTGGCTCCTCCTGATGCTTCAGGTTTCACATCAAATGTCACCTCCGGGCTTCCCTGGTGGCGCAGTGGTTGAGAGTCCGCCTGCCGATGCAGGGGACACGGGTTCGTGCCCTGGTCCGGGAAGATCCCACATGCCGCGGAGTGGCTGGGCCCGTGAGCCATGGCCGCTGAGCCTGCGCGTCCGGAGCCTGTGCTCCGCAACGGGAGAGGCCACAACAGTGAGAGGCCCGCGTACCGCAAAAAAAAAAAAAAAAAAAATGTCACCTCCTCTGAGAGGCCTTCCCTCCGCTCCCCCAGCCAAAGCAGTGTCCCCAGCCCCACCGTCACTCTCTGCTCTGCCTCCTTATTTGGGGCCTAAAATGGTTTATTGTCTCATCTTCGGTATCTGTTTCTCCCTCCTAGGATAGAGCTTGTTGCCTCAGTGTCTGGTTCACAGAACATTCTGTGGTGGCCGGGGACCATCCCCCTACTGGGTTTCTCTGCATTGCCCCCCTGTCTGCTCGCCTTGGTAACTTCCTTTACTTCTTCCTCCGAGGGTTCTGCGGAGTCCAGAGGGCCCACCTCCTCGGACCTCTGCTGTACACTCAGGGATTTCTTTTGCCCTTCGTACCGCTCCTTTTCCTAGGGGTTGAGCACAAAACTGTACAAAACTCACTCTCCCTCAACCATCCATACGGCCCCTTGGAGTCTCTACCCAGAGTGCTAAGTGGCCTGAGCTCCCGCTCAGGCCGAAAGAACCCCTTTTCCCAGCACCTCTCACAGGGTGTCTCAGACACCCAGCGGCTTGACAACGGCCCTCGATTTGCCCGGCAACAAGTCAACCAGAAGAGGAATCCGTTCCTTTGTAGTTCAAACATTACACCCAGGTTGTTACTGTTAATTAAGTTAAATGCTGAAAATAATGGCCGCCCTTCCTGCGTATTAAGTGTGAAAATGTGTTTTTCTTAGCAAAGAGCCTATAAAAAAGATGGTGAGGGCGCCGTGGGGTGGCCCCGAAACTGGAGCCCCTGGGAGGTGATTTATGAGGCAAGACAGGGAGATGAATTATGGAGGAAGGAGTTTGCAGCTTCTTCATAAAAATGCCGGTGCCTGGCAATGACGAGGAGGAAAACCACAGAGCAGATTAACGGCAGGCGTCCTTTGGTTGCCACTTTGCCAGCTCGTGTAACACTGAGTTTGATTCTTTCTGTCCAGCCCCACATCTTGCCGGGCATCCTGCTTGCTAGGTCCCTGAGCACTGAGATCAGATACACCCCCATTCCTTTGGTTTCTCTGAGGACACTCCGGGGGTTCAGCTCTGGGCCTGCCCTGGGACATGGTGATTCTGGAACAGCTGGTCATCTTTCCTGCAGAGGGAGCCAAGTGGTGGACGAAGGTAGGTTTCGGGGAGCCTCTGTATCTCCTCCATCACTTTGCATGTGCACCCCTGAAGAAGGGGAGCTGGGTCCAGCCTGGCCTCTGTAAAGGATGCTGTTCACTGGGTGTGTGGAAAGCTACCCTGGGACAGAGCGCGTTGCTAACAGAGGCTGTGCCTCAGGGCCACGTGACCTCCCAGAGAACTGACTCAGTCATGGATCCCCGTTGGAGCCTTGGTCTCAGACACGTGGGACATGAACGTCCATGACTTCATCCCATTTAAAGAGAAACAGGGAATTCCCTGGTGGTCCAGTGGTTAGGACTCTGCACTCTCACTGCTGAGGGCCCGGGTTCGATCCCTGGTTGGGGACCTAAAATCCCACAAGCCTTGTAGTGCGGCCAAAAAAAGAAAGAGAGAAACAAAGGTGGCGAGACACTCAGAACCCCTTGATGTGTAAAGTAAAAGGTCCAGGGAGGCAGGTGCAGCAGCCCAGTTTTCCTTAGGCTCTGCTGCCTGAGTTCCATTAAGCCTGCCCTGTTTTCTTCTGGGCTCTAAAGAGAAGGAGGTTTTGGCCACCACTCCCCGGAAAGACACCTTCTTTCCCGCTCGGACATTTGCGCCCACCTGTCCTCCATCCTTCTCTCTCGAGGCCCTCAGCTCAGGTTCCCCTCTTCCGCACCAGCCCACCATGTTTTCTCCTGCCCTGAACTCAGCGCGTACCAGCAGCATTACTTACTGGACAATTAATCACATCCTGCCTTGTGACATCTCCCTTTTGTTTGCTGTTATTAGTGAATCTTTCATATGTTTGTGTCTTGGCTCCCGAGCCAGCTCCCTGAAGATGGGAGGTTCTGAGATTTCCTTGCGTGTCTGGCCTCTCACCCGGGGTGCGCTTTGTGATGCAGAGATGTTCCACAAATATTTATTGGCTTGTTAATTGAAAACTTCCCCTGAAGGATGGGCAGGGGTGGGAAAAGATGTCGCCCGTGGGAGCCACTGATACCTTTGTGGCACTAGTGAAAGAGTGGAAGTGGCCGGGGGTACGGCTGGGGTCTGGGGTTATCTGGGGTCCTGGTTTTTCATATTCGCCTCAGTGTCCCTGGCATAGCTGATTAAACGTGGGTTTACTGAAGGAACACTTATGCCTCAGAGAAACTAATGTGACTTCAGTGCTGAGCAGGGCTGTGGGTCAACTCGGCCACACTGGGGAGGCGGGCAGCCTGGGAATATCTTACCTGCATCCTCTGGACTTCGCCGTAGGTGAAGATGGGAATGTAGGCTTCCGTCTGGGAAGCCAGCATGGTGGCTGCATGCACCACCAGCAGAAAGGCCACGGCCTTGCAGGACAGCATCCTGGAGCTGGACGAAAACAGGGAGCTCCTGTCACCAATGTAGGGTACAGGGACAGGCTGCTGCGTCGGAGGCAGGAGCCCTCAGCTCTGGTCCATGGCCCACCTGGAGCTGTGTGATCCGGAGCAAGCCACTTACCCTGTCTGGACTTGGGTCTGGTGTGGGGCTGTACCAGAGGAACTCAGAGCCCCCTCTCTGCCCTAAGCACCCAGGAGAGGCTGCCCTGCCCCCTGCACACACCGGGGAAGAATCATTCCACGTGGCCCTTCCCTTTGTTACTGACGAGGTCTCCTGGGGTCAGCTGGGCTAATGAAGCAGGAGGGACCCCATGTTGCAGATTAAAAAACTCTTAGATTGTCAGCAGAACCAAGCCCCAAGATCCAGAGAACCCTGCCTGCTCCCTGAGCCGATTAGGATGATAAAAGGGATGGACCCAGGCCCAGCTGATTCCAGCTCTGCCTGGGAGCACTGGGCCAAGACCCCAGGTCTAGAGAGGAAGGGCGCAGACCCTCTGCCCATGCGGAGGCAGAGCCAGATTGGAAGACTTCAGCTTGGAGCAGCATCTAAGAGCAGAGCAGGGTTCCCATCCCTCTGGGCCAGCACCGGCTCTGGAACAAACCCTTTCCCAGCTCCAGCGAGTCCAGCTGCCTGCTGGCCGCCATCCAGAAACAACTTCCTCCCTGTAACAACCCGCACCAATGCCACCAGTGCTGGCGAGGTGCCAGCGTGAGCATGTGTGAGGCCCTCCCACATCCTGGAAGTGGGTGTGTCAGGAATGGCTGGCGGGAAGGAGGGCTGCCAAGACACCAGGGAGCAGGTGGGCGTGAGGACCTCAGGAGTGCAGGGACTTGAGAGAGGGGCCGGGGCAGGATGGTCCTGTGGAGGGGGGCGTGGCCTGCTGGGCGCTGGCCTTGGTTGATTCCTTACCATTCCAAGCCCTCTCCCGCACACTCCTCATGTCCACCTGGGAGCAGGTGTGATCTAGGGAGTACAGGAGGCCTGGGGAGGTGAAGGGACCCATATGAAGGCAGCGGGGGCTGGAGGCCTGGCCTTCTGAGGCCCGGCGCTCGTCCTAATACGCTCTCCATGTGGCCTCTGCCCACAGAAAGGGGAGAAGGGCACCACAGCGGGCAGGCCCCTGGAGCAGGGAAGGGAGACCGGAGCAGCCTCTGCTGCAGCGGGGGTGGGGGGATTACAGGGTTCAGATAAAGAGCTTCTGGGGGTCACCTCAGGGCTCCCTTGGGCGGGCTGGATTCCATTGGGAGGAGAAGGTCCTGCCCCAGACTGGCCTCCAAGCTTCCCTGCAGGTCCAACTTCGACTCTCCCTTTGGAGAGAATCTTCCAAGGCTGTGGGCCTGCGTCCTGCCTCTCCACTAGGACCCGTCTCCTTGGTTGTGTGAAGGCCCCTCTGCCTTCTTGTTCTCCCACTGCCCTGTCCTACTTGGTCTCTCCATGTCGCTAAAACTCCACGAGAAAGAACACGACAGCTCAGACAGCCAAAGCCCCCCATGCCGGCTGCATACAAATTCCCAGGAGGGTGGGACGGACCACCCACCCACTGAAGATCACGTCTCAGAAACTGAGGCCCTGTGCTCTGTTGAGGTAACAGAGCTCCCTTTCAGAGGACACAGCTGTGTCACATTAATGGTGTCCCATTTCCTTCACGGAGATGCTATGGGTCCCTTTTCATTCTGGTGTTCACATTTAATTCACTCCAGAAGAATCAATAAAAACTTTAAATTAAAAAAAGGCAAAAATCCAATTGCTGCTCATTTTCGTGCTCCAACTGGCAGCCGGCATGTCACCTACATTCATTTGCGTTCTGGGGAGCTCAGAATAGGAGCGAGGGCTTTTCATATGACGAGCTGCTGATTTTCCTTTTCCGTCACCGGGAGTGGGGCTCCAGGCTTCCGGCGCTCGGCTCTGGCTGAGGGGGCACCTGTCTCTTCTCTCTCTCTCCTTGAGGAAGCCTGGGCCCCACTAGTCTTGCCCAGCCGTGTCGTCTCCCTAGGGACCCAGCCTTTCCCCTTAACTTCCCGGGGCCAAGACTCCATGCCAAGTGGGATGGCCCTGCACCCAGGCCGGGCTCTGGCTTGGGTTCCCGGCCTGCAGTCGATGGCACCACCGACCCCAGACAGCTTCACTTTTGCCAGGATTTGCACCCCCTGCTCCTCCCTCCAGCCTGCACACCTCCGGGCAGCCCTGCGCTTGCCCGCTGTGTACAGCTTTAACCCGTACGCTGGAAGCCAGCTCGGGGTACTCAGTCTGAAGCCCAGGTGGGTATTTGAAGTTGGCAGAGGGCCACAGGAGCAGGTCAGCTCACCCCGGAGAGCTCTGGACGGGGCGGGCTCGGCTCACATCCCATCCTCAGGCTACTGCTGATACCTCCCCCGCCCACCTTCTCTGGCTACTCACAGTGTGAGTGTGGTCTGAGTGGGCCAGGCAGAGCCTCTCTCTGCTTGTCCACTGGTGTCTGACTGGTCTGATGGGCCCTTATATACCTCCTGCCCTCCCTTTGGAGCCCATTAACCTTTGGCCATACCTTTGGGGGCTCTGGGTGGGGAGCCTGGATTCTTGAAGCTCGTGGAAACAATGGGCAGGGCCTGCCACGCTGTGGATGTCAGGCCTTTCCTGGAAGGCCTTTTCCTCGAGTGACAGGTTTGGTGGAGGCCAGCCCCCGCCCAGATGGCATTCTCCTGTCCACTTAGAGCTCACTGCCGCTCAGAGGGTCATTTTAACAAAAGCCCTTTCTTTTTGTTACTTAAATATATAATGTTGACCGTCTCCAGGCCACCCTATTGATCAGATTCTCTGTTGGCCTGTCAAAGTGCTGTACTAGGAAGATAACTTGTCTTTGGCCTTTCCCCTGAAGCTCCTCACAAAAGAAAGGACACCAGAGTGTGTGGCAGCATTTCAATAGATTAGGGAAAAGCAAATGGCAGTCCAGACCCAGGGCCGTGGAGGCCCAGAGTCTCCGTGGAGGGCCAGGGAAGGCGTAATGCTTTCAGTACAAAAGGTTTGTAGCCTAAATGGGGAGAAGGGACACCTACCCTGGAAATCTTTTGTGGTAATTGTGTCATTCAAATGGTAACTTTAAAAATATTCAAAGAGGGAAGAGGTGAACCTATTCTTCAGTCAGACAGGGCTGGCCGCTGCTGGCTGGTGCCCTTTCCAAATACAGTGGCGACTCTGGTACCACTCAGGGGACGCTCGGCACACGTGTTCTAATTAAATCTCAGCAACCCCATGAGGTTGGTGCTCCTATTTTCCCCATTTTATAGATAAGGAAACTGAAGCACAATTAAATCCCTCTTCTGTGACCCTACTGCAAGATCTCTTCATATAAAGGTCAAGGCTGGATGTGACCAGGTGTGGCAGAGGGTGGGAGCGGGGGCTTCTGGGATGCAGGACACACACAGGTGCAGAGGATGGTGGTGTCCCGGGAGGTCCACTGTGTGGCTGGAAAAGGGTCAGTCTGGGAGCCTTAGAAACCAAGTAGAAGGATTTAGATTTGATGGCGGAGGAAGCCGGGGGTCCTCACGGTGTCTTGAAGGGGATACAACAAACGTGTCATGGTGGAAGATCTCTCAGTGTCTGGGTGTAGGCGTAGGAGCAGGGAGAGGCGGGGCTGGGAGACCACTGGGGAGGTGGCTGGGCAGATTGGTGTGAAGTCCCGAGAGTCTGGTGGGCAGAGGCCTTTCCCCAGGTGAACGTTGTTGGCCATTAGTGTCTTCCAGAGAGGCTGCCCCAAACATTCAGAAGCCCTGCTCCTCATCCAGGAACGCCTATCTTGTCGTCCTTCCATCAGCTCTGGCTTTTGTCCTCTGAAAGAAGCAAATGTTTGCAGTGCTTCAAACCCAACCCAGATAACCTCTAAATTCCCTGCTCAGCAGGGCTTCCCACCAGCTGGGGCTCTGTGTTCTATTCCAGATGCAAGGTTAGACCTCTTCCGGTGTGCTGGATTGGTGACACACTTGTGCATTGGGTCTCTGGAGTCTGAAATTTATCTTAGAGGAATTAGAGCTCAAAATGCCAGGGCTTGGAACTGAATTGCCATTTCTTAACCCTGGCCTGATCAGAGTCTCAGTGTCCCCGTTTCGAGAGAGACTTTTAAGACAAGGTCAGAGAGCTTGGTGGGGGCATAGTAGCCTGAGGGCTGTGAAGGAGCCCTTCCCAGGCTCAGGGAAGCTCGTGGGCTCCTACGACATCTGCATCTCCAGCATCTCGACCAGGGGTCAGTCAATATGGGTCAAATCCAGCTCGCCCTCTATTTTTATATAGACTTTGAGCTAAGAGTAATTTTTACATTTTTAATAATAAAAAAATCAAAAGAAGAATAATATTTAGTGACAGGTGAATTGATATGAAATTCACATTTCCGTGTCTATAAATAAAGTTTTATTGGAACACAGCCATGCTCATTCTTTGCTTATTGTCTATGGCTGCTTTGGGGCTATAGCAGCAGGGTTGGAATAGTTGAGACATTAATGCCCACCAGGCCAAAAATATTTATTATCTGGACCTTATAGGAAGGGTTTGCTGACCCCTGACCTCGACAGTGTCTGGAGTGTGAAAGCTGTTTGATACGTAATAAATATCAGCCAGACATCACACGTATCAGTTTTAAAAAAATCTCACAACAACCCTATGAGGCTGGTGTGGCTACTATCCCATTTTATAGGTGGGAAAACTGAGCTAAAACAGCTGCCCTAACGTCACACAGCTATTAAAATGGCAGGACCAGGGTTCAAACTCAGGAGTCTGGCTTTAGAATCCAGTGTGCTCTTTTGCCTCTCAGTATCTGATGAGTGAGCATGTGAATGTTTACAGCTGGGGAAAGCCCATAACAGCGGCCAGGTACAAATTCTCCAAACCTGTGGCTCTCTCCCTAAGCCATCTGCCTGGCAAGGCATCTGACTGTGACGCAGTCCCAGCTGACCAACTGGGACACGCATAGACGGTTCTCGTATGTTCTTAGGTTTGGAGAGACCAGATCTGGACCCAAGAAGGACTGCAGCTGGCAGGGGGTGGGGGGGCGCGGCAAGCCTGTCTGCCAAGCACGGGGGAGATGCGAAGCTATTCCTGCCCCCCGCCCCTTCACACTCTGCTGGGCCAGTCTGGGCTCTGGTCCAGAGACACCTTCAAGACACTCTGTCTGGGCTTCCCTGGTGGCGCAGTGGTTGGGAGTCCGCCTGCCGACGCAGGGGACACAGATTCGTGCCCCGGTCCGGGAGGATCCCACATGCCGTGGAGCGGCTGGGCCTGTGAGCCATGGCCGCTGGGCCTGCGTGTCCGGAGCCTGTGCTCCGCAACGGGAGAGGCCACGACAGTGAGAGGCCCGCGTACCGCAAAAAAAAAAAAAAAAAAAAAAAAAAAAAAAAAAAAGACACTCTGTCTGAGAAATGATTAGGAGCCTGGAAACCGGAGACAGGCCTGCAATGAGGGATGGGGAGAAGGGAAGTGTTGGAAACAGTAAATAACCTGGGATCAATTTTCTGGGCGTAAATAGCATTATCCTGAATTGCTTCTGTGATTCAGTACTTCTGATCCAAGCAATTTGCAGTGCTACGCTATGATATCTGCAGTTTGGTGTGGAAGGAAGGCAAATCGGGGTTCATAAAGGGCTACGCCTCGTAGGGCAGAGAGGGATGTAGACTATGGGGGAGGGGGTGGGGGGGGCTTAAGGTCTGCTATGGGGTCACAAACAGGGTTAGTGGCACCAGCCACAAGGACATGTCCCTCTTGGCGGCAGATCTTGTGGGTCGGCCCTTTAGGAACCGACTCAGCGAGAACAGGCCTGTTTTCCCCTAGCTGTCAGGTGCCTTGGCCTCGACGTGTATTTTCCACTGTCACGGTTACTGCTTCAGGAACGGAGAGGTGGCCGGATAACAAGCCTGATAACGACAACTTTGTCTTTATCATGTACACCGTCTCTCCCTCCAAATGCTCAATTAGTGGCTGTTTCTCCTGCTAGAAACTGGACAAAAATAAGATGAAGGCATAATCTGATGTTCTTCATTCTCCAAATGGGAATTGCCCCGGATGTGCAGCGGCTGAAGCTGAGGGGAGGCATAAAAACCTAACGCAAGTCAAGAGAAAGGAAGTTCCCAAAACCCAGAGGAAATGACTCAAACCACATGTGGGCACTTGATTGCCTCTTTCCCCCGTGTTGGGCAGAGGTATTAGCAGCTTAGCTCTCCTCTCCTCATGACCTTGAAAATATCATTTGCGGGGTACCGCGGTAACATCTTCATTAATGGCCTGGAACAGGGAGGCAAAGGCATGTTAATTACATTTGCAGCTGAGACTAAATTGGGAGATGTAGCCAACGTCAGGATGGACAGAGACCTAATGCAAGAAGACGTCAGGAGGTTAGAACTGTGAGCTGGAAACGGGCAGGTGAGTTGCTGGACATATGTCATCGAGGCCCCGAGGACACAGCACGGAGGATGTGGGTGACAGGCAGGGGTCGGCAGAGAAGGAAAGCTGCGACTGGGGGCTCCTGGGGGGAGGTGTGGCGGCCGAACACTGTTTCCCCTCAAAGAGGCAGAGGGCGTCTAGAGGATGACGGAGTTCAGATGAACAAAAATAGCCCGGGATTGCTGGGAGTGCCAAAGCTTACGGCATCAAAATGAAAAATGAAAGGTTTCCAAAGGTCAGCTTGCCCAGAACTCTGGGAAGAATTAAACATGCACTGCTCACCTTATGCCAAGGCCAAGGAGAGGCAAAGAACCCGCTTCTCAAGTGCGGGAGCTGCGGGGGAGGGGGAGGGATAGCTGTTGCTTCCCCTTCGGTTCCAAGCCCTTGATGCCCCCCACAGAGCTGGGGGTGTGCGACTGGGCTCACGGGCAAAACTCCTAGCCCATGGGGACGGCATTTAAAACTGGGGCAGGCAAAGCACCGAGAGATGTATTTTAGGCAATGACTGTGCCCTGGCCCAGGGGACACAGGCTTCGGTGACCTGTGGGGTATTTTTGTTCTTTTCCTTCTATGGCTCAGGGTCCTTTTTCAGAACACACAAATGATTCACTGAGAAATGATACACAGCAGACACCACTGTAGCCCAAGAACCCCTGGTAGAGAAGCAGTGCCAGTGGAGAGGAGAACATAGACATGCAGAGGGTCCATCCAGGATCAACTTCCAATTTGTTGAGCTTCTTGTTTGTGTGTTACATCTGCTACTTCAATGAACATTCCTGTGTCTCCGGTTTCCTGTAGAGTCCATCCCACACTCGACCACAACCTGGACCCGAAACAATCCGATAAGATCTATTCGGTTCGGCCGCCTGGACTGTCGACAGTGTGCACAGAACTTCGGGACTTGGCTGAGTTTCACAATAGCATTCCTGCCGACCTCCCGGTCAATACATCCCTGGGTGGTTAATATACTCCTAGAAATGTCCCAGTCACCAACTTGCTTCTGGGTTCCCTTTCTATTTATGGGGGTTTATCACGAAAGCTGCTGCTATAAAACTTTAAGAAGAAGAGGTCCCATAACTTTTCTTCCAGGGACAGGACGCGGGTGCTAAGAGCTGGGTCTGTGGCCCGGACTTCGGTGAGATCTGTTCCTTCTGTGAATTGAACTGATAACACCGGGTCTCCTTTTCATTGAATTTTAGCTATATGTATTTATTTTTATGGAGATGATAGATGTGTGTGAAGAGAAAGCAGATGGCTTTGCAAGTGACGAATTAATTTTAAGGAAAGTTTGGCCTCTCATAAGCTGAAGCACCTCCTTTCTCTTCAACCCCTTCGGGGCAGGCAGCTCGCAGCTCCCTGATCCCAGGGCACGAGGTGCTGGAACAAGGAGGCAGAGACAGCTGACATGTTTTCATAAATGATCAGGGAAGTTGGTGCTTGAGAAAAGTTCGTGCTTTCGTGTTTAAGAAGGAGAGAAGTCTTGGTAGAAGTTTTATGCTGTGTGGATGGGAGCCAAAGTCATTTCAAATGTCAGCCTAATCCAGGGTAGATTCAGGTAAAAGGTGTTAGCGGTCCCAACTTCTTCTCTTCCATTGCATCACTGAACCTCAGTCGCTGACCTTCCCACATTTGCTGGGCTGACGCTTTTTGGATCTGGGGGGCTGCCAACGGCTCCTAACGGGAGCAGCGGGCCACATGCAGCCTCTGCTGTTGACAGCTGTGGCAGTCACGCAGGCTCCTTCACACCAGCCCACTCTGGAGGCGAGTGGCAGGGAAAGGGGGAGGATTCTGTTTCCTCTGTGGTCCAGCGCTAGGGTTGGGTGGCCAGGTGGGGTCTGGGCAAGCGTGGTGGGCAATGGAGGAGGGTGAGTTTACCCAGGAATTCAGGGGGCATTGTTTGCTGCTAAAGGGGCCATTCACAGCTCTGGCCTCTTCACGAATGTCTGGCTGAGCAGAGACCTGGTCTCCCACGACGGTAAGCGTGGTCCTCAGGTCCTGAACCATTGTGGTCTACCGTGCACCACATCTAAGTGAAGGAGGTGCCAAATGGGAAGGTCCTAAAATCCCAGCTGGGATAGCAAGGCAAGACAGAGGCATGACCTCGTGCTCACACCATAGGATCCAGGACATCAGCAAGATGAATTTGGAGAGAGCAGTTTAGATAGTGGCAAGCCTTGACTACTCTCCCCTAGACTTAACACAAGAAAGAGCCGCCCAGAGCAGCCCTGAAGACGGGGGCATTAGAGCTCACCCTCACCGCCCCTGGGAGCACTCAGAGCACTGTCTGTTTCCTTTTCCACTTCTTAGAATATGATTTTTCTTGAAAGAGCAACCACGTTATTGGGAAACTGCAGCCCCAAACACTGCAGGACTTTGAGGGAACACCCCCCAGTCTCAGGCAAGACCCAATCACAGAGATATTCATTTAATCGTTATTCACCCAGGGCCTATAGCACGAATGTTTGACTGTCAGAACTGAATTCCACCCCAAAGAAAAGCTATCCTCAGAGAAGATTTGCAGTTGTTCTTTGTAAAAAGGAGAGAAAAAAGAGGGAATTTATTTAAAATAGACACGAGTAAGCTCCCAAGGGACAGGAGACATAAATTGAAAGAACAGCGCCTATCAGACTTGAATCCTCCCGGTTTAGGGTTCTACTGAGGAGGAGGGAAAATGAAAGGGAAACGAGTATCCCCACTCACTTCCAAGTGACATCAAGGCAGTCGGCTTGTGACAGGAAGATTACCTGCAGGAGGGCTTCATTTGATGTGAAAAGGGTTAACGTTATTTTAGTAGATTAGACCTTCTCTGGGTCTCTTGGGGTGAAAAGCAAATTCAGAGCTTTCACATGAAGGGATGTGCATGAGCCCTTTCTAGATACTGGCAACGAAAGCGGGCGAAATGGCCAGACTTGCTTTGTGTTTTAACACACAGGCTCGTGAGGACCATGGTTTTTATTATTCTCAATTTAGGGATGGACTTGCTGGGTTGTGGGGAGGTGATAGGGTGCAAGGGTGGGACTATGTTAAAAGCTTCAGCCAAAGACACTGGGCGTGGACTGATAATCACAGTCCATATCCACAGAAGCACATGCTCTGGTGGACAAGGAAGGTGAATAGCCAGGAATCAATGCTGAATACCAGGAGAGGGGAGTAAGCTCTAGAGGACTCCAGAGGAGAGGACTCCCTTAAGGCCAGTCATCAGGGAGGGCTTCGAAGGCAGGGTGGGATGGGAGTGGGGTGAGCAGACTTTGGCTATGTGGTGGGAAGGCATGTGAGACTCAGAAACCTCCATTCCCATGCCACCATTTTCTCCCTTTCCGACTCTTTCTCTTTCCTCGTCGCCGCATTCCTCTGTCCTCGGCACCTCCCCACACGCCACCTCCACCCTCCCCAGAGACTGAGGACACGTTTCAGGCCAGCCGTGTTATTGGATTTTAAATGATGCTATGGCTTTTTAATTCTTGCTTTAATTGCCTTTCCGTGCAGGGCACCGAGAATGGTTGATTACAGGGCATCTGGGCCTGGCGATGACATTCCTTATCCGATGTCCCTTCAAGCTGCAGTGAAAAGGACGAACTCTTAGGGCCTTGAGAATGGGGTTTTCTTAGGCCTTGCACCGCCACCCCCCCTCCCCCCTCCTCCAACCTGCAGGCACCGGGTGGTGGCTCGGGACGAAGGTGCTGTCCGTGGTGCTGACGGCCCAGGCCGCCCCAGTCAACCAGGCTCTCTGGCCAGCCCAGGGCACACCTTCAAGCAGCTTTGGAACTTGGAGGGTCGAATAATTTAAACGAATGGACTTGGACATACTTCCCTTTTCCCCTAAGGGCAGAAAAACATTCCCTGTTGCGTCTCTGGAATGACTACCCCTCATTCAACGGTACTCAGCGGCAAAGTGGGGTTGAGTGGCACTGCCGGGAGCTGGGAGAACAAGAGATTTGGAAGGATGGGGAGAGGAGTGTGGGCAGGCTCTGCTACAACCTTCCTGCTGTGCGTGGGGGCCCAAGGGAGAGGAGCCCTGAAAATAAGACCCAGCCTGGCAGCCATGCCCAGCTCCTTCCCTCAGCCTCTGGCCTGGTCAGGCCCATATGGGGGGTCCAATTTGTCCCCTCAACATTTTCCCTCAATGCTCATCACAACAGGCTCAGCACTGTGCCAAAGAGAAGGCTCCCACTTTGTCCTAAACGACTCACAGCTGCTTAGTGAGGCCAGGCTCCCACGGATGCACACGGGCAGATGCTGCGTGGGGATGAGACAGCTCATTAGAGGATTAAACATTCTGGGTGTGGTGGTAACTGCGTGGGGTGGGCAGCAGGCCTTTCCTCAAACTCACAAGCTGCTGCCCAGAGGTCCTGCATGACAGCTTCCGGCCTGGGCCCAGCTCGCGTTCAAGGGAGGGGTACCCTGGAGGTACCCAGGGAGGGGTACTGTTCCATCTCGCTGGCTGCTGCTCTGGGTTTCTGCTCTCTCCTCCAAGCATTCTCTGTTTTCTCCCTCACACCCCGTCTCACAGCCTAGCAGTGAGTAGCTGCATCTGATGGGTCCCTCTCCATAGATGTCACACATCTCTTTCTCTACTTTTCTTTCCTCTGAGAACTTAATCCACTTGGAATCCTCCTGTGTCCGGTAGATCCATGGTCATAGTCAATGACCAGGGGGCTATGTATCCAGTGCTCTGTGAACAGCAATGCAGTCCACTTCCTGAGGGCTGAACACTCTCTGGGACAGAGGAGGGCAGGAGGACCACTTCCCATCCAGGGGGGTCCTGAACGGGGTGATTTCTAGAAAGCCAAGGAGGCCACAATTTCTTGCTGAGGCCACCTTGGCACCACCTGTATTTTTTCCAACACCAGCAAACAATTCCATGTCTAAGGATACAGATGAACAGCCAGATGAAGAGATAAACAGGGCGAGGTCTGGGAGGGTCCTGAGTGCGGGAGCTTCTGTCCCAGGGAACTGGGGTCCACCACCCTCTCAGTCTGTGAATGCATTCACCAACCCAGAAGCTCTCCGAACCCTGTCCTTTTGATTTTTTTATGGAGGCTTCATTACATAGGTATGATCGGTTATATCATCGGCCCCTGGCAATTGATCTCCATCTCCAGCCCTTCTCTCCTCCCTGGAGTCGGGGCAGGGAAAGGCTGAAATTTCCAACCCTCTAATCACGTGGCTGGCTCCCCTGGCAACCAGCCCCCAGGCTTTAGGGGTTTTCCAAAAGTCACTTCATTAACATAAACTCAGGTTGGTCGAAAGTGGCTTGTTAGGAACAACATGGTACAGATGAACCTATATGCAGGGCAGGAATAGAGACATAGACATAGAGAACGGACATGTGGACATGGGGGGAAGGGGAGAGTGGGACGAACTGGGACATCAAGATTGACATATATACACTACCACGTGTAAAATACATAGCTAGTGGGAACATGCTATAAAGCACAGGGAGCTCAGCTAGGTGCTCTGTGACGATCTAGATGAGTGGGATGGTGGGGAGGGAGGTCCAAGAGGGAGGGGATCTAGGTATACGTATAGCTGATTCACTTCATCGTACAGCAGAAACTAACACAACCTTGTAAAGCAATTGTACTCCAGGAAAAAAAAAAAAAAAAAAAAGACTCTCCCTTCACCTTTCTGGCTCGGGTGGGGGCTGTTCAGGAACAGAGGACAAAAGGCCAAATATTATAACAAACGATGCTCTCCTTTCTCTTATCACTTAGGAAATTTCAAGGGTTCTTGGAGATCTGCGCCAGAAATGGTGGGTGGGTGGGGAACCAAATACGTATTATCATAAATCTATATGACACCACCATTAGGGAGCACTCTCCTAAATGACGAGGGGTGTAGGGGGCTTAAACACGGCGCGGTGGTGGGAGGGGCTGACAAGAGAGCTCCTCCAACCCGTCCTGTGTGAACTGGAGGGCGCGACGAGGAGGGGGAGCCACAGGGGAGGGAGCTCAGGAGACTGCAGAATGGGGGCGCTGACGTCAAGCCGCACAGCCTGGCTCTGCCTGCGTCTCCCACCATCACCACGCTGTCACTGTCAGCGCGGGTGTGACAGGCTCCACCCGGCAGTCCCACTTTCATCTCCGGCATTTCAATTTGCTGATTTAACATTTCCCCGGAACGCAGGGCTGGGTTACCCCCCCTCCCCGACTTGATTTCCGAGGGTTTGTCTCTTCGTTGTTTTTCTTCTTAAAATAATAAAGCCAAAGACGAGCACCTGTCTTTTATGCTCTCGGCTGAAATTTTGCAGCTGTTGGTGGTGAAGAGGTGGGGGGAGGCGGAAGGAGGCACGTTTGGGGAGAAGGGACTCAGAGGGACCGGATTTCTGTGCCCACTGAGGATGGGCCCTGCCTCTGGGAGAAAATTCTGGGCCTGGAGGAGGGTGCGGCTGGCACCTGAGGGTGCTCCCTTACAGGGGGGAGGCCCTAAGTGGCCCTGACAACATCCCTGTCTCAGAAAATGTGCTGCCCCAGAGGCTGGATGAGGGTTACTCACCACAGCTGACTGCAGCATGGCCTGGGCACCTACCGGACACAGGATTAGCTCCTTCACCCCTCACACCCCTCCAGCAGGGAAAGTGGGGGTGCAGGAGGGCTGCAGGGCAGCCCCAGGGGTCATGGTGCACCACTCCTCTGTGAGGGGCAGCCCTGTTAGAGAATATAGAGACAAGAAAGAGCTTGACTATGTTTTAGAAACTGACAGGTCAGCATGGTGTGGAGTGAACCCCAGAGGGGAGGTGGTGAGGGGTGGATGAGCTGGGGATGAGGAGGAAGCAGGAGCTGGATCATGCAGTGCCTGAAGTCCACCTGTGGGTGTGTATCCTGCTTTGCTTTGGCTGCCCGGCATTCATCCTCCCTCTCTTTTGGGGTGGAGAGAGGGAAGCCAGAGAGTTAGATTCTTTCTCTCTCGGCTAGGATATGGCACTCGAGCAGGTTTGTCTGACACCTCCCTCCTGCCCTGGACTTTGAGTCTCAAGTAGCCAAAGATGGGAAAAAGTCAGGCTCCTTCTGGGCAGTGATGGGGGATGTGGGGCCTAGCAGCCTTGGGCATGTTCTGTGCTGGTTGTTCCTGCCAAAAGATGCTTCTTGCCTGTTTTCCAAACCTGGAGTCTCCTGCCATCAATTCTGAGGGCCCAGATATCTTTCAGCAGAGCCTTTTTTTCTTAAGCCATCCAGAAACAGGTGATATTACATATGAATGGACACATCCTGATTGAGCCTGGACAGGAGTCTGGATTCAAATGGGATCCATTGAGAAGTTTTAGGCAGGGGGCAGTGGTGGGGGTGGGGGACAGGATCTGAGTTTTGTTTTTAAAAGGCCATTCAGGGTGCTAGGTGGAGAAAAGATTGTGAGGAGGCAAGAAAAGAAGACTGGACACCAGTTGGGAGGCTCCAGGACAGGTGAGAGATTATGACGGTGATGGAAACCAAGGATTCAAGATACATACTTGCAAAAGGATTTGGTGACAGACTGGACATATGGAAAAAAGAATCAAGGATGGTGTTTAGTTTTCTGACTTGGGTGCTGTGTGGACAGTGGTGGTATTTACAGAGCTGGAGAAGACTGAAGAAGGAAGAGATAAGTGTCGGGGGAGGTGGAATTAATAGTTCCATGTTGAACATTTTAAGTGTGAGTTGCTGTGTCGGTCAGGGTCCAGGCAGGAAAAGAGAACTTTCACCAGATAGTTTCAACAGAGGGAATATAATATACAGAACAAGTTACAGAGGCGTTGAAAGAGCTAAAACAGGAGATGGGGAAACAACCCAGAGACTGCCGATGGCAGGAATCTGCCCCAGCCTAGGATGGAGGTACAAGGGAAAGAGGTGACGGTACCAGCCCAGGATCTGCGGCTGCTTGGTGGGAGCTGGGATGTGGGGAAGGGGTTGCACAAGGGGCCTCCCAGGCTGGAACTGCAACTGTGGAGGACACAGCAGAGATGTGGCCAGTGCCAGATAAGCAGCCACAGGCAGAGACCACAATCAGAGAGAGGGAAGAAGTACCCTGGCTTCTCCTCATCTCCCTCCCACCAGTCCCCAGCCAGAGGCTTCCACTGGCTGAACCTGACAGGAAGCCAGCAGGTGAGGAGCCTGGGAAATGTAGTTTTCTGGGGGCAGCTGCTGTGATACAGAGCAGAGCAGGAGAGGGCAGGCAAAGCAGGCAGGGATCAACACACGTGCCTACTGGAAATCACAGGGGCAGTTTAGTCTCCCTCCAGGAATACTTGTATTTTTAACATGCCCTTTTCAAAGGGCTAAATCTATAAGGAGGGGATTCAGGCATCAGGGACAGGTGAGTTGTGGGCCGTGGGGTCATGAATGTCTCTCCTAGTTTCCCTGCCGAGAGACTGGATGTGACCTTCTATTCCATCTTGGACAGCTCTACCTTGGAAGTCACATCCAGCCTTGTCACATTCTAAGAAAGCCACCCCACACCCCTGCAACCCCCAGTCTCCCTCTCCAACAGCCTCCTGCCTTTCTGTGCAGGGAAATGGAAAGAGCACACCTGTCAGAAACCTGCGTCCTGGATAAAGAGAAGGAGAAATGTGATTAGGAGAACCGTGAAGCGGTGATGACAGCAGCTGCTTAATATGGAAAAAGGGATCCTAATTATTGCTTGGACAAGTGGGGAAGTAAAAAATCAATCAGAGCTGAGGGAGAAGGCAGACACGTGTCCGGGCAGGCTGCACCCCGCTAGGAACCAGGGATCCCCTCACCAGGTGGAGGAGCCTCTGACTGAGAGGCAAGGAGGGAGGGACCCAAGGGAACTTGGCCAACCGCTCACTTGGCCCAGTGGGAGAACTGATTCCAATGAGGAACAGGGAGGGCTGAGCTGCCTTCTTATTTGAGCCAGGAAAGCAGGGGCTCTGAGGAGCCTTGTAGTAACCAGATGCCTCCTGCTCCTGTGGGGAATCTACAGGGACTGGGCTTCCTTCAACACCCACACGATACTCTGAGCCCCTTCCCCTGTGCACAGGAAGCCCAATCTTTCCCAGTTTCCCCTCCAAAGTGTCCTGCACGTCCCCCAAATCCACGGCGGCAGGTCACCCAGCAACTTACCGGATGGTGCTCTGCCCGCCACCTCCCCACTGTGGGCATTTTCAGGCCAATTCCTTCCCTCCCAAATCCTGCCCCTCCAGGCTGGAACGGGGTCCTAATTCCTATGATTCGCAAAGCCCGGCTAAGATTAAGCTCCGGAGTTTAAGCAAGCTTTCCTTGGGGCTTAGTCAGCGGTAGAGTAACATGGGTTAGCAGGTGCCCCGATTCTGGGGTCTGAAGGCCCCACGCCTCCATGGGCACCTCTCCAAGCCCTCTCCCTCTGAGCGGCTTGGACTTGATGCCCTGGGGTCTGCTCATACCCTTAATGAGAGTGTCTTTGGCCATAGCCCTGCTATCCAGAGCCCAGGCCCTGACCTCTGCTGGGCTGGCGGGGAGAGAGAGGGAGGGGGAGACAGAGAGAGAGGGAGGGAGAAAGGCCATATTGCTTCTCATCAGCTCTATCCTCTCTAGTCAGGAGGAGAAGTTTGGCTGCACTTTTACACCAAAAACCTGCTAAATTATTTCCCACAGAACAAAAGAGCTCTCTTTCCACAACATGGATGGGAGAATTGGTGACGACTTTGACATAGAAGTTTGTTCCCACTTCTGGCCATTGAGACCATTGAGAAATACTGGGGCTCAGCTTGGTTAAAGTGCCTTTTCATGTGAATGATGGGGATCATAAGGTCTGCCTTGCTGGGCGTTGTATTAATTAGATGATGGATGTAAAGAGCCTGATGTATATGGAAGGTGCTCAATAAAGGCTGAGGCATTTCCCTATCTTGGCTCAGTTACTTCAACTGTAATATAAGGAGTTGGGGGAAAAGCAGGCCATACAGCAGGGTTTTGGATGCCCCTCCCAACTCTCTGATACCAGAGACAGGAAGGAGGAAGCCTTTTCCAGGTGATGACAGGGGGGCGTGGGAGGGGCCGGACCAAGCACGGTGGTTGTGGAGCCAGGTCTCTGCTCAGTGTGGTCCCTGGAGGCCAACTGTGCGGGCCGCTGAAAAAGCGTGGACACCTGGGTTTACATCCAGGCTTTCTCCCTCCCTGCCTTGTCGTGTGCCCCTTGGTCAAGGCACAACCTCTCTGTTTCCCTTGCATCAGTCGACAGCAGGACCTGTTAACCCTATCAAACCCCACTTTACTCCCGGGTTGGCCTGAGATTTAATGAGATGTGGCAGTGAAAAGGTTTTCCCAATTTAAGTGTCATCTCTTCCAGGATGGGCCCGAGTATCTGGCTTTGACTTTCCAATGCCTAGATGTGTGGCAGATCCAGGCCTTGTGGGGATCGTGAACCTCCAAACACATGCAGGGTCTGGAGAAGCTGCCAGCAGTCGTGCCTACAGATGCGTGACATTATCCTCGACCCTGCACCCCGCAGACCTTGCCTCCTCCTCCTCTCTCTGAGCCCCGAGGGCTTGGCCCTGCACCAGGCACACAGTGGTGCTCAATTAGAGTTTGTGAAATAAACAGATTTCTGGGTGAGAAGCCTGGTTTAAAAAGTGAGAAAATGGGGCTTCCCTGGTGGTGCAGTGGTTGAGAGTCCGCCTGATGATGCAGGTGACATGGGTTCGTGCCCCGGTCCGGGAAGATCCCACATGCCGTGGAGCGGCTGGGCCCGTGAGCCATGGCTGCTGAGCCTGTGAGTCCGGAGCCTGTGCTCCGCAACGGGAGAGACCACAACAGTGAGAGGCTCGCGTACCGAAAAAAAAAAAAAAAAAAAAAAAAAAGTGAGAAAATGGCCAAAGGGGTGGTGAGAATCAGTAAGGGTGGGAGGGAGAAGAAATATCTGAGTGGCAAGTGGGTCTGCTATTTGTTCAGCTGTAAGTAGTTACCAAGAGCTTACGGTGGGGGAGAGGGAGATGGACAAGGCACGGCCCCTGCCCTTCAGGAGCTCACAGCGAATGATCCACAGTAAAGGGTGGGCCAGGCAGAGTCCAGAGGACGGGAGGACAAAGGTTGGTGGGCTTTTAGTGGTAGGTGGGCTCCTGGAGGGCTCCCAGGAGGAGGTGGCATTTAGACGCAGAGTGGAGGGTAGGGTGCTTGAGAATAGCTTCTCACAAGGCCTGAGGGAGTTGGGGAGAGCTTAAATGGGTGAGGGCCCCCAGGAGAGTGGCTGGGGATGTGACCCTATTCTGGACAGCAAGGGGGGAAGCTGACTCTGTCCCCCCACCCCGTGTCTGGACCTGGATCCTCTCCTGGTGGGTGTGCTCCTGGTAAGAGGCAGGGTGCCCACTGCTTGTCACTGCCCACCAAGCTGTGTTCCAGCATAAAAGTGCAGCTCAATGCAATTGAACACGTGTTTATGGAGCATCCACCGTGGAGCCCTCAGTGGTGGTCCTGACCCGCCTCTCCCCTGCGGGTTTGCGGGGAGAAGAGGATTTTGACCTGGTTTCTGGCCTGAGGTTGTTGGGGGGTGGAGTGGGGTGGAGACTAAGGGGCATGCCCAGTTACAATCAAGTGACAGGATGACATGAAGGCTGTGGCAACCTGACTTGACAAGTATAGGATCCATGTTTGACATAAAACACTTCCAACAGCTTTGAACGTGGACTAGGATACGAAAGAATTACCACTAATTTTGATGACGGTATTTTGACTGTTTAAAAATGAAGGGTCGGGGCTTCCCTGGTGGCGCAGTGGTTAAGAATCTGCCTGCCAATGCAGGGGACACGGGTTCGAGCCCTGGTCCGGGAAGATCCCACATGCTGCGGAGCAACTAAGCCCATGCACCACAACTACTGGGCCCACGTGCCACAACTACTGAAGCCCATGCGCCTGGAGCCCGTGCTCTGCAACAAGAGAAGCTACGCAATGAGAAGCCCGTGCACCCCAACGAAGAGCAGCCTCCGCTCGCCGCAACTAGAGAAAGCGCACGTGCAGCAACGAAGACCCAACGCAGCCATAAATAATTAATTAATTAATTAAAAAAAAAGAAGGGTCCTCATCTTCTAGGGATATACAGTGAAATATTGACAGATGATATGATACTATGGCTGGGACTCTCTTGAAAATAACGGGGTGTGTGGCTGGGGGGGTGTAGATGCAAAGACTGAGTCGATGCTAGAGGATGGGTACATGGGCCTTCATTAGACTATTCTCTGCACTTTTGTGTATTTTTAAAAATTCTCCGTAACACAAAAGTTATAAAAGAAAGAAAAGAAAAACCAATAGCACCACTTAGTTTGAAAACAAAAACTTTCAACTGTACTTTCCAGTCACCGTGTAGGAAGTTCAAGATGATGAAATAATTCACCACAGCTTCAGGAGCGCTTTGGATGCATTTGGGTTTTACTCATCACAATAGCATCAAAAGGGTAGTGCAAGCATGGGGGACATTAGGGGCACTGTAGGCTGTGCTTGCCTGGCGTGCGATGCAGAAAATCTCTGACATAATTTGACAGCTTCCTGGGGGCTTGGATGTGCAGGCTGAGGATGGACCTTGGGGGACGGATAGCGGTGAGGGTGACGTGACCCAAGGCTCCCTAGGAGGAGGACGGAAACCCAGGGGCTCCGGCGCTCCCAGAGATGTGGTGGGAGGGGCACTGGGCCAGACCCTGCTGAGGACCTGCCACATGTGGCTACTATGTGTGGTGGGGGTGGGCAGTGGGGGCCACCTTTGCACCGTGTGACCTAACTCCACCTGCTGCATCGCATTAGGCAGGCGACAAGATTCCCCCAGGCCCAGGGACAGGGAGGAAGATGGCTCTCCCAGGTGCCTGCCCCAACCAGGACGGGGCTCTGGGCGCGCTTGCCGTGGGTTGAGCGTTGGAGTCAGCCCAGTTCTCTCCCTGCCCACCCTGACTCCTCCCTGCGGGCTGGTGCTGACACTTTCTCGGCTTCCCGGCCTCCCCTTTCTCTGTCCGCTTCTCCTCTTGCCGTTGCAATTCACCAAGCAGGGTCCAAGGGGGTCAGTGGGAGTCCCCGCTGAGAATGGGGGTGTTCTTCACCTGTCCACTCCTTTTGTGTTTTCACTTTCCTCCTTCCAGGACCTGCCTTGCCAAGGTCTCTTTCTGTCATCAACAGGCAGTGGCTGATATTCCCTGAGAACATCCCCAGGGGTATTTAAAAGCAGGACAGAGGAGGAGGTCGAGGCTTAACCCACAGGAATAACCTCCGGGGAGGAGGAGGGAGGAGGAAGGCAAGGAGGAGAGAGACAGGCAGGAGAGGGAGGGAGAAAGAAGGCAAAGACCCATGGGGGTGGGGAGTGGGGGTGGGAGCAGGGTTGGTGAGAGAAGGATGGAGTTGGAGCAGCGTGGGGAGTGTGGTTCGGGGAGAGAAGAGAGTTTGGTACAGAGGGAAGCAGAAAACAGAGGAGCTGGCAGTGCTTCCTGCTGCCACCCAGGCCTGGACCAGTCACCAGAGCGGGGTTAATCCCGATTTTGGGGAGACTCATCCGCATCCTACTTCTGCTCCCGCAGCCCGCCTGTATCCACCTGATGTTGATGGCTCGGTCTGCAGGTCTGGGCGCCTGGTGCCTGTCCTGCTGTTACTTCCGCTCAGATCCCCGCCCACCGAGAGGTCTCCGGCCCTCTGCCAGCAGAGCTTCTGGCAGCGTGTGGCCGACGCTCTGGAGGGAGGGTTCAGAGAACCCCCAGGCCAGATGGGTGGTCACTAGAATGGGGGGTACAGAGGCAGGCCTGAGGTTCCTGAGGTCTCCTGACCTCAACCCCGGGCCCAGCCCCCTCTTCCGGCCTCCAGGGGCCTGCGGCTGGAGCTGAAGCTGTTTCTGGGCAGCCTTGCCTCAGGTCTGCACAGCCTCCCTGGGCTCTGGGCTCTGAGTCCGCATTCCTGGGCCAGTCCTTGGCGTCCCATACAGGCTGGAGATTTCACCACATGGTGCTGGTGCTGCTGGGCCAGATCTGACCACCTCCCCAGTGGAAAGAGGCCTGGATTTGAGGTCCTGCAGGGCCACTAACTGAAAGTTTGACTTGAGGCCAACTGCTGCTCCCACTGGGCTCATTTCTTTAGCTGCAGGGAGGCCACACTCCTTACCAGACCTGCTCTCAGAGAGCCCAGGCCCCACGGGCAAAGGGGGCAGGGAAGTCAGAGCTCCTTCCCAGGTGTAGGACTGCACTGGGGCTCCTCTCCTGAGAGGGCTGGAGAGGGAGAGAAGGCCTTTAAGGACCTGCCTGGCCCTGTGCTCCTGCCATGGCTTCTGCCCTTCCCTCTGCCCATCTAAACCCAACTCTCTCCTCCAGGAAGCCCTCCCTGATAGTGCCCGCCCTTTCTGCCCTCCTTTTCAATGAATACCATACTGAGGGCCCAGTCCTGTGCTGGGACCAGGAGGGTGGCAGGGGTATCAGGGCTGAGCCCTTAATTATACATATTTTGCAAAGGAATATTCTGGAGTAGGTCTCCATCCCCCCAGGTGTTTCCCCCACCAACTGGATCATATGCCTGGATGTGGACCGAGTGGCTGTGGGGAAATAGGGCCAGGTCACAGGACACAGACCGTGGCGCCACTGCAGCCCTGTGTCCAAGCTGGAGCCTCAGAGCATGTCTGCTCCTCCTTTTCGCTCTCCCTTCCCGAGGCCAGGCCTCCACACCCACACTGTCCCCCAGCCCAGGGCCCCATTACCCCTCTCTGGTCTCCAGCCTCTCTTTTCTGCCTCCTCCCACCCAATCTACCCGCACAGCCTCTGAGACGTCCTTCTGAAAGAGCTGAGGGGCTCACCTTTCTACTTCAGCCCTTGCAGGGCTCTCTGTGAAGTCACAGCCACTTAGCTCCATAGACAGGGACTTCTGCCACCTCCCCCTGTCCCACTTTTTCTGGCTTGCCTCCAGTGCCTTCTACCCACCCCCATCCTGGAGGCCTCCCGGCACCCCAGCCTTTTGGTCCATTTCCCTAAAAACTCGGGTACCGGTTTCTTCAGGCTCTGCTCATGCTGGTCCCCTTGGCTGGGGTCCTTCAAGGCTGAGCGAAAATGCTACCTTCCCTCTGGCAGCGTCCCTGCTGCCTCAGGGGGGATTAATTACCACCTGCATGCCCACTGTGCCTGTCAACGCCTCGAGCGATGTCCCTCCTTCTTTCCGTAGCGCTGTTCTGTCTGTCTCACTCCCCATCGTGACTCTTCCGTGTCCAGACAATGGGATTCTGGGTCTTAATCTTTAAGATTTTGCCAGGCACACAGTAAGCGCACAATAAATGCTTGTTAAGTTGAAGAGATAAATGCCATTTGCACCATGCGTGAATCACTTCCTTTCCTTAAAAACTTAAAAAAGTTATTACAAAAATCATCCCTACGGGCTTTTTTTTTTTCTTTTTTTGGCCATGCCATGTGGCATGTGGGATCTTCCCCAGCCAGGGATTGAACCCGTGCCCCCTGCATTGGGAGCGCAGACTCATAACCACCGGACCACCAGGAAAGTCCCCTATGGGCTTTTAAACGTCCATGACCGTACCGAAGTGGATAAACAAAAAGCAGAAATCCCTCATCCTTCTCTCCCTAGCTCGAGATCTAAACCCCTAGCTCGAGCCTGTGAACGGAGGGGAGAGTTTTTGCCTGGCTGGTAGTTCTCAGAGCTGGTGCCCCTTCCAGCTGCGTGGGCCTTTGTTGGAAGTGCAGATTTGGGGCCCTGCACTCTATCTGTACGAGAGAAGTACTGGAATCCCAGCCTGAGAACAAGCTCCATGAGTCCTGGTCCAGGCAGGAGTGGAGGTGAGGCAGGTACGGACCCCATCACAGGAGTCTGGAGCGAAACCCCAAGTCAGCTAATTTCCTGTCTTTTGCCTCCTTTAGCCTCAGTGGGTGGCAGAAGAGAGCCAGTGGGCTGGTGGCCAGCACCCTCCCCTGGGGGTCCACGCTGGGGTCGGGGGTGGGGCTCTGGCTGGGCCACTAACTGGACTCGGCAAATCATTGTACTCCCCTCATCTCAAAAAGGCAATGACTCTCTAGATATTCTCTCACGTGCCCAAGCAAATACATGAACGATAACAACAAAAATCTGTGCTTTGAGCTCTCTGAGTGCTTGTGGTCCAGATACAGGGAATTTTATGGGGAGATGCCACCAGTTTCCAGATTTCCAAGGGGAGGGGCAAGACCCGGAAGTGACACGAACGGGCTTACTTCTCCCCTGCGCTGTCCCAGTGTGGACACACCCTGCCCGTCATAGCCCGTGTGCCCGTGTTCGTGGATCGAGGCAAAGAAAAACTCCGCCACATAAACTCACTCTTTGGAAAGAATAGGATGTAACAAACATTTCTTCAGCACCTACTATGTGCCAGGCACTAATGCAGATGCTATGGATACAGCAGTGAAAAAAAATGGGCAAAAATAGCTGTCCTGGGCTTCCCTGGTGGCGCAGGGGTTGAGAGTCCACCTGCCGATGCAGGGGACCCAGGTTCGTGCCCCGGTCCGGGAAGATCCCACGTGCCGCGGAGCGGCTGGGCCCGTGAGCCACGGCCGCTGAGCCTGCGTGTCCGGAGCCTGGGCTCTGCAACGGGAGAGGCCACAACAGTGAGAGGCCCGCGTCCCGGGGGGGGGGGGGGGGAAAAAGCTGTCCTGATGGAGTTTACATTTTAGTCTGGAGAAACAGATAATAAACAAATAAAGAACTATGTAGAGAGAGTGCGGGGGAGAAGGGTGGAGGAGGGGAAGAGAGTGGGCGGGGTGGGAGTGACTCTCGGAGCACAGAGCCAGCAGGCCAGGCCCCACCTGTGCAACTGGAGGAGGAAATCTCCAAACGTTCCTCCCCTGAACCATGGTGAGTGTCAGGCTCTGCCCTTAAGGTGCTTCTGGTGTATTTAGAGAAATACACTAGACTGGCCTCAGGGCCCTGTGGGATTCTCCCCTGGACAGGATTCCCTTCAGGAGCTGGCTTCAGACAGGTCGGTAAGGAGGGAGTCAGGAGGTTGGCGGCTTCAGAGTGGGCTTCCTAGAGGAGGTGGCATCTGGGCTGGGCCTTGAAGGATGAGTAAACTCACAATTGCACAGGAGGGAGAGGGCACTCCAGGCCAAGGTACAGTGTGAGCCTAGGTGCGGCAGGGGCTGCTCCACCCACCCGGCCCCGGTGCAGGAGGGGATGGGCTGCCCCAGCCCCTGACCTGAGTTTGGCAGGCACTGCCGGCACAGAGCCCTCCCTGCCCTGGCACCTTTTAGAGGCCTGTGATGCCAGCCTCTACCCTTGGCAGGACATTGATGACCTTCCTTTGTTTCCTCCCAGGCCTCACCTTCCCCTCCCCACTGCCAGCCTTACCCAACAAAGAGCTGTTTCCAGCAAAATCCAAACAGAAAGTTTCCATCTGGGGGGTGGACTACAGGAAGGAACAGATATCATTTCTCTTTTCTTCAAGGAGACCCCAGAACTGTCATTCCACGATCTCAAGGACAACTCTGGTCCCCTGCAGGTCGCCGAGTGGGCTGGGAAAGGCAGAACCATGAGCAGGTCTGGTGGTCCAGAAAGGACCCGGGAACATCCCTGTGCTGTTTCCCTTCTTGGAGCTGTGCTATGGAACTGGGGTGAGAAGTCAAGGCCTTTCGCGCTCTGGATCTTGCATCAGAAGGGCCTGGCTTGCCAGTGAGACGGGGGTGGGGGTTTTACATCCATCCTGCAGCTCATTACGGGCTTCTAGGCAAGTCTGGGCCGCAGGGCCCTGGGGTGAAATATGGCCCAGGGAACGGGAAGCTTGTGGGCGGCTAAGCCTGATGAAGGCGGCCAGGCTATTACTTAACCATCCTGATGGGCTTTACGCTCCCAGCGGTGACATTTTTGCTGCGTTGCTTAAAAAAACAGTAGCAGTACTTCCCCCGGTCATTTTTCTACTTTTTCCACATAAATGAAAAGGCAGATGTTTCCCAGAAGGGTTGCAGCTAGAATCTCATTTCTCCCTAGTGCCTGAGAGCTTGGGATGAGATGAGAGATACCGCGGCCCCTCCGGCCCACCATCCCCTGCCCACCTCCTCTTATACCCTGGTCCCCCCGAGCCCCCAGTGCCCACCCCACCCCTTCATTCCCCTCCTCACTCTCGTTTTCTCAGCTAAGTCCCTTTGTCTTCAAGGTCTCTTAACTGCCACTCCCTTTCACTCTGTCCTCCCCTCTTCCTTTTCAATCCTAGCCCTCCTTTCCTCCCCATTCTCTCCTCTCCCCTCCTCCCTCAACACTTCCTTCTCTCTCCCACTTTCTAGGCCTCTCCCAGTTTTGAGCAAACAGAGACAGAAGGAACTTGCCCAAGGTCACATAGCTCATCCCCTTGGGTGGTTTGTGACATTATAGGTGGTCAGGGCCTGTGGCTCCCATTTCTGTGTCTGCAGCACAGGGGTCTGGAAGATGGGCCCTTGGACTGGGTTGTCTGGGTTGCAGTGTCCACCTAGGAAGCCACAGGTCAGCTAGACCAGACCCTTTGCTCTGTGGACCAGCAGCATCAGGGTCACCTGGGAGCTGGTTAGAAATGCAGAGTCTCACCCCCCCACCCCACGCCCCCTCCAGCCTGAAACCTTTTGAATTCGTTTCAGCATTTTAACAATATCGCCCAGGAGAGTCAAGGGTACACGAGCATTTGTGCTGGAGTGCTTTCAGGGGAGGGTCTACATCCCGCTAGTCTTGTATGTCTGATACCCCTCAGCCGTCCCAGGAGTGTGCTCACAGCTGCTGCAGCACCCCCCCTCCCCGCCCCTCTTCTGCACCTGGGGAAGCATGTCAGAATCCCCACGAGGCTGCTGGCCCAGAGTGGGGCGGCAGTGGGCAGAGGCTTGGCTGGTTGCCTCAGGGTCTCCTGATGCTTGCTTATGCCCTGATGAATAAGGGCTTGGAGATGTCTGGAGACCACAGCCTGGCTGGGCCCTTCCACCTTTTTCCTGACTGTGGCCTGGGCCAAGCCCCCCGTGCCAGGGGAGGAGTACACCTGAGCCCAGCCCAGAAGCGGTGTCAGGATAGCAGGGAGATGGGCTGAGAGCTGGGATCCTGCCCTGTGGTGCCTCCCAAGAGCTGCCCAGCCCCAGTCTCAGGCCCCCCGACCAACATTCTGGGAGCAACCCTGGGAGGAGAGGTGATCTGCCTCCTGGGGGCTCTCAGGGAAGGCAGCTCCCAGCCTCTGTAGCTGGTGTTCCTGGGCTGGAAGGGACAGCTGTCTTCTAATCCAAACCCTTCACTTGACGGGTCCAGCAAGGGGAAGGGACTTGGCTAAGGTCACACAGCTTTGTCTCTGGAGGGTAAGATAACTGGGATGTAAACAGCATCCCCCATCAGGAGGTAAGTGGCCCAGCCCCCAAATCCTGGAGTCTCCCTGACTTTCTCTCCTCTGGAGATCAATGATGGCTGAAAATTCTCTCTTCCTCCTGCCACTGAAAGATGAAGGTGGCATCAAATCTCCCTCCCGAGTCAGGGCTGGGCTTGGCGAGTCGTTTAACCAAAGGAGAAGGTGGAGTTATGTTCTGGGACTTGACCCTTGGTCACAAGGCACACTGGTCTCCTGGAACACCTGCTCTTGCTACCCAGCTGCTGTGTTATGAGAAGCCCCGAAAGAGGCCGGTGTGAAGAGGAACTGAGACCTTGGGCCAAGAGCCCAGGCTAAGCTCCCAGCCCTGTCAGCACACACTTGCCGACACTGACTCACCTTGGCAGTGGCCCCAGCACCTCATGCCAGGCTGCCCCAGCCAATGTCACACGCAGCAGACGAGCCTTCCTTGTTGAGCCCTGCCAAATCGCATTCTCATGAGCAAAATGAATGACTGTGGCGGTCTGAAGTCACCCAGTATCAGGGGTGGTTTGTTATGTAGCAGTATAAACCTGGAACACCCCTGAATCCAGTCTGTCAGCAAATCTTGTCAGCTCTGCCTTCTAAATATACCCAAATCCAACCTCCATCATCTTTTGCTTGGAAGATTGCGAGAAACCAACCCTGACTCCTGCCCCTTGCCCCCTACAGTCTGTTGTCCTGCTAAAATCGAAGTCAGATCCCACCCTCCTGCTCAAACCTCTACAGGCTCCCCGTTTCACTCACAGTGAAAGCCAGGGTCCTTTCCACGGCCCATAAAGCCTTGTAGCTCTGATGCTGCTTTCCTCCCTGCCCTCGCTTCCTCCTCCTCTCTCCTCAACTCTCTCCACTCTGGCCAATGGTCTTCCTGTTAGTTCTCGATCATCCCAACTTCACTTCTACCCCAGGGCCTTTGCACCTACTGCTTGTTGCGCCTAAAGCACACTGCTTGCAGATACCCTCCTGGCTACTCCCTAATTGCATTTAGGCTGTAGTCAGATCTTTTCAGAGGGGCTTCCGTGACCACGCTACAGAAGGCAGCATTCCTGTCCCTCCCCAACCCCCTTATCCTGCTGCATCTTTCTCCACGACACTTCGCACTGACATTCTATGTGTTTACTTTATTATCTCTCTCCCAATTAGAGCTAACATCTCTAACACAGACTTCTTGAGAGCAGGGATTTTTGCCTGTTTTCTTGAATCCCCAGCACCCAACTCAGTGCCTGGCCTGCCGTGGGTGCTCAGTACAAGTTGGTGGAGTGGAGGAACGAGTGTGGGCTGGCCTGGGCTGGGGAGCCTTGCAGTGGGGGGATGCTGCCAGAGCTCTTTCAGAGCCCTCCTGCCTTTCTCCTGGGAACTACACTTCCCAGGGCTCCTTGCCAGGGGCTTCTGGCTCCGGTTAGAGAGCGAGGAGGGGGCATCACTGCTCAGCGGCCCACCAGCCTCCTCAGCACCTGGTGTCTCCCTCTGGGCCTTGCTCAACCCCACCCCTGGGATGGCTTCCTCCAGTCTCTGCTGCTCATTGAAATTTCACCTGGCTGTCAAGGCTTGGATCTCAATGTCATTTATCTGCCACCTCCTTCCCTAGGAGTCTACTCAGATGGCCATTTGGGAGTTCACCAAGGCTGTGGAGGGCAGAGAGAGCCAGTGCCTGGGTGCAGATGTGGCCCGGTAGGCAGGCCATCCCCAGGGAGTCTGCCTCTGGGGTCTCCTGGCTGCAGGTGGCCAGGTGAGGTCCAGAAGGTGCTTCTCTGCCCTCAGCTCCCCCTGCCTCGCCTCTCCTCCACGTGGCGTTCTCTTTCTTGAGTCCCAGGCTTTTAACATCTGGCCCCCTAGAGGGCTGATCCTCTTACCTGGAGACAGTGCCAGGCCCATCACCACTTTAAAAGGCCTCATTTTAAAAAGAGAGCCCCAAGCCCTCCTCCCCAGAAGTTCTGCACCCACGTTTACATCTCTGACATCCTCCCAGCTGCGAGGCAGCGGAAACTGCTTCCAGCTACTTTTATTTAGGCTTCAGAAGGAGGATTGTGGCCGCCGGCAGATGAGGTCTGCAGGGCCCTGGAAGCGAACCTCAGCCCGAGTCTCTAAAAATAATTTTCTATTTGGCTCCAGAACCTGGTTCTGCTCTTCATCTGCCTGCAGGAGGCCTTGGGAGGGCCTAGCTCCTGCAGTTGTGCCATGAAAAGCTGACGCAGGAGGTGCTGAAAGGTTGTCCGGCTCCAGTCCCCTCCCCTCCCCCACCTCTGGTGGAGAGCAGGTGTCACCTCTCAGCTGCGTCAAACCTAAGATACCATTCCTTGAAAAAGTAACCATTACGTTAGGCACCATGAAGGGGAAAAAATGCTACTGATTAAACCAGAATAAGGCATTGATTGTTAGACACATTCCAGTTTCAGGGGTATTAAAATGTGAAAACACATGTGCATCTTAGATGAAATACAGTCCTAGTCTGGGTGGAGTCTGGGTAGAGCCCTTTCTCTCCAAACAGACACTCTCTGGCTCACATCTTCCCTGGAAAGGAAGGGATAAAAGGTTTGTCTTGGATCCAAAGGCTTTTGGCTCCCACTCTTGCTGGGGTTGTGTGTGTGAGAGGAGACAGTGAAGGGGGTGATAGAACAGAGGACCCAGGGAAGTGGAGAAGGGGGTCCTGTCGGCGGAAAGCGGGAAGCCATCTGCCCCCCACAGAGCCTGCTGAATAATAGTCACAAGCCTACGCTGCTGCCTTGTGAGCCCAGAGCAAAACGGGTGGCCTCAGCCCCTGTCCCGCTGATCTGAGTCATGGAGGACTAGCGAGTGGGAGAGGACTGTCCTCAGCCCTTTCCGGATTACGCAGCCCCTGTGTTCTGTGTTTGGAGAGGCTCTCGGCCCCCAGCAGAGGAGGGCGCTGGAGGGAGCCTCGTCCACTGCTTTCTGAGAGGGAAACAGAAGCCTGCAACCTGGAGCTGTCAACACCAGTCCAGGGAGATGGGGTGATGTGGGAAGGACAGACAAGGGAGCGGGGCCCAGAAAAACTCAGGAGAGGAGCGTCCGCCTGCAGCAGGAAGGACTGGAGTGAGACCTGCAGTAGGGAGGGGGTGGATGTCTCATCCTTTGCAGCCTACGGTGGTTACCACCATGTTGCCCACACCCCTCTTCAAGGCCTGAGTGCCTGTTCCCCCAGCAGTGGGGAGTGTGGGCAGTGGACTGCTCCAAGGTGAGCCCCTCTTCCTTGTGCGTGTTCTTGGCTGAAGGGAGCCTCCTCCCTCAAGGTTACCCCATTTTCTGGAGGCAGCCCACATCCAGTGACTGGTAAATGGACAGCGTAAAGGATGGTCCCCCTCGCACCGTGTGGGACCACCTGCAGGGCCAGGAGTGGCTGAGGCCTTGGTTGTGACCGCATCGCAGCTCAGCTTCTCACTCTGCCCAATCCTGCCTCCTTCACTCCCCACAGGTGCTGCTCCCAGGAATCTACACACGGATCTCCATTTCAGAGTCTGTTTCACAGGAGCCTGACCTGTCACAGAGACCCTGAGTAAACGAGAGGGAACCAGACAGTTCTGCTCTGAGGCCCTGGAGACTCCTCCCTGGCCCGTGGGTCCTCTAGACTCAGGGAGAGTTTCCTCCAGGTCTACCTCGGCTCCCTGCCCATCCACCGACCCGGAGGAGAGGCAGCAGATGCACGGACCACGGCAGGGGCAGGGGATGCAGACAGAGCCCAGGCAGGGGGACTCAGGGACATCCGGCAGGTGATATAACTGCTGGGGGACCCCAAGTGTGGCTACCCCAGGTGATGTAACTGCAGGCTCCCCACCTATGTGCACAACAGAGCATATCTGAGCTATGCACAAAGCCGGGGGTTGGCCAGTGTGTAGGTCTGTAGACGATCGCGTGTATGGGTACATGTACATAAATGCATGTGTGCGTGTATGTGTGTGCACATGGAGGTAGGAGAAAGCTCCTATGTACTTACACCTGGCATGAAAGCATGTGGTTATGAGTGTACATGGAGGAGTCTGTGTAAGTAGGCGCAAGTGTGTGCAAACAGGACTGTGTGTTTATCAGTGTGCCTGTGTGTGGGTACAGACGACTCAGAGGCAACTCACTCTGTGT
Organism: Delphinus delphis; assembly: GCF_949987515.2. NCBI lineage: Eukaryota > Metazoa > Chordata > Mammalia > Artiodactyla > Delphinidae > Delphinus > Delphinus delphis. The sequence continues at coordinate 40,403,805 of NC_082692.2, read as the reverse complement.
GTCATCTCCCTCACCAGCTCCAGCCTCTCTCTTGCCTTAGATTCTCTGCCTAAGCTGTCTTGAGAACAGCTTCTTTTCCTTGTGTCTCAGCCTCCTCCCGGAAGCCTTCCTTGGTGAAGCCACCAGAAATTCTAGCCTACCCTGTCTTGTCATGGGGTGTTCTCACCAAAACGATTTACTTATAGGCTTGGCTGTCTGTATTTGCCTGTGTCGCCATCAGACTGAGCGCTTTCTGAGAGCAGGGTTGTGTCTCCCTCATCAGACTGAAGTTCCCAACCTTGAGAACTGCCTCTCTCACCAGGCCAGGATCTTCCCAAAGATGGAGCCTAACTCTGTCTCCCAGACTGAGCTCAATAAGCCCCACGAGAAGACAGAGAGCTGAGGACCACACTCCCTGTACCAAGCCCAGTGCCCTTCCTGGTGACCTGTGTGGGTGTCCAACAGAATGAGCTGTGGGTCGGGCGTTAGGACATCTGAGTTCCAGTCTTGATTCAGTGTGACTTAGGAAAACGTTTGCTTTTGGGGGTCCAGGTACCTCATCTGTAATGTGAGGGGTTAGTTGGCCCCAGGGCGCCTCATGGCCCTGCCCTTTGCCATCACAGCTCTGGTGACATCCAGTCTCCAGGGTCCTGTGTGGCCCCCTGTCATTTACCGTGACCCTGGCCCACCTGCCCATCCCCACTTTAAGCTTGTTAGTTAACCAGCTGCCAGCAGCAATCTCTCCCTCAGCCACGTGGAGGGAATGAGGAGGGTCAGCGGGCCACATGTCCTGGGTTATTACATTGAATAAACTGACAAAAGCCATCAGAAGATATATTGTTTAACAGGAGATTAAAAACCAACGAGAGCGGCTGGGGTTCTGATCCTGACCTCTGTGTTTTTAATTTCTTTTGCTGCTCAAATCACCACGTTCTAAAATGATAAAAGTAGCTGTGTTTGCTCAAGGGTTTTATCGTTAATTGATTTGGCTGAAGTTTTCTCATAAGCCCCATCTTTTGGAACACGCTTCTCATTTTAAGTCTCTAGACTCAGTGAGGAGAGGGTCAAGACCCATGGGGGCAGCGGTGGGCGTCGAGGGTCACCTCGGCAAGCATCTCCCCACAGGTCAGCGGGCCCAGGTCCTGCCCAGAAGCCCCGGCCCCTGGAGCAGGCTTCTCCCCATCCTTCTAGCACCATCTCCCCCAACACTAGGCGGGTCAGAGCCTGGCGGGTGCCCTGCAGAAGGCAGGCAACCCTAGGCTGCAGGGAGAGGTGTCTGGTCAGGCCTCATCTCCCAAATCCGTGCCATTCAGTGGAGATCAGAGGCCCACTTGGGCCCCCACTTCCCTAACAGACCTTCTCCTCCTCTGTCCCTCCCCTCCCCATCTCCATCGGGACCCCTTCCTGGGGAGGAGCCACTACTGACCTTGTTTCCCACGCTCCAGGCCAGGCCTCAGCTCTGACGGCAGTTGGCCTGGGCTTCTGGCTGGGTGATTAGAAAACCTTCATGGAAGACAGATGTTTGTATCTAACAGTGAAAGATGAGGAAGATTAAACAACCATAGTAAGCGTTCAATTTCTGATGGTACATAGTAACATATGTGCCTACAGTAGAAAACATGAAAAACGCAGACAAGTCTTCCATGTTAGCGTGAGCCCTCGTGGGTGCACATGAGGGGGTGCCGACTGGAGCCCGTCCCCGAGGCAGGAGGTGGGGGTGGTCACCGTAGTGACCGGAGGGCTGAGGTGTGTTAGACATGTCTGGCGGGCCCGCTTCACCTTCACTGCTTCTTTTCTCTTCAGCATGTGGCTCTCTTGGTCTCAGGCTCCTTGTCTCGGTGAGGCCGGAACGACGGCCTCACATCCTCACAACCTCAGGGTTGAGAGAAGAGAGGAGTGCTCTCCCCCAGCTCCAGTTCTGGAAACTGCAGGGAAGCTCTCTGATTGGTCTGGCTTGGGTCACATGCCTAAGCCCAGGCCAATCACGGAGCAGAATCAGGTAAGAGGCTAGCAGTTCCCATTGGTCCACATGGCGATAGCGGGTGGGAGGGTGAAGATTGGGGGCTGGGCGGGGTGTTGTTGCCCAAATTGGGGGTGGGGAAATGCAGACAGGGACACTTCCCCAAATTAAGTGTCCTATTACTATAAAGAATATACAAATTACTTGTTAAACCACTGTTAACACTGGGGTGTAGTTCATGCTAATGTATTTTCTGTTCAAAACATCTCAGTAGGTGAAGGCATTTAACAGAAGAGCAAAGTGAATTGGACACACGTGGAACGATGATGGACAGCACCGTAAACAGGGAAGCGCACTTGAAAGCGACAATGAGATACAATTTCCTACCCGTTGGGTTGACGAAAATGAAAACGTCTCTCCGTCAAGGATGTGGGAAACGGGAACTCTTCACTTGGACTTGGTATCACTACTCAGCAGCGCACTCAGCAGTCCTTGTAAAGATGATGAACCCCCCGCTACTCAGCTACTGCACGTAAATCCCCAGAGACAGTCTCACGTGCGTGCGTGTGTGTGTGTGTGTGTGTGTGTGTGTGTGTGTGTGTGTGTGAGCGCGCTCAAGGAGGCCTAAGAGCTGCAGCATTTTATGGGAAAAAATATTGTTGATAATTTCACCGTTTATTAACCAGAGAAAGGATAAATAAAGTGTGGGCTACTCAGAAATGGAATTCTCGACAGCAGTTAAAATTAATGTGACGCATTATCAAGATGGATTAAGTGCACAAACATACTGTTCTTTGAAAAAAAGCAGGTTGCAGAAAGTCTCGTGCTGTTTATTGATACGTAAAAACATGTACAAATATTATGTATTACTTATGGATACATTCCCAGGAAGTAAATGTTTAAAATCACGCATGGGAATGATACCAGCTGAGAGGGACAGAGGGAAGGGGGCTATATAAGGAACTGGGGAGAGGTACACAGAGGATTTCAGCTGCATGTGTAATCTTTATCTCTTCTAAAATGATCTAAAGCAAAATAAAAATAAAATGGGGATCATTTTGTTTATATATATAAATGTATAAATGTAGGTATATGGGTGTCTCTCTCTATTTTTTTAATGTCCTGCTGTTCACTTAACATGTTATAATGAGCATGAAAACATGATTTTTAATGGCTGTATAATATCCCCCCAAAGGGATGTGTCATAATTTATGAAGCCATGTCCTGTGTTTACCTATATAGGTGTTTTCGTATTTTTTTCACACGGTAATGAGTGTCCTTATGCGAATTATTTCCTTAGGGCAGAAAGCTGGCACAAAGATTTGAGCTATTTTGATAATTATTGGGTGGAGCGTTAGCCAGACTCTTTGGGTTACTAGTGACAGACCAGTTCAAACTGGCTTAAGAAGGGACATGTGTTGGCTTATGTTGCTGAAAAGGCCGGGGAAGGAAGGCTGCCGTCAGGGGTGACCCAGAGTCCTCAGGGACTAGTCCCCGCTCTCTCCATCCCTCACTTCTGCTTTCCTCTGACTCATCGCAGGCAGGCAGCCCCTCTTCTCATGGCACAGGATGGCCGCCAGCATCTATAGGCTCACAGTCTAGTTTCCTAGGGCTGCTGTAATAAATGACAACAAACGTGGTGGCTTCAGGCAGCAGAAATGCAATCTTTCACGGCTTTGGAGGCCAGAAGTCTGAAATCGAGGTGTCATCAGGGCTGTGCTCCCTCCGGAGCCTCTAGGGAAGAACCCGTTCCTTGTCTGCGCAGCTTCTGTGGGCTGTTGGCATCTCTTGGCTTGTGGCCGCATCTCTGCTAAGTTTTAACGTCGCCTTCTCCTTTCTGTGTTTAATCTCTCCTCTGTGTGTGTCTCATTGCTCTTTTAAGGATACTTGTGATGGCACTAAGGGCCCACCTGGATAATCTAAGATAAGCTTTTCCTCTCAAGACCCTTAACTTAATCATACCTTTTGGTATCTTAAGTTAATATTCACCCTTTTGGCATATAATGTAATGCTTACAGGCTCTGTAAACATTCCTAAACATTAGGAAGTAAATATATCTTTGGAAGGGAGGCATTTTCAGCCTACCGTACCATCCCTACTGCCCAGGATCCCAGAGGATCCCAGGGGAGGGCTCTGATTGGCCAGCTGGAGTCACGTGCCCATTCCTAAGCTGATCACTGTGGCCAGAGCACAGAGGACTTCCAGTTGGCCTGGCCTGGGTTACACACCTAACCTTGCAGCTGGAGAGTGGGGCCAGCCAGCTCTACCTAATCACATGGACGGAGTGCTATCACTGTGGGATGGAGGAAGGGCAGCTCCCCAAAGAATGGGATGCTGGGCAGGCAAAATGCATGTCCTCCAGGGGTGGGAGGGGATCTGATGGGCATTCTAGATGGAGATACAGTGTGAGCAAAGGCTCAGAACTGGGAGAATCAAGAGTGATAATAACAACTGCCCACATTTACTGAGTCCTTAAATGTGCCAGACACTATTCTCAGCATTTTCCCTGTAGTAACTCATTGATGACTTACGATTCCTTATGACACAGATGTACTGTTGTTATGGCCATTTTTACAGATGAGGAAACTGAGGCACAAAGAGATGAAGCAGCTTCCCAATTTCTCACAGCTAAGAAGCATGGAGGCAGGATTTGAATCCAGGAGGTATGTGCCCAAGTCTTAACCACCATTCTGGAGGTAGTAAGTGATCCTGTTTGGCAAGAATGTAGGGGCTGTGTGGGAGAGAGCTTGAGAACAGGTTTGCTGAGGGTGGGCTGTAGAGGGCCTGAGGTCAGGCTGAGGTGCTGGGGCTCTATTTAGAAACCACAGGGCCCCAGGGGTGATAGAGCAGGGGAGTCATGGGACCCAGACAGGGCTTTAAGGGGGATGGGAGTGAGGGGGCTGAGGGGGGATGGGCGCTGCAGCTTGAGTGAGGATGGGGGCGGCGCAGAGGAGAGGAGGGTCTGCAAGAGGGCCCAAGGGTGGGAGTGAGGAGGGGCCACATCTGGAAGGCAGAGCCACAGGCCTCAGGGACTGGAGACCTGGGAGCCCCCGTGGCACAGACAGGGCATTTGGGAGGAGGAAGTAGGAGGAAGCAGTTTGGGGGCAGAGGGAGGAGGGGCTTTCCCATTCGGGACACACTGAGTGGCTCCTCTGGGGGGCCCTGCGCCAGGGGCTCGTCACAGATGAGCTGGAGCCCTCTCCGAGGGGAGGAGGGTAGAGAGAGTGCATGTCTCTGCCTCACGGTGGGTGGCATTCCTGGGTGGCCCGTCCCTATCCTCCAGCAGCCTGGAGTGTGCCCTCCCTCCTCTGGAGCTGCGGCCCCTTCATCTTCCCAGGGAGCAGTGAGTGGCAGCAGCTGAACTATTTAATAAGTGCAGGAGAGAGAGCAATTCCACCAAGGGCTTCGGCAGAGGGTGCCCCTGCCACGAGGCCTCTCAGCTCCTGGGTCTGGCATCTCTCGCCCTCTCTGTCCTGCCCAGGGCCAGTGACCTGCAGAGAGCCGTCCACTGTCACTGTTGGAGGAGAGGGTGACCTGAGCCCCAATGCTGGTGTGCCCCATTCCCACAAAGTTTCCCCCTGTGGAAACCTGAGGCCAGAGTGTTTGTATTGCAATTATATTTTGAAGATAGGGATGCTCTGGGTGGCCTGGTTTTTGACTTGGAGACGCTGAGACCCCCAACAAATATAGGTCAGGGAGAGATAAAGACTCCGGCTTATCGGAAAAGACTATAATGACACAGGAGGGCTGGAGGGAGACCCTGGAATTCATGAGGTTCTCCCCCCATCCCCTGCCTCCACCTCTGACTTTGCCACTCGATTTTAACTGCCTTCGCTGCTCCAGTTATCAGAGGCCTGATGAGAGTGTGGGTAGAGTCGGGCTCCATCTCCCAGCCCCTAAGATGCCCTCTACGCCTCTTTCCCAGATAGGCGTGGGCATGTGCGCGTACACACACACACACACACACACACACACACACACACACACACACACACACACACACACACACACACACACACACACACAATCATAGACATGTACCTAGCTCTCCAGTCCCCTGCCCTCCATGGACAGATAAACCCTCTTGTGTTTACACAGCTTCCCCTGGAGCCAGGCCTCAACCAAGGGCAGTCAGCCCCCACTGGCTGTAAAAGATGGACCGAGTCAGCCTGTGGGGTCTCTGGGGAATCTGGAATTAGGCTCCGAGATCCGTGCTTGGACGCAATGGTATTCTATCCCTTCTGGTGCTGCAGAGGCTGCAAAGCTAAAGACTATGTTTCCCAGACTCCTGTGCACTGAGGGGCTCATGAGTAAGGTTCTGCTGAATAGACGCGCCTGCATGAGACTTGGAAGGCGGAAGTGAAATGCAGCCAGCTTCCTGGTCCTTTGCCTGTTTGCTGATGGCACGTGGATTTTCCTTCAGCAGCGTTCCTATGTCCAGTCGCCAGCTCTGTGGGAGCCCAGATGCAGGTAGGTTGCTGACAGCAGCTTCCAGATCCTGGGATAGCAGCTGCAGCCCTGTGTCCCAGTGGTGGCTCTGGACTCCCCACCTTCCTGATGGGCCGGTTCAGCAGTGTTGTCCTGTCATTCCTGGACGCCCAGCTGGGAGCCAACTCCTGCAGTACTTCCCATGGCTTTGCAAGCATCTGATTCCCTGTATTGATTCCCTCTCTGCTTAAAATCCCAAGGCTGCTGCTGTTTCCTGCACTGGACCCTGATTGAAACAGACACAAATGCACTTTGTGCTAATGGTTGGGACTTTTAGCATGAAGTTAGCAGGTCACGAGGGGCCCCAGGACCACGGTAACTATGAAAGGCCCAAAAAAAGTGAATTCGGGAGTAGAATCTGCAGAAATGCCCCCCACCCCCACCCCACCCAGTGGGAGGAAGCACAGGGGCGCTTTCTCCCTTCCTGATGCTTCAGTGTTTGGGGCCCCTGGCCACATGTGGCCTCGTGTGGCAGGACGACCCGTCAAAACGTTCATTTGTATTCTGTGGTAACCCCCATCCTGACCTTGACTGTCTCCCCTTCAGTAGCTGGCAGGACAGCTGCTGTCTCAGGGAAGGGATGACTCAGCATAAAGAAACAAGCAGTCCTGGCCTGACTTCTGAGTTTGAAATCACAGCCCTCAAAGGGAGACGGAAACGGCTCACGTCGTTAACAGTTCAGATCAGGGCGGGTGGATGACACAGAACACGCTTCCTACCCCTGCCTTCTCCCCCAGCACAGTTTTCTGTACGAGGACGTGAGGGAAAGGCCGAGGGAAACCAAGCAGGACTTGGGTCCCTGAGAAAGATGAGTCCTGAGGTCACATGTGGCCTTTCAGCTTGGCTCACTCTGCTACCTGATAGGGTGGCGCAGAGTCCCAACTCCAAATTCCTCCAATCTCATTGGCTTAGCTGATCTTTTCCAGCCAGGCCCCAAGTCAAGGTCAGTGACCAGCCTCTGAGGAAACAGCCTTTGGCTCCAGTGACCACCTCTGGTCTGAGCAGCCTCGGCCAGGAGCTGAGTCACGTGGATGGAGCCACGGGTACCGCACCTCGGAGTGTTAGCAGGGGCTGCAGGTGGGGGCCCGGCAGACGCATCTAGTCCCAGAACACCCTGCTTCCTTCACAGGTGGCAAATCTCTTAAGGCAGGGTCTGTGCGTTACCGGGCTTTTGTGGTTCCTTCACCTCATTGGTCCGTGTCACCTCCAGGATGTAGGAGTTTGGCCAGATGGAATGTTTATTTGCTTTTGAATTTTTCCATGTTGCAGGAAATGACTGCTTTGTTTAAGAATTCCAGCTATCCCAGCAGCAAATTTCCAGCCCCGGTTTCTGCTAATGGCGAGCAAGTTTGGGGCATCACCCAAGTGCACTGTGCCTCAGTTTCCCGAAGTGTAAATGCAGACACCTCTGGGGAGACTGATGTGACATTTACCGGCATGAAAATGCTACGAAGAAGCCCAGAGCAGACCCTGTAAATGTAAACCCTGTGGGGGATGGTGATCTCAGTCCTCCTCTTTCCTGTCTCTCCCCCAACCCGGCCCCCAGCCCAGGCCTCCCCCAGGCTACCCTTAGACCCGAGGTAGAGAGAGGAGACACCCCCTGCACCCCAGGGCAGGCACGGTGAGGGGCTGGGTCTGGCCAGGCTGGGGCAGCGAGGTGCTGACGGAGCCTTTCCCCCGTGATGGATGGCCTGCCGGCTGGAGCCGCAGTTCCAATTTGCTCCCCATTTGGACGGACGCTTTACCCACAATTCACCTTGTCAGGGCCACAAATCACTCTGCGCAATCAGACCAAAGAGGCGGTGGGGGAGACGGGAGGCGGGACACAGTGGCTCCCGGAGGAGTCTGGGGAGGGGCGCCACGGGGTTGGGGTGCCGATGGTGTGAGGTTTGGCTCCATCATGGGCCCTCTTTTCCCTCCAGGCCTGCCTCCTGCAAGCTCAGCCTCCCAACAGCTCCAGATGACCTGTTCTGTATTCAGTCCTAACCTCGCACCCCCTTCCCAGTTCCCTGCTGAGGTGTTCCCTCGTCCTCCTGAAATAAGTACAGTGAACACTGTGTTTATTGTCCTACTGCCCCAAACTGTCCTTTGCCCAGCTCGACCATACTGGCTCCACTATGCTTAGAAATCTCCAGGGCCTTCTGCTGCCTTCCACCCCCTCCACGGGACAGACCCACTACACCTTCAGGCCACCATTAGACTTAGAGCTCCTCATTCATTCATTCATTCTGAAAACACTGATTGAGCATTCACTATGGCACAATGGTGAGCAAAACTGTGAGCCCACAGTCCATGGATGGCAGACATTAATTGAACAATTAGAGAAGTGTACACAACCTCAAACTGAGACAACAGCTGAGGAGGACATGGAGATGGTGGGTCGGCCAGGTCTCAGTCTCTCTCCACTCTCTTCCTTTAAAGCTCTGCTTAGGCTCACCTCCTCCAGGAAGCCTTCCCTGACTGCCCATCCATTTACCCCATTAATGGGCACTACATGATGGGTCTCTGGATTCAAGACTTCTCCTGGTGGTGTTTGTCTTTCTGTTCAGCCTCCAAGGGTGAAGACTCCCCCAGTTAGAGGCCTGCCTACTCAAGCAGGGTCGTGCCTTCTCAGGACTCAGTTCAGATGCTTCCTCCTCCAGGAAGCCTTCCTTGGCACATGTCTTGGGCTTGGAACCTGTCCTTTGGCCCCCGCCATACCCTGGGCTCAGAAGGCATTGGAGCTGCCCCACTCACCTCCACTGGGTACCTCTGGGCCATCCAGCTTTACCCCAGGGCTCCAAAGATCTCTCCTCCGGCTCTGCTCCTGCCCTCCCCCCACCCTGGCCTCCCCCCACCTCTGCCCTCTGCTAATGATGATGTAGTGGCACAGAGAGCATGCTTTGATCTATAGCAGCTGCCTCCCTCCGTGGTGGATTTCCCAGCCTCACATATCACTTTCCCTGGACTGGTCACAGTGTTCCTGGATTCATCTTGCTGAAGGAGCTGGTGCTGCTGTGCTTGGAATAAACAGGGAAGGTGACTCTCCCCGTGTCCCCGGCCAGCCAGGTCCTGGAGGCAGCAGGCGGTGAGGGAGTCAGGCCCCGCTGATGGCAGGGCTGCTGGCTGGCAGGCCCGAGTGGTGTCTCACTGCTGATCCATCTGTTCACCTCTCTGCAGAATGGGTAGAGGCACACGGTACTTCTCTCTCTTGGAGGGACTAACACTTGCAGGGGTGAAGCAGAGAGAGAGGTGAGAGTGCTGGCAAGCTTCAGCCAAACCTGGGGGTCTGGGAGGCAGAGGGGGCTGTCACCCATCTTGGTGGGGCCAGAATGTCCCCATGATGAAATCGTATAGACAGAGCGGGCCCACTTTCAGTAGCTCCAATGCATGAGCATCTGCCTTTAGACAAAAACCGAATGGGGGACAACTGTTCTCCTTGCAGCGGAACTCACTCTAGGATCCTCAGCGATGCGTTTTCCTGTTGAATTTAAACGAGGATTTTTCTGCCTGGCATTGATTTATGCTCCCAACCTTTCAGGCACTCATGGCTTGTATAAACGGAGGACCGTGCACATCAGAGGCGGGTCTGTGGAGCTGATCTCAGCGGAGATCCGTCCGCCTACCGGACACGTGGGAGCTGTCGCGGTGCAGGGGAGGCTGAGCTGAGCGCCCCTGTGCCTCCGCTTCCCCATCCCCCCTCAACCACGTGCTCACATATCAGCTTCCTAGGGTGCGCTGTTCTGACACAGAGATCTGGGGCTTTGGACACTGGCAACAAGCCAGTGCCTCTAGGTGGGGCAGAGCAAAGCAGCTTCCACCCTCCAGGCCCTCTCCCCTCCCCTCTTGCACCTTTCAAGGCCCTCTGTTTTGCTCCGGCCCAGGTTTTCATCTCCCCTCTCCGTCCTCCGCTTCCCACAGGCTTCTCCCAATCCTCCCTCCACTGGACAGTCTGCATTCGCCCCTCAGCCCTGCTCTTCACCCTCTCCACGTGCCCAGTGCTGTTGGCACCAGCGGGCATCCTGCCTTGTGGGACTGATGGGGTTCGCCAATGGGGAGGTACAAGCAGGAGCTCAAAGAGTGTGTGGGCAAGCGGGTGGGGCATCTGTAGTTGACAGCATCAGGCCCTGCCAGCTCCTGCGGGTCAGCTCCTCCACACCCACCCTTTCCGGGCTGCTTTCCCCTGTGCCTCTTCAGGTCTACGGGTGGTCGTGGCTCTCCGTGCCGCCAGCCCCCAAGTACGCACCACCCTTGTTGGTTTCCGGAGTCCAGTGTTGCACCTATGGCAGAACGTACCCGTTTGAGGGACTGTTTCCTTCCTCTCTGGTCCTCTCTCCTTTCTTTGGTCCTTTTCCTGTCCTCATATTTTCTCTTTTGCCCCTCCCGGCTCTCATTCCTGCTGGGAAGGGGCCGGTGGCCCCGTGGGGTCTGGAGTCTCCAGCGAGTGTGGTGAGGCCCTTCAGCCGCTTGGAAGATTCTGAAATTCAGTTATAACTGATGCATCCAGCGCGCACAGGCCCAGGGGAGTTGCTTCAGGTTAGTCAAACCCTTAGGAAGCAGATTCAGAAAACAGACCCCTTCCCTCGATGTATCTAATGTGGGGTCCCATACCCAGTGGGATGGACATTTCCAGTTATTTGCCCAGGACGTGCCCTTCCAGGGCATCAAGGGCAGGGAGGAGAAATTTGATTCCTTGCAGCATTTTCCAGAAAACGTTAATCTCATGAAATGCTCCTTACAAAAGGGGGTTCAATGATCAAATTAGTTAGAGAAACTCAGCATTCTATAAATTTCCAATATGTTTCTTTCTAGCAAAGGCTCTGAAATGCCCTGAAGTAAAAAGTATTTTGTTCGATACTGTATATGTTTGGCCCAGTGTCCCCCCAGGCTGGCTCTGGGAGCTGAAATGCACTTTTCCCCCCAGTGACTCATTTCCTGAGCCCTGGGTTCTACCGGACACACTTTGGGAAACCTTGATCTCAGGCCCAGCGCGCGTGGTTCTGTGCTGTAGAGTATTTCTTATTTAGATCAGGCTTTGAGCCATGCAGATGAGGCTGGAGTCCTGGCTCTGGTTCTTAGTGGCAGCCAGGTCTGGGGAAAAGCATTTACCAACTTTCAAGTCTCAGTTTCATCTCTAAAAAAAGGAAGAATCCATTGCTCTGAGGATTCAAGGTGATAATCATATCTAGGCGAAGATACTCTTGGTTGCAAGAACGTGATTCACGTTAAACAGAAAGGGGGATTTATTGGAAGGATGCTGAGAGTTTTCCGGGTCCCCCGGGGTGGCGGTGCAGCAGGAGGGCCAGTGTCCACACTGCACCCTTCATCTCTTGCTCCTCTCTGTATGTCTGCTTCCTCTGTCTTCCTCTGCAGACCGTGTTTATGGCTTCCAGGGGTATGGGGCTGGATGTGCTCACCTGCAGCCCCCATGGCAGCCTCAGCTCCTAGGTTCCCATCATCTCTTCCTTGCTGTGGTCTGGACTGAGAGGACTGCCCCTCAGACAAACTCCGACCCCCCAGAGAGAGAGCCTGATTGGCTCAGCCTCGTAAGTGTCTGCTCCCGTCCAATCATCTGTGGCCAGGGTGCCGGGGTCACCCTGGTGCCACACCCTGTGGCCCTTTTGTCTCAGGAGTGGTTCTCAGCACACATGGTACAGGGACACCGGCTGAGCAGATGCTCACAAGGTTGTCCTACAACAGGTAAAGTGCCTGAAAGCAGGGTAAATACTCAGTAAGTGTAGCTGGTATAATTAAGCAATTCTGTGTCTCTGGCTGAGAAGGAAGTGGAGGTTCGCAATAACAAGGACTGCCGTCCACCTGGAAGAGCTCCACTCACACCCCTCAAACTTGCATGTGTATAAAATCACCTGGACACAGAACACAAGAAATGTTACCCCTCCCCGCCAAAAAAACCCCAAAGGATAATTTGGACTATATTCAAATGAAAAACTCTTCATCAAAGGATATCATTGAGTAAAAAGGCGAGACACCAAGTTGAAGAAGATATTTACAATACACGTCTCCAACAAAGGACTGGAATTCCAAATGTATACAGAACTCCTATAAATTGATAAAGAAAAAGACAATCTGATTAAAAAACTGGCAAAAGATCTGAACAGGCACTTCATGAAAGAGGATGCCCAAATGGCCAATAAACAGGAGAAAATGTGCTCAACATCATTAGTCATCAGGGAAATGCGAGCTGAAGCATAAAATGATCCCACTGCACACCCACCAGAATGGCTCAAATGAAGAGAGACGTGTACCAACTGTCGGGGAGGATGTGGAGCAACGGAAACTCCCAGACGCTTCGGGTGGAAGTCTACATCGGTACAGCTACTTTGGAAAATCATTCGCGGTATCCGTTGAACCTGCACACAAGCAAACCCCAGGATGCAACGTTCCACTCGTCGATAGGCACCCTTCGGAAATGCATACACATGTCCACAGGGGTATACGGAGTAGAATTTTCATAGCAACCCTCTTTTGCTATCCTAAAGCTAAGAAACAACCCGATGCCCACTAATGCAGACGAATTGTGGCACAGTCATAGGTTGGAAAGCTACTTGGCAGTGAGGGGACATAAACCACTTCTGCCTGTAACAATATCAATGAGCCTCAGAAACAATGTTGGGCAGGAAAAGCCAGACCCAAGTGTCTGTAGAATTCCATACACGTGAAGTTCAAAAGCGGGCAACACTGGTCTAAGCCGTTAGAAGTAAGGGTAGTGGCGCCCTCTGGGGGGGTTGGTGGGAAGGGGGCAGCAGGGGGTTTCTGAGGGGCTATTGATGTTTTATTTCTTGATCTGGTGTAGATTAAACAGATGTGCAGCTTGTGAGAATGCATTGAATAATTCACTTATGCCTTATACGCTTTTCTGTATTTATGTATCCACTAATAACATTTATGGAAAAAAACCCTGCAGGGCTTATGTGAAAGTGCAGATTCTTATGCCCCATTTCCAGAGAGTCTGATTCATCGGGTCCTGGGAGGGACCTGGGAGTCTGCATTTTGACCAGCTCCCTGGGTAAGCCTGCACAGCAGGCTTTAAGCCTGGCCCTGGCCAGCGCTGGGAGGGTTGAGTGGAGCTTGGCTGTTCTTGGTGGCCTGCCCCATCCGCTTGAGGTGCTGGGGGAATGTTTTGGGGTGTGAGCAGGAGATGGGGAGGTGGAAGGGGCAGGAAAAGCCTGTGTACCCAAGGGAGCGGCTGCTCTCTGGTGCGCTCACAGTAGAAAAGACAGTGAGTGGACTCCCAAGCATGACCCTTGGAGGGCCAGCCTTTCTCAGGGTGGGGCATGGGTACCAGGAGGGCTCCATTCAAGGTCCTGATTAAGTGACTCTCTGGGCCTCAGTTTGCCTTGTGCGGTGTGGGGAGGCAAACTCTTTACAGCCTCAGAGGTGGGTTCTAGCTTGAGTTCCAGTTCTGGTCCTGCCCTGGAATAACTGTGTGCCCTTGGGACAGTCGCCTGCCCTCTCTGGGCCTTAGGTTGTTCACCTGTAATACAAAGGGTGGGACCATGTGTTCACCTTGCCACCTGCAAGCAGCTCTCTCCTATTCTTAAGCTGAGACCCCTCCCTGAATACCTCTTGGAGGGTGCTGCTGTCCACAGCACTGGCCATGGGCAGTCTGGCGAGCGTGGGTTTTATATCTATTTCCTCCGTAGCCCCGCCCCTTCAACTGACCATGAGCTCCTGGAGGGCAGGCCTGGGCTCATTCATCTTTGTTTCCAGCACCCCACACCATGTCAGGCACAGTAAATGTTGCATTGAAACCTCTCAGGGCCTCCCTGCCCCGACATGCTGGGGTTCTTTCTGGGAGTAGTACAAGGACACACAGGTCCCAGGGGTAAGAGGATCCACCATGCCATCCCACCACCAGCTAGCCTATGAGGTGACTTGACTCCTGGTCACCAAGGGGATCCAGAGAGGCACCGCCACCCCTCCTTCCAGCCTGGAGCCCTGGCAGGCAGGCAGGCACATGGAGGGTCGGCGGTTCTGGCTGTCTGCTGAGTTCGCTTAGGGCTGAGTTGTTAACTCTTGGCTCGCGCAGGGCAGCCAGGGCCCTGGGCGTCCCTTGGAACCAAGAGGGGCAGGCCTGCGCTAATTGAAGGCTTAATTAATTTTCCCAGTGGAGGCTGCAGCCAGTGCCTTCTCTCTGCCATCTGGCCGTTTGTCTCCTCCTGGTGGGATCACCCTCTGCCCTCCCCGGGGAGAGCTGACTGCTCCTCCATCTGGGCCCTGAGTACTGCGGGCTCCCAGCTGGGCTCTCCACTCCAGAGAGCTCCTTCCTCGGCTCCTCTACCAGGTCCTGTGCCCCAGGGTCCCTCCTCATTCTTTGGCCTTCAGGGTTACCCCGAGCTCTCGGCGTTTCCACACAGGCCCTGGGGCCTTGCCAGCCACATCTGAGTGGTCCACCAGGATGTTCCAGAGGTGGGCAGACTGAGCACTTTCTACTGGCCTTCCAGGTCATCCCTGAGGACGCAGGGTATCAATCTTCACACCTCACCACTGTGAATGAGGCATCCTCTCTGGCCAGATTCAAGAGGTAAGTGGGTGGCCCTGAGGGGTTTGCTGGCTACAGAGGCAGGTGGGGGAGAGAAGGGCTGCCCAGAGGTGACTCCCCAGAGATGCGGTGGGGACAGAGGGAGGAACTAAGGCCAGGGAGCTCCTACAACAAGCCAGGCATTGAACCGGGCCTCATCCAGTGCTAACACTCAGCATCTTGGGGCACCTGTAGTCCCATTGTACAGATGGGGACAGGGGGGTGCAGGCCATTAGCTCACTTGATCGACATCCTGCTGCCGGCACGTGGGGTCTCCAGGGCTGGCTGCTCCGGAGATCAGCCTTCTTCAGCTGCACCCCCAAATAACAGCAGTTTGTCCCCATGAGATTCTGGCTGCACTCTGCATCTCCTCCACTCCTGAGCTCAGGGGCTGGGAAGAGGGAACCAGAGCTGCCTCTGAGCCTCTCGAGGAGCGGCAAGGAGGACGCACCCCCAACCACCCCCAACAGCTCCCAGCTCCCCCAGCCCCTCCCAGAGCCCTAGAGACCCTTCCTGCTGCGGTGCGAGCTGTTGAATGGGATCTTCATGGTGGCCAACATCAGAGGGTCTGGCTCTGACTCGTATAAGTGCTCAGTGGGGAACTCCTACCATTCTGGTGTCAGAGCCCATCAGCCTCTTAAAGCCACTCTTGGGGGCAGGTGACCCTGGGGCTCCACTCACAGAGCCATGAAGAGGCGCAGGGCCTTTCTTTCTGGACTTGAGTCCGAGGTCTGGGGTGCATCAGGCCTACCCTCGACCCCATGCCCCCTTCTGCACAAGGCTTTAGACCTGCCCCTCTCCTGGCAGGGACAGGTGACCGTGCACAGGCTAACACGCGAATGAGCCTCCCCTTCCCTTGTCTAGAAGCTCCTGAATTGTTTCCATCCGCTGGGGGTGTTCTGACATTGTCCCTCAGAGTGGCGGCTCTCAGAGTGTACTCTCCAGGGCCCAGCACCCTCCCCACTCCAGTTACCTGGAACGTGAGTCCCGCTTCCTGGGCTTGCAATGCTGTCGCTCCACGAATCCATTACTAAGTCTGTTCTCAGGGACCTCAGAGGCAGAAGCAGGCCTCCCTAAATCCTCGGAGCCCTCGCCTGGCCTGTGGCTTGGGGACAGGGAGGTGGCTGGGGGCGGGGCTGGAGCTGGGTCCTGGATGAGTGAGGCGAGCCCAGCTACAGCAGTGTTTCCAGCAACAGCAGGACCCGGGCTCTGGAAAGCAGACGTCTGCCGAGGGAGCATTCACCATGTGCCAGGAATGCAGACCTTGGCATCAGTTGGCCCTGTTGCCTCAGGCCTCACATCTGCGATATGACAGCAGGTCCCTGAGCCCCTTCTGGCCCTGTCATTCTGAGCCACTGGGATCTGGCCTGAGAAACGGAGGCACAGAATGGGAATGATCTGATGGCGGGGAGGGGAGAGGGTGATTGGGTGGAAGGTTGGGGACTCAGAGCGGGAGGGGCTGGTAGGAGGGCAGCACGAGGCCCGCAGAGGGGACAGGTGGGATCTGGAACAGACTCCACCCTCCTCACCACTCCTTGGGTCTCTCGCCCTTTTGCCGAGGCGGTGAGTGGCTCCCAGACTGGGGAGCCTGGGCTGTGCCCTGAGCAGACACTAGGAGGCGCCGGTCTCTTTGGGAACTTGGCTGAATTTACAGCCTGGGAAGGGGTAGTTGGCGGAGGGGCACGTTTTGGGGTGGGATGATCCTGGGCTGACCAACCGGTCTGAGGAGTGGGAGGCCAGCAGCTGGGTCCCTGTACCAGGCCCTGCTGCCTGTAGGAATGACACCAGAGCCTCTCGATAATGTCCTTGGCTCCCTATGACAGCTTGATTCCTTCTCCCATATCCACGGTGGGCGTGGCCTTCTCAGAGCTCCACCCCTTACCAACTGTTGACCTTGGGCGAGTTATTCAATCTCTCTGAGCCTCAGCGACCACAGTCAGGTCCCTTGCAGATTCTGACCCCAGCAGTGAGGGCCTCCCCCGCTAGCCTTCACTCTCCAGGGGTGGAAGAGACAGTGGCTCAGGGTGACTCCTCCTCACTGCAGAGAAACAGCGGGGTGCAGCCGCCGCCTCCCTAGGGGTGCCCTCCTGAATGGAGATGAGCCCAGGCCGAGGCCCCGCCCCTCTGTCTTGGAGCCGATGATGGCTGGGTATCTGGGGCCCACTGAGGCCTGCTGACAAGAGCTCTGGCACAGGTGCCCATGGAACCCCCAGGGACTCCTTGCAGCCTCCATCCTCAGCACTCTATCTGCTGGCCCCAGCCTGGTCTTTGAGCATCTGGCTTGAGGCCCTCTTCCTGTGGAATTCTCTCCTCTCCCTCCAAGACAGGACCTGATGATCCAGTTGGCTCGTTCTTGCCTGGAAGGTACTGCCGCCAAGCCTTCCACACGGAGCCTCCAAACACTGGAGACCGTATGTGTGGTGGGTACAGACCAGGGACACTGGGGTCAGACTGGCTGGAGGTCTTAGAACTGGGGGCTTAGGGGCCTCAGCTTCCTCATCTGTAAATGGAAAGAATAAGAGACCCAACCTCCCGGGGCTGCTGTGAGGACGCCAGGTGATAATGCAGGTAAGTGGAGTGCCAGGCATAGTCAAGTGACCGGTACATTTTAGTTTTCATTTTTTAGCAGGCCTCATAGTGGGGAAGAAAAGCACAGAATTTGAAGTCTGACCATTCTGGGTTCAATTCCTAGCTCTGATACTTGCTAACCTCAGTTTACCCATCTGTAAAATGGGGTTTAAAGAACTACCCCCCCTTAGGTTCTTGTGGGTTTTAAGGGGTTCATCTCTGCAACTTGGTTCTGAGTTTAGCACATAGTTGGCACTCATTATCAACTTCTCCTACCTTCCTTCCCTCTGCTGCCCTTGAACCCTGAACCAGAATATGAACACGCCTCACCTGATCGTCTTTTGCCACCAGGCCTCGACCCAAGTCGCTGTCTTATCCCTGCGTCCCTCCACCCTTGTCACTCTTGGGCTGCCACAAGTCAGGACTGCCCCGCCCCTGATGGCAGCTGCTGGGAACCCCACCATTAGGCCTAACTGCCCTCATTCCCCATGCCAGTCTCCCTGGGCTGTTCTGAAATCAGGCGAGACAACAGGTGGGAAAGCTCTTTGCAGGCTCTGGATGTGTGAGGGGTTAAGGTGCTGCGTGCATTTGACACAAAGAGCCAAGAGGATGTGCCCGCAGCCCCCACAGAGCCCTGTGGACGCAGAACGCCCTTGGCCCACCACCTCCTCCAGAGCCGGCCTGGAGGCCGCTTCCCACCAGCGCTCTTGCCTCTCCATCCTAAATGCCATTTCCCCGCCACCACAGCCCCATCTAAATGCCATGTCTGGGCCCGAGCCACTGCCTACTGTCTGGGGCAGCTGGAAATTTCTCAAATGTCGCTTTGATTTATGGCTCTAGTTAATTCGCCAGGAGGCCCGTGAGATGCCCTGAGCTCTGGAGCTTCAATGGGATAAATCATTTAACAGGTGGTTAAATATTCTTTAAGGTCTGAGGAGCACAGGCAGGATGTAGACTAGGGGGGGCCCAGGCTGGGGGAGACTTGGCAAATTTCTAACCGGTAAAAGGGAAAACTGTGCGGTCATTTCAGAACCCGTGGGAGCAATTTGTCATAAGCCGCGGCTGAAGGCAGAACCTGTGGGCCCCTTCCTACCCTCGGGCCCAGGAGGCTGGGGGGCCTCAGGCATTGGAGGGTGTGGGGAGGGGGGCAGGAGGCAGAGGCAGCCTGCTGGGCCCTCCACAAGCAGTATGTTCCAGGCGTGTGATCTTCCTGTTGGGAGGTACCCACAGGACCCCAGAAGCTTCCAGTTGGGAGTGAGGACTTGATGCCACCAAATCTGGGGCCAGACACAAAGGCAGCTGTATGACGCAGCTGGCCGCTCTGAGAGAACAGCGGGGAGGCCTGGCTCATACCGGACAGTGTGTGCTCTGCCTGATGGCATTCAGATACGAGATGACACCAGTCCAGCCAAACAAAACAGGGCCAGGTTGGTACCTGGAGACCTCAGAATTATGCAGTCCCTCTACCACACATCTGCAGGGGGCTTCATGGTTTCAAAGCACATTCCCACCCCTTGTGGAGAAAAGGGAACACTCCTACATTGTTGGTGGGAATGTAAGTTGGTGCAGCCACTACGGAAAACAGTATGAAGTTTCCTCAAAACACTAAAAATAGAGGGCACTTCCCTGGTGGTTCAGTGGCTAAGACTCTGTGCTCCCAGTGCAGGGGGCCCAGGTTCGATCCCTAGTCAGGGAACTAGATCCCACATGCTGCAACTAAAGGTCCTGCATGCCACAACTAAGAGTTTGCATGCCGCAACTAGAAGATCCCGTGTGCCGCAACTAAGACCCGGTGCAGCCAAATAAATAAATAAATAATAATTAAAAAAATAGAATTACCATATGATCCAGCAATCCCACTCCTGGGCCTATATCCAGACAAAACTATAATTTGAAAAGATACATGCACCCGTATGTTCATAGCAGTACTAATAGTCTAGACATGGAAACAACCTAAATGTCCATCAACAGATGAAATGGATAAAGAAGATGTGGTACATGTATACAATGGAATACTACTCAGCCATAAAAAAGAATGAAAAATACCATTTGTAGTAACTTGGATGCAACTAGAAATTATCATATGAAGTGAAGTCAGAAAGAGAAAGATAAATACCATATATCACCTATATGTGGAATCTAAAATATGACATAAATGAATGTATCTACAAAACAGAAAGAGACTCACAAACATAGAGAACAGACTTGTGGTTGCCAAGGGCGAGGAGGGTGGAGGAGGGAAGTATTGGGATTTTGGGATTAGCAGATGCCAACTATTATGTATAGAGTGGATAAACAAGGTCCTACTGTATAGCACAGGGAACTATATTCAATACCTTGAGATAAACCATAATGGAAAAGAATATTAAAAAAAAGTATATATATATATGTGTGTATAACTGAATCACTTTGTTGTACAGCATAAATTAACACAATGTTGTAAATCAACTATACTTCAATAAAAAAAAATTTTTTTTAAAGGCACATTCCCATCCTTGATAACATTTGAGCCTCACAACAGGCTCCGAGGTCAGTAGGGCAAGGGATATGAGCCCAGTGTACAAAGGACTAAACAAGCTCAGAGAGGCTGAAATCCTGCCTGAGGCGGCACAGCTGGCTAGAGGCCAAAGGTAATCCAGGTCAGAGGCTGGGAGGATGCAGCTCACCTGGAAGGAAGGGAGAATCAGGAAGGGGCCCTAGAGATCATGAAGCCCAAAGCATCCTTTTTACAGATAAGAAGACTGAGGTCCTGAGAAGGACAGAGACGGGCCCAAGGGCAGGACAGTGCTGGAGATGGGGATGAGGTCCCAGGCAGCAGGCCTGAGGGCGGATGCCTGCCCAACCCCTACCTCCGAGTGTCCTCCCCTCGGGACCTCAGTTCCTGGAAATGAAGCTTGCTAGTAGAGTCTAGGGAAGCTGTGTAAACGACAGTGGCAGTAGCCTGGGTGGGAGGGGAGGCAGGACTGGGAGACCTCCCCAGGACAGCCTCCCCTCCCTCCCTGGCACTCGCCCCCTGCCCCAGGCTGGCTGTATCCTGTGCTCGCATCTCCCTCCTGGTCCCCCAGCCCCTCCTGTCCAAGGCAGCCCCAGGGTGCCGGTCTAGGCTGGAGTGCGGCGTGGCTTTGTGCTGCGGAGGAAGGTTCCTCTGGGGCTAGGGCTGAGCTGCGTGTGGTGAGGAGCAGGAAAGGCCTGGGCTTCAGACCACCCCCTGGGCTGAGCCTGGACCAAGATGGCCAGAGGGACCGTCTGCAGAGAGGCAGGTCTGCTCCGGGGCATCTGGGCTGGAGGCTGGGGTGGGGTCCCGGCATTCCCAAGAGTGACTCCTGCCCCAGCACTCTGGGCAGGTCAGAACACACAGGAACAGGCACAGGGCCCACGCAGGGACGGAGGAGGCTGCCCTCACCTGCATGCCCACCTGCTTCCTATTAGGAAGCTGCAAGGAAGGAGGAGGTTGTTTAGGCGGATGAATGGGAGGTTCTGAGGGCTCACGAGGCAGTGGAGGATGCTCAGGTTGTGGGCGTGACACTGGCTTTCGGGACAAGGCTAGTCATCCCTTCCCTCTGCTACGACCAAGCCCTTGGGGGTCCTGGAACTGCCATGGACAAGTGCTGGGGGTGGATCCCTAGGGCATCTGATACCCACCCCCACTGCTTGCAACTCTGTATGTGCGTGTGTGTGTGACAGTTGGGCAAATGTCACACCGCGCCCATGCCCGTCTCTCTAGCCCACAGTGGCCAGTGCTGTGCGGCTGCCTGCTTGTGGTCTGGTTGCGACTGTATTGAGCCCGTGGTTACTCTCTCTCCCACGCTAGTGCCTCCTGTGGCAGGCCGAGGTCTTGATCCTGGCCCCACCCCCAGGTTCCATGGCACGGAACGTGTCAGAGCATGCCACCTAGTCCAGAGGTGTTGCCAGGACCAGAGAGGGCAAGGGAGGGACCCAGGGCCCTCCGAGGACCCTGGCCAAGTCCTCCTTGGGCTCAGGCCAGGGCTGGGGGTGGGAGTGAGAAGAGCATGTCCTTCTGGGCAAGAGGCAGCACCTGGAGCTTCCCCCCCAGGCTGGGTGCCCCCACGGCTCTCTCTTACAACAATGGAGGATGAATAAGTCACAGGCAGCTCTGGCTATGTGAAGTATTCCTCCGTCCTTGGCCTCCAGGGTAATGAACTCGCACCAGCACAGCGGAGCTTCATCATCAGCCTGTGAGTACCCAGTCCCCAGCTCTTCTGTCAACCTGCCCACCTGGACCAGGCTTCCTGGGGGCAGGGAGTGGCTGCTGGGTTGCTGAATGGAGCCCAGGCTGGGTGGGGTTTGGGTTCCAGCACCTGGCTTCTCAGCCTGGAGACAACTGTTGCTCGTGGATATTGCCGCAAGCTAGTGGGTTGCAGGTGAGATGCTTAGAAGGACTTCCAGAGGAAGAGGCTGAGATTGAGGAGTCTTCAGCCTCTGGGGCTGGCAGGAGCCTTGGACATCATTCTCCTCTTGTGGCTGGGGGCCCGGGGTCCAGTGTGGGGGAATTGCTGGCTCTAAACCTCACGGCTTGCTTGTGGCAGACAGGGGAGCCCGAGTTTAGTGCCTTCTGCATTAATTAGGCTTCTGGCCTCCCTGCTGCCTTGCCCCAAGCCCAGGATTGTCTCCAGTGGGGCGCTGAGAGAGAGTGATCTCAGAGAGGCAGCGGTGAGTGGTGGCGTGAAGCGAGATCTTAATTCCCTGCCCAGGAATTGAACCTGGGTAGCCTGGATAAAACTAGGAATCCTAGCCACCACACCCCCTGACTCTTGCCCTCAGTGAAAAATGCATTTCTCACGGAGGCAAAACTGTAAAAACAGGTACAAAGTTTATTATTAATGAGACATAGCGCAACAACAAGTGGGAGAGCACACAGAGAAACAGTTTGTTAAGATGGAAGCAAGGCAGAGATGCCCACCCGGAGAGAAAGGGTGTGGCCATTCTCCCTAATGAGGAGGAGTGCAGTAAAGAGGCAGTTAAATCATTTATACAGGGCAGTTCTTCCGGGTCTTTGTGTACCATTGGCCAATTATCTGGTTTCTTTTTCCATACCTGACCTGCCTTAGGACCCTCCCCAACGTGTGTGCGCAACTTTTTTTCCAAGATGGATTACAGCCCAGAGGCCTACGGGATGGCCTTAGCATCACATATTATGGGGTGGTGCCCCCTCCTTTTTGACCCCCCAAGGAGCCTTTCTGTGCATGTGCAATACTTCCCTAGCCCCAGGGGTGGGAAATGTATGACCTCTTGATCTTTTAACAGGGTTTAGTCCCACTCTGTTCCTGCCATAAAAATGTCCAATGTCTGGTTATTTACCCTGTTTCTGTTGCTGGTTTTAATATTGAGGTGTAGATCTCGAAATACAGACAGGAGTCCGGTCATAAATACGTAGTCCTGGAGCCCGTTTGTCTCTTGCTTCAGGAAATGTAAACAGGGGGCTGAATGAGTGTCCCGCCTGGAGCCCATCTTCTTCTCACCCTAGGAGGTGTGAACAGGAGGCCAGTTGTAAATGCTTAGCCTGGAGCCCATCTATCTCCTGCCTCAATAGCAGAGACACCCCTCCATGGAGGGTGGGTACTGGGGGACCTAGTCCACCCTGCCCAGGCCGCCCACCCCTAGGGTGCCTGGGAAGGGAGTCTGGCCTAGGGGGTGAGGACCCTGGGGCGCAGGGAGGCACAGGCCCCTCCAGGCCTGGTTTCAGCCACTCAGCATTTACCACTCACCTCCCAGCTTCTGCGGCACCATCCCTGTCCTCCGGAGCACCCAGGCTGGCGG
The DNA here is from genome assembly GCF_949987515.2 of Delphinus delphis. Taxonomy (NCBI): domain Eukaryota; kingdom Metazoa; phylum Chordata; class Mammalia; order Artiodactyla; family Delphinidae; genus Delphinus; species Delphinus delphis. The sequence goes on along the minus strand of NC_082692.2, from coordinate 40,380,511 downwards.
GGCCTGGGTGGGCTGGGCAGCTCAGAGGCCCAGAACTAGGGCAGAGGGGGCACAGGGGCCCAGGGGATCCAGAGGTCAGGCCCAGGACGGAAAATGCAACTGATGCCTTCTTTCAGCCTGGCCGAGGGCCCACGCCAGCCCGGAGCTGTTGGCTGTTTGGGGATCCCCTCCCCGGCCAGAGCCAGAGATGGGCAATGGAGTCTGGAGGCAGAGCCTTGAAATGGAGTTCAGTGTAGGCAGTGAACCCCCAGCCTCAGACAGAGTAGCGTCCCCGCCAGCCCCTCTAAAGGCACACTGCACCTCGTCCTGTCTGAACTGTGCCCTCTAGAAACGAACCTCGGGAACAAATGCACAGCTGACCACAGCTGACCACACAGGCCCCTCCTCTAGGAATCCTTTCCTGGTCCTCATTCTTTCCCTTCCCCACTCCCAGTCCCTGCCTGGGGACTGGCCCAGATGTCTCCTCTGGGCTCCCAACACACCTCTTGCATTAAAATGGCTCATGTGTCTGTGTCATCCAAGCAGCCCTCTCCCAGCATCTAGCACGGTGCCTGGCATAGAGCAGCTGCTCCAAAAATCAGCCACTGAGTCTATGGGTGGCCAGAAAACCACGGTATCGTTCTCATACCGGTTTGCTGTGTGACCTTGGGCAGATCACTTTGCCTCTCTGTTTAGGGTCGGACAGAGCTACTATTTTCTAAACTTTTTTGAAATGCATTTTAATATCAGGACAAAATATATACAATATATGTATCTACAAAACCTAAAACTGAGACAAAATTTCATGAACTGACACAAAATCTTGTGAACTGATGCTTTCTCTTACTATATGTGTTACACTCCAATATTTTGTGTTCTCTTTCCTATTTTTCCCCCCCTAAAAGAAAAGGCTGGTTGAAAACCATAAACTGACTCTCCCACTCATGGGTGGTAATGTGCAGCTGGAAAATACTCCCTGATGGTCCCAGGCTTCTCTGTTGCTTGGTGCTCCCCCAAGCCTTCCTAATGCCCCAACAAAGACATGGCTTGTACCATCCAAGACCCGGGGGCAGCAGCACGTTTATGCCACTGACGTTCCCTTTCCTCAGGCTTGTCCTGGACTGAGACATCCCACCTAGCCTGAGGGCTGCAACTGTGTGCTTCAGTCTCAGGAATGAGGCTTGAGGGACCAGGGCGTAGTCCCCAGCTTTCTGGGGGAGATTTCAGCCAAGCTGTGCCGGAGTGCCTCAGTTCACAATCAAGGAACCTCTGCCAGGCTCCCAGAGCAGGTGGGGAATTAAATCCTACCCTAAACCCCATGCTCCTGCCCTCAGCCTGGCTGGGAGCCTGGTAAAGAGACCTCTGGAAAACTCCACTTCCCGCCCTGTGTCCTGGCCTGGAGGTACCTCAGCCGGCCCATGCCCCAGTCTTGCCAGGATGCCAATGGCTGCCCTCTGCCAGCCCAGGACCGCTCCAAGAGGGAAAGGGGGGTGCAGTTAGAAGTTACACTGGGACAACAGGCATAAACCAGGGTGTCTGGGCAAACCAGGAAGAGTGGTGACCCCGCAGGGCCCGTCCCCCTCCCCACCCTCAGGCTCGGAAGCAGGCATGAGCCTTAGTGCAGACACCTCTCGTCAATCTCCTACCTCGCCGTGGCTGACACACGGCTCTCTCTCTCCCTCGGCAGACTCTGCTGGCCACTGTCCCCTCCTCCTGGCTGACCAACCCCCAAAGTTGCGTGGGTTTTAAAGTGCCAGCCTCACAGGCGAACAGTGATTGGTGGAGGGGTGACCACGTGACTCAGTTCTGGCCAATGAGATGTGAGGGGAAGCCTGCGAGGGACTTCCGGAAAGGTTTCACCTGACAAGGAAAGCCCCCAGGGGTGGAGCTCTGTGCCCCTGAATCTGGCTTTGGCTGTCTGGGTGGGCGGGTGACAGCTCGGAGCTTCAGTAGTCATGGCTGACCCCGAGCAGGACAGAGCAGGACGGTAGAAGGAGCCTGGGTCCTGGTGACAGGAACCCTGAGCTGGCTGAGTGACCTTGGGCCAGTCATTAGGACAGGTGTGATGGACGTTGGTGGTGTTGCCCACCCAACATCCGTTACCCCTTCTACCACTAAGAGCCCTCCAGTTTTCCTCTGAGGAATGAGCCCTTCGCGTCTCTCAGTATGCTGGTTTGTGTAGGAGTCCTCCCAGCACACACAAAATACCTCCTGATCCAGGCCGGGCCCATCAGCATTTTCTTCTTCCTGGTCATTATGATTGGTTCAGGGTGAGCACGTGGCCTGGTGGGACCCATGAGGCTCAGTTATGGGCCTTCTGCTGGGACTTGTGGGACGGAGAAGCTCTTGCCTCCACCGGGGTCTCGAATAAACTGGGACTTCTAGGATCTGGAGCCAGATACCAGCTTCACTTTGCCACCCTGGGAGGTACCTGATGTGGAGAGAAAGTCTGAGCCCTAGGGATGACATTTGGGTGTCCCATAGTCAGTCCTAGTCCTGGATGGCCCCGTGGCGTTAGCCAGTACAAGTCACAATACACTTTGAGGACAAGGGTTTAAGCAGTAGTGTGTTAGTAAATGTTTACCGACACGCATTCTGGAGGAAAGTCCTGATGTGTAGTGTTTGCTGATTCCCACAGTGTAAATACTCCTACTGTGGCTGATTCAAGCTACCATCTGGATGACGTCGAACATGGAGTTGGGAAGAGAGGCACACAATTGGCTCTCGCAAGTCCCTGCAGACCAGCTTCTGCACAAGTATGGGTGTAAGCCATGCTGGCCAGGTTTTCTGACCAGAAAAATCGGACCTGGATACCCAGTCTTGCTATTCTGGGAGGGAACTCCTTCTCAGTTATGCTTGGGCTCCCCATAAAGGTCACGCAAGTATCTGGTGTCTCAATTCATTGTAACATGGGGGCATTTGTGGTTTCTTTGGACTGCGCTCTGCTGCTTGGGGCTCTGGGGGAGACGGAGAGCCCCTCGCAGCCCCTCTACAGCCTGACCAGAGGCTCTGCCTCCCCTCCCCAAGCCCCACCAGATACTAGCTCGTCTCTGAGCTCAGGCTCTGACCAAAGGCAAGAAAAGCCCCTTCAAGCAGCTTCTCTGTTCTCTGCCTCCACTACCTGGGACCCGGCTGCCCATATTTTGTTTTGGTTTGTTATGGGGAGGGGGCATTGGGAGGCAAGAATGAGCAGGAGGAATGCAGAACAATACCTTAAGCAATTGTCCTGCCACCGGGGGCAAAAGCAGCACCTCTCTCCCCGGGCTGTTGTGAGGATTAAATGAGATCATGCCTGCAGAGTGCTCGGGCGGGAGCCTCACACGTGTGCTGTGTTCCGTTCCTGCCGGCAACTATCATGTCTGTGCTGCTGTCCTGTCCGCACCCCCTTGCTCCCCCCCACCAAGGAAAAAACCCTACCTGCTCCTCCTGAAGCTTCCCCATCTCACTGAATGGCAGCTCCACCCTTCCGGTCAGACCCCATCCTGGGAGCTGTCCTCGACTCCTCTCTCACAGCCCATACCCAATCCATCAACTGGCCACCAGCTCCACCTCCAGATGTGAGCTGGGTCTCACCACCTCCACGACTTCTCCCTCTGGTCTGGCTGCTCCCTATCTCTCTGGATGGACTGCAACAGCCTGGCCTCACCGCTCCCGCCCTTACGCCACACTCAACACAGCAGCTGGGCCATCTTGTTAACCTCAACTCGGATCACGCCTCTCCTTTGCTCTAAGCCCTGCGGTGCCTCCCATCAGAGTCCGAGTCCTCCTGATGGCCCACAGGACCCCACAAGATCTGCTCCACCCTCAGCCCTGTGCTTCCTCTCCTGCCTCTCCCACCTCGTTCAGTCTGGTCCAGCCACACCAGCTACACCCCACCTCTGCGTCTTTGAAGGTGCTGCTCTCTCTGGAACCTTCCACCCCAGCATTCCCCCCACTTGGTGCCTTCAAGTCATCTTCTCAGGAGGGCCTCTCTGCATCCCTGGTCACTCCATCTCCATCCCCACCTCGCCTGATTTGCTTCCCCCAGAGCTGATCACTGTCTCTTTCCCTCTATGTTTGACACATCATGTCCACCTCTCCTGCATTGCTCCAGGAGGGCAGGGCGACCAAGTCACCCACCTCACTGAGGTGACACGTTCCTGGCTGTCCCGGCGCTCGACCAGAGCCTGGCACAGAGGAGGTGTTCCGTGCACGCGTGTTTGACTGGCTGAGCGCACGGCTCTCGCGATAGATCTATGGCAGTTGCTCCCAAGGGGGTTAGTGTTTGGAGCAGGTCCACCGTGTGCCGGGTGCTCTGTGTGGTGTGTGTGGGTCCTAAGAAGTGGGGAGGAAAGCACAGCCCCTGCCCTTCAGGAACTGCACTCTGCCTGGTGTGTGTCACACCCGTGAGCCGTGGATGACCTGGCAGGTCATGTGCCGGGGGAGTGGTACCCACACCAGGGCTCACAGAGGATGCAGGATCCTGTGGGAGGTGTGGGCCCCCAGGCCCAGCTGACTGCTTTTTACACCTTCCTCAAATTCAGATCCATTTCCTTATCCCTGTCCACGTCTTTATTATCTCCCATCTGGAATATTCCAGCATCCTCCCAGCCACCAGGCAGCTCCCCTTAAAGCAGTTATTCTCACAGCTGCCAGAGTCCCTGTTATAAAAGACAAAGCTAAACGTGCTGCTCTCCTGGTTAGGGCATCTCCATCGCCCACATCAGAGCCTCAAACTGGCGGCCCGTGGGTCGAACACAGCCTGCAGCCATGATTTGTCAGGACCTTCTTGGCACTGGCCTGCCCAGTATTTCTGAGAAATTTAAGTGCGTAATCTTGTACAATCAGGGGACTTGACACATGAATCTGGAGTTCTGGCTTTACTTGAAAAAACAAAACCGGATGTGGCCCCATTGAGCCCAAATCTCTGCAGGCAACAGTGCAAAGGGGCTGAGTGGGGGAGGCTCCCATGAGAGCCCTAGTGCTCTCTAGTTGGCCACTGTCCTCACCACTCCCTATTGCCCCTCAGTACCTCTGGGCTTTCTCTGTTCTCTCACACACGCCCTGCTTCCCTCAGTTAGGTCTCATGTTTGACTTTGGCGTTTGGGTTTGTGATCCTTGGTTCAGAGAATGGTCTCAACTCCAAGTACACCAGGTCTTCTGTGATGGGCCCTTCCTCACAGCTCTGCCCCATCACCTGCTCCTGCTGGGTTTCTCCTTGGCTCCAATAATAAGGAGCTGCTCATAGTTTCCTACAATCACAATGACCTTATACTTCTCCGGGCCTTTGCTGTCTCCCTTTCTTAGTTCCTGCTCATTCCCCCCCGCCCCACTCACCTTTTAAAGCTCAGCCGTAGTGGTTGCCTGGTGTGTGAGGCTTACATTAGAGCAAGAAAAGCCTTTAGAGCAGGGCCTGGCACAAGAGGATGTAGCTCTTCTTCTGTGTGCCCAGGGAAGTGCTAAGTGCTTGCACTGGGTCCTTTAAGCCTTGCACCTGTTTGCTAAGTTCCATCATTAGCATCTCTTCTGAATTGCATGAGGTCACACATCTAGTGAGCGGCAAAACTGGGATCTGAACCCATTGCAGAGTGGGGACCCTCTCCCGGACTGTGGAGGGGCCCAGCAGGCAGGCTTCTTTCCATAGCTCCCCTGTCGTCCACAGTTTGGTTTCCAAGCCTGACACCACTGCATAGTTGCCAAGGTGGCTTCCAGAAGCTCTAGGGGCTGTGTGCTTCCGAGTTCATTTATGCAGGAAAGAAAGTGAGAACGAGTAGCCAGTGTCCTAAGCTGCATTCCAATTGGACTGGACAGATGCAGGTCACGTGACTAGCCCTGAGCCAGTCACTGCAGAAGACATACAATTGGCTCAGCCCAGGTCATGTGGTCCAGCTCAGGGGTAGCATGTGCCTCCCCAGAGCCCAGGATCCCCCAAAGAGATCAGAGGCTCTTGGGAAGAGGGGAAGGGGAGGGCACAAGTTAAGGGGAAGAACGAGTGTTCCCCATGGATGCCCGAGGGTCACTCCCAAGGATCTCTCCTCTCTGGGTCTTTCCTTGTGTGGGGAGGGGGGTAGGGGGTGGAGCGTGCTAAAGGGAGGGGCCCAGAATCTGAGGGAAAAGGCCTTTCAGGCAACCTGTGTCGTCTCGACATCCATTAACCCTGCATCCTTCCCTGTCAGCCTCTGCCCACCTGCCCAGACGGGAGGCCGCCCGAGGTCCCACCTCCCATGGCTTATCTAGCATTCTTGGGCCTGAGCTGGGGGCGGAGGGCAGGTCTGAGTACTTGGAGGTAAGAAAGCTTGAGGGAGACACACAGGCGTCTGAGGAGGCACGTATCTCCCGTGGTGGATTCTTTCCCTTCCTGGAACCTCATCCCCCTGGGGGGCAGGGCGCCTTCATTCATGAAAACGCCCTTCTTAAAACAACAGGGCAGTGGCTTGACCCACAGTCTGAGCATCTCACAGACACCTGTTTTTGTCAGAACTAAAGCAAGCCTCCCTGCAAGTGCTGGGGAGCATCTGCTCCCTCTGGAGCCTCCCGCACCCACCCACCCTCAGAGCCACTCAGCTTTTCCAAGAACTTCACTCCTACTCTGGGCTCCTGAGGTCTCTGTCAGCCGGACCTCCTCATACTCCACCCTCGGCCAGGTCTCTGAGGCTTCTGCGCCTTTGCATAGGGTGCTGCCCTTTGCCAGGAGTAGCTTGGCACCCGCCCTCCCCACCTTGGCCCTCATGGCCGCCAGGGCCCATAGGATCCTGCGCTGTCACGGTTGGCCAGTTCTATCTCCCATCAGAGAAGACAACTCGAGGCCAGGACTTGGCTCCCATGTCTCAAAACCACCAACCCTTCACGTGGAGCATGGGACACAGTGGATGTTTCCGGAAGGTTAGTCAAAAACATGAACGAATGCACGCAGCATGGCACAGTGATGGTTCAGTCTATTCAAAAGCCCTCTGGTGACCCTCAGGAGAAAGGGGATTTGCTGGTTCCGTGGCAGCAACACGGAGCTCCCGCTTTGGCACTTGCTGCCTTCGGAAGTTACCGATGAGAGCAAATGCACATGTTCGTGGGCTTTGAGCGAGCACAAAGCCGGGTGGCTGGATGGTCCCTCTGACCAACTTTTCCTGTGCGGGCTGTGCGGACAGAGCACAAATTCTGAGTCTCTGCTGGTCTGTAGTGTGTGCGTGTGTGTGTGTGTGAGTGTGTTTTGATGTGTGGGTGAGTGTGTGTAGTTTAACCTGATTCTACTTCCCACCCCATCGTAGCCCTGATTCCATCCTGGAATCAAAATAGAAATGAACAAGGATGATAGGGTTGAAGGTACTCATTTTCACCCACATTCATATGGAAACGTTAAAATCTGGACAAAATCCTAGAGCAACAAACAGGCTTCACATTGTTTTTGAAAAATAAATATTACACAGGACCCATACATGCACCCACATAACTTACTTACAAGGTTTCATAGAAATTTATTCTTCACTGCTTGCCATACCCGCTGATATATTCTACTTTGTGTGTGTGTGTGTGTGTGTGTGTGTGTGTGTGTGTGTGTGTGTGGTAATTCTGGTCACAGCCCATGAAATTGATTTCACTACTCACCAACGGGTCCCCATCTTGTGGTGTGAAATTCCTCATCTTAGGGCACTTCCCTCTGCTCTAGGGTCTGGTAAAAGTGGACACGAGAAGCCAGCTGTCTGTGTGGTTGGTGGAGAGAGGAGGGCAGAGAACACAGCACCACGGCCCTTGGAGGATGGGGTGATGACACAGGACGCGGCTCCTGAGAGGAGACCACCAGCTCTTATAAAGCCGTCAGCAAATGAAGAAGCCAGTGGTCATGGGCTGCCTCAAGTGAGGCGGAGACTGCCATACAGCTGCCAGCCTGGAGGTCATAGAAGTGTAGGCAATTTCCCCTCCCTCCCTCCCTTCCTTTCCTTCAGCCTCCCTCCCTTCCTCGCTCTCCGTCTTTCCCCTCTCTCCCTTCTCTTCCCTAACTTCCTTTCTTCCTCCAAGGCCAGCAGGAACTCAGCAGCTTAGTCACTGCCCAGGACCTCGCTGAGCTGGCTCCCTGTCTGGACCCTGCCCCTGCCTGGTTCACGGCCCTGGCTGAGCCCCATCCTTGCTCAAGGCCCCGGGGGTGCTCCTCGCCCTCCTCCTCATTTCTGAGAGTCCCTGGGGTGCCTGATGGCTGGGGGCTGGGCCAGAGGGCAAAGAGCCTCAGAGGCCTGTCCGTCGGTGGCTGGGTACATAATAAGTGGGGGGCCGGGGGGGCAGTAGATGGAGATCCGCAGATGCTGGTGTTTCTTTTAATGCTTTCTAGACGCGCCATCCATCCCAAGCATATAATTTTCATTATATGATATCAACATTTAGCTTCAGTGATGGAAATGTCAACTTTAATTATTTTCAAGGAGTCTTGATGGCTCTGGGAATAAATCAATATAAATAATGTTTTCATAAACTCTGAATCATGCTCCTAATAGCTTTATATGTATAATTTTAATATGCAAAACAATTTTTCTTTGCATCTTAGCAATTAATTGTTGCCAAGGGCTCATTTTTCTGTTCCCCATTGCTGTCAGCTCAGTGTCCAGGGGCTGGGGGGTGACACAAGGGCCACGTCCCCAATCCTGAGCCAGTTCCTAACACCACTGTCCAAGTGGTCAGGCTTAGTTTAATGTCTTTTCCCCAGAAAACCATCCCCTTTGCTCTCAGCCCATTTAGTTTACTCACCCTTCTGGCCCACCGTCTCCAAGAAGCCTCTTCTGGCCACCACGCCTGGCAAGGATGGGTCTCTCTTCAGCACACACGCGGCATTCACGACTCCCTACGACTCCCCGGGCTGACAGCACAGCAGGCGGGGAGCTCGGGGCTTGTCCAAGGTGTGCCACACCAGCTGTGTGACTCTGGACAGCTGACAGGTAGCAGTGCCAAGCGGTCATCTATCAGGCAGGGTTCTTATTTGCAGGTCACAGAGAATGACGCTGGTGGATGTCAGCAGAAATGGAATTTATTAAAAGGACACCGGGAAGCTCAGACTCTGCAAAGCAGTCGACTAGGAACAGTGTCTGAAATTCAACCGCAGAGCTGGTCCGGAGGCCGCGACTGTCACCCCTGAGGTCCCAGCCCCTGCGGTTTACACAGTAGACAGACAGGCCTGGATGCTGGGGGCTGCTGGAAGCTCTTGGAAGAACAGCTGGCCTTGGAAACCAGAATGGCCAGGCCTCCACTGTCACTGGAATGGAAGCTTCTCCCACCCCCAGCCTCCCACTCGAGGCCTGGGATGCCGTGCGCCACTGGTGAGCCTGGGGCTCATGCCACAACCAAGCTGCAAAGGAGTGTGAAAAGTGAATATCTGGTAGTTTGCATTTCTGTAAAAGGAGGCAAACTTTCTGCCTAGTAGGGTGAGAGGGGCCCACAAGCATCAGAAGAGGGTTCAGAGGCTGGGCAGCTAAGAAGTAGGGCAAACTACCCCACTGGGGCCACAGACATCCCGCTGCCCGATGGCTGAAGCCCCTCCACAGCTGTTTTGTTTGATGTTGATATTTTCTCAGTAAAGAACTACACAAATGCAGCTCCAAGGGCCTCTCCCTCCAGTCTGATTCCTGCCCCAAACTTCCAGTTATGATTTAGCTTCCCACAGCAACTATTCTCCAGGGGAAAATGCGCTGATGGGTCCAACCTCAGGCTGTGGTCCCCATGACAGTTATATTTCTCAATGTAAATAAATAATTGGCATTCTGGCTTTTAAGAACTCATCCCTTGTGAGATTACAGCCTAGGAACCAGTGCCCCAGTCCCTTCTGGGTCACCAGCCATCGAGGGTCCCTTTTTCTAAGGCTGGCGACATGGTCCCAGTTCCTGGCGACAGGATGGGGCTGTCTGGACAGCTGCTGGCCCTGCCCATGACCCGGATCCAGCAGTGCCTTCCCACTCACACAAGCACTGGGTGGTGTCCTTCCTTGGTCACCGTGCCTTCAGAAACAGCAATCACACTTGTAGCCTTTGTGAAGTCCCTCACATAAAGGTTTAAAAAAGATCAAGCCCATTAAGGGCCTTATTGAAATATCACCTTCCCTTAAAAAATGAAATTGTATTCAATTGGGACTCTCTGGGAAATTCCAGGTTCCATGCTATAGGATGGATGGATGAATGAACGGATGCATGGACGGACGGATGGATGGATGGATGGACGGATGGATAGATGGAGAGCCTGCCATCCTATCCTAAGACATCAGGAAAGGGAGGATTGGGAATAGATGAGTCTCAGCTGTGAAAAGCTTTGAGCACGAGATTATTCCTCTCTCGTCTGGGATGGTTGTGGGGGGCGAGTTGGGGTCTAAGCAGAGGTAGGGGGATGGGTGAGATGATTTCCTGGGTCCCTTTCTGGGAATTTTCTCTGAAGACACCCAAAGAGTCAAGACCTGATAAAAAGCAATGGGCGAGCAGAAGGTGACAGGACCAGTATCCCCGTGCACATTGTCTTTAGGGATTTACCAAAAGCATTAAAAAATCTTCCCTTCTTGCATGGAGAGCAAGGAGCGAAGTTTGAGAGCTCTTCTTTCAAACTGTGTTCCTTCTAATAAAGAAAGAATACAAGGGTTTCCCTGGAGGCGCAGTGGTTAAGAATCTGCCTGCCAATGCAGGGGACACAGGTTCGAGCCCTGGTTGGGGAAGATCCCATATGCCGTAGAGCAACCAAGCCCGTGCGCCACAACTGCTGAAGACCGCGCGCCTAGAGTCCGTGCTCTGCAACAAGAGAAGCCACTGCAATGAGAACCCCGTGCACTGCAACGAAGAGTAGCCCCCGCTCGCCGCAACTAGAGAAAGCCCGCGTGCAGCAACAAAGACCCCTCACAGTAAAAAATAAATAAGAAATAAATTAAAAAAAAGAGAAAGTATACAAGTATTTATACTGTAGAGCTGTCCATTTGAGTGCTATACCCAGGGCGACCAATTCATATTATTCCCGAGCAAGTTCTTCGGAGATTCACTCTGCATCGCACAGGCCACTTATCTCTGACATCCAGGGGTGGGCGAAGTATAATTGCCACTATGGCTGCATTGTTTCAAGCTTCACCTCCTTTGCCCCCATACCACCCTTCTCCCCTGCCTCCCACCTGCCCAGATATTCCATGACAAGCAGCTGCAAACGAGGAGAGCCTACAGGAGGGAGCCCCCCCCCACCCGAACAGGAATTCCTCGCCCCATGAAAAGGGGCAGTGGAATGGCACTGCGGCTTCAACAGAGGGGAGAGTGATGCAAGAGACAGAGAACCGAGGCAGGGCCGTGGCCAGCGTGAATCAGCAGGCTTTCGGAGACTCAGAGGGATCAGTAGGGCTATAAGTGGGTTTCTTTTTTCTGGAGCTGGCCTGAGAAAGAAGCCACCTGGGAGTAGGAGTAGGAGGAAACTGGGAAGAGCTGGCCAGGTGGGTGGTGCTCAGCTGAGGTCTTGAGGACCAGACCCTGGGCTCTTACCTGAGCCTTTCCCGTTGGCTGAGCAGAGAAAAGCTGTGGGACAGCCAGGGGGGCCCTGCCAGGGACAGAACTCACCCCATCAGGCCTGGCTCGGAGGGCCTCTGGAGCAAGTGCATGAAGAGGAGCCTGGGGTGTGCAAGCCCCCAGGAGAGGGGCCCGGCTCCCTGGAGCTCCTGGGCGAGAGCCGTCTCTCTTTAGGGTGGCCCCTGCAGGACCTGCGGCAGCTCAAAATGGGACTCTGGCAGGCTGTCTGAGCCTTCCGGGTGTGTTAGTGCTGGCTGGAGAGATGTCCCTTGGGGACTGCAGGGGGGATGGGGTGAAGACGAGGTGCTGGTTGGGCCAGTGGAAATTCTGTGCTGCTCTCTGCCATCCCAGACTCCCCCTTCCTCTGCGGAGGGACTCTGCAACTGTCTGCAGGGGTGAGGTGGGAGGGGAGAGGGTCTCAAGCATGGAGCAAAGGCCCCTCACCTGTCGACCCCTCACTCCCTTGCTTGGAGGCATCGTCTCAGAATGCTGCCCCATCCCTCCTCCCCCACCACCATCCTCACCTCTCAACCACTGCCTTCATTTCAAAGCCAGCAAAAGGGCTCCTCTCCTCCACCCCTTCAGCCAACAGATGCCAAGGTTCTGGACCCGAGACGGGTACGTGGTCCCTGGGGTCCTCCTGTGAATGTCCTGGGTACTTCGGCCCAGGATCTGTGCAGAGTCAGCTCTACCCCACAGCTGGGCAGACCTCTGAGATGGATGCCACACGGGCAAACCCTACCCAGCCAAGAGCTGAGCATGGGCCTTGGGTACCCCAGATGGCTCTCCTCAGCTGTCTTTCTGCACCACCGTCTGGATCTGGGCTTAGAACTGAGCTTCCCTTCCAGCTCTGCTCTCTGGCCTCCACTTCCCACCTCCCAGTCCACCCCAAGCCCTAATTCCACCTTTTTTCTCCTAAGACATCCCAACTGGTCAGAAAAAGTATATCCGAAGGGAGCTCTGGCCCTTAGCCATATAAACAGGGGTTCTTTCTCAGAAATCCAGCAGCCATTTGCCTGTTCCTGGAGACCCTTCTGTTCTGTCCTGATACACCACCTACTCAAAGTGGCTTTTCCCCTCTGCCACCTCCGTACTGCAGCCACCTTCTCCACCTGCTTGGTGCTCACTGGTCGGGCCCTGCACTGCTGCTGTCGGTGGGGTCCCGGGGCAGGGAGTTCTCCCATCACCTCGGTGACCTTGGGCAAGTCCCTCCTGCCCAGAGTGCCTGATTCTCCTCATCTGTAAAATGAGGGGTTGCGGACTCCACCATCTCCGAGATTCCTTGCAGCTAAGAGTCTGTTTCCGTGATGATGTTGTGGTTTCTTTTGTTGATAAAATGCAGAGAGTCATAAATCCACGGAGACAAGAGACGTTGAGTATGAAGGCTGCTACCTCTGTCTTTTCTGGGATCAACACTGTCATCTACCTTCAAAGAAGGGAGGGGCCAGACCAACGCACGTGTCAGCCCAGCCCGGAACCCGGGGCTCCCGATCCCCTCCCCCACATCCCTCCAGCTGCCCACCTGCCTCTAGGCAAGAAAGGAATGAGATACTCTGTGTCCAGGTGCCCTGTCGGCAAAGGCTCAGGCAGATAACGCGGAGATTAGTGTCTGTTCAGTTCAGTCATGACGACCGGGCACGGCCCTACCTTCTAGGGAGCAGACTCGGGTCTGCACAGGGTCCTCTTCTCATGTGACAGGAGCAGGGGTCTCCCAGGAGTGTGGAAGAATTAACTACTGGCAAAAGGGCCAGGGCAGTCGCAGATGTGGGACAGTGAGCCCACCACGGAGCCCTGTGGAGAGGCAGGTAGCGGGTGGGAGGTGAGGACCCCAGAAGCAGGGTAACCACATCTCCTCAGCCCGATAGGGATTTTCCCAGAGTCCTTGTGGGGTGGAAAATTCTTTGATGAGTACAGTGGACGCACGCCAGCAGAAGTGGAGGGGAATACGCCCCCCACTTTTGGGTCTAGAAGCAAAAGGCTGCGGTTCTGGCCTGAATCTGGGCAGAGGGCAGTTCCGAGCTAGGGGACCCATGGGGGAAGGGTGGGAGGCTTCCACACACACAGGTCACCATGCTTTGTACTGTGTGACTCCACTGTGACAGGGCCAGGGGTGAGCATGAGGCCAAAGCAGCCCCTCTCTGCTGGGGTGGTGATGTGTTCTGAGCACAGAGGGGGTGGGGAGAGTCCAAGGAGGCGACGTGAGCCGGGAGCCTGGCAGGGCTGTGCCTGCACCCACGCCCCAGCCCTGCTGTATCCATGACAAGCCTGTCTCCCAGAGGCCAGCCACCCGTTGACCCCCAAGAGCCCCGTCTCCCAGGTGGCCCCCTATCTTCCAGCAGCCGGTTTCTGCAGGGCTGCTTGTGTCAGATTCCTAGAGCTCGAGCAGCAGAGCTGGGAAGGCCCTTAGGATGAAGGGAGCCGCGGGCACTGCCCGAGGACCGAGGGCCTGGTGCGCCGTGTGGCTCCAGACGGGCGGGTCAGGGGTTAACTGAAAGCGGAGGCGTGAGCTCGCAGGGCTCCAGGCTGAATGTTGATAATAATTCCATTCATATGTAAACCTCACACCTTTTGCATCATCTTACCAGGTCTTACATCAACCCATGGCGGTGACCAGGGTAGGTAATTTATCTCCATTTTACAGCTGAGGAACCAGGCTCGAAGAGGTTAAGGACCTCCGAGTGCAGGAGCTCTAATGGTGGGATGGCAGGCAGCGGGTTGACAGTTGAGAAATAAGGGAACCATTGACGCCCCCACCCATTCACTTTTCTCAAGACCTTCCACAGGTCTGCGCCCCCTGTGCCCCCTGCACCCCCAGGGCAGGAGCATGTCAGAGGGGAGCTGATTGGAGCCCATGGCTATGCCTCCTCTCCTCTGCGTGTCATGTGTCCTTAAAGGATCGGCCCTCAGACAGATAAGTAAACCCAAAGGGTCCCCGGAAGGCTCCTGGTCTGGGCCACGCAGCACGGAGGCATGTGGTCTGCGGGGAGGAGGCGGCACTGCAGCCCTTATGGACATATAGACAGAGCCCCCTCCGCCCTTGCCCTTCACAACATTCCTTCATCCTCCCTCTGAACCGTCAACTCATCTTCTGCACAGAATGAAGACAAGTCACTTCGCTCCGGAAAACCACATTTAGCATCTCCTGCTCTTTGTGGGGCAGGGAAGTTCTCCTCGACAGAGCGCTCGCATTGCAGATGGCTCACCATATGCCACCTTCCCGCACATTATCACCTCATAAGCAGATTCTGTCAGGTTCTCGGAGTAAAAGCTTAATTAACAAGTGGTGTGTACAATGATGTACTTAATTATCTCCTGCTTTTATTTCTTTGTTGTTTCTTGTTTTTCAAAAATTTGGTAACAATTACAGACAACTGTTCCCGAGTGCAGTTTCTGCACCTCTTTTTTCTTTTCTTTCCCCCGTTTGGAGCTTGGCAGTGGGGTAAGAGGAGAGCCTCCTCTTTCTCCTCGAGGCCCCTGCTTAGGGCCCGCAAGCTCAACTTGGCCCACTCCAAACTTGCTGGCCGAAAGCTCTCGGGGAGGCGGTCTGGGCACTTGTGTTTCAAGAAAGTGTCCTGTGGTCGAGGTGATCTCTCATCTCATTCTTCCTCTATCTCACCCTATTGGTCAATCCGGCACAGTGGGTGTGGCCGGGCTGGGGTGGTAAGGACACGGTGCTGGGGGGGTGGGGCAGGAGACACTCCTGCCTCAGGGTAAGGACGTGGGCAGTGTTGGGGAGCTGAGCACAAGAAGCAAGACAACTTTGAACAGAAGCACAAGAAGTAGCAAATTGGAGGGCATTTGGTAGGCTGAAGCCAGACCCATGACTGGGGGCTTAGAAAGAAGTGACTGGATTCCCCTGGAAGCATTTCTGCTTACAGTCCCAAGTGACCTGAGGGCCAGGAAGCCCAGGTCTCTAGTGTGGGTGTCTTCTGGAAGCATCAGTATGTGTGTGTGTTGGGGGGTGTGTCCTGTTTTAGCGAACCTCCTTCAGAGTTCCAAACTCAGTTATCAACTCGCAGTGACAGAAGAGCCCCCTACGCCACCCCCCCACCCCTGCAACCCGAGCTGATGGTGGCAGAGTCTGAGTCACCACGAGGAGGCCTTTGTGGCTTCTCAGAGGGCCAAGGGCTGGCTCTGAGCTCCTCAGCCAGCAAGGGAGAGGGTTCCTGGGGCCCTCCGTCCTCGAGTACCGTCCCCACCACACCCACCAACATTAGCTGAAACTGGGTGCAGTCTGGGGAGGGCTGGGGGTGATGGGTGGGAGGAAAGGAGAAGATGCAAGGGCAGAAGAATTGCAGAATCAGGATATCAGGGCTTCCCTTAACCCCTCCAAGTTGAGGGAGAAAGCTGACGGACACTTTCCTGAAATGAAGACAGACAGGCCACGGCCAGCACCACCCTGGGAACCCTTGGTGGCTCCTCTTCCCAGAACATCCAGTTCCTTGACTGCATCGAGCGGCAGGGGCAGGATGAGTTCTCTGGGCTCTGCAGACACCGCCCCCCCATCTCCTATATCTTAGGGAAGAGTCTGCCAGACTCCAGAGGGGTCTGGGGCTGGAGAAAGAAGTGCAGAGGCCAGGTTGGGCTCCCTGACCTCGTGGTATACCCGAGCCTGGGACAGTGCCTGGCCTGTGATAAGGGCTCAATAGGCGCCTGTCGAATCAATGAAAATTTAATAGACCCGCCAGTTGCCGCTTTGCTGTACTCACGGTTACTTGTAAAGACAACTACCCTGCCCCAGAGAGAGAGCCATAGTTTTGTGCGGCATGCCCGGTCCCAGCTGACCTAAGAGCAGCCCATGGAGACAAGTCAACTTGAGATGTGGCTGGCGGGATGAAGAGAGAACACAGGGCAAAAGGATTCTGCTTCTCAGGTTGATCTGGGAAGTGCCCAAGGCAGGAGGTGAATAGCAACGGGAGTTGAAGGTGAAAAGAATCGTTGGAAGGAAGAGGTCGCCTGGGGAAACGGGGAGCTAGACCATGGAAATGATGGAGGAGGAGGAAACAGGTGTGTGCAGCCATCCCGAGGTGAGGGGGGACTTCCGCCTGCCCTCCAATACCCACCCCACTCGGTGTCCCTCACGGCTTCCTGTCCTTCTGTGTAACCCTCCTCCCCTGCTCAACCTTCCGCTGCAACTTCCGTTAGCTTCAGGGAAGGCCTCGAGAAGGAAAGCTCAAAGGGATGGAGGCAAGAAGTAGATGCACCTTCTCAAAACCAGGACCCCCAAATCAGAACCTGAGCAGCTCCAAAGGCACAACGATCATTTGGGGGCAGGTAAGGGATCGTTCACCCTAGCTGGGATTCAGGGAGAAGCTCTGAGAATGACTTTTAGGGCTCCGGTAGGAGCATGAACAGATAATCATCAGGTATAGTTTCTATAGTTTCCTCAGTGCTGGCGTGGGGCTGGGTGAGGGAGCCGTGTGGAGGAGGTGGGGACAGGCAGAAGGGGAGTGCAGGGGTGACTAAGAACTCGTTTCCACTGGCACGACGACATGGCTTCTTGAGATTTTTGCTGAACAATGCAACACTGAAAGAAACGTCTCTCTCACCTTGGTGGAGTAGGAGCCACCCACTTGGCTTTTTACCCATCGGAGAAAAATACTTCTTCAGGAAGGCTGAGGAGAAAGGAAAGCAGAAACCAAACTTGACCTGGGGCAGAGAACAAGAGGGCGGGCTCTTCTGCTGACTCCACCTCTGCCCCAGGGGCCCAGGCAACAGGGCCCTCTCCCAGGTGACTTTCAACCATGGATACAGCCTCTGTCACCAGACCCCATCCCCCCAATCTAGTCCTCCCCAGGACGGGGCGGCAGCGGAGAGGAAGCTGCCTCGCGGCTAAAGGCCATCGTCGTGGAGTGGACAATCCCCCTCCCTAACCTGCACCCCAGCCACAGTTCAGGGCCACCTGGGTCAGGTAGCACTCAAGAGGACGAGGCTCTGCTGCACGGGGCTGCTGGGATTCCTCCACTGGGGCAGGGGACAGCTAGGAAGGGCAGGAGGGAGCCCCGGTGAGGGGGCGGTCAGTGCCGATGCGGGGACTGCTGCAAAAGCCTTGGAGCTCTGGCCTCCCCGCAGAGGCGAAGGCTTGTTCACTCCCCATGGGCGCAGTTGCGGTCAGGCTGGGGTCTCAGACCGTGTTCCCTGCTGCTCTTAAGGACAGTAACTGTCCTCAGCCATGACACCACACCAGGTACTGGGGAGGCAGAGCAGGGCAGGAAGCCCATTTCTTGCTCACTCTTGTGGGTGCTTACCATTTCTACCCCCTGCACCCTGACCAGAAGCTCACTCCTTCAGCCTCCCTGCCTCTGCCGCCCCCCCACCCCCTCACCCCTGCAGGGCCAGTTTGCCCTCTCACATCCAGTCTCTCCCAGGCCCGCCCTCACCTCCTCTGGGGTGGTTTCCCACCCTGAGCTCACTGAGGCCCCGACCTCCCCCCGCACTCCCCCAGCCTGTAGTGCTGGTCCCCAGCCCACCCCAGGGGAGTTTTGTCACTACGGCGACATCAGGGCACCAGGGAAGGAAGAAGAGACTGCAGGGAGAGCGTCACAGTCATCCAAACATCAAATTTGGTCGCCCATGATCTGCTCCTCTCCCACGCTCTGTTCCTCTCCTACGCTGGCTGACCCCTCTGGCCAGGCCAGCTCCATGACGCATCTTGTGAAGCCTTGATGGCTTCCCCAGGCAAAACCGATTGTCCCCCTCTGATCCTCACCTACACTGGTTCACAGCCTGGTCACTGCCATACTCCATACCGTGCTAAACTCCAGGCACATCCGTCTCCCTGGCCAGAGCAGCTGCTCTCTCTCCAGCCTCCTCTTAGGCTCCTGTCCCCACTGGGGGCTTTCTGCTGAGGGTTCCTAGACAGACCCCCCCCCTTTGCTGAGCCAGTCCATGGAGCTGCCCTTCCAATCCTGCTGCTCTGACCCATCTCGAGCATCACCTCTGTGAACTCTTCCCGGAACCCACTGGCCTCTCCTTGTCTGCAGAACACTCTGACCCCTAAGAAATGTGTATCACATGCTCTCATTTTAGATTGTTTTCAGGTCTGTCCTCTGCAGAAATCTTAGTCCTATTCACCTCTGTGGTGACAACATTCGTGTCTAATAAGGGCTTCCCTTGCTGATGATGAGCGTGACGTAGGGTGGGGTGGTGGGGTGCAAGAGGCCCAGATGTGCTGCTGGGCCAGGTCTGGGAAGCAGGGCCTTGGGTGCCACGGTAGGGGGCATGCAGGGGGATAAGAAATGGGATGGCTCGCTTTCCTGCCTCCTTGCTGATCAGATGCACCTCCCTTGGGCTTCTTCTACAGCTTTACACTAGACCCACCAGGAAGTAAGTGTTCAGAGAAATGAACACCCAGATATGGGGCTTGCAGTGGTGCCAAGTAGGGTGGTCTCCTGCCCAGGTGACTGGACCAGGTTACCCTGAGGACACTCCACGTGGAGAAGGGGTGGGGTGTGCTGTGCGTGAAGATGTGCCTGATGGACGCCAGTGTGGAGGGGAGCCCAGCTCTTTCTACGAGGCCTGGGGTGGAGGCCACAAGGAGGCAGACAGTGATCATAAGTATCTGGTGGCGGACGCAGTTCTCCGCCACGGGTGTGTACAGTCGTCGGCGCGGGCCTCTTTGGAGAGGAGAGGCAGTCTAGGTGAATTCAAATTTCTTTCTGACCCTGCCTACTTGGGGGCTGAGGTGGGGCCTCTGTGGATAATTCCAGCTGGATGATTCTTTATGGAGTTGACTTGAAAATTGATGGCTGGATTGCCAGTGTTCTTACAGCCTAGGCTGTCAGAGCCAAAGAAGAGATTCTAGGGAAGGTCTGGAATCCAACCCTGGAGGAAACCGAGCCTTGCAGGCAATCAGTGACTGCACGCCCACTCAGCGATGGCAGAGTTGGAAGTAGGACCAGGGCCCTGCTACGTCACCACTAAGATGAGAACCTGCATTTCCTGACATGCAGTCTGCTAACGTCTTGCAGGGCTGGGCGCATGAATGTGCCTGGCCACCAGAATTCATGTAACACCTCACTCTGTTACACGTAATGACCAAGGAGTGTCTCAGACCATCCCACCCGAGATCAGCTGAGGTCCCCTTGAGTGGAAAGACAGGGGCCATGCAAGCAGCGGTCTAGAGCTTGAAAAAGCCGAAGACAGGAAATGTTTCAAGGGAGCAAAGACAAATAAAGACCAAGAAGCAGCTCCCTTTTCTTCTCTCCGCCCTCAGCCTGAATGTTGCCTTTGGTTCAATGCCTGTTTGGGATTTGTGCAAAAATTTGCCAGATGACTCCAAATTCCACTGGATGGAGGGTAGGAGGCGACTCTGGCAGTCGGGAGGAAATGGTTCTGAAGCTGCTTTGTGAGCTATGGGACTGAGACAGCGCATCCCGTCTGGACACCCGAAGGACCCAGCTTTTGAACCTGCGGCTGCCGGCCTGACTGGGTGCCGCAGAGAGAGCTGTGCTCTCAAGGCCACGCTTGGCTGCACACCTCACAGGTCCTCAGCGGGTGGCAACAAGGAATCCTAGCCTACAGTGATTCCTTTGGTGCTTTACAGGTTTCAAAGCACATTCCCATATTATAAGTCTGCTCTTCACCAGGGATGATGAGCAAGGAGAAAAACAGCCTCCCTCTGCAGATGGTGAGATTGACGCATGTGCACTCAGTTCCGGGGTGGGGCAGAAAGACGCCAGGTGGACCTGCGTCTCAGTGTCACCCCGTGTCCCCTTTCCCCTAAGGACAGCCACAGCCCCAGTGTTCAAAGGAAGCTGCTTTGCCCACTTTTGTCCCTCTGAGTAATCACTATGCTTCCCACCAAAATCTCCAACCCAGTTCCGGTCCCCACCCCAGGCAGGAGTCTGCTGTCCCCGCTCCCCAACCAGAGCCTGCCCCTCGGGCCCCCAGACCAAGCAGTGAGCGTGTTCAGTGGAAATACTCCTCAGCCCAGCGGGGATCAATACATCAATAGAAACGTCAGGCCGAACATAAACAGAGGGAGGGTGAGGGGGCCAGGGGCAGGGGGCTGAGTGGGCTCTGGGAGGGAAAGAGCCAGACAGCCCTTCTGGGGAGCAGCTGTGCTCCATCCAGGAAGCACCTCACCTGCACTGTCAACAAAGAGAGAAAGACTCATGAATTCAGGCCCCACTAATTAGGAACCCGCCATGCCTGAGGTCCAGCACAGAGGCAAGTTTGCCTCTGTTCTAGGTCTGGGGAGAAGGGTCTGCAGAGCTTGCTGAGCTGGGTCCCCCGCAGGCAGGCCTTCCCACTTTGGCCTCACAGGCCCGCCGCATGTGATTTCGAGCCATTCTCCTCTTGGGGTCATCTTTGTCTTGTGTCGCTTACCAGATTCTAAGTTCCATGAGGACAGAGAATGGGACAGGGAGCCCCAGGAGCCACCCCCCCCGCCCCCTCTGCCCAGCACACCGTGCCACTGTGCCGCAGGCACCCAGCAAACAGCCAGGGCCCCGCCTTGGCCGACTGGGAGCAGCCCAGGCAGCAGTCAAGCAGGGCAGAAATGAGTCAGAACTCCTTGGCTTGGAGCAGGCCAGCAGTTCTCGTGGAGATGAGTGATGGGAGCCGCCTGTGGCTTGAAGCAGCCCCGGTCCACCTCCAAAGGCATCCACCTAGAGAGGCATCTGCCTGCTGCCCACACTGCCGGGGGAGCACCTGGGATGACCCTGGATGGTCCTGTTTGCAGAGCTTCAGGGGATGGAAAGGAACGGGCAACTTGTCAGGATGCCAAATAACCAGTCGGCTGGAAACTCCAGGGAGTTCATTTCTGGACTCGGCCACAGAAACCCCTGTCCTTCCCCTTGGAGAGTTTGGAAAAATGTGCCCAGACCAAGGAGAAACGGTTTGGGGGTTTCTTATAGCACGGCTCCTCTGTGGAGGCAGATGGATTTTGGGGGAATTCTCCCTCATGCATCCTTTGATCATGTTTTTTAAAGGAAACAGGAGGAAGCTGACAGGCCTGGTGAACGTTCTAAGGTTTATTAAACATGGCAGGGCTTTTTCAAAGAGGTCACCACACTGCTAATTTTCATTTCTCTGGGAAGTGCCCCTGGTCCCCAAATTCCCTGAGTAAAATTACTTTAAAACTTGATTCCTTTATAACTGTTACCTTGCTATGTCAACCCACTCAAGGAACAGTTTTGTGAGGGAGGCAGGGTGCAGAGTGAGAGAGAGGAAAGAGAAGCAATTCTTGGAGACCAGCAGGGCAGGGTTGGACACCCAAGAGTTCAGCAGGAGGGGGGACTTGTGTGTCTGCAGAGCAAGGGGAGGCTGCTGCCCGAGCCCCTGGTGGGGGCATCTGCACACACCCCTGAAAAATCACTTTGGAAATTCTGTGCTCTGGGTTGACAAAGAATTGTCCCCTTAAGTATCAACTGATTCAAGTGTTCATTGGGTTAAATAAGGGGAACGAGCTAGGCAGAAGAATCTGGGGTTCTTTTTTTCTTAAAGCTTTTTTTTTTTTTTGCAGCATGCGGTCTCTCACTGTTGTGGCCTCTCCTGTTGCGGAGCACAACCTCCATACGTGCAGGCCCAGCGCCCATGGCTCACGGGCCCAGCTGCTCTGCGGCATGTGGGATCTTCCCAGACCAGGGCACGAACCGTGTCGCCTGCATCGGCAGGCAGACTCTCAACCACTGCGCCACCAGGGAAGCCCCGAATCTGGGGTTCTTGGGATGGATTAGGAAGTTATCACTGGAGAGAGGTTTAGGGCAGCTGCTGCCCAAGCCTGGTACCTAGAAGGTCTTCAGGAGCTCAGGGATGCCTGTGGGCAGCTGCCGGGCTAAGCAGCCTCAACCAGAGCCAACAGGCCCCTTGCTAAGGAGGCTGGGGTCCCTGCAGACACCCATTCTTAACAATGAGTGGGGTTCAGGACAATTTGAGCTTAAGGTAGGCAGGCAGGGTAGAGAGCAGGGCTCAGAGCCGATGGCCTCCTTCCTCCTCTGAGGGATCATGGGGAAAAGGATGAGTAAAAAGAAAGGACGGTGGGGGGGTGGCTCTTGGGGGGTTACTCTGGATCAGTGACCCTCAGGTTCTCCACATTGGCCTCAGGTGGAGTTGCATTTGCTTTCTTTAAGTTTTAGACTTGCCTTGGTGGGGAGGTACGCAAGAAGGTGCAGGTCCCTGATGTGGCAGGGATACGGAGACAGCAACAGGCCTGGGGACGGACCATAATGGCCTCAAGACTGATGGTGGCTGGGTCGGGCCTGTTGGTGACCTCTTCACTCAGCCAATGATAGTTACAGCATCCTACAACTCAAGGGCTTGGAGATTTACAAAGTCCCATCACATCCATTACCTCACTGGAGCTTTCCAAGGGTACTTTGAGATGGGCAAGGAGAGGCAACTGGGTCTCCAAGAGGTGACTTCTCCAAAGAGATGTCACATGATGGATTAGTGATGGAGTCAGCGCTAGACTCCACGCTCAGAGTTCTCCTTTCTGGCCCTTTGCCCTCCTGCCCACCCCACCTCTACCCAGCTGCAAAGGGCTGGTCCCATGGGGAGTCTCCAAGTCACCCCAAGGGAGAGTCAGTAGAATGAGAGGCAGTCCAGCACTCTCTCTGCTTCTGGTCACCTCCCTCCACATTCAGGCACTTTGCAAATCCACCCTGGAAGGATGCGACAGGGGCACTGTTGCTGGTTGCTACATGGGACAAGAAGTGTTCCCACTCATCAGAACACTTAGAAAAATTCACAGCTGGCAGTAAGTGGGGAGAGGGCTGCCTGAGCCCCTTGGGGTACCTGGTTAGCCCTTGTGGAAATCCAACAGAGTCTCTGGGATCAGGGGCTGCCCAGGGGTTCCACCAACTCAGTGACTTGTGGGTGACCCAAATCCATGGGGGCGTGGCGGGCAAGGCAGAGAAGCAGCCTGCCCTATTGCAGCCTACAGGATCTGCCATCAGGGAGGTTGGCTGGCCTCCCACTGGGGCTGCCCCAGTCCACTGTGAGGCTCAATGGCGGTTAAAGTGGGTGCCCCCTGGGCCTGGGCTCTGGCCTCTGGGTCTTTCTGGGTGGGGAGAACATTGGGAGTGGAAAAGAGCCTTCACTTAGATCTTGAAATTCAAGTCTTCTGTTCCTGGCAAGGAAAATAGGGTGGATTTGAAAAAAACTTTGATCTTGAAATAGGTAGTCCTGGGTCCAGGCCTTAGATTTGCCACTGACTAGCTGTGTGTCCTTGAGCCAGTCCTTTGATATCTCTATAAAAGGCCACTCACAGAGTGTCTGTAAGGATCAAACGAGGTGATGGGTGGGAAAGCACGTGGCCATCTGTCAGGTGCTGTACCAGGAAGCGGGCTTTATTGTCGGGATTTGGGGGCCGGGGGGGAGGGGTTGGATGCTATGGGGGAGGGACAAGGGCTCTCCAAAATGTGGGGGCTTCCGAGGTGGGCAGGAAATGCTCAGCGTGGTTAAAGGGCCACCGAGCAGAGAGAAATGAACCGTCACTGGCTGCTCGGCTTCCCCTGACCTTTTTACTGCGCATCATAAATTATCATCCTGTTTTATTCTCGTTTTATAGCCTCTTCCAGGCCATTTCTGGCCACTTACTCTCTGCTCTGGGCCAATGGTATTAGAAACAGTTTCCTGGTCCTTATCCTTCTCTGTCAACACCTCAAATTCCTGGTAACTGACCCAGTAACCGGGAGGCTTCTGTGACCACCTGTTGGTTGGCTAGGGAAGCATCGGCGCTGGTGGCTGTGGGTGACACCAAAGTTGGGCAGCCTACTGCCTGCCCTAGAGTAGCTTGGATGAGCCAGAGGAAAGTAATGTTCTGATTCCACGCTGTGAGCTTGGGTTTGTCGAGCCTGCTTCCGGAGGAGAGAGGCTCTCCTCCTGGAACCTGGGCAGTTGTCTGATGAAGACAAACTCTTCAGGGGAGTCAGCTTCCTCTCAGCCTTTGTGTATTTGGAAGAAAAGTGTTAGGAAGACCTCCACCATACTTTCCATTGTCAACATCCGGTGGTTCTACCACTGTGAGAAGCTGGGCTGGGAGTGGGGTGAGTTGGAGGAGGGTCCTGACTTTGCATTTGACTTTGTGGAACTAGTCCCGGTTCTACTACTGGTGAGTGGCCCTAGGTAAGTCTCTCCCTCTCACTGGGGGCCAGTTTCCTCATCTGTAAGTAAGAGGACAAAGCAGATGCCTTCCCGAGTTCCTTCCAGTGCTGCCAAGCTGTAACTCGAGAGAGGTTACTTCTCACACATAGGACACTCAAGCATTTGTTTGCAAAGTAACAGATTCACACAACAAATTAATGTACTGTCAGCGTCACGCACAACGCTACTGTTTTTAAGGAAATGCTGGTTTTCAAATGAAGGCAGCAGATTAGGGAAGATTTGAATGACGCTCATGAGCCTTTGGTATAATATTTTTACTGAGTTTTTTGTATCCTGATCAAAGGAAAGGAAAAACAGCAGCTACGTTGTCTCTCCTGTCATTATTCCAACAGAGGAGAATTTTTGTTCCGTATATTTCTTGTAGTAAATTGTCAATTACCATTTTCCTGATCCATTTCTCTGGCATGACTTTCTCATGCCATGATTTTGTGGATACGAGGTGGAAAAAGATAAAGCATCACGTGCTGAGTTTGTGATAAATGGAAGGACACGGATGGGGACCAGCATCGTAGAACTCACGGTGGTGGGGTGACGGGGGGCCTCTGGGGGGAAGGAAAGAGGCCTACTTTCTACCACGCCAAATAAAAGAGGGTGGCATGGCACCAGAGAGAGGCAAGGTTGGTGTCACTCATACCGGAAGGTATAGGGAGTGAAGGCAGGAGGGAAAAGTGTAGAGGATGCAGGATTGGGTGAAGGTGATCCCTCTCTGGGCCTCGGTTTCCTCATCTGTAAAATAAGGGCATTGTACCAGGTAGGCTCCGTGCTTCACCTCATTGTCCAGCTCAGAGCGGAGAGGAGGGAGGAGGGGAGTCAGGCTGGGGGTTGGGGGATGGGGAGGAGACCAGGGTGCATCAGAACGGGCTCTTCCTGGCTCAGCTGCATCTCAGAGAGAGCCCCCGATGATGGCAAGCTTGGTAGAATTTGCACTCAACCTTATTGATAAACTGATAAATGTTGAAACTGTGCTATCTGGACTTTGGTTGATAAAAAGTAACCCCCTCCCCCCACCAAAAAGTAACAGGTAAAGTTTCCAAGGTGAGTCCTGGGGCTACAGAGAGCCCTCTACTCCACTCTCCGGCCGGTCGAATGCCAGAGCAGTTCTTTTCAGGGTCACCTTTTCAAAGTCTGTTCAAACAAATCCATATTCCCAGTTCAAGTGTAGGTCACAAAATCACACACCAACCTGTGACCCCTTAGGATACCACCTCCCTGAAAAAATAAAATACGCTAAGTGTATAATTGTGTGTGTGTGTGTGTGTGTGTGTGTGTGTGTGTGTGTGTGTGTGTTTAACATTCGGGGACATTAGAAAGAATAAGCTTTTCATTTTCTTCTTTGTTTTTACTATGTTTCCTTTGAAAAGCTATGTGCCAGAGGTTGCAACGGTAGAAAGGAGGGTGTAGAAGTGAGACGGCGAGATGTGGTGGAGATATTTTACAATTTATCAAGATATGAGTACAGGTCCCTCTGTGTTTAAATCCCCAAAGAATTCCATGTTGAGCTTAAATTAGGAAGTAATGTTCTTAAGGGCCACCCCGAAGCAAGGCTACAGCTAGAGAAGAGGAATCTGAATTATTAACAGAAAGCAGGCTCAGGTGGCTCCAATGCTGGCTGAGTCTGGGGTCTGAGCCACCCCGGGGTGCAGCTTCTAGACAGACAGCGTGCCTGGGGTGCAGTGGGGGCCGAGATAGAGACTGGGGTGATGTTTCAGAAGTCGCTGGCCTTGGCATATCTTGGCCCCAGTCAGCCCCAACTCAGGAGGTGAGTTTCCTGTTGCCATGCTATGAGCCCAGCTGTAAACATCTGGTAAAACTCTGCTTCTGCGATTTGGACCTCCCCTTCCAGCTACTTGCCTTGATTTAACCCTTCTGGGTCTGGCAAAGAATAATCTATTATAATCAAAGCCATTTTGTGTACCATCTTTCACATGTAGAGCACTTCACCCACTCTCAGAGTGTATACACACATCTTAGGAGACAATGTTAATTCTGAATAGAATTAAACAGCTCATAAGCCAGTCGGCTCCATTTCCTGAGAATTCTGGAAGGAAGTTTCAAGGGCTGTGAGATCAATTCCCTCAGCCAACAGAGGGTCTGAGAGAATCCCTTTAAAAGACTGGAAAAAAAGAATAAACTGAGATCTGAAAGAATGAGCTTGCAAATATACCACTGAAGGCAAATTCAATGTTTTAAATAAAATTTAACTTAGTGTGACAGGAACTGAGCTAAAGGGCTACCAGGAATGGAAAATAAGACCAAGCCCCAACTTCCGAGGGGCAAACGGTCTACCTGGGGCATCAGTCAGACTGTCTGCAAATTCACGGGACAAATCAGAGGAGGGAGAGATCAAACTACACTCCATTATGACCCTGCTTCTCCCTTGCTCGGACCCACTCATCCTTTCCCTCGTCACTCTTGGCGCCCAGACCTCTTTGCGACATCCTCCGTTCCCAGGTTTCTCCATTGTGACTTGCCGCCGGCCGCCAGCGATACCCACAGGGACAGACCACCCATTTCTGCCTACATTCCTCCAACCCACCTTTCCTTCTTTATACAGCAAGCCCGCAGGGTTCGGTCCCTCCCGTTTTCTTAGAGAGGGATCTGGCTCCACTCAAGTCTAGCAGCTAGAAGGGTGGTCTTCGTGCTCCCCACTTCCTTGCTGTATTAAGGGTTTATCTACAGAGAAATAAAGGAGTTGACTAAAATAGAAACATTCAGAAGTGATAAGATACAGGCTCTTCAAAGATTCTGTCATTTCTGGTCCCTAGTTTATAGCTTCTGATTCCCTTCTGGAAGCACCATCGAAGCTCTGCCTTCTGCTTTTAACGCCAAGGGTGTACCAGCCAAGACAAAAAGCTGCCCCTCTACAGAGGCTTTCCTGACCCTGTCCCTCCAGGAAGCCAGCAGAGGGCTTTGGAGGGAATCATGGTGAACTGCAAATGCTCCCTGCATTCTGAAATCCTCCTGCTGGGACCTCACCATCCCAGCTCCCCAAGCCTGGTTATCCAGTACTGATACTTGGTTAGCCCTCCCACAAGGCGGTGGCCCCTTTTCTATCATTACCAAGGTTTCTAAGGACACTCACTTTGGGGAAGTGACATAATGGAGCCAAAAGCCTGTCTTCAGGTGATCTGAACTTGGCTCTTCTGAGGAAAGAATCTGGGAGGCTGTGAATTTCCCCTCTCAAAACCCAGCCTTTCTTCTCATAGCTCCCCTTCTCACCTTTGTTCAAACACACACACACACACACACACACACACACACACACACACACACACACACACGGCAGACCTGCCTTCACCCCCACTTCTACCAGAGACAACCTATGCTTCCTTCTAGTCTAAGACATCCTCTTTCCTGGCGCCCTCTGGCTTCAAATATGAATGGACAACATTAACCTAATTGTCACAGGTCCTGGGGAAAGTTCTACGTCTTTTCTTTACATCTCTCAGTATCTTCCCCCGTCAGACCATCACAACACATATCTGCATTTTAAAGGTAAGTCCCTCTAATTCTTGCTAAAGTCCAAGCTCTAATTAAAAATGGATTTCCCCTTTCCTTCCTTCCTTCCTTCCTTCCTTCCTTCCTTCCTTCCTTCCTTCCTTCCTTCCTTCCTTCCTTCTTTCCTTCCTTCCTTCTCTCTTTTGGGTTATGCTCCCTTGCAATTTACTTTCTATGCAAGCTTGTCGTAGATGGATTGGGTGGGAGGGCAGGGAGGAGGTTACTGCAAGTGGATGGATTGGGGTCCTCAATGAAAATGTGGATGGTTACAGACTTTCTGTTTTAATGGATTTATGCTAACACAAATGGTATAATTTCAGAGCCACCTTTTGTTTGCCTCAAGGACTAGCCAATTCACTTTACATTTTGTAAAAGGTCTTCAGTTATTTAAAAGCAATGATGGAGGGGGGTGAGGTGGGAAGTATGTCAGAGATTGGTTGTAACCACTTTCAGTTTATTAAATTCCATTTCCTCCAGGTTCCTTCCTATTAGAACGGGTTAGAAGGAAAGGAAATTACTTTTCATCTTCTGTCTTTTCACCTCAGTTTCCATCTCCTCACCTGGAGTTGGGATCTAAGTGAGGCAGAAGGGCAGGGAGGGAGGGAGGAGCTCCAGGGAGGAGGCCCTAGTGACTCTCCGAGGCTCTGTCTGGAACAGAATATGGTGGGAAACGCAGCCCACCCACTCCCTGAGGGAGGAGGCGGCTGGTGGAGAAACTCTGAGGCCCGTATTTTTTTTCTTGAGGGAGCTAAGAAGATCCTTTGACCTCAAGGAGGATGGGGAGGAACTGGAGGGTTCAGAGAGGAGTGGGGCTGGAAGGTGCCCCAAAATCTGGGCAGGGCTCTCAGTGTAACTCGGTGAGATGCAAATACTAGAGGTCGGGCAGACCCTACACCCACCTCTCTCCTGCTCAAAGGTCTTGGCCTTGGCACTGTCCATTCCTTCTCAAGGCCAAAGCCTTGGGAAGATAACGTCTATAGGCCCCCTTCCCAGCCCCGCCCCCCCAAAAAAAGGTGTTTCTGACCCTAGGGACAAATCTGGTGGGTCAAGATATCTGGATTAGCTGGGACCTTCCACAGCGATCCTCAATCGCTTCTATTCTGCTCAATCTGGGGCTCTTCAGAGAGTGCACGCAATGCGCCGTTCTCTAAATCACAGGGAGTACAGCTCACTCTGATGACAGGACAGGATATTTGAAATCAGGATGTCTCGGGAAACCCTCTGAGTTGGTCTTCAACCCCGGGCCTAGGAGCCCAGAGAGGCAGAGGTCCCCAGAGTCCCACCCCCGGGGAATCTGGTAATCTCTGAGCCAGTGACCGGTGGTAGGGCGGGCCTGGGGAGTGTGGCGCGGGGCGGGGCGAGGCGGGGCGCGGGGCGGGGCGCTGCCGGCTCCACCCCCGGGTGGGGGAGCTCTGGGCGGTGCTGGCCGTTGGAGGCGGGCAGGGGCGGGGCGTTGAGGGAAGCCCCTCCTCACCCCGCCCCGCGCGGAGGCCTCGGTGTAACTGTCATCCCCAACGTCTTCCTCAGTCCTGCCGCGCGGCAGAGCCACCCAGAGCTCCCTGAGGGCGAAAGCGGGTCTTGACCAGCAGGAGGGTCCGAGGATGGGGTGCGGGAGGAAGCGTGGATGGGGGGGCGCCTTCCTGGAGGCTGGGGAGCCGGGAGAGAGAGCCCCACGCTTCTCGGTTCGCGGCCCCCCTTGGTCCCAGAGGGAGAGGACCATCCACCTGCTATGCCCTCGGCGGGTCGCGGGCCGTCAGTCCTACTGCTGCCAGGAGCGTCTGTTCTTGGTCACTGCCTGATCCCAAAGCAGGCGAAGGGCGACGTTGGAACTAAAGGGGCTTGTGGGCTTCTGAGCGGAGGGGAGGCATTGCAGGGGCGTCAAGTTAGATGGAGTATGTTGTGGTGGAGGCCGCTCACCACAGAGGTGCAGGATTTGGACCCCAAATGGAAAGCAAGCAACTGTACCCCTCCAACGGGTCATAACACTGTGGGGAGCTCTGGGGGGCCGGGATCTGCAAACTTTATCCCTTTTAAAGTTGCACTTAGCAGCATGTATAGCCCAGCCTACAGCTTGGTTCCTGTGAGATGAGCTTGCTGGGACTGCCTCTGCAGGGGCAACTGTGGGCATCCTGAAGAAATGCTGGCATGGAGGGACTGTGGGGAGAGGCAGAGAGGAGCATGTGTGCAGGGAATGGGCTGGAGCATGCTCTTACAGAGCAGGAGTCAGTGGCAGCTCCAGCAGACAGGCCCTCGGGGTGGGAAAGGTGGAAATCTGATGGACTTCAATCAGGTGACAGCATGGGCAAACTCCAAGGTTATTACATGAGGACCGGGTGGGGTGTCATGGTGTAAAAGGCTGAGGAGGGCTTGAAGGGAAGAGGGTGAAGCAGTGCCCCAGGTCACCCAGCACCAGACATCTCATCAGCTTTTTGCTAAGAGTCCTCAGCTATCTTTGGAAGACATGTCCTGACCGCGGAATCCTGTTTGTCAGCAAAATGGAGGAAGAGGGGAAGTTTGGGGCCTTACTAGGCTCCCTATATTAAGAGCCTCAGAGAAATATCTTTGTTTCACAGATTAATCCAGAGTACAGGAAAATCTTTGAGCCTGACCCTGAGTTCCAAAGGTTCTGGGTATCCAGGCCTTGAATTCAGCAGGCATGAGTGTTCGCATCTTAGTTTTTCCATCATGAGCCTATGGAAAGGAGATCTTTCCATCCCAATATTCTCTCTTCTGGCTAGAACCCAGAGGCGAAAACTGTCTCACGACAGCCTCCCTGGGGAGAAAGTGAAGGGCATGGGGATGGCTTCGGAGTTGACTTCTGTCCTCAGGTTCTGGGAGGATCACAAGGCGTCAGGCCAGGATTCAGGTTAGCTGTGGTTCAAGACTTTGCCTGTGTGGCATATGTGGATATGTGCAAGGTCACCGAGGCGACGCTATCCCCTTATATTCGTCTGATTTTCCAACCTGAGGCAGACTCCCTGGTGGCCTCATTCACCTCTGGGCCCCTGCGGCCGAAGCACTGAACTGGCACAGGGTTGGCATTGGCAATGCACATACTTAACCGTATTTTGAAGGCCCAAACCACAGGCATGTTTATAAGCTCCACAGCAGCAGCAGGGTGGGGAGGCACTGGGGAGCTGATTGAAATCACGTGAAGTATCCAAGGCGGAAGCTCAACGTGAGCTTTAACTACTGGAGAATGGAGCCTGAGCAGGCCTCCTTTGCTCCCGCTTGTAGATAACTTGGATGTGCCTTCCGGAAATGTATAAGAGCCAGTAGGAAGTTCCCTTCCCACTGGGCCGTGAAGGATTTCTGGGTGGACACTGGGTTATCTATGAGCCATGGCAGTAAATCCCCCAAGGTACCTTCTTACTCCCTAAAAAATGCATGGAGATTATATATTCTTGCCTGCCCGGTCAGCCTGGGCTAACTTCCTACAGACAGGAGCCAAGGAAGCCCTGGGCCTGCCTGCCCAAAGAGATCAGGGTGGAAAGGGAAATGTCTCTGAGGTGGGTGACAAATGGTCCTGACACCGGGCAGAATCTCAGAGTTGGGAAGGAACTGAAGGCCCTGTACCCTTGCTGGTGACTTGAGTCTCCAGCTTCAGCGTCCACCCCATTGTGCTCTCTGGAGTTGCCCCATCCCCAGGGGTGACAGGCCATCCTCCCCTGTATGCTATGCTCTTTCTGCTTGGCGCTAACCTTTGGTCCCCAAAGCCCAGGAAACAGAGCCCCCACAAGAACATCCCCAAAAGGTCCCGAGACAGCTTGCTGCTCCAGGAACGTAGGGGCTCGTGTGTGCCATGAGGGCTTTAAAGGCTACGAAGTGGGAGATTCTCAGATGTGGATCAGGGCTACAGGCCCTGGTTGTCATCACATGCCACACATAAAGCTTGTGTTAATATGAGTGATTTCCAGACCCTCTTCCGAGGCAAACTCCCTCACCTGCTCTGCAGAGTTCACTGTGGAGACATAGGGACTCAATAGGCTTCCCCTGGCTCAGTGTAGCCCCAGCCCTTGGGGCTCAGGCCCAGGCCCCCACAGGGACAGTGGTTTCCCACTTTGCCCACATAGAGGCGCCCCAAAAGATGAGCTCACTCACAAGAAGAGCAGATAAGAACAGCAGCGTTAGGCCTCCAGAAAACTGAGAACTATCAGAGAATTGTGGACAGTAGTCCCTGCCAGGATCTGCGCTGGGGCTGGGAGCAGCATCTTATCTCGCAGGGACTCCTGCAAGGGGCTAGTGACAACTATCAAATACTAGACAAGGCAAAGGGAGACTGTCATGTCTGCGGTCACAGTCATGGTTCCTTCTAGACTTTAGCCATAGGCAGAGCCCCCAGCCCCAGCCCCTCGCAGCTCTGCCTGGGAAGAAGCAGGGATGCTCATTTCTCTCCTCAGTTCCAGGATCACAAGTCCCCTTTTGGGGAGGCAAAATAAAGTACGTGATGGCTCCTTACCTGTGCGTGAGGTCAAATGGAAGCTGGGTGTCAGCTACTTGAAACGGCTTACTTTTGTTTCTGTGGTCATCGTATGTCTCTGGGCCCAAGACATCCATCCATCCCTCCTTGGCCCAACGTCTCCAGTTACTGCAGAGTTTTCCTCCTTCCCTGGATACGTGTCTCTAATATTTACAGTGGGGCCCACAGATGAACATTAGCCACAAACATAAGACAGTGAGGAATTCACCTAAAAACGTGGTCTTGAGACAGTGATACCCCTGGGGGTCCAGGCAGAAGCAAAGCAAATCTTCCCTTGCGCCCCTCCTCCCCCAGGCCTTCCAAGTAAAGGTGGACTCTCAGGAGGAGATGCTCTCACCTTAGACTATAGAACCACCAGCAAATTCTGGACCATGGCTCTAGGTGGGATTAGTGTTGGGGAGATGGGAAGATTAGTAATGGGGCAGAGGGGCTCACCCGTCCATGATTTACCTGCCGCTGCTCCCTGCACCTGCCCTTCAGACCGTCTGTCTGCTGCTGCAGAGCCCCTGAGGCCAGAGGGCAGCTGCTGGAGGATGAAATGGGGCTCTGGTGGACCTGGGAATCCCTGTGGACTTCCAAAACACCTCAGTTTCTCACCAGCCAGGAGCAATTCCAGATCCAGGGTGGCCCCAAGCTCGGGGCTGGCAGAGGTCAGGGAAGAGGAGGTTGCTGCGGGAGAGCTCGCCTTTCCTTTCTTCACCCTGATTGGGCAGAAAAACATGAGGTACAGGCTTGACCACCTCCGGGGCTGTAAATTCTCGTGGAGCGCAGGGCCTTTGACTGTTTGGATCATTTATCGCCGCACCCTGACCCCCAAAATGCTTTAAGCTGCCCCAGTGCTTAGCCGGCCCGCCCCCAAGGTTGCTGTGGATTTAGGGCTGGAGGGGCAAGTGTTCCCCAGCTTCCCCCAACTGCCCCCGTGAGAAGAGCCCTGTGGGGAGACACACAAGGGGTCGTTTAGCCCTGCAGCCCTTGTTTGGATTTTCAGGTACTTCTTGATCCCAAACATGTTTTAATGGCCTAGCCTGGGAAAACTTGGCTGGAAGCCTGGCACGACAGCGCCCACATCTCACTGAGTAACCATTTAGTCCAAGCCAAGGACTTGGGTTCATCTTTTCCGGTTGGAGAGGGAAGGACAGATGACAATTCTTTCTTCAGATCAAATTAGAATCCCAATAGGAGGAGACACCTTGGCTGGGATAGGGGAGATGAAAGATCAGGCAGCAGGCTGGAGGCGAGCTGGAAATACTCATGGCACAGGGTGGTAGGAGCACAGACTTCCAGGGTCAGGGAAATCTGCAGTTTGCTTTGTAGTAAATACGTAAGGCTCTTCAAATAAATTGATTAGCCAAGGATGTCCACTCAACACTCTTTCAACTCTCACCTCTGTTCCCAATAAATGATTCACATAGTAGATATTAATCAGAAGGCTTGGGAGGAGGGGATGGAAGCTTAAAAACTGCACTGAGATGCCTTTCTGCCAAGAAATGTGCGTTAAAACCTGCACCCAGATGTGGAGGAGAAAGTGCTGTGACAGTGCGCCTTCCCCTTCGGTCCCTTAGTCACCCCCCCACCGCCCCCAGCCTCCCACCAGCCGCACAGAAAAGCCCCTGGAGACAGCTGCTCCAGCACAGCTGACCACTGCCCACAGCCACAAGAGGGCTGTCCGTGGACTCCTAGAACAATAGGCGGTGGAAGACAGTGCCATCCCCACCCACTCCATCACACACGCCTGTCCCCGCCAGCAGGCAGACTACTATTTGCCTGGGAAAACACCATGTCCTGAATGCAGCCTGGAGGCTCTGCTCGAGCCCTCTTCACCTGGGCCCTCAGACACACACACCCCTCTGAGGATGACTACGAGTTAGGGGGCAGCGATGGGAAGATCTTAGACCAACCCTGAGAAGACACTCCCCTCCCAACTTGGTGTTCTGGGGGTTCCAAGTCCCTTGCCTCCTTTTCCCAGCAGTTTCCTTTGGAGTTTTGGCATTTTTAGCAGATCATCATTGTTTTCAACTTTGGAAGGAGCAGGGCTTCTGGGGAGCCCATCAGGGGGCTTTGCATTTACATGCCTGGACAGAGTGGATGGCTGACTGCTCTGGACTGGGCAGCCCAGTTCCTGTTTCCATGGAGTAGGAGGGATGATGCTCTCGCCAGGCCTGGTCAGTGGGCAGAGAGAAGTGAGTTCATCATACCTTCTCTGAATAGTTTGCAGCTCACTGAGACCAGCTGGGAATTGAAAGGATGCCCAGGAAAAGTACTTTACACCCTCTGATATCTACTCTCATCAAATACTGGAAGAGTTTCTTAAAGACTGGAGTAGAGGAGCTGCCGGAACTGGCCTGGGCCCTGCACCCATAAGCAGGTGCTACCCTTGTGGGAGAAGTATTCCCAAGGTTTTGTGGGTGAACTGGGGTCACTGAGGGCTATCTCCACTAGCGCACTTCAGCCCATTTCGACCCTAAGCCAGCACGCGACCTGGGCCAGGAGGCAGCAACACCTGGACGGGGGCCCAAACAGCAGGTGCTAGAACTCTGGTGGGAGCCATGTGGCTGTCCAGGTGAAAGGAGTCCAGAGATCACCCACACACCTTTTTCTCCATGAATTAATGGAGCGTTTAATTCTTGAAAGCTTTGGTCTCCTGAACGGCTTAGCTCCATCTTTGTTTCAGAATCTCTTGGTGCTGTTATTGCAATAAACATTTGCCTCTTCATCAGAGGTCTTTGAAATGGAATGGAATTGGGCTCTTTATTCCATACTTTCAGAACCAAAATCCAGAAAGGAGGGTTGGTCTCCCAGATAGGTGCGTCCCTCCTGGAGATTCCCCTCTTTCCCACAAGGTCAAAGTTAGAGACCCAGCCCTTGGCGGATGCTTTCGACTTTGAAGGTTTAGTGGTTGATAATCAGTGTGGACAGCGCAGGGTGAACTCAGGTGATGTCACAGTGGGCTTACTAATGTGTGTAGGGCTGCTGTGGAATGGGGGTGGCCTATTTCTTGGAGAACTTTTAAGTCCTCACACCATGGGTCTCAGCTGCAGACAAGGGGGTGGGATGGCCAGGGAAGGAGGCTGCACCTTGGCATTTCTTGTGTTAGTTGAGGGACAGCTTGAGGCATCAAATACAGGATAGACCAGGTGCTGTGAAAAGGAGAAGGGCCACCCTAATGTATTTCAAAATTCAGTGGAGGTGTTGGGGAGGAGGGCTAATCTCTTGAGAGATAGAGGCAGCGCATACCTCCTACGGAGACAAGGAGGCAGTCTCTTGGCTGGAGGTCAGTGTGGCCTCTCTGGGCAGATAATGGATGGTTCTTGGGTGAAAGGCTGAGGGGCAGCTGGGGTGGGGCTCCAGACCCTACGCCACCTGTTCTGTTGTTCACGATGGTGCCCGTGGGATCCTCTGGTCAGTGGTCAGACCACCATTTGGAGAGGTTTAAGTTAGATAGATGGTGAGGCCGGTGGCCAATGGCCAAGTTAAGTGGCTTTCTTTTCTGTGCAGGGGTCAGCAGTTCTTAGTCTCTTTTGAGAGGTGCCCAGATTCCAAGACGAGGAAATACCAGTGAATGAAAAACCAGAAACTGTCCACACACCCAGTGAGAAAGCATGGCCTGGCACAGATCCACAGAGATGGGAAGAGCACGTTCTAGGGGCCAGAGGCGGGCTTAGTAGAATAGAAGAGTAGATTGATTGGTCAAAAGCCAACCTACACTGCCCACCCTTGCTTCGGTCCAGATTCTAACTTTCTCTCCCCAGTGACTTGTAGGAAGGTTTAGAGCATCCAGCTGAGGGAATTGGGTTGCATCTGCAAAGGCAGAGTATAGGGATGGAACCAGGATAATCATTGAAAGGCAGGGCAAAGACCTCTGCTTCCTGCTTCTCCCCCATCAGTGCATCCTGAATCTGAGGTCTCGTGGTCTGAGAGGGAAAAGCAGGGGAAACAAGTGTTTTTCTGTTATTTCCTGTGGCTAGAAATGCAGGCGAGGTCAAGAGTGGGAATCTCACAAAACACACATCTTATTTAGCCCACTGCCTGCCTCTCTACCCGCAAGGCTTCCCGAGCCCTCGGGTAAATATCAAACACTGCCCTCTCTTCTGGAGGTCCCTGGAATGCCTTACTCCCCCTCTGGCCAGGCCTTCTGTTCCAGTGCAGAGAGCTCTTCGCTGACCTGCTTCACTTGCTCAAAGCCTGCCCATCATTCAGATCTCAGTTCCAATGTCATTCCGTGGGGAGCATCTTCCCGGGCCCCTTGGACCCGGCAGCCGTCAGGGACATCTCCATAAGCCACTCTCTTGTGGCATTTAGCACACTTTGAAATCATACATTTATTTGTGTGATTATTTGATTAATGTCCCTCTTTCCTCCAAGACTGGCCTTGCCTGGTTCTGCTCACCATTTTCCCAAGCCTCTCTTGCCACGCCCCAGCACTTAATAGGTACTCAATAAATATTTGTAGAATGTATGAATGGAAGGGGCAACCTGAGTTCTTTTCCTCACACTCACCTGTGCAACCCTCATTCATTGGGCAGTTCACCTGAATGGCTTGGCTGCCCGGCTCCATAAGGTACATGTAAAGAAAGGGTTCTGGAGCTGCAGGGAGGGGGTTAAAGGCCCATCTGAGACCCATCAGCAGAAAGATGATACAGGAGGCCATTCAGAAAGCAAACGGAGAAATTCAGGAAACAACTTTCAAGAGGTCAGCAGAGGAAGATGGGCCAGTGTGGAAGGGCAGGGGAGGTTTGAGAAGAAGAAGAAATTCTACTGCAGAGTTTGAAGACGGAAGTGGGGGGCGGGGCCATTGCCGCAGAAGCCAGGAAGTCCCGCCCAGGCCTGAGCAGAAGCTGCCCTGCGCCGTGGGTGGGCAGGGAAGCTGGGACAGACTGGTTGCAGGGCCGTTTGAAACATAAAAAGCAGTTCCACTTTGGGGACCCTCCCCAGCAGAGATACTTGAGTAACTTTGTGAGGACCTACATGCAGGGATAGTTGTGGCAGTGTTGTAATGTTAAAGTCATTAATTGGGGAGCGGCTAAATCCATGGTACACCCGTTGGGTAGGATACAATGCAGCCTCACCAAGAGTGACGGCGATGCGACCACTGACCAGGAAATCCACTGATCCGTTCACTGAAGCTATAGAACAGTGTGTGCACTAGGATCCCATTTCTGTTTTTACAACAAACTTCTACTGTGTGCGTGAAACTACGTGTGTGTGTGTGTAGAAAATAGTCTGAAAGGATACATACATACTCTACTTTTAACTTGTTTCCTCTGGAGAATGGGATTCAGGGTGGGCTAAGAGGGGAGTCACACTATTTGACTCTCTCTGTGGTATGATTTGGGTAAATATGTATTCTGTGATAAAAAGGAAAGGGAAAAGGATAGGGTGTGGAAGGAAGAGGGAATCCTGCACTCTGGGAGCTCAGATTCATTTGCCCTGGGGAACAGAAGCCAATGCTTGGGTGGAGTTGGGGGGACGGATGGGCAAGCTGTCTACAGACGGTGAGGATCTTCCAGAAATTTTCTGGGTGAGTGCCATTTTTGAAAGAGGATGCTAGCTTAAGGAAGAGGCGTGGTGGAGGGAAGGTTTATAGCTAATGGGAGGGGTTGGCATGTTGGTGGGCTGAGGGGAGGGAGGTAAGATCATAAGTAATTTCACAGGACACTGGGGAGAGGGATATGTGGCTGGAGAGCCAGCCTGGGGTGGACCCAAGGGCCCAAGTGGAGGAATTAGCCTAAAAGGGTGAGGAGCATGTTGGGGTGGGGGAGGGGATTTGGATGGATAACCTGAGGTTGGAGGGCCAGGGAGGGAGTTCAGAGTTGATGAGACCTTGGTTCTTATCAGGGAATTGAGAGTGGCTATGTCACGGAAAGGGAGCCGGCTGGGAGTGGGGACAGTGTCTTGAGGGCAAAGGTCTGGGAATGGGAAAAAAGTGTTCGTGAACGGCCAGCTCGCTGGCGGTGGAGGAGGGCCCAGCTGCCTGGTGAATCACACCTTTGTGATGGGACAACCAGTAGTTCTGCTTTCTCGCAGCAAAGCTCAAGTGCAAGACTAGAGAAAATGAAAGTTCACACAGTTCCGATGCTGGGGATGGCACGAAGGGAGGGGAGTGGAGGATTTTCAGTGGGTTGACCATGAGGCAGAGAAACAAGATATGGAAGTTGGGATGAGCAACTGCAGAGATGAGCATTGGAGAGAATTGTGGAGAGCCGGGATGGGCCCCTTAGGGGATGTCTGGGTTCGAAGTTTGGCTATGAGGATGGGTGGAGAAGAGTGGGGACCGAGTCCCTCGGGAGTTGTTGAGGTAGGGGCAGTATTGGGGCAAAGATAAAACCCATCTGAGGCCAGAGCTTCAATTCATTCATTCAACAAATATTTATTGAGCACCTACTATGTGCCAGGCACCCTTCTAAGCCTTTCAGGAAGGTGAACGCAGGAGGCCCTGGGGCTGCTGATAGATGAAGATGGGAAGAAGAGGGTCAGGCGGTGGCAGGGGTGGGGGTGGGGGTGGGACTCTAAGAGGAAGAGGAAGTGTCACCAAGGAAGGACTTAAAATGGTCAGGAAGATGGGGCAAGGAGCCAGGGGGCGCTGGCGGGCTGGGGATGGACAGAAGAAGAGCAGCCTTGCTATTTTAGAGGAGTTGGAAGAGGGGCACCGTCAGGGAAAGCAGGCTTCAGATGAGGGGAAGGTTAGTGTGTTTCGTGGCTTCCTCGTTGTCCCCTGGCCGCCTTC
This sequence comes from Delphinus delphis, assembly GCF_949987515.2. Classification (NCBI taxonomy): domain Eukaryota; kingdom Metazoa; phylum Chordata; class Mammalia; order Artiodactyla; family Delphinidae; genus Delphinus; species Delphinus delphis. Next base: position 40,341,243 of record NC_082692.2, on the reverse strand, counting down.
CCCCACACGTCGGGCCTCACAGAACGGCTTGGAGCTGGTGGAAGGGGGAGAGGCAAGCCTTTCCTCCAGGCCCGGGACTGTGACACTCTTCCCTGTGACTTCAGCTCCAGATTCTGGCCCCCAGCCATCGTGTGGAAGTGGAGAGAAACGGGAGGGACGTCAAAGATACTCCTGGGAGAAGGGGGTGGATGACACTCGTACACAGAGGGAAATGGGGCCGCACACGAGAGACGGTAACCCACCAGGTACATCTGGTTCTGCCATGTCTCAGGGGTTCCCATTAGCCAGCAAAGCTCCCTCTGATGGCTCCTGCCTGTCCTTCAGGCCACCTTGAAGCCACGGGGGCTGGGGGAGCAGTGGGAGGAAGAGGTCTGGGGGCAGTGGTGGAGCCAGGGGTGCAGAGAGGGCCTGGAGAGAGGTGGGTGGCAATGACCTGGTGACCTGGGTTCCCTCCTGGGAATCTCGAGGAGGACACGTTTCCTTCTCCTTGAACACCCTGGCCTTCTCCCATTGTCACCTTCCAGACTGAGCTCCACTTTTTAGGGTCACCTGCTGTCACTCTGTCTCATTCCCTACACTATTGACCTTGTGTTGAGCATCCTGGTCTTCGTTCCCCACTTGGGGAGTGGGCGTGGGGATCCCCAGGTGCTCGAGACCTGCCCATCTGCACGGCACTAGCAATCAAGTTGTGCTCTTTTAGGCTCCAGATGAAACTTCCCGGCAGGATGACCTGTCGCCTTCGAATTCTGCTGCAGGCCAAGAAGGCTCTGCTCTTGGAGGAGGGCCAATCTGAGTCTGGAATGGTCTTTCTGGAGGAGCTGGATGCAGAAGCCATCTGAGGGTGGGAGGGGAGCTGAACTCCTGGCGGACGGATGTCTTTTTCCTCCTTTTGCCCTCAAAGTCCTTGCAATGCCAGCGAGGGCTGGGACCACTTCAGCTCCGCCAGCAGGTGGTCAGGCCACTCTCCCTTCTCCCGGCTCCTGTCTCAGCAACTGCTGCTTCTGGAGAAGGAAAAACACAGCAGCTGAGATGGGCAGGAAGGGAGGCGAAGGCAGCAGGAAGTGAGGAACGGGAACGGGAACCCTCCGGGCAGGGAAACCGTCAGCCCTGAGGGGTAGAGGGGTAGGAAAGGGACCACGGCTTTTGGAAGGAAACACTGCCTTTCCACCTGCGGGTGGCCACTTGTGCGTAGCAGCAGATAATCCTAGGGGAGAATAACAGGAGAGGCCAGAAAAGCTTGGAACTGCTTGGTAGAGGGTCCCAGACAGAAGAGTGGAAAAAAGAAAGTGCTGGAAACAGATTTGCTTCTGGCATTGGTGGCATGGGACAAGGACACACATTCACCTCTATCTGCAGTTAAACCTGCTGGAGGACCCTTTGTCAGGGGGGGAGAAGGGGCGCAGTGGTGGGAAGCAGCCCCCAACTCACCCCCTCCTCCTCTCTGCCCTGCAGCCCCGTGTGCGCGTTGGCAGGTGCTGTGCCATTACAGTTCGCACGATGGCCCCCCAGCCGGTGCCGGGGGATGCCCTCGGGGCCTCGGACCTGGACCAGAACTGGAGACATGGCAGCATGGCGGGGGGTCCCTCACTGCTCCCGCCAGACCACATGCCCCTCACCCCTCACCCCAAGCTTTGCGCTCACGAGCTCTGCTTTCTGCTGAGACTCTCGGGCCCATGGCTGTTTGGAAGCCACTCTGGTTTCTTACACAGACCAAAGCTCTTCACCTGCCTTATCTTCACCACACACAGGAAAAGCTCATAGGCGACAATGCCTTGCACGCTACCCAGTGGCCTGGAATGTCGGAAATGCCATGCCCGCCCCCCTGCCAACTTGTGGCCCCAGAGGGGAGCGGGGGTTCCCAGCACTCCCCCCATAACTTTTATGGAGGCTCTCTCATGCTCTCGATGTATCTAAACCCTACTTTAAATTTCTTTTCAGCTTAGAAAACTCTCCTGAAACTACCTGCTTTGCAAAATGGGTCCTTCCAGCCCCAAAGGGTGTCCGGGACCTGATCGCGTAGGATTTCAGGAACTGATCCTCCATCCCTGCTGACATATCCTTAGCGACTGGAAGACGCTACACACAGCCCAGCTCAGCCTTCTTCTTTCTTGAACACTTGAGCTTCCTGGCACCTTTCACTGGACTAGAAAAAGCCCTATAATATGTTCTTGAGGTAGAGTGAATAGAGCCTCAGGTTGGCCTCAGGTGTGGAAGCTCCTGGCTTTGTGTCGGGCTCAGATGAGGTTCTACTTTTCTTTCTGCCGACGATCCCATCGTTTCACCGGCCTCCTGTGCTCAGGGGTGCCCAGACCCTTGTCCTCATCTCAAGGCCACACTGGAGGCCATAAGTCTGTCCACCACGAAGTTCAAGTGTGCCGCCACTCACTTCCCTACTCCCCGAGCTGTGGCTCCGCAGCCCCTCCCGCTCCTGCAGCTGGGAATTTAATTATTCTCTTTTTGTGCCCCATTCCCACCCCCTACCCCTCTTACGTAAGACACAGCCCACCAAGCCTCCTCATACCACCCTACCCTACCCTACAGCTCTCTATTCAGAAACAACCACGCTCAGTTCTTCTTTTGAGTTTTGCTTTTGGGGACCCATTCCTCTTACCCGTACAAGTATTGGACACATCTTCTTTCTGTCTTTGATTTCTTTCCTCTCACACCCAGCCCCCAGGGGCCTGCCTGGCTCATCTTTTCCTATCTGCCTCTCCTGGCCTTCTCACTTGGGCAGCACATTTTATCACAGAGGGAGGGGGGGTGGAGGTCTGCTTGACCCTGCCCCAGCCTTGCCCTAGCTCTCCTGACATTGCTTCAAGCACGTAGGTCCCCTCTAGTGAGGGGTGTGATTGGTGACTGTTCCAGACAAGACGAAAACAGGATGAATGAGGGGAAGGTACGAAGGCTCCGGGAATGTCGCCGGGTCCTCCCAGCTTTACTTCCTGGTCTCTACTGCAGTGTCAGGGACGGGCCTCCATCCTCATCTGATGACTCGTTGGAGGGGGACGCATCACCCTGTCCCTGTTCCTCCTCATGTTCTTCTCCAGAGCCACGTTCCAACCCCCTCCGAGGCCCCTCTGCCTCAGGCACGGGAGGCTGGCCGGAATGGGCTACAGGGACGTCTCCCAGTGGGGTCCATGTGGAGGCCATGATCAGGAGGGAATGAAGGTGCAGAGAGTGGGCACTGGCTGGGGTCCCTCTCCAGCGCACACCTGTCCTCTCTGAGTCTCAGAGCTGCATGCTCTCCTGATTTTAGGTCTTCTATTTCTCCCTGAAGCATGTCCTAAATCCCACCAGTCACCGTCGTAGAGAGTGGGATCGCTGAGCTTTGCTCCAAGTCCCTGACAGGGCGGTGCTTCTCTCCGGTGTGGCTTCTCAGCCTCCTAAACTCATCTTGCCTTTCAGTAAACACACAGGCCTGACGCCAGCCAGGCACTCTGATGCACCTCTTGGGTAGTGCAGGAGGCCCCCAGCCCGCACGACCAGGCACCGTGGACGCGCTGGAGGAACAGACGGTCATTCTGCAGCCCACCTGCCTGCTTTTACCAGGCTCTGCACGGTGTGGTTAGTATCGTGAAAACACTCGCTGGTTTCATTTTCAAATGTAAAATTCAAACCAGAATATGCTCTTATTCAAAAGGCATCTCCCTGAGATGCTGAGGCTCTTCTGGGACCTCCAGATGAAACGGCCAGACCGGAAGCCTGAACTTGGCAGGGGCGGGGGGCGGTGGGGCAGGGGGGGACCAGGGATGGGAGAGGTGGGGGTCCCATAGTTGGTGTTGCTGAGAGGAGGGGTCCAGAAAAGGAAATGAACCCAGAACTTAGGCTAAAGTTGACACTTAAGAGGCAGGCCCAGGAGGAGAACCAGTGCAGGAGGATTATGAAAGGGCAGAGGTGGGGATGGAGAGAGAGGTTAGGAAAAATCACTGTCCCAGAAGTCAAGGGAAGAGTGTCGTCAGAGGGAGCACAGGTGACCATGTCAAAGGCCATGCAGAGGTTACCTTTTGAAGGCCTGCGCCGTATCCTGTGGACTTAGCAAGGCTGCTAGTGAGCTCTGCTGGAGCTGCAGCTGTGGGGCGCTGTGTGGCCCCGGCAGGGCGGAAGGGGCTGAATGAAGGTGGTTAGCAGCTGAGGGGGAGATGCCTTCAGAGAGGGAGGAGCAGAGTTTCCGGATTGAGGGAGAAGACTGAGTGGAGTGAGTCCCGAGGCGGACAGGGATGGGGTCTCAGGCCCTGGAAGGCTCCACACACACACACCCCTCCCCCGAGATCCTGGAGGCCTTGGGAGAGAGGCAGGCAGGTGCTGCGGCACGTAGGGGGACTCTTCCCGGGTTTGGGGGATTGAAAGGAGACTGAGACAGGCGGGCAAGGGCCCAGAGGTGTGAATGTTGGTGAGACACGGGGTCTAAGCAACGAAGGAAAGGAGTGAAGCCCAGATGTCAAGACCCCCAGGGCACTCCAGCACCTGGAGCTCTCCATGAGATTGAAAATGGGGACATTTTCTATAACAACTATTTGTTTAATTCTGTAATCAAATAAAAAGGCGATTAAAAAGAAAAGTGGCCTGAATGCCCATCAACAGTATAATGGATAAAAAATATCGTGGTATATTTCTACAATGGGGTGCCGTACAATTCCATGCAACCGTGTGAATATATCACAGAAACATGTAACTGTTGAGCAAAAGAGGTCAGACATAGAAGACTAGGGACTATTTGCAATCATTTATGTAAAGCTCAAGAAACAGGTGAAGTTACCGATGGGGTCAGATTTCAGGATAGTGATTACTCTTGGGAAGAGAGATCACTAGAAAGGGAGGCGAGGAGCTCCTGGCAGGGGCGGGAAGGTGGCGGGTGGTGCTGCTGTTCTATCTGCTGATCTCAAGCTAGTTCACGGGTCCATTCGGTGGGTGGGAGCATTGGCCTGTACATTTGTGACATGGACATTTTCTGGGGTGTTTGTTCTACTTCAATAAAAAGTTTACTTTTAAAAAAGAGGGAGGGCTTCCCTGGTGGCGCTGTGGTTGAGAGTCCGCCTGCCGATGCAGGGGACACGGGTTCGTGCCCCAGTATGGGAAGATCCCACATGCCGCGGAGCGGCTGAGCCCGTGAGCCATGGCCGCTGAGCCTGCACGTCCGGAGCCTGTGCTCCGCAACGGGAGAGGCCACAGCAGTGAGAGGACCGCGTACCAGAAAAAAAAAAGGGGGGGGGGAGAGGGAGAGAGAGACTATCTAATGTGGAGCAGTTCCATTGAGCTCCAAGGCCAGTCACTTCTGAGGTCACCTCCAAGAGATATTGGATCTCCTCCTAGCCAGCTGGAAACAGCAACCATCAGTATGGCAGCCATCCTTCCAGTCCGGGTGCTGCACCAGGTGAAGAACTCGCCACCTCTGTCTTCTCCCCCTGCCCTGGCCAGTGACGGTGAAAAATGTTCCAGATGACCAACCACATCATGAATACTAAAGGCCATTTCCGCTCTGGAATCCTCCAGGCCTTGTATCCATGTCCCCTTGTGGCACAGCCCATAAGTATGGCCCTACAGATGGGGCCAGCCTGCTCAGCAAGCCATCCACCCGGCGGGGTGGGGGGTGCCTTTTTCTAACTTGCCCAAAGGTGCCCCAGAGATTCTCAACAGCCCTGCTAGAAGTTGCTGGGCAAATATTCTTTAGGTCTTACAACGTCTGGCCTAGAAAAAAGGGAAAGTGAAGGTTTTACCATAGTGTTACACTAACAATAGCGACAGTGCCTGTGGTGGTATAGAACCTTCTCTTTTTCATGGCACTTGTGAGGATACGATCTGTGACCAGGGCTTTGCTCAGCTTCTGGCAAAATGCTTCTGTCCGAAGCATCTCTCCTGGCCATGATTCCTGCGACTCCCTGGGAGCTGACCAGGTGTCCGTGAGAGGCCTGGTTCCAAGAGTGTGGCCAAGAGTCCTTCTCCCTCGCCCCTGTGTGTCCCCGGCAGACGGCTCTGATTAGTTTGTAAGATGTGTGTGTCCAGAATTCTATGCATCCTTTCGCCGATGGACTCTGCCTGCAACCCCACTTGTTCTTTACTTCCTGCTTTTGATGCTCGCGAGGGCCCTTGTCAGGGGCTCCCAGCTCCCAGACCCTCTCTCTGCTCACGGAGGCCTTGTGTTCAGCTGCCGGTAGCATCTGGTCACGGGCCTGGACTTTTTGTTCTGCAAGTCTCATTTTTTGAGGGTTTTGGTTTTTTGGGTTTTTTCCTGTTTTCAAGTATTCTCCAAGGCTTCCTGTGGGATTTTTGCTCTTTTTTCCCCTTACTATTGGCCACATTTCATCATAGTTCCTTTGCCTGAAATGGAGGATCTACAGGGACGTATCTGGGCCTTCTCTCTGCCACCACAGCATTAAATATTGTCAGGGGGTGTTAAGAGCCTCGGCGCCACCCTGAGGACCCCTCCCACTCCAGTGTCTGTCTCTTTGGAGAAGGAACCCAGCCTATTTCCTCTCTTTACGGATGATAAAACTCTGGATTGGAGGAGGCATTTATCTTAACCAAGAGCCTCACCTCAGGGTCTCGTCCTGAGGAGGAATCAGCAGTTCGGAGCCAAGAGAGAGGAGTTTTATCTTGAATAGTGAAATGGTAACTGAGGAGTTTTATCTTGAATAGTGAAATGGTAACTGACTGACGGGGAGAACATATGGAACTCATCATACAGAAAATGGTGCAACTGGAAAAGAGAAAGTTCTAGAAAGCTTTGGGGACACCTCAGGGCAATCAGTGAAATGAGATTTAGTTACTGAAAACCTATCCATTTTGGCTACGTTACAACTGTTGGCTTATCCGTGTACGGTAGGGTGGGCTGTTTAGCCAGCCCAGGGGGTGTAGCCCGTCCTATTTTCTTCCTTCCTGTAGAATTTCCTGTCCGTCAGAGCTGCAGCCATGGGTCAGTGGCCTTCCACCCGGTCTCTTCTACCCACTCTTGTCAAGGACGCACCAAGCATTCCGAGTCATTCATTCTATTTCTCCACCTGTGACGTGCGTGTAGAAACAGTTACATACTTTGTCTTTGCTTTTCCGCCACTTCCCGGGCCTGTCGGTTGTCAGATTATGTGGGAAAATTTCATCGTTAACCCGATTTTCTTCAAATCCCTTTACATTCCCTTCTGATCATTGCCTGTCACGGGGTAGGTACCAATCAGAATCTCATACAGGTTGATGCCCATTGGCATTTTCTCCTATTTGAGTTGAAAAACTACCCTGATTCCATTTGAGTCTCACTCCCAGCAACTTAAAACCATTCATTCAACCCACACATTCAATCTCAGAGGCCCTGCCATGTCTCGTGTCCTACATCTGAGGACTTGAGATGAGCAGGAAAATTGTAGAATGGAAACGCTGATGTTGAAAGTGAATCTATAGCAGGCCTAGATGGGGAGGGGGAAGATGAGATGATGAGCTCAGCCCAGAATCACCTGGGGCAGAGGGGGCAGCAGCAAGCCCTTGCTGTGCGTGAACTGATCTGGAGGGTTCTAGAATTCAGGGGCAAGTTAATTAAGGGGGCTGGGGAGACAGAGGATGAGGCAGAGAGAGGCGGCTGTAGAAGACCCCAACATATGGAGAGAGAAGAAGAGGCGTGAAGGTTCATGCTGGGGCAGATCCTCTGTCAACATGGGGCGGCTGAGCGGAGAGGCGTTCCGGGCCTTGGGAACAGAGAAGGGAAGTCTGGGAAATGGTGGCCCACATATGAGCCAATGATTGGTGAACTGATGGAAACCTCTCTGGGGGCAGCCGCACTTGTGCTGCTGTGGGGCAGGGATGCCTCACGCCTACTTTGGAAGGGCTTGTCTCTGGAGGTGACACCTGCCTTCCCTCCCCCTCCCCCTGAGCCTGTGACAGAGTCCACGGTCAGCCTCTGCCCCGGGCACGGAGGTGGCCGTGCACTGCCTGCCTCTCCCTGCTGCCTGCCCCCAAAGCCAAATGACCGCAGCCCCTCCTTGCCAGGGCCTTTCCCCACTTGCTTCCTTATCCCCTGCAAGCTGACTCTCCCCAGAACCTGGCCCAGCCCTCAGCTGGTGTGTCCTCTTGAACAGGACAAAGAGTGGAGGGCCGCTTGGGCCTCTCCAGCCCAACCTCCAGATGCCTTCAGAAAAGCAACAAGGAAACAGCAGGAAACAGGCCTCCAAAGCGGTCCTCTGGTGTCCTGGCCCCAGGGATCATTCTGTAGTGGCTCTAAAGAGTGCAGTGGCTTTTTTTCTCTTGGTTTGGTTCTCGTGATTTTTTTGGTATCTAGGTATCTACAGCTTCCCACCCCACCCCTTGTTTCACCTTATCACTCTGCCCACTCTCCATGGCCTGCCTGGGGCCCTTCTCCTCCAGGAAGCCTTCCTGGTCCACTCCAGCCCACCATCTTCCCAGTCTTCTGACTACATAGAGCTTTTACTGGCTGCATCCCATATTTTATTTAGTGCTTTATTATACTCCACTGATGGCTTAGCTCTGTTTTAGTCTCTAAAGAGTAGTTTCTTGGGCATTCTTTTCTCTATCTAGCAAGATAATAAACTCCTTGAGGATAGGCCTGACCTGCATTTCTTTTAAAGCCCTTCACCCCTCACCCTGGGGGATAAAAGTTTCGAGGGAAGCTGGCCTGTGTGCTAGCTGCCTGTGTAGTGGTGCTGATGGCTCAGTATTAAAGTGTGCTGAGTGAGCCTGGGCACTGGCTGGAAGCAGCAATGACATTGGCTCCGACTGATGGCATCTCACTGGGGGTGGAAGAGAGGGGCTCTCCAAGGGCAATGAAGAAGCTAGACCTGGTACTTAGGAGCCTCTCAGGACCAAGGGAATGTAGGGGAAGTTCAGACCCAGGGGGTGAGGTGGGAGCGAGGCAGGGGGATGAGGGGACCGAGAGGGGAAGGCCTGCTTGGGAAGGAAGTAGACTCAAGAGCTGGGCTGAGGGGACAGACCCCAGGGTTTTCTAAGCCAGACTGTTGTCTAAGTGGGCGGGCTGGGCCCGGGAACTGCTGCTTTGTGTAGGGGACCCGGGGGGGCCCTTGATCAGTCCTGTCCCAGCCAGGTCAGCTCAGAGGCAGGGCTGTGGAGAAGAGTGATAGGATTTGTGGCACAGGGAGGGGAAGGAATGAGGTGCTTCCCAGGGTCCAGAGCTGGGGTCTACAGCCAAGCTCTAGGATGACAGGAAACGGGGCACAGCCACAGGGCACAGGGTGGCCAGTGAATACAGGCCAAATTTGAACTGAATGACAGGGGTCCTCACCCTTCCGGCTCTGCTTAAATAACCCCCTCAGAAAAGTCTTCTCTGATGCTGCACAGCTCCACTGGCCTCCTTCCCCACACCAAGGCCATCCTGTCACCCTGCTTGTCCTGTTTTCTTCATAGCACTTATCATTATCTGGATTTATCTTGTCCATCTCTGTTTCCTTGTTGGTTGTCTGTCTCTCCTCCCTGGCAGCTAAGCTCCATGCAGGCCGGGTCTGGTCATTGTTGGCTGCAGCTATACCTTCATCTTCTAGAATGGGGCCTGACACTGATGGGCACTCAAAGAGTATTTGTTGAATGGATGAATGGGTGGATGGCAACAGAGGGACAGACACAGGTTTCGAGTGGGATGGGGGTCAGATCAAACCTCCTTGACTCTCATCCCAGGACCCAATCCAGGGGAGCTCCCAGCCAGGGAGAGGGCCTACCGGGCGCTGGTAGAGAGCGTGTTCTGGGCCCAGGCCAACCAGCATTTGCTGACAGATGGCATGCTGAGAGATTTGTGGAATGGAATACAATTCCAGTTTCATCTGAGCCTGGACCCCTGGAGGCAGGGAAAGGAAGGGCCAAAAATGTGTAGTTCTGTTCCTCCTGCCCAGGGATGGGACCCAACAGTCCCGAGGGGTCTCTGAGGGAGGAGAAAGGAGAAGCATGCTCCCCAGGCTGTCTGACAGAGTCGGGGGGGGGCAGGTGGCGCTGGGCACAGGAGCCTACGGCGTGTCACAATCCTTGGGGGACATTGGCTAGTCCCACAGTGGGCAAAGGGGAGGGCCTTATCCTGGGTGCAGGAAGGGTGGGGCTGTCACACTGCCCCTGTCCAGGCATTTGGGTGTCCCGGATGGAGGCTCTCCCTGAGACCTCTTTCCAGCCTTAGTACGGTGGCTCCAGCCCCGCTCTTTTTTCCAGCTGATCGCACTGTCACTACTACATCTGAACCCCCAGCCTGGCCAACACAATGAGAAGCCAAAGGAATAGAAGATACCTTGAGATTTCCGCCTGGCCCCTGGGGCCCCTAAAAGTTCAAGAAGTATTGGCTGAGGCAGAAATGGGGCAGGGAAGCTCAGAGAGGAACTCAAGAACGTCAGTGAAGACGGGTTCTAGAATAGGTCGATGATGCCTTTTTCTCTCTTCTAGGGGGTTCCTTCCCTCTTTCTGTACATGCTAGGGAGTTGCAATCTTTTAAGAGAGAAGATATCTGAGCTGGAAAGCAGAACCTCAAGCTGATACCCATCTGGGTTGGGGATGTTTGGGGCTGGAGCCCCACTCATACAAATGTGCCTGCTGGACAAAATTATATGCAGAGTAAGGATGGGGGTGGCAGACTGCTCTTTTCCCCATCCGTGTCCTCTTGGACTGTCCAGCCTTGTCTGAGCACTTCACCCCTAATGGAAGGTCTATAAGCCTCCCAGAGTGTCACCGAAGAGCACTTGACTCTGAACCTTGGGGGACCTCTGGGCCTTGGCATCTGGGCACAGGGAATGGAGGGTGAGACGTGGCTCTGGGTGCTCCACGCTCATCCCCCGGGCATCGATCAGATGAGCTTCTGGGGCCTCCCACACCGTCATCCCCACAGAGCAAGGGGTCCCACCAGGCATCTCTTCCATACAGACCCACCGTCCTCCAAACCTGCCCCTCTTTCCCATGTGATACCTTCAACCCCCCCACCCTACTCACTTCCGCACTCCTCGTCCCTGTCCCCTAGGTTTGCCATGGGGCTCTTGCCAATTAAGCCCATCTTGCTTCCTGGTCTTGGGTCCAATCTCTGTGGGTCCCTTTCTTGCCTGGGCCTCAGGGTCCTGGTGCGGCATCCTCTTCTCTTCACAGCTGCAGCCACCTGCTCTACCCTCTGGGGCTCCTCTCCCTGCCCTCAGTCGTTGCCACCCAGTGGCGCTCCAGCTCCCTGCTTCCTCGTCACCTCCAGTCAAGCATGTAAGGCAACAAGTCCATTTTAACTGCTTCTCTGCTAAGAACAGTGAGGCAAAAAGCAACATAAGGGTGTTCAAGAAATCTCAGAAAGGATGATCACAGAGCATGTCCCTGACCAAGCAGAAATGTCAGTGGCTGGGAAGGCCTTTTCTTCTCTCGTGTTCTTTGGGGTCCCCAGGCTCTGTCTTCACTTTCCTACCTCTTAGGGTTTTCTTGAGTCTCCTGAAGGTCAGCTGAGGTCTAGCTTGTTCTGAATACTGTTCGTGGATTCACAGGCTGCAGGAAGTCAGAGGGCCCAAATCAGCCAGCTGGGGTAGCACCAGAAGTGGGACCACCGTCCCAGAATGTGGGAGCTGAGGCAGACAGCCTGAGATCGATGAGGCCATGACAGGCCCACGTATCAGTCCCCGAGCCTCGCTGGCAGCCCCTGGACCCCCATCGATCAGGCGAGACCTAGTAAAGTGTCTCATGCAACCCTCCGTGGATGGTCTAGGGGGAGGTGATTTTCCAGGCAGGGACGCCCACACTAAAGGCCTTCAAACAAGGGACCCCCCCCCTCGCTTTGGGACTGATCCTGCCTGATCGTCTGGTTCATAAGTAGGGGTAATGGAATCCAAGCTGGGGTATCCGGCCGCCAAGGTTTGTGGGAATGCCATTGTGGTAAGGATCAAGGAATCTGGCATCGCTGCTATTCTGGTTTCTGGGGGTATGTAGGCTTAAGAAGTTAGAGTAAGTAAAGCCAAGGGGATGGAGGGCTAACAGTGAGCCTCAAAGAGCCACCAGAGCAGAAACCTGTCTGCAGCACTCAGGATCCTGACGGCGGGGAAGGAGCAGGGGTGACAGTGGGGACTCTGGGGCCCCCTACTAGCAGACAGAGCCCAAGAATTGCTTTCTAAAAGTCTGGGTTGGAGTCAGGAAGGGGACCAAAACACTGTCCCTGGATGAAGAGCTTCGAGGCATGGAGGAGCTGGTGGCAGGGCCCTGAGTCGGGACTGTCCATGGGACCAGGCTCCTCTGGACCATGACCTGGCCTTGAACTTGGCCTGGATGGCCAGAGACTCTTTGGCCTCCGCAGGGAACTCACGTTCCACTAGCCTCAACTTCTTGGGAAGAGAATATACACAAGAACAGGGATGAGGGTGGTTTGGGAGTAGAATGAGGCTTTGGGGTCTTAATGGACTAGGGCAACATCGGCTACCATTGTGGATTAGCCAGTTTTCATGCCAGAAAAAATCACTTAGGAGCAAAGGAGAAAATCCAGGAATAAAACCCAGATAGAGGGGTGGCCCAACATCGCAGCTAAGGTTGGAATGTGGGAATGTTCCGATTTGTTCCAGAAAGAAGGAAAGAGGCAGTGGAAGGAAAGAGGCAGTGGAACTAACCACCAGCTTCTGGTTTTGAGCAGTGCATTAGCCGTAATTCCAGGAGTTGACAAACTAGGTTTTGGTTCTGAAAGAAGAGTGTCTAACTTCGTTAATCATCCTCAGTAAGATGTTGAGGACCAGGCTGGGTGAACTGGACTATGGAATTTGTACTTAAGTGAAGTCCAGGCGGAAAAGGAAGGCGCATACCTGGCGCTGCCTGAACAGGGGACTCTGGGAAGGAGAAGAGAGAAAGAGAAGCCCCTCTCCAGGGTTCGGCCCCAGAGCAGGGAGCACGTTACCAGCTGAGAAAGCCAAAACCAAAGGCGAGCAGCCCCATGGCCGCCTGGGCACAGACCTGCCCCCGGGCCACCTTTCCTGCAGGCCGAGGGGTCGCCGAGTCTGTTTTGATCTGCCCTGGTCCCCACGTGTGATAGGCAGGACCCAGAAGCTCTTTTTGGCTGCAGAGGTGCCTGGTGTGGGGTCACTCCAGTGTGGATACCAGGCTGGACCCCGTGGGGGCTCGGATTGCCCAGAGGAGCTCTGCTCAGGCCACAGAAGGTGCCACAACCCTGCACCCAGGGAGGCAAAGAGCCCCACCGTGGGGACCAGAGCGGGCCACATCTGGGCCTGGGACTAAACTTTAAGTCAAACTGGGCATTTGCACAGTTTTGTTTTTTAAGCTATAGACCAAATAAAGAAATTTCATTTTCTCTGTGTTGGTTAAATGTTGCAGACCTGCCCCATCAGCCACCACGGTTAATCAGGGATGCAGCACTTCTACCTCCAAGAGACCACCTTGGCTGCCAGCATCCCCAGGTTCTTTTCAAGATATTTACACAGTCATTAGTGTTGAGAAACGGAGAAGGAAGAGCTGATACTGACCGGGTCCACAAACGGCCATGGGCTGAGAGTCCTGGGTCCTGCAAGATGGGCCTTGGCCCAAAGCCCACCGTGGATGTGCCAACCGTGCCCATCTGGCCCTGGGGCCAGAGAGGTGGGCCTGGCTGCTGCTCCCCAGCCCCCAGCCTCAAGGTCCAGATAATCCCTGGAGGCTGGGTCAGGGACATGCCTGCTCAGGGCCTCCTAACTGAACCCCCAGGCACAGGGGACAAGCGTTGTGGGAGGGGGGTTTCTGGCAGCCACAACCAAGATAGGCAGGGGAGTCAGACGGACCAGACCTGGAGCTCAGGCCGCATGTTAACCCCCTCTTCTGGGGGCTAGTAGGACCAGAGGAACCTCAGCTCGGACTGAGGATTAAAACATAAAATTGTCAAAGGCTGTAAGAGCTTGGGAATATCCCAGCTGGGCTCTCAGCCCAGGAGTGTGCCTGGAGTGGGGTCTCCTGAGCAGGGGGGATGGCACAGCGGTGGGGAGAGGACTTGCCTTCTGCTCCACAGTGGGCAGCCAGGACATTGAGGGGGGCAGATGTCTCCCCAAGGGTCTTGGCCAGTGGTCCATGCACAGCACCCATATCCACTGGGACAGGAAGTGTGGAGGCTGACGGGCTGGGGCTGGGGCCCAGGCCATCAGGGCGTTGTCCACCTTTCTGCCATCCTTAGCGTGTCACCTCCATCCTCGTGGTTACAGATGCTGCTGCTCCTCTAAGTACCACGCCCAGAGGGGAGGGACAGGAGACCTGATGGACACACTGGGCCTTTTTAGGCCTCACACCTTCTGCTTACAGCTCATCAGCCAGAGCCAGCTTACCTGTCATCCTGTGCAGTCACGGAGGGTGGCCAGGGAGGAGGAAGGGCCTTGGGGTGCAGGCCAGCACCCCAGCCAGCTGTGTCCCGGCATAGCCGCCGCCCTGTCTCGTCCTCCATCCCACGCAGGCCCTCACACTAAGGGCGGGGTCGTGGCTCACTGACCTTCCCACTGGCCCCTGCAGTGCTGATTGGCAGAAAGCCAGACGGATGTGGCCTCTGCCCCCCGGAGCGGGTGGCACGGTGCGATAAGGTGCAGGTCGGGGCAGCGCAGGGGGGATCGGGAAGCAAATAGGAGTGGTGCAAACCCCAGTGTGGAGGGGGCGAAGGACAGGGAGAGCTTCTCCTGGTGGACACGCAGAGCTAAGCCCTCAAGACGGACAGAAGCAAGCGAGGGGAAGGAATCACAGAGGGTAGCAACGGACACAACCAAGAAACCGGAATGATTTCAGCTGGAGAGGAGGCAGGGCCACGCCAGGGCGCACGGGGCAGAGGCGGGGTTCAGCGTGGGCTGGAGACAGGCTTGGGCCTGCAGGGGGCGCAGGCTGGGCTGGGGGCAAAGGACCAGTGGGGAGAGGACTGCAGTTAGAAAGGCAGGGGTGACAGAGGCCTGAGCTCAGGAAATAAGGGAGATGAAGAGAGCCTCTGGAGACAGACCCTACAGGCTCAGAGAGTGAGGAAGGGGCACGCGGCGCACGCAGTGGCTGGAGAGGGAGAGAGAGAGAGAGAGAGAGAGAGAGAGAGAGAGAGAGAGAGAGAGAGCTGCTAGCCCAGGAAAGCAGCCACAGGGCGGCAGTGGTCGTCTTCAGTGAGGGAGGGGACACAGGGAGGAGCTGATTCTAGCCGGGAGAGGCTATGTCCGGTTGCAGAGGCTGGATTCAAGCACGTTGAGGAAGAGATGGTAGTCGCGAGTATCTGGTCCAGAAGCTCGACAGAATTCCGGCCTGGAGACCCAGCCGCCCTCCAGTTTTGCCCCCTGTGCAGACGCCGTCACTAGGGACAAAACCGTTGTGCCCCTGGCAACCAGGAAACGAGAGAAAGAAGAGGGTGCAGAAAGGGTTTTTGCTTTCCTTTGGTCCACCTTTCAGCCCAGGTGGTGTGCCTTGGGTGGGCATCCAGGAGGTCTCCCTCGGGCTCTCCCTCCCTGCCCCCACCCCACCCCTTGATCTATACTGGCTTCCCATCTCCCAGCCCCACCAGGGTCCTGGCTGCACTGTGGGAAGAGTCTGGCCGAGAGGCTTTGAAGGTAGCAGGAGAGGCAGCAGCAGACTCTTTGGGCCTCTCGGACTGTTTCTCAAGGGGTCTGTAAGGGGCAAGCAGCTGCCACCCCGCTCTGGATGACTGGGGCCCCCTGAAATGGACTTTGCTGCAGACCGCTCCCACCAAGGCTCTGACCCATTACAGACGGCGTTCACTCTGGGGTGCGCTGGGGGGATAGCTTCCCGTAGTGTGAGTCAGCCATCCCCAGGGGGAATCCAGAAAATCCCTGCCACTAGCTCCTTTAGAGCCAGATGGAGGCAGTGATCTGGGTTCCAGGCTCAGAGGTGCTGCTGTGAGGCTGCCCAGGAAGTTCTGTTTTCCCGAAAATGAGGGACCTTTGAGTCTTTGAGGGGTGGGTGGTGCGGTAGAGCCTCTGAAGACCAGCCCCAGTGTCTCAGACGCCAAGAGGGGAGAGGGGTGCGATGAGTCAACACAAACCCGAGGCAAGGCTGAGCACTGCTGCTGCTGGGCAGCCCACACGGCCTGTCCTGAGACGTCCCTGCTGCCCAATCCCGAGAGCATGTGCGCTACTGGGCATCTCTTAATGAATCCCCTTTCCTCTTGAACCAACCCGAGGGGCTTTTGTTAAGAACCCTGAACACAAGTGGGAGTGTGGGGAGGAAGAGTCCCAGGTGGTCCCACGGACTGATGAGGGGCTCCGTGGGACGAGGTAAGCCTGGAGAGGGCAGGACCTCCCGGGTCCCGGCACAGACGAGGCAGAAAAGGAGCCCAGGATGGAAAACAGGGTGCACAGGGCCAAAGGTGGAAGACCCGAGGAGCCAGGGAGCGGAAGAGTTGCTTTTGTTTCCTCACTGGTATAAACAGGATGATAAGAACCATTCACTCATTCATTGAACAAGTATTTTCGGGCCACAGTCACGGGCCTAAGGCCTTGGGGATTCATCTCTGAACAACACAGACAAGCTCCTACCTTCCTAGAGCTGATAGTGCAGCTGGGAGCGTGGGGGACGAGACAAATGAATATTATGTCCGACCACTGTGTGTGTGTCCAAAGAATTAAAACCAAAGGATAGTAGAGCAGGGCTGCAGGCGGAGACAGGCAGCTACTCTTCTCTGGGGTCGGGGCCGCCCCGGCTCTGGAGGAGGAGGGAGCCACGTGGCTATGGGGTACGGGTGGGGGCTGGGAGCAGGCTGGGCAGAAGCAGCAGCAAGGGCAGGCCCATCTCCCTCAGCTGCTGTGGGGTCCTCGGGAGGATGACAGGCCTCAGCATGGCCCCTGTGTCTAAGGCCCTGTGAGGACGGAGGGCAGTGCTCCCACTGGGAAGCTGAGGCCTCGGGAAGGAGAGGATGAAGGGGGGCGACGTGGAAGGGAGGTCAGGGTTCCTCTCCTCTGCTGCTTGCTCCTCTGTGAAGTAGGAGGTCAGGGAGGGCTCTGAGGACCAGACGGGACTAACTAGGCTCTACCTAGGTGCTAACTAGAGCTAACTAGGAGCCAGCCTGAGCTGTTGGGACGTGTGGTTGGTCGCAGTGGTGCCCAGCAGCTCGGGGAGAGGGGCCTGGCAGCTGCAGGTGCTGGAGAACTGACTTGATGGACGTGGGGATTTGGCCAAGACAGCGGGCATTGAAGCAGGCCTGGTGGCCTGAGGCACAGAGGACCACAGTAAGGTCAGGACCCCCGAAGGAGGGAAGATGGGAGTGGACATGGGTCACTTTCTGGTAGAACAGATAGAGCAGAAGCAGCGAGTGGGAGAGGCCGGGTGGATTTGGCAGGGGGTGTGGCCACCGAGCCTGGCCTGGGAAGAGGGTACCCACACCCACGCCACAGTGCCCATCTTCACCGTTCCAAAACCCAGGCACCCGGTTCTGCTCCATCGTGGAACACAGACCTCTGTTTGGGCCTCCAAACTGCATGTCTAAACATATTCAGCTTCACTAGCACATGAAATGGAAATTATCTCTCTTTTGTTTAAACTCTCATAAAAGAAGGTAGTTATTCATAGATTTTTATGAATAACCAGAAATTCTCACAAAGCACTTTGTGTTTTGATGGGGAAGAGAAAGGTGGGAAGAGTAATTAGCATTTATTTAGTGCCTACTATATGCTGCCTCCCCACTGGTGGGCAGCAACAGCCCATTCCCCACCCCCCCTCCCTCCCAGTTCTGGGCCACTCCGAGTGAGCACGGGACAGCTCTTTTCCCAGAGTCACACCCTGTCCCCTCTGGGCCCAGGGATGGAGGTGCAGCCCTGGCAGACTTTGCCTTCTGACTGCCTTCTGAATCCTGAGTCGAGACAGGAGGTGGGAGGAGATGCTAGGAGGTGCAGGTTTTATCTGCCGGGAGGTGGAAGGAGGTGGAAGGGCAGTGGGAGCCCTGGGCAGCCAGCATGAAGTTACACTGGAGGAGCGGAGGGAGCTGCTGGAGGGGGTGGAGCCTGAGTGGGCGGGGTTGGGTAGATGGCCCCCGGGCTCTGCAGGGCTGGGATGCACCTCTCAGGGCTATGCGACAGCCCTCCGTGGTACTTTCCAGCCTCTGAGCCTGGCACATCAGCAGGCGACTCGGCAGTGAGTGGATGGCAGCCCCACCGCTTGGCAGCTCTTCCTCTTGGCCCTCTTAGCCTCACTAGCCTTCCCTGTAAAATGGGAGCAGCACGCCTCTCATAGGACCTCTGTGAGGGAGAAAACATGACTAAGCATTTCCAACTCTCAGCATCATGCCTGACACATAACAAGTGCTCAGGGAAATGGGAACAATCGCAGGAGTCCGGGTTCACGGAACACATGCCCTAACCTCCCTCTCCACCGCCTCTCCCCACCCCGCCCACGCTCCTGGCCCCACCAAACTGCCAACCTCTCTCCAGATGCCCCCTGCCCCTTTGTGGTCTCTGCTTTTTGCTAATCTGAGCTCAGTGGGTCTGAAAAGCCCTTGACTTCGTCCTTGACCTTGCCTCATGCCACCCTCCCAACCTTCCCTTTCTCCATTTAAGGCCCATTGCTACCTCCCTGGCTGCTTCCAGATCTCCTCCCCGCCCACCTACAGGAGTGCCCTGGGGGCCATGCTGCCAGCTCCTCACCGCATCCTCAGCCGGGCACGCCTGTGCTGTTGAAGGAGGCTGCCCAGCTCCAAGGAGGACCAGGTGAGAATGCTGAGTCCCATCCCTGGAAGCAGGGAGGGTCTTAGTGGCCCAAACCTTAAGGGGGTGTCTGCTTGCCCAGGCTCCCCAGGTTCCTGGATTCGGAGGCACTTCTGCCCATCCCCCCACTCCCTCCGGGAGCAGCGGGCACTGTAGGGTGTGGCAGCTGGCAGCAGCTCCGGTCAGGAGTCCTTCCCCCTTAACCAACATCGATCAACTTGATTGTCAGGGATCGTCTAGGCTGTCACCATGTGACAGCTATCCCCTGCCTTTCTTAGCAATAGAATCTACTTTTTAGGTGGAAACAAACTGGTAGCACCACTGCACAATCCTCCTTGGCAGCCAGGAGTGGCCAGGTGACTGGTTGCCATCTCTGACCACGAGTGGAAGCCACATTGTGAGAATGGCTCCGGATAGCCACCGTACCACCAAGCGGTCCTGGACCAGTCCGTGTGAAGGTGAGAGAGAAACGTCTATCTGATGTAAACCAGCACCATTTCTGTGCGGGCAAACCTGATCCTGACACACAATGCGACGGTCCCTTCCTTCCTACCTTCCCTCCACCGACAGCCTCGCGGAGAGCAGAGAAGGGATGGGATGCTCCTAGAGGCGATTTAGAAAGAACATGGGTGCCCAGGAGTTCGGCAATGGAGGCTGTGCACGCAGAGGAGGACGGAGCCTGGGGAGGGTTGGTCAGTGCAATGGGTCCCAGTTGAACTCAGTTCAGTAAACACACAGAGCCCTGCTGTGTACACTACATGTACACGGGGCCAGGCGCTAAGGACGTAACTCGGAGAAGGCCCTGCCCTGCGGCGCCCAGGGCACACTACCCCGGCAGGCTGAGCCAGGACCGTGGTGAGCTAGTAAATGCCTAACAACCAGTTCTCTGGGTTTGTAGGGTTTGCAGATTTCCGTGGTCTAAATCCTCCACTGTGGCGGTTCTAAGCCTTGAACACTAAGTGCCTGAAAGCAGAATTGGGCGGGCCTGAGATCGGTTCTCGGCCTCACCATCACCCGGCTTCTCATCACCTGTCGCAGGTCCCCACCCGTACCACGGTGTCTTGGCCCTGAGCCCACAGGTTGCCTGGCCTGGGTTTGGCCCCTGGGAAAGTAGGCACTGGGCCCCGGAGCCTTCCCACCAGCCTGTACCTTGTCCCTGACAGGTCGGCCGTGGCCACTGTGTAGAGAGGAATCAGAGGACAGTCAGCTACAAGAGTACCCTCTTGAGGTGCCCCGTCCCCCTGGTTTCTGCCACCGCTAGCCACCCCTTCCAGGCCTTTTCCTGTTCTGCCATGGCTTTTCCTTACCTCCTCATTGTCAGAAGGGACTGTTCCCCAGCACGTGGAGCCCAGAGCCCACCCTCTCCCTCCCCGGCTCCCCGGCCCCGCCCCCACACAGTGCTAGGCAGCTGTCTCCTTCCTGGCCTCTCCTCCCCTCACCCCTGCGGCCCTGCTGCCAACGCCCGGCTTGTCCCAGAGGAGGCTTCCCTAGACACTTCCTGAATGCTGCTCCAGGAAGACCGTAGTTCTGTCAGCTCTCTGGTGGCTGCCGCAAACTGCTGTCTTTGGGAAAGGGTGAATCCTCCCCCTCAGCCTCCCTTCCCGGCTCTCCCGTCCCAGCCCCGAGACATCCAGGCATCAGCTGCTCCACCTCCAGACAGTTCAGAGCCAGGCCCCCATCTACCCGGCAACCTGGGGCACTGAGGCTTCCTGGCCCCTGGGTGGGACACTGATCTGGGCCTCCAGCCCCCCAGGCTCCAAGGTGCCAACCCTGCAGGGGATTTGCTTAATGACCTTGTGAGCAGTAATTACACCCCAGGGCCCACTCTTAATAACCACGTATTCTCCCTGTCAATGTGCCTTAATTGAAAATGAGTAGGCGATAAAAGTTGCTGTGAAGTTGGCTGGCAAGCCCTTAACGTGATATTAATTGTAGTAATTAGTAGTCGCTTTGTGTTGGAGGCATCTATAAATAGGGGGTCCATTAGTTTAGCAAAAGAGCGTCATTTAAAATGCAAATAAAAGCCCAATTAAATCACTCATGATAAATCACTCATCTTTCCCAGAAAATTACCATCTTGTGGGAAGGTGGGGACAGCAGCCACTTTGAGGATGCATCGGTCAGCTCAGGGACTCTGGATTCTTACACCACCCGAGCAATGCATCTGGGAGACTCTCCCTTTAAACAGGTTTGCCGTAGGCTCCCTCAGGATGCCATCACTCTTGGGGCCCTCCCACAGATTCTATTGTTGTGACTGGTGGTTGGGCCCCCAAGTAGCTCCTCCCCCATCTGCCGATTGGTTCCCTCTGGCAACATGGCGTACTTTTTAAAGGAACAGTGGCACAGTGTGCCTCTAGGCGCTCGGAGAATGGGCTGGGTGTGGGAGGGGTCCCGGCTTTGAATGCAGCTCCTCACAGTTCAGAGTGAACCCACTGGTGATGTGTGTTGTCCTGTGACACAAGAGTTAAAACACAGTCACACAACATTGTTCTGGGGGTGGACAACTTACTCTCCACTTCCTATTCCCTTCCACAAAAAATACCTGTGGCAGTTGTTGGAGTCACACACACACACACACACATAACACATACAACATAGAGTATTTCTCACAGGCTTTGGGTAAACATGGGGGGTGGAAACGGCTGGAAGTAGTAGGTGGCAGCTGAGGAGGTGTTAAGAGGGCTCAGCTTCACAGCCTGCGGAGATCATCTATCAATAGTTCTGCTTTCACTTGATTAGCGCTAGTTCCCAACCTCTTCTCCCAGGCTAGTGTTTCCAGTCTCACAGTTAGGGAGGCCGTTGAGATGTGCCTGGGGACACGGGTGCTGGTCCTTCCCTCTCAGGTCACTGGAGCTGCCAGAGACCTGGTGTTCAAAGAAAATCCGATCTGAGTTCTTCCTTCCCTGACTTGCACCTGCCATCCCCCCCATCCCATCCTAGAGCCTCTCACTGCTTCATGGACTATTGAGGCTGGCTCTCCCACAGTATTTGCATTTTAATGAAAGCTAAAGCCATTATAAGATAAAGCAGCCATTCCCAAACCCAGGTAAAGACTGCACTTGTTCGTTCTA
The DNA here is from genome assembly GCF_949987515.2 of Delphinus delphis. Classification (NCBI taxonomy): domain Eukaryota; kingdom Metazoa; phylum Chordata; class Mammalia; order Artiodactyla; family Delphinidae; genus Delphinus; species Delphinus delphis. Next base: position 40,319,591 of record NC_082692.2, on the reverse strand, counting down.
ACAGTTTTCTCTGTTATCCAAGACTTGAGGGGAACGTGGGCAATTTGAGAGTATATCCTCTTATTTTAATTTATCCTTTTATGACACAGGACTTGCAACAGGTGGTGGTACTTGTGATTTTTAATGTCCTATTTGACAAAATAAAAATTGTCAACCGTATGTGGATCCCCAAAATAGTTTTTGGAAATTTTGCCAGGGTATCAAATCCAAATGTCTGGGAGCTGCTGAGCTAAAAGACTGAATCAGGGACTTGAGGCCGGATGAGTCAGCTGTGTGTGTGTGTGTGTGTGTGTGTGTGTGTGTGTGTGTGTGGTGGGGCCGGTAAAATAGGGAAGTTTATCCGTAGAGATTTCCCTCTCTCTGCAATAGCCCAGGAAGACAGCTAGATCATGGATAAGAAACTAGGAGGAGGCCCAGGCACCGTCCCATCAGATCTCCTTATATCACAGATGAGGAAACAGGCCCAAGGAGGGAGGACGGGCCAAGCCACACGGTGAGTCAGCGGTCTAGGCTCTGGCCATCGCACACTGAGGGCACCTCCTACATTCCCCACATGCCCCTCATCCCGGGGTTGGCCCCTAAAGCGAACGTCAGAGTAGATGTCATAGGATAGGTGGCATCTGCCTTGGTCTGCTCTCTAGTTCTTCCTTAGCAGGGACCATTTGTTTACTTCCAGAAAGTAGGAAACAGCCCTGCCTACTATCAGAGCAAGAATTTCCCAAAGGAACAAAGACCCTGATCAGAGAGCACACAGACAAGGCCATTCGGGACAGCCTCGTAGAGGGACAGTTCTCCTCCCCCAGGGACAGCTCTCCCCACTACTTTAACCCTCTTACCTCCCAGATAAAAACTAAGATCCAAGTCACTGGATAGCCCCACTTCTTGGCAGCACCGACCCTAGATTGGCCTCTGCTTTCCCAACCTCTCCTCCAAATCACTCAGCACAGACCCAGACCCTCTAAGATGCCCCTCTCAGAATTTAACTTTCTGGATGCTCTGGGGAATCCGCTGGAGGTATGTTCTCCTTTGCTGCAGCAAGCTAAATAAACCTAAATTTTTTATTACAGGTGTGTTCCTGGTGGTATTTGGTTGTTGGGCTTTGAAAATCCCACAAATATTCGAACCACAGTGTTCCAAGCAACGTGGCAGTGAAGAAAAGCAACGGAATCCAAAACAGTGTGGCTTAAGAATAGACATGTTGGGCTTCCCTCGTGGCTCAGTGGTTGAGAGTCCGCCTGCGATGCAGGGGACATGGGTTCGTGCCCTGGCCTGGGAAGATCCCACATGCCGCGGAGCGGCTAGGCCCTTGAGCCATGGCCGCTGAGGCTGCGCATCTGGAGCCTGTGCTCCGCAACGGGAGAGGCAACAACAGTGAGGGGCCCGCGTACCGCAAAAAAAAAAAAAAAAAAGAATAGACATGCAATCAATGGAATAAAATTGAGAGTCCAGAAATAAAATCATGTGTCCATGGTCAAGTGATTTCAACAAGGGTAACAAGACCATTCAATGGGGGGAAAGAATAGTTTCTTCAACAAATGGTGATGGGACAACTAGATAGCCACATGCAAAAGAACGAAGTTGGACCCTTACCCAACATCATGTACAAAAACGCGAAATGGATCAAAGAACTAAATGTAAGGGGACTTCCCTGGCAGTTCAGTGGTTAAGACTTTGCCTTCCAATACAGGGGGTGCAGGTTCGATCCCTGATCAGGGAGCTTAGAGCCCACATGCCTCACGGCCAAAAAACCAAAACATAAAACAAAAGTAATATTGTGACAAATTCAATAAAGACTTTTAAAATGGTCCACGTCAAAAAAATGTAAAAGCTAAAACTATAAAATTCTTAGAAGGAAACATAGGGATAAATCTTCATAACATCAGATTTGCCAATGGATTCTTAGATATGACACCAAAAGCACAAGCAACAAAAGAAAAAAATAAATTGGACTTCATGAAAATTAAAAACACGTGTGCTTCAGAAGACACTCTCAAGAAAGTGAAAAGACAAGCAATAGAATATGGGGAAATTTTTGCAAATCAGATATCCAAAAAGGGACTTGTATCTAGAATAAAGAACTCTTACAACTCAATAATTAAAAGACAAATAACCCAATTTAAAAATGGACAACAGATCTGAATAGGTATTTTTCCAAGGATGATATACAAATAGCCAATGAACACATGAAAAGGTGCTTGACATCCTTAGTATTCGGGAAATGCAAATCAAAACCACAGTGAGGTACCACTTCACACCCACTAGAAGGGCTATCATCTAAAAATCAGATAACAAGTGTTGGTGAAGATATGGAGAGAGGTAAACCCTCAGACACTTGTGTTGGGAATGTGAAATGGTGCAGCCACTTTGGAAAGCAGTCGGGCATAAAAAGCTAAACAGAGTTGCCATGTGACCCAGCAATTCCACACCTAGGTGTATACCTAAGAGAAATGAAAACATGTCCACATAAAAACTTGCACGTGAATATTTATAGCAGCATTATTTACAATAGCCAAAACGTGGAAACAACCCAAATGTCTGATGAATGGATAAATTGTGGTATATCCATACAATGGAATCTCATTCAGCCAGAAAAAGGAACGAAGTACTGTGACATGCTACAACATCGATGAACCTTAAAAACACCATGCTAAGTGAGGGAAGGCAAACACAAAAGACCACATATTGTGATTCATCTATATGAAATGTCCAGAGTGGGGAAATCTATAAAGACAAAGTAGATTAGTGGTTGCTAGCGGGGAGTGGAGGGTTGGGGGCTGTTAACTAAAGGGAATGGGGGTTCTTCATGACGTGATGAAAATGCTCTAAAATTGACTGGTGATGGTTGAACTTATCTGTGAATATACTAGCTCAATATACTACTAATGAATTGTACACTTTAAGCGGGTAGATTGTATGGTACATAAATTATGTCTCAAAACAGTTTAAAACAAAATAGACCCAGCCCTTCCTCATAGAGCTTCCATTCTAGAAGAAATCTGCATGAAACAGAGCACCCCAAAAACGTATGGTTTCCACCTGACACAGGGTTATGATGGAAAAGCAGAGCGGGCCGTGAGAAAAGGCAAGGATGGCTGAAGAACAGGTGTCAGCGAAGGCTGCTCTGGGGAAGTGACTTTTTTTTTTTTTTTTGCAGCACGCGGGCCTCTCACTGTTGTGGCCTCTCCCGTTGCGGAGCACAGGCTCCGGACACGCAGGCTCAGCAGCCATGGCTCACGGGCCCAGCCGCTCCACGGCATGTGGGATCTTCCCGGACCGGGGCACGAACCCGTGTCCCCTGCATCGGCAGGCGGACTCTCAACCACTGCGCCACCAGGGAAGCCCGGGAAGTGACTTTTTAAAATATCTTTTTTATTTTACAGGTTTACTGAGTTATATTTTATATATCACAAAATTCACCCATTTCAAATTTACCATTTAATGATATTTAGTAAATTTACGTGTCGTGCAACCATCACTATAATCCAGTTTGGGAACACTTTCATCTCCCCAATAAGATTCTTTAATCCTATATACAGTTAATCCTGTTCCTGGCAACCACTAATCTACTTTCTGTTCCTTTAGATTTGCCTTTTCTGGAAATTTTATATAAATGGAATCACAATGTATGATCTCATATGTCTGGCTTCTTTCACTTAGCATGTTTTGAAGGTCCATGTTGGAGCATGGACCAGTAGTTCATGCCTTTTTATTGCTGAATAATACTCGATTGTACGGACAGACCCTATTTTGTTCATTCATTCCCCAGGGGATGGATAATTATGTTGCTTCCAGTTTGGGACTAGTATGAGTGAAGCTGCTATAAACACTTCACAGCTAGTCTTTGTGTGGACGTGTGTTTCCATTTCTCCCGTAGATTTCTAGAAGTGGAATTGCTGGATCATGTGGTACATGTAACTTTTTAAAAAACTGCCATGCTGTTTTCCAAAGTCTCACCATTGTACATTCTGTAGGGAAGTGACATTGAAGCTGAGACCTCACAGACGAGAGGGAGCTGGCCCTGCAAGGAGCTGGGGAGAGCATTGCCGCAGAGCAAATGGGGCACGGCAGCACGTATGAAGGACTGAGGAGGTAAAAACTTACCTGGACAGAGCAGCTGGATTACAAGAGGCCAGTGGAGGCAGAGGGAGAGGATGCTAAGTGGGTGGAGGGGCAGTTTGGTGACGGGATTGGGGGGTGGGGTGGGGGGAGGGTTAGATGGAGTAGTCTAGCATGTCTCCAGGTTTCTGGCTTGGGCTGAACACACAGGAAAGGACTGAAGGCTGGGATGTGCAGCAGGGCACGTACCCATCCAGAATAACTTAACATTTCCCAACCTTGCTTGCGGTTGGATGTGGTCATACGACTAAGTCTTGCTAGTGGGGGTATAAGTGGGTGTCATTTGCAAGTGTCTATAGGGAAGGAGGTGTGGCCTTCATCATTTCTCCTTCCTGACAGTTGGAATGTAGATGTAATGTCTGGAGCTCCAGCAGCAACTTTGGATCATAAGGTGGGGGAGACCTTGGGAATGGAAGCCACACACAATGGGGCAACAAGATAGAAGAAGCCTGGAAGTATCTACATTGCCCAACTCCAGGGGGCACCCTTTATGTTATATTCTATGGTGAATAGAATACAGAATACAGTGTGAAAAGTACCCCCCAGAGTTTGCAAAGCAGCAGCCCTGGAGCTTGGGCTGCTGATACCCGAGTGCCATATCAGCCTCAGCTGCCTGCCTCTGAGCATCATGCAAATAAGAGAGAAACAGACTCCATTGTGAGCAACTGCTACTTGAGGATTATCTGCTATCTGCAGCTGGATCTACCCCTAACACCCCAGGTCTAAAACCCAGTCCCATGGTCCTCCTTTCCTTTGCCCAGATCCATTTGTACCCAGGATGAGCAACTGTTGATTCCTCAGGAGAAGCCCCACTTTACCCCTGACAGTGGCCCCACAAGACAACCCACAGAAGTGGAATAGCCGGGATTCCCCGAAGTCCAGGATATTCTGCCTTAAGTCTCACCTGGGCTCATCTTGTGTTTGGTTATCTACTGCCAGCCACCCAAAACTTAGTAGCTTTAAACTTCAATTTATCTCTCATGGATTTTCTGGGCTCACCAGGCATTTCTAACTTAGGATCCCCCGTGAGGTTGCAGTCAGACGGTGGCTGGGGCAGGAGTCATCTGAAGGTGCGACTGGGCTGGACGTCCAAAATGCCTTCCTCACACAGCTGGCAGGTGGTGAAAGCTGGGAGCTCAGTTGGAGCTGTCTACGGGAGCCCCCACTGGGGCCTCTCACAGCGTGGAGGTGGGATGCCAAGGAGTGTCCCCGGAGTGGGCACTCCAGGAGACCAGGCAGGAGACGCAAGTCTTCTAGTGCTCCGGTCTTGGAAGTCGCACGGCATGGCTCCTGCCATGTGGTTTAGGCCAGCCCACGTTCAAGGGCAGGGGACTACACAGAATGCAAATACCGGGAGATGGTGTTTGCCCTCTATACTAATACTGTGATACTTGGAGGGAGGCTGGACCAGAGACACCGTCTGGGCAGCAGCAGCAGCATGAGTGCTAACCAAGAACGCGGGAACGGAGGAGTTCTGTGTGCACTTGAGCGTGCGTGTGGTGTGTGTGTGTGTGTGTGTGTGTGTGTGAGTGTGTGTGGTATGTGCGGTGTGGTAGGCGCAGTGTGTGGGGTGGGTATATGTGCCTGTACATGGTTGGGAGCTGGAGGTTGACAGAGAATAGTGGGATTCAAGGGAGGGATGTGCCTTTTAATTAGCCTTCAGGGGTTGGATTCCCTTTTCCGCTGCCTCCCACTTTCTTCCTTTCGTGCCTCAGCCACCTTCAGAGCTGCCCCGGCCGCTGTCAGGCAGCCCATCTCTCTCCTCTCTTCCTGAAGTGAGGCAGGCAGGGCTCATGGAGGCCCTTGCCTTGCCAGCAGCCCCCAGAGGACATGGCTCTTGTCACAGGAGGCCTCCGGGGAAGGTGTGAGGGTGCTGTCCACCTGCCTGGGCCCCAGGGTCTGATAGATGTCACTCGGCCAGAAGTCAGGAGTCCTGGGTTCCACTCCTGCCACGTGGCTGTGGGTACATCATTTGCATTCTCTGAGCCAAATAAAAGGACTGAATTAGAGCCCAAAGATTCCATCCAGAGTCCCAGGTGGCACGTGGCTACACTCAGCCTCTCTCTCTCATTCTTGCTCTCCCACTTTCTCAGGTGAAATCTGGAGGGGGCCGCAGAGACAGGAAAGCACCTGAGCTCCAGAGATCATCTGAGGCAGCCGCCTGCCTGGGTGCCAGCGTCATATCTGTCTGAGCCACAGGCCCTCATCTGTCAGGCAGGGCCCAGCGGCTGCAGGGGATGGAGCAGAGGGGTAGTTAATCTTCCCTGGAATATTAATGGCCCCGTCAGGAGTGCTGGGGACGAGCTGAACAGCAGTCTGCCTTTATTAAGGAGGCGGGTGCCAGCTGGAGCGCAGGGGCCCTGGGAGACAGAAGAGGAGAGAGCAGAGGCAGCCAGGGGAGCCAGGAGGGTGGAGCGGCAGGTGGACAGAGGAGGGGCTGTCCCACTGCCACCTGGGCCTCAGAGCCCCTCCCACCCCCAAACCTTCTCCCTACCCCACTCCCTCACCTCTTCTGTCCCCTCCTCCAGGAAGACTTCTGGTAGTCACACTTGGCTGGGACTCCTGGACCATCTCCATTTGGACTGTGCTTGTCACCCGGATGTGCTGCCCTCCCTGTAATTGTCTAGCCTGGGGGTTCCCAGGCCTGCCGCACACTAGAATCACCTAGAGACTTTTAGTGATCCTGGTGTCCTACTCACACCTGGAGATCCTAATTTTTTTTTTTTTTTTTGCGGTACATGGGCCTCTCACTGCCGTGGCCTCTCCCGTTGCGGAGCACAGGCTCCGGACGCGCAGGCTCAGCGGCCATGGCCCACGGGCCCAGCCGCTCCGTGGCATGTAGGATCTTCCCCGACCGGGGCACGAACCCGTGTCCCCCGCATTGGCAGGCAGACTCTCAACCACTGCGCCACCAGGGAAGCCCCTGGAGATCCTTATTTAAGTGGTCAGGAGAGGGGCTTGTTGTGATGTTAACATGGTGTTAGTTTCCCAGGTGTTTCCAATATGCAGCAGGAGTTGGGAAGCCCTGCCCTACCGAGGGGAGCCCGCTCACCTCTACCAGCACGGGCTGCTCCTCCCCAGGGTGCTAACACTTATGTGTGTTCACCCCGGGCCGGGTACAGTTCTATGTGCTTTACACACTCACTGACCCCTCACAACGACCCAGCGACCCAGCTGGTATGCTCCAGTTTATATGGGGAAACTGAGGAACAGAGAGGTTAAGTAACTTGCCCAAGGTCACACAAACACAGGCACTGGGGCTCCAAAGCTGGGCTCTTAACCACTCTGCCTGGAGCCTACAATAGGGAACTAACTGATGAAGAGAAAGGCTCAAGATGCAGGTCCTTTGCGAGGAGACACAGGACCAAGAACTGGGTCTTTTTCTGGGAACAGATGTGACGAACTTGAGTTGGGTCCTGGGGAGCGGTGGGGTTCAGAGGGAGAGAGCAGGGGACGTGAAAACAAGCCCAGGCAAGCCTGATCAAAGGCCTGGGCAGTTCACAAAGAGCTTTCTTTCCACCAGTCACCTCGAGGCCCTCTGAGGTCTGTTCCAATGCCCGCATTACTGATGGGGAAACCGAGCCTGGGAGTGGGAAGGGGCCAGGCCCACTTCAGGGCGGGTAGGGGCTGGGGTGGGTCCGCATGCAAGAATGTGCACAGCGCTTCCTCCCTGTCTGGGTGCATGTGTGCCCTGAGGTGTGTGTGTGCAGGTCTGCAGGCGTTGGGGGGTGCATGTGTGTCCTGAGCCCACCTGGATGCCTGGCACAAATGCCACCCCAGGCCCCCGAGGGCAGTGGGAGGCAGAGTGCTCCGACTGCACGGGCCATTGTTTCCCCTACGAATGAGCCAGCATGGGGAGGAAGCATCGTTTAGCCAGCACTCACTCCACTTAATTATTTAAGCCGCCAGCCGCCAGGACAGGGTTATGAAGCTGAAATTAACCATTGGCCCCGTGGCTGGAAGGAATACGCATTTTGCCTTTTTCCCCTCGCTTTTGCCTTTTTTGTTCACCATATTGAATCAATTTATTAAAGTTGCTTACAATCAATTTGGTCTGATTCCCCAACAGTGAAGAAGAGAAATGAGGCATTGGGGCCCCAGGGCCAAATTTCACTCATTCAAATGAACCCGCGCCAACCAGAGGGGGCCCAGCCAGCCTGTCACCCGCCACCTGCCCCGCCCTCCACTGAGCTGTTCCAGCCCCCAATCTGAAGGCTGCCCAAAGGCCCCAGGAGATAGGGACACGCCCACCCCCAGCTGCATCCTGAACCCTGGGGCCCCTCTCTCTGACCCCAAACATTTCGAATTGGAACCATATCCTGGCCCCACCTACTGCTCCAGAAGACATCACATCACTTACACTTCAGTGAGCTGTGCTTTCCAAGGCAGAACCCCACAGGACAGGGGCGAGACAGACACCTAACTCCCCCACTCCACCACTGTGCCTCAGATGCTACCTTTGGAACCACAGGTCATCAGAGCAATGACAATACTGGCTAACATCTGTTGAGAGTTCCCCATATACCAGGTGCTGTTGTATGAACTCACCTAATGATGTAGATACTATGATTATCTCCCTTCTACCAGTGGAGACACGGAGGCTGGAGAGGCTAAGTAGCTTCCCCAAGGTCACACAGGCAGCACGTGGCTGCGGCACGCATAATGGAGGTACCACCCAAAAGCTATTATCAAGCCCCCTTTCTCTTCCTTCCTTTCTGGCTGGAAGGCTGAAAGGCTCACCTTCCCAGCCTCCCCTGCTGCTGGGAAGTAGCCCGCAACACAATTTTGGTCAATGAACAAGAGGTAAAAGTCTTTGGAGCACCTCTTTTCAAATAAAAAGAAAAAGCCTAGCTAGAGGAGAACCCTTTGTCCCCCTTTCCCTGCTCCTCTCTGGTTGCCCCTTTTCCTTCTGGTTATTTAAAGGGGACACAGACGTGATGACCAGAGATGCAGCAGTCACCTTGTAACCATGAGGAGAAAATCATTAACTAAATATGATGGAGCAGGAAAATCGAAGGATCCCAAGTCCCAGTGACGTCCTTGAGCTACTGCACCAGCTCAGGACTACCTTCTCCCAAACTTGTTCCTGGATGAGCTGATAAACCACTCACTTGTTTAAGCCTCTCTATCGTCATTTCCTGTTACTCACTGCCAAATGCACTCCTAGCTAATAAGATTCAAACACAACAGTTTGGTTGCAGAGCCCGCGATCTTAGCAATCTGGAACTACCTATCACTGAATTTGTAGAGGACATTTTGGAGGCTCTTCACGATACATCCTCTTTGGGGTTCCCTCCCCTCCTGAACTGAAGGGCGATTTATGCCGCGGAACTGGGCATCTGCCTGAGCACAGCTCATTGGTTTTAAAGTAGACACCTGACCAAGAGACAAGCCAATCAGATTCTTTCTCAAGAACTTGAACCAAGCCCGGCACTCGGTCTCAGGTGGAGAACATTACGATGCCCTGCCCAGACCCCTCTTTAGGAATGGAGGGCATGTTCCCCCCCCGCCGCAGCTGCTAGAAGTGACGCTGATAGGAGATGTCTCTCTGCTGTCACCCCTTCAAGGACAGCCTCAGCTGAAGAGAGATGCCTTGCCCGAAGTCACGCCCTCTTCCCGGAGCAGCCCAATCCAATGACTACCGGTGGCAGGGAGGGGGTTGGGGGGGGGGGCGGTGTGTGGGGGGGGTGTTAAAGACCCAGTCCTCTCACAGTCTCAGGTCCAGAGCTTCCCATGAGATCTGCTGAGGACATTTGGGGGATAGTATCACAACTCGACCTCTCCCTCTGTCTGCTCCTGCATCTTTCCTTTCCTTCCACAGGTGTTGGTCTTGAGAACCTTCCTAATGAATATCCTCCAGGATAAACTCCAACTCAGATCTGCTTCCCAGGGGGACCCAACCCATGACACAAGAGCTAGAAGGACCCGAGACACAGGCTGAAGAGACCATGTCATCCACAGGCGAGAGCCTGGAGCTCAGCGAGAGCCCAGGGAGGGAGCAGAAGAAACTGTTCTGATTCCTGACACTTTCCAGCTCCTGCTGAAACCCTCCAGTTCTGTGAGACATCCCTGATTTCTCATAATACCCCCTTATGTTGATAGCTTGAGTGGATTTCTACTTCTTGCCATCAAACTATCCTTGAACAAGACATGCTGCTACTCTGTGTTTTACGAATAAGCCCAGAGGCAAGGGGCTTCCCTGAGGTCACAGCAGGTTAGTGAAAGAGGGAGGTCTTCATCCTTTATTCATGTGACAAATAGCTATTGAGGACCTACTCTGTGCCATGAATTGTGTCCATTGGGGGGTTATAACTGTAAGCAAGGCAAACATAATCCCTCCTATCACTGAGCTCAAAATCTCGTGAGAAAGAAAGACAAGTAAGCAGTTACAATACAGGAAGATAAATGCTATGGAATCACTTAGGAGGGGAACTTATCCCAGGGAGGGAAGCTCCCAGAAACTCTAGGGGAGATGGCAGCCATGCCAAAGGCCGACAGGAGAGTAAAGCCCTCCAGGAAGAGGAACCAGAATGTGAAAGGGCTCAGAACTGAAAGGGAGTGATGTGTGGAATCCACATGCTGGTTTTGTCTGCTTGGCAGACGAAACCTTGGGGATTTTGTCCCCAAGCTTCCTTGGGGATGGGGGCCTCAGCTTCCCTGGCCCCATGTTGCTTCTGGGAGACGGCCAGTCACCACCACCATGTCCCTCACCATAGGGTTAGGTCCGAGACCCAGTCTAGCCCAATCAGCGCCTCCCTCAAGGGTCTGCGTCTCTAATGGAGACACACAGGGGTGGAAGGTGGTACGGGCTGAGGCACCCTGCAGCAGTGCCCCTGAAGAGAGTGTCCAGGCTACTTAGATGCCCAGAGCTGCCCTGGGTCCTGTCCATCCTGAGGCCCAGCATCTAGCTTTTCCTTCCTGCCCTGCTTCACTGTCTCTTCGATAAATCCCCTGTTCTTGTTTCGCTCTTTCAGAGTCAATTTTTGGTGCTTGCAACCAAAGAATCCTGATTTCAGAAATTAGTACCGGGAGTGGGATTCACAACACAGCTCTTAGGGATATGTGAGCTACCTGATATTGGTCTTCTTAACTCCATGGGGCCAAAATCAGTAGGACTCTGGTTCATATTATTCGACAGAAAACAGGTTACTGATGGTAGGCAGTGGTGAACAGGTAATTGTGCTACACCCTCCAGTCACCTGGGACCATGTGCCAACTGAACGTGAGAGACTCCAGCAGCTGCTGTGGGCCAATTTATAAAGGATGAGGAAAGCTGGGACCATCGGCTGGTTGGTTGTTCCTAACACTGGATAATTTAAAGCAGGAAAATGACAGGCTCAAATCGAAATGTTCGCCTTAAGGCACGAAATAAAATTCAGGGCCATTATAGGAAAGAATCTTTTACTGCATATAGCTACGGAGCTGAAAATTGCTGAAGACTGAACTCAGAGATTGATTTTGAAGTTACTGAATTACAGTGTCAGTTGAATTTACAACCCCACTTGGTCCCTTTGGTGAATGGGAGGGCACTGGTCAGGAAAACGTTAGTATCTTTTTGGAGTGGTGGTATCTGGGGGGATGACGAGGACCCTAAGCCTGAGCAGCTCACTGTCCCACCCTTGAGTTCCCTCCTGGCGCATCCCTCACGTTTTCTCCCGCAGTAGTCAGAATCCAGACTCCGCGTGGTCCAGATGATACAACGCAGAATCAGGGGAAGAGAAGAGGTATGCCCAGAAAGAATTGCAGGAATTCACTAATTTATATTTCTAAATATAAATTAGCGTGGGGAGGATTTTGAGAATGTCTTGATCAAGCCGGGAGGGATACTGTGAGCCTGGGCTGCGGTTATCGATATGGGCGCCATTTCACATTGGAGGTGTTTCTTCAGGCAGTTGGCAGATGTCCTGACATTCGCGGAAGTCACTAATGCGAATCTGAACCAGATGATGATCTGCACTAATTGGCTAAAAAGGACCAGAAAATCCCTGGCATAATTAGGGGAATGAAGGCAAAACACCTAGAGATGGAAACACTGAATGGATCTATCAATCGGCACCAATTCCAGGACACTCTCCCTTCCTACTCCCCTTGAGGATGTTATCAGTGCGATAAAGTAATAATCTTGTCTTTTATAATCAAAAAATTAGTGGGCTTCCCTGGGGGCGCAGTGGTTGAGAGTCCGCCTGCCGATGCAGGGGACGCGGGTTCGTGCCCCGGTCCAGGAAGATCCCACAAGCCGCAGAGCGGCTGGGCCTGTGAACCATGGCCGCTGAGCCTGCGCGTCCGGAGCCTGTGCTCCGCAACGGGAGAGGCCGCAACAGTGAGGGCCCGCGTACCGCAAAAAAAAAAAAAAAAAAAAAAAAAATTAGTGACGTGTTTCAGATATACAAAAGGCATAAAGAATAACGCAACAAACATCTGTGAACTTCTTATCCAACTTAAGATATGAAATGCGGGAGTTCGAGTCCTCCGGAAAGCAGACACCAAGATGGAATTAGAAAACGCCTGCAGAGGAAAATGCTGGGGAGGCAGAGGGGGTGGGAGGGTCATCAGATCACTACACAGTCTGACCCCTGGGAAGGACAGAAGGAAGGGAGGAAGAGTTCCAGACAGCCGTGCGGTTCGGAGAAAGTTTCAGCAAGGCCGCAGGGAAGTCCTGGAGCCAGAGTCCTCCCAGAGAGGACAGGGGTGGGAGAGGGGTGGCGGGTGGGGATTGAGGGGTTGCCTGGTATCCCTGCCAGGCCCACTCGGGATGGGTGCTGCCTGGGACCATGTGCCAACTGAACGTGAGAGACTCCAGCAGCTGCTGTGGGCCAATTTATAAAGGATGAGGAAAGCTGGGACCATCGGCTGGTTGGTTGTTCCTAACACTGGATAATTTAAAGCAGGAAAATGACAGGCTCAAATCGAAATGTGAAGTGAAGGGAAGTGAACGGGAATGGGAATGGGAATGGGAAGTGAGGCCTTGACACAAATCCAGAGGAGGTCTCAGTGCAGCAGTAGGGGGTCATCAGTCAATTATGTGCAGTAGGAGATGCACATTTTCACAGCCACAGATGAAACACGGCCCCAGACCATCAAACTCCTTATTAACTGTCACCTCCCAAATCTTTAAAATAGGCTCAGCTGTTTCCTCTCCGTAGCCTGGGAACTCCGGCAGAAGGGCTGCTGCTGCAACGGGATTTCTAATCTTAGAGCGGGTAGGAGGAGCTTGGCGGGCCCGCGCAGGTGGAGTCCTGTGAAATTAGTGGACACGGCCATCCCCTAACAGGCAGAGGGCCGGGGGGCACCTGGGTCACTGAGCACAGGAGAAGCGGAGGGGATGATCAGATGAGTGTCTGGCTAACTCTCACTCCTGGGGACAGGAAGGCCACGTGGTCTGGAGGTCAGAGAGGCACTTCAACAGCTCAGGAATAATGCTGGCTCTCACCTGAATTCACCCTACACTAGGTCGGTGACACCTCAACCCCCTCCAGGAGTTACTTCCCAAGTTCCTGAGAGGAATCGAGGTCCTTGTGGGTGACAGAAAGCCCACATCACCTTCCTGACCAGAAGACTAGGGCTTATTACAATAGGAAAGGCCAGGAGGAAGCCATTTACACTCCTACTGCCTACAAATACCGTGGACCAAAGCAACAACGCAACCCCAAGGAGCCCACAAAGATGATCATCCCCATCAGACATCAGAAAGGTGGAGTTGTGATGACCCTGGTCACACCCCCATTCTATCACACAGACCAACTAGTGTGAAGAATAGCTAGATCTCAGCCAGCAGCAATGGCGCCTTGTAAACTTAAGCGGGCGGTGGCGTTGTTTGCAGCTGCTGTTCCAGATGTGGTCTCCGTGGTAGAGCAAATTAATTCAGCCCCGGCGCTTGGTATTCAGTTACAGATCTGGAAAATGGAATGTACTTCACGTGATAAACAGAAAACACCAGAAGCTGTTTGCCTGCACCTGACCAGGACGGTAGTAGAATGTTACTGCCCTGCCTCAGGGATGCTGTCTGTCTAGCTCCTCCCGCAGCCTTGGACCACCTCCCCATGGGCATCACCCTGCCAATGGGCTTATGCTCTCTATTGGTAGCAAAACACTGATAGGGTCTGACCAGAAGGAAGTCACAAGTGCCCTGGACGTTTTGGTAAGATGTGTGGCAGGGCCTGTCGCCTCAGCGAGGATCCTGCCGGTCGGTGGTCTGAGGCCTGTTGGAATACTCTCTTCAAAGTGAAAGGGAATTTGCTGCCACTTGAACCCTCTACCTCTAAAAAAGCAGCCTGAAGATCAACTCTTCTGACACCTTTTCTAAGGAACCTGAAAGCACCCAGCTTTAAGGGGCCCTGAGCAGCGGAGGCTCTGCAGGGCCCCAGCTGTGCTGTAAGCCCCTCTGCCCTTAGCCCTGAGCCAGTGGTACTCAGATCGTCCAGGGCAGGGCACGATGCTGAGTGGGGCTCACCGCAGCAAGCCCCAGTGGGAAAGCGCCAGCCGAGTCTCTAGAGCTTTTGTGTAAGTAACTCTAATCCTTTGAGGATTCTTGCCATGGGCTCCAGAGAGACTGAATACCTGACCTGAGTCACCAAGCAGCAGTGGCCTGAGATGTCCATCATGAACCAGATGTCGTTGGTCTCCCTGACCCCATATGGGGCGTGCCCAGCAGCCTGTGTCTCCAGTAACCCTGTGCATAACCTACACCGGGGCCTCTCCTTTCTGTCCCACATGGGAATGACCTTTTATACTCTAGGGAGCAGAGACCAGGAGTATTAGAAAGGAATATTTTAGTTGTAACAGAAAACACTGACTTAAAAAGTAGAAAGGCTCATTAAAAAAATACAAAGTTAACTGCTTCAGGTGAGGCTGGATCCAGCAGCCCAGTGATATCACCAGAGACCTTGTTCCTGCCTCTCCTCTCTGCTTTCCATGGTGTCAACATTATCCTGACGTTGCCCTCTCTGGCCAGGATGGCTGTCGGCATTCCTGGTGCTACTCTGCTTCCTCCTTCAAGTCTGGTGGCAGTGAGCAAGCTCTGCTGGCAACTCTTGGGAAAGCAGAGGAGCTCCTTTCCCAGAATCCTCCAACATCCTGTGTCTCCTTGGCCTGAACTGGGTCACGTGCCCATCCGTGGACCAATTCCTGTGGCTGAGGAGCTTCACTGATTGGCAGCAGACATCCAGGCCCCACCCCTGGGGCTGAAGGGAGCCAATCCTATCCAAGCAACATGACCAAGAGTTGGGGGTGGGGATGGGGGAAGTGCTCCAAAGGAAATGGGGTCTTTATTGCCATAAAGTGGGGGGAATGGATGCTGAGCCCTGTAAACAGCAGATTTCACACAGGGGACAGGGGAGGGGAGGAGAATCAGAGTTGATTACGGAATCATAGTTCCGTATTTTGGCTTGGCTCTTAAAACTCCCAGCCTCCAACCATGTTCCTGGGGTTTTTCCTTCTTTGAGGCCTTTGTGAGCTGTGAGGAGGGGAAGGGAGCCACGGGCCCTGGGTGGAGGGAAGTGGGGAAAACCTCAGAGCTTCAACTTCGGCTGTTTTTCCTGAATTCTACTAATAAGGTTGGGAACCTGGGAACCACGTCCTGGGGAAACACAGGCCCTTAGCTCAGGTTCTGTGCTTGGAGACTTTTTGCCCTACCTTGAAAGTTATACCACTTTTCACAACAGCCCCCCTTTTTCGTTATAAAAACATTTCACGCCAAAGCCCACTAATGAAACACACCTTTAAAAGTTATATTTCTGCATTACAGTTTTCAACAAAGACATACTCGTCATGTTTACTGGACTCTGCTGTCTCATCTCCTGCAGAGATGGTCCTATGGGACACCTCTGTGTCCCGAGCCACGTTTGCAGGGACCAACTGCTTTGCTTGCTGTCATGCGCCAGGCGGTGCGGGGCGAGGGGACCATTTCCTGTTTCCATCTGCTTGAAAGTGTTCTCTGGTAAGCTTTCACTCTGCCCCGAAGTGTTTGTTCTCTGCTATAACTCTGTTTTTCAGCACACGATAACCGTGAACCCTGCAAAGCACTGTCCATCTCCCGTGCGGGAAAGAGAAATCTTTATCACATGACATTTTAGTTACGAGCCACAGTATTTAATTTCAGGTCGTTGTTTATTCCTTACATAAACTTGTTTTCCTTGTTCAATGGTTGTGTCTTTCTGTAAGAAATTGGGTGCCTTGGCAGGGGATAGAACGTACCGTCCTTTTTTCATTAAAATTAATGAAAATATTTTTTCATTTTATGGTTTTTCATCCAGGAGCAGGGTGTTCAGAAATTAAAGTCATGGAGTGAGGGATAGGTGTACTCACCCTCCTGCATGTATCCCTGCTTATGACAAGGAACTCCACCTTGGCTGAGAAAGCCTCTTGGGAAGGCAGGTGCTGTCCCCATGAGGCTCCTCTGGGCCCTTATATTTTCCCTTCACATGAGGGTGTCAGTTATTCCACCCCCCTCCCATCCCCTAGGGCCCAACAAGGGTCAGCCAAATCTAACTCGCAGTGGGCAGGATGGGACGTGTTCTCTCTGGACAGTTCATCCTTTGGGGCATCTCCAAGATGGCGCTAGACTTCCATCTCCCTCTGCAGGAGGCTGGAGCCACGGCATCTCCTGTTTGACACACCCACGTACCAGGCATTCAGAGCAGTCCCACCAGACGAAGGTACCCTCCCTGAGGATCAGAGACCAAAGAGAGAGTCTGTCCCAAATAAACCTGTGTTTAGAATGATCCCCCAGCAGCTGGGCCATGGATAGGTGGGGAGAGGGCCGGCCTGGAGGTTGGGGGAGGGTGTGAGGGTGTTAACGCTGTCAAGTGCTGCAGCAGTGGCCCAGGTGGGGTAAAGGGAAGCAAGAACACAGGACGGGGCTTGGCAGATGGGGGGGGGGGGCGGGCTGGAAGGAGGGGTGGAGGATGACGGAGGGGACAGCAGACTATGGTGGGGGCGGGGGCAGACGTGTTCAATCTAGGATGTGCGGCAGGTGGGGTGTGTACCCGCACTCCAAGCAGATGTGTCCAGTGGGAAACCGGATAGAGAGTGTAGCTCCAGAGTCCAGAGGGAGGTCTGGACTGGTCTGTCTTCCTGGTGGACTGCAGTTTCCTCAAAGGCTGGGACAGATTATTGTCACACCCCCAGGGAGCACTGCACCTAGTAGGTGCTGAAGCAATGCCTATTGAATGAACAGGTGTGCTCCAGGCCAGCACAGGAGGCGATCCTGGGGGTCTGTATACACCTATGCATGCTTCTTTGTGTGCCCGCACGTGGGTGGGGATGGGTGTGCAACGCCCAGTGTGGTCCGGCCTGCACCTCGCCTTGACCACGGAAGTTCCTGAGGGACCACTTCTCTTTCCGGCTGGATTTGTGTGACAGGTGTTGGCAGTTTATCTAACTGGCTAATGAAGAGGATGGGGTGCTAATTCCTTCTCACTTTATTGAATCCTCCAATCCTTCACAGCCTTTGGGCCCTGTGGGGGGTGGGGGTGTCATTAAAAGATGCTTCAGCACGCTGGTTATTGCCGATTAACAGACTCCAATATAAACAATTAATAAAGCCACTGTTGGGGGCGAGCGGGGAGGATTCAATGCCCCAGCCTGGGCCAGCTCTGCCAGCTCTTGGGCGCCAGGCCCAGATACACACAGAGGGCCCTGCCCTGGGGGCGGGTGGTTAGGAGTGATAGGTGCCTGGGAGGTGGTAGAGAGACCCAGGGGGAGAGTGCTGGCAGCATCTTCTCAGCCTCAGACCTGGGAGGGGAGGGGTGCTGCAAGTCCATCCCTATGATGCCAAGAGACCATAGTCCCAGGAGGGGAGGGGGTGGGCTGCCCAAATCCCCAGGGACCACCTGCACAGTGCTCTTTGGACCACACAGCCCACACCATTGCTCCCCCCGCCTGTCCCCCACAGCCAAGCAATGGCCGGGCCTGATGGGTCTCCTCCTCGACCCAAGTCCAAGAAGCCTCTAAGAGAAGCCGGTGTGACTCCAGCCCACCGTAGTCCCTGCAGCTGCTTTTCAGGGATGGAACGTGCCACACCTGCCTGGGAGTGGCCGTTCCTCTTAAGGGAAACTTTCAGGGGTCGCTGTGTGAGCTTCCAAAAGGCTCTGGCACTAGTGAGCCCACGAGGGCCAGATACCGCCCGAGCTGATCCTGTGATATCTTCCAACCGACCTTCGCGGGAAGTTTGAGGTAAAGGTGGGGAAACACTCGCACCTGGAGGGAAGGGTGAAGGAACAAGCTTTACGTGTAACTTCATCCCTCTCAGCCAGTCAGGGGCTGGACTCGCGCCCAGGGCCAGGCCCACAGGCCACGCGGGCTCTAGGCCACGGGGGCAAACTTATTCCTAAAAGGGCCAGGCAGTAAACATTTGTGTTTTGCAGGCCCCATACAGTCTGTGTCATGACCATCCAACTCTGCTGACGTGGTGCGAAAGCAGCGTAGGCAACACATAAACAACCAGTCGAGGCCGCGTGCCAATAAAATTTTAGTTACAGACAATAAAATTTTAATTTCAAATAATGTTCACATGTCACAAAATTTTCTTGGTTCTTTTTCAGTCACTTAAAAGTGTAAAAACTGTTTTTCACTCCAAGACCATATAAAACCAAGTGGCGGGCCAGACGTTGCCCACAGGCCAGAGCTTGCCAACCCTGATCCAGGCTTCAGGAATCTTTGGGACTCCCTGGGCATCCCAAAGAGAACTTTCCTGGGGTATGACCCCTCCAGAGGGAGCCAGGAACCTAAAGTCCCACCACATAGCCTCACTGGTGGAGGCAGGGAGCCAAAAGAGTGGAGGTGCAGACCTGGTTTCACCAGAGAATCAAATGGCCCCATAGGACGGCCCATGAGGGACAGAAAGAGGCTTAGAGGCAGGATGTGAGTGCAGACAGACAAAGAGACACGGGTGGGAGTGATGCAGCCGCTCTCCCGCAGCCCAGCTGGTTTGTGGGCAGGGCATTGACAACCCAAAATGGCGGTCGGGCCTCAGCGTCTGGAACCCGGACAGCCTCCTGCCCTCACATGGGACTGTGGGTGCCTCTGATGTTCTGGGACGTCAAGGTAAATGAGAGAATAGACTCAGAGGGAGCTGAGAAGTTGTCTTTCTTTCCTCACCCCTATTCACCTCATTCATTCAGTCAACATTTTCTTTGCATCTACTAAGGGTGGCTTGGTTTTCAGTCTGAGACAAAGCCTCCTAGCCTTGCAGCTGTCTTTGGAAATGACGCTGGGCTAGGGGAAGTGTTGTGTTTTGGGTTGCCAAGGACGGTCCTGAGCTGCCTGGGAAGTGAGAGTAAATAGAGGACATCCATGTCAACAGAGCAGGTAAGTAATCTCTTGAGGGAATCCCTGGATGTTGGCAAAGCAAATAATTTATCAAAACCAGTCCTATGTAGAGGCAGTGGGAAGGTGTCCCCGAAGGCTTCATGTTAAAGGCAATACTGATTGATGGGAAAGAGAGAGTGTTAGCTTTGAAAAACCAAGAGGTGACTTTCCCATCTGGCCCCTGTTGGGTGCTCCCCCATTGTCCCTGCCTCAGCTTCCTCGGGGCACTTTGTCGGGCTGGGGACAGGTGGCAGAACCAGAGCTCTGCCATCAAGTCTCGAGCAGCAGGGCCGAGGCCCCAGAGCCGTCGATGGGAGCACCAGGCCACTGGGTGGGGACATGAACTCCTCTCATCCCATACCTTCAACTCAGAAATCCTGCTGCCTCTACTTTGAAAATGTGCCCCAAATCTGACCACTTCTCCCCACGCTGCTGCCACCCTGGATGAGCCTGGAAGAGTGCTGTCGACTCCTCAGGGGTCCCCCTGCCACACAGGGGGCCCTCCACATGCAGCCAGAGAGACCCTCTCTGGTGTCTGTGGTCCCACGGCCCTGCCATCCCTAGAATGCATCCAAATTTTCAGCACTGCTCGAAACCCTACAACCTCGTGGCCACCACTCTCTCCCTACTCAGACACACCCGCTGCACTGGCCTCCCGATCAACTTCTCCCAGGCACCCCCAGGCTCTCTCCCTCGCTTCCTCCAGGTGGCCCCTCACTGACTCGGCTCCTTCCCCCCACCTCCTCCTCATTTGTCTTCCCTGCATTTCACCCTTCCAGCTAGTTTATCTATTTCCAGGTTGTCTTCTGCTACTAGGAATGGCCTGGGGTCTACAGATCCCCAAGGATCCCTGCATAGAATTCTGGGGGTCTGTCAGTGTGGATGGGAAAAAAATCACATTTTTATTTCACTCATCTGTAGTTAAAATCGAGCACCTCCTTCCCTTGTGCATGTCAGCAGGGAACCACAGTAGTTGTCAGAGAATCCGTGGCTCTGTCACACGTAGAAAGTGCAGATCATTTCAAATCATATTATGTTGCAGCAGAAATCTTGAAATATCATTTATACTCAACCCTACTTCAAAAGGATGGTAGTTTTATTAGACCCACTACTCGATCTTATTATTTAGTGCGTTGATAAAGAAGCCCATGTATTACTCCATCACAATTTTTTCTTAATATTTTGATAACTGCATTTTAATGTAATTGGTTTCCTTTGAATCTTAGAAATTTTATTGTGTGGATTTACAAATGTTATTCTGAAAAGGGATCTGTAAGTTTCCCCAGGCGCCAGAGGGGTCCAGGCATCGCATCAGTGAGGAGCCTCTGTTCTAAATGGAAACTCCATGCAAAGAGGGCCTGACACAAAGCAGAAGCAAACTAAAGGTGAGTGGAAGAGAGGCAGGTGGGGAGAGGGAGGGAGGGAAGGAGCCAGCATAGAAGTGAATAAGGCTTAGTGGTGAGACAGCCTGAATCAAACTGCCGTGGGTGAACCCACCTCCACAACATGCTCAGTGTAGAGCCCTGGGTGCATCTTGGAACCGGGCAGAGCCTCAGTTTCCTCATCTATAGGGTGGGGTCAATCACACCTGCTTATATAGTTGTGAAGATAAAATAGTATGCCTGGTATCCGGCCTGCTGCATGGTGAACGCTCAATAAATTATAACTTATTTTGGTCAATGCTGTGGCTTCCCCAGCTCTAGGCTTTTGCCCAAGGATCTGGCTTCCCAGCCAGAAAGGCAAAAGCCTCCCGCAGAGCTCTACCCCTGCAGAGGTCCAGGGCGTTCTAAGGAAACGGAGCCCCACTCCAGATAGGCTGGCAGGACTGGGCCACGGGCAGGGGCTGGAAACAGGAAGAACTGTCCATCGCAGCTGCGCTGAGGGTTGTGCCTGCGCAGACGTGCTTGTACGGGGGGGTGTGGGTAGAATTCGAATCATGCCCCTAGACGGGAAGTCCTCCAAGACCCTAACTTGTGAGTCTGAGAGCAATTATGAGACTGGCCGTGCCAGGAAGGCATCTGGGACAAACCATTCGGAAGGAGGGCCTGGGGCAAACTTGGCTCTACTGGCCAGGATCCATCCCCACCGCCCTGTGGTCTGAGTTTCCCTGTCTTACTTACGCTAAGGCTGCATCCCAGGGGCTGGCGCCCTCGTCCTTCCTGCTCAGGGAGCTCAGGTTGGCGTCTTGCCTGAGGCCCTACTTCCTGACCTTTTGACCATCACAACACACAAGGAAAATGACAGCCATTTTCAAGACACACTGTGAACAAGGACAAGGAATCCAGAGGCAACCAGCCTCGCCAGCACCCTGAGGGCCGAAGACGCACCTCGCGGCAGCCTCCTTGGCCCTAAACAGGCCAGGGCCCTCCTGCCTCGGGGTCCTCACCCTTGCCGGCCCCTCTGCCCTATGTCCAAACGTTCACATGTTCTGTCACCTCCACTTCCTCTCACCTCGGCCCAAGTTCCAGCCGTCTCCATGACCTGCCAGAGGTCTGAGGTGGTGGAAAGATCCCGGCTTCGGAATTGTTCATCTGTAAATAGGACAGTACCATTGGCTTCCTGGGGTTGGCCGTGAGGACAGAGATGGTGTCTGGGCACCCCTGAGCGGAGCAGGCACAAGGCGACTGGGGCCCTGGGATGACCAGTGGCCCCGCCCAGGCTCTGCCTGGGTTTCCTGCCTGTTGTTCTGGACTGGGATCTCCATACAGGAAGAGGCTCATCCCTCCTGGACCTCAAGTGGACCTGGCCCATCTACCCACTCTGCCTTATAGCCTCCCCAGCACAAGAGCACGCTTTTGCTCATTGGCTCCCCCTAACGTCTTTGGAGGGAAGTGGGCCGACGTCATTGTGCCCATTTTACAGATGGGGAATTTGAGGCTTTCAGGGACAAGGTGACATGGAGTCCGGGTCTTTGCCCCTGCACAGGGCTGTATGCTCCTCGCCACGGCCCTTGTGCTGGACTGAGGGGGCATCCGCTTAGACTCACGTGGGTTCTGAGGTTGTCCTGGGGACCCATCACTATGCCGAGAGCGGGGCTGTATGCCTTCGGGGGTCTGCGGTGATGCCAGCCTTCATTTATGAAACCCCGACCACGTGCTGAGCATTTGACTCCGGGACTTGTCAGACCTCACAAGTCCAGGAATAGGTGTCCCAGGCTGGGATGAGGAAGCAGAGCCAGCACCAGGAGTCAAGCCTGGTTCTGGAGATGAGAAAGTCTGTGCCCCTCCCGCAGCACTGCCGGGAGGCGGGGACCAGAGGACAGCTCACGTGGAGAGGAAAGAGAATGCTTGTCTTGAAGAAACTGCGAGTTTGGGGACTGGGGCGCTGGAGGGGAGGCCAGGGCTGGTGGCTGCTGCAGGAGACAGAGCTTTAGCCAGGAAAAGCAAGCCGGCACCCCCCCACCCCCGGAGGCACGCGGTAAGTCAAAGGAAGAAGGAAGCTGCCAGAGCATCTGCACCCTCGGGAGCCAACGATGCTTGCGGCAAAGCTGGGGTGAGGAGGGGACTCCTAGGGACCCTGGGATGCTGCTGGGCCATGAGCCCCACCACTCGCTATCCCTCCCCTGCCAGACCTGGCCTCCAGGCATCTCAGCCCCTCCTGCTTTCCAGGGTCCAGAGGACCCAGGGACCATCAGATGCAATGGTTCGTGGGTGTTGCTGTACCGGTGTAAGTTTCTGAGGGCTGGTTTACCAGGGTTGGGTAGCTGGAGTTAGAGCACAAGGCATGAGGGCATCGTGTCACTTTTGGTGGCTAGGTGTTTGTGTGCGCTTATGCATGTGTGTGCATGTGTGTGCTAGGTGCGTGGTGTGTGTGCACGTCTTCACGCATGCGCCAGTGCGTGTGTGTTTGCATGTACGCGTGGTGTGTGCATGTGTGTATGTGCATGCGTTCTGTGTCATGAGGTGTGTGGGTGCACAGGCCACGTACATGCGCCTGTATGCACGCGTGTGCATGTGTGTGCTGGAAAGCCCTGCAGAGACAGTGCCTGAGTAAGGGGATGGGGGAGGATCCCTGCTGTTCCCATCATCCCCCCTGAGGCTGGCTGGGGAGGCTGTGTGGGGAGCCAAAGGCCTGGGGAGGCTTCTTTTCCCAAAGGTGCCACCACCAGCAGGGAAGGAAGGGAGGGAGGAAGCAGCACCTGATTTAAATGCAAATCACTGAAATACAACTTTCTTTATTAAAATGCAAATTGTACTTCAGTCTCTGACACCTCCCGAGTGCCAAAGCCACAGAACACAATCAGGAATCAAAGCTGCAGGACCCGCCAGTCACCCAGGATGGCGAGAGACCCCACTTGCTGGTATATGAAGCAATGGAGGACAGAGGATGGGCCCCGGGTGGGCTTGGGATGCTGAGCCGGATGCAGGTCCTGCCTCCAGGGTTTCCCTGAGCGGGAAGCAACCACTGATGCCAGAAGTGGGAGCTGGAGGTCTGGGCTGTCACCTCCATAGGAGACCAGGCTGGATCTTGCCATGGGTGGCCTGCTGGCTTCCTGCCTGGCTGGGGCAACACGCTGTGTGGTTTCCTAATGAGCCTGGTCTCCCTGGTGAGCCTGGAGCCCTCAGCTGGGAGACGGTAAGAATTGTTTGTCTGCCGACATGGTTAAACGGATTGCCTCTTAGGTGGTCAGAACTCGGCTGCTGGGGGCAGAGCATTGGGGTGTCCCGAGAACAGCCCTCAGCTCGGAGCTCAGGCCCAGGGGCAGGCCTGCCCCCCTCAGCCTCTCTTCTAACCATGGGCTCAGGAGCAGGCTGCCAGGCACAGCTGTGCAGGGCATGAGGGCGCTGCCGTCTTTGGGCCCATGCCCTGCTCCCCAAGCTGGGTGACTTGGCCTGGGGCCCAATCCTCTGGGAAGAAGGGAGGCTGTCTTTTTCTTCACACGCAGACACAGTTGACTTACCCCTTTTCCTAATTCATCCACCCGCAGAGGGCGCCTTTTCCCAGTTTGCACAGTCACTGTAGAGGTTGGGGGCCCCTCAGACCCCAGACTCCTCTTTCTTCTGCTCTACACCTTCCTTTCAGATCTTACCTCTTCTCCCTGCTCCTGGGTCCCCCACCCCTGTCTCAACACTTTGTTTCCTCCACTCCTTCCTTGCTCCTTTTCTTCTAGTCATGATCCCACCCTCTCCGTACCCCCCTCTATGGGCCCCCCTGGTGTGTGTCCCCAGAATCAGACTGACACAGAGTCCTTACCCCATAGGGTCTGAGGTAGGTGCAGGCAGTCCCGGGAAGGTGGGCCAGGTCCCTGATGGCTCAGGGCCAGGCTGGCACGTGCAGAGAGCCCAGGGGCATGCGGGGAGGGTCCCGCCCCTTCCATCTGCCGAGCGCTCCTAATATAGGCAGCAGCAGCCCTGGTGCCAAGCGGGGGAAGCAGGGGAAGCAGAAGGCAACTTGGAGCTGGAGGGTGACAGGGCTGCGCTTCCTCCATATATATAGTCCCGTCTGTCGCCCTGGGGGTGGGTGGCTTCCTGGGGCACTTCTGATGTCATCAGCTTCCCAGGAGAGTTTTGCTGGGGTGAGATGAGGGCCTATGACAGGGTCTGAGATGGGGAGGCAGCAGTGCTGGGGGCCTAAGCCAGCACTCCTCGGGGACCAATGTCTTGGGCAGTTCTGGCTTCTCCCAGGCATTTTCTTGGCTGCCACAGACCCACACCTGGGCTGTCAGGCGATGGCTTGTGCACCTCTGAGATACCTACAAAGGGACCCTTCCCTGACGTCACCCCCGAATCTGTCAGCTGACCCCACTGAGCCCGGGCGCCTCACTGGCCCTGGAGGCCGCCCTGGGGTACCATGAGGAGATGGTAAGGTCCTTTAGATCCCCACCTCTCGGGAGATGGGTCCAAGTAAGAGCAATGACAAAGATTTTGGTGAGAGATACAAATAGCCCCTGGCTCTTGCCACACTGGCCTCAAGCACCCCGGCAAGGCCCTGTCTGGGTCTCCAGGACCCAGTTCCGTCACCTCCAGAACTGAGAGCACAAAGCTTTCCCCTCACACCCACCCCAGCACCCCGCCCCACGTTCCCAGCTTCTATCTGGTATTTCTGAGTGTCCACGTGGGTTTCTTCAAACCCTGCTACCCTATCAAGAAGGTAGAGGAGACAGAGCTGCCCCGGGGCTGGGGCTGTGCCTCCCCCATCTGACTGGGAGCTCCCAGAGAGGCTGCTCTGCCCATGAAACTGGGGGGGGGGGGGCGGCGCGGGATGGTCCTTAAGGGCAGGTGGCTCTGCCCCCTCCTCAAACTGGAGTCTCCCTCCTATGAAGGAGGTCCTGCTGGCCTGCTGGTGGTGCCCTAATCAGGCCCGGGAAGTCCCTGGGGGGTGACGAGAGCTGCTAGGGGTTCTCCCAGACCCTGACTGATAAGAATGGCCTGTGACCACAGTCGGCAGGGCTGAGGTTTGAACAGGAGACGGGCACTGGGCCGCTGCCGAAGGCCGGAGCCTCCCTCCCGTAGCCTCGGAGCTGAATCAGGCGGACGGGGAGCCTCCCTACCCCTGGGGAGACGGACTCAAATGCCTTCAGAGGAGGGGACTGGAGGACTGTGCGACAGGCAGGGAGGGCTGCCCCCTGCAGACCCCTTCGTGCCTGGTAGGATTTAACAATGAGGCTCACACAGAACAGCGAGCATGCAACTCTGCCGCTTACTGGCTCTGTGATGCCAGGAAAGGCACTCTCTGAACCTCACTTTCCCCCTGAGGGACCTGCAACACGGGGATGACCTAATACAACAGTGCCTGGCACACAGCAAGGACTGTCCTTAGGACCGGGGCCCTGGGGCCTCCACTTCCAATCCTTCTGCTGGATGGGGACCTCCTGGCCCAGGAGTGATGACTGGAGTCAGCGCCGCCCCCCAGCAGCAGCCCTGGGGCAGCCCCACCCCGTGTAGAGCCCTGGCCTCTCCCAGGGGTCCGCAGAGCCCCCGTGGCCTACGGCGCTGCCCTCCCTCCCTGTCTCCTTCCCCAGCCCGCTCCCAACGTTTCCTGGGATCACCTCCCCATTCAACTTGAGTGCAATTGGACTTGAATCCTCGTCTCCAGGCCCTGGTCTGAGCTCTGCACAGCTGTGAGCGAGCTCTCCCCAAGAGCAGTGACTAAGAGGCTGGAGCCGGGGTGGAGGGAGGGGTCCTCCCGAAGCCTCTCCGAGCACCCCGGGGCCAGGGCTGTGAGGAGACGCTTTGTCATCAGGCTCTGCTGACCCTCTGCTGCCTTCGGTGCAGTGACAGGAGCTGTCTCCTGTCATGTTCTTGGTTCATGTTTCAACATCCTCTTATCAGTCTTTCTGCAGGAGGCTGCCAGCAGTACGTAGGTGGCAGCAAATCATGCCCAGTTCTTGAGGAGGTGGGGTCAGAACACTGGAAGATTCTAACACATGTTAGGCGCTTACTGTGTTATATCTTTTTTACTCTCATGACAACCCCGTAGGCAGGGCTGCCATGTACAGTTGGGAAGGTTGTTCACTAAACAAGGGCATCTGGCCAAGAGAGCAGTCCATGATCTAACCAAGCAGCATACCCGGCGTATACCTGTGTCTCTTGCAGGGGAGAGGGAAGCTTTTCTTAATTTATGTAAAGACACAGTATGGGCCATTCATGGTTATTGAGGTAAGGCCTATTATTATCTCCATTTTATCATTTGGAAACTGAGACACAGAGAGCTTAAGTCATTTGCTCAAGATCTGACCAAGATGCGGAGCTGAGCTCTGAAGCCAAGAATTCTGGCTTCAGAGCCCGCACTCCTTGCGACACTGCCTCATACAGCCTTGGCAGGGATGAGCCAGTCACAAGAGCTGGAAGTCTGCTGAGGGCCCTGACTGCTGGGGCCCAGTCAGTTCTGAGACTCAGGGACCCCGAGTCATCTCCCCTCAGCTCATCAGGGCTCTGGGGGCCTGAGCCGCCCTCCACAGGGGGGATACGGCTGTAGCTGGAAGCTCGGAGACTGGGATTCTGTGGCTTCGTGATTCCGAGAAAGTCACCTTGCTTCACAGAGCCTCAGTTTCCCCACCTGTAAAATGGAGTTGACAGGCCCCACCCTGCCTGCCTCGCAGGCCAGGATTTAACCATCCGTTTGGAGGATTTGAAAGAGAAGGAGGTCTTCTGCAATGCCTAAAATCACACCTAGAATTGCCTCAGTTAAAGCTTAATAGGTGGGGGACTTCCCTGGCAGTCCAGTGGTTAAGACTCCGTGCTTCCAGTGCAGGGGGTGAGGGTTCCATCCCTGGGTGGGAATTAGGATCCCACATGCCGTGCAGCCAAAAAAAAAATTAAAAGAATAGAGTGTTTAAATTTAAAATAAGCTTAAGAGGTGGGAAGAATAAATTAGGAGTTCGGGATTAAGATATACACACTACTATATATAAAATAGATAAACAACAAGGACCTGCTGTATAGCACAGGGAACTATACTCAATATTTTATAATAACCTATACGGGAAAAGAATGCGAAGTATATATATATATATATATAGCTGAATCACTTTGCTGTACACCTGAAACTAACATTGTAAATCAACTATACTTCAATTAAAAAAAAAAAGCTTAATACGCATCTGTCATCTGCTTAATACGACTGTTATTTCCAGGTCTGTCGGTGGAGGTCCCCCCCGCCCCCCACCTCTTACAGCCTGGGAGCCAGTCCTTCACAGGCTGCCTGCCTTCCTTGTCAGACACAGAACAACACAGCCCAAATGCCAGGGCGCTCCCAGCTAATGAATCAGCCTCCAAAACGAGTCCAAACATCTGGCTGACAAAGGGCATAGCTCGTTGGAAGCAGCTCCTTCTGCACAAATATGTTCTTAATATTCAATTAGTATTTATCCACCACGAACAACAATTACGCCATTGACTCTCAATGAAGTGCCTGGTTAATTAATTAATGCAGTCTTTAACATGCTGGCAGCATTTCTCTATGAGCGCGATAGTTAAAATAATAACACAGTGACGCCAGGATGAGCCAGGGGCTGGCAGGGGCGCCCTGGGTTTCCCGGGCTCCAGATGTGAGTCTGGAGCTGAGCATGTGCCACACAAGCCATCTTCTGCAGTTTAAAAAGAAAAAGATAAAAACACACTGCAATTTTGAGCAAGCCGCTTAAACCCTCCCAGCCAGCTTCTTCCTCAGGAGGGGGCAGGCCAGATGACAGCAAGGTCCCTTGGAGTCCTAAACGCATGGGTTCTGCAAGTGACATTCAGATCTGTGTTGACCCCCCTGCCCTGTTAATTGCTGCAGCCAGGGTCCTCCTGGGCTCCACACAGTCCTCTCTTTATAAACCACAAACCCTACATCTCTCTCCCCTCCACTGGCCTCCCTGTCCCCTTGCTGCCAATTATTCCAGCACCTCCTTCTCAGGCCCCATTTCTTTTTTTTTTTTTTTTTGCGGTACGCGGGCCTCTCACTGTTGTGGCCTCTCCCGTTGCGGAGCACAGGCTCCGGACAGGCAGGCTCAGCGGCCACGGCTCATGGGCCCAGCCGCTCCGTGGCATGTGGGATCTTCCCGGACCGGGGCACGAACCTGTGTCCCCTGCATCGGCAGGCGGACTCTCAACCACTGCGCCACCAGGGAAGCCCCCAGGCCCCATTTCTTCCTCCTGCTCCTTCCCATGGGGGTTCCCCAGAGCTCAGGTCCAACTTCCGGTTCTGATTCTGACCTCTTGCTTCTCCCAGTCTCCCATTCCAATTCTGTCCACCTCCAGCCCCCAGGTCCTGACTGCCCCTGTCTTTGCTTCCAGCTCCATCAGAGCCTGGGTTCACCCCAGCACTCCACTTACCAGCTGTGTGACCCTGGGCCGGTTACTCGACACCCCCGCCTTAGTTTCCCCGCTTCTGTGATGGGGACAGTCACTTGGGGCATAATCATTGCCTCCACTGCCTCAGTCAGGATGGGATAACCTGCCCTAACAAATCCAAAATGCAATGGCTCAAACTCAATAGCGACGTATTTCTCACTCGCCAGCAGGCGGGTCCCTGCAGTGCAATGACTCCAAGGACCCAGGCTCTTTGCCTCTTGTAGCTCCCCCTGCCCCAGGGGGCTCTGTCATTGTCCTGGTGCTCCTGGCTGGGTCCCCATAGCCGGTGTCCCACTGGCAGAGGGGAAGGAGTGTGGGGGAAGCCTGACTGCCTTCCTGAGAGCCCTGGCTAGAAATCATGTCCCTCAGTTCACATGCGTGAGAAGGGGTTACACAGACACACATGGCTGCAAGGGAGGTCAGGAGATGTAGTCAAGCCGTGTGCCCAGAGAGGAGCGAGGGGACAATGATGGAGCAGTGCAGCCTCTGCCACATGCCCTCAGAAGGTTGTTAGGAAGATCTAATGAGTTAATACATATAAAACCCTTAGCACTTGTCACGTGGTAAATATCCTATAAGCGACTGCAATGATTACTGTGTGTGCCTACACTAGTTCTGTGAATACGATGACTAATTAGACACATTCCCCATGTGTGAGGACCCCGCAGAGGAGGGTGGTAGAGACACATAACCCACCCACCATCATTCAGAATGTGCCACACCTGAGGTACGTTCAAGGTGCCGTGGGACAGGCTAGAGGAAGTGAGGGGCTGGGAGGGAACGTGGGGCTGAGTCTCAAGGATTGGTGGCAACTGACCAGGTGGAGAGGGGATTCCAGGTCCTGGCTTCATGGGGGCGTGGCTACCGCCAGACCCATGCATAGTCGTGGTCACACTATCAGGACAGAAAGAGTCAGACTTTCTCCTGGGGGCACAGGGAGCCTCTGGAGGGGTTGGGCTAGCACAAGGAAGTGATGTTAGCTGACCTGAATTTCAGAATGTTCCTTGGGTGCAAAAAGGAGAGTGGGTTAGAACAGAGCAAGGGACTGGCCCTCAGCATCCTTTCTCTCTCCTGTCCTGCATGCCCACCAAGTACTGCAGGGCCTGGGAAGCTGACACTATATTTGCAGAATGGCTTGCAGCTGAGTTTTGGAATATGAATTAGGTTCTGCCAGGTGGAAGCTGTTGCCCATGATCTGGAAAATACAGTGAGGTGAGGCCATCTTCCTCCTTGCCCGTCCTCCCCTGGCAAGCAGGGAGAGAAGACATTGAGTAGTTCTGCATCAGTGACCCAGCATCCAGCTTCCTGGCGAGACCACAGCAGTGGAGACAGTGGCGTCCTCATCCTGGCTTCCTGAGCCCTGGTCTCAGCTGTAGGACTCAGGCTGTTTTATTAACTAACGGCTCTAATGGTGGCCTTGGGATTCCCCACCTTCATGATGGAGCAGAGGCAGCAGCTCCCCTGCTGGGCCAGTTCTGCAGTGTGGTGTGGGCATCATTCTTTCAGGCCCTTCCAAGGACTAGATTAACACCTGGATGGCTGGAAATAGAGGCTAGCTGGGAGGCTTCAGGAGTGGTCTAGGCAAGAGATGGATAAAGGCTTGAAGCAGGGCGGTGGCTTCAGGCTGGGGATCTGAGAATAGATTTGAAAGACAATTCTGTGGAGTTCACTAGGCTCGTCAGTCTATTTGGGTGTAGATGGGAGAGGGATTAAAAAATGCCCCCAAGCTCCTGGCTCACGTGGCTGGTAGACGAAACAAGCCACTGGTGGAGATAAGAGAGAAAGGGGAAGAGCAGGAATAAGGGGGGAGGCGATGATTCCAAATGGGTTCGTTGGTTTGAGGTCTTGGGGGATGTCCAGGTAGAGGCCTCCACAGGCAGGTGCAGACTGGAGTCTGGAGCACAGGAGGAAGACTGGGACGTGCTGGCCCAGAGGTGGGAATTCCAGCCCCGGGGGAGATGGGTAGGAGGATGTAGACAGAGAGGAGAAGGGGGTCCCAGGGTGAACGCTGGGGAACCATGACATTTAAGGGGTGGACAGAGGAAAACAGCCCAAGGAAAGGTGTGAGAAGCAGGAAGGGACAGGGGCAGAACTGTCCCTCAGTGGTGGCAGCAGTGTCACAGAGAGCACTGCAGGGTCAGATAGGGCGAGAGGGTGTCGGATGTCCTTGGGGATGGAGTGCCCTGGGACAAACCCTCCTGTCCTTCTAGGAGGCTACCAGCAGCCCACAGCATCCTTCTGACGCATGTACGGAAATGGAATTTTACCTTCATCTCGATTTCCTCGAGGGCTCCCTTATTCACTGAGCTCCTTGGTGGGCTTCCTGAGTTCACTGTCAGTACAAGGTGGGGTCAGAAGCCACATTGTGAGGAATTGAGGAGTCGAGGAAGTATACTTGGGGAGCTCTTTCCAGGTGTCTGGAGGGGAAGGGGAGGGAAAGGGTGGGAATAGGAAGTGGGGTTGAGGAAATGATTTTCTTTGGGTGGGGAGGCGGGATGGGAGCATGACGGTAACCAGGATTGAGGGAGACTGAAGAGGTGAGACGGCTCCCTCCCCTCCATTTCTACTGCTCAGACTGTGGACCACCATGGCCCGGCTCACTCTCCAACGTGTCCTCTCCACCACACCTTACCTCCCATCCTCTGAATCACTGACTCGCCGTTGCCCAGACGCCTTGTGCTCCCAGGCAGAGCCCTCCCTAATCTCCCGCAGCCTCCCTTCCCAACTATTTGTCTGCTCTTTCCTCCCTGAAAAACCTGCTGCTGCAGCCAACCACTCTGATTTAATTTTCCCCAGATATGCCATAGTCATTCATGACTGGAAAGAAGCCATTTTTGACACTGTTAACCACTTGTTTGTGTTTCCCCCGATGGTTTCAAAAATGCTGGAAACAAAAGGGTTTGACCCTTTGAGAAGGTGAGCTGTGACAGACACCCGCCCAACAGACATGCCCCCATCTTCCCATGTGGGGGCTCAGGAAAGAAGCCTCCTCCCCCAGGGCCGCCCACCATTGCCAAAGCCAATCATGCCAAGTCCATTGTTCCCTTTTGCCAGTGATTGGGTTAAAGGTGGGCCCGTGGCCCAATTTTGGCCCATAAATCATAAAAAGAAGTTTTCAGGAAAGATTCTGGGAAAGATTTTACTCCCTGATAAAAAGAGAACCATATGCTAGGAGAGGAGCCCTCGTTACCTGTGGTGTGAGTATGTGATGTGGCAGCCATTTTGTGATCATGAACGAAAGCCTGGCTGACACTTGGAGAGTAGCTGAGTGGAACGATGAGCAGAAATTAGGTCCAGGGTAATGTACGGTATCTACCCAAGCTCTTGGCATTTTGTTAAGCAAGCTTGTGACCTTGAGCAAGCTGCTTCTGCCTCCTCATTTGCAAAAAAACCCAATAATAATACCTACCTCATAGGGCAGTTATGAGGATAAAAGTGAGTTACTATTTGTAAGGCTCTTAAAGATATGCCTGCACATATGCCTGGAAATATTGGTGTTAAATAAATAGAAATAATACAAACTCGTATTGGCTAAGCCCCTTTGAGTTGGCTTTTCTGACACTCAGGTGGTGAAGAGGAGGTTCCTTCAGCAGAAGGCAGGGGCTGAAAAGCAGGCACGGAGGAGCCTGTGTGGGGCCGGGGTGAATGTGAAGGCCTGGAAGGATCTGGAGCCTCTGGAGGATGGGGTACCATGTTGGCCTCTGGCACAACAGCGGGGTGGTAGGGAGGGGCTGCCGTCTGCATGGTCTGGATGGTAGCGGGGGGAGGGGAGACACCCACCCCTCTTCTTCAGCACAGTCTTGGCTCAGAGGACCAAAGCTACGCCTGCTGCAGGGGGGATTCCAGCATGAACAGGCTGTAAATGGGATGTCCTTCCAGGTGCCCAGGGCAGCATAAGGCCAAGCTCCGTGCATCTCAATCTCGCCTCCAAACCGTCTAAGAGCCATTTCCTCATTTCTACTGTGAAGTTCCATACCTCTCTCCTTAGTAAAAACTGGTGGCTGAGGGTCCCGTGAGCATTTCCATTTCTTGATGCCGGCTGCCTCCAGGCCAGGTAGAACCCTGGACCTCTTGAACTTTGAGTCATCTGCTGGATTCTGTGAGCCAAAGCTTCCCCTTCCCAGGCTGGCTTCACGGGTGTGTCCCCTGTACAGTCACACAGGTTCCCACGCTTCATTGATCACTCTGCTCTTGCCTTCTTGAAATTCTTAATGAGTTTTCAACAAGGGGGCCCACTGGGCCCCGCTGATTGTGTAGCCAGGCCTGCTCTTCACCCAGGCTGCCTGGATGGAGGTTCCTGTTCTCCCCAGCCCAGACCGGAGCACGTGTACATCCCTCCCCTTGTTCCAGCAGGTGCCGCCCTCAGACTTGAACACCTGGACACCTCCCCCACTCGCCCGCCGCAGAGTCTCCCAAGCACCTCTTCCCACGGCCACCTGCTGGGCTCAGATTCCCGCCTCAGCCTGGATGACTGACTGTAACAGCTCCTGACCCTCTCCCTCCTCTGCGCGCCAGCCACCAAGATCTTTCTAAATTACAAATCCGATCATGTCTCTCACCTGCTTATAACACTTCAGGGGCTCCTTGCAGCTTAAGTTATAAATTCCAAGCTTCTGTGGCCCAGTGCACAGAACACTTCCTGATCCAGCCTCTGCCTATGTATCTAGAAATCACGCCAAGCCATGCCCTCCCTGCCCCTCTCACTCCCCACCCTCGGCCTCACCACCGATTCTTTTCGTTCCCAGAAAGAGCCTGTTTCGTGCTCTGTGTTTCTGCACACACTGTTTCTGCTGCTGGAGTGCCCTTTCCCCCATTCTTCATCCAGTCAACCCCTGTCATCTTTAGAACTCAGGTGCCACCTCCTCCAGGAAGCCTCCCCCTGTGCCCACAGCCTCGAGGGCGTCTCTCAGAGCGGTGGCTCTGATCGCCCACTTGTCTGCCTCCTGGTCTCCTCAGCATGCAGCACAAAGCCTCCTGGTGCAGCAGGGGGTACACTGACCCCTGGGGCACCAAAGTCACTTCCCCTCTCTGGACCTCAGTCTTATGGCTTATTCGCTCAGCAGCACATATTGGGCTCTTACTCTGTGCCAAGCGCTGAGTAGGCACCTTCCATGCAGCTGGGACCCAGCCAGACACAAACCCTGGCCTCAGGGATTGCAGTGGGCAGAAGGAGGGGATGACAAGCATGCGAACTAATAAGAACGTGTGATAATGTCCAACGGTGATATATGCTATGAAGCAGGTCAGGGGAAAGAGAGTGACGGTGACGTTGGCTTAGATCTTAGATGGGATCATCAGCAGGGCCCCTTTGATAAGGGGACATTGAGCAGAGCCTGGAGGAAGCAGGAGGGAGCCCTGCTGGGGCCCGGGAGGGGGGTGAAGTTCCAAATAGAAGAAATAGTGAGGGCAAAGGCAGGAACGCTTAGTGGGTCCCAGGGACCGTGAGGACACCACTGAGGCTGGAACAGGGTGAGTGAGGGGGCGGATAGAAGGAGATGAGGTCAGGGAGGAACCAGGGCCAGATCCTGGGGGCCTGCAAAGACTGCAGTGGAAGCTCTGCCCAGCCTCATGGTACCCTCAAAGCCACCTGCTCTGGCCCCTCCCACTCCTACAATGAACAGGTCCATCCTTCCATGCCCTCTACCCTCTGCCCCTTGACCTCTCCGCCACCTCCTTCCACCCTCAACACAGCACTTCATTCCTCCTACCCCTAAACCAAAGAAGCCAATAGAGGGGAACCCCCCATGGACCTCCACACCTCCCTGCCTGTTCTCCACCCGCCCCATCCCTGTCATAATCCACATCCCGTCGGCCCTCCTGGGATTCCAGGTGCAGCTGTGTCCACAATGCTCCACACTGAAGCATCCCACCTCGGGGCTCATCCACTCTCTGTGTTGGGGATGAGGTGGGACAAGGGTGGGACTCAGGCAGCCTGCAGCTCAGCAGACCAAAGGGCTGGGGGTCAATAGCCCCAGGGGCAGCCTCATCATGGAAGGTGGGAGCAGGCAGATAAATGTCCTTCTGACAGATGATGCTGAGGGGCACCGTGCGGGCTCCTCGGAGGGTCCCGGCAGGACTGACCTCCAGCTGCCCGGAGTGGCAACTAGATCAATAACACTGGCCCCACGTTAGCTTTTCTTCCTTCTTCCTCTTGTTCCTTCTACTCCCTCATTCGTATTTCCTGGGGTCACCACCCAAATAAACTTGTCTCCATGTTAAACGTGGAGTTTAACTTGCACCAAGTCTTTTCTCAGGCTCTGCTTTCAGAGAACCCAAATGAATCCAGTCCCTGTTGTTACACCTGAGAGAGGGGTCCCTCCTCCCCGCCCAGGTCACACGTGTACTCCCACCCCCACCTCCTGGAGAATCCTCCCCAATCCAGCCGCCGCTCTCTCCGCCACGTGCCCATATTCCCTCTCTTCTGGATCGTTTACACTGAAACAGGCTCAAGTCTCTCGGAGCAGAAGGAAAGATGAAACATCCTTCAACCTCACATCCCTTCTGGCTTCTGGGACTCATCTGGCTCCACCTCGCTGGTGCTGGTGCGTCTGGCACCACTGCCTACTCCCTACAGCTCGAGACACACTCTCTCTGGTTTCCCTCCACCCGCACTCTCAGGGATGCCTCTTCTCAGACCCCCCCGCCAGGTCCTCCTCCTCAACATGCAGGGACTCCTCAGGCAGGGCCCTGAGTCCTCCTGTCCCCGCAAGGCGTGCTCTCTTTCTGGAGGTCTGCCAGAACCCTCAGCATCTGCATCTGTGTGTCCAACCCAGACCTCTTCCCCAAGCACACACCCAGATATCCAACCACCTGCCTTTCACCTCTACTTGGATGGGTCAAAGACACAAAATCAGTACATCCAAACATCCCAGCACAGCCTCAACCCGCTCCTCCTGGGTTCCCCATGGCAGCACGGGTACCAGTCTCCATCCAATGAGGGCGCAGGTCCCACACCAGTGCGGGGTCATCCTGGCTCCTATCCCTCACCCCCATGTCCAATCTATCGCGAGTCCTCTAGATTTTGCCTCCAAAACCTTTTCTAGATTAGTCTGCTTGCACTCATCTCATCACCACCAAGCTAGTCCTGGGCACTCAAAATTGGATTTGAACGAGGATTACTGGATCAAATACAGAGTGCCCAATTAAATCTGCATTTCAGATAAACAATGATTTTTTAAAAATATAAGCATATCCCAAATATTACATGAGATATACTTATACTAAATAATTATTTATTTGAAATTCAAGGGTAACTCAACAGCCTGTTTTTTGTTTTTTTGTTTTTTTTCGGTACGCGGGCCTCTCACTGCTGTGGCCTCTCCCGTTGCGGAGCACAGGCTCCGGACGCGCAGGCTCAGCGGCCATGGCTCACGGGCCCAGCCGCTCCACGGCATGTGGGATCCTCCCGGACCGGGGCACGAACCCGCGTCCCCTGCATCGGCAGGCGGACCCCCAACCACTGCGCCACCAGGGAAGCCCCTGTATTTTTTTAATGTCCTTTTCTAGTTAAAATTCCTTGAAATCCTTGAACTATTTCAAGGATCGTCTTGTATTTTTATTTGCAAAAACTGGCAATACAAATCCTAACTGATCTCCCTGCATCTCCACACTGTGGCCTGATGATCTTGTTCAAACAAACTTTGCTAAGTAGACAGTGAAGGGAAGTATGTATATTGTAATCACTAGATTCACCTCTTATCAAAAAGACATGGAATGTATAATACAATGACTATAGTTAATAACACTGTATTGTATATTTGAAAGCTGCCAGGAGAGTAGATCTTAAAAGTTCTCATCACAAGAAAAAAATTTGGAAATACGTGTGGTGATGGATGTTAACTAGACTTATTGCAGGTGATCATTTTTAAAAATTTTATTTATTTTTAATTAATTTATTTTTGGCTGCATTGGGTCTTTGTTGCTGCACGCAGGCTTTCTCTAGTTGCCGTGAGTGGGGGCTACTTTTCGTTGCGGTGCGCAGGCTTCTCCTTGTGGTGGCTTCTCTTGTTGTGGAGCATGGGCTCTAGGCTCGCGGGCTTCAGTAGTTGTGGCATGCGGGCTCAGTAGTTGTGGCACATGGGCTCAGTAGTTGTGGCTTACAGGCTCTAGAGCACAGGCTCACTAGTTGTGGTGCACGAGCTTAGTTGCTCCGCAGCATGTGGGATCTTCCAGGACTAGGGATCGGACCTGTGTCCCCTGCATTGGCAGGCGGATTCTTAACCACTGCACCACCAAGCAAGTCCCCTAGGTGATCATTTTGCAATAGATACAAATATCAAATCAATATGTTGTACACCTGAAACTAATATGATGTTATATGTCAATTATATCTCAGTTTTTAAAAAATAACAAGTAAAATAAAATTTTTCTTTTTCAGGAAAAAAAAATAAATATTAAAAAATTAAAAGTACAGGGAGGGATGGAGTGGGAGTTTGGGATTAGCAGATGCAAACTATTATATATAGAGTGGATAAACAACAAGGTCCTACTGTATAGCACAGGGAACTATATTCAGTATCTTGTGATAAACTCTAATGGAAAAGAATATTAAAAAAGGATGTATATATATATATATATGTGTGTGTGTGTGTGTGTGTGTGTGTGTGTGTGTGTATAACTGAATCACTTTGCTGTACAGCAGAAATTAACACAACATTGTAAATCAACTATACTTCAATAAAATAAAATAAATCAAAAGCCAGGGAAAAAACACTCCCCAGTTAAAAAAAAATTAAAAGTACAGAAAATTCGGTTACTAGCAACAACTTAAATCAGTGAATACTATATTAAATGCTTATTGTGTACCAGGCATGCCTAGAAAATGAAATGTTCCATTTAACCAAATATTCCGATGAGCCAAGTTATCAATAGGTAATATAGATCACACTTGTGGCATCACTATTCGCAAGGATTATAATATAACAATCTAAGCAGCACTAAGACTGAATTCAGCATTTTGAAACCATAGGATGTGTCAGGGTTACCTGTATAAAGCATCTTAGAGGCGCATAAACATTAATCTAGGATCTGGAAAGCACACAGGGCTGAGTGCCAGGGACACGGAGGTCTGGTCCAGTCTCACTCACGCCTTGTTGTTGGATTGAGGTAAATCACTTCACTTCTCTCCGCTGCAGTTTCCTTGTCTATAGAACAAGGAGCTAGACTAAATGATCTATCTCTAAGGGCTCTTTTGGCTCTGATTCAATTAACTTATAGTGTGATAGATTGAAGAAGTGCTGGCTAATGGTGTTTCTGTTGAGAGAATGCTGAATATACTAGTTTTTACTGTACTTCTATAAAAATAAAAAAGTTCCTAACTTCATATCTCTGAGAGGAAAAGATTTATCATCATTGGACTAGAGAAAATGTGGTCAACTTAGTATGATTCTGTAAGAATGGCAATGGATTCAGAAACTTTCATAGGGACCCCAGAAATCCAAGGACAGAGCAGACATTAGATCCCTAATTCCCAGGACAAAAGTTCTTGTGGAAAATCTTCATGATGTACTGAAGTCAGCATCTGCAAAATGGGATACCAAAGTCTGGAGGAAGTTCACATAGCTTTTTAAGTAGAGCACCTTCCTCCCAGCTCAGGGAAATCCAGGTGGACCCAGTTCCTCAAAGGCATGCAGACAGTAAAATAAAATGGTGTGTTTTCAAGTGGTAGCTTGTGTTTCTCTGAGAAGTCTAAAAAATGAGAATCTAGACAGATTCTTTGATAGACTTAGGAGGCAGTCTGTATTGTCTCAAGAAGCTCTTGTGAAAACTTAGGAAAATAGTTTAGATTCTACTCAGCCTTCCTAAAGTAAAACAAAAAAACCACTGTAATTCAACTATACGTCAATAAAAAATAAATTTTAAAAAACCCCATAATACAGAAAAATAGTCAAATAACCCAAAAGAAAGCAGAAAAGGGGAAACAGGGGAACTGATAACAGAGGTTACAAATAGAAATCAAATCATAAAATGGAAATTCTAACCCAAGCATATCAACAATTACATTAAATATAAATGATCTAAACTTACCAATTAAAAATCAGAGTTATTTAATGAATAAAAATACTAACAAGACAATAATATGTTGTCTACAAAGATATCCACTTTATAACATAATAGTAAAAGGTTGGGAAAAGGTATACCTTGCAAACAGTAATCAAAAGAAAGCTAGAGTGGCTATTTTAATATCGGACAAGGTAGATTTCAGAGTAAGTAAAATTACCATGGATAAAGAGGGACATTTTATAATGATAAAAGGGTCAATTCACCAAGAAGGTAACACCCCTAAAAGTGTATGTACCTAGCAACAGAGCTTCAAAATGCTGAAGCAAAAACTGATAGAAGTGAACAGAGCAATAGATAAGATCTACAATCATAGTTGATTTCAACACTCTTCTTTCAGCAGTTGATAGAAAAAGTAGATCAGTAAGGATATAGAACTGAACAACAACCTTAACAAACTGGGTCTAATTAACATCTATAGAACACTCTACCCATTAACAACAGAATACACATTCTTTTCAAGGGCACATAGAACATTCACTAATATAGACCATATCCTGAGTGATAAAATAGATCTTAACAAATTTTAATAATTGGAGTTATACAATGTATGTTCCCTGACCATAATGGAATTAAATTAAAAGTTAATAATGAACAAGGTAACTGGTAAATCTCCAAACACTAGAACTAAAACAACATATTTATTCAATAGAATACTACTCAGCAATAAAAAGAGACTATTGATTCAGCAACTTGGGTAAATTTCAAAGGCCTTATGCTGAGTGACAGAAGCCAATCTCAAAAGGTTATATATGTAAGATTCCATTCATATGACATTCTGGAGAAGGCAAAACTACAGCAATGGAGAACAGATCAGTGGTTGTAGGGGGAACAGATCAGTGGTTGCAGAAGATGGGGTGACTACAAAGTGTCAACACAAGGGAGTTTGGGGCTGATGGAATTGTTCAGAATCCTGGTTGTGATCATAGTTTCAGAAATTTAATATGTATGAAAACTCACAGAACAGTACACCCCGCCCCAAAGTCCATTTTTTTACCATACATTAATTTTCTTTTTAATGTTTTAATTTGACCCTGTCATTCTCCTGCTGAAAACCTTTCATGGCTTCCCAGTGGTCTTGGACAAAAGCCAAACTCCTCAAAGGCAGGGTCTCCAGCCCATCAGTCAGCGTCCTCTCCCACCTGCAACCCTTCATTCTGCATCCCAGGCACATTAGCCTTTCCTCAGTTCTTTAAAGATGCAGGCTCTCTCTTACCTCAGGGCTTTTGCGCATGCTGGGTCCCCCTGCCTGAGGCTTCCTTCTGCTTCTCTGCAGCCAGCATTTGTGAGCTGCAGGAAGGGAGTGTGTGAAGAGGCACACTCTAACCTCTTCTCCAGCACCCCCAAACTGGTGGGCAGCTTCTCCCCCAGCCTACCCCGTTCACCTCTCCCCTTCTCTGCCCCAATCACCTCTGAACTTGTCAAGGTCCCCAAGGACTATGAGTTTAAAATGTAGATTGCAAAGTAAACCTCAGAACATACCCCTCACCAGTGATCTTCAAAAATCGGCGGGTTGGGGGTTGGGGGTGATAGGTGGAGAGATACCGAGGAATGCGGATACAGAGCATCTAACCCAGGAGGTTAGACGTGGGGAGTCTGTATTTCAGCCAGACCCCAGAGGCCTCGGGTGGTCTTGGGACCTCTGGTCTGGGAGGCACTGCCCCGTCTCCACACTCCCCTCCTGGTGCGGAGCCCACGTGGGGGCAGCTTCGGAAAGGTGCCCGCAGGAAGCACAGGGCCGAGCCCCCTCTTTAAAAGCAATTTGGAAACCTTTTCATTTCTTTCTTTGTGAGGAAAAAGGAAAACAAGGCTGATCTCTCTCCGTATAATTGTCGGGGCCCCGGAGAGCACGGGAAATGGCAAGTTTGAGCGCACCAGGCAATTTGCTGGCTTTCAGGGCTGGTGGTTGCGATAGTCCCTCCTGGGCCTGCGCCCCGCGGCTCCCGTGTCCCTCCCAAACTGTAGCGGGCTGGGGAGTGGGGCTGGGGGGGTGGTCCGGGAGCCAGGCTGGGATGTGGGGCCTAGGGTGGTGTCCAGGCTGTGGACAGTCAGGATCGGGGTGCCCCACTGAAGGCTGGGGGTGAGGAGACTGTGGGACCCCAGTAGAGACACTGTCCCCCAAGGCCGCACCTCCTCCCTTACCCCGCCTCAGCCTTAAAGAACCTTCACTACCCCTCACTGCAGGATTGTGGGTAATGAACAGAAGGGAAAGGCCCCAGTGGAAGATTCTCCCAGACCACAG
Organism: Delphinus delphis; assembly: GCF_949987515.2. Taxonomy (NCBI): domain Eukaryota; kingdom Metazoa; phylum Chordata; class Mammalia; order Artiodactyla; family Delphinidae; genus Delphinus; species Delphinus delphis. Next base: position 40,278,092 of record NC_082692.2, on the reverse strand, counting down.
GCTGCCTCCAGAAGGCCCCTGAAGGATCCTGGAAGGGGCAGAGGGGCCAGTGATCCAACTAAGAGTCGAGGTGCTGAGGGAGGTGGACTGTGGGGTGGGAGGCCTGAGGGACACAGACCACCCCGACTCAACCCAGGGTCTGTGCTTCCAGTCGGTTCTACTCTCAAAACATACCAAGTTGTACATCAACCATATCTCAATTTTAAAAAAAATCCAGGGCTTCCCTGGTGGCGCAGTGGTTGAGAGTCCGCCCGCCGATGCAGGGGACACGGGTTCGTGCCCCGGTCCGGGAAGATCCCACATGCCGCGGAGCGGCTGGGCCTGTGAGCCATGGCCGCTGAGCCTGCGCGTCCGGAGCCTGTGCTCCGCAGCAGGAGAGGCCACAACAGTGAGAGGCCCGCGTACCGCAAAAAAAAAAAAAAAAAAAAAAAAGTTAAAAAAATCCAGAATCCCAGTCCTTCTCTTACCTCCACTGTCCCCACCCTCATCCAGGCCCCATCACCTCCCACCTGGACAGTCCAGGTAGCTTCCTCACGGGTCCCTGGCTTCTTGGTCTGCCCTCTCCACTCAATTTCCACTCAGAAGCCACAGAAACCCATTGAAACCTTGTCAGATCCTGTCCCTCTCCTGCTCAGAACCCTCCCCTGTTCCCCATTTCTTCTGAGTGAAACAGTACACACAAGACCTGCACCCTAGTACCCGCCTGACCTCGGCTCCCCGCTGCCATCTCCCCCCAAGCACTGCACTCCCACTTCCTCAGTCTCTTTCCTGCTCAAACAGACCGACCTCAGCCTTTGGCGCTGGCTGTTCCCTCTGCTGGATGCTCTTCCCCCAGATATCCACAAGGCTCCCCCGCCTGCTTCAGGGCTCTGCTCGAATGTCACCTTCCCAGAGAGGCCGTCCCTAATGGCCCCAACGTGAAAAGTTGCCCCCCTCCCGCCACTGCACAGTCCCCCCCCATCACTTAAGCCTTTGTTTAACATCAGCCCCACGAGGAGCTGTGGTCACTGCTGTGTTCCCAGCACCCAGAGCAGTTCCTGACACACAGGAGGTGCTCAATCCACATTTGTTAGATGAACACGAGGATCCCAGGTCAGGACTCCCCCCCCCACAGATTCCTCCCCCCATCTTCACACCTCACCCACCACCCACTGAGGAGGGAGGCTGGATGTAGGATAAGGTGCGGAGGGAGGCAGGGGGTGAGCCACTGCCCCCAGACACAAGCCTGGGACTCAGGCCAGGCCCCTGTCCCCCAGAATCACACTCCACATTTCCTTGGCAGTGTGCCTCCCCCTCTCCTGGTCCCCCCCACCTTTTCCAAGCTGCTGCTCTCCCTGGGGGGTTCCCCACATGAGGGCTGACAGAATCACCAGGGCACCTACTGCTATGCCACGTGCTCAGCCTTGTCAACTCACCAAGTCTCACAATAATACTATGTGAAGTTGGTGGCTGTGCCCACATTACAGGTGAGGAAACTGAGGCCCAAGAGGCTTAAGTGACCTACCCAGAGATACACTATGGGAGTGAGATTCCCACCCATACTGCTGGACGTGGGGGCCTTTTTTCCTGATGCCGCAGCCCCAAATTCCAGTCCTCCCACAGACCTGTGAGCCTTTAGGCTGGGTAAGTCAGGATCCACCTGGTTAGAAGTGTGGCTATCACGCCCCACTCACCCCTTCCCCCAGCCTGGTGGCCAGAGCGCAGCACAGCAGTGGTGATTATTTGAGGGAAAGGGAAAAACTTTTGTCTATTGAGCTCCTGCCATGGGCTGGTTATCATGCCGAATGTTTTACATACATCACCTCCATGAGCCCTGCCATGACCCCATTACATGGATGAGTGGACTGAGGCCAGAGAGGTTAAGTAACCTGTCCCATGCCGCTCATCTAAAAAGTGGCAGATGGGGCTTCCAGAGCGGCCCCAATACCCCAAGATGATCTGCCAAGTTCCTGAGGCTTTCCTGTCCCTCCTCCCACAAACCCCCGTGCCCTCTGCCTGGAAAAATGTCCCTGCCAGCCCCTCCATGGCAGGGGAGAGAGAGCAGACAGTCCAGGCACAGCCACCAGAGGGCGGTGGGGGCAGCCACCGCGTTTATTAATTTTCTGCCTCGGTGGGTCTGCAGCCCCAGCTGGAGCCCGCAGAGTTGCCATCCAGTCTATCAAATAATTCTATCTGGGAAGAACCTGGCCTGCGAGGGACCAGGCTGATGGGCCTTTAAAATTTAATTGCTGTACTAAGTGAGATTAGAAGTGGGGAGGCGGGCGGGGTGAGCCCAGATGAAAGTATGGCATGTTGGAGGAGGCAAGGGGGGCAGAGGAAACACATTTCTGTCAACCCCTCTGGACCCTGGCATCCCCCACCTCCTGCGCCACCTGGGTGGGCACCCTGGCCTCAGCCCCCTCAACCTCCCCATCACCTGGCGAAGCACTGGCTCCCTCGTGGCCTGCTGTCCCTCTGCTTCTCCTTCCCGACCCCACGGGCTCCTCCAGGCCAGTCACACCAGCTTAGACACCCTTTGCTGATGTTCCCTGCTCAGTCTGACGTCTTCGCCTTTGCCCATGCAGTCTCTTAACTTAGGGTGCTATTCTCCCTTCACTAGCTCAAACTCTCGCCATCTTTCACAAGCCCTCCGGTGTCTTCTGCTCCCGCATCTCTTTTGCTTACACGAGCTCCCTATGACAGGAAGCAGCACACAGCCTTCTCTGTGGGTGACCAAGCTTCCTCCACCACCACCGCCTCTGTCCTAGCCCTCCTTCCTAGGAAAGCTTGTTCATTCAGCGGCCCCCCCTTCATCCCTGCCCACACAGTGTACCCGTCAAGCTCCTCCCCGGCCACTGGCCATGGGCTCGGGGCTCAGAGTCAGGGGTCCACCACGGGTGCCAAGGGCCAGGCTCGCTGAGGCTGCAGACTGTGTGGAAGGTGAGGCAGGGGCTATAAACCCAAATCCCATTCACCTCACCCCACCTTGCTTGGAAAGGGTGCAGCCTGGTCACTTGGCTATGGTGAAATTCCAGGATTTTCAAAGCCGAGCTCTTTTCCCAAATGAAATCTAAGTAGAATCACCATGTTGCAAAACAGATAAAAGTCAGATTTTGTTAGTACGAATGCACTTGATACGCTCACACGGATGCCATATTCTGATTGTAATAACAGAGAACAATTACAATAAGATTAGATGAGAACAAGGCTGTTTGGTTGAACATAAGATAAAACTAAGGGATATTCAGTGATGGTTTCTGTCCTCAGCCTCCAACCTGTTTCCACATTTTGTTTCTGCTGTACGTTATTACTTATTCATGCAGATAAGTAATTGCGAGTTAAAAGAAGGTTTGTTTATTATCTCTCCTTGCAACGCTCTTCAGTTAAATACAGACCCACTCACAGCAAGCTTTCTGGTGATTTCGCATGGGCTCAAAGTTGTGTAACATAATTGCCAGCCTATATTTGTTTGGAAATAATGTCTTATCATAAAGAATGGTATTGTAAATGAACCTGAGTCAAACATTTGTGGAATCTGCAGGGCATCCAGAGTGCCCCAGGGGTCTGCAGACGTGGTTTGTAAGCCACGGACTTTGCAGCCACGTCTCACTTAGCGATCCCTCCTCTTGGGGCCAGGGCCCTGCCCCCCAAATCTAGTTCATTCCTTGCTTCCCTCAAAGTTGGGAAGGACCCTAGGGCTATGTAGTCCAAAACCCACCTTGTGCAGGAATTCCTCCATAGCCCTTCAACAGCTAGTCCTCCAGCCTCTGCTTGAATGCCCGAAGTGTTGGAGAACTCACATTATGAGGCTGCCTGGTCCAGTCCGGTCCATCATGGAGCAGCTCTAATTGGTAAACATCTCTCTGAGCCTGTTTCCTTGTCTGTAGAACGGGCATAATATTTATCAAGCCTGACTGCTATGAAAACCAAATAAGATGATACTGAGTTGGCACGTACTCTTTCCTGTGTCTTTCTCTACTTTCAAAGCAGCTTCATTTTAGAGATGCAGACAGCCTCAGGCCCACAGGACAGGTACATGTTATGGACTATGCCGTGTAGGGTGGGCAGGGGTGGGGATGGGGAGTGAGAGCTCCTCTGGGACGTCCCTAAGGGAGGCGTGCCTGGGGAGGGGGTCCACGGGAGTGAAGGGGGTCCGAGCTCCCAAGGAGGTTCACCAAGTCCATGCGCCCCACCCTCTCCCACCCGGGGCTCCACCCCCCATGCTGGCCTCAGAGCCTCATCGGTCTTCCCTCCTGTCACCAGAGCTGGAGCCTTGTCAAGGAGGCTAGGGGATTAAAGCCCAGGGCCAGCCACGCCCCTGCCAAAGAGCTGGCCCTCCATTACCCACCTGCCCAGCTGTCTGTGGCCATCTATCAGCCCTGGCCCGAGTGACCTCTGATCGATGGGCAACATATTATGTACTGGATATTGTCCTGAGCCAGCTGGGAAGAGGGGAAAGGGGCCACGTTCCTGAGGCAGACAGGCCCAGCCACCAGCAAGCCCTGGGGTGGGAGGGAAAGGAGAGGATGGGGCTGGCAGCGCTCTGCAAAGGGTCAGGGGTCCTGGGCCCGGCCCCCATGGGCACGGCAGCTGACACTGGCAGAGGTCTCTGGGCCTCAGCATCCTCTGTAAGAGAATCAGGTGGAGCCAGCAGGGCTTGAGAACTTAGCTCCCGCAGGGCAGCCAGTCCTGAGGATGAATGAAGGGGTGGCAAAGGCAAGACCACCTTCCCTCAGATTACCTCACTAGTGGTGATCAGGAATTTCCAGACTAGTTGGCTTAAAATCCTACTTCTGGGAGAGGCTGAAACTGCAATCAGGTTAGTTATTAAGTCTTGACGGATCTTAGTGTAAGTGACTCCACTTGGGGCCTGTTGTTTCTTTTTAACGTTTGCAACCAAAATATCTGAACTAGGACTTGAGCAGGAAAGGCATCCTGGCAGTGGGCGCAACACGGGTAAAGATACAAAGGCAAGGAAGTTATAGGAAGTGTCCCCAGAATGGGGATGGTGAGTGGTCCACCCAGGCAAGAGCAGAGAAGGGTCTGTGGGGCGCGTGTGCGTACATGTGTGCACAGGTGTGTGCTCACATGTGAGCCTGTGTCCCTAGGGGGTTTGAAGATGTGGAGGGTCAGAATCTGGAGTGGGATAAGAGGCCAGAAGGGTGGACCGTGCCAGACCAGGTGGAACAGCAACATCAGGAAGCACCATGAACAGGTGTCTAGGGTGTCCTAGACAGATCTGGCCCGGTGTGGAGTGGAGAGAGGCTAGAGGCAGCGAGGTGGCATGGGGATCTGGGCTGGAGCAGTGGGAGAGTTGGAACCAGAGCTGACTGCCCTAGGAGGACATCGCCAGGGCAGAAGCATGGCATTGGATGCGGGGGACAGAGAGAAAGTGGGCTGATGTTTCCAATCTGGATGGCCAAGGAACTGAAGGGTTATTGAACTATGAAGAGAAGCTTGTCTTGGTTGGTGGGGTTTGGGGCCTGTGGTTTAAAGGTGAAACTGGACCAGGCAGTTGGAATTACTGATCAGGAGAGAAGCTGGTAGTTCAAACCAACTTAGGAGGCATTGGCTTGGAGGGGCCCACAGGAGAAGACAGGTTCTCCAAGAGAAGATGTCTGTACCCATCAGAGCTAGTTGGCCAACCACTATCCATTCTGTGTCCAGGTACAATTCTAACACCCATCCCAGTATGTGGGATTTTTCTCCATAAACTCAGTACATGCTAATAAAAGTAATATATTTTTGCAAAAGATAAGACAAAACAGAAGAGAGAAGAGTAGCCATGTTTTACATTTTTGCAGATCTCTTTAAATGTCTGGCTTAATAGATGGCAGCTGGGTCCTCGTATCTGCTTCTACGTTCAGTCTCCTGCATATGTTGTTTTGGTTGATGTAGATAAAGAAAATCTGGCCTCCCCCAGATATGGAGTGGAAAAGGAGGAGAATTCTGGTAGCCTTTTCCGTTGTTGTGGGCATTCTTCTCTGATACTACACCAAACCTTGACATGGAATCTGAAAATTTTCAGTTGCTTAATTCTGTTACATTCAAATCCACTGGTCTATCTTGCACTTTGAATGAATCTTTTACCCATGGATGATTTTGTGACATCACGCATTGGTCATTTAGAGACAAAAGTCTTGAAGTATTGGGAGGCTCATAGTAGTAGATAAAAGTTGTCCAAAATCCAAATTTCTGTTTGAAATCTCAAACTTTACCACTGGCAACAAATACTGTCAGTTGTTTCCCTTGAAGTGACAAGTTCCCTTCATTCATTTTCAAGAACACGTATGTCAAATGCCCGAGACTGAAAATCTATAGTTTGTCTACAGTTGTTTTTTTTTTTTAAGTAAAATTGGTGCCCCATGGGGAAAAAAATGGCTGTTTCAGCTTACAATTCAGTCACGTACGTGCTATTCTTTGAGACAATTACTGAACAATAATGCCCCCCTTATCTATGGTTTCACTTTTCTCAGTTTGTTACCCACAGTCAACTGCAGTCCAAAAACTATTAAATGGAAAATTCCAGAAATAAACAATTCGTAAGTTTTAACTTGCTCACCATTTTGAGTAGTGTGATGAAACCTCTCGTCATCACACTCCCTCCAGCCGGGTCCTAAATCATCCCTTTGTCCAGCCTTTCCCACCTGTTCGTCACTCAGTAACCGTCTCAGTTATCAGATCGACCGTCAAGTTATCCTTATCGCAGTCTACAGTCCTTGCATTCAAGTGACCTTTATTTTACTTAATAATGGCCCCAAAACACAGGAGCAGTGACGCTGGCAATTCAGATACACCAAAGAGAAGCCGTAAAGTGCTTCCTTAAAGTGAAAAGGTGAAAGTTCTCAACTGGATCAGAAAAGAAAAAAATCGTATGCTAAGGTTGCTAAGATCTACAGTAAGAACAAATCTTCTTTTTGTTTTAAGTTATTTATTTATTTATTTAGGCTGCTTTGGGTCTTCGTTGCTGCGTGCGGGCTTTCTCTAGTTGCAGCGAGCAGGGGCTACTCCTCGTTACGGTGCGTGGGCTTCTCACTGCGATGGCTTCTCTTGTTGCAGAGCATGGGCTCTGGACGTGTGGGCTTCGGTAGTTGTGGCGCTGGGGTTTAGTTGCTCTGGGGCATGTGGGATCTTCCCGGACCAGGAATTAAACCCGTGTCCCCTGCATTGGCAGGCAGATCCTTAACAACTGTGCCACCAGGGAAGTTCCAGAATGAATCTTCTATTGGTGAAATTGTGATGAAGGAAAAAGAACCTCGTGCTAGTTTTGCTGTCACACCGCAAACTGCAAACGTTATGGCCACAGTGTGTGCTGAGATGGAAAAGACATTACTTTTATATCATAAGATATTTTGAGAGAGACAGAGACCACATTCACGTAACTCTTATTACAGTATATTGTTCTAATTGCTCTATTTTATTATTGTTAATCTGTTACTGTGCCTAATTTATAAATTAAACTTTATCATAGGTATGTATGCACAGGAAAAAACATACTATACACAGGGTTCCGCACTATCCGTGGTTTCAGGCACCCACTGGGAGTCTTGGGACGTATCCCCCACATAGAAGGGGGGGCTACTGTACTTTAGGATGCGGCAGAAATGCTTTCTATGTGCTTCCCATTCTATCACACAGAATATTAAAAAGATGTGTACTCAGGGGCAAAGATTTAATGGCTCATCAAGGACATTCTTAATGAAACTGGCTTTTTCCTTTCCTGCCATGCTTGCTGGTAAAGGATGCCATGACTCCAGGTGCGGTCTGATGCCACCACCTAGATCTGTGCTAAGGCAACAACATTTTTAAGCACTATAGATTTGCACCATCAGTTCCAAATATCAACATGGTGAAAACGGCGAATAACATGTCTTCGTATCACTACGAAAATAGTTTTGACCTCTCAGCCCCCTAAAAGGGTCTTGGGACCACACCTTGAGGACTGAGCCCCGGAAAGTAGAAGCTATGTCACTTTGTCCCTGGGTCCTCGGCACAGCGATGGTGCAGAGTAACTGTCAGCGGTGCTGAGCACTCGCTGGGAACCTGATTCATCACCCTCACAACAGCTTTTGAGGCGGGTACTTTTAGTATCATGCCCATTTCACAGGTGAGGGGACCGAGGCACAGAGCGACCTCTCTGTTCAAAAGAGAATCGTGCCGACCTCCAAAACGAGGCTGGGAAATGATTACGCTCTGCGTTTCTAGTCAGCTCTTCAAATTCTACAAAACTCCATCAGTACCTGGGAACCTCCCAGGCACACCTCGACAGCTAGCGAACCTTCTTGAATCTTCTCATCCCCACACTGCAGTCAGAGAAACAGAGACGCTGAGAGGTCTGGGACTACAGCCCACGTTTGCCAGGGTCCCGGACACCAAAGCTAGCAAAGCGGGGCTCCGGCAGCAGTGCCCAGCCTGGCCCCAGGTGCCCAGTGGCTAAGCAGCCCCAGCCCCTCACCCAGAAATGCATCCCCTCCACAGTCCTCCTCCCCATCCTGGGACCCGGGCCCCGTGGACAGGTCCAGCTCTGGTGGGCTCAGAGGAGTGACCTCCCCTCTCTGGACCACAGTCTCCTCATCTAGACAGTGGGCTGGTGGATGGTGGCCCGGCCTCACTGATTCCACATTTCCCTCTGGCTCCCCACACCCGCTGTGCATGCCGATCGCCTCCGGGAGCCCGCTGACAGAATCAGTTAACACACAGACGCCTCTCCTCTGTTTGCTGAGGCCCCTCGAGGCCCCGTGCTCATTTTCTCCCCCTCCCAGAATCGCAGAAAAGTAAATAACCACCCTGAGATTCTCCACTGGGTAAACAGCCTAGAGTTTGCTCTCCAAATTGCCACCCGCCCCACCCCGGAGGCCGCACCAAGGGCTGACAGGTTTATCTGTAATTCATGGCCCTGGATTCCCCGTCACCACTGCTCCCCCCTCCCCCACCTCGTGTGCTGTCAGGGTGCAGGGGCGGGAGGAATCCAGGCTGGTGGGGAAGGCTTTCCTGAGGGGGTGGGTTTGCCAGCCAGGGCCAGGGGACCCCATGCTAAACCCCCATGGTGTGGTCCCCTGCATCTTGGCCTGTTCTGTGGCGGCGTGCTACCCAGAGTCACCTCCCCAAGGCTGCCCAGGGCCCTCTGGCCTGAGCTGAAACTCTCCTCTCTCTGCCCCAATTTCTTGCCATCCCAGCTTCTTCAGATCTCTGTCCCGTCCTTCCCCTCAAGACCACACCCTCCCCATGGGGTCCTCCTCCCCATCCCACCCTAAGGAGCCCCTATGACACCCGCTTTCCCCACCCTTGGGTCCCTCCAAGGTGTGTCTATCTATCAAGATGCAGCACCGACTGAGGTTATGGGGATCCAGGCCCTGAGGAAGCCCTGCTCTGAAGAGCCCGGCAGACAGACGGGAGGATCACACCGTGACGGAGGAAGGGCTCTATCACGTCGCTGCGTCCCAGGCATCCTCCTTCCCGCTTTTTCAGGTGAGGAAACCGAGGCTGGCAAGGCAAAGGGCTTGCCTGTGGTGGCACAGCTGGCAAGCAGCTGAGCTGGTCTGGACTCCAGGCCTGTTTCCTGACCTTGGGAAGAACACAGCCGCAGAGCAGCCAAACACTTTGGACCTGGATTTCAACCCTCGGGAGTGTCTGTTAACAGCTTTGAGCCTCAGTTGCTTCATCTGTAAAATAGGAGCAAACCATCCCTGCCTCAGAGAGGCGTCTGCCACCTTGCAGGTACTTTACAAAGCAGTAGCTCTAATAACAATAATGATAATATCCCACTGACACTGGTAATAATAATGTTATTATTATTATGATTGCTAAAATTATTGTTGCCAGTCTGATGACAGTCCCCAATTCCAAGAGTGATTTTTTTTTTTTTTTTTTGGCTGTGTTGGGTCTTCGTTTCTGTGCACAGGCTTTCTCTAGTTGCGGCGAGCAGGGGCTACTCTTCGTTGTGGTGCGCGGGCTTCTCATTGTGGTGGCTCCTCTTGTTGCAGAGCACGGGCTCTAGGCACACGGGCTTCAGTTGTTGTGGCACATGGGCTTCAGTAGTTGTGGCTCATGGGCTCTAGAGCGCAGGCTCAGTAGTTGTGGTGCATGGGCCTAGTTGCTCCGCGGCATGTGTGATCTTCCCAGTCCAGGGCACGAACCCGTGTCCCCTGCATCGGCAGGCGGACTCCCAACCACTGCGCCACCAGGGAAGCCCCTCCAAGAGCGATTTTTAAGGGGTAGTTTTGCCAGACAAACAGCCTCTCTGATGGCTCCAGAACGAGAGCCATTAGCCAAGGCTCAGACTCCCCCAACTTAGTTGGGGGAGTGAGGAGGGAGTGGAATCATCACAGCTGGGATCAGAGGGTAAGTCTGAGAGGGCAGAGGACACGGAATCCGACAGCTGCAAGTGAGGCTGGCCTAAGAATATTAAGATTTGGCGAGTGAACATCACCAAACTTTAACAAGAGGACGAGAGTCCAGTCGATAACCTGCTGAGGGACTGGATAAGGAAATCTCAACTCCAAATCCCCAAGGCCCCAGAAAGAGGGCCCTGGAAGCCCAAGAGGGTTGTCTGGGGACAGAGATGGCAGCCTGGAGCCAGCCCACAGGCATAAGCTAGGAGCTGGTCCAGACTGAGATGTCCGTGTTAGGAGCCACCCACATTCGCAAGATTCTGCCTCAGGCGGGAAAGTCCGCTGCCCAGGGTCCAGGCAGGTGTCAGAGGGTTTCCCACGGCGTGGACCAGAGGGGGACCTACGTGTCCTGGAAGGTAACAATGCCCTGTGGCCACCTCAGGTGTGAGGCCCAGTGTTCAGAAACTGTGGCCACTGCATGATGTGAAATATGGGTGAGTGGGAGCTGGTCACAAATCCATGGTATTGGCTGGCTCGGGTCTTCACATGCAGAGAAATACATTTCTATCTTGTTTAAGCCCCTCTTCATTTGGGCCTCTGCCACACGACACGCATTCTCAGTAGTAAATAACAGAACCAACTGCCCCTTTATCACTCCTCTGCCTGGGTGGGAGGGACCAGCCACAGTCTCTACAGCAGAATCTCTTTTTATTATTTTCTGTTCAATCTGGTATTATGATTTACTTTTTAAAATAGGTAATAAATGCACATAGTACAACATTTAAAAGACACAAAATTTGCCATTAAGACTAGGTTTGGGGACTTCCATGGCAGTCCAGTGGTTAAGACTCCACGCTCCCAATGCAGGGGGCCTGGGTTCGATCCCTGGTCAGGGAACAGAGATCTCGTACACTGCAAGGCACCGCCAAAAAAATAAGACTAGGTTTGACTGTAACAGAGACCGTCATTTGACAGTGGCTGAGACAAGGTAGATGTTTATTTCTCTCTCACATGAAAGTCTGGAGTAAGCAAGTGATCCAGGACGGTCCTGCACCCCGGAGAGTTCAGGGACCCAGGCTCCTTCTGGCTCGTTGCTCCACCACCGTGGGCGTGTCCCCTCCTCCATGGTCCACTATGGTGGCCATGATAGCTGTGTCCCAGGCAACAGCAAGGAGGCAGAGAAGACAAGGAAAGGGGCCAAGGACACACCAGCTGTCTTTAAGGAAGGTTTTTAGAACCTGCCTCACGATGCTTCTATTTACACTCCACAGACCAGAACTTAATCACAGAACCATGAAGCTACAAGGAAGACTGGGAAACGTGGTCTTCCCCTCCACAGCCATGTGCTCCCGGGGAGAACAGAGATGGTTGCACATCAGTCATACAGAAGATGTACAGTGAAGAGTCTCTGGTGGAGATTCTCTTGACAGGCATGAGGGAACTTTCTGCAGTGATGTAATGTTCTCTTTCTCGATAAAGGTTGGATTACACAGGTGCATACATTTTTCAAAGCTCAAGGAATGATCTACTTAAGATTTGTGCATTTCACTTTATGTAAGTATTATCTCTAAACATGGCTAACAAACACGAAAAAAGAACTGTAAACAAATACTGAGCTCTAGTTAATGGTGCACAAGCAGAAGTGTAGGGGGTGCAGTATACTGATGTCTGCAACTTACTCTGAAATGCATCAAAAATAAGATGGGTGGGTGAACTGAGAGATGTGGGATAAAGTCAACCTAGTGAGATGTCAACTGCAGAATTCAGGTGGTGGATAGATGGGTGTTCTCTGTCCAACTCTTTCAACCTTTCCGTATGCTTGAAAATTGTTATAATAAAATGTTTGTTAAAAGGTCACCTTGGCCTCCATCCCATCCTCTAGCCACCCAAATCCTCCTAGCAGCTTCTGTGTATCCCACTGACAGTGGTCCAGACAAGTGCAAACGTAACGCATACACAACAGTCTTCGTCTTATCCCAAGACCAGTCTGCTCCCTGTACTGCTTTGCTCCTCGATTGAGAGAAACCCCTTGATCAAAACCCCCCTGGGAGCCACTGCCCCCTGGAGCTGACCCAGGCAATCAAAGGAGGTCCCCTCTAGGGAGCTCCCCTCATCACCTCAACATCCCCATAGCTTCCCTGCTGCCCATCAGCCCCTGACCCACACCCCACCTTCTCAGCGAGTCCCATCAGATCTAATGCTCTCCCTCCGCAAACTGCCACCATCTTCTTAGAATCTTCCTCCACCTCAGGGCCTTATGGAGCCTGGCTGGTTCCTTCCCCGTAACTGCTAAGCCCCTCTCCTGCACCACCCCCCAGCTCCTGCATACTTGAGGATAGATGGGGCCAGGAAGTATCCTCCTGGGCTCTCCTTGGTCCTCTTGGTCCAGATCTTTCTTTAGGTTCTTAACCCATGGGCTTCCTTGCCACCCTTTCTAGTCGGCCCTCCTGGTGACTCCAATGTCCTCCTGGTGGCCCTTTCCAGAGGTGAGGCTCTGACTGGGGCTGCAGGAGGTAGCGTCTTGGTGAGGTATTGAAATGGGAGCAGGGTTCTGGCAGGTGGAGAACGGAACAGTTCCCGCAAGGCCGGGGGTGGGAGACAGCAGGCTCAGTCAGGAAACGGTGGTGTGCCTGGGATGGCCGCAGGGTCAGGAGGAAGCAGCAGAAGGACAGGAGGCCCCAGAGAGAGAGAGGACAGGGCCTTGACGCCGCGTGGGCAGGCAGGCGAGGGCGGTTTTGGGGGGAGGGCGTCCACCCCATCCGAGCCTGAAGAGGACAGAGCCTCCCCAGGCCCTCAGGGAGGTGTGGGATGTGAGGCTGGGAGGGAAAGCCATTTTTAATTTTGAAAGGCATTGCTAAATTCCCCTCCGTGGGGATTGTGGCAGCCTCTGCTCCCTCCCCAGCGAGGTTTGAGAAGCCTGCTTTGTTCCAGAGTTTCTGAACATGGTGCTCAGGCACAGTACCTGGGAACCGACCAGGTATTGGTTTTCCCCCAGCGGGTTTGCAGAGAAGCCTCGTTCAATCCTCTCAATCCTCGGGTCGCCAGGGGCACTGCTCCAAAGCCCCAGTCCCTCTACCTCTCCCTCCCTTCCATCCTCCTCCTGCAGCTTCCCTGCCCATCACCAGGCTCAAAGCTGCAACCTCCGAGCTTCAGCCCAGGCATCACCTCCTCCAGGAAGCCCTACCTGAACCGCCACCAAGGGGTGAGAAGCCCCTTCTCCGTGCACCCACTCTGCGTGGGCTTTGCCCCACCCTAGCCTATCTCTGTGTGTCGCAACTCCTGGCTTAAGGTGGGGCCCCCATTAGCTGTGTCCTCTGTGTGTGGGGGGTGGGGCAGGGGTTGGGAAAGTGGCCTTCCTGCTGCTTGTTGCCTGTCTCTCCTATTAGGCCCTAAGTTCACTGGTAACTATTCAGCCGTCAACATGGATTTGCCCCTGCTCGTGAAAGGGTCTGTCTCTGCGCTTCCTTTAAAAGAGGACACAGCTGTCAGAAGCCCTGGTGTAAAGACTCAAGTGGGACAAGTGGTTGGATTCAGTTTCTAGCTGTCAGATTTGGGAGGGTAGGGCAATCAGGGGCAATTCCAAGAACTCACAACCTACAGATGTGACTGATCTAGAAAGAACAATGGCATGTCACGGCCCCATTACCCTCTCTCAGCATTTTCTTATCATGAGGAGAGATGAAAGACATGAAACACCAAGAAAGATGAGATAGAGGAAAGACCCAGGGAAATCAGAGCTCAGCACCGAGGTACTGGGCTTGTTTGTTACCACAGCATAACTCAACCTATCTTGACAACTGCAGACACGCCCCGGTCAGATAGGAGAACAGCTACTGTCTCACCTTTGTGTAGTCCAGGAGATGCGGGCACAGAGACACAGGGCAGCACATCCAGCCTCTCAGCACTCACCAATCAATCATTCAACACGTATTCATTAAACACATACTATGTCAGACATGTTCCAGGCACTGAGGATACGGTAATGAAGAAGGGTTGAAAGTGCCTACCCTCATGGGGCTTATAGTCTAGTGGGAAAGAGACAGGCAATAAGTAAATAAGCAACAGATGCATATAATGTTTTCACAGCACTTATGAAGAAAAAGCAAAGCCAGAGGATAGAGGCCTGGGGAGTGTGTGCTATTTTAAATGGGGTGGTCGGGGGCTCCTCTCTGAGGAGATGACATTTAAGCAGAGACTAGAAAGAGGTGAAAGGTGAATGATGTGGGTATCTGGGGAAAGAGTGGTCCAGCCAGAAGTGACAGCAAGTGCAAAGGTCCTGAGGTAGGAGTCTGCTTGGCACCTGGTGTGCATCCTGAATCCTGAGTGTGTCCTCGGTCTCCCTCGCTCTCTCGAGCAGCTAGGGAGAAGGACAATGTTGGACGAGGTTCAAAGGGAGTGAATCAGGCAGGCTGCCCTGGGACTTCCTCCCTTTGAGTCCCCCCAACCCACAGCCCTGGACCCCCTCTGCCAGCCCTGCCTGCCATCCCTAATTAATAGGTATCCACATAAGCTGTTTTGTGCCAGGAATCCAGAGCATTGCCTTCTTTGCCTGCCAAGTCCCCTGATTTTTTACTCAACGCCAAACGCCATAATGCCTAACTGCCTCTTATGGGACTCCCCAGCCTGGATCTTGTGGGCCAGGAACCAGACTGCAGCAAGTCCTGTTCCTGAAGAGGGCCTGGAGCTTGGAGCTAAAGGCCCAGTAGAGGGTTACAGGAGGGGAAGCCCCCAAGTGCTCCACTCTGAGGCCAGCTGGCCAAGGGCGATGTTTCCAAGGAGGCCACCAGGGCTAGAGTTGAACCACAAGGCTGTGGAGCCAGGTGGCCTGGGCTTGAATCCCAGCTCTGTCCCCCGCTAGCTGCCCACCATGGGCAGGTTGATTACCCTGTGGGTGCCTCTCACCTAAAAGATGGGGGTGATAATAACAGGGTGAGTGTGAGGTCTAAATGAGATCATATCCGTAAGGTTCTTAGCCCATGACAAGTGCTATAAAAGTGTTTTTTAAGTAAAAAGGAAAGTGCTTAGTGAAGTGTATTTTAAAATCACTCTCTTCCATGTAATTGTATTGAAAATGTTAGGTAGGAAAAGGGTTCACCCCCTTTAAGAATAATCTGGAAGAAACTGCTTCTGTCAGCACAAAGTCAGTGACTAGGAAACAAAGCAAGAGTTGCCAACGGTTTAATTAGTTCCTTTTAGCACTTAAGGCCAAACCCAGAGGCCTGTAGAGGTGGGAGCAGTGACCAGCCTGGGAGGGGTCAGCACACCCTGGTTTAGGGGCACCAGCTGGCAGGGACCCCCCACCCCAGCCTCGGTGAACACGCTGAGTTGAATGGGCAGAGCCGGGGGGCTCAGCCTGTAGGCATCTGACCCTCAACAGCCAAGGAGGCCCAAGGCGAGGGGGACTGTGGGTGCCAGGGCCTGGACGGATGGATGGAACACAACGCAAGTGTATTGAGAGAATGAAAAGTCCAGTAGTAACAAGAGGAACAGAAAGTCAGCAAGCCACTTGCACCAGGCCTCCACTGTCGATTCAAACTTTCTGCCCAGATATCATCTTTCTTTCTCCAGCTCTTTGATGACTAAGGCACACTCTCAGTTTGTCCTTAAAAGGGGGAAAAAAGCACGACTGGAGGGTGCTAGTCACGAGCCTGGTGCTTTCCAGTTCTACATCCACGTTGGTGGCATCGGTCTTCCCTTGAGGGCGGAAACAAACACCAATATGATTTATCAAAAAGCACAGATAAGAAAACTGAGGTTAAGAGTTCTGCGAAATTGCTGATCTCAGAGACCTCCCACAGAGTAGACTTTCCACAAGAGGGTTGTTCAGTGGTCAGGACTGAGGCTGGGGTCCCTGGTGTCCCCTTCCCTCTTAGATCTCTCCACCTGCCCCTCTCCCTCTCCCAGGACCTCGTCCCTGGTGTCTCCCTGAAGAGCTGCAAACGGACAACAAACTCCCTTCAAGCAACAGTAGTCACAGGGATGCAAGTTAATTTCCACCAAGTGCCAGAATGCGGTGGGGTTTGAAAGAGAGAGCAGGATGCCGGGAGAAGTTAAGGAAGACGTTCATAAATAGAGAGCTACACCATGTTCCTGGACTGGATGACTCAATATCGATGGTGTCAATTCTCCCCAGAATGATCCGTAGATTCAGCAAAATTCCAGTCAAAGTTCCAGCAAGATTCTGGTGGAAATTGACAAGCCTATTCTAAAACATACATGAAAATGCAAAATACCTAAAATAGGCAAGAGGATCATGAAGAACAAAGATGAATGACTTAAACTACCTGATTTTAAAACTTTCTATAAAACTACAGCCATTAAGACACTGTGATATTGGTGTAAGGGTAAATAAATAGACCAGTATAAGAGAAAAGAGAGAACCCAAAAATAGACCCACCCATGTACCGTCAATTGATTTACGACAAAGACACCACTGCAATTCAGTGGAGAAAGGATTTTCTTTGTCCCTCCAACCAGCCTGGTCCCATCATGGGTACCAGAGGGAGGGAGGGGGCTGAGAAAGGAGATGATGGGGGAAGGGGACTCACCCAGCTTTTGGTGAGAGGGGCTGGTCCCGTGTGTGTGTGTGTGTGTGTGTGTGTGTGTGTGTGTGTGTGTGTGTGTGTGTGTGTGTACAGCTTCCTGAGGCATCAAAAGCAGTTTTTTTTTTTCCCCAGAGGGACACTGGGCTGTTGCATTGCTGGGCTGAGCCACACAGAATCAAAGGTGCTTGCTAATGAGGAGCCGCTGCCAGTGGGGGTGTGACCTGGGCAGCCCAGGTCCCTCCAGCTGCAGAATCTGCTTCATCCAAAACCCAGGCCAGGCCAATCATTCCCCCCCCCCCCCAGCCCCACCTGTCCACTAAGGATCTCTCTCTGGAGACCAGAGCAAAGGCAAGGGGCTTCAGAGGCAGCCAGAGGGCTTGAGGGCAAAACTAAGGGAGCACAGGGGCGAGAGGATGACAGTCAGAGAGGCCAGAGACCAGAGAGGGCTGGTGAAATAGTGACGAGAGGTGACCTCTCTGCCCACACAGGTGTCCTATTTCACAAAGATTGGAACACAGATGGAAAGCACTAGAGATTTTTGCCCTCCGTGTGCTTCTGGCCAAGGACATCTGGAGAGAGAAGTTGCAGGAGGCCCACGAGCTCCTGGGCTGGGGCTGCTCTGAGAGAACAGAAGGAAAAGGAGAGACAGACCTGCACACAGGGACTTCCCCCTCCATAAAAACTGCGGCATGAGCTTTGAGTAATAAGAGCTTACACTTCTTGGAGACTCACTGTGTACCACCCCTGTTCTAAGTACTGTATACTTGAATCATTTAATCCCCATGACAGCGCTATGAGGTCAGTACAATTACTATCTCCACTTTGCAGATGAGATAACTGAGGCACAGAGATGTTAACTAACATGCCCAAGACCACACAGTAGTTAAGTGGCAGAGACAGGTTTCTGACCCAAGTAGCTAAGCTGACCACGACTGCGGGGATGGGGAGTGGAGGAAGGCGCTGGAAGGATGTTGGGGAGCAGAGGGGGCCCCGGCAGATCCGGGGAGTCGAGTAGGGCGCGGCGGGCTTCCGCGGTCTCCATGGCAACGCGAGGGGTTGCGGGGAAGAGGGGAGACGCAGGGGGAGGAGAGAGGCCTGTGCGCATTGATCTCGCTCCAGACAGATTCAATCCCGAGTGAAAATGGATTTTTTAATGCGTCTATAAGCTGCTTTGAAAACACAAATTGAGTTCAGGAGAGACGAAGGCCGCCATCAGAAAACAATTTGGCGTCTAAGACCCTGGGGGGCAGGGGGCACCCTAGAACGAGGTGCCCATCCCCCAAGCCTGAGCTTAGCCTTGGTGAGGGGGGAGGGAGGAGGTACCCTGGAGCCTTTCCCCCTCCCCAGTCCCCAGGGCAAGGGGATCTAGCCGTGGGGCAGCTCTTTCACAGAAAAGAGCACATTACTGCCCCAGAGGGAAGCCAGTTCTCCTGAAGGGTACAATACTGGAAGTCTTCCTGGACGAGGCCGAATTCTTAGGGGCCTTTGAAAACTCACATTCAGCAAATACTGGGTTCAGGCAAAAATAATGCTCAGTAAGCTTTGGCCCAGCGCTTTACAATTTATAAAAGGCTCCCTCGCTAGCTCTCACTTGAGTCCTCCCGAGGGCTACAGAGAGCGGGTGTGTGAGTTCGTTTTACAGTTAAGGAACTCAGTGCGGAGGAGGTGTGTTGCCAAGATCACTCAGGCAGGGCCCAGGCTAGAATTCCCAATCTCTGTTTTGTGAGACCCACGTCTCTGGGAGGGAAAGGAGCTGCAGGAGCCGGCCTGGGCCAGAGGGCTTGGTAAGCAGGGAGTCAGATTGGCCTGGCTGAGGGCAGGGAGCAGGGCTGGCCTCTCCACCAGCTTTCAAGAGAGGCTGAGGGGGGCTGGAGGAGGCAGGAAGTAGAAGGGAGGGATGGAGGGGTTCGGGTCAGATACACAATTAACTTCTCTTCATTGTCATTCGCTGTGTGTGGAGCCTTCTTTGCATATGCAGATGAATTCATCCTTCCGCAATTATGCAGTAATCAGGAGGAAATTACCTTCTTGCTGTTTACTTTCAGCGTCCTTAATTAATCTGGTTATTAGATGATTAATGAAGCTTATTTGATGAGAAATTCATGCAAAACTGGAGAAAGGGATGTGTGTGTATGAGGTGTGTGTGTGTGTGAAGGGGGTGGGAGATGATGCACTTATCCAGAAATAGAGGCAGTCCCTGGGCTTCCCCTCAGCCTTCTCAGCCTCTTTCCTGCCCTCCACAGTTTCCAGCACACACCCAGACGCACCTCTCCTTTCCCCCAACCCACTGTTCCCAGCTTCCTCTTGCAGCCCATCACCTCCTCCAGGAAGCCTTTGGGGATTGGAAAAGTGGCCCCTAGTGTCCTCCAGAGTCCCTTGAAGGCAGTGGCCACAAACAGGGCTGGAGGTCGAGAGTTAGTTCCCTGGCCGTCTCTGTTGACCCCAGGGCCCACTCCAGGCACCCTAATTCTCACACTGCCTCATGTTCACTGCCCACTCTCCAGCTGTGTCCAGGCAGTGTTCCAAAAGTGGCCCTCTACCCTCTACAGGCAAAAGTAACCTCCCACAGCTTGTGGACCAGGCCTCTGTCCAGAGGTTATCGAGTGTGCCCACCCTGCACACTCACACACACTGACTGGGCTGTGAAACCACCAGACTCAGCTTGAGAGAACACTAAGATCATATTTCTTTTAATAATTTACCAGTAATAGTCTGAGGCCCAAGCTGCTCAGGCTGGCAGTAGTCAGGATTTCTCCTGAGGTACACTTCCCTAGACAATTTCTGGGCCTCCCAAGGACAAGTGTTCATGTCTCCAGTTTTGTCCTGGAGTCATTTGTAATCTGACTTTTTTCTATCCAGCTGCTCTTAGGATCTCTTTGGATTTCTGCAGTTTCACTACAGTGTTTCTAGGTCTGGGTTTCTCTTTATTTACTCTGCTTCAATTCTTCATGCTTCCTTCCCAGGATTTGTCTTTTTTATCATTTTTTATCAAATTTTTATCAAAATTACTAATCAATATCATTAAGTGTTACCTCCCCAAATTCCCTCAATTATCTCCTATGGAATTCCTAGATGACATTTGTTAAATTCCTTATTCTATATCCCATGTCTTTTTTTCCTGTTGTTCGTATTTTTCTCTCTGTGCTGTGTTATGGCTAATGATTTCTTCAAATCTGTTTTCCAGTTAAGTAACTATCTCTTCAACTGTATTTAAGCTCGTGTTTAACCTGTGCATTGGGTTTTACATTTCAACATTATCATTTTCATTTCTGAGTCTATGTGTTCACTTTCATATTTGCCTGGTTTTCCTGGTAGCATCTTTATTTCTCTAAACACTTTATCAAGTTTTTGTTCGTTTGTTTTTATTTTTATAATATTCTGGATCTGATCATTCCAGTATCTTAAGTCTTGAAGGTCTATAATTTGGCCACTTATTGTTTTTACTGACTCACTCATGAGCAGTTGTTTCCTCCTGTGCTTCGTAATTTTGTATTGCAAACTCAAGCTTACACATGGGACTCCTGCACAGCAGGAGTTGAGGGTGTGTCCCTCCCAAGAGAATTTGCTTTTGCTTCAACCAGGTGCCCCAGGGGCTACCAATACACTTGGAGTTAATTTCACTACTTGAAGTTTCCTTGAACACAGGTAATGCATATTTTTACCCTAAACCCCTGTGTGGGCAGGCCTGTGGTTACAAACAAAAAGGCTTTTGTTTCTATCTAGAACACAAGCTGAAATAGACAAAAATTCTAACCATTTCTCTTTGCCACTGGAGACTTTTTTTCTCTATCCTTTCACAAAAGGTGTAGCTTTGAGAGTCCTGGTTTTGTTTTTTGTTTTTTTTGTGTGTGTGTAGAGGTCTCAATTTCAGCTCCCCACCATGAGTGCCCACAACCTGTCTCCTTCTTCTTTGTGGAGCCTTTAACAAGCCTCTAGGCCTTTGTTTCTGGGCCTGGACAATCATGTCCCCCAGAAGACATTGCTGGTTGTCACACTGGAGGAGGGAGTTGCTTT
This sequence comes from Delphinus delphis, assembly GCF_949987515.2. Taxonomy (NCBI): domain Eukaryota; kingdom Metazoa; phylum Chordata; class Mammalia; order Artiodactyla; family Delphinidae; genus Delphinus; species Delphinus delphis. The sequence goes on along the minus strand of NC_082692.2, from coordinate 40,257,223 downwards.
GGTATCTAGTGGGTAGAGGCCAAAGTTGCTGCCAAACAACCTACGATGCACAGGACAGCCCCCCTCAACCAAAAATAATCCGGCCCAAAATGCCAAGAGTGCTACTGTTGAGAAACTCTGATCTAGGTCACGGAAATATACGTGCAAAGGACCTGAGGTCTCCCTGCAGCTTCAGGGCTCCCTAACACTCAGGCTTCCAGCACCCTCTTTATGTTTGACATCCTAAAGATATTCCTTGCATTCATTCATTCTACAAACACAAACAGGCATTTTGAAAAATACTTGTCTATTTTATGGAGCACCTTTGGCTGTTCTGTGGTGGGAGATGGCTCAGGATGTCCACTTGTCACTCCTGCCTGCATCCACCTCTCTAATGTTTGCTGCTCAGGCTCACCTCTCACTGTCTGGTGACCATCTTGTCTATTTCACGCCCTCTGCCTGCATCAGTGCACAGCAGTGCACAGGAAGCCCTGAGAATGTTACTGAAGGTTTGGGAGACAATCAAAAGGGTCCTGAGAGAGTGTGATGTGCCCACCAGCAGCAGTTACTCTTCCACAACCTCCCTCCTCCCCTGAACTCCAGGTCTCTTCAACCCCCTCGCTCACAACCTCAGAGAGAATGTCCTTACCTCCCCCCAGCCCAAGGCCCCAGTAATTCCTGCAGCAAGAATATGCATCCCATCCCACAGAGTCTGTGTCAGGCTTGTCCACTCTGGAATCCAGAGCCTGGCCCGCAAGAGTTGCTCAGTATTGACTTGTAGAATGAATGAATGAGGTGCTGCTTCCGGGCCCAGCAAGGCCATTATAATAAGCAAACGTACATTTCCTGGCTTCTGGGTTATTCAACTTCAAAGTGACACCGTGTTGGGACAGCCACAGTGTACATTTAGGGAAAACATTTCTCTAATGCCTCAAGGGCACAGCCAGCCGGGCTGGAGGAGCTCCTGATTTCCATAACTAAACAGCGCACATAACCTCGAAAACTGCCGCATCTGTGCTCCAATTTGTGGTGACTTTACAGTTTCCTCCAAGAACAAATAGGGCGGACTCTTGCTTGTTTGTAACTACAGGGCCCAGCCTGGGATGAAGACAAAGCAAAGGGAGCCCATTCCAAAGACTTAATTCCCCACCTCCAAAAACTCAAACTGCCGCAACCCCCAACACTCTCCCTGGAAAGAGAAAACAAGGTCTTTGTGGTCAGAACAGTCCCTGGAATTCCAAGGTCATTCACTCCATTCATTCATTCATTCAATAAATATTTGTAGGGTATCTCCGTGTGCACCGGTTCAAGCATTTGAAGGTTAGTAGAAAATAAAGTCCCTGCCCACTCAGCGCTTTTGTTCTCCTGGGAGAGACACAATCAATATACTGTGGGATGCCAGGTGGGTGATAAGATCTATGGCTGGAGTAATGCGGGGGTGGGAATGCCATTGGAGGGGCATCAGAAAATGCGTCTCTGTGAAGACAGCTTCGTTCAGTGAAATTAAGTGTGCCAGAATTGGTGGAGGGGAGGGAAGTTCAGGAAGAGAAAGGGGAAGAAAGGAAGGAAAGGAGGCTGGGAAAACACTAGGGCCCCACCCCATTGAGCCTCATGGGCCTTGGCTAGAGATCTGAGGTTTATTTTCACCGTGGTGGGAAACCTGGAGGGTTTAAAGCAGGGGCATGAAAGAATCCGATTTACATTTTCACAAGGTCCCTCTGGCTGCTGCATAGGACCTGTGTGAGGAAGAAAGAGCTGAAGCAGGGGGCCTAAATAACCCAGGCTAAGTGAAAGACGAGGGGAGGGGGCAGGGCACAACCCTTTAAGAATGACGTAGCCACAGAGCTGCTGTGGATGTGACATAAACTGGTTAGGACTGACTAGGTCCAAGATGCTGGAAGATTCGACTTCCAGTAGACCTTGAGCCTCATTATACGCTCACTGTAGTACATTAGCTAAATGACACACCCACAGGTACCAGGACAGTTCCAAGGCCAACCATAAAAGGCCAAAAAGTGGGCAGTGGCCCAATTCCTGGAAATCCCTGCCCCTTCACCAAAATAGTTAGAATAATCCTCCCACTCAATAGCCTATGCAATTACCCAGCCCATAAAAACTAACCACCCCATATTTGGGGGCCCCTCACCTTCCGAGATGGTCCACACTCTGTCTGCGGAGTGTGTTTCTCCCAGAGCTGCTCTTGGCCTTTTGAGACAGACCACATGCTGTCTATGGAACGTGTATCTCTCTAAATACATCCACTTACCTTTCAGTTTGCCTCTCGCTGAATTTCTTCTGCACTGAGACCTAAAGAACCTGAGCTTCATTAAGTCCTGAGACCAGGTGCGCAATCTTAATGAAAAGACGGGGGGTTCCAGTCCCAGCCAGTGAGTTCAAGTCCCAATCTGAGTATTGGCTGAGTCCCATCTGAACTGTGCAATTTCATAAGGATAGTGGCGGTTTCACCAGATGGGAAGGAGCGGTTGGATTTGGAGTCTCCTCCTAAAGGCAAGCCACCAGGACTCGCTGACACACTGGATGAGGGGTGGGGATTAGGGGTCAAGGTTGATCCTATAGTTTCTGACTATGAGGCTGGTGGGGCCTTTTACTGAGAGGAGAGAAGAGGGAGGAGCAGGTTGAGGGGTAGTGGAAAGTCTGGATCTGCACATGCTAAGGCGGAGGGAGGTGCCTGGTGATGGGGTTCAGAACAGGCCACCCCAAAACATGGCACCTTGAATATTTTAAGCTGAGTGTGTTTAAAAACGGCAGAAGCAGGAAGGTCACCCTGACCTACCTCCCACCTGAAACAGGTCATAAAACCTTCATGTGACAGGTGCTCTCCCCCATGAAAGGAGCTTCCTCATCTCTGAAGACAAAGGGGTGACAAGAAGGAACCCAACAAAGAGGCCCTGCTGAGTTCCCCTAAGTTTATTACACTTACCTCTTACTCTCTAACCTGTCATATTTCTTTTTGTTTTTTTTAAAGCTGAGGCTAAAGTGATTTTTTTTAATTAATTAATTTCTATTTTTGGCTGCGTTGGGTCTTCATCGCTGGGCGTGGGCTTTCTTTAGTTGCGGCGAGCGGGGGGCTACTCTTTGTTTCGGTGCGCGGGCTTCTCTTGTTCCAGAGCACGGGCTCTAGGCGCGCCGGCTTCAGTAGTTGTGGCTCGCGGGCTCTCGAGTGCAGGCTCAGTAGTTGTGGCGGACGGGCTTAGTTGCTCCGTGGCGTGTGGGATCTTCCTGGACCAGGGCTCGAACCGGTGTCCCCTGCATTGGCAGGTGGATTCTTAACCACTGTGCCATGAGGGAAGTCCCTCTAACCTGTCATATTTCTATGCAGCTGGCTTCTCTTCATCAAATATAGCATAAAAACACTCGGTTCTGTTTCTTCAGCTCTTCTTTCCTTATGAAGGCTCCCATGTCATGTAAAGCTTACATTAAATAAATGTGTATGCTTTTCTCCTGGGAATCTGTCTTTGTCCGTTTAATTTTCAGACCCAGCCAGGGGTCCTAAGAGGCTCAAGGAAAACTTTCCCTCCCCTATGCTGGCAGAACTGGGGAATGGGGAAGGAGCCACACAAGTCAAGTTCAGGTGCAAGAACAGAGAGCTGGAGATGCAAGTCTGGGAGTCAAAGCCACAGGACTAGCCCCTAGGGAGAGGGTACAGCTGGAGAAGGAAAGGAGTCTGTGGCCTGAGCCCTGGACACACAAGCATCCAGAGGTCATTAAAAGTGCATGTCACACCCCATCCTGCTTAAAGCTTTCCAGTGGCTTTCTGGCTGCATGGTGCCGGGTCCTGGGTGATCTCCCCTTGGGGTCTTTGACTAAATGCTGCTCTGGTCCCATCTAATAAGACTTTAAAGCAAGACTTGAAAGGATTGAACCATTTCCAAGTAACCACATTCTGGACAAACCTCAAGAATATTTGTATGTACACAAAAATAACCAGCCCCCTAGGAGGTAACATTTACAGTATCTGGAATCCAGTAAGAAATTACCAGGTATACAAAGACAGAGGAAAATGCAGGCCGTAATGAGAAAAGAAATCAATTGAAACCAACGCAGAAATGACACGATGACAGAATTAGTAGACAAGGATATTCAAAAAGTTATTATAACTGTATTCCATGTGTTCTGGAAGTAGAGGAAAAATTGAACATTTAACTAGAGATATGAAAAATATAAAAAAAAAGACCCAATCAAGGGGACTTCCCTGGTGGTCCAGTGGTTAAGAATCCACCTTCCAATGCAGGGGACACAGGTTCGATCCCTGGTCAGGGAACTAAGATCCCACATGCTGCAGGGCAACTAAGCCTGCATGCTGCAACTAGTGAGCTGGCGCACTGCAACTAGAGAGAAGCCAGTGCACTGCAACAAAGAGTCCGTGCGCTGCAGGGAGAGATCCTGCATGCTACAACGAAGATCCCGTGTGCTGCAACTAAGACCCGAGGCAGTCACATTAATTAATTAATTAATTAATTAAAAGACCCAATCAAGTTTCTAGAGTAAAAGAAAGCTACAACGCTGAGATTAAAAATGTACTGGACACAAACAACAGCAGATTGGATACTGCAGAGGAAAACGTCAGTGGACTTGAAGACACAGCAATAGAAACTATACAATGGAGAGTGTGGTCAAGACGGCAGAGTAGGAAGACCCTGACCTCACCTCCTCCCACAGGCACATCAAAATTACAACTATTTACAGAGCGACTGTCTATGAGAACAACCTGAAGACCAGCAGAAAGGATTTTCCACAATTAACGATGGAAAGAGAGAACCACAATGAGACGGTAGGAGGGTTGGAGACATGGTATAGTCAAGACGCCCACACTCGGGTAGGTGACACATAAACAGGAGTGTAATTACAACTGCACAGGTTGTCCGCAAGGAGTGAGGGGGCGGAGCCCCACACTGGGCTCCTCAGTCTGGCGGTTCTGCATCCGGAAGACGAGCCTCCAGAATGTCTGGCTTTGAAGGCCAGCGGGGCTTGCCTACAGGAGAGGTGGAGGGCTGTAAGAAATAGAGACTCTGCTCTTGAAGGTCACACGCAAAATCTCACCTGCTCCGAGTCCCAGCACAGAGGGACTGTCAGACCCACTTGCTGATCTTGGAGAGCCTCCTGGAGAGGCAGGAGGCAACTGGGACTCTCCCTGGGGACACGGAGGCTGACGGCAGGCATTTGGGAGGGTTGTTCTACCACAAGGACACTAGTGGGGGCACGTACCATTTTGGGGTCCTCCATCTCTCCTGTTAGTGCCTGGGGCTTGCCCGCCAACCAGCAGGCCAAGGACCCCCTGGGCCAAGCAGGCAGCCACACCAGACCCGGCCCCACACACCAATGGGCTGGCCCCAGCCCTAGGACCTGGCCCCACCCCCCAGCAGGGGACAGCCAACCAGGCCAGGGATCGGCCCTGCCACCAGTGCACCCACAGTAGCCAGCCCTGCAACAGAGGGGCCCGTGCAGCCCACATGGGGGGCACCCTAGACTATATAGCTCTGGTGACCGGATGGGAGCATGCTGGTGGGCTCCATTGGACATCTCCTGCCTAAGGCCACTTTCCCAAGATTAGGAGATGTAACCAACCTACCTAATACCTAATACATAAAATAAACACAGAGAATTAGGCAAAATGAGGAGACAGAGGAATATGTTACAAATGAAGAAACAAGACAAAATCTTAGAGGAATTAAGCTAAGTGGAGATAAGCAATCTACTCAATAAAGAGTTCAAGGTGCTCTCACCTTCTGAGATGGCCACGTCTGTGGAGTGTGTTTCTCCCAGGGCTATTCGCACATTTTGAGATGAACCACATTCTGTCTATGGAATGTGTATCTCTAACTAAATCCACTTTTTACCTACCAAAAAAAAAAAACAGAGTTCAAGGTAATGATCATGAAGATGTTTAAAGAACTCAGGAGAAGAATGGATGAATCCGGGGGAAACTTAACAAAGAGTTGAAAAATATAAAGAAGAACCAAACAGAGGTGAAGAATACAATAACGGAAATAAAAAATATATTAGAAGGAATCAACAGTAGATTAGATGATACAGAGGAATGGGTCCGTGAACTGAAAGACGGAGAGGCGGAAATCACCCAAGCTGAACAAGAAAAAAATTATTTTTAATGAGGATAGTTTACGAGACCTCTGGGACAATATCAAGCATACTAACATTTGAATTATAGGGGTCCCAGAAGGAGAAGAGAGAGAGAAAGGGGCAGAGAATGTATTTGAAGAAATAAGAGCTGAAAACATCCAGGTCCAGGGATCACAGAGAGTCACAAACTAGATTAGCCTTCAGAAGTCCACACCAAGACACATGGTCATTAAAATGGCAAAAATTAAAGAATAAGAGAGAAAAGCAGCGAGAGAAAAGGGAACCTTCGTGCGCTATTGGCGAGTATGTAAATCGGTGCAGCACTGGGAAAACGGTATGGAGGTTCCTCAAAAAATTAAAAATAGAACTACCATTCAATCTAGTAATTCCACTTCTGGGCATTTTTCCAAAGAAAACAAAAACTTTAATTCAAAAATAGAGGGGCTTCCCTGGTGGTGCAGTGGTTAAGAATCCGCCTGCCAATGCAGGGGACACCGGTTCGAGCCCTGGTCCGGGAAGATTCCACATGCGGCCAATCAACTAACCCCATACGCCACAGCTGCTGAGCCTGCGCTCTGGAGCCCGCGAGCCACAAGTACTGAAGCCCGCACATGTAGAGCCCGTGCTCCGCAACAGGAGAAGCCACTGCAATGAGAAACCTGCACACCAGAACGCAGAGTAGCCCCCACTCGCTGCAACTAGAGAAAGGCCATGCACAGCAATGAAGACCCAATGCAGCCAAAAATAATAAAATAAATAAATTTTTAAAAACCCAAAAATATATATGCACCTCTATATCACTGCAGCATTATTTACTAAAGTCAAGACATGGAAGCAACCTAAGTGCCTATCCATAGATGAATGGATAAAGAAGACGTGGTACATATACAGTGGAATATTACTTAGTCATATAAAGGAATGAAATCTTGCCATTTGAGACAACGTGGATGGACCTAGAGCACATTAAACTGAAATAGATAAGTCAGACAGAGAAAGACAAATACTGTATGATTTCACTTGTATGTGGAATCTAAAAAACAAAACAAACAAATGCACAGAACAAAACAGAAACACACTCATAGATACAAAGAACAAACTGGTGGTTGCCAGAGGGGAGAGGAGTTGGGGGATGAGTGAAATAGGTGAGGAAGGTTAAGAGGAACAAACGTCCAGTTATAAAATAACTAAGCCACAGGGATATAATGTGCCGCATGTGGAGTATAGTCAATAATATTGTAATAACTTTGTATGGTAACAGATGGTAGCTAGACATATCATGGTGGTCATTCTGTAATGTATAAAAATATCGAATCACTATGTTGTATGCCTGAAACTAATATAATATTGTAAATAAATTTTACTTAAATAATTTTTAAGTTAAAAAATAGAAACTATACAAAATGAAACACAACGAGAAAAAAGATTGAAGAAAAAAAAAGAACAGAGCATCCCTGAGTTATTGGAACAAGGTCTAATATACATGTGATAGAAGTCCCCCAAGGAGAGAAGATAGAGGGAGGACAGAAACAGTTCTGAAGTAACAATGACCAAATTTTTTCCAAATATAACAAAGACTATTAACCTACAGATCCAAGAAGCTCAGCAAAATGCAAGTACAAGAAACGTGAAGAAAACTACACCAAGGCACGTCACAATCAAACTGCTTAAAACCAGTGATAAAGAGAAAAACGTAAAAACAGCCAGAGGAAAGTGACATTATACACAAAGGGACAAAGATAAGGATGATGGCACATTTCTCCTTGGAAACAAACTGGAAGACAGGGAGCAACATCTTTAAAGAACCGAGATAAAGGCTAGAAGCTGGGAGAGGCACTGTGAGACTGTGCCCACCACCCAGGGGCAAGAGGTGGTGGGAGCGTGAGGTGCAGAGGTGGCAGTGGGCATGGAGGAGAGGACAGAGAAGATGGTGGGGACTTAGCCATGGGAAGGGGAGGTCTAGGGGAAGGTTCAGGTTTCTGGTTTTCATGGCTGTTGATCACCAAAATGGGAAGCAAGGAAGCGGGCCACATTTAGGGGAAGACAGTTCCACCGTCGGCCATTCACAGAGAAAGAGCCCTGGAGAATTGTAGCTAGCGGGGTGCTCAGAAGGAGGTTTGGAAGCTGGAAGAGAGATAAATTTGGCATTTATTTGATGATCTATTAGCCAGGATAGGAAAAACTGTAACTTAGAAACCAATCCTGAAATCTCAGCATCCTAGCAAAAAAAGAGATTTATTTCCTGTGCGTACAAAGTTCATCATGGGTTGGCAGAAGCTCTCCTCCAATCGGTGATTCAGGGAGCCAGGTGACCTCCATCTTACGTGCCACCATCTCAACACGTGACTTCCAAGGTTGCCGCAGCAAGAGAAGAAAAGCCTGGAGGAAGTACACCTGTGCACTTCTGGAAGTGATGGACATTGTCGCTGCCCACAGCTCATTGGCCAGAACTGGTCACATGGCCTCAACCCAGCTGCAAGGGAGGCTGGGACATGTAGGGGGAGGACATGGAATATTGGGAAAGTACTGAGGTGGAAGAAGAAAAGAGCAAATGGACACTGGCATGGAGCCCCAGAGGGAGCCCTAGCATTTGAGGAGTGGTTGGAAGAAAAGAAGCCCCAAACCACAGAGGAGGGTGGGTGGGTGGGCAGAGAAGGAGAGGAGGGCACATTGTCCTGGAGGGTAAGGCAGCCAGGGCTCCAGGGTGGGCTCGTGTCCCCTCCCGACCTCCTGTGTTTTCACGATGCTTTTGTAATCATCTTCAGTAGCTATTTATCTCCATTTCGCAGATGCAGAAACTAAAGTTGGGAGAGCTGTGTGACTTTGGCGCCCAAGTAACAGAGACCAAAGCCTGGGTTCTAGCCCCAGACCCGCCAGTGGCTCTGTGTCCCCTCCCCCACCTATGCACAGCCAGGACCAGGCACAGCTGTCCACCTCCCTGGTCAGCGTGCACAGGTGGCTCCTGCCCTCCAAGCTTGGCCCCCTGCTTTCCCAAGTACAAGCTCAGAAAGGACAGTGTTTACCGGGAAGATGGTTTGCGGGGCTCCCTGAAAAGCACTGCTCCCCTAACTTCCTAGGTTGACCAGGATGGTGGTGGGGAGGGTCATTCTGGGGCCTCTCACATCTTGACAAACCCCTGGACTCTCTGGGCTCAATTTCCTCCTCGGCTACTGTACATGTGAGGGGGTAGAGTGCACGGTCATTGGGGTCCTGCCCAGCTTAGACATCTAGTTCTATACCTACTTCGCGAGCGAGTCCATCTCCCACACTGTGGTGGAGGGCAGGGCTGGCAGGCCCACCCTAGACTGGTCCCCAGCTCCCCAACAACCCCCATCATTTCTCCATCCTCTTCCACTGCCCACAACGTTAATAAAGGCTCTTCCTCCAATCACAGACAGACCACCAGGGCTGGGGAAGCCAAACGAAGGGCCTGATTTGCAGGCCTTAGTGTGTGCACAGTTGCCGTAGCAACTGACCCCAAAAGACTCTTCTTTGCAGTTGCCTCACCTTTCTGTACCGCTGGAACACTGGCTGCTTACCCAGCCTCTGACGGCTCAGAGCACAATACCTCATTTAATGGATGAAGAAACTGGGGCCCAGAAAGGGAAAGCAAGTTGCCCAATGGCACACGTTGAGTTAGCCGCCGAGCCTTACTTAGAATCCAGGTCTCCTGATTCCAACTCCAGGCTGCCTGTCATCCTGGGGTGGGGGTGAGGGGGCAGATGGGGGCCAGTTCCCTATCCAGCGACCAGAGTGGTACAACCATGCTCCCCTCAGGCCTCTGGGGAAAACCTTGGGAAGCTACAAGGAAGAAATGAACCATTGGACTTTGGGCAGGAACTCAGTGATAGAGCTGAGTGCTGGGGGATGGGGGTGGGGCGGTGGAGGTGGGGATACAGCTGAATAGGTTCCTCTGGGTCTCCAGTCCCACCCCGTCCCCCCAATCCATTCATTCAACTAATATTCATTATATGCCTGCTGTGTGCCAGGGACTGGTCTAGATTCAGCTGTGATCAAATTGACATTTGTGATTTATGATCAAACCGACAAAAAATCCCTGCCCTGGTGGGGCTGACCTTCTGGTGGGAGGATGAAGATAAGAAACAAACCACATGAACGTAAGATGATGTCTGGGGTGAAGCGGTCTCCAGAAAATGGTGGAGGGAAAGCTTGCTACTTGAGTTAAGGTGATCTGGGAAGTTCTTTCAAAATCAAGTCTTTCCTAGTGGGAAGCAGCTGCATAGCACAGGGAGATCAGCTCGGGGCTTTGTGACCACCTGGAGGGGTGGGATAGGGAAGGTGGGAGGGAGGGAGACGCAACAGGGAAGAGATATGGGAACATATGTATATGTATAACTGATTCACTTTGTTATAGAGCAGAAACTAACACACCATTGTAGGGCAATTGTACTCCAATAAAGATGTAAAAATATATATATATGCTAAAATAGTAGCAAATGAAAAAAAAAAAAAAACAACTTACCTGTCGTCCCCACCACCACCACCCCGTTCCACGCCTTCAGAGCAGCTGGTGTCTTGAAACCTGATGCCTATATGTTTGCCAACCACTGCCGTGTTTTAGGAGAACATGCCTCGACCCAGAAGCCTGAGGCTTTAGCGGTAGAATTTGAGGTAGCATAGATGGCAGGTGGGAAGATGTTTGGGGGCAGTGTCCTCCCTGAAACGACATGGGCAGCTGCCCTGTTTGTTCCCAGCACGGCCTACAGGCTCCAAGAGGATCGCCCACCACCAGTCACCGGCACCAAAATAATGACTGAAATGCAGTTCCTGGTGCATAAAGAGCTCAGAGTTAGAGAGAACACCAAGTCACAAGTGCTCCTGAGAGCAGATACCAGGTGCCAGCTCCGGTTAGCAGACACCTGGTGAAGGGATTTTATTTATTTATTAAGGAAATTTTCAAACATCTGTAGCAGGAGAGTAGTGTCAAGAATTCTCAGATGCCCAAGCGCAGCTCAAGAATCATCAACTCAGGGCTACTCTGGTTTCAACTCCACACCCTTTCTGCCCACTGGAATCCTCTGGTTTTCTGGAATACTGGGGCTGGTTTTATAAGGAAAGAACTGGAAGAACAGGAAGCTCGTCTCCCCCAAACCTAACCTGGAAGAGGAAGACTCCAGAAGTACAAGCAAGGGCAGCCAACAAGGGGGGAGTTTTGGGCAGGAAGTACCTGGGGCAGCCCCTGAGGTTAGGGAGGTCCCAGGGGTACATGCTCCCAGAATGGGGCTCCTGGTCCTGCTGATGGAGCAGAGGATCCTGGCTGGGGTAGCCAAGCCCCGTTTCCTGCCCCAACTCAATCTCTCTTTGTTTTCTTTCCCTCCTCTTTTTGGCATTTTCCCCTCTAATTATGGGCTTTATAAAAAAAAAAAAAGGCAAATTACGGTGACATGCTTTAATTATCTGCCGAGCAATGGCGGGCTGAATTACACAGGCAGGGCCTTGGAGGTTAACCTAAAAATAAAGCAAGACGCCTCATTAGATGCTAACTGCTGCTTTTGCCAACTGAAGTGAGATTTTGGCACCGTGTACCACTTGGTGCTGGGGTGTCTGCAGGGAAGTCGAAGCCCTGGGAAGCTCAGAGTGCCAGGGCCAAGGCCCGTGGGGCAGTGGGGCAGGGCAGGGCAGGCACAGGGGTAGAGAGGGGCTCTCGTGCCAGGGAGAGCCCCTCAGTCTCCCCTCAGTGTTCAGGGGCTGGATGGAAACCCCAGGCTTGGGGGGAGGGAGCAGCATCAAAAAAAGTGAGAGCATCAAAAAATGGGGTCCATGGTCTGACCTCCGGCCAGGGAGGGGCACAGCCTCCTAAAAGCGCTGCCTCCTCCTGCGGACTCCCAAGGACCCCTCCCTGGGCCTGGAGGCTGAAGCGGTGCAGGGGACCTGGCGTGGTGCTAACAGGCCACTCCCTGGCCACCTTGCCTCTGCCTCTAGGGCCCAAGAAGACAGGATGGGAGAAACTGACCATAGGACACTGGAACTCAGAACCAGCCCACCTGAGCTGGAAGGTATCCAAGCTTGGATACTGCTTCCGAAGCTGAGTCCCCAGGACCCTGGGAGTTCCACAGAGGTGTCCCGTGTGCCCAGCAGCCTGGGAGCTCAGTGAGCTCCTGCTCGGGGCAGCTAGCAGCCTGGTCTTGGTTTTGAGCCTCAAAAGGCCTTGAGTGGCCTTCTTCTCTACTGGCTGCAGAAACCCCCAGCTCTGGTACCACACCTGGCTCATCCACCACTGCATACCCGGGGCCTGGCTCACAGTACGTACTTGATATCTGTTGAATGAATAAGGAAAGGGGTCTTATCAGATTTGTCTAGATTTTTCCAGGACTCTCTTGGTTTTAGCACTGAAAGTCCTGCATCCCAGGAACTCCCCAGACCCCAGGAACCCTAGGCCTGAACTCCACCCTCCCCCTGCCCTCCCACAAACATATTGCAATCTCACACATTGGCCTTTTAACACGCAGTTAGCCTTAGGCAGTGGTTCTCAAGCTTGGTTTTGCACAGAAGTGATCTGCAGGGCCTATAAAATGGACTTAAGGACCCACCCCCAGAGCTTCCAGTTCAGCCCACCTGGGGTGGGGGCGGGGAGGAAGCCCATAATTTAATTTTCTAACAAGTTCCCGGGGATGCTGATGCTGATTTAAGGTTCTGTTGTGGGAATGTTCATTCACCTGGCCCACTAGACTGCCCCCGTTCTCCCGGGGAGCTGGTAAAGCACACTTGTGCCCACCCACCCACAGGGCCTCAGATCCAGTCCTTCTGGGGAGGGCCCAGCATCTGCATAGTCTAAAAGTTCTGGTGGGGGTAAAAATCTCACTAGCCTAATCCTTTCATCCTGCCCCGAGGAGAGCAGCCATGGGGTCTGGGCCTCTCACTTGGAGAATGAGGCCCCAGGGGAGGGGTAAGAGCAGAGCCTGTGGAGACCGCATCACCTCTCTTGCAGAGCAAAGGTTTCTGGGGGCCGCCGGCTTGGTCCAGGGAGCCAGGGACACTGCAAAGCCCCCATCTCATTGAAATAGAAAATCCTGAAGATACAAATATCTGTCCACCTTTCCCAGGTGTCCCATGAGCCTGGTGAATTAAGAATATGGGATGGGGCTTCCCTGGTGGCGCAGTGGTTGAGAGTCCACCTGCCGATGCAGGGGACACGGGTTCGTGCCCCAGTCCGGGAGGATCCCACAGGCCGCGGAGCGGCTGGGCCTGTGAGCCATGGCCGCTAAGCCTGCGCGTCCGGAGCCTGTGCTCCGCAACGGGAGAGGCCACAAGAGCGAGAGGTCTGCGTACCACAAAAAAAAAAAAAAAAAAAAAAAGAATATGGGATGGAGAGCAAAGAGGGGCAGCCAACTAGCCCGGGAAGGTCTTCCCCACCGTGTGCATCCGGGCAGGCCCCACCTGGGCCCACCTGTGGAATCCCAGCCCTGGCCTCACGGGCCTGGATGTCTTCCGTCCCACACTGCTGCTGCAGGCCTGACTTCCACAAGTCCTGCTGGGGACTTGTCCCTCCTCTCCAGCTCTGGACCACGGAGCCTGCACGCCTCTCCTCTGTACCAGACCCAGTGGCTCAGCATTCACACCCCACCCGAGCCCTCCCCACTTAACCCACTCATTCCCATAATTATGTTTCTTTGGGACCATCAGCATTTCTGGGCTGTTTGGCTCCCTGAGGGCTGTCTCCCCCATCCAACTGGTGGCCTCCTGAGGGCAGGGCCCGGATGCGCCCCCTCCCACCTGCCCCTTCTCAGAGCCCCAGGCAGGCTGGACTAGGCCAAGTCTCAGGGACGCCCGAGGGGCCTAAGCCCCACCGAGAGCCCACCCTGGCCTGACCCTCAGCCTCCTCCTCCCCCTAGGAGGCCTTGAAGGGAGGGGAGCAGAGGGGGCAGCACCGCCTTGGAAGGAAGGTGATTCTCCCTGGAACCTAGAAGGGGGCTCCACAGATGTGGAGGACATGGGAAAGTCCTGGGCTGAGCGTCAAACCCTTGAGTTCCAGGCCAGACCCTCAGTCTAGACTTGGGCCCCAGTATGGCGATCACTGTAGAGGGACATGGACCAGAGAGGGAACAAGGTGCCCAGGCCGGGGGTGCTGTCAGAGGCCCCACTCCACTTCTACATCCAGCTTCTCCCCACCCCACCCCCACATATACTGCCCTGGAAGCTTCTGGAGGACGCTCTTGGACTGACACCCTAGTTTTGCCTGATTACCCTGGGGCACTGGGTAGAGTCTATGCCAGGTGGCAGTCTCAGGGACCATTCTTCGAAAGCAAGATGATCAGCGTGACACCGCCTTCCCTGCCCCTTCCCTTACACACATATTTACTGAGCATACAGTAGGCGCTGCACAAAAACGCAGTGTGTGTCACATAGACCCTCGGGAAGAACGGACTCCCAAGTGCAGCCCCCCCCCCAGGAGTAGATGGGCTGACAGAGGGGCACTAACACGTGGCGTGACTGAATGCCCCAACCTCACCTCTCACACACGCCCACACCTAGTCCCCTCCTGCCCCACCGGGTCCCTCCAAGCCCCGCCCCCCTGTCAGTTAGCGGAGGAGGTGGAAGGGGGTACAGGCCTGGGGGTGCAGCAGGAAGGGGCGGCACAGGCAGCCCGGGCTCTAGCTGCTGCCTGTGGTCTCATTGTGTTACTGGCTCTATAATTTACCCCTGGCAGGGCCCAGCCCCTGAGCGGCTCTCGCTCCCTATCTCCCAATCTGCCACGGAAGCCAGCTGCTGTGAACGCGCTCTCACACTTGCCCAGGACAGGCATCCTCACGACATGGGTGTGATGTGGACTCACATCCACGTGCGCCTGAACAGACAGACGGTCCCACAAGACAAACAAGCTTGAATATGGAGGTGCAGGAGCACACACACACACAGATAAAACAGACACGCGAAGGGCTGGGGGAAGACACACACACACACACACCTGTGCCGTGCACCTGGCCCACCTGGCCACGTACCACACACTCATCACCAAGACAGTCACACATCATCCCAGCACCTGTGACCTGAAGACAGGACAGGCAGGAGGGGAGGGCTGTGGATGCTGGCAGCCCTGGAAGGCGATTTCTCAAGAGGTGAGTTTCCTGGCTGGAAGGGGAGGAGCGGCTCAGGTTATGGGATGGGGGGGTGGGGCTCAGGCATGAGGGATGTGAGCCAGAGGAGAGGCAGGGCAGAAATGGTACCCTCCTTAGGGGCTGCAGGACAGAGGACAGGGACAGAACATCCCCCTTACTTAGGGGAGTACCAGGGGCTGATTTCTGGAACCCCCCACAGTGTCCTGGCCCCTCCCTGCCCAAGGACTCTCCAAGACCCCACCCGATGCCAGCCCAGGGAGCAGCCTCCACTGCCCCCAAGCCCTACGTCCCTATCAGCCATTTCCTCCTTCCCGCTAACTCCAGGCTCTCCAGCTTTAGGCTGAGCCGGGGGTCGCACCGCAGGACCCTCAGTGGATGTGGAGCCAGGGTGCAAAACCATGTGTTTACTTTTATTAGAAATGTTCTTGGTATAAAAACAATCATGCGCTACACATTGTCATCAATAACCATCACCAAACACCCAGGCACTGAACTCCGTGTCATCGGCAGGAGGGGCAGGCGGGCAGGACACGTGGCAGACGGGCGGGGGTAGGTGGGCAAGCTGCGGGCCATAGGGACACACACAGAGGCCACCAGGAGGACGCAGCACTTTGCAAGACACTCGAGATTTGTTTTAGTTTTGGCTTTTTTGTGTTTTGATTTTTTTTTTTCCTTTTTTCTCTTTTGTGACATGTGAGATTTGGTGAATTAGGAAAAGATGGCAGGGAGAGAGAACAAAGGTTGGATGTAAATGAAGGTGAGGAGGGGGCTGAGGACAGGAAACAAAAATGCACAAGAGGAGAGACCCGGGTGGAGCACAAGAGAAAAGACAGGAGAAAGCTGGAGACGGCAGAGAAAAGGCAGAGACAGAAAGAAAGAAGATACAGAAAAAGCAGACAGACACAGAGAGAACAGGTGATACAAAGAGAGAAGAGAAAATAAAGACAGGGATGGAGACAGACTGAGAAGGTCACCAATAGGATGGAGAGAGACGAGGGAGAGAGAAAACCAGCGCGGCAGGGGGCCTCCTGTGGTTTGGGGCTGGGAGGGGCTTTGGTCCAGGACACAGGGTCTTGGGGTGGCCTGAAGCTTCCCCGGCCCCTCATCCTCCTCCTGTCACCAGCCCGGCTTGCCCAGGCAGCCCAACAGTGACCGCTGGGGGCTGTGCTATCTTCAGCACCAAGCCACGTCCATGGGTGCCCACGGGCAGTTAGGACATCAGCTGGGCCCCCCTGCAGCGGTGGGGGGCCCTGGCCCGATGCACCATCCACAAGGGTCTGTTCTGCTCCTCCTGTGCAGCTCCGGTGGCCTAGCTAGATTGCATGGTTGGTGTAG